>NC_135658.1:86153709-87353709 GCF_964188315.1 Podarcis muralis
CCTGAACCAATGGATTCAAGTTACAAGAAAGGAGATTCCAACTAAACACCAGGAAGAACTTTCTGGCAGTAAGAGACCTTCAACAGTGGAACGGTCTCCCTAGGGAGGTTGTGGACTCTCCTTCCTTGGAGGTTCTTAAGCAGAAGTTAGATGGTCATCTGTCATGGATGCTTTAGTTGAGGTTTCTGCATTGCACAGGGTTGAGCTAGATGACCCATGGGGCCTCTTCCAACTTTACATTTCTTTGACTCTAATTAGGAAATCCCTTCAGCATTGGGCAAAGAATGGCCACATACCCTACTTTAGGATACGAACCAATCTGCAGCTTTCAGTACTGCAGAAGGCAGTGCTTATGGAAAGTGGAGGCCACAGACTGCAGAGATGTACATTCCGCTGGGATCAACCACTGCCTGCCTACCTCCTAAAATTGAGCTTCGGCCTTTTTAAAATGAAGGTCAGACAGCACAGGGCTCATGCAGGGCATCCACCAAATTTTGGCCTAGCTCAGGGTGCCATATACCAAAGTTCCCCCCCCCCTTTAAAATCAAAATAAAACAAAACTAGATTTTTGGGGAGAGAATCCCTTTAAAATACACCTCAGAAGGGGGACAGGCCGGACTTTAATGAGTCTCATCCGTCCCTAGTATTGAAAGTCTTTCTGCTGTTCGACGTTTCTCTACTTGCATCCCTGCCCCAGCAACTTAAAAAAATATCAGAATTGTTGAGCTTCTTTTGACTTCCCTGGGATTGAGGACAAAGCACCGCCTTTCGGAAATCCCCTCCCCCATCAATTCTGCCTTAATTTAGGTGCAGCATGTATGACATAACATTTCAATTGTAAAGGTAAAGGGACCCCTGACCATTAGGTCCAGTCGTGACCGACTCTGGGGTTGCGGCGCTCATCTCGCTTTATTGGCCGAGGGAGCCGGCGTACAGCTTCCGGGTCATGTGGCCAGCATGACTAAGCCACTTCTGGCGAACCAGAGCAGTGCATGGAAACGCCGTTTACCTTCCCGCTGGAGTGGTACCTATTTACCTACTTGCACTTTGACGTGCTTTCAAACTGCTAGGTTGGCAGGAGCAGGGACCGAGCAACGGGAGCTCACCCTGTTGCGGGGATTCGAACCGCCGACCTTCTGATCAGCAAGCCCTAGGCTCTGTGGTTTAACCCCACAACGCCACCTGTGTCCCTTACACTTCAATTGTATAAAGCTGCAATCCTATATTTTATCAGGGAACAGTCTCATTGAACTCCTTAGGGCTTACTTCTGAGGAGATATGTACAGGATTGCATTGCAAGAGGTGGTACAGTATTTGCTAAGGTGTTTGTCTGTGGTTTATGAATGCTTGGAAACCTGTATTGGGCCATGTTTAAAATAAATAAATACCCTTGCTCAAACTCATTACACTGCCTTTTTCAAGAGCACTGTCTTTACATTCATTTAGTTCTTTGGGGGAGGGGGGTGACAGGAGGGAAGGTATAGGCCTCTAGAGGCTGCTGCTGTACAAATAATAAAGAATACTAATGACCACACAGTCATGGAAACCTCTAAGGCTACAGTTGTATGCCTCTTACTCAGGAGTAAGCTGCATGGAACTCAATGAGACTTTCTTCTCTGAGGCTGGATATAGTTGTGCAGCTTGCTGCCAGATTCTTGTCCTGCACTGCATTGTAAATTCTTCTGGATTTCAGAAAGGAAAGTTTATAGGCTCTTTTCCCCCCGCCCTCAACCATGTGAGAGTAGAAAGAGAGGGAAAAGGAGCGTGTGAGCCCAGAAGGAGGCTGGAGGCTCATGTCTCACTAAATCAGCCTCCCGCTTTCTGGTGCCCTCAAGAAGTTAGACTGCAACTCCTGCCATCCTTGACAACTGGTCAGGGCTTCTAGGAATCACAGAGTCACAGAATTGTGTTTGTGGAGGAGGGGAGGGAGGGAGGTTCAGTTAATTTCATTGTACACAGGTTGTACATTGACAATAAAGGTATTATTATTATTACAGTGGTACATACGCTTCAGGTTACATACACTTCAGGTTACAGACTCTGCTAACCCAGAAATAGTGCTTCAGGTTAAGAACTTTGCTTCAGGATGAGAACAGAAATCGTGCAGCGGCGGTGCAGCAGCAGCAAGAGGCCCCATTAGCTAAAGTGGTGCTTCAGGTTAAGAACAGTTTCAGGTTAAGTACGGACCTCTGGAACGAATTAAGTACTTAACCTGAGGTACCACTGTATTATTATTATTATTATTATTATTATTATTATTATTATGATGGAAGGGATCCCGAGGATCATCTAATCCACTGCATCTAATCCCGAGAATCATCTAATTCAACGCCACTGCATGCAGGAATCCTGCCCACAGCTGTCCCTGGATGGGCTCGAACCACCAACCTTCTGGTGAACATCCAGACCCATTGACCCACATATGGAGAGCACCAGTTTCGGGACAGCAGCACTAAACTATCACAATGTCCAGGCGCAGTCAGTAACTCAAAAACTATGAGTTTGCTGGGGTAATATGTAAACTGGGCTTTGAAAACAACAACAACACATGCATGCACACACACACACATACACTTGAAGTTAAAACATTCCAGAAAAAAAGAAAAACCCCAGATGCATTTACGGGTTTTAATAGATATTATTCACATCCTGCTCCCTTAGCTGTGCAGTATTTTCCTAAGCTTAGATGTTTCAAAAACTAGTAATACCCCTCTTTATAAAGGAAAAGAAAACTCTCAGTTTCGAGGTTTAAAAATCTGAACTGCTGCTTCCACTGGTCTGGACGTAGCTTGTGAGTTGCTGTGATTTATTTCTCTGTTGGCCCTTCTAGCCAAGTATCGCTCCATTTTCACACCCGCCCTCCTTCTGCCCCCTGTCTTCTATATTTTATTTCATGTGTCTATTGAGGCAATGAAAGATAAAGCTATCTGCTTTCTCTTGTAGTGAGGAACTGTATGGAATCAGTTCACCTGTCTGTCACTCCTCATTAAATTCTTACCCTCTTCATTCACATTCTGATCTTTGCAAATGAACATTTGCTTAATAAATGTTTCCAAGACTAACAGTGCAGAGGGAAGATCCCACACAGCAGTAAATTATTAACTCAGTCACAGGGGGAGCGCCATATATGACTTTTCAGAATGAGTTATTATGTGGATCATCATGTAATTATGAATTTTTCAAGCCATGATAGAGGAAAATTGAATATTTAATATTTTATGGACATATTCCGCACCGAGGATATCTTTCAAAATTTTATGATAATTTTGGAGTGAGCGAAAAGCAGAACAAAAGTTACAAAATAATTACAACACGGGAATATTTAATCACCATGGACAGCGCTGGCCATTTCTCAAATTGTGCGGTGGAATCAAGGTTGTGAACTTTTAATCATGCGCTACTCAAATGGCTGTGTGGGATGAGGATTTTTTTTAAAAGTCTGTGTTGAATGTTTAAATAATAGGACTTTTCTTTGTTGTAACAATGCCAGGGTGACAAGATTCATAGCCAGACAACAGCTTGTCAGTCTTTCCTGTCTTATCATATGTAAATTCCACTTGGGACACTGGAGTTTTCAGGAAATCTGAACTGGAAAAATCTGAACTGAAGAACACAACCTGTTAAGGCAGTGTTAAGGAATGGCTCTGGTTTGGAGAGAATAGTCTTTCTCAGGCGGTGAGGGTTGCCATATTTTGAAGAGCAAAAAAAGAGGAGACGTTTGCCGACTTCTACTTTTAACTGGGGATCGCTATGACGACTCTACCCATGAAAAAGGGACACGGGTGGCGCTGTGGTCTAAACCACTGAGTCTCTTGGGTTTGCCTATCAGAAGGTCAGCGGTTTGAATCCCCATGACGGAGTGAGCTCCCGTTGCTCTGTCCCAGCTCCTGCTAACCTAACAGTTTGAAAGCACACCATTGCAAGTAGATAAATTGGGAAGCGGGAAGGTCAACGGCGTTTCCGTGCGCTCTGGTTTCCGTCGCAGTGTTCTGTTGCACCAGAAGTGGTTTAGTCATGCTGGCCGCATGACCCAGAAAACTGTCTGCGGACAAACGCCGGCTCCCTCAGCCTGAAAGTGAGATGAGCACCGCAACACCATAGTCGCCATTGACTGGACTTAACCGTCCAGGGGTCCTTTACCTTTACCTCTACCCATGAGAAAGACGGCATGTCTTGGAAAAAGAGGACATATGGCAACCCTAAGAGGGCGGGCAATGTGGACAAGCCAGCTGATGGAAGACAATGGCCGCTTACCGTCCTTGCTGGTGAGCAGCCGTTTCGGCCCAACATGGTGCCTCCTTTCCTCAGGGACACAATGCACTATATTTGCGTATATCCCCATGCCCCATGGCTGCTGCGGAGGCTCACGGGCCTCCACCCAAACCTGTCCATTCAAACAGACCAATCCATGGCAGCCCCAGGCAGTTGGAGCATGGAGAACAGACCTCTGGGAAGTGGTCCTCCCTCAGGTCCACCCGCCATCTATTTAACCCTATCGCCATGACGACTACCCATGAAAAACAGGACGTATCCTAGAAAAAGAGGCCATATGTCAACCCTAAGAGGATGGGCAATGTGGATAAACCAACTCATGGAAGACAATAGTCTTAATATAAGAATTAGAGGTGTATATTTTTTATTATTTTAATAATGTTTCACTTTAATTGCATTTAACCTTTTAGGACGTATTAGGCTTGATTTTGGGGGGTTCTGCATTTGTGAGTCTCCCCCCTCCTGGGCTGCATTCCATCTCTCCTTATCTGCCCCTGAAAGTGGTCCAAATGGCAATATGTTTTAGCACCAGAGTGTAAATCAGCTATCCTTGAAGCTATCTGAGACCCAGGAAGAGGATTTTATGATGCTCTTCCCTCACTGAAGGCTAGGTTGCCATGGTAACACCAGACACCCGAGACCTAAAATGGTCAAATGGCCTGGGCACATCGGGGCCACTCCAAGGTGATTGCGGGGTGAAGATACCAGTATGGAGCCATGCACGCTTTACTTCTCATGACCTGTGACCTTTCCTGACGTATGTGAAGATGTTTTATGGCTCTTCATTTGCTGTGTTTGAACTACAGTGGTACCTCGGGTTAAGAACTTAATTCGTTCTGTAACCTGAAGCATCTGTAACATGAAGCGTCTATAACCCGAGGTACCACTGTACCGTATAAGCTTTTGCTCTCAAGTGCCTTGGGGCAGACCTTCTCAACTGGCATGCTGAGTCGAGTGAGCCAGTCTGGTGTAGTGGTTAAGAGTGGTAGATTCGTAATCTGGGGAACCGGGTTCGCGTCTCCACTCCTCCACATTCAGCTGCTGGGTGACCTTGGGCTAGTCACACTTCTCTGAAGTCTCTCAGCCCCACTCATCTCACATAGTGTTTGTTACAGTGGTACCTCGCAAGACGAATGCCTCGCAAGACAAAAAACTCGCTAGACGAAAGGTTTTTCCGTTTTCGATTTGCCTCGCAAGATGAATTTCCCCTATGGGCTTGCTTCGCAAGACAAAAACGTCTCGCGACTTTGTTTTCTTTGTCTAAAAACAAAGACATGTTTTGTTTATAAAGTTAATTTATTTTCCCTTCAATTTTTGAACTGCTCTTTACAGTATATGTGACTTTAAAGAGCAGTTAATAAACTGTTGTTGTACCAAATTTGGCTTTGTTTGGACTTTTTTTGACCATAGGAACGCATTAATTGATTTTCAATGCATTCCTATGGGATTTCGTGCTTCGCAAGACGAAAAATTCGCTAGACAACAAAAATTGCGGAACGAATTAATTTCGTCTTGCGGGGCACCACTGTATGGGGGAGGAAGGGAAAGGAGATTGTTAGCCGCTTTGAGACTCCTTCAGGTAGTGATAAAGTGGGATATCAAATCCAAACTACTACTACTACTACTACTACTACTACTCTTCTTCTTCTTCTTCTTCTTCTTCTTCTTCTTCTTCTTCTTCTTCTTCTTCTTCTTCTTCTTCCTCCTCCTCCTCCTCCTCTTCTTCTTCTTCTTCTTCTTCTTCTTCTTCTTCTTCTTCTTCTTCTTCTTCTTCTTCCTCCTCCTCCTCCTCCTCTTCTTCTTCTTCTTCTTCTTCTTCTTCTTCTTCTTCTCTGTTCTATTGCAAGGGCTATCATAAACACTGGGTCCCTAAATCTGGACCCCAGACTTAAAAATAGTTTCCTCGGTTCCATGGTTCATTCAAAAGGTGGTTGTTCCTCACCTGAGGGACGAACAAGGCGGTGTAGAGGTGAATTCTTACCACAGTCTGAGCAGCAAGCCTTTTACATCCATGGAGACTTCCCGTGTGTTTCAGAACCCTGATTATGAATAGTTGCAAAAGATGCACAAAGACTCCTTGGATCCAAAAGCTTCTCCTTTTCAGACTGTTGCCTTCCCCCAGCTGCAAGAACGCAGAAACAGTGGCAGAACGAGCGAAGCTAGCATGCTCATCCACACTGCTCCCTCACCTGTCTACTTTAACACCTGCACAGGGCTGGTGTTGATGCAAGAATAGGATTACAGGTGCACAAAGGGCCTTTTAGATTTCACCATCTTATTTGCGGGCCAAGAAATTAAGGTGGACAGAACCATTTCTCCAGTTTTCTCCAGTGAGAGGAGTCATCTAGAAGATTTGTAGGGGTAGGGCTCACCGCTAGCAGTAAAATAGATTCCCTTTTTTTGCATAAAGTGTTTTGAGGTGGAATATTTTTTCGCTGTAACAGCAAGTTATCATAGGAGCAGCCTGTCCATCATTTCCTGCCATCCACAGTGCTCCAGAACTTAACATCGTTCTGGGACATTGGGATGTGGGGAGGAGGGATGGTGGCCAATGGCCAGCACATAAAAAGATGAAGAATATTCATAGAAATTCTACGAGGGTAGAGGGTAACAGAGACAATTAATACAACTGTTAAATTTGCAGAGGAAAATATCCTTTTTTATTATATACCCAATACATGGAACCCAACAAAGGGACAATATGAATGGACTCTCTACACCCTTGCTATGGCAAAAAGGGAAGTATTGATGAACTGGAAAAATAAAAATGTGTCTCCCTTCAACAAAAGGATAGAGGATATGGCAACACATAGACAAGTCGCTTACCAATGAAGACTCGTCATGGACAAATTTAAAGTTATTGGAATTCATTTTTATAAACTGTATATTAGGTTAAGTTTAAGTACAATAACAATCATGTAATGTTCGTAGGTTTTTTGTTTTTTACATGGGTGTTGTTTTATTTTATTTTCACCTCTTATTTTACCATGTGCACTTACAATTTTTTTACTTCTTACTTTTCAGTAAAGTGTGTGTGTTTGTGTGTATAGCCAATTTCTAGCAAGGTAAGGTGAATAATAAGGGGGGTGAAAGTCTTGTGAGGAATATTATCACAGCTCTAATTTGCTGGTGATTATTGTTGGCTGGGGGAAAGCAAATTATCCTTTGTGCATAGCAATATATCCCACACATGCCTCCAGTACTTTTCTTGCCTGTAAACAGTTGTGACTTCAGCTTGATGCAAATCTGCTAATCAGCCAACTGTCATGTCACTTACATTGGCTTGCAAAAGGATGAGAGAAATTGATGGAGAATAGCATAAGTGACAACTCTCGTGTAAACCAGATTAAATGAAAAATTGCGATCAGTTCTGCCCCCACCTGTAAATTTGGCCAAAAGAAGCTGTGGGATATTGGGGGTAGGGGCGGTCAAGTATAGAACTTATAGTGCTTAGGAGGGAAGAGGGTAAACCTTTGTTACATACTATTTTGCTAATGAATTCTCCCTCCCCCTAGATATTTGTCCCATTAGGAAAAACTGAAATGCATACAGTAGCTTAGGTAGAAGAAGGAAAGCAAGGCATGATGTGCTCTGAAGATCACAGAGAGCATTAATGCAATACTGTACAATAAAGGAGTAAATTAGGATTGGAGCTATAAACCAGAGAACTATAACCTAGTACAGTGGTACCTCGGGTTACATACGCTTCAGGTTACAGACTCCGCTAACCCAGAAATAGTACCTCGGGTTAAGAACTTTGCTTCAGGATGAGAACAGAAATCGTGCTCCAGTGGCCTGGCAGCAGCAGGAGGCCCCATTAGCTAAAGTGGTACCTCAGGTTAAGAACAGTTTCAGGTTAAGAACGGACCTCCAGAACAAATTAAGTTCTTAACCCAAGGTACCACTGTAATCAGGCTTCTCGTGAGCTGTCCTTAAAGAGCCACCTTCTTGAATTAATACGGGATGAGCTTAAGAAACCTCACTATCCCAGAAGCAAGATGAGGCAGCTGTCTCAAGTGGCAAAGTGTGGATTTGCTATTTATTTATTTTTACAAAATTGTATACCACCCTTTGTTAGAATGTTCCACCGCTAAAGGACCAGATGGAGACTTGGAGACTTGCTCAAGATCATTTGTGTTTGAGCAATTAACTTTGAGACCAATTTTTTAAAATAATTGCATTGTTTGCCTGCTTACTGTTCAAGCCGCCTATGATCAGAACCCCTATATCCAATATATAAAAGTATCAAATCAAAGTGATCCTAGCAGCAAAAGGAGGACAGACCAAGGCCTAGAAATCCAGACCGAGCAACAAAGTGTTGTGGAACTCATGGCTCAAAACTACACAAGCGTGATCAAGCTGACTTCAGATGGTCTAGAAATTCATCACTTAATTAACAGTATCAATATTTTAAACATTTTTTCCCCCCGCTTTATAAAGCCACAATAAGAGGCTCTGCCATGTGACCCGGACAGGATTAATTCACACTTGGCTGAATCGTTGGCAATTGTCCCTCATTCTCTTGCCTTACAACAGCGCAATTTGCATGAATTAATATACTTCAGTCCGAGCCCTGACGTCTCTCGTTACTTAATTATGAAATGTCTTTAGCACTCTGGACGGTGCAAGGACAGTCTGATTGGCCATGACTGATGTCGTCAGTCGTTCAGTGACAGCTGGTCCATGCAAGAGTAGGCTTAGAGTCTTCCACGGCCGTCTTTTCTACCGTCCTCTTTATTCATGAATTCATTATATTATAATAGTTCTAGGATTTGCATTTCTTGGGAATTATCGCCTCTCTCAAGTGGCTGAAATGAAACAGCTTTTCAGCCTCATGCTCCACAGCGTTCTTCAAGTCAAGTTCTAATTGCCCGCAAATGTATCGTCCTTACTCTAATTTTTACCATGTGTTTGTTTCCATTCCGAATCTCTATTTCGCATGGACGACGACAGGAAGAGAGAAACTGTCATGTATCTGAATTCATTTTTTTCTCCTCACAGGGTGGGCAATTAATTTCAACCCATCGGATGAGCGGGACACACACGGAGCCATTCGTGCACATCTAATTTAATAATTTACAAACATTGATGGTATCTTATACAATGAAATGGGCACACTTTAAGGTCCCTTGACAATCTGAAGTACCAACGCCTTTGACTTGAGAGACCCACTCAAAACGCATTAACTGCCACTCCATGTTACGAAAGAGGTCCCACATATTGATACAGTAGAGTACGGTACTTTAAATGTAAAAAGGTCCTATGCTGTTTACTTCTGAAAGCTTGAAAAAAATTGTTCTTCTTGTTGTGCAACCTTTATGACACATGATCCAAAGAATGAATAAGTCTTTTTTGCTCTGTTTCTGTGAACCGCCCTGAGACCATGAAAAGTAATATGGGGTAGGGGAGAGATTATGCTTGTTTTTACTACTGTTTGTTAGCTACCTCGAGTCTTCTTAGATAAACAGGTAGCCTAGAAATGTTTTTAATAAATAAGAGCATTTGTGCTTGCCCTAACATTAACCAGAATGAGGCAGCTGCCTTAGGCAGCAGATTCTGGGTGTCATGAAACGGTGCCAAATTGCTAGATCGTGTCCTCCCTAAAAGAGGGCACGTGTTGCAGTGAGACCTGGAGACTGACACCCTGTGTTGTGGGTGGGTTGGATTGGTTAGCCACAAGACCTGATTGGTAGGTCCCTCAATGTTGGGTTCAATCTGGCCAATGGGGCGCAGTCTAAATGGATCGAGGGACCTATATATACCCATGCACGTGACCCAGTGCTTCCTCTTTCAGCTCGTGCATTGGAACACCTGCCCACCTCTCCCTACTTTTAGGGCTTTGTGCGATTGGGACAGGGGCACGGTAGAAATTTACCCACTTGGCTGATTGGCTGTTGCCATTTGGGTTTCACCTGCCACGTAGCAAATCAACACAACTTGTAAGGTTGTGGATAGGCACTGGTTCAGGTGATAGGGATGGGGGAGCGGTATTGCCATCCCTATGTGAAGAGTATTCCGTTAAAAGAATCCAGGGACTCAACTGGTTTTGTTAACCCCTGAGAGGGGGTTGTGCCCGTACCTGGGTCCAGAGGGGCATCTGGGTGGTGAACAGAGTCTGTACCCAGCTTTTCACCTTCCCAGGTGTTCACCCTTGGCTGACCTATGCTGGTGCCCTGGGTCAGCGCGGCCTGCAAGGGTGTAGGGAGCTAGTCGAACCAGAGCCTATGCAACCACTCACCTCCTGTAATCAGTAAAGTTGTGGCCTAAATTCTGCCAAAAGCCAAAGCTAAAATTTGAGTCAAGTGTGAATTTATTTGGTTGGGAGGTCTCTGGGTCTGAACACACAATTCTTTACTCCTGTTGTAGTTTTAAGCCTACAGAGAGTGGTTTCTTGAATTTTCTGCCTCAGGTGTAAAAATACCTTGGGCAATCTTGGGGTACTATGTACTTTGTGTGGGAAGACATTTGTGAATCTGCTTCCTGCAGCAAAATGTCCCAGCTCTGAGTGTTCCCCAGAACACAGCTTGAAATCCGTTGCTTGATGGTATAAACATCCCAAACTAGGGTGCCCTTTCTTGATACAATTTGAGAACATTTTACGTTTGAGAGAAACCTTAATTTGGAATGTGCCCCTGAAGGCAGAAACGGTGAAAGTCTCTAAGAGTGTGGGGGTCTACAGGGAGAAATAAACTGAATATTGTTGTCACTGGGGCCCTGAATGCAAATCCCATGCCCCTACGAGGAAGTCTGCCAGCCAGCCAGCCATTGCCCTCAGTGCTTCACTGCCTCTCTCAGATAGATAGATAGATAGATAGATAGATAGATAGATAGATAGAGATATAGATAGATAGATGATAGATAGATAGAGATATAGATAGATAGATGATAGATAGATAGATAGATAGATAGATAGATAGATAGATAGATGATAGATAGATAGAGATATAGATATATAATTTATTTTTGCATTTTCAATTTTACATACAATAAGCAAAAGAAAAATAAACACAATAAAACCATAAAATCCCCTTTGACTTCCCTCCTCCCCACCCCTTTATGGATCCTCAAATAATGATTTTCCCTCTACATCTCTTCTGTAACTCTATTATTATAAATCCTTTGCCAATCCATTAGTTCATATATATTTTTTACTACAAGTGTTCTGGTCAAACCTTCCAGTGAATGTAATTGTTGGCAATAATTTTTCAAATAAGTTATAAGCTTTCCCCATTCTTTATTAAAATCTGCCCCTTCCTGGTTTCTAATTCTTCCCGTAAGTTTTGCCATTTCAGGATAGTTTATCCATTTTATCTGCCACTCTTCCTCAGTCTGAATTGTGCCTTCTTTCCATTTCTGGGCAAATGCTGCATTGTTTCAGAGCTTGCTACAAACCACCTTACAACCCTCTTGCGAGGTTTTCCCTTAATGCATCATTTACAAATCACCCCATAACCTGAAGGGATACTTTTTTTTCATAGTCTGTAGCAGAGGAGCTGTGAAAGTTCCAAAGGCCTGTAGCTAAAGTTACCTTGGGCAGGAACGAACAAGCTAAACTTTTTAATTTTATATGACATGAAATGTCACAGTTATGAATAAATGACAAAAACTGAAAGCTCCCTGCGGTTCTGGTTTCTGCGCTTTCCATAGCACAGGGCAAAACAGTGCCAGAGACTTGCAAATTTAAAAACTCCCTTTGGGAATTACATTACATAAGCACAGGTAAGCATAATCAAATATAATATTTGATTATACTGATGGTTACAAAAATTTGACAGGAAAGTATTGAAAGTACTATAGACACTTTGTATACAACAAAATACTTTTTGTGGTGGTGGTGTTGTTGTTGTTGTTGTTGTGTTTAAAAAATCCTGCCTGTCCCATAATCCCAGTACATTTTGGCTCACTAACAAAAATGGTGATCTCATTATGTTGATCCCTGTCCCAACCCCATGAAGTATTTGTTGATCTACTATGATCTACATACAAATCATTTTTGTACTTATTGTTTATTGGTATTCTGGTCACAAGGACTAGAATCTTAACATTGGAGAAAGCATACCCTCCACACTTTATTTTGCAATATGTTTCTGATTATCCGTGAGGGAGCAAACATGGTACCTCTTTCAAGATGCAGTGGCTGGCTAGCTTGAAGAGGTCTCTGAAGGAAACAAAGCAAAGCTTGGGATGCGATAAGAACTGCAAACCACGGAGAGCGTTCCAGGTTTCCAGAATGCATCGTTTTAATGAACGGTTCTGTTGGCAGAGCAACAATACTGTGGCCCGAGCTCCAGTCTGAGGCTCTGTGAGGATCCGTGACGTATCGTTGGTCATAATGTGGCAGAACGAAAAAAGAGCCATGCTGTCAGATGTAGAAAAAAAGAGGAGCTCCCCAAAAGTCCTATAAAATACACTCAGTTGATAGCATCTGCAAGTCATTCTGATGTTCCATGCCTATCAGAAAGATCTGCTTCTTCTTTGGCTCCTTTGCTGAAAGTCTTCCTCTTACGCCACATTTGCACCATATATTTGAAGCACTAGGATACCATTTTAAACAGTCATGGCTTCCCCAAAGAATTCTGGGAGCTGTTGATTGCTATGAGAGCTGAGATTTGTTAAGAGACCCCTCTTCTCCTTACAAAGCAGCAATTCCCAGAGTAGTTCAACAGTCAATCCCTATTCAGAGGGAACTCTGAGAACTATAGCTCTGGAAGGGGAATAGGGGTCTTCTAACCACTCTAGAACCAGGGCTTTTTTCCAGCTGGAACTCTCCGGAACTCAGTTCCAGCACCTCTCAGGTGGGCACCATTGCCATTCTAACAAGGGTGAGTTTCATGGTGAGTTCCAGCACCTCTTTTTCTAGAAAAACAGCACTGGGTAGCACCTTTAACACAATTACAGCTCCAGGAATTCTTTGGGGGTATCATAGTGCTTTAAATGTATTGCATGAAACGAAACCCATTAGATAGTTGCATGGGAGAGTCCATAGATGCTTTTTATGGAGTTGGATCCAGACTTCCGCTTCCACAGATAGAATGGCTCCTTCCATCCGCAGAAGACTTTTGACCTGGCAGAGGGAAGGGAGACAACTTTTGCCAGTTATCATCTTCCCTCACAGCCCCCTGTTCACACCCTGTTCGGGGGCACCGCTTTGCAACACTGCGGTAGACCCTCTGAGTGAAATTTAGCACTCAAACATATGCTTCAAAATATTGTGATGGATTAGTCACAACCCTCCTTTGTGTTACTACACTGTATGTAACGGGGATGCGGGTGGCGCTGTGGTCTAAACCACAGAGCCTAGGGCTTGCCAATCAGAAGGTCGGCTGTTCGAATCCCCGCGACAGGGTGAGCTCCCGTTGCTTGGTCTCAGCTCCTGCCCACCTAGCAGTTCGAAAGCACGTCAAAGTACAAGTAGATAAATAGTAGATAAATAGGTACTGCTCCTGCAGGAAGGTAAACGGCGTTTCCATGTGTTGCTCTGGTTCACCAGAAGCAGCTTAGTCATGCTGGCCACATGACCCAGAAGCTGTCTGCGGACAAATGCCGGCTCCCTCGGCCTATAGAGCCAGATGAGCACTGCAACCCCAGAGTCGTCCGCAACTGGACCTAATGGTCAGGGATACCTTTACCTTACTGTATGTAACAGTGCAGACAACAGTACAGTGGTACCTCAGGTTATATACGCTTCAGGTTACATATGCTTCAGGTTACAGACTCCACTAACCCAGAAATAGTATCTTGGGTTAAGAACTTTGCTTCAGGATGAGAACAGAAATCGTGTGGCGGCGCAGCAGCAGTGGGAGGCCCCATTAGCTAAAGTGGTGTTTCAGGTTAAGAACAGTTTCACGTTAAGAACAGACTTCCGGAACGAATTAAGTACTTAACCCAAGGTACTACTGTAGAGGAATAGAGGCAAAGGTTCCCTCCCTCCTCCACTTCTCCTGTCAAAGCTCAGTTCCATAAGTACTGCCAGCGGATGCTGTTTTTAACCACTCTCTTGCCTATCTAACATGAGTCATATGAATATTTCATTTTTCAGTCTTACCATCCTCGTACCTCCACCGTCACATTCGCTCCTCATGCTCCTTGCTCGCAAAATCTGTTTCTGCAATGTCACGTACAAGCCCACTGTCATCCCCTGTCACTGACTCTCAACCAAAGAGGCTGCATGGTCAATGAATTTCTGGCTTTGATTTGCGGAATCTGATATATTAGAATGCTTTGACAGATGCAGTTATATATTCTATATATACACTTTGACATATGTGAGTTCAATTACAAAATCCATGCATCAGGTCATTCGACATGTGTCCTTTTGCAACTGAGTAATCAATCACCGATTACAAGACATTTATAAGAATATCCCATAATGTATGGGAGGGGGCGAAAGTATATAGACAGGCATAGATGAAGGCAATGGATATAATATCTACGGGAGGACTAAATTTCAATTGCCTTTTAAAGTATTTTAATTTCTTCTTGCAGCAACATCTCTGCGGAAGGTATTGAATTTTTAAAGACAAATTTCTTTATCGTACAGTCATAGAACTGGGAACAGGCAATAAAAAGCAAACCTACCCAGCCTTCATGTCTTCTGAATTTAGCAGTGCTGCACTTTTATAGTTGAGCTGGCGAAAAGTCCCAACATTGCTAATTTGGGGCCAGCATCTATTTTCTACAGAATTGTGTGGTTCTTATTCTGAACTGGTCTGTTTTGAGCAGGAGACAGATGCATGCAAAACTCCCTACATATATAAAACTAGCATGTCAGGGGAAAGTAGAGAGGCTAGCCTTCTCCCAAGCTTGACTTTTTGCTGGGAAATTATTCCATGGGTGAGCATTCAAGCCAACGGGGAGGACTTTGGAGCAGATGTTTGGGGACCCACTTAGCAGAATGAGCAGGAGGACCCCCCCCCCAATGCAGCAGGGCTGCCCTACCATCACATCTTGGGTAAGTGAATTCATACATATTGCCATCTAAAAATTGCCCGCTGTAATGAGATCATCCAGCAGGGGCAGAAGATCATCCAACTAACCAGGGTTTCCAAAACTCGAGTCTCCAGCTGTTCATGGGCAACATCTCCCATCATCATCCCTGAACCCTGGTCCTGGTAGCTAGGGATAATGGGAGTTGTAGTCCAAAAGCAGCAGGAGACCCTAGTTTGGGAACCCCTGAACTAAACAGTTGCACTAGTGCAAGGACTTATAGCTGCACAGTTAAGAACATAAGAAGAACCTGCTGGAGAGTTCCATAGTTTATGCACTGTGTGAAGAAGTATTTTATGTGTCCTGAAACTTCCAACTTCCAGCTTCCTTAGATATCTGTGAGTTCTAGTGTAATGAGAGAGGAAGAAAAAAAACATCCCTCTATACAGTTTCCCCATGTCTTGCGTAATCTTATCAACATCTATTATATAATTTCTTGCTCACATTTTCTCTAAAACAAAAAAAGCAAAAAGCCAAATTCTGAAACCTTTGCTCATAGGGAAGTCGCTCCATCCCCATAATAATTTTTGTTGCCCTTTTTTGAATTTAACTTTCTCACCCTCTCCTCTCCCTAGACGACCCCTAAATCTGCTCCAGAGGGCTGCAGGAAACTCCAGAATAGATTTAGAGGTCACATTGGATACACAGAAAGGAGAGGGCAGAGAAATTCCATTGCCCAGCTAAAGGTCCTTATGCCAGTGGAGTTGTTTAGTTGGGTAAAAGGTAAAGGTAAAGGGACCCCTGACCATTAGGTCCAGTCGTGCCCGACTCTGGGGTTGCGCGCTCATCTCGCTTTATTGACCGAGGGAGCCGGTGTTTGTCCGCAGACAGCTTCCGGGTCATGTGGCCAGCATGACTAAGCCACTTCTGGCGAATTCAGAGCAGGGCACGGAAACGCCATTTACCTTCCCGCCAGAGAGGTGCCTATTTATCTACTTGCACTTTGACGTGCTTTCGAACTGCTAGGTTGGCAGGAGCAGGGACCGAGCAATGGGAGCTCACCCCGTCACGGGGATTCGAACCACCGACCTTCTGATCGGCAAGTCCTAGGCTCAGTGGTTTAACCCACAGCGCCACCCGCATCCCTGTTTAGTTGGGTACCACTCATTATATCCAGAGTCTCAAATGACCTAATTATACCACTGATTCAAACATGCAAGATATGGCATCGGTTACTGCTGTAGTGGTCAAAATGCTTCTTTTGTAAATGCAAATCTTCTCCATGAAAAAGAGACATCTTCTCCACACAAGCTTAACATGAAAGAGTCAACATCCAATAGTAACGTGTAGACCAAGTAACATCCCAGTAATAAGAATTAATGACTAGCTGACAGGAAGTCAACATGGTGCCCAAAGCTGTTTTGGACTACAACTCCTATCATCCCTGACCATTGGCCATCCTAGCTAGGGTTGATGGGAGTGGTAATCCAAAAAATCTGGAGGGCACCATATTGACTACCATTGGACTGTCCCAAGCTCTCACCCCGATGAAGTTCTTCCATGTTTTAGGGCAATGGCTTTAGTACATCGCTTCCACTATATCTCTGAGGTGTCACTTCTAGATTTATAATTGGGAGAGTGCTGTTGCACTAAGGTCCTGTTTTTGGCAGGGGAGGCCTTGGCCCAGTATACCTGAAGGAGCCCTTCCACCCCCATCGTTCAGCCCGGACACTGAGGTCCAGCACCAAGGACCTTCTGGTGGTTCCCTCACTGCGAGACGTGAAGCTACAGGGAACCAGGCAGAGGGTCTTCTCGGTAGTGGCGCCCACCCTGTGGAACACCCTCCCATCAGATGTCAAGGAAATAAACAAATACCTGACTTTTAGAAGACATCTGAAGGCAGTCCTGTTTAGGAAAGTTTTATTCTGTTTTTAGTGTTCTGTTGGGAGCCGCCCAGAGTGCTGTGGAAACCCAGTCAGAAGAGCGGGGTATGAATAATAATAATGTTAGTAGTAGTATTAGTATTATTACTCTGTTGTGCTACCCACTGTGCCACCTCGTCAGCATTGGTGCCAATTTCGATGAGATCTCGGAAGATCTCACCACGAAAGCTCTCACGCTATCTCGTCAGAAACCAGCCCTGATGCCAGAACAACTTCTCCATCAGTGGTGAGGTACTACTTTGAGGAGGCTGCTTCATCCCACCTCATGGGTAGACCAACTCTGGTTTGTGGGTTTCCCATGGGCATCTAGTTGGGCACTGTGAGAATAGCATGTTGGACTAGATGGGCCTGATCCTGCTGGGCTATTCTGATGTTCTTAGCACTTCTTTGTTGAACAAAATACGTAAAACACCCTACAAATAACTTGTGGGATGGTGAAGTGTACATACTCCCAATGTCCCTTAATAGTGTTTTCTTTATTTCCCCTTCCCCAACCGGCCATAGCTGGATAGCCTGGGCTGTAGAAGTTTAGAATGTCCTTTGAAAGAATGATAATCCTCTAAAAAACTTAAAGCATTACTCAGAGAAATAAATGTATCTCTTAAATGAAACTCAGATGATGCCAGATGAAAGATGATAGATGTCTTATAAATAGTTAATGTCATGGCCAAAACCCTCCTGCCACTTAAGAGATGGATGCAGAACACTTGTATGAGAAATTACTTTTTAGCCAATAAGAATGTAATATGTAAATCACCTTAAATGACTTGTATTGCTATACATAAACCATTTTCTGTCTCATGATTGGTGGTGACACCTCTCCTATCAAACCAAGAAATATTCCACATGAGTCTGAAAGTTAGCCCTGATGAGAAGGTTCAGAGTCGAATCAGTGAAATCAAAGGTCTTTTGAATTGCATACTTATACGCTATTGCTTTTGAGTATTAGAGACACCTTATAACTTAGAAGAACAGCCGTGTTAACATGTGTTCCACAACTTGTCCATCTGAACCAATGGGAGCCTTAACATTTCAAGACAACCAGAGGCTAACATTTCTGATGATACAGATAGGCAGCCGTGTTGGTCTGCCATAGTCAAAACAAACAAAAAAATTCCTTCCAGTAGCACCTTAAAGACCAACTAAGTTAGTTCTTGGTATGAGCTTTCGTGTGCATGCACACTTCTTCAGATACCAAGAAGTGTATCTGAAGAAGTGTGCATGCACACGAAAGCTCATACCAAGAACTAACTTAGTTGGTCTTTAAGGTGCTACTGGAAGGATTTTTTTTTTATTTCTGATGATGTGAGCATAGGAAAGCTTATTCAAATACAGTGTTAAAGTTTTTTTTAAATTTGATGCACTGGGGAGGGAAAGAGATTTCCACCCCAGAGTAGCTCAGCTGGAAGAGCATAAGACTCTTAACCTCAGGGCAATAGATTCCTGCATTGCAGGGAGTTATACTAGATGACCCTCATACAATCACACAATTCTGTGATTTCCTCCTCTGGTCTCAGTCATGCACACACCATCAAACACCCACCCACCATTCTCACTTCCCATTCAGAGGAGCTGGCCCAACTCCACCCTCTGATCTGCTGCTACAACAACCTCGAATCATAAAGATATTTTAATTAAGATTTCTATTTTACAATGTATGTAAGTGTAATTCTGGAATTACTGTTTATGGAAAACATTATTCCTTTTTCTTTCTTTCTTTTTCTTTTTCTTTTTCTTTTTCTTTCTTTCCTTTCCTTTTCTTTCCTTTCCTTTTTTTTTTTTTTTTGCTTTTTCTTATTTTCTACTTCTTTCATAGTTTATGTTCGACATACTGTAAATAATTGTGTTCTTTGCAGATATATCTGGAAATTTGATTGTATTATTTAATAAAGTTATATTTTAAATAAAAATAAATAAATAAAGAGGATGGTAAAGAGGAAGTTATCGTGGAGAGATGACCCACCTCCTGTTCTTCTGCCCATGGCCATGGCTAGTTTTGTTTTCCAGGCTCTTCCCAACCAGAGAAAGAAACTAATGAACATTTCTGCCCCCCCACACCACAAAAATTGTACCCACCCTCCTTTTTGATTCTGATTTCTGAGTGTTTTTCAGGCAAAGGATGAGGACTGATGTTCTTCAAAAGGGGGGTTGTGGTGAGAGAGGCTGGGGTTGGCCTAGGGTGTGGTTGTTTGTTTGTGATTGGAATACAAGCAAATAGTACAGAGATCCCGCACAAGCAATGCTGACACAAAACCCCACACATACACTAGGTAGAATAGAAGCATTGCCACCCGACCCCACCCCCCCCTCACCACACCCTCTCTACCTCTTTCCCCCTTTTCTTCCTAATGTGACGCTAATGTCTCAACAAACGAAACTGATCTGTAGAAAATGTAACTTGGGGGAAAAAGAGACATTGCACATACTTTTGTAAACCAAGAAATCTTTAATAAAAATATGTTCTAAAAAAGAAAAAAGGGGGAGATTGTGGAGAGGTTCTGTGTCTTGCAGAATACACCTGCATAAAGGCCACCTGCCTGGAGGGGCACCAAGTTTGCTCCTTAAGAAGCCACACGTCTTCTGAAATGCATCGACCAGGTTTTGCTCTTCCGTTTCTCCCTTATGTTTTGTTACACTCATTCTGATCGGAAGTGCTCTCTAGGGGAAGGGGACAAAAAATGGAGGGTCAAGGAGGGTTAATTGTGGAGGGGGGAAGTGAAAATGTCATGGGGGGAGTGAGAAATGTCCCTATTTTCGTCTGATTCTGAATCATAGTCATTAACCATTACACTCAGAAACAGTTCTTAAAATTTGGGTTGCCATATGCCCAGACCTTCCTGGACATAACTGGAAATCGTTAAAACGTCTAGGAAAATCCAGACGTATGATGAGCCATGTCGGCAGTGTAGTTTTTGGCGATTTCTCTTAAGAATAGCTCCAAAATTCCATTATTATTATTATTATTATTATTATTATTATTATTATTATTATTTGCCAAAACAAACCTCAACAACTTTTCTGTCCGGGTTTTCACTGATTGAAATGTGACAAAATGAGTTGGCAATGAGTTGCTACCCCACTTCATTTGAACGGATGCAGCTTAACTTGACCCGACCTGAAACAAAAAGCATTCTGCTTCCTTTTTCCTCCCATTGCCCAGAAACTTTACCGATGTGGTGGCCAAACCGCATTCTGCCACCAGTAACCCCAGCCCTTAGGAACCCACTTTGACTGCTGTCTCTCGGCCACATCAGAATGTGACAGGGTGTTGAACGAAGGACTGAAGCAGAATGTTGGGAACTGTCTTTCTAACATAGAGATATTCTTGCAGATTGCTGGGACAGCCTTAACATCTGCTAATTAATTTCATGTTGCTCCTGTAAGAAAGTTCAGTTCAATCTATCAGTTCATTTTTCATTCACTGTAGTTATAATTTTAGATTTGGCATAGCGCAGGTGTGGTGAATCTCGACTGCCGTATGAATCTTTTCCTTTTTCCTTTTCTTTTTGCATTTTCCGTTACAAACATTTATTTCTTTCACTGTGGTATTCTAGGTCCCCCCCCACACACACACAATTATCAGCTCTTTTGAGCCTCTCATACAACATCCTAAATCTCCGTTTGATTTTGCTGCAACTCCTTTATATTTCTTCCCCTTTTTCTTATATATTTCCTTTTACCCCCACCCCCTTTTTTACTGGTGTTCATAAATCGTATATTTAACATTTTTTCTAGCAATTCCCCCTCACTTATTATTATTTTCTCATCCATATGACTGCCATATGATTATCATCTGAAGTACAATACAAGGGAGGTGGAAGCAGCTGGCACCTAGGGGTTGGATATAGCTGAGGCAAAAACTCGTGGCAAGCATAGTTTGCTTGGTTCTTTTTTATATTACGGAGCAGTTTGCGAGTTGTTTGCAGCATGCAGGTCATTAACAAATACTAATTAGTCGTGCAATATGAGCAGAAGGCATCAAGTACAACGCCCCCCCTCCTTCCGAACCACCTATTTTCTTCACGCAAATAAGACAGAAACAAATGTTTTCGCCCCAGCTGGGTAACACGTCCCATTTAGAATTCTTCCCCTCTTCTTTGTTCTTTGATGTTCTGCAAATGAGCTTTAGAACTCCACTCCTCACACAATTCAATTTTACAAGCCCATTATCTGAGATATAATGTGGAGGTTAAATATATCAGGGCAGCCATTATGTGAAAATAATTAACAGTAATGAATAATGCACTAATTCCACTGATGAGAGATTGTTATATGTGTAATGAAGTGTTGGGGCAGCCCTGACAAATGAAATTAAAATATTTAAACACTGTTTTATGATATTACTTTGCTCATATAATTTCCTTTACCTACAATGAGGCCCTTCGATTATCGTCATTATCTTGACAGCTCGGGAGGATGAAATAGAGCTGGTTAATGCGACAGCGATTAGTCACCGGGAAAATCCATCACATGGAGCAGAGGAAGAGTGAGAGAAAGGTCTCGATACTTTCTCGTTTCAAACACGAGAAGAATGATATCATCAACATCACTTCAATATTAAATGGGTGGAATTATCTTGTCATTCATTTACAGCCACTGAAGAACTACCTGTTTGTACCTGCGAGGGAAAGGTCAGCCCTTCTTAATCATCCCTAAAAAACAAGTTGATGGATATCTGCTATCAATAACGCTGGCAGACAGAACACCAGGGTACCGACCGGAACATTTCGAGCGAAAGCAATCCCAGGCCATGATCCCCGGTGCAGTTAGGGCAGTTCAATGTACAAAGGAGGGCGTCTTTTCGTATAGAGATCTTGCTGCGGACTTGTAATTATCAATATCGCAGTTCTATCTTTTAAAAATGCGTGCACAAAAATGCACAAAAAGAAAGCTTACGAAGCCTGCTTGAAGCAAACACTCAAGAGCAAACTTTGAAGGACAGGAACTGAAAATTGGATTTGATAGGTAGGATAGATAGATAGATTAGATAGATATAGATAGATAGTAGATAGATGATAGATAGATAGATAGATAGATAGATAGATAGATAGATAGATAGATGATAGATAGATAGATAGATAGATAGATAGATAGATAGATAGATGATAGATAGATAGATGATAGATAGATAGATATAGATAGATGATAGATAGATAGATAGATAGATGATAGATAGATAGATGATATAGATAGATGATAGATAGATAGATAGATAGATAGATAGATAGATAGATGATAGATAGATATAGATAGATGATAGATAGATATAGATAGATGATAGATAGATATAGATAGATGGTACAGTGGTACCTCGCAAGACGAATGCCTCGCAAGACAAAAAACTCGCTAGACGAAAGGGTTTTTTGAGCTGCTTCGCAAGACGATTTTCCCTATGGGCTTGCGTCGCAAGATGGAAACGTCTTGCAAGTTTGTTTCCTTTTTCTTAACACCGTTAATACAGTTGCGACTTGACTTCGAGGAGCAACTCATAGAACACGGTGTGGTAGCCTTTTTTGAGGTTTTTAAAGACTTTGGTGATTTTTGAAGCTTTTCCAAAACTTTCCCGACACCGTGCTTCGCAAGACGAAAAAAATCGCAAGACGACAAAACTCGCAGAACGAATTAATTTCATCTTGCGAGGCACCACTGTAGATATAGATAGATAGATGATAGATGATAGATAGATAGATAGATAGATAGATAGATAGATAGATAGATAGATAGATATAGATAGATAGTAGATAGATGATAGATAGATAGATAGATGATAGATAGATAGATAGATATAGATAGATAGATAGATAGATAGATAGATAGATAGATAGATAGATGATAGATAGATAGAGATAGATAGATGATAGATAGATAGATAGATATAGATAGATAGATAGATAGATAGATGATAGATAGATAGATAGATGATAGATAGATAGATAGATAGATAGATAGATAGATAGATAGATAGATAGATGATAGATAGATAGATAGATGATAGATAGATGATAGATGATAGATAGATAGATAGATAGATAGATAGATGATAGATAGATAGATAGATAGATAGATAGATAGATAGATAGATGATAGATAGATAGATGATAGATAGATAGATAGATAGATAGATAGATAGATAGATAGATAGATAGATAGATATAGATAGATGGTACAGTGGTACCTCGCAAGACGAATGCCTCACAAGACAAAAAACTCGCTAGACGAAAGGGTTTTTTGTTTTTTGAGCTGCTTCGCAAGACGATTTTCCCTATGGGCTTGCGTCGCAAGATGGAAACGTCTTGCAAGTTTGTTTCTTTTTTCTTAACACCGTTAATACAGTTGCGACTTGACTTCGAGGAGCAACTCATAGAACACGGTGTGGTAGCCTTTTTTGAGGTTTTTAAAGACTTTGGTGATTTTTGAAGCTTTTCCAAAACTTTCCTGACACCATGCTTCGCAAGATGAAAAAAATCGCAAGACGACAAAACTCACGGAACGAATTAATTTCATCTTGCGAGGCACCACTGTAGATAGATAGATAGATAGATGATGATAGATAGATAGATAGATAGATAGATAGATAGATAGATAGATGATAGACCTATTTATCTACTTGCACTTTGGTGTGCTTTCGAACTGCTAGGTTGGCAGGAGCAGGGACTGAACAACGGGAGCTCACCCCGTCACGGGGATTCGAACCGCCGACCTTCTGATCGGCAAGTCCTAGGCTCTGTGGTTTAACCCACAACGCCACCCGTGTCCCAGATAGATAGATGATAGATAGATAGATGATAGATAGATAGATAGATAGATAGATAGATAGATAGATAGATACTAATCCTCAAATAATGAAGAATTGCAGTCAGATGGAAGGAACAATGTGTTTTTCAATAGCTGTGACTCTCCTGCCTGTATGTTTAGGGAGCATTTTATATGGGGAAATGTTCATATCTTTAATAATCCACCTGCAATCAAAACGGTTCAGCTCAGCAACTTTAACATCACATATGGGTTCTGCTTTTCCACTTGAAAATCAGAGAAAAGATGTTCCACAGCCCTGGATGTTTTGCAACTCCCCATGGAAATAAGCAGATGCTTTGCTCTAACCGTTCCTAAACTGTACGTTTATCTGAAACAACAGGTTGCTCCTTTAATAGCCTCCTTGTGGCTTTTTGGTGCAAATTTCTACCTCCAGCCCGCAATGGTTATACTCAACCAAGCATCTGCTTCCTTTATTTAAAATGCATTTTTAACACCATTTTAGCCATATTTCCCCGGAACCTTCTGCTTTGACACATCCACATTCTGTAGACCAAGACAGTTCTATTATGTAGGAAGACACAGAACCAAGAGTTAAGTGACTAGGATTTGATTTGCTGCTACTGTACTTAGGTTCTCTTTTTCTTGTGTTTAATTGTGGTTTAGACAGTCTTATTGTAAATTAAAATGTTGCCTGAGCCACTGAAGACTGTTGTGGGGGGGCAGGAAGTTGGGGTCATATATTGGGAAGAAGGGATGAATAAGAAAATTAACACCCTGTTCTTTGTTTTTCAGGATGCAAATGGAAAAGAAAGTAGCCATGACAGTGAATCCAACTTGGATAAAAAGAACAATCTTTTACCCATTCATGTCACTAGAAGGTTGTGGTCATTGTTCATGATATCCTGGAACAACACATATGGCCGATCATATGGAAATGTAAGAGACCAACTGAATCCTACCCTTTTGATTCCTAGCAGCTGGTATTCAGAAGTATACAGCCTCCAAAAGTAGCTAGTGGCAACAGATAGCCTGATCCCTCCAAGAATCTATAAAATCCTTTTGTAAAACAATCCAAGTTATTGGCCATCATAATGTCTTGTGGGAGCATATACCACAGTTTAATAATAATAATAATAATAATATCCTACTCATCTTACTGGGTTTCCCCAAATACTCTGGGCGGCTTGCAACATATATAACAAACATCAAACATTAAAAAACAAGATGTCCTATACAGTGGTACCTCAGATTACAGACGCTTCAGGTTACAGACACTTCAGGTTACAGACTCCACTAACCCAGAAATAGTACCTCGGGTTAAGAACTTTGCTTCAGGATGAGAACAGAAATCACGCGGCGGTGGCACGGCGGCAGCGGGAGGCCCCATTAGCTAAAGTGCTACCTCAGGTTAAGAACAGTTTCAGGTTAAGAACGGACCTCCAGAACGAATTAAGTTCTTAACCCGAGGTACTACTGTACGAGTAACAAACAAACTAATAAATCAATAGAAACCAATAATAGCAACAATAATAACATGGATAACAATAATAAACAATTTACAGTTATGCCCAAATTAAAATAACTGCCAACTGCAACATCAACCCGACCAAAAAACAACAACAACACACACAACCCAAGAGGAACCAAAATTATAACCATTTGAAACATTTCAAAACATTTTAGCCAGTTGTTCCAACGCAAGAGTTGTTTCAGCAATGTCCCTCCAGCCTCCCAGGAGCCTCTTTTGGGAAGGACACAAAGAGGTTTCAGAGTTTTACCTATGTGCTGTGCAAAGTACTTTATTTTGTCTGCCCTGAATTGTCCAATTCCATTGGATAGCCCCAAGTTCTTTGTATAATGAGAGAGGCCTATCCACTTTTTCAACTGCATTCATAATTTCACATGCCTCTTATCTTGCCTTTTGCTTACTTCTATTTTCAAATGTTGTAACTTTTCTTCATAGGGAAGTTCACTTCGACCCCTTGATCATTTTGATGGTCTTTTTTGATTACCGAAACTTTTCTATCTCCTTTAGCTAATTAAACAATCTGAACTTTTAAGCTGTCCAGGAGGATATTGCTCTTGTTTGTTACTAAGTTATAGGGACATGGGTGGCACCGTGGTCTAAACCACTGAGCCTCTTGGGCTTGCCAATCAGAAGGTCAGTGGTTCGAATCTGCTCAATGGGGTGAGCTCCTGTTGCTGTGTCCCACCTTCTGGCAACCTAGCGGTTTGAAAGCATACCAGTGCAAGTAGATAAATAGCTACTGCTGTGGTGGGAAGGTAAACATTGTTTCCCTGCACTCTGGTTTCTGTCACGGGGTTCATTTGCACAGAAGCGGTTTAGTCATGCTGGCCACATGACTGTCTGTGGACAAACGCTGGCTCCCTTGGCCTGAAAAGCGAGATGAGAGCCACACCCCATAGTCGCCTTTGACTGGACTTAACTCTCCAGGGGTCCTTTACCTTTATCTTTACCTACTAAGTTATGTATTTTTGGTTTCTGTATTGTAAAGTGCCCTGTTATCTTTAGATGAAGGGCAATATAGAAATTTAAATTATTATTATTATCAGCAGCAACAACAATTCTGAGGAATATATTGATCCCAGTGATGTGCAGGGGAAAATATACTGTAAGTGCCTTCTCCTCCACTGATATATGATTACTCTGAACAGCCAATCCACATTCTGGCTGATTTAAATTCTTAAAAACCAACAGGGGGAAAATATTCAAACAACCAGGGCCTGCCGAAGCTATTTTGGCACCTGAGGCGAACCACAAAATGGCACCACGACTTCCTGCCAGGGAAGAAGGGGTGAATGAAGATCTATGTCAGGATCTGCTGCCTCTGTGGATTCTGTCACATGAGGTGGTCACCTCATCTTGCCTCATAGGTGGGCTGGCCCTGTGGACAAATGATAGAAACACCCAACTTGGCCCTTTAGAGGAAGAGGAACACAGACATTTGCACAGATGTTTTCACACAACAAAGCATGGAAAGCGCCTCGCATCTGGTGTGTTGGAACTGCTACAGCAGACATGTTCAACCGGTCAACCGTGATCGACAGGTAGATCCCCAGGTGATTGTGGTCAATCGCAGGATCCTTAGCGATCACGGGCTTAAAAGAACTGGGGGTGAATGTCTCAGCCCCCCAACCCTCTCTATGTTCCTCTGTTGCGTCAAGTACGTTTCCGAGCACAATTCAAAGTGTTGGTGCTGACCTTTAAAGCCCTAAACGTCCAGTATACCTGAAGGAGCATCTCCACCCCCATCGTTCTACCCGGACACTGAGGTCCAGCACCGAGGGCCTTCTGGCGGTTCCCTCGCTGCGAGAAGCCAAGTTACAGGGGACCAGGCAGAGGGCCTTCTCGGTAGTGGCACCCACCCTGTGGAACACCCTCCCACCAGATGTCAAAGAGTACAACAACTACCAGACTTTTAGAAGACATCTGAAGGCAGTCCTGTTTAGGGAAGCTTTTAATTTTTTGATGCATTACTGTATTTTAATATTTTGTTGGAAGCCGCGGCTCTAGCACTGTGTATGAGTGATTTATGTCACTCCCCCTTAAAAAAAGCTCAACAACTGTGCTCAATCCCCACCAAAAAAGTTCAACAACTGTGGTCAATCCTCAATGGCAATGGGTAGATCACTGCCAGTTTTTTAATACTGGGAGTAGATCGCAGTCTCTTGGGAGTTGGACAGGCCTGTGCTACAGGATCAGGCTACATAATCATAGGAATCACGCTGAGGAGGCCATCTTCACTCATTCCTTGTCACTACACATGCATGTGAAGGGCCCCTTGGATGCATCTACTGCTGAGACACTTCAAATCACAGAGTGAGCCTGAAACTTCATCTGCAAGACCTAAGCATAGCTGTCAACCTTCCCTTTTTTGCGGGAAATTCCCTTATTTCAGCGCCGTTTCCCACTGCTTCCCGCTGCTATCCCGGATTGTTAGCTATCCCGTAGACTGTCCCCGGGACAGGTGAGGCTGCTGATCCCTTATTTTCAAATCTGAAAGTTGACAGCTCTGGACCTAAGCCAACTTTCCATGTTTGTTTTTAAGAGTGTTGTATACTTATCATACATTTTGTATGCCATGACATCACCCCTTGAAGCTCTTTAATGAGCTATTCATCTGCTTTTTTGACATATAACAACACAATCATGCTTCCCACTGAGTGACACCTCATTCAGATGAATGAATGACAGCTGATCTGTGGGCTTACGTATGTCAGTCGCCCAAACTACCATGAGAAGCAGACCATCAAAACCCATCCTTGAATGATTTGGGATGGATACTACATAGGTTTACATGATCTGAATGGTGTTAAACTTTGGGAAGCACTGTTTTTAATTGTTACTAAATATAAATAAATACAATTTACTTAACTCCCCTCGTAATAAGTGGACCGCCTTGTAATAAATCTAACATTAAAAAAAAAATCATTTCTGGCAAATTACTCCAATAAAATCAATGCCTATCAGGCTCAGCTGGAGAAACAAATAAATTAGAAACTATTGATGGGTTGCAACGGGGGGTTGTGGGGTGAGAATGTAATTGTCACTATAAAAAGCCGAGAGAGAGAGAGAGAGAGAGAGAGAGAGAGAGAGAAAGAATAAATATACTAAAGAAATGTAAAGGCAAAATATCTAAGTTGACAACTTAAATTGTTAAATGATTCCTTGAGTCAGGGGCAGTTATTTGCATATAGCTCCTACATTTCCAACAGCACATACATACATACATACATACTGTGTGTGTCTCTGTAACAGAACTAAATGTAATACATTTCTCAAATTAAAACATCTTCCAAGCCCCTCTAATAAAAAAATGAAGAACTAAAGAATAATGCCGTATTTACTCGAATCTAAGCAATGACAAACCTAGACAGCATCTTAAAAAGCAGAGACATCACCTTGCCCACAAAGGTCCATATAGTTAAAGCTATGGTTTTCCCAGTAGTGATGTATGGAAGTGAGAGATGGACCATAAAGAAGGTTGATCGCCGAAGAATTGATGCTTTTGAATTATGGTGCTGGAGGAGACTCTTGAGAGTCCCATGGACTGCAAGAAGATGAAACCTATCCATTCTTAAGGAAATCAGCCCTGAGTGCTCACTGGAAGGACAGATCCTGAAGCTGAGGCTCTAGTACTTTGGCTACCTCATGAGAAGAGAAGACTCCCTGGAAAAGACCCTGATGTTGGGAAAGATTGAGGGCACCAGGAGAAGGGGACGACAGAGGATGAGATGGCTGGACAGTGTTCTCGAAGCTACCAACATGAGTTTGACCAAACTGCGGGAGGCAGTGGAAGACAGGAGTGCCTGGTGTGCTCTGGTCCATGAGGTCACGAAGAGTCGGACACAACTAAACAACAACAACAATGCACCATCAAATCTAATGTGCACCTCAATTTTCAGAACTTTGAAACCAATAAAAGCATTTGCTGGTGAATGTAAATATGCCATTGAGTCTAATGTGCACCTTAATTTTGACAACATAATTTGGCCAAAAAAGTGAGCATTAGATTTGAGTAAATATGGTAATTCATTGAGGATAAGGTTCCAAATGGCTACTTGCCGTTATGCTTAGATTTTGCTTCCTCTCTTGGAGGTGGATAGCTCAGCTGGTTAGAGCACTGTTAAATGCAGAGAGTTAACTGTCTGTAAGCTGTCTTGACTTATTCTATTGAGAGCCGCCCAGAATGACTAGGACAACCCAGTCAGATGGACAACATAATTATTAAAAATTATTATTATTAAGGTTTAGTTCCGACTGTACTTTGGCATTTCCAGATTATAACCAATTTGACGCTGTGTGCTTCAGGCAAAACCCAGTAGGTTCTTCTTATTTATTTAAATAATTTTATGTAATAAAATTTGTATACTGCTAAATTGTTGAAACCTCTAAGCTCTTTACCTCTGGCAAAATTTGTTCTTAGTGTAATAAATGTACAATTGTGTTTTGTTTTGCTGTGTGATGTTCAGTCAGCTTACTACAGGGTACCAGTTCTATTGTGGGGATAGCTCAAGATTCCCAACATATTTCATGCTGCCTGTGACATCACAAAGTTGTAGATCTCTTTCCTCAGAGACTCACCTGAGCCCAAGACGTAGAGCGCAATCCTGGACATGTCTACTTACCTACCTTATTTGAACTTCCTGAAATAGTATTTGAACTGAAACACAGCCACCTTTTGAAATTCGAAATTCTCTGAATTTTGCAAGGCAGTTCACTAGACCAGTAATGTGTACAAAAATGCATATATCAGAGTAACACATAGGTAAATGCATGCATTAGTGAAAATAATAATACTGTTATTATTATTATTATTATTATTATTATTATTATTATTAAGAATACCCGTCCATCTGTCTGGGTTTCCCCAGCCACTCTGGGCAGCTTCCAACAAGAGATTAAAAATACATTAAATAATGTACAAAATGCATTATTTGGACATCTCTTTGCAAAATTGTGTGGATTAAGAAGAATTGCATACAAAAATTAGCATATTAGAATAAATCTGCATGAAAACACTGGTGAATTTTCACAAGGACTTTGGAAAAAAATCGCAAACTGGTGCGGAAATGTGGAGAACTTAAGGGTGGGGAAAAGGAGCAACTGAGAGAAACCAAAACTGCCGGATTTGCCAACAGAGATGGTTTTAGGCTAGTGTGACTGGTTCGACCGCACTGGGTGTCACACTGCAGAGAGAACCACAACAATGCTGTAGAATGGATTGTGGCCATCAGATTTTAGTGTCACACAGGGTGCTGCTGAAATTTGAGAGCCCAATATCAGCTGCTGCTGCCAATATCTAAATTTGATGCAGTTCCAGCTTGAGTGAAGTTGGACCCAGAGAATCTGTTCTGTTTCTTGACCTTCTGGCAGGAGATGGGGCTCTGTAGAGAAGGTCTCTCTACACAGGTGGGCAACAAAGAGAGGGGGCCCCCAGCCCTGAGGGATGAGCTGGGTCTGAAAAGCTCTGAGAGTAGAGGGAATGCATAAGAACGGACTTTAAAGCTAATGGACTATGCGAAGCTGGCGACACTAACAGCAAAAAGAAGAAACCAACATTGCAGGCTATTCATGGGAGAATAGAAGCCCTTCTTGGAATATCATGAGGGGTATCATAATCAGATGAAATCACAACCAGGATTTGAAATATGAGCAGCAGTAGAAGATTGAAAATACAGTGGTACCTCGCAAGACGAATGCCTCGCAAGATGGAAAACTCGCTAGACGAAAGGGTTTTTGGTTTTTTGAGTTGCTTCGCAAGACGATTTTCCCTATGGGCTTGCTTCGCAAGACGGAAACGTCTTGCAAGTTTGTTTCCTTTTTCTTAACACCGTTAATACAGTTGCGACTTGACTTCGAGGAGCAACTCATAGCACGCAGTGTGGTAGCCTTTTTTGAGGTTTTTGAAGACTTTGGTGATTTTTGAAGCTTTTCCAAAACTTTTCCGAAACCGTGCTTCGCAAGACGAAAAAATCGCAAGACGACAAAACTCGCGGAACGAATTAATTTCGTCTTGCCAGTCACCACTGTATATTAAATAGAAAAAGATGTCTTAGGTGAAATGTTTATTAGAATGCAGTTTGTATATGGGATGGGATTGAGAACAGCACGGGGGGAATGCAGGAAGTCAAATGTATAACAAGTTTGGAATCTGGAGCATATATGTAGAGGTTTTAAAGATTAATAAAAATTTGACTCTGAAAGTAGAGGGAATGTGCTGTCTTACTGAGGCCATTCGCCTCTGGATAGGATGGGGAAGAGCAGGCCCAGTAATTCACAATACAACAACAATGTCATTTAAAAATGGAATGGAATTTCGTCTTCAGCTAATGGCTTTATATGTTCAGCATGTGCTGTAGGCAAGATATTATTGGGGTGGGGTAGAATGATTATGGCCGATTCCACACCCTCAGCTACGCAAACATTTCCCAATGCATCTATTGTATTTTCCAGCACCACAAGATAGAAGAGATTTTGCGGGAGCAGTCCGAAAATATGGGAAATGAGCTGAGTGAATAACCAGAACGACGGCGACATCTGAAGGCAGGCAGGCTGGTTCTGGAGAGAACGTTGCAAAGCGACTGCGTGGTTAAACAGCAACCGCACAGCAACCTCTGTCCGATAAAGACACTTTTATAAACACATTTCTTTCTGACACTTTGCCTTTCCAAAGCAGCTTCTCCTGCTAAGCTCCCCCCCCCCCCCAATAACTAAATGTGACTTTTCATTAGCGCAGCCATTCAGATGTGTGTGTGTTTTTTCACCCTCAACTTGAAAGATGGAAAAGATAGAAAGCTCAGCACATGGAAAGAGAAGGGGGGGGGGAACCTGCCTCTGCCATTACCTTGATTAAGGCACAAAACGTTAAAAGCAAATTACTGTGAAAGTATGAAACAATTTGCCCTTAATGTTTCAAGTCATATCTGTAAAAAATATGACTTAAATATAGTTTTATTAATAATACATACTTTAATTAAACGGCTAGAGGTGCATCTAGCAGGGAAAAAATTGAATCTTCACCGGGTTTCACATACTGGTATGATTCATGGGCAGTAAATATGCAAAGCATTTTGCCCATAAGGCAATCAAACTGAAGGGCTGATATGCATGTTTTTAGCTGAAAGAATGAAGTTTAGGGGTGGGCATGCGGTGCGGGGGGGATAAAAAATAAAGACTGCTGGATCAAGAAATGCACCAAACGTAACTCTTCCATTTTAGAAACTGCCCCCGTTCTCCAGTCCTATACATTGAAAAGTACGATACCTGTTAGCATTTTGCGTGCTGTTGAGCAAGCGTTCGTTATTGCTTTCATTACTCTCGTTGCATCAGGCTCTCCTGCATCTCCACATATGTAAAAGAACAATATCGCAGAAATGAGCCATAAAACCCTAGGACAAGAGTTATCACGTCACCACGGCATAGCGTGAAACGCTTTTGGCTCCACACTGTTCTGGGCACGGAGCGCTCTGTGATCGGCTGATTTGTGAACATCGTTTCCCCTTGGTTGCTTGGAAGCTCTCGACCCAAATTTTTTTTTAAAAAAGGGGGAAAACAGCAATATAACTCTGAGAACTTAAACTTGCTTTCCTGGGTTTTATCCCATCGACATTTTCCAACAACAAGTCATTCCCCACTCCTGATCCCCACACCAACTAGCACAAACTAACAAATTATGGTGTTTGTTTCTGCATTTGTAAGAAAGCAATCTTTTAGCACCCAAACTTTGAAACTCCCTGCCTATTGACATTGAGCAGGTGCTTTCACTGTTCTCTGCCCAGCGCCTGCTAAAATCATTTTTTTTGCTTCGGCAAACCTATCCAGCCATGTAGAATGTCAGCAGATGCTTTAATTTGGTTTTTAGCTTATTGTTGATTTAAATTCATTTTTGAATGTTTCAAATACCGTATTTTTTGCTCTATAAGACTCACTTTTTCCCTCCTAAAAAGTAAGGGGAAATGTGTGTGCATCTTATGGAGCGAATGCAGGCTGCACAGCTATCCCAGAAGCCAGAACAGCAAGAGGGATTGCTGCTTTCACTGCGTAGCAATCCCTCTTATTGTTCTGGCTTCTGAAATTCATAATATTTTTTTTCTTGTTTTCCTCCTCCAAAAGCTAGGTGTGTCTTGTGGTCTGGTGCGTCTTATAGAGCGAAAAATATGGCAGTTATTTTCAACTGATTATTTTTTATGCTTTTTGCAAACTGCTTTGAGATTTTTTGTGTGTTGTTTGTTGTTTTACAGTCAAGTGGTAAATAAATTCTGGGAAATAAATAAATTCAAGTTACAGAAATACTTCGCTGTTGCAACACTGACCAGAGGGTAGTTCAACACTTGCCAGAGGTGTCGTCAGGCTAGTTTGTTGCAGGAAAACCAACAGAGAGCCTGGTAGCACCTTAAAGATTTTAAATGTTTGTATTGTGGCATACGCTTTCATGGACTCATGTACGTGGTGGATTCTAGTCTAGGCCCTCATATTTACTGGATCGCCTCTCCTGGTATGCCCCGCAGAGGACCTTAAGGTCCATAAATAATCATAGTTAGAGGTCTCGGGCCCTAAGGAAGTCAGATTATTCTCCACCAGGGCCAGGGCCTTCTCAGTGATGGCTCCAGCCTGGTGGAATGCTCTGTCCCATAAGACCAGGGACCTGCAGGATTTAACTTCCTTCCGCAGGGCCTGTAAGACAGAGCTATTCTGCCTGGCTTTCAACTTGAACGTAGCCTGATCTTTTATTCCCCTTCCTTCCCCCCCCTCCCCTTTTTATGAAGATTACCCACTCTGGGATCCCACAGCTAATTCTCCCCTGGTCTCCTTGTTGGCCCAAATAGGACTAATTTAGCCAGCTAGCCCTGGTGATCATCTAATGTTCATTGGATGGATTTTCCCCCTAAATTGATTTTTGAATTTTTGATTTTTGAATTCCGAATTTATTGTTATTCACGTTTTATACAGTATGCTGTTTTTTGTTGCATCAATTAAGTGTTTAAAATTTGTTGTTAGTCCTGAGCCCAGTTTTCTGAACCGAGAAGGGCGGGGTATAAAAAAAAATTATTATTATTATTATTATTATTATTATTATTATTATTATTATTATTACTATGAAAGCTTATGCCACAATAAAACCAGTTAGTTTTTAAGGTGTTTTGTTGTTGATGGTGATTTATTAATTTTTGCAGGCACCTTCTGCCATGGTGTCAAATAGGGTTGCCATATTTCAAAAAGTAAGAACCAGGACCCAACAAAAAACCAGGAAGACCCCCAAAATGTTGAACTTTTCTTTTTTTACAAAAACGCCAAAAAGACGTGGTTTCCCAGATCCAGGACAAAGCACCTTGCAGGCCCGGGCCTTGCACTCCCCTGTCCCCTCTGCTTCCAGAAGAGTTACCAATAAAAGACACCACACCATCGAATGGGATCAAATCAGGCCACAACTTTTTATTGTCTACAGATGAAGAGGTTGGGCACAGGCAATGGGTAACCATTTATTTCTGGACCACCTGCAGGATTTGACATCAAGAGTCAACCTGCCGGTGGGGATTCCTATGACTTACCTCAAATAGGGGATCCCTGCAAGAATCTCCACCTAGAGCAGGGGTAGGCAACCTAAGGCCTGGGGGCCGGATGCGGCCCAATCACCTTCTAAATCCGGCCCATGGACAGTCCAGGAATCAGTGTGTTTTTACTTGAGTAGAATGTGTCCTTTTATTTAAAGCACATCTCTGGGTTATTTGTGGGGCATAGGAATTCGTTCATTTTTATTTCTTTTCAAAATATACTCCGGCCCACCACATGGTGGAAATGATCTCTTCCAGCTTCTGCCTTCTGGAAGAAGGTATAGTGTTATAAAGGCCAGGACTAGCCGCCTGAGAAAGTTTCTATGTAAATGCAATTCTGGTTCTAAACGCAGCATAAGGAGTCTCTATAGTATATTGCATTTTAAAATGGGGTTCCAGAGTTTTTAGGGGTTTTTGAATGTTTTATGTATTCCATTGTTCTGTATGGGACAATGACAATAAAGATATTGTATATCGTATGGTCTGAGGGACGGTGGACTGGCCCATGGCTGAAAAAGTTTGCTGACCCCTGGCCTAGAGGTGCGCTGAGGGTCCAAGCCCCCTTCTGGGCATAAGGACAGAAGCAGCTCCTTCATGGATTCTGTGTACTTATGCTGTACTGCAATTGCACAAAGTTTCCACCAGATGGAAATAACCTACGTGTGGTTTGGTTGCATTATGGCTAAACTAGTTCCATGGAAGCTGTGGTCTTCCTTTGCTTCCTTTGTATGTCATTGCGGTGTGCACTTTCTTGTCCTCTCATGGAACCTTAACTAGACGATGAGGAAATGTCACAGTTTGCACCCAACAACATGGAAAAGTAAGTGAGATCACATAATCACCTGATCTGGCCCAAGTTAAGTGCCTTTCGTGAATTAAGTTCAGCACGTGCTTAAATCGCTCTCATTTGAATCAGTGGTTTGGATCCTAAGGTACCATAAGTTGACATGAGAAAGTTAATACAGTGGTACCTCGGGTTACAGACACTTCAGGTTACAGGAGCTTCAGGTTACAGACTCCGGTAACCGAGAAATAGTACCTCAGGTTAAGAACTTTGCTTCAGGATGAGAACAAAAAGCATGCGGTGGTGGCGCAGTGGCAGCAGGAAGCCCCATTAGCTAAAGTGGTATCTCAGGTTAAGAACAGTTTCAGGTTAAGAACAGACCTCCTTCAAGAGCACTGGCTATTCTTCTACCGTTCTCCACAATATTGTTGTGAATGGGGATTTTCAATTCCAACAAATATGAAAGGTCAGGAAAGAGAAAGGCTTCTTCGTGTTGATGAGGAGATGAGACATTGTTTGTCTCAAACTGGAACTAATATAAATGAGATTACCCGGCAAAAGCAAGCACACACCCCTCATTGAGTTTGTATACATACATATGCAAGTGGCTCATTTATAATTATATATTGGGAACGATTCATGTTCTTATGTAGTTGCATTATTATTTTTATTATTTAGTGAATTTATATACCTTCCTATACCTGGAAGTCTCAGGGCGGTTCACAGAACAAACTCAAAATAAAACAACAACCCAATACCCCCCCAAAAAACAACAACTCACCACATTATTTTACTTTTGTTTTATACTTTCTGAATCATATTATAAAATAGTTGTGTTTTATGTTGCAAAGCAATCACGGCTAGGAGTTGCTTCTTTTTGTTTTCTGATGTCTTTCTTATCATTTAAGTTTTTTTAAAAAAAATGTGTATTATGGAAAAATCTCAATAAATAATCTGATTATTTTTTAAATCACCGTGGTGCAAACAAACATTTATTCTGAAAGTATGGCCCAGAGAAAAAGGTTTAAAAACCACTGCCCTAAAAAAGTTTGAGAGAGTGTTTCTTGAAGGACCATCTCAAGAATATGAAGCTGCAATTCTTATCAGCCCAAACCAATATAGTCAATAGCCAGTGGTGACAGTATTTGATTCGGCTGCTGCTGCTTCACACACAGCATTGCTCACTGTGTTTTGTCACTGCTTTTATTTGTCTTTTAAAAAGAAAAAAATGGGATGATTGTGGCTTCTATGCTCAGACTTCTATTGGTAAGACACTTGGAGTAGGTCCTCCGGCACAAGGGCAAAGGCAGATTATGCATTTCACTAACTGAATAAATATGCAAAAGTTATGCACATCTATTCCGCCTCTCTTTTTGAAGTGATACATTTCCTCTGTTTTGGGGATACATAAGAAGTACCGTATTTTTTGCTCACTTTTTCCCTCCTAAAAAGTAAGGGGAAATGTGTGTGCGTCTTATGGAGCGAATACAGGCTGCGCAGCTATCCCAGAAGCCAGAACAGCAAGAGGGATCACTGTGCAGTGATCCCTCTTGCTGTTCTGGCTCCTGAGAATATTATTTTTTCTTGTTTTCCTGCTCCAAAAACTAGGTGCGCCTTATGGTCTGGTGCATCTTATAGAGCGAAAAATACGGTATCCATGGGTGAGGATCCTGCGGGGAGCATACTTTTCCTGTTTCCAGTTCTGTGCTTCAGCGCTGAAGTAGAAGCACCGGGATATGCCCTTTGGGGGTGAAAAAGAGAGCAAAAAAATCAATAGCCCCTTTAGTAGAAACCAGCTGAGTACTGCACCGCGGTCGTCAAATTTACAGCAAGTTTACAGGCAGCTTATTAACTACCCAAATCAAGCGCACGGTTTAAATAATGCAAAGCAATCTGATCAAGATGAGCAGGTTTGTGGATAGACACCATTTGTTTGCTGCGTAGAAAAATTGGTCTCCATCAGCTTAATGTCTTTTCCCCCATCTAAATTTAATATGTGTTTAATTTCAGAGTGAATTGTGATCAATGTGTCCAAATGACTTTTAAATGTTTAGATATGACTCTCTTGGTGTGATTTTTTTATTTTTTAAACTCATTGAAACTTGTGTAGCGCACTTTATGCGTTCAAGCCACAGTTTGTCCCTAGATGAAAAATAATAAGAATTAGCCAAAATAATAAACGTTGTAGATTCTGAAAAACGGGGAGTTTAGGAGGGGATCCGGATTTGTGCTGTATTCTTGACTCATCAGGCTTTTTAAAAGAAAAGAAAAGAAAGAAACCAACCCACTATTAATCCTTGTACATCATTTCTACTTTACTATGCATTCTCCTGATTGAATGACTTCGTGCCTCAATAGGTAGTTTGGATTTTTTTTTTTTAATATTGTTATGTTGAGAGATAAACACTTTGGTACATATTGGAGAGTAATAAATTGTGTTGAACATTGATAAACTAACGCAATTACCAGCAAGGTCACAGAGTCAGCTAATTTAGAAATATCAGTACTAAGTTTTTGAGTGGTCCCCTGGAGAACACTGTCTACTTTATTAAAGCAGGAGGACGAGCAGAAAGCGGTGCATTAGGATTGATCTTTTGATCTAATTGTGAAACTCTGCCATGCCTTGTTTGGCCCAAAAGTGCTTCGTCAGCAGGAGGAAACGCAGCTCAGCTAATTGAGGAACATCCCTTACAAGCTAAAGGGATTGTGGGAAATAAAAGCAAATTGCAGCTTGCACAGGGTTTTTATGGTATTAGTTATGAATGGAAGGTGTAAATAAGTACAGCTCAATTAATCTTCCTTCTGCTATGCAGAAACCTTTCCTAGATCAACGCTTACAAAAAAATGACACCCCACCAGCCTTTTGATCATTCCCTTCAAATTGAGAATGGGTTTCTGAAAACATCCAATGGCCACAGGGTGTGTTGGGTGTAGGCGATATCAGTTTTTATAACATCAAGATGTATCACTAGCCAAACGTCATGATATACTGGTAAATTGTGATGTTGAAAAGCAAAGGGAGGAACAAGCTGCATCGGCCCCGGCCCCGTGAGGCACTACAGTAGACTGAAATTGCCACCTCTTCCGCGTCTGCCAGCACCCAGCAAAGGAAGGAAAGAGGCAATGGAGAAGTTAAGGTGCAGGCAAGCCCCACCCACAATATACTGCCTGGTAAAGGTGCCATTGGGATGCGGGTGGCGCTGTGGGTTAAACCACAGAGCCTAGGGCTTGCCGATCAGAAGGTCAGCGGTTCAAATCCCCATGACGGGGTGAACTCCCGTTGCTCGGTCCCTGCTCCTGCCAACCTAGCAGGTCAAAAGCACATCAAAGTGCAAGTAGATAAATAGGTACCATTCTGGCAGGAAGGTAATTGGCATTTCCATGTGCTGCTCTGGTTCACCAGAAGTGGCTTAGTCATGCTGGCCACATGACCCAGAAGCTGTATGCCGGCTCCCTTGGCCAATAAAGCGAGATGAGCGCTGCAGCCCCAGAGTCGGTCACGACTGGACCTATTGGTCAGGGGTCCCTTTACCTTTGCCTAAGGAAAAGCAGGACATTCCAGGATCAAAACAGAAACTAGGATGGCTTCTGTAAATCTGGAACGGCCTATGGGAAATAGGGACACTTGGAGGGACTGCAATGCCCTTGAATTCCTGAACTGTGACTCCTGGGCCCTGCATCTGCTACTGAGGCTGTACAGTTACCTTCCTGAATAAAGATCTGTTTCTCACTTACAAATAAGAGCCTCTACTTGTGTGTTTTGGGGTGGGAGCAAGGACACTAAGTATAGCAGTTTAGGGAGACTTTCTAGCCAGGCAAGAGCTCTCAAGGAGAGGCATGGCTTGGGGAAAGGAGTCTAGAGGACTGAATTTGGACCCTGACCCTGAGTTTCCCCACCCCTGATCCAGGAAATTCAAAAGGAAATCAAACTGGAGCAAAGACAGGCCCAGAAGCTGTCGCTGAACTGAGACAGTCTTCCCCAGCAAGCCAAATTTCATCCAGTTTTTTAATGTTTTTGAAGTGTAGACATCTGTGACATTTCTTAAACAATGCTCACATCTGGCCATTCAGCTTTCCAGAAGTCCCGACACTGTGTAGCCCTCAGTGTAGTCCCATATGGCCTCCAGCATGAGGTCACTAAGATGATGTGGGCTTTAAAGAACTGAAGCTCATAAATGGCTGCCCCTCCAGAGAATTGGTAATGGGATAGGGAACATTTTACTTCCTTGTCGTTGCCTTCAATCAGGCCCTCATAATGAGATGTCATTGCCCTCCAAAGGCTAGTTACCGGCAGATTAAAACGACAGGCATGGGTGGAATCAGAACAGCAGATGAAAGCAGGTAACAGTTTGATGGTGAAGTCCAAATCTATATGCTTGTCAGGTTTGTTACTGAAGACTAACAGTGCAATCTTATATACAGCTACTCAGAGGTAAGCCTCACTGGGTGAAGTACGGCTTATACCAGGCATAGGCAAACTCGGCCCTCCAGATGTTTTGGGACTACAACTCCCATGATCCCTAGCTAACAAGACCTGTCATCAGGGATGATGGGACTTGTAGTCCCAAAACATCTGGAGGGCTGAGTTTGCCTATGCCTGGCTTACACTCAGGTATTTGGGTATAAGTCATGTCCCAATAGCTGAATAGAGTCCTGGAATGCTACCTTCAGCCTGTGGGGCCTGTGGTTCCCCATCCTTTGTGTAATGTTGACACTAAGTACCCCATGAGACACCAAGTATCCCATGAGATTCATTCATCCTTCACCAGTTTCCCCTCTTTTTACACACACATGCACAACACATTCAAGGTTCGATAACTAGCAACTGAGTGTGTCAACTGGCCCTACTGAAGACCAATATGTTTGAGCGCACAGGGAAGTTCTGCTATATAGACCTGTTTAGAAACAGTGTTTTGTGTGTGTGTGTTCCAAGAAGCTAGAAAGCCTACAACCAGCTTTGTGAAGAAACGGACTCCACCATGCGGTTTGATAAGAGCTGAAATAAATATCACAGATATTTGAATATGTCCGTTTTCCCACTTTCGTCAGGCAAATTTGGAATTATCTGAAATTTTGAAATGTTCGTGTTTTAGATTTGTTAGTATCTCTTAGATTGATTTGGCTTGCATAGGCATAAGATATGAAATGTTTTCAACTGTCAATGGGCTAATACTAAGTAACACAACATGTTAACTCCCAAATGCCATCAGATACTGAATACCGTTTCAGTGCTCAATAGAATTCAAATGCTAAACGCTGCTGCATGTCAGCTACCAAATAAAATCAAACACGTCGTATGCCAGCCATCAGGTACAGTTTCATATTAGTTATAAAGTACTATGAAATGCAAAACGCCATTACCTGTCAACTATCGGCCAATACGAAATGGCATTTTGTATTTGACAGATGGTGGATGCAATAACTAATATACAATGACATGCAACCCTAGAGATGAAACCAGACATTTGGGGCATGGTGTGAAGATCACTGAATGTAACTGCTCCAAGTCTTTCCCTCTTCTACCTCTCAGTAATGTCTAATTGACTACTAAAATAGGGTTGCCATACATCTGGAATTTCCCAGACATACCCAGAATATTGTGGTTGAAAGCAGTGTTTGGGCGAAAATCAGCAAGATGTCCGGGAAACAGCGGATGTATGGCAAGCCATGTTGGCGGTGCCATTGGAAGTTGAATGGAATCCGTTCCGGAAGTCTGTTTGACTTCCAAAACATTCGGAAACCAAGGCGCAGCTTCTGATTGGCTGCAGGAAGTTCCTGCAGCCAATCAGAAGCTGCGGAACCCTTGTTGGATGTTCATGTTCCAAAGAACATTCGCAAACCGAAACACTCATTTCTGGGTTTACAGTATTTGGAAGCCAAAACGTTCGACTTGTAAGGATCCAAGGCTGTAGCTGAAAAATGGCAATTATTTTTTAATGGCAAAACTAAAAAAAGCTCAGCAACTTTTGTGTCCAGAACTATTAACTAAAATATAAGATGCAGCATTTGACAAGCACCCTAAAGGCAGCCCAGGGGAGAAATTTCCAACGCAATGATATCAGGTCATATATTTTAGTGGAGTAGACTTTACAGAAGAGAGAAAGGGGGGTGTAGGGCTGTCGCATTGGACAGCAACCTTATGATATCCATCCAGTAACTTCTAATCTCACACATGTGACTGTGAATATGCATGTGTGTGCTCATGAGTGTACACACAGACACAAACACACACGCACAATGCCACGAGCGCAAACATGGAGGTACGAATTGCTGTGGCTTCGTGCAGATCTTCCGCAGAACTGCCTGCCTTCTGCTTCCTCAAGAAGCGCTTTTTTGTCTTTATGAAATTTACAAATACAGTCCCCATTTACATGTGTTAATTAGAAAGATTTATTCTAAATGGGTTAATTACAGCCACATTTACATTTTAAGTGATTAGTTTTACAAGATTTGCAAGCTTCCAGTTGTAAATGCTGCTGGTCTCATTAGGATTTCAAGCACTCTCCCATATGGGCACCACAATTAATCTATTAAACCCCACTGAGTCATCCCGTTTAGATAATTTTGTACACAGACTATGCTGGTGCGTGCAGGCATGTTCACACCCCGCCAGGTGCCACTGTTTATTCCAACAGCACAACAGCCTTTTTCTTCTCTGTGTTTTTACCATTCTAACTGAGGATCACTGCAAGTTCTAGGTATTTGGGCTTTGGGAATGAGTCGTGCTAATGACTCAGTTCACATTTAACGGTGAACCTACCTTTCCAGAACAACACAGGAACTTCTCAGCATTTTACAGTGTAGGTCTCCAGCCACGTAACGTGTACAAAAATGCATACAGCAGTGAAAATTCCATAAAAATCCGTTCATTCGGGGGGAAATCGCTTTGCAAAACTGTCGGTGTTAGGCAGAATTTCACACAAACAGGAGAAAATTGCACCCAAATGAAGAATTTTCATGTGACAAACTGACACAGAAAAACTGACTTGGAAATCTGGGGGGATAAATTTAAGACTGGGGAAATGAGAAACTGAGAGAAATCATAATTGACGGATTCACCCAGCTCTATTTCTCTTGATTTAATCCCAGCTAGGATGACAATGTTTTGAATGGTTGTCTGGATGGGGCTAATAGACTGAAGCTCAGTCCATGTAAGACAGAGATGCTGTTCATTGGTGGCATAGCCAATCAAGAGAGTTTATTTAATTTTAAGTACAACTGAGACCTTTGGGGACAGCAATAAATATGAAATTGCTGTAAAGCTGCCCTGAGCCCATGGAATATTTATTTATTACTTTCACATCCTGACATGTTTCCACCATAAAACTCAAGGAGGCGCACATGGAATTCCCAGATGGTCTCCTATCCAGGCACTGACCTTGGGGGTGATGTTATCTCTGACCTTGCAGGTGGACACTCAAGTGACATTTCAGGCTTGCGGCAACTTTCACCATCATTGGTTGACCACTGTAGTCCATGCATTGATAACCTTGAAGCTGGATAGTCCCAGTACGTTTCCGAGCACAATTCAAAGTGTTGGTGCTGACCTTTAAACCCCTAAACAGCCTCAGTCCAGTATACCTGAAGGAGCGTCTCCACCTCCATCGTTCTGAGGTCCAGTGCCGAGGGCCTTCTGGTGGTTCCCTCGCTGTGAGAAACCAAGTTACAGGGAACCAGGCAGAGGGCCTTCTCAGTAGTGGCTGAGGTACTATTTCTGGGTTAGCGGAGTCTGTAACCTGAAGCGTATGTAACCTGAAGCATATGTAACCCGAGGTACCACTGTACAAACAGCAGAATGTATCATCTGATGTAACAAACCAGAAATGGTAGTTGAGGGAAGTCAACAGGGAGGGGGGGGGATTGGAAAATATATGTTTAGTAAGGTTATTGGCTATTAGTTATGAGAAAAGAAACTTAATAAAAATTATTATTATCATCATCATCATCATTACAAGCTATACTGGCTGCCCATCTACTACCGAGTCAGGTTCAAGGACTTTGTATTAATTTACAAAGCCCTGAAAAATTTAGGTGCAGCTTGATCACCAAGATCATCTCCAGGAACTTCGTTGATTGCTCTGAATCAGACCCAAGGCCCTTCATGGAGTGCATTGCAGTAATCGAACCGAGTGGCATTTCAGCCCTCCTGCCAGTGCATTTGTGACATGCTGGGCTCCCCACCGCCCTCTCACTAAGTAATGGTGACCCACCTGCTGGGAACCTGGCATAGCTGCTCCACATCATCTGTCTAGCTGCTTCAGTGTATACCATATTCCCATCTTGAGTTATCACTTACAGTATCGGGGAAGTAACCAGGAGGAATGGTATGCACTGTCAGCTCCCTTAAAGGTAAAGGTAAAGGTACCCCTGCCCGTATGGGCCAGTCTTGACAGACTCTAGGGTTGTGCGCTCATGTCACTCTAGAGGCCGGGAGCCAGCGCTGTCTGCAGACACTTCCGGGTCACGTGGCCAGCGTGACAAGCTGCATCTGGCGAGCCAGCGCAGCACATGGAACGCCGTTTACCTTCCCGCTGGTAAGCGGTCCCTATTTATCTACTTGCACCCAGGGGTGCTTTCGAACTGCTAGGTTGGCAGGCGCTGGGACCGAGCAACGGGAGCTCACCCCGCCGCAGGGATTCGAACCGCCAACCATGCGATCGGCAAGTCCTAGGCGCTGAGGTTTTACCCACAGCGCCACCCACGTCCCTTCAGCTCCCTTAAAGCAGCTTTAATCATCAGATGTTGCCCCTAGGATTCAAGCTCTGGGTGTTTCAGTAAGACACAATGTGCCCAAAATGCGCTGCAAGGCATTTAAGACCCGTTTAACCCTTCCCTTGCCCTTCCTCTCTCTCCTTTTGCCTGGTTCCCACTGCAGGTGAAAAATAATGTACTCTCCTCATGAACTACCAGTTACGACAGTCAGGAAAGCGGTATCACCGCTTTGTGGCTTATGACCTTATTACCTGACCTAAAGAGCCAGGAGCCATGACCTACATGACACTTATTATCCATTTTGTTCTCTACTTCCACATAGCGCACAATGAATCCTCGGCTGTCTCGTTCAATTTTACAGGGATTATTTTGTAATTTGCCAGTATAATTTGGTGCAAATAGTCATCTGACTGATGAAAGAATGTAGACTACTGACTTCATTAAACAGTAAACAATGAAGTGGGGGGGGTGGAGGAGCCCACGATTTCATCTAGAATTAATTCTCGTCATTACTCGCTTGGATAAAAATGGAGATCTTAAAGTGTTCAAAATTGCTGCCTGGAGGGAGGTTGGATTGGGTTAATCATTTAATATATTTTTTTTCTCTTGAGGGAATTTGAAATTACAATAATTTTAATCTATGTTTCTGCCTCTTTGGCTAGAATTGTAAATAATAATGTAATATTTCAAATTAGTTCCTACTAAACCAATTGATGCAGGAGCGAGGTTTTGCTCTGGGTTTGTATGGTGACGACGTAGGAAATTAGTTCTCAATTCTGGAAGTTTACATATTCTTATGAACAAACCTCTCATGTTGCTTGTGGTCTGCTTCTAATTTGGAGCCAAGGAAATTAAGGAGCCCCTTTAGTGAATGCAGCGTTGATGGGAGGCAGCGTTGATGGGAGGGCAGTGGCAAAGGGACAACCCCTCTCACCGAATTGTGACACCCCACAGACGCAGGGATGACAGAAAGTCTTCGGAGCTCACTTCCAGGCCTTCCTCTTGGACAAATCCACTCACCTTCCCGGAGGGGGGGGTGTTTGCAGGCTGGCCACATGCACTCCCTGCGTACAGTGGGGGGCGTGGCGATGCCGCCCACATCACTGGGAGTTCTGGCCGTGTCACACCCCACGGCTGACCAATCCGGTTGGCCGGGGGGCGTGGCTTACCTAATTTAAACCGCCGCGCGGCCAGGGGGGGTCTTTCTCCTTATTTCCTCCTGTGTCATATCTTGATGGTTGGTCGAAGGGGAGGTTGTAGCCTTCACCTGCCTCTCCCCTTTTTAAGGGTATTCTGTTAAAGCAGTGGTTCTCAACCTGTGGGTCCCCAGATGTTGTTGGACTACACCTCCCATCATCCCTGAGCTCTGGCCTTTCTAGCTAGGGGTGATGGGAGTTGTAGTTCAACAACATCTGGGGACCCACAGGTTGAGAAAGTCTGCGTTAAAGGAATCTGGGGGTGTGGATCCTGTCCGAAGCCCAGGTATGGGCTAGGGCCATGCCACGACCCCATTAGGAACCCTGGGGGAACTCGCAGTTGATGTACATCAACAGGGCTCCCCCTACTGGTGGCTGACCCTTATGAGACTACCTGCATGGTGGGCAGGAGTCAGATATAGTCGGTTCAGTTCCAATGCCTACTGTAAGCCAATACCGCTCACATCTGTAACCAATAAAGTTGTGGCCTTATTTATCCCATTAACCCAAAATAGTGGTGTCTGTGTGTTTCATTATCTAGAAATGGGGTGGGCTCGGGGCCTTGCCATGCAAATATTCTGGGTCGAAAGAACAGGGGCAGCAGCTGTAGGTCTCAGAGAGCACAGAAAGCTATAGAAAGTGCCATGGATGCAAGCATTTCTGCCACTTAACAGAGGAGGAAGAGACATGAGCTGGTGGTCAGTGACTTTCTCCAGAGAGGAAGAGAAGCTGCATTGTACAGACATGAAAGGATGTCCCAGGAGGTGTGCTGTCTTCCAAGTGCAAATATCATACCCTCCAACATTTCTCTGGGACATCCTTTTCCATCAGGGGTCAGCAAACTTTTTTAGCAGGGGGCCAGTCCACTGTCCCTCAGACCATGTGGTGAGCCAGACTATATTTTGAAAAAAGAAAAGGAAAAGAACAAATTCCTATGCCCCGCAAATAACCCAGAGATGCATTTAAAATAAAAGGACACATTCTACTCATGTAAAAACACTCTGATTCCTGGAACGTCCATGGCCAGATTTAGAAGGCGATTGGGCCAGATCCGGCCCCTGGGCCTTAGTTTGCCTACCCATGCTTTTCCATCATCATCATCATCATCATCATCATCATCATTCTGCTATTTATACCCTACCCAGCTTTTTATGCCCCAGCTACTCTGGGTGGCTTCCAACATATATAAAAACGTAATAAAACATTAAACTTTTTTTAAAAAAAAACAACTACCAACAACCTTCCCTGTACAGGATTGCCTTCAGATGGTTAACTCCATACCCTCCCACATTTCTCCAATGAAAATAGAGACTTCCTACCATACCTTCCAACAGTTCTCTGATGAAAATAGGGACGTCCTAAGGAAAAGCGGGACATTCCGGGATCAACTCAGAAACCGGGGCGGCTTCTGTAAATCTGGGACTGTCCCTGCAAAATAGGGACACTTGGAGGGTCTGAAATATTCAAGATGTGACAGAGAAGCCGCCAAGTCTTATAAGACCATGACCATTACCCCTTCCTTCTGATCCATGTTGGTGCAAATGATACTGCCCAACACACTGTTCATTGTATAGCAAGGGACTATGAAACTTTGGGTATCAACTGAAGGACCCTGGGGCACAGGTACAGTGTTGCCCCGCAAGAAGAATGCCTCGCAAGACGAAAAACTCGCTAGACGAAAGGGTTTTCCGTTTTTCGAGCTGCTTCGCAAGACGAATTTCCCTATGGGCTTGCTTCGCAAGACGAAAACGTCTTGCAAGTTTGTTTCCTTTTTCTTAAAACCATTAATACTGTACAGTTGCGACTTGACTTCGAGGAGCAACTCATAGCAAGCGGTGTGGTACCCTTTTTTGAGGTTTTTGAAGACTTTGGTGATTGTTGAAGCTTTTCCAAAACTTCTTTTGCAGCCATTTGGTAAGTTAAACTTTTAAAACTTTTCTGGGGGCTTTTGGATTTTGGGTTGGGGTGTTTGGAATTCAAGGACTTGGTGTTGGGGAGGGGTTTGCAAGAATCTGGAAGCTTGTGTGTATTTTTTCTGCATTTTTATGATTTTCTGTGACCATTGGGCCACTCTGCTGTTTTTTTTTTTAAAAATCTGGGTTTGAATTTTGAAATGCTCTTTACAGTATGTGTGACTAAAGAGCACTTAATAAACTCTTCTTGTACCAAATTTGGCTTTGTTTGGACTTTTTTTTACCATAGGAACGCATTAATTGATTTTCAATGCATTCCTATAGGAAACCGTGCTTCGCAAGACGAAAAATTCGCTAGACGAAAAAACTCGTGGAACGAATTAATTTCGTCTAGCGAGGCACCACTGTAGTTATTTCATCACTCTTTCCGGTTAAAGCTATTGCTCAACGATAGAAACAACAGTCATGCTAGATGCCTAATTCTTCAGTGTTTAGATATTCATACCATCATTTGGATTGTCTAAGTATCAAATATAACATTAGAAAACGTCTGGATTATCAGTGCCATGTGCACTATTTCTGTCAGACATTTGTTGAATTAAACAAAATAGTGGTCTGGGTCTGATCCATTGTTCTGGTTTATTTTATTTTAATTTTTCTCACGGTTACCATTCAGTTTTGCTAAAAAGGCTTCCGTTTATATTTATGTTATATGAAGCTTGCCACCCATTATTATTTATATAGTTAGAACCGACAGGTCTAAAATAACAGGGAGGTTAAGAGGCAACAAATTATATTCCATTTGTTAGGTTCGTTTTCACTTCTTAGGTTGGTTTTTACTTCTATCAAGCAAATGCCAATGTAGAGTTCCCTTGAGACTTTGGTGAGAGAAATCTCCAAGCTCTTCCCTTGAAATCAATCTAAAAATATTTAGCATTGTATAAATCCCATAATAGCCGTATGCATCTTTGTTAGATCTTGCCAATATTAAAATGATTTAGACAAAAGTCGAGAGCTCAGTAAACTATATTTGTCACAAGCATCATCATCTTTATTAAATTATTGCCAGGTCAAAAAATTCATCAGGCCAGTAAGCAAAAACTATAACAGTGCATTAGTAAAGTAATCTTATTTTAACTGAATTTCCACAAACCCGCTGTCATTTTAGCACTTCTTAAAAAATAAAAAACCAAAGTGCTTTTTCCACTTCAAAAAGCCTCATTTCATATATTTCAGAAATGGTTGCTTTAACACATTTCCAATGTATTTTCATGAATATTTTATTCCAGAAAGCTACAAATCCTCTTCAAGTCACAAACAATAAAACTGTGCAGTTAGACTGTCTGCAATGCACAGGCTATTTTCGGCCACCACCAAACACATGGAGATTTCTCCTCTTCATATGTTATACCAGAGTGGCCCTACCATTAGCCAAAATGAGGCAGCTGCCTTGGTGGCAGTTTTTATGCGCCATCAAGGGCAACACGCACATGTCACCTATGTAGCAGGAAACCATTTGGCAGTCCTGCCCAAGTCCCATTGGAATGAATAGGAGCCAGAGAAGAACAATGTGCTTTGGGGTATCTCCTGTTCATTTCAACAAGGTTTGTGCAAGCAAATTCCATCTCAGGAGATCTCGGTGGTCTTCCTCGTGTTGATGAACACCAACTCCAGACCCTATTTTCCAGGGACAGCTCCAGATTTACAAAAGTTGTCCTAGTTTCTGATTTGATCCCAGAATGTCCCACTTGTCCTTGGGATGTCCCTATTTTCATCAGAGAACTGTTGGAGGGTATGGAGTTATGCAACCCCTGAGCCAAGGAGATAGGTAACCTTTAGAAGACATCTGGAGGCAGCCCTTCATGGAAGTTTCTTAATGTTTGATGTTTTATTAGGTTTTTATATATGATGGAAGCTGCCCAGAGTAGCTAGGGCAACCCAGTCAAATGGGCAGTGTATAAATATTATTATGGTTATGGTTATGGAATAGAACATTCCTATTTTCACCAGCCCCTTCATGGATCACTGCCTTGTCATGGCGAAGGGGCTTGAATATGCTATGCTTGAGAAGCTATGAGCTATGCCGTGCAGGGCTACCCAAGATGGACAGGTCATAGCTGAGAGTTTAGACTAAATGTGATCCACCTGGAGAAGGAACTGGCAAACCACTCCAGTATTTTGCCAAGAAAACTCCAGGAGAATCTTTGAGAAGAAAGTGAGAGTTTCCAAGGCATGCTCTGGTTCATGGGGTCACGGAGAGTCGAACATGACTAAGACGACTAAACAACAACAATTTTCATCCAAGAAATGTTGGAGGGCATGATCTCCTGTTCATTTCAACAAGGTTTTTGCAAGCAAAGTCCATCTCAGGAGAAGTCTGTGGTCTTCCTCATGCTGATCAGTTCCAACTCCCATAATTCTCAGACAGCAGGCCAATGGTCAGGGATGGTGGGAGTCCGGCAACATCTCGTGGATGGTGCCTACTGTGCAAAAAGCTGGAGGGGTGTGTTTAAGAATTTGTTTTTCCACAGAGCACCAAAAGACCTTGGTCTTGACCCTTAGCAGTGAAAGTGCAGCTGAACATCTGTTTTGTGGGCATTAGGCTAGGCTGGTATGGGTAATCTTTTGCAGCCTGAGATCAACATTCCTTTCTGGACAGTTTTCTGAAGGACATGTGCCAGTGCTGGTTGTGTGTGGCCCAGGAGAGTCCCAGAAGTCAGACAGAGAGGATTGGAGGACCTCATTCAGTCCCTTGGAGTGAGGTTTTCCCATTCCTGCCCAACCCAGAGTGATGTTCCTACTCACATACATCGGATAGCTAAATCCGTAACAATACAACGCCCCAAAGTACAAAGCCTGTTGCCGTATTCTTTTAAACGATTTTATAAAACAAAGTAAAATTGATTGCTTTGATGATTTGTTCAAATATCTAAATCTTGGGAAACAATGAGCTTTTACCATTCCCTGTGCTCTAGTGGCAAATTACAACCAGCCATTTGATGCATCCACAGTATATCTGTATTAAACATACATTCATCAGCATCATGTAATGGAAGGCATAGAACGTGCAGAGGAAAATGAAGAGTTCACACTTCCCTGGGACTGGCTGTCATTCTTGTAAATTGACGAATATTAATTTGTGGCATTTTCTTTTGAGAGTGTCATTCTAAACGTGAATCAAAATCAATGAGATGTAGAAAAGTAATGAAAAGTAAGTCCTGTTCTCCCTGGAGTAACTTTCAACATGGATTCACTTGGGTGTTATTAGAGTCAAATTTCATATATGAATTGATTGCGGAGAAATTTTTAAAATAACCAATTGATTTTAATCTCTTTAACCGAGTTAGTTTTTATGAATATGTATGGTTGCAAAGAGTGGAAATGCCAGTTCAGAATAATGCCATCAATGGTAACTTAGTTTTTCATTTGTTATACAAGAAAAGGCTTGGGGAGGAAAGACAGAATTTCACTTAGCATCATTGTGGAATATTGAAGGATGCAGTCTATGTACATCTCTTTTGCATGGTTACCAGACTGTGGCTTGGATATTAGTACTGTGACCTGGCACTGGGGATGGATGGATCCATTATAGTTCAGTCCACCCCAGTTCTGCAACCCCACTTTTTAGTCCAGGGAAACACTGTGGGCAATCATATTTTCCCCATGCAATTCCCTCTGAGAACATCACCAAGTCTCATTGGTCCCAGGGGGACTTATTCTATTCTATTCTATTCTCAGTGTGTGGCAACGGGTGGTCTCCATGTGCTAGCTGTTCAAGGCTATGGGCAGCTTCTTAAAAGGCAAGAAAAAACTTTGCAAGACAGAGACAGAGTGTTTTGGGTCCCCACCCCATCCATCCCGAATAACTATAACTACAGTGGTGCCTCAGGTTACATACGCTTCAGGTTACATATGCTTCAGGTTACAGACTCCGCTAACCCAGAAATAGTACGTCGGGTTAAGAACTTTGCTTCAGGATGAGAACAAAAATCGTGCTCTGGAGGTGCGGCAGCAGCAGGAGGCCCCATTAGCTAAAGTGTTGCTTCAGGTTAAGAACAGTTTCAGGTTAAGAACGGACCACCGGAACGAATTAAGTACTTAACCCGAGGTACCACTGTATATGGATTGAGTATCCATGGAGTGAATGGGATGCGAGCGGCGCTGTGGGTTAAACCACGGAGTCTAGGACTTGCTGATCAGAAGGTCAGTGGTTCGAATCCCCATGACGGGGTGAGCTCCCGTTGCTCAGTCCCTGCTCCTGCCAACTTAGCAGTTCGAAAGTACTTCAAAGTGCAAGTAGATAAATAGGTAGCGCTATGGCGGGAAGGTAAATGGCGTTTCCATGCGCTGCTCTGGTTCGCCAGAAGCGGCTTAGTCATGCTGGCCACATGACCCGGAAGCTGTACGCCGGCTCCCTCGGCCAATAAAGTGAGATGAGCGCCACAACCCCAGAGTCGGCCACGACTGGACCTAATGGTCAGGGGTCCCTTTACCTTTATCCATGGAGTGGAATAAGAAATGATGCGGCAACATGAGGAAATGATGATGATCATTATACGTTCGGAAAAGGAGCAGGAAACCATGATTTTGAGAAATTGTTTCAAATTAATTCCATTTGGTTTGATTTGTAATAATTTGTAAAATGAATAAAAATCATTTGGAAAGAAAGAAAGAAAAGAGAAACGAGTGTTCATGTCGTCTGCTTTTCAGGCGATGCTGCGACGTCGGGGCAGATGGCTTCTGCAAACACTGAAGCCCTTGTTACATGTATCCCCTTGCAAGCAAACAAACATATTTTAAAATGTGGAACCCGATATGAAGTGGCTTTTAAATTATTTATGTGAGTAGCGGACACTTAGAAGCCAGGAATTCCCATCACTGCTTGGCAGCGCCCAATGCGAAATCCCGGGACGGGAGAAAGCGGTGGCCTTCAAACCATCACAGATGCATTCTGCAGGATGCATCCTTTTGCGAGAGTTGTCTTGAGAAAACAGAGGAAATGGGTCCTTCCTTTTGTCTTAAAGCTGTCTATGCCTGATCTTTCCTTCTTGCGGTGTTAGCCTCTAACCTAACAAGGTTAATCCCATCCAAACAGCATTTTACTAGTAGAAAGGGTCAGAGAATTGAGGGGGGTATATTGGGCAGAGGTATCTATTTATGGCCCCAATCTTCTTTTTTGAATCCATCACTTCTGAAAATCAAATGAAACATAACACCCCGTCCACAGTGCAAAACACATCCTATTTCAATAAACACATTACTTTCACAGAGTGACATAAATATCGAAACAACTGTTTGTTACATAAAAGAAAAGTGAATGACATATTTCATGGTTTTCGCTATATTATTTGCATTTGTCTCCAAAGGTTTAGCATTTCTTCTTTTATGGTCATCTTCCTGAACTTTCCAGTGTTTTCTGTCTCTCTAGACTCCACAGATACAGCAAACTTTATGGATGCGATAATACATTTTGATATGACAATATAGTTCCATTATATTATTGCCTTATATTTACTGTATGAATCCTAATAAGACTGACCAGAAACATATTACAAATTCATTTGTTGGGGCCTCGGTGTCTCAGGGAGCAAAAAGAAATGTGTATATTAACACGAAACATACCACCAGGCCTTTCTAGGGTTTTAAATGTTTTCCTTTCGAAACTCCTGGTACCTGGGTGGGGTGAGGGGACTCTCAGCAAAGTGCCACCTATGACTTGGGATGAATGGATCTGTCCATTTTGGTTTCTCTTTTTTAAAGGCTTAAGTTCAGTTTTCCACATTTCCACATCAATTTCCAGGTTTTGGGGTTTTTAAAAAATATAATTATTTAAAAGTCAGCAGGAAAATTCATCAGCATTTTAATGCAATTTTCTCCTCATAATTTTTGCATGCATTTCCCCTCATATAATAAATATTCTATTAATAGTATTATATGTGATATGCTAATTTCCACTAATATATGCATTTCAATGCGCACATCTCCCCAATGTACACATTTTTGTGACGTTATTTGGATGGAGAACTGGACTGCAAAATCTGTTGAAGTGCAAATTTTGAAAGATGGTTGTGGAGGTGGGACAGCTTGACCTCCTGTCAGTTGTGTTGCTGCTGTTAGCCAAGAGGTGGGGAGGGGGGCAAAGCAATGGTGAGGTTGGCACAGTGCAAACACACTGGCGGGAACACCAAATTGGCATGGTGCAAATGAATCAGATGAGCCAATCTCACCACTGTCTTACCTCCTTCTTCTCTACCTCCTGGTGAGCAGCAGCAATGTGACCAACCAGAGGTCAGGTAGTTGGTGAGCCCCTCACTCTGCTGTCTGAGGTTGATTAGAAGGGTAATAGGCTAGAGCGGGCGGCGCTTTGGGCTAAACCACAGAGCCTAGGGCTTGCCAATCAGAAGGTCAGTGGTTCGAATCCCCGCGACGGGGTGAGCTCCCATTGCTTGGTCCCTGCTCCTGCCAGCCTAGCAGTTTGAAAGCATGAAGTGCAAGAAGATAAATAGGTACCACTCCAGTGGGAAGGTAAACAACGTTTCCGCGCGCTGCTCTGGTTTGCCAGAAGCAGCTTAGTCATGCTGGCCACATGACCCGGAAGCTGTCATGACCCGGAAGCCTCGGCCAATAAAGCAAGATGAGCGCTGCAACCCCCAAGTCATCCATGACTGGACTTGATGGTCAGGGGTCCCTTTACCTTTAGGCTAGTCTTGGTTTATTTCCCCCCTTATATTTAAATTTCATATTTTAAATAGCATCAGAAATGAGAATCACATATTCTGTATCCCTGGGTAGGGTGGGGAGAAGTATAGTTTTGTATGGATCCAACTGAGAACCTCAAGCAAGCGATGAGAGTACTGCTGAAATCCTGATCTATGCGGGATAGATAGCCCCACTGAACATTGTGGGATTTATTTCTTAGTAACCTTTCTGAGATTGCACTGGCAGTGATACCGTTCTCAGCAGCAGCATCTACGTGCTGCTGTCCAGTGCTTTTTTCTGGGTGACACAGGGGTACACAAAACCCTAAACACTTTGTGAATCTAATGGGAGAAGAAACTAAACATTTTTTAAAATTTTAGTTTCTTCTCTAGCACGGTGAATTGTCAGTTCCATTGCTACCCTCGACGGCAACCTCATTTCCTGTCACGGTGTTTCCTGAGTCTCAGGTGGAAGCGAGTGTTTCATGTGTGCAGTAAGAGTTGGAATCTAGCACGGTCAGTTTCAATGTTGAAACTGGCAGCTTGATTTCCTTTCCCGGTGTTTCCTGAGTCTCAGATGGAAGCGAGCGTTTAATGTGTGAAGCAGTGTGGAATGTGGATGTGGGGTGTTTTACTGATGAAAGTTTGGCCTCATTTAGGGGCAGTATTTCAATATGAGTCATGCATGTTCTTTGTACTTTTGTCCATTTAGGATTTTTCAAAGAGGGCCAGATTTTATGAAGTGAACATGCCTGAGGGCCCGCCAAAGTTTTTGAGCTTTTTTTTAGGAGTTAAATTGTTGAGCTATTTTTACAATTTTACCCCAAAGCTGTTGAGCTATTTTTAGGATTGAAATTGTTGAGCTTTTGGGGGGGATTTTACACCCAGGCCAGACTTTGAACATGCCTGATTTACTGTATTTATTTTTCCCAATTTGAACTATAAAATGGTGCTTTTCTTGAGTCAAAATGAGAATATCCCTCTCTTAGAAAAAAAGCAGCGCTGCTATCATTAAATTATTGATTAAATCCCCATCTCAAACAAATGAGGGATACAACCCCACCTAGAAATTGTGCAGCAGGGAACATAGTGGTGGGTCAGGGAACAATGGTTCCGCCATTTTTACCCCTTTCCTTGGCACATGGGTAATGGAGCATTCTTCTGGTCTTACTATGCTTCCTGTTTCCTAGTCCGACCCTCCACTTCCAACCCAAAGTTTCATCTGGGAATTGAATCATAATAAAAATTCAACTAATCTACATTGAAGTAGTAAGATCCTACATTGGAGAAGGATCATTCAATGCAGAAATAGGAAGCATGCTGTATTTCTATTTGACAGTGGAATGGACTCCTCTCAGCATCGCCATTGAGCCAGTGCCACCAACTGGACTCATCCACTTCAGCGCCGACTGGGCTAGGCGAGCTGGGTAGCACTTCCAGAGACCACCTTCTGCACAGGAACAGGTCAAAGTGCTGTGGACTCACAGCTTAGAGTTGTGAGCACCGGATTCACTCCAACAAGAAGACAGTCGTCGCACAGCAGAGTATAGCAGAGTATAGCAGAACATAAACAACTCGGAGAGCAGCTCTGTAGAATATCTTCTTTATTCTATCTACAACTATAATACACAACTATATACAGAGCTAAATGAGGTCTAAACGAAAAATGCTGAACTGCACTGAGTGTCTGCAGCTGCTTTTAGCAGCAGCCTTATCTATACACACGATCTCTCTCTAACACTCAGTCTCTCTCACTCTCTCTTTGATGTGAGGCTGGAGCGAAATAAGTAGAGAGCAGAAACTGCCCCTCCTCTCTAGAGAATCAGCAGAGAACATCAGCAGATTCTTGGATATGGGAGGGGTGAAATCTCCTCAACTCCCTCAGGACTCTTCTTGTTAAGCAGAGGTTGGATGGCCATCTATCATAGATGCTTTAGTTGAGATTCCTGCATTGCAAGGGGGTGGACTCTTGGGGTCCCTTCCAACTTTGATTCCAATTCTTGGTATCAGCCAATGCACCACAGTTTATACATCCACTGTGGAAGAAGGGATGAACGGAAGAGATTCGTTGAACCTTTTCAATTCTTCCATGCTTCAATGGCTGGACTCGCTTTTATTTTTTAAAATCTATTGCCTAATTAATACGGCATCTTTTTTATCTGATCAGTAGGGTTTTCCAACACTATCCTAGACACATCTACTCAGTAGTAAGTCCCACCGAATTCCATTGGGCTTACTCCCAAGGAATTATGTCTATTCTACCTGGCGACAGATCGCAGCCACAATCATTTAGCCTAGCTGATGAATTGGCTAAACATTGGACTTCTATTTATTAGCCTCTTAATAACTGATATTTAAACACCTCGGACTCACAAGGTCTTCAGCAGCAGGATAAAACTGTGTGAAAATAATGCATCTTTGTTTTTTGTAATTAAGTATGCAGCTTAAGCACACTTACAAATGCCAGAGGTAATGATTACTTGAAGTTTATCATTCATGGTAATTCTTCCATCCGACAAAAAGGCAAGGAACACTGTGACCAAACAAAATTAGAACCATAAATCAGATTAGTCCCTTGCTTGTTTTTTCCCCTTTTTTTTTATTCTAACCAGTCAGTTCAATAAATCATTCAGCATGGCCTATACATTATGCTTAGTGCCTTGCTTGTACCTCCATCAGCACAACGGTGTGTCGTAAAATGTTCTTTGATATATGCAAAGTGAATCAATGGAAATTAAGAACAACTTTTACTGCTTTAAACTCTCTGCTCTACTCCGTGTGGGCTGCTGCTGCTGCTGCGGTGGTTGTTCAAAACCTGTAAAAGACATAAAGTGGGAGAAAAAGCTGAACATTTAGATTCCCCTACATTGCAATTTGACGAAAATAAAAATCTTCTCACTGAGTATTCACTTGCCTAGATTGTCCGGTTAACAAATCTTGTTCCTTGGAAGTGTTTTCTGTGCTTTATGGGTATAGAAAATGTTATCCGCAATCAGGGCTTTTTTTTAAGCCCGAACTCGCCGGAACTCAGTTCTGGCACCTCTCAGATGGGCGCCATTGCCATTATAAGAGAACAAGGGAGGTGTTCATGGTGAATTCCAACACCTCTTTTTATAAAAAAATAGCATGGTCTGCAACTCAGTCTCCAGGCAGTGAGTGATTTCCAGGGTTCCAGGATATGCCCCAGGGCTTGGTTTTCTTGGGATAAAGATCAGCGGAGACTGTTGGTGTTTCTGGAATGCAAAGATTTATACATATGTATATGATTTGTGCATATACATATTCTAGGCTGCATCAACAGAAGTATAGTGTCCCAGTTAAGGGAAGTAATAGTTCTGCCTTGGTCAGACCACACCTGGAGTCCTTCATCCAGTTCTGGGCCACAAATTAAGAAGGATATTGACAAGCTGGAAGGTGTCCAGAGTAGAGTAACCAACATGATCAATGGCCTGGAAACCGAGCCTTATGAGGAACGGTTGAGGGAGCTGGGTATGTTTCGCCTGGAGAAGAGGAGACTGAGAGGAGATAGGACAGCCATCTTCAAACATCTAAATGACTATCACGTGGGAAATGGAGGAAGCTTGTTTTCTTCTGCTCCGGAGGTACAAGATAGGAGATTCTGACTAAACATCGGGAAGAACTTTCTGGCGGTAAGAGTTGTTTGACATTGGAATGGCTCCGTCAGAAGATAGTGGACTCTCTTTCATTGGTGGTTTCCATGCTGAGGTTGGATTGCTATCTGTCATGGATGATTTGGTTGAGATTCGTGCATTGCAGGGGGTTGGATTAGATAAACCTCAGGACCACTTCCAACTCTGTTGTTGTTATTTACTCGTTTAGTCGTGTCCGACTCTTCGTGACCCCATGAACCAGAGCACGCCAGGCACTCCTGTCTTCCACTGCCTCCTGCAGTTTGGTCAAACTCATGCTGCTAGCTTCAAGAACACTATCCAAAGCTACCAGATAGTTTCCAACTCTACAATTATACAATTATACAATATATAATATCAAACAATAGTTTCCAACATTTCCAACTCTAAGGTAAAGGGACCCGTGACCATTAGAGGTCCAGTCGTGGCCGACTCTGGGGTTGCGGCGCTCATCTCGCTTTATTGGCCAAGGGAGCCGGCATACAGCTTCCGGGTCATGTGGCCAGCATGACTAAGCCACTTTTGGCAAACCAGAGCAGCATATAGAAACGCCAGAGCGGTACCTATTTATCTACTTGCACTTTGACGTGCTTTCGAACTGCTAGGTTGGCAGGAGCAGGGACCAAGCAACTCCGTCATGGGGATTCAAACTGCTGACCTTCTGATCGGCAAGTCCTAGGCTCTGTGGTTTAACCCACAGCGCCACCGACGTCCCTTCTATTTCCAACTCTACAATTATACAATTCTATGATTCCATTATATCCTGCCCATTTGCTAAAGAGCTCAAAGCAGCACACACTTATCCCCATAGCAGGTGGAGTAGACTTGAGAGATGGGTTTCATGGCAAAGTGATTTGCATCCAACCCCCCCCCCCCCTAACCTTTAGACTACACTGATCCTTAGTGAATGGGTGACTGAATAGATAGTGATAGAAAATACACTTATTGAATGTTTCCTTGCTGTACAGATTTTAAAAGCACAACAAAAGACTGTTCGGAGCCGGAGATGGGCAATCTTCTTGATTAACAACCAAACACCAGGAGCTAAGCGGGAGTTCACACATTATATTGAAATCACTTGGGGATACTGTTTTCACTTGTCAGAGTTTGCCTGCTCATTTCAGCGAGGCGTCAGGCTGTCACTGCTGTGACCTCCAGGTCCAGTGGGAATCTGAAATGCACCTTGACACAACTGAGATCAATGGGTTAACAGTTCACACCTTAGATTGTTTAGATGAACCCAAAGAGTGGGGATATGTGACCAAAGTAACATGTAGACTGGCCCTAAATTCTCTTTATTTCCACTAATGGTTCAAAGTGAGGAATGTTATTTAACACAACATGTCTCCCCATCCCGATATGGTCATGCACAAGACTAAGAAAAGGAGATGTACATGGGCATGCAGTGCCATTTATAAAAATAATGTGTATTTGATGATACTTAGCATTTGTATAGCTTGCTTGCTGGCTGATTTATCTCAGTAATCCTTAACAACCATCACTGAATAGGTAGGTCAGTTTTATTTATTAGGGGTGTTGAGCGACCACAAGGCGTCAGGCTTCAGGATATCAGATTCCTCCCCGTGGCAGTAAACAAAAGATCAAACGAAAGGAACTTCTTACCAGTTACAATCTTTACTAATCACAGTGCGAGAACAAAGAACATGTCTCCAAGAATGGCGGTGCTCCCAATTAAGGGTAACTCTCCCCTCAGTCCCTATTAATCTGCATCACTCCTACGTCTTGTATTCTGAGCTTGTACCTGCTGCGCTTTCTGTTCTAACACATTCTGAGCTCTCCATGTCCTGTGGGGGGGGGGGGTAAGATGCTGTGAATCTGTTAACTCTCCCTCTTCTAGTGTTTCTTCCGCTAGCTGTTCCCCATCCAGTATTTCCCAGCTTCTGCCTTCTGAACTATGCCCCTCAGCCAACCACTGTCCCAAGTCTATACTGTCCTCCTGCTCCTGGGAAGATTCAAGAGCAGGATCAGGATCAGGATCAGAGGGAGGGGGTGGTTTCCACCATTCCTCCTCAGTGCAGCCCTACTCAGCACAGTCCCTGACACAAGGTTTGGTTCAGCACTCAGAACTTTGGGGAGATGGACCTCTTCAGCAACTGAACCTGAGCACCTGAGGAGGGGGAGGTTATGCGACTGAACACCTCTGTGTCACTTGTATACATTACAGTGGTACCTCAGTTTATGAACTGAATCCATTCCGGAAGTCCATTCTTAAACCGAAACCGTTCTTAAACTGAGGCCTGCTTTCCCTAATGAGGCCTTCCGCCGCCGGTGCCCTTCCACCATTCGGATTCCATTCTTAGACAGAGGTAAAGTTCTCAAACCAAGACACTATTTCTGGTTTTTCAGAGTTTGTAAACCAAATTGTTCTTAAACTGGACTGTTCTTAAACAGAGGTACCACTGTATTTGATGCTGGAAATGATAAATCACTTTAATAATTTATCTATAAATGTAGATGTGTTTGGTCTTTCAAAATTGGTTTAAAAGCTTACGTTTCCCCAATGATTATTCCAGAGCAGTTTCATGTTTAACCTCTCACTTTCTCCCTCTCCTGGTTTTGGAGAGTGTCCTTATGAAAACAGAGTACATTTAAGTATGCCAAAGTGCTACTGGCTATAATTAAAGTTCTGTCAGCCTTTCTATTATAAATCCCCCGTTCAAGGTTTAATATCTCAGCTGTTTCTAATCCCATTGGACTAAACTTCGGGCAGGAAATAAACCCTCCTCCTCCATTTGTCCCACTAATATTTTTTTTTTTTATGCTTGAATTCCACAATTCTGTAGAAATGTATGATTGGCATTAAAATAAACCTGATTCTCTGGAAGAATGATGCCGTCCCCTTTAAAAAACCCCTGAAAAGTATGACCTAAATCTCAAATGCAACAGGAAATGTATATGTTTGAGGACAGAATAATGTCCCCGCTCCCACCACTACTCAAAGCTGTAGAAAAGCCTCAGCAGCTACACTTAAAGAAAACAAGCCAGAGGTACTAAAGCATCTTACCCCCCCCCCCTTTCTTTCGAAGTACAGGAATGCCTTGGAAAAGGACAGAGCAAAAAGGGGTCCATTGCGATTGTTGCCTTGCTTTCTAGCTTCAGATAGGACTGACTACAATGTTACATTAGAACAGGTGCGGGGACCTCTTTGACACCAGGGGCCCCCACATTTTCTCATGGGCCCAAATTCTGTTGAGGGAGGGCCCAAAATTGTTGAGGTTTTCTGTTCAGAGCCTTCCTGCAAAAAGTTGCTTGTCAAAACTCTTCAGTCAGAATTCCAAAGACGTTTCACCCAAGCCAGACCCTCTCAGTCCATCTCTAAGATTTGCTGTAGGTGACATTCAATTACAGCACTAGCGAAACCTTTTCACTCTCATTAAGATCATTGTCAAAAACTGAATTGTTTCTGCTAGGGTTGCCATATTTCAAAAAGTAAAAACCAGGACACACCGAAAGTTACTGAGCTTCTTTTAGGAAACCACCGAAATTGCTGAGCGTTTTTCTACAAAAACGTCCAAAAGAATTATTTTTCAATTGCCTTGCCTAAGATCCAAGAAAAAGCGACGCCTTCTGGAAATTCTCCCTGGACATCAGTTCCACCTTCTTTCAAATCACGGGAAAATCCGGACGTATGGCAGCCCTAGTTTCTACATGTAATATACAATAACAGTAAGTGCCCAAGGCAACAATTTGTCTGCTGTGTATCATTGCCAACTAGAACATAATAACCAAACTGGCAGCATAGATCATTCTAGCCACAATGGTAAAAATCAGCATCGTAGATCACTGTAGTCACTTGTTGGTGTGACACACACAAATATCTGCAATGCACACTAATTTAGAAGGACATCCATTGTAAACCATTAAGGGTCCTCTTCAAAATCTGGACTTGGAAGCATGGAGCCAAATCTTACTATTTTCATAATTCAACAATGGCAGTTGTGTACTTTTTCACCAAAAACATGTAGTGATACAATTGATTGCAATCGACTTGGGAGTAAGTTTGAACTAATTAGCAAGGGGATTTTAACATAAATTGGATGGATGGAAAAACCTATTCAATTAAACACCTGTTTGGAGCACGAAGTTTATCCCAGTTGATTAATGAGTCTTCAAGATTAAGTAACCTCTGAGGAAAACAGTGTCTTATCCACTGAGAAGTTATCTGTCAAGAAGAAAGTCAGGAAGGCTATGTATTCCCTCACTATAAATGGACATTTAGGATTGTCTTCCCTTAAAAAGAAATTTGCCTTTCTGGGATGAAAATTTTTCACAATAGTAACATTCGGGAGCAAAACTTTTGGAAGCACAAGGAAATACGATGAAGACGACTTTGTAGGTGGGGGAATGGACATTGATGGCAGACACCGATGGCCATGACTGGCCAAAACTGCCCAGAAACGGCTAGGTAAATATTTATTTAGTGCCTCTAATCAAGTTCCCTGGGTGGCTGACATGAATATTAAAGTACAATTCATAGTTCACAATAAAAGCACTAAAAACAGGATAAAATAAATCAAAATAGGCTGGCCAATCAGCATAATACACAGCAGCTACAATAAACCACATGGTTAGAACCAGCACAAAAATCCAACAAAGGAGAACTTGGTAGAAAAACTAAAAGTACTGAGAACAAGGTCTCAGCCTCATTCACAAAAGACCACTGCATGGGCACCAGGTGAGCCTCTCTGGGAAAGGTTTTCCATAAATGGACCATCACCACCAATGTGGACGTCTCCCTGATAAAACACCCACCTCATTTTTCCAGGTAGGGGAGCCTGGAAAAGGATATCTTCAGAAGATTTCAACTTCTGGGCAAATAGAACCTGACATCCTGACACTTGTTGTGTTGTGCTGTTTTAATCAGTGGTGACACCCAGGACAGCCCGCCCCTACCACACACCCCTTCCTCCGCCCCTGGGTAGTGTTCAGTTGAATGTAATTACAATCCCACTTCCAGCCTTTCTGCTCAGCACAGGAAGATCAGGTTCGCAGTTAACAAGCATCCAGATAGGGCTATACAGTGGTACCTCAGGTTAAGAGCTTAATTCGTTCTGGAGGTACCACTTTAACTAATGAGACCTCCCGCTGCTGCTGTGCGATTTTTGTTCTCATCCTGAAGCAAAGTTCTTAACCCAAGGTACTATTTCTGGGTTAGTGGAATCTATAACCTGAAGCGTCTGTAACCCAAGGTACCGCTGTATTTGATAACATAATGTTCCTTTTCATGATTTTGTTCCTTTTCATCATTTCAACTATTTCATTCTGAATGTATGACTTACAAACAGGTTGCCGGTAGCAAGCAGTTGAGGGGGGCGGCTGACAAGACAGTTCTGTTCTTCCTGCGTCCTCCCTCCTCCGCCTCAGGCTGCTAAAAGTTTGAAAAGAGTAGTCATCCCTGCTAAACGTTTCTCTGTCATTTCGTATTTATTATTGTATGAATTATAAATGATTCTCGAATAAACCAAAATTGATACAAATCAAATTTTAAATATATTAATCAAGATGTATCATGAGGCCCATTTCAGATTTTCCAATGAATGTTGGGATAAACATTGTCTTCCAGATGATGAAGCACAGTGGGGTGGAGGAGTCACAGGTTGTGGGATAACTTCTTCTTCTTATTATTATTATTATTATTATTATTATTATTATTATTACAGTGGTCCCTTGCTTCTTGAAAGGCTTGTCTCCCAAACAAATCAGCTTTGGAATGTCACAAACCCGGAAGTAAGTGTTCTGGTTTGCGGATGTTTTTCGGAAACTGAATGTCTGACATGGCTTCCACAGCTTTTGATTGAGTGCAGGAAGCTCCTGCAGCCAATCAGAAGCCGTGCCTTGGTTTTTGAATCCTGGAATGGATTACATTCAAGAACCAAGGTACCACTGTAGTAGTAGTAGTAGTAATAATAATAATAATAATAATAATAATAATAATAGAAGAATGTATATACCGCCCTATACCCAGAGGTCTCAGGACAGTTCACAGGGAAACCTTCACAACGCAGTGACCCACCAAGCAGAATCCATCCCACTGGCAGCTTGAGTAAATCTCTCCATCTTTTAACCTACCTGGGATTGTAAAATATCGGGAAGTTGCCTGAGAAAGGGGGTGCCGCACTTTGTAGGCCACAATACCCACCTATTTTCACTGGAGAAATGTTGAAGGGGACATCCTTATTTTCGTTGGAGAAATGCTGGAGGGTGTGGAATAGGATGTTCCTATTTTCACTGGAGAAATGTTGAAGGGGACATCCTTATTTTCATTGGAGAAACGCTGGAGGGTATGCCTTTGTAAGGCTGGTGGCTCCTCCTATGATTATTATGCTTCCACTCCCCCAGGACTGTTGCAGACTGCATCAAAGGGAGAGTTCAGACACCAACACTATCTCCATCTGCTTGCCTTCATCCCTCTTGGTATCTTCCAAAGCTCCTTATTTAACTTCATTATGTAATGGCAAGAGATGTTCCCAGCCCTAGCTGGAGAAGCTGGGGATTGAATCGTGGACATCCCAAAGCGCTTGTCTCACATGTTTCTCTTTAGCTTGCGCCATAAAGTGAGTAGATTCAGAATAGCGATGTCAGCAATAGCTGTGTTGTCATAGAGATTCAAATATTTTCGTAGTATCAATGGCCGGAGGAATGGTTTCAGCCCAACACCAGCCGCACTGAGCCATTTTTATATTTTTTATTTTGGTACACTGCTGTTACATCCAATGTCTGCTGCTGATTCAGCCCTGGCCATGATAGAAATATCTCTCTGTGTGCGCTGTCTCCTGGCCTCAAAACCATAAATTGAACAGTTGCATTTATTTTTTTTTAAGTAGATGCCAAGTAATCCGAAAACCTCCAGGAGTTTTCCAGGCTCTGTTACAAGTCCCTTAACACTGGCACTCCAGATAATATCTTCATTTCCACAGACACTGAGCAAAGGTTTGGAAAGTCTACTTCTTACGTGTTGCCATCCCAGGAGCAAAATTAACTAACACCCCTCTCTCTCTCTCTCTCTCTCTCTCTCTCTCTCGTTTTCTCTGGAACTACTTGGGGAATAAGGGAAAAGGATAACTGATCTCTTATCCCCAAAGAAATAATATCAGTTCTACCACCCAAGGGGTGGGGGAGAGAGAAAATGCAAACAGCCCTCTTTATTCACTCCAGACCATTTTGTCATTTATAGCATTTTCTTTATAGTACATAGAAATGCAAACTCAGTCTGTAAATGAGCAATATTTCCTCTCGTATACTTGTTTACTACGAGAGTCGGATATTTGCAGGCAGGGGGTGCTGGAAAGCCATTAAAAAAACGAATCTGGCACCCTGGCAGACGCTTATATTGTATATCCTTTGTATATTTCATCCTTTTATGGTTCAGCCGTGAGAGATTTGGGCCCCTTTAGAGTTCTGTGCTTTTCTCCTTTCATTCGCTTGATTCAGCTCTGATGGAATTACAATGCATATCGACACGGCCCTCTGGAGGGTACCTTTAAAAGTTCCTCCCTCCCCGTGATTGCAGGGTTTTCTTTCTTTTTCTTTTAAAGTACCTTTTTGAGAAGCTAGAGCTTTCCATTTGTAGGACTGGGTTGGAGGCAAGTAAGAAGCAAACAACGTGTTACACCTCAGCTGCAGCCAACATAACCCTAATGCAGCACCCAGGATCCGTACACAGCTTCCAGGACCCAAACAGGGGTCTCAGTTTATGCATACCCTCCAACATTTCTCCAGTGAAAATAGGGGCGTCCAATTCCATAATAATAAGTTTACTATTTATACCCCACCCATCTGACAGGATTGCCCCAGCTACTCTGGGCAGCTTCCAACATATATAAGAACAGTGCTTTTTTCGGGGGGGGGGGCGCAGGGGTACACATACCTCTAAACATTTTGTGAATCTAACAGGAGAATGAACTTAAAAAAATAAAATTTTAAGTGTCTTCTCTAGCATGGTGAATCGTCAGTTCCATTGCTACCCCTGAGGGCGGTTTCATTTCCTGTCACAGTGTTTCCTGAGTCTCAGACGGAAGCGAGCGTTTAATGTGTGAAGTAGGAGTTGGAATCTAGCACAGTGATTGGTCAGTTTTGTTGTTATCACCTCCAATGTTGGCTTCATTTCCTTTCCCAGTGTTTCCTGGGTCTCAGACGGAGACGAGCGTTGAATGTGTGAAGCAGTGTGGAATGTGGATGTGGGGTGTTTCACTGATGAAAGTCAGGAAGATGTTAGTGCACACAACCTATGCCAATGTGGAAGTTACTGTGAGCTGTCAGCTGTGTAATATGAGGTAATGCATGTTCTTTGCACTTCTGTCCATTTACTGTATTTATTTTCCCCAATTTGAACTATAAAATGGTGCTTTTCTTGAGTCAAAAGGAGACTTTTTAAAGGGAAAAAACACTGTATAAAAACATAATAATACATTAAAGGTTAAGGAAACTTCAGATGGCTCGGGGGTCAGATAACTCCATACCTTCCAGGCACCTGTACATGCACAGAGGCTATATCTCTAGAGCGCAAGACCAAAAGCCAAAGTGAACCCCCAAAGATGGGCAAGATGGGGCATGACTCTCCAGGGAGTGTTGCAACCTAGTTACCTGGGTTTTGCTTATGGCCCAACCAGGGATTCATACTGTGGAGTGTTGCTGTGGTATACTGGAGGAGCAAGGCCAGGAGGCTAACTTTGACACCTGAGAACAAACAAAAAAACAGAAGCAAAACAACTACAGTGGTACCTCGGGTTAAGTACTTAATTCGTTCCAGAGGTCCGTTCTTAACCTGAAACTGTACTTAACCTGAAGCACCACTTTAGCTAATGGGGCCTCCTGCTGCTGCCAGAGCACGATTTCTGTTCTCATCCTGAAGCAAAGTTCTTAACCCGAGGTACTATTTCTGGGTTAGCGGAGTCTGTAACCTGAAGCGTATGTAACCTGAAGCGTATGTAACCCGAGGTACCACTGTACATATTTCCTTTTAAATGGACCTTTCTGCTGAGTGTAAAGCAGGCATCCCCAAACTCGGCCCTCCAGATGTTTTGGAACTACAATTCCCATCATCCCTGACCACTGGTCCTGTTAGCTAGGGAACATGGGAGTTGTAGTCTGAAAACATCTGGAGGGCTGAGTTTGGGGATGCCTGGTGTAAAGCATAGACCCTCATTTTTAAAGGGAAAGGAAAAGAAGGCTTCTCCCAAAGTGTTAGAATGCCACAAGTAATTTAACAATACAGCAAAACAAGATGTGTTATTTTATATGATACAGAATCCTATGTCCAGCTATGTGCACTGCGATGCTTGTGAATAGCCTTAAGAGGCCTGACCTGAAAGTCTCTTCAGGTTTACATAAGCACATCCTGTTATAACATCTGGGAAGAGTGGACATCAGGTTGTTTGGTAGGGCAAGAATTTTAGATAAAATTATAGCCCCCCATTGATATAAGAATTTTAAGGTCTCAAATATAGAATACCGTATTTTTCGCCCTATAGGACGCACCGCCCCATAAGGCGCACCTAGTTTTTTTGGGGGGAAATAAAGAGAAAAAATTGTATCCCCCCCCAGCCCGAGCTTCCCCCGACCCCAGAACAGGCAACTCTCCCCAAGCCGTGGGAGCCCGGCGTCAGGCTCCCGCGCCTTGCGGAGAGCTGCGCGAAGCCTGGAGAACAAGAGGGGTCAGTGCACACTGACCCCTCTCGCTCTCCAGGCTTCAGCGAAAGCCTGCATTCACCCCATAGGACGCACACACATTTCCCCTTCATTTTTGGAGGGGAAAAAGTGTGTCCTATAGGGCGAAAAATATGGCAAATATTCATAAATGCACACATATCTAAATATATATACCATGTTTCTAAAATGGTGCAGGAGAACAATCCCGAAGCCATTTTGACTCTCTCAATGACCTCGAATATTCCTCTGCAGTAAGGGAGGCCAATGGGGAAAGCCTTCCTGTTGTCTTTTCGCTTACAAATCCTGTTTTAAGGGCTTATTTGTGTATGAATAGGATTCCTAATAAGTATTATTACCGTATGACCAAAGGGAAAATCAGTATCCCTCCAGTATAAGCAAATTGTTTTTTTCAAAAGTAGAATTTCCACGTGCAGCAATTGTCTATCTGAGTTTGGGTTTCGAATTGGATTTATTTGGTCCTAGGAGCATTAAAAGACTTTATTTGCATAAGATCAGCCAAGACTCTCTGAGTTCCTTTTAAAATGCTTTCTTCTCTCTCCTTTCTTTCTCTTTGGGGCTTTTCGCCACCCATCCCTCTTCTTGGTTCCATGCAAACCCTTTCAATGAGTTTTGATGTGTAAATTTACTCCTGAGTAAGCTTCAACAAGAGTCCTTTCCCTTTTATTTTGGCTTGATTTTAGGTTGATTTTTAGTGTAAGGTGAAGAAATGCTTTTTGCAAGTCTAAAGTAGAAAGTGCCCTTCCATTACAATCCTAATGCAGCTGGACTGAGCAGAGCTTGCCAGCAAAGTCCTCTGGCAGGAAAAATGCTCACACACAGCCTTACTTTCCTGTGTTTAGATCATGTATAGTCTGTGAAATGACACAACCTTAGCTATTTAAATACATTAAAAGTTCTGAAGGGGTCAAAGAATCATAAATTTGTAGAGTTGGAAGGGACCCCAAGGTTCATCTAGACCAACTGATTCTCTTCCTCAGCTTCCCGCCCCTGCAGAATTTCTTTCTCACACAGTAGCAAGCCCACAGCAGATCCTATCTTCTGCTTCACTGGGGAGAGCCATGCAGCCTCTCCAGATTTTCCAACTCTTCCTCTCCCTGCATTGCGTGGTAAATGAGCCTTCTTCAGCTTCATGGGGAAAGGGGAAGGACGGAGCCTGTGGATGCTGTTCACTTTGTCATCTTTCTCTCCTGCTGAAGCCTAGTCATGCTGGGAGGCTGGAAGCATCAATGGTGCCCCTCTGGAGGCTTCACCTGGGGCAGAAACCCCACCCCTAGCTACAGCTCTGGCTGCTGTTCACAGGTACTGGAGGTTGAACAATTGGCTTGATTACCTATTTCCTCCCAGGGTGAGGAAAGTGGACATAGCTAAACAGCACAGCTTACTCTATGGTATTAACCCCTACATGCATCAATTAGACTTAAGCGCATTGGTTATACAAGGCTGGTTATCCCATAGGTATAACACGACCACTACATGGCTAACCCAGTGGGGTTTCTTAATGCTGATAGTGGGATTAAGGAAGACCTAGGAAATGTAGATCAGAAGGTTGGCAGTTCGAATCCCCGCAACAGGGTGAGCTCCCATTGTTCGGTCCCAGCTCCTGCCAACCTAGCAGTTTGAAAGCACGTCAAAGTGCAAGTAGATAAATAGGTACTGCTCCAGCGGGAAGGTTCTGGTTCACCAGAAGTGGCTTAGTCATGCTGGTCACATGGACAGCAGGAAGCTGTCTGCGGACAAACGCCGGCTCCATTGGCCTATAGAGCAAGATGAGCGCCGCAACCCCAGAGTTGTCCACAACTGGACCTAACGGTCACGGGTACCTTTACATTTACCTAGGAAATGTAGAAAGGATGTGTGGTTATATAGGGCTGCCACACACCCAGCGGGAAACTATTGGGGTTTTCCTAAAGAGAACTCAACAGTGGTTGCCTTATAATAATAATAAAAAACTCATCAAAACAACTTCCAGGGTATCCTGATTTTTATTTTTTGAAATATGGCAATCCTGACATACCAAAGCCTGGCAGGACAGCTTACTCTATGGTATTAACCCCTGCATGCATCAATTAGACTTAAGCATGTTGATTATACAAGGCTTGTTTTGCCATAGGTATAACATGACCGCTACATGGCAAGCCCAATGGGGTTTCTTAATGCTGATGGTGAGGTTAAGGAGAACCTAGTAAATGTTGAAAGGGTATGTGGTTATACATAAAGCACAAGAGAGACTGCTATGCAGAAAAGAACACAAAAAGCTCTGATTTGCCTTCCACTTCCCAAACAGAGTGTCAATATCCTTAGGGAACCCAACTATAACATAGAAAGAGCAACAGATTTTCTTTTCCTCGACTAACCCAAATACACATATTTTAATCTGCGGTTTCTGCCTTCCATAATGCGATTCCAGGCTGCCGACTCTGTGGCACTGTCAGTAAAAATTAATTTTAAGAGTGGCACACAACAGCGACTTGAGCCTTTTGCCTTAATTTACTTCTCCACTAAGAGCGGAGATCAGATGTAGCACCGCAGAGAAAAAGGATGGACGGTTGTACGCTATATTGTAGGAGACGACAGTGCTAAATTAATCATGCCCTATCTGGAATTTGCAATTCTTTCAGAGATGCTCAAGACGGTATAAAAAATTTAGTGGTTAACAGTGAAAGCAGGCAAGAGGTTGCAAAGCAGAAAGCTGAAGAGGGCACTTTAAATGTGAAAGATGCATTACAGTTTCTCACACATGAACACGATAGCACATCTTGCTAAAAATATAATAAAATAAGGAGCCAGGTCCAGCAGATGTAACTGGAAAGGGCCTTCACTCCCAGGCAGATGTTCTGAGCATGACTGACACTCTCTTAAGATTTACTGTGATAATGCTAGAGACAGAAGAAAACTTCACTGAACCAGTAGGACTTTAGAGGAGACTCTCAGGTGGTGGTTCAGAATTATTCTTAATACACTGCTGTGGCATAGTGTATGAGCAGTGGTGTAGCGTGGGTTGTCAGCACCCGGGGCAAGGCAAGTAATTTGCGCCCCCTAACCCGTGGATTTGCGCCCCCTAACCTGTGGATTTGCACCCCCTAACCCTAACCCCCAGATGTTGCGCCCGGTGCGGCCGGCCCCCCCTGCACCCCCCACGCTACGCCACAGTGTATGAGAGCCATTAGGGGGCACAAAATTTCAACACCCGGTGCTGCCTCAATACAGCTACATGCTTCTGTCCCTGGGCACCACTGAAAATGGCCTCTCTCTGCAAACCAGGAAGTGACCTCTCCAGACAATGGAACGTCTCTTCTTATTTTTGTGGCTGTGATCTCCTGGGTGATGCAGATGCTGTGTCTAACATGAGGCCCCGGGCACCAGCAACCCACGCTATGCCACTGGTACACAGAGAACCTGCAGGATACTTTAGCACTCTCATCTTGCCTATCCACATAAGCTTGTGACCCAACCAGCTGAATGCAGCCCACCAATAAATCTCAATAAATTTGTTTTCTGTGCTGCCTGTCAGTGTCTGCATAAATACTGGACTGAGGCAGATCCTGTTGCTTTAGAGAAGCTGCCTTTGGTATATTGAGCAACAGCCTGTTAAATCCAAGTCAGTAAATCCAATGAAAGTCAGCCAAGTTTGGTGAATCAGCATTTGCAGGTGAGCTTGCATGCCCAGGCTCTGCACACAGACCCCACCTTCCCCGACTGAGTATAAATGATGGACATGGCACACTTTGATTAGGCCAATAAGGCCACAACTTTATCGATGACAGATGTAAAAGGATTGACATAGGCATTGGGCAACCATTGACTTCTGGCCAGCCTGCCAGAGGGGATTCCTATGAAGTTTAGAAGAGTTTACAAATAATGGTTATAATTAATTACAAATACACTGTATCTCATTGTTGTGGGGAAAGCCTGGGCAGGTGCCTATTAAATCTGTCTTCTGCTAATGGTGGATTCAAGGCCTCTGGCTGGTTTCTCCCATCTTCTGTTTCTTTATCTGTGAACCAGACAGCCCTTTCAAAAGAGGACACCATCGAACAGAAAACTGCCCCATATATGTCTGGTTAGGCCCTAGGGAAGGATAACAGATGATGGCGATAGGCCCATTATTGAGACATGGCAGACCCCCCCCAAGTGTCCCAATTTTCCTTGGATGTCCCTGATTTAGAGAAGCCATCCAGGTTTCTGATTTGATCCCGGAATGTCCCACTTTTCCTTAGGACGTCCTTATTTTCATTGGTAAAATATTGGAGGGTATGGTAGGATGTCTCTATTTTAATTGGACAAATGTTGGAGGGTATGGAGCTATCCAACCCCCAAGGCATCTGAAGGCAAGTTTTTAAAAATGTTTAATGTTTTATTATGTTTTTATATATGTTGGAAGCTGCCCAGAGTGGCTGGGGCAACCCAGGAAGATGTGTGGCGTATAAATAGTAAAAATATCATTATGGAATACGGCATCCCTATTTTCATCCAAGAAATGTTGGGGGGTATGACATGGCATGCGGGTGGCACTGTGGGTTAAACCACTGAGCCTAGGGCTTGCCGATCAGATGGTCGACAGTTTGAATCCCTGTGACGGGGTGAGCTCCCATTGCTCGGTCCCTGCTCCTGCCAACCTAGCAGTTCAAAAGCACGAAGTGCAAGTAGATAGATAGGTACCACTCCAGTGGGAAGGTAAACAGTGTTTCCGTGCGCTGCTCTGGTTCTCCAGAAGCAGCTTAGTCATGCTGGCCACATGGCCCGGAAGCTGTACGCCGGCTCCCTCGGCCAATAAAGCGAGATGAGCGCTGCAACCCCAGAGTCGTCCACGACTGGACCTAATGGTCAGGGGTCCCTTTACCTTTATGACATGGTAAGGGAGAGCCTTTCATGTATCTGGCACAGAATTCAGCAAGCTGCTTTCTAACAAACCTTTGCAGCTCAGACCCTTTGCGTCTTTCCCTTATTTCCAATGCCGGGGATAGTCCCCAGCCTTTCATCTGTGTCGACTTTCCCTTGCCTTCCTTTCGCGGTTTCATCCCTTGTTCGCATGACAGCCCTTCTCCACATCAGCTGTGCAAGGTGAACAAAGAGCGGAGCAAGTTATCCCCATTAGTGGCCCGCTGCTGATAGTCAGCTGCAATTTGAATTAATCAGCGTGTGCTTGGCTGCAGCGATAAGCAGAGGGAAGACGCAAATGGGCAAGTTTGTACTCCTCGTGTTCCATCGTCTTCTCTGCAAGGGATTTCAGATCAGAGCCAGACTTCAGCATCGCCACAAAGCTGGAGGCCACAGACTTACCTCCTTCTTCATTTTTTTTGGAACACAAACAAGGCGAAGAGCCTACCGGCGTTCTGCCTTTAAAAGAAATTCTTGATGTACAGCAGATTTCCCCTACCCCTTCCCCAACTCACTTGAAAGTGGCTGACAGAAATCTATAGCTAAAGCCCGAAGTCTGGCACAGGTTTTGATTTTGATTTATTTATTTTTTTGCATCTTTTGTTCTTCTCTTAGACAGGAGACCAGCTGCACAAATCGAGGAAGAAGAAAAACCACCTTTGTCTCAATCCGAGATCCGTTCAGAGATATAGGACCGTAATGGCTGCTTCCCAAGGCAACGCTTTGCTGAATGTGGGTCACATGACTTGTGGCAAGGGGCACAAGCGCCAGCGCACGTGGTAGACCTGCGCTGAGCTGCTGCAACATGGTGGTAGTTTCTAGGCATGCCTTTGAACCCCCTCTGAGGTCCATCAACTTGGGCAGTTGAGTAGGGTTGCCATATTTCAAAAGTAAAAAGCAGGAGCCCCCGAAATTGTGGAGCTTTTTTATAGGAAACCACCACCGAAATTGTTGAGCTCTTCGGGCTCCCAGGGCACCGGATGATTGTCCCAGGGGGGTGCCACATATGGCAATCCTCCCGGGGGGTGCCAAGCCACGCAGCTCATCCTCTTCCCTGCCTGCCTGCCTCCTTCATCCAGGAGTAGGGGCAATGGCGTGTGTGTCGCCAGCTCGCAGGCAGGCAGCGCCCTGAAAGTCACCCCCCTCAGAATGACACCCAGGGCGCTCTGCACCCACCGCACCCATCTTGCTCCACCTTTGCTCCATTGTCCTGCCAATTCACGACACTATTTCCACATTGCATTCCCTACTACCAAGTTACAGGGAACCAGTCAGAGGGCCTTCTCGGTAGTGGCGCCCGCCCTGTGGAACGCCCTCCCACCAGATGTCAAAGAGAAGAACAACTACCAGACTTTGAGAAGACATCTGTTTAGGGAAGCTTTTAATGTTTAACAGACCACTGTATTTTAATACTTTGTTGGAAGCCGCCCAGAGTGGCTGGGGAAACCCAGCCAGATGGGCAGGGTATAAATAATAAATTATTATTATTATTATTATTTATTATCATTACCACCTAAACTGTGAAATGCTTTGAAACTGATACAGAATCCGTACAGCGATCCTTGCAGATTCTCAGCTCTGCCCCAGGCTGCTCCTGCCACCAATTGCTGGATTTTGAAATGCACAGACATTCGTATAGTATCGGGACAGACCGACTCAAGCAGAACAGGAAGCATACCAATCGCCAAATAGGCGTTCGCTGGAATCCAGATTGGCGTTACATTGTAAATGTAATACGCATCGAGTAGACAGCATCAGCTGCTACATATGCTGATTCTAAGCATTCCATAGGAAGCGCATTTAACCTTGCAAAGCGTTTCTCATAGTTTAAGAGGGAAATGTTCATTTTTAAATAGGAAAGCACATTTTCTTATCCCCTACTGAGCCTTTGCCTATGCCCTGTCTTTTCAGCTTGGCTTTTATGCAGAGCTGCTTTTGATCTACACTTGCTGTTGCATTCCCAGAAATGATGATCCGGCTCTTTATATCCTGCACTTTTGGCTTCGCGAGCCGCACATTCCCTGGTGTTAAAGTGATCAGAGCAGCCCTTGGCCAGAGAGGAAACTCTGTGAACTCTGCGTGCGTGCTGGAGACCTGTGGTGCTCCAGTTCACCCCCACTCTGTGGAGGCCTGCCATTCTGCCATTGTGCCCTATATTCGATGAGCGTGATTTGGTATGGGGCAAACCCTGTCGATTTCACTAAAGGTAAGTGGTTGCTCAATACGGTCACTACCAGACAACCTGTTTCATAAGCGTTCATCCTGATTTGTTTGTGTGGGAGCAATTACATCCCTTCTAGCTCAGTATTTTCCAAAATAACTTGCAGAGTTTCAGGCAGGCAATCCTACCTGGCAATTGAATGCTCTACCATTTAGCCAAAGCCCTTGCAGAAATTGCACAAAGTTTTCAGGCAGCTTGGGTTAGATGCTCCCAAACTGTGGTCCATGAGCTTCATTGCAATGGACCGCGGCATCCCTACATTAAATAGTCACATTGATTTTTAATTGTATTCTTATTGCTTCTTTTATTTCTTATATTGTACTTTATTGCGTTACAACTTGAATTTCATGGAACACAAGTTGTAATCAATAAAAGACGCTATATAAGAAATAAAAGAAGTAATTAAAATACAATTAAAAATCATAGAGCACCAGCACAGCATATTACAATTGTTACAAAGGGCCAAAAAAGAAACCCAACAAAAATCATTATGCAGTCCATCAAGACGGCCCGCAATTTTGAAGTGGTCCATGGGAAAATAAAGTTTGGGAACCAGTGGCTTTGATGATGTTGGCCATTTACTGAACATTCATTCTCATTTGCTTGTGGGAAGGTTAGACAATGTTGCTCCAAGCACATGTTCTCCCAAACTTATCAGTGCATTTCCCCATCGCTTTACTTATCGCAAAAGGTCCAATTTTGGGGTGGGGGAGGGCTTCATGATCAAGGGCTCCAAATCCCTTTTAATTATGCAAACTGAATTTGTCTGTAAGCAATTGTATCCCACCCCAAAATAGTGACAACCTTGAAATGCCCTTAGATACAAGGTGGCTGTTCTACACCTACTCCTGATGTGTGGCAAAGTATCTCTACCCCTTCTCGACACTGATAAAAATAAACAAGGCTGAGAGGTCACATTGGGATAGCTTGGCAGTTCCATATAGGTGTTGTCTGAATCGGCTCACATAATGGTCACACATTTACACTTATCCCTTGGTTAATATTTGCATCACCTCTCCAAATGCAAGTTCAAATGCAGAATACAATTCAGCCTATATATATACATATATATCCAGCACTATACAGTGATACCTCGGGTTACAGACACTTCAGGTTACGCTTTTTCAGGTTATGGAGGCTCTGAAACCCAGAAGTACCGGAATGGGTTACTTCCGGGTTTCGGCATTTGTGCATGCGCAGAAACGCTAAATCGCGCTTTGCACATGTGCAGAAGCGCCAAATCGCATCATGCGCATGCGCAGACGCGGCACTGTGGGTTGTGAACTCGCCTCCTGCACAAATCATGTTTGCAACCTGAGGTTCCACTGTGTGTGTGTGTGTCTATATATATATATAGGGTTTTTCAGATTAAAATTTTACAGTCCAACATACAACATAAAAACAAGATTCCAAGGCATCTCTTGGGCTTCCCTCATCCCTTTTGTGAGTCCTATTGTTAATCATTTCCTCCTGCACCTTTCATAATAATCCAAATATTTTATCTTTTATTTTATTGTATCCAAAACTCACCATTAAACTACAAGTGATATTCCAATCCTACTAATGATTTTAACTGTTTACAATGGTCTTTAAGATAAGTTATAAATTTTCCTTATTTTTTAAAAAAGTGGTCTTCCTGATTTCTGATTCTTCCAGTCATTTTAGCCATTTCAGCATAATCCATCAACTTGATCTGCCATTCTTCTCTGGTAGGGACTTTATTGTCTCTCCTTCTCTGGGCCAAAAATATCCATGCAGCCGTAGTCGCATACATAACGTATTGGCCCGAATATAAGCCGCACCGGCAATTAAGCCACACCTTTAAAATTCAAGGGGGGAAAAGACAATACCCGATTATAAGCTGCTCTCTTAAAATTGGGTTACAGGCTGAAAATCGCTGCGGTTGGTAGAATTGTAACTCCGAGCCAATTTAAGCCTTTGATCTTGCAAGCCCAAAAAAGTTACCATACAATCGCTAAAATTGCAAATCGCTATTAAAGTGCTACAATTCTGCAGGCACTCAAGCTCTAAAATCAGCAATAAAACATTTTTTTGTTCCATTTTACCGTATGTCTGTTTCAGCAGCAATATTGTAAAAGCCCATTTTTGTAAGGTCACGAATATAAGCCACACTTTAACATTTCAGGGTCGGAATTTGGGGGGGGAGAGTGTGGCTTATATTCGGGCCAATACAGTAAATAGTCTTTTCTGCTCTCTTGAGATTTTGGCACCTAGAATTCCTAAGAGGAAGCTTCAGGTTCTTTAGAAAAGGTTATTTCAAACATTTTTTTTCAACTCATTATATATCATTTCCCAAAATTCTTTTACTACCTTACATTTCCACCACATATGATAAAAGGTGCCTTCTTTTTCCTTATATTTCCAGCATACATTTGACCCCGTAATCCAGACAAAATACAGTTATACATTAAATATGTGACAAACGCTATGAATGAGATCCAGTGGTGTGCATTCCCAAAATCAGTGGGTTGAGGGACCCTTTGGCGCAGATTTGGGGAGTGTATGCAAAGGGAGCTGCAGAAGGGAGAAGAAAAACAAGAAGTCCCATTGTGCTAGTAGAATTTCATTGTGCAAGCAGGCAAGACGTCACTAGACATTGCCCTACTGGGACACGGTGCAAGTTAGTGGCATTCGCTCCTGGAATTACCTATATTGTATCCAAGCCATTAGAATAATCAGCATTTGGACAAGCAGGAGGAAATTAGAGATTTCTTATTCATCTGTAAATAAGAAAATATAATGATTACACATGGGTTGGTTTTTTTAGTGAACCAGGTTTAGAATACTGGAAAGAGCCATGCATATTCCTACTTTTCATTAAAGGTACACGATTCCTGACTTTTGCATGCGAGGATACTTCTGACAAAAAAATAGGCATATAAACACAATAAATAAATAAATCTCCCCGTTTCTTATTTGTTTGTGATCAGGGCATGAAATTTTGCAGTGGAGGGAGTGGGCAGGGGAGCGAATCGGACTATTGTTTGATAAGATCATTTTCAGCATATATTTTTTTATATTAAAAAAACATTGTTCTCTGGGGCATTTCCCCCCTATAGATTTTTTTTTTAAAAAAGCAACAGAACCTTGGAATCTTAATTGCTGATTTTATTGAATCCTTGTTCACAATGCTGCAGCAATCGGAATGTGTTATTCATGATGCAAAACTTAATTAGCTGCTAAGTAAATGGTTCATTAAATAAATCTTATTCTGATTGTTCTGGGAAATGCCAGGCGTAAACATTGTCTTTCAAAATTTGTGACTTATTTAGGGTGGAGGGAGAGCGTGTTCCAATTGAGCGTGGTTCGGTGCAATTAGGAATGAAGATGGCTGGGCTTAGAGAGCGTCATTCCTCAAGGCAGAAATGCTGCTACTTGGATTTTCATTCGGAAGTTCATTGGAACTAGAGCGGCTCAGTTATGACCTACCATGAAGTCATATTTTGAGAAAGTGAAGTTAACTTTAGGAGGGAGTCCAAGTGTTTCCAACCATAATTATATTCATGTGCTACAATAGCTGGAGGTTGATAACGCCACATTGTTGGGTAATAGCTCCGAAAAAGATGTAAGCTGGGAACAGAGCGGGAGCATCGACAACAACAAGAATGTACATTGTGAGCATATAACTATGGCTCTATTCCCTAACAAGAGGCTTTTTAAATATACATGGGCTTCCACAAACAAGTTAGTTCAGAGAGCGCTCAATTCACCAAGGCCTCTTTCCCTACGCTTGGGGCTCCCGGTTCGGAGCAGTTTTGCCGCTATTGAAACAGCTGTGCAATTTCTGATTTGGTCATGGATAGTTTTAATGGCTTCATAAAACGAAGGAAAGAAGAGAGGGCTTATTATCCTGCCAAGCTGCACACAGTACAAGCAGCCAAGTTTGGCATCTGCAGTACACCAGATAGAGCGTCCACTTGGACTGGCACCTGCCCGTTAATGCTAGAAGCCTGGGCAGTAGCCACATGTCTTCATTCGGCAACGGGACGTCACCAAGCCAAGGCATCGAGGACGGAGCAGGAACCATGGTTGGAGAGTTGCAAACAGGAATGGGCAGGCCAACTTACCTAGTCGTGGGTGGAGATTACTCTACTCTCCACCCATGTTCTGGGCCCAGGTGAGACAATCCACCCACAATTCAATGGATTTGCTGATAAGCTGGTGCTGATACGCAACTAAAGGATGTCCGCATTATGAAGTACACATGCTCAGGCATGGCCAGCTTGGTACATACAAAGTCCAATAGAGAGGTGTAGGCTAAAGTGTGGAATATCGGCATACGTTGTTTTGCTTCGCCTTAAGAATGAAACTCTGGGCAAACCTATTATCAAATCTTCAACTGATGAAAAATTGGTAGGGTCAACTGGGGCTGAATAAGTTGCTTTGGGGGCCATTACCTGCTGAAATTTGCCAGATGTAGGAAGCTATGTAAGGTGAGAAGTGAGAGCCTCCTAAACTTTTGGTTCTGCTTCGAAATTTCTTGTTGCATTTGTATGGGACCTGAGTACCTCCTTTGCCACCCACGAGAGTGTTAAGTATAACTGATTTAATTCACACAGAAACAAAAAAATGGCTAAATGTGTATCTGAAGGGTTGCTAACATTAGTATTGCCCCCCCCCATGTTGTTTTCTAGAGGACTCTGAGCTCCTTAATGGGTTAATGATTAACTAACTGACTGTTGTTGTCTGGTAGCTAACATGTGAGTGTTGTAACCTTAGATCATGTGAGAGGTATTGGGTTGCAAATCTCCATTTTGAAAGGGGTTGCCTTTGGTCCTTTGTCTCCCAAACTTCTTGGAGTAAGGATGTAAATTAAGTTCTCCTGAAGGGAGAGTAAACTGCCTAAAGCCAATGGAGGCTGGAACGCAGGCTGTGGAGAGAGAGAGAGAGAGAGAGACCTTTAATTATAGCAGTGTTTCCCAACCTTTTTTGGGCAAAGGCACACTTGTTTCATGAAAAAAATCTCGAGGCACACCACCATTAGAAAATGTTTAAAAAATTAACTCTGTGCCTATATTGACTATATATAAAGTAACTCTCTTTAATAGGAATCAAATAAACACAAAGAAAGTATTTTATAATTACTTTATTATGAAATAGTAAGTAAACAGAAATATGAAAAATTATAAAATACTTTATTCAGTGCGCAACCTGGGCCTGTTTGGCTGAACACAAAGCTGATATTCTGGCTGGAATCGAAGAAAGACACACACGTAGCTCTTCGTCAACAGCTCTCAGTCTCTCTCTGTATTTAGTTTTTATAGCAAATGAAGGAAGAGTAAGCAGGCTGGGGTGGGTTAAGTAAGGGCTGAAAGTGCCTAGATGAAGTGGGGGAAGCTAGAGAGGAGGTACATTCTGACATTTGAGGATAGACTAGGTTCTTTATGTGAATGATAGGTGAGTTATTTGACAGATCGAACTGAGAGCAAGGTGTGGCTTGTGTAGCTGGGGTGGACATGAATGTTTGGGGTGCAAACCCCAGGCCGGCCAGGTCCGAGGGGGGGCAGGTAGAGACGGGCCTGCCTGCCTCTGCCTGCGCTGTGGTGTGTTTTGCCCCGACCGACAGACGGACCGACCTGCCAGCTGTCTCCGCAGTAGCAGCGCGGACTGGAGCTCCGTCATTCTCCCCGCCGGTGCCCGGGGAGGGGAGTGTGGGGCAACCGCTGTGGAAGCGACGGCGTGCTCCTCCTCCTCCTCTTGCCGGGCTAGAGCCAGCCGGCTAGCGCTCGCCCCTCCTTGCTCGAGCCGACCCCGCCGCCGGGGGCCTTCCCGTCCTCTCAGCGGCGCCGCCTCGCGTCCCTCGTCCGGGGGTTGGGAGGGGGCTGGGGGGAGGAAGGGGGCGAGGGGGAGCAGCCGCCGCCGCTCCTGAGGAGATTCTGAGGCAGTGGCGGGCGACGCCTGGCGGAAGAGGAGGGGTCCCGCCAGCCCCGCGTTTCTCTCTCTCTCTCCCTCACGGAAACCTTCCCCTCAGCTTCTGCCGCTTTTTCTCTTCTTTCCCTCTTCCTTTTTTTTTTTTTTTAAAAAATGAAAAATCTTTCCTTTCTCTCTTTTCCAGCCCCCTCCCCTCTTCACGGAATTTCACTGCACTCGGGCGCCGTGGCGCGCAGGCGCACTGCTCGCTCCTCTTTCCGCGCAGGCGCCTTCTCTCGCTCTTTCGCCTCCTTTTCTTTCTCTCTCGATGGTCCGCCTACAAAGGAGCGAGGGAGGCGCCCGCCATGTTTGGATTTGCATCCAGCAGGAGATGCCGTCGCCGCCCCGCCTCTCGCCGCCCGACTCGCCCGCCTCCCTCCCACGGCACACCAGGCAACGTCTCGCGGCACACTAGTGTGCCGCGGAACACCGGTTGGGAAACACTGAATTATAGGACTGTTTGGATTATTCATATTTTGTAGGATGCAGAGCCTGTGCTAGACAGCACAAGATGTTGTATGGATGTATGTTTGATGCTTATGTTTTGTTTTGAAGAGTTGTGCCAGTAAAAGTTTCAATAATATTTTTTATGGGCCTGGACAAGGATTCATTTCCAAAAGGAGTCCGTTCTTATGCTTCTAGTTGTTTCAAACTGTGCAATTTTAGTATCTGCAGCAGAGAGGTCTCAGTAAATATCCCCAAGCCAGCATCTCCTACAGCACCCATGAAAGATCTCTCTAAATGCAGGTCCACAATGCATGAGAAACTGCTTGCTGTTCATCCTGCTTAGTTCCTGTTTGCAGTGGTCGAGCCTATTCTACAGTGAGCACACAGCTTTTGAACATTCCCACATTTCAGTGGGTGCCAGGACTGGACACCCAATCTCACTCCCTTTCTGAACAGAGGAGAGGAGCAAAGGGTTTGTCTCTGTGAGTGGCCATAGGGGTGACTGATATAGGAGCCTTTTCCCCATTAAAGAGGAAAACTGATATTGGTGACTGGGGCATGCCTGCACCATTTTGTGATCCCGTCTCTCTTGCTGTTCTTTTAGATGTGGCAGCCATTTTGTGTTATGACTCACACACGCGCAAACCCAAACATGTTGACCTGCAGATGTGTTGAATTACAACTCCCATCACCCCTGACCATTGACCATGCTGGCTGAGGCTGATGAAAGCTGGAGTCCAGCAATCCTGTGAGGGCCAAAGTTTCCCTGTCCCTGAGGTAGTGTCATGGACTGGTTGGACACAGAGGAATGGTGGGAGGAACCAGCTGGAGAACCACCAAGGGAAGAAGGCTTGGAGCCCAGGGAGTGGTGGTGGGACAATGATGAGTGGTTACAGGGAGAAGACTGGGAGTCGGAGGTGTCAGAAGCTGAAGGGGTTACAGAGCTTAGTGAGCTGGGAGAGTCCATGGCTCCAGAATCTGCAGGAGCTGGAGCAGGAAAGGGGGGAGGCTGAGAAGCAGAGATGAGTCAGACTGGTGAAGAGTCATGGGTGTCTTCACCTCCTGCCGAGACAAGCTCCCCTCTCCTGTGGTCTCCCAGAACCAGAAGAGGCATGAAAAGGGCAGAGGTTAGCTGCACACAGGAACCATCTCCAATTGCTTGGAGAAAGCCCTGGAAAGGAGGGGACTTAGATGGCTATGTGGAGGTGGGAACTTTCAGTCTTGGCAAGTGATTCATGGGGCTAGACCTACCAGGGATAAGCTGCTCTGCTCATTAGGCTTGACACTTAACCAGGTCTGTGGAGCTTGCATTTTTGCTAATAAAGTGTGTGTGTGTGTGTGTGTGTGTGTGTGTGTGTGTGTGTGTGTGTGTTTATTTATTTATTTCAGACATCTTTATTGGAAGTTCAAAAAGTACTTAATTACATGATAAAGGACGTGGGTGGCGCTGTGGGTTAATCCACAGAACCTAGGACTTGCCGATCAGAACATCGGCGGTTCGAATCCCCGCAACGGGGTGAGCTCCCATTGCTCAGTCCCTGCTCCTGCCAACCTAGCAGTTCAAAAGCACATCAAGTGCAAGTAGATAAATAGGTACCGCTGTGGAGGGAAGGTAAACGGCGTTTCCGTGTGCTGCTCTGGTTCGCCAGAAGCGGCTTAGTCATGCTGGCCACATGACCCGGAAGCTGTATGCCGGCTCCCTCGGCCAATAAAGCGAGATGAGCGCCGCAACCCCAGAGTCGGCCACAACTGGACCTAATGGTCAGGGGTCCCTTTACCTTTATCTTAAACATGATTAGACATAAACAAAAGAGAGAGAAAGGAAAAGAGAAACAGAACCAGTGTAGAAGGAAAGATAAAGAGGGGAGGAGAAAAAACCCAAAAGTGTATACTTTACAAAGTTGTTATTGTACTTCACCAGATCTTAACCTATTACAGTATTTGTAAGAACATTCCAGATATCACTGAATTTGTCCACGGCAAGTCTGCGTTTATATGCAAGTTGTCCATATGTTGCAAATGTTTTTGCTAATAAAGAGCTAACTCCAACTGCGAACGGTGTGATTTACTGCCGGCACACTCTTGTGACAGGTAGATGGACTCAGAGCCCCATTTGTAAGGCTTACCTTCTTTTCAAAACTTTAACTCATCGCAATTGGGCAAAAGCTGCCCATGCATCCCTAGTGATGTAAACCAATCATTATTTGGTAAGTCAGATAGGGAGGGACTGCCAGACAATTGGTTTGGGGGAAATCAATCAAGAAAGCTTATGCTAATAAGAGGTTCAATTCTTCATGCTAATTATAGCAGCAACAGAGGGAAGAACTAAGCATCACCTGTGCATCTGCCTGCCTAGAAACTGGGAGATTCTTTTTAGGAAATTGGAAGCCGCTTAGGGCAGAAAGAAGGAAAGGGGAAAGACCTAGGCAGCCATATGCATTAAAAAAAAATTGAACATAAAGAAGGGCTGCCATGTGTTCGGATTTTCCCAGACATGTCCGGGAATCCTTCAGCAAAATGGCATCCGGGTGGATTTTTGCTGATTTGGCAAAATGTCCGGGAAAACCCGGACATAATGGCAAGTAGGGCATTCTTTAAAAAAAAAAAAAGTCTTTAAAAATCAAAGAAAAGCCCCAAAATGAGTGTTTGGGAGGAGATGTTCCCGAAAAAAAGTGCAACAACTTTGTACAGATTTTCACTTTTGGGAATACGGCAACCCTACAAAAGGAGCAAGTAGAAAGACTGTATTTTGGTTATGAAATGTAATCTGTGGGAGCAACTCCTCCTGTACCAATCTGCCAGGGGCCAATTGAGGACATACAGTGTGTGTGGACCCATAGCAGGGGCTTGTTGGTGGCAGCTCCAAAACTCTTGAATGATCTCCCCATGGCCTTGCTCCATCATTACTGTAATCTAGGAGACAAATAGAGACTCACTTGTTCCACTAGGGCGTTGGTAGAGGAAGCATGATACAGAATATAGGTTTTGTGGAATTCTGAAATCATGTCCTTCTTGAGGGCTTCTCTACCAGTATTTGGTTGGCCATGGTGAAAGTCATCCCTATTTTATGATATACAGAATCTGAAGAGGCTGTTTCTGAACCCGGTGAAGATTGGCTGTCTGCAATGTTTCCAGAATCACGTGGGTTTGAAGGTGGGTTTTTCCCTGACACCGTTTTGCAGCAAGTGATATTATCCCCACAAAAAGCGTTGCTGCAGACCTGTGCTTCTGTCGAAGTGCGGAGAGATTTGGGGTATGCAACACTCCGAAGGAATGCTTAGACACCGTCCTGGAAAATTGCAGGGGAGCCAGCAATGATAGAAATAAACCAACCAAATTTGCAAAGGGAAGGTCTGTAGTGGCTCCTTTCCTTCTTTCTTTAATATCCTTCCTTGGCCTGACTTCCTCTGAGCAACCCTACAAAGCAAGCTAGGAAGCACTTTCGACATGGAAGCAAGGCCTTCGCTACGGTCTCCTGTGTGCATTGTTTCAGCAGCGCTCGAAGAGAGCTGCTTTTAAACGTTTATATTTTATTCAGAAAGCTTAATTGGGAGGTTTTTACAGCTCCAGATTAAAGTGCGTACAACAAAAGGAAAAGTTAAAAACCGCTGGCAAATTGCTGCTGGCAAATGATATTCAAACAGTCATTCCAAAACAAAAACAAGTTTTTGATTGTTGTGTGCGTTTGTGTTTTAAAAAGCGAGATAATAAAGTTTTAGCATCCACCGCATTTGGGCTACATATGGCTTCTGTCCATTTTCCTGCCACCCGCTCCTCTTGCCCTGGTAATGGGTAGTAAAATTAGACATATGACACTGTTCTGTCGACAGGATCCATTCTACAGTAAGGGTGCCGTCCTTGATCCACAACTCTGGGAGAGGGGGAATTGGATGAGGAGAAGGTCTCTCTCTGCCAAGCTAACAAAAGCTCTGGCAGCCTTCAGCCATGGAGTGAGGATGATGATTTTGTTATTCATATGCTGCCCCAGTATTACCTTGCAAGTATTTGTTGTTGTTGTTGTTTAGTCGTTTAGTCGTGTCCGACTCTTCGTGACCCCATGGACCAGAGCACGCCAGGCACCTCTGTCCTCCACTACCTCCCGCAGTTTGGTCAAACTCATGCTGGTAACCTCGAAAAAAATATCCAACCATCTCGTCCTCTTTCGCCCCCTTCTCCTTGTGCCCTCCATCTTTCCCAGCATCAGTGTCTTCTCCAGGGAGTCTTCTCTTCTCATGAGGTGGCCAAAGTACTGGAGCCTCAGCTTCACAATCTGTCCTTCCAGTGAGCAGTCAGGGCTGATTTCCTTAAGAATGGATGCGTTTGATCTTCTTGCAGTCCATGGGACTCTCAAGAGTCTTCTCCAGCACCATAATTCAAAAGCATCAATTCTTCGGCGATCAGCCTTCTTTATGGTCCACAGCTCTCACTTCCATACATCACTACTGGGAAAACCATGGCTTTAACTATACGGACCTTTGTTGGCAAGGTGACGTCTCTACTTCTCAAGATGCTGTCTAGGCCTATCATTGCCCTTCTCCCAAGAAGCAGGCGTCTTTTAATATCGTGGCTGCTGTCACCATCTGCAGTGATCATGGAGCCCAAGAAAGTAAAATCTCTCACTGCCTCCATTTCTTCCCCTTCTATTTGCCAGGAGGTGATGGGACCAGTGGCCATGATCTTCGTTGTTTTTTTTATGTTGAGCTTCAGACCATATTTTGCGCTCTCCTCTTTCACCCTCATTAAAAGGTTCTTTAATTCCTCCTCACTTTCTGCCATCAAGGTTGTGTCATCTGCATATCTGAGGTATAGGGCTCCCTATTCTGCCCACCAAATTTTGGCATTCCCAACGAAACAGGATTGGGGATGACCTGGGCCAACCCACGATCCACTGGATCAGAGCCAGACTCATTGCCATCCCTTGATTGCATCAGAATCGATCACTATGCCAGCTCCGGGGCTGACATACCCCAGGGTAAAATTCTCCTTGCCTTCTGCAAACAGGAATGTAGCAGTGGCTATACAGCTGTGTCATCATAGAATCATAGAATAGAATCATAGAATCATAGAGTTGGAATAGACCACAAGGGCCATCGAGCCCAAGCAGGAAACACCATCATGCCCAACATCTGCCTGGCCGTGGTTTGGCTGGCTCTGCAAGTTAGTCACACTTTTGTCCCCTCGAAATCAATGGGGCACACATTTTATCAGATGTGGCGGTCTTGTAAGATAGTAAAAGACTTCTGCGAAATGATTTGGAATGAATTGGGAGGGAAACATGTTTTAATGGCTGCATAAAGAAGGAAAGAAGAGAGGGGGTTTTATCCTGCCAAGCTACACACAGTACAAGCAGCCAAGTTTGGCATCTGCACTACACCAGATACAGTGTCCACTTGGACTGGCACCTGCCCGTTAATGCTAGGAGTCTGGGCAGTAGCTGCTTGCCTTCATTCGGCGACCAGAAGCCACTAAGCCAAGGCACCGAGGAGGGAGCAGGAACCATGGTAGGAGAGTTCCAAACAGGAATGTCCAAGCCAACTTACATAGCCATTGATTATTCTACTCTTCACCCATGTTCTGGGCCCAGGTGAGACATTCCATCCACAATTCATTGGATTTGCTGGTTAGGGGGAGATGCAGTTTTGGGAATGTTTTTATCAGAAACCAAGGAAGGGGAGGAGGTAAGTCAAAATAAGTATGTACGTAAATGTAATTGATGGTTATTATTGTTAAATCAAAAAATGGGGGGGAAAGTTTTTAATGAAATCAGCGGGGCAAGTCCACCATGGCTTGAGTTTTTACTCAGCGGCAATTGCTGTGCAATTTCACACCATTAATAGTAACTATTATAAACGGCTGGATACGAGGCTGTTAACTCAAGTTTTATGCATCACCAATGAGCTCTAAAAAACACCGCAGTCTCACAAAATCCATCAAGTGATAATTAGATCGCCGCTAATGAACTCTTGGTCTTTTGCATAATGTTCTCTTATTCACTACACCTGTAGAGAGCTCCCCTAAGAGGAGCGCGACTGAGAAACCAACATCCGACTGCACTGCCATGTGTGACCAACGGGTGGCAGAGCCCAAACTTCAGGGTGTGCTTGGCACTGCGCTGCCAACAGCCCCCCACCCGCAGTGCAGGATTCCTGCTCCCAATGCCAGAGCAATAATACTAGCCAGTGTGGTGTAGTGGTTAAGAGCAGTGGACTTGTAATCTGGTGAACTGGGTTCGATTCCCCGCTCCTCCACATGCAGCTGCTGGGTGACCTTGGGCTAGTCACACTTCTCTGAAGTCTCTCAGCCCCACTCACCTCACAGAGTATTGTTGAGGAGGAGGAAGGGAAAGTTAGCCGCATTGAGACTCCTTAGGGTAGTGATAAAGCAGGATATCAAATCCAAACTCCTCTTCTTCTTCTTCTTCCAGCCCATCAATTTAAAAGCAAACAAAGGTCTCTCCAACGATGGACACAGTGTGAAAACTCTTCGAATCCTCAGCCCCCCCCGAATTCCAGCCATAATCATGAAAAAGGTGGCTCACTTAGCACTGAAAAGCATCTTTCCATACCAGCATTTTGTAGACACCTCAATCTACCGCCCTGCTTGCACTGAAAAATAATATTGTCTACTCTTCCAAAGCTGGCACTTGTTTAACAGCTAAGGAAGCTCTCAATCAACAGGAAGGATTTTTTATCATCTACTGCAGTACCAAGACAGCAGGTGTTGTGACTACCACTTTACCATGTGGAGAGAGAGATAGAAATTATGAAGTTCAGAGGTATACCTACACCCAGTGCCATTTTTCTGGAAAAAGAGGTGCCAGAACTCACCATGAATGCCCCCCTTGTTCTCTTAGAATGGCCCACCTGAGAGGTGCCAGAACTGAGTTCCGGCTGAAAAATACACCAAATGTAAGCTGGCTTAGCAGTTATCTCTTTTCCTCAGAGAAACCTGGGAATTTTCTTTTTCCCTAAAAGACAAAGATGAGGCATCTTTAAGAAACTTTCTTTTGTCTTTTTTTGCCCATTCATCGTCAACAAATGAGAAAAGAAATTGTGTTTGAAAATTATCAAAGGAAACATTTCTGTGAAATCCTCATGGGTCTAGCGCAGGGTATCTGTTGCACTTACCAGAGCTGTGAGGTTGTCTGCATGCTTTCTGCAGTGCAACCCTCAGCTGGGCTTTCCTGTAAGTGCAGAAACATGAGAAGGAGGCCTATAATGCTCCGGGCAACTGTTCGTTTATATATTTTTTATTTTAACATTGAAGGTATTTTCTTTCTTTGTTTGTTTGTTTTACCTTTAAAGAAATCAGAATGGAAAGATTCCCTAAATAACAAAACCGGCAACTGCACCAATCTCAGGTTCTAGGCAGATGGCTTTCCCTTCGTTTCCTGAGCTTCAATTAAAGCCCAAAGGAAGATGTCATGAGATAACTCGTCCCAGATCAGGAAGCGCAAAAGAAAAACACACATTTCCACACACCTCTCTGGGCCATCTTGCAGCAGTAAGGGAAGCTGAAGTCACACACACACACCCCTTAGAAATGCTAATGATTAAGCATTATATGAATGCCTTTAAATAATTATGTATAATGCATAAACCCAAACACACCAACATGACTTCAAAAAAAGTGTCCCGTTAACAAGGCAGAAAATTAGACGCCTATTTTGCAGGGAATTAAACTGCCAAGAAACTGGAGGGAAGATTTCGGCCCAGGACTACTTCCAAACTTCTGAACAAAATGTACCTAAATGTACCTAAATACCTAAAAATCCTTTAGAACAGAGACAGGGAACCCACAGCCTTCTGAATGTTGTTGAGCTCCAACTGCTATCAACCCCAACTTTGGAGGTTGATAGCAGAGAAATGATGATGAAGATTACATTTTGTGTTTCATTTGTAGACTTTGAGATTTTTGTTCCCGTTTACTGTCACTGCTATTCTCGTGCAAAAGAAAGCACGCAAAAAACTACACCTTTAAAATTAAAAAATAGAAAAATAAAATAAAATTATAGAAACCTGATATAGTGTAGACTGGGCGTTTTTGCTGATTCATGAACCCTGATGTAGGCAAATAACTACCTGTTCAAGTAGTCAACATGACCAGCCTAACATTTAGAAAATTTGCACATAGTAGACTGAAGCCCAGTTCATATGTAACTTGCTCAACAAGGGTGAGTGGAAAAGTTTTTTGCTTCTTTTTACTAAATTTATATCCCACCCTTCCTCCCCAAAGGGTCCCAGGGCAGCTTGCAGAAAATCTGGTAAGATCAGATCCAAAAACTATAATTACAAAGATGGTTTTAAAATCTATAGTACCTGGCTGCCCCTGTCCCCTTCAAAATTTCACCTTTTGAATTCAAATCCTAATTATTATTATTAGTAGTAGTAGTAGTAGTATTTATTTCTTATACCCCGCCCATCTGGCCAGGTCTCTCCAGCCACTCTGGGTGGCTTCCAAGAGGATATTACAAACACAATAAAACATCAAACATTAAAAACTTCCCTAAACAGGGCTGCCTTCAGATGTCTTCTAAAAGTCAGGTTGTTGTTTATTTCATTGACATCTGGTGGGAGGGCATTCCACAGGGCAGGCGCCACTACCGAGAAGGCCCTCTGCCTGGTTCTCTGTACCCTCACTTCTCACAGTGAGGAAACTGCCAGAAGGCCCTCGGAGCTGGACCTCAGTGTCCGGGCTGAACGATGGGGGTGGAGATGCTCCTTCAGGTATACTGGGCCAAGGCCATTTAGTGCTTTAAAGGTCAGCACTAACACTTTGAATTGTGCTCAGAAACATACTGGGATCCAATGTAGGTCTTTCAGGACCAGTGTTATATGGTCTTGGCAGCCTCTCCCAGTCACCAGTCTAGCTAACCCCCTGTGCTATAGCTGCCATTTTCTCTGCAGAGCAAAACACACAGGGTGAGATCTACTTGCAGAGTAGTCTCACTAAAACCAATGGAACCTAAACAAAAATGGTTAAGTCCATTGATTTTAATGGATCTACTCTGAATATCACTAAAGCTGGGTGGCACCCATCATATTCACAGTATGGGTACATTTTCCATGGGAAGCAAAGAGTTTGACAGGTGAGAAAATCACCTTGCAACTCAGTCTAAGTCAGGGGCTTGCACAGTTGCAGTTGCCCTTTCAAAAAACTCTGGGAGGTCCAACCATGAATCTCTCGCTGTCACATCTAGTGGTGCCCAGCCACTCTCCTATTAAATTTAGGAAGCCTTGGCTTGCCACATGAAGTCCGGGTGGCCTTAAATGAATTACTAAGCAGGATACAAAGCACAACTTCTCCGAAGTTTAGGGGCAAATTGGAAAGGAACTTTCCCTTTATGTGCAACACACAGTAATTGTTTCTTCCGATGATGAAGTGAAGTATTTTTGGAGGCAGCTTAAAATAAAGCTCTTTAATTAGTAACCATTATCTCTCAAATAAAAGATTCATTAGTACTAAGTGTTTAAGTCAAACTAAAGAATGCATTTGATCCCTACTGGGCCTCTAAATGTAAAGTTTAAAATTGAAATTAATGTGCTTTGTTCGTTCATGAGAACCCACCGCCCTGTTGCTAGTTTCAGCGGTGCCGTTTCCAGTGAAACGCCATATTTTTAGATACTATGGTTTGGATCCAGACCAAGGCTGCAATCGAAACTTTGCTTTGCACCATGCTGGGGGGGGGGAGCTGTTTGGAATTGGCAGAGTGGGGTTATTGGGTTGTTGTTGCTATTTTGATTATATATTTTGTGGTTTTATATTTTGGTTTTGTTCTGTAAACCGTCCTGAGACCTCTGGGTATAGGGCAGTATATACCGTATTTTTCGCTCTATAAGACGCACCAGACCACAAGCCACACCTAGTTTTTGGAGGAGGAAAACAAGAAAAAAAATATTCTGAATCTCAGAAGCCAGAACATCAAGAGGGATCGCTGTGCAGCCTGCATTCGCTCCATAAGACGCACACACATTTCCCCTTACTTTTTAGGAGGGAAAAGGTGAGTCTTATAGAGCAAAAAATACGGTAAATTCAATAAAGAATAGATCATCATCATCATTCCTCCACCCTGACTTGCTGGTCTCTGCCTGTATCATTTCAGCAGTGCAGAGTTCCTCATTCAATCCACGAAAAGTGAGCAGAAGTACCACTGATGGAACCCCTGCTGGGGTAGCCTGCAGAAAGCCGCCAAATCAAGAGGGGTGGATCCAGCTCAGAAATCACTGGATCCTGGACCCAAGAGCTGCACCAGCTTGCTCCTTGGTAGGAGGAAAACAGGACAAGAAAGAAGTTTTTAGATGAACGAAGATGCAGACGAATTTTAGGTGATATGCTATTGTAGCACTCTTTCCGTGGTCTCAAAAATACATATGGATCAGATGTTGCCTCTATCAGGACTAAAGTCACACATGTGTATAAATATAAAGGTAAAGGGATCCCTGGCAGTTAGGTCCAGTTGTGGCCGACTCTGGGGTTGCGGCGCTCATCTTGCTTTATTGGCCGAGGGAGCCAGCGTACAGCTTCCGGGTCATGTGGCCAGCATGACTAAGCTGCTTCTGGCGAACCAAAGCAGTGCACGGAAACGCCGTTTACCTTCCTGCCGGAGCGGTACCTATTTATCTACTTGCACTTTATGGAGCTTATATTTTAGTGATTAAGATTTAACTTGTATATTTTTAACTGTTGCTATATCTGTATTGTCCTTGTTACACCTAAATGCAAATTCAAATGTATCCCTATCGAGTTTTATGACTTCCCTGATATTGTATGTGAGCTGGAACTGGTCTGTGACGGAAATAATAAATTCATTCATTCATTCATATGGAGGCAAGGATGTTACCTTACCCACAAACATGTATCTTACCTTTAGACTTTCCTAGAGAGCCGCAAATGATGTCCACAAGCCTTGTAATATCAATTGCCCTGTGCAAAACCACTAGGTAGGGCTTCCATATGTCTGGAAAATCCCAGACATTGCTGGGATTCTGCTGTTGAAAGTCTCGCCCAGACGGAAATTTCGGCAGCAGTTTGAATTGTCTGGGAAAACGCAGGCATATGGCAACCCATTGTGTAAGTGGGTGAGGGTTTTTTGCTGAAATGTTTTAGACACTGCTCAAAAACTGATTTCTTCTTGGGAGATTTTGCAAAAGAAAAAGCTCAACAACTTTTGGTTTCTCATTTTCACTTCCTGAAATATGGCAACCCTACCACTAGGAGTCCAAGGCACTACCCTAAGTCTGCTGCTGAGGGTGGCTCACTCAGTGGCATAGTGTGGGTTGCCAGCACCCGGAGCCACGCGGAGTGAGGGTGGGTGGGAGGTAGGGAAACAAAATGGAGTACGCATGCATTCAACTGCCTAACGGCATCTGTGTCACCCAGGAAATCATAGCCACAGAGATAAGAAAAGAAGAGTCATACTGTTGTCTAGAAAGGTCACTTCCTGGTTCGCATTGAGCCCAGTGATGGAAGCGCACAGCTGTATTGAGGCAGCACCAGGTGTTGAAATTTTGCACCCCCTAACAATTTTGCGCCCGGTGCAACCACCCCTGTGTCCCCATATGCTACGACACTGCTCCCTACCTGCATGTTCAGAGATTAGACTCCAAGTACAACTAAAGAAAACATGCCAGAACCCTCCTAACAAATCTGATAAATTCAAGCTGTCCAAAAGATGATGCAATGCTGCTCTTGCCTTCTGCTGTAGAGAATCTGAAGGGTTCTTGATGAAGGAATTATCTCTGTATCTATAACTCATAGAGAAATTTAGAAACACCTTCGCTTCTTGGGAGAATAGCAAATTTGCTGAATACAGTGGTACCTTGGTTTACGAACTTAATCTGTTCCGGAAGTCTGTTCTTAAACCAAAGAGTTCTTAAACCAAGGCGTGCTTTCCCATAGCAGAGGAGGACTCAATTTACAAATGGAACACACTCAACAAGTTCTGCTTCCAAGGCAAAGTTCACAAACCAAAACACCTACTTCTGGGTTTGCAGCGTTCTTAATCCAAGTTGTTCATAAACTCAGCTGTTCTTAAACCAAGGTACCACTGTATTTCAATTCAAGGAGGGAACATTGTGGAGACACAGGCTCTGATTCACTTTAACACCTGGTTGTTCTAGATTCAAGGCACACCCACATCTCCATTCCAAGATGTGTCCAACCAGTTCAATAGGACCTGAACCTTATAAAGATCCCAATGTATAATACGGAAAAATGCACAGAAAGCTGCTCAAGTCTATGAATGTTTCTTGGAGATCGACACTACAGTTTTGAACAATTGAATTGGGAGCTTTCTGCGTCCGAAACTTGTGTTCCCACACTGAGCTATGGCCCTCATAATTTAGAGAAGAAAGCTTCTATTCCTTAAAAAGAAAACTCTATATAAGTTAATAGTGATAAAGCAGTGCATACTCTAAAGAGAAGCAATTAGCCTTAACACCAAGAAAATGAATGGAACAAACAGCCTCCACGGTGCTGTGTCATGTCAGAAATGTTTGCTATTCATCAATTATTCCAAATACTATATTAGCTGTTTGGTTTTGTACACAGAATTGCACTAAAGATGCTTGTACGTACTGCTTTTTCTTGCAAAGGAAGTAGAGTCTGGTGAAAAATACTCCTAGAAAATATATATCAGATTTCATAGCACAAAGCTGTCGAACCCCACATTCGGACTCACTCTAATCTCTCTACCTGCTTATAGCTAAACAAGAGGTGTCAGGATCAGTGACTCTGACCCACCTAATCTGGTTTTCAGGGGCCTTTGTCTTTCTGAGAGAGGAAATGGATCAAATGGGACTCTTTCAGCAGCTGTGACAAGGTATCCCAGGTTTATTCTTTCACAAATGCAAGGATGTCAGTTATACTAGTGACTAGATTGGAGGGGGGAAAGCATTTTTTAAAAGAAAAAAAAGTTGGGAAAGAACCATGACCAGTGCTAGATTTATGTATGGGCTAAGCAGGCTGAAGCCTAGGGCCTCTAAATCATGTGCATGTGGAGGAGCGGGGAAGCGAACCCGGTTCACCAGATTAGGAGTCTACCGCTCTTAACCACTACACCACATTGGCTCTCTCAGCAAGGGCAGGAGGACTGGCTGGCTGGGCTCCCTCACCCGCTTGCTTGCTTATGCCAAGGCTGCCTCAGCTCCTGGCAACCATCACGCCCTGACCAGTCCCTGAGACACCATTCGCCTGCGGAGCTTATAGCCAGGACTGCTGCAACAAGCAGCTGTGCAAGCCTTTGGGAGGCAGACACATGAGAGGGTGTTATGTACTGAAGTTCTCACCCTGGGCCAGCAGGGGGATACTGTAGATAGTTCAGGTCCACATATGCAAATAAGGGATCGAAAGTGACGTTCAGTGATTGGATAGTTACAGAAAATGGTTACTGTTGCATTCTAGTGGAGCTCTATATAAGCAGGTTGGCTGAACCCTTCCGTTCAGTTCTGTTCTGGCCTGTGAATAAACAAGAGCTGTTTGAAGAATCCCTGTGTCGTCTGATATGTTCACCCACAACTTAACAGAGGGCATCAGAGGAGGGAGGAGAGGAAAGAGGGACACAGGCCAGTGTTGCCCACGGCACCCTTGACCACCATTCAAGGCACCCCAGGGTGCCACGGCACACTGGTTGAAAACCACTACATTATAGTATCAGAAAATGGCCCCACCCACCTGCCCAAGTTGACCCACGGGGTGAGGGGATGAAGAGCTGGCCCACTGGTCCAAAAGTGTTTCCCTACCTCATCTCTGTACATCTCCCGTTGGTGGCTGAGGACACACTTCTTTACTCTGGGTTTGAAAACAGACGAACTGATCCCTGTAATTACTATTATTTATTCAATTTATATCCTACCCTTCTTCCCGAAGGAGCCCACAGCGACAATACGTTGTATGGATTACTGATGTGGGGGGTTATGAGCGAGGCTGTTTCGTTTGACTGTTTTAATAATTGTGTTTTTATATGCTGTAACACACGCTGGGTCCACTTGCTGAAGGACAGGTGAAAAAAGACAATAAAAACTCTCCTCCCTGCAAGAGAGGGGAGTGGTTGTGGGCGGGAGCCCGAGCTCCGCCCCTAGCAGGGGGCGTTAGCCCCCTGCCTTCACCTCACCTGGCTGGCACCCACGCCCCTCAGCAGGCATCCAACCAGGTGCCTGAGGGGGGGCGTGTTCAGCAGCCTTTTGCTGCGGCGACAGCCTTCGCCCGGCCTCATTCTTCGTCCTCTCGCCACGAGTCACCCACCCTCCACTCCCTTTTAGTTAGGGCTTAGGTCACTGGCCTTGCTATGGACCTTAGGTTGGTCGCCCTGGTTGTCTAGGGGGCCTGGTAGGAGTTTTTCCATTTGGCATTAGGCCTTTTTGGTTTTTTCGCCTACCTCGTAGCAATCGTCACAACTTTTTGTGGTATTGGTGGGTAGGTTAGGCATTGGAATAATGTGTTGTGGTGTGTCGAAGTGCTAGGTGTGGCCATCGCCTATGCCTTCAATTTTTAGGGGTATTCCGTTAAAGGAATCTGGCGGTCGTGTATTCTGTCCGATGCCTGCTTGGCGGGAGGCCATGGCACGGCCCTCGGTGACATCGGGGTGAGCCTATAGTTGGATCGGCATCAACAGGCTCCACCTACTGGTGAATAAACCCACTTGTTTCGATCCAATGCCTAAGCCAATACCTTTTTCACTGCTGTAATCAATAAAGTTGTGGCCTTTCCTTGCCCATTAACCTTATATCACGTGTCCGTGTGTATTCTTTCCACGTTGCGGGGGTCGGGTCCTCGAACCACAAATATATGCTATTTGTTATTGTTGTTACTTCAAGTTATTGCCGCTGCTATTATTTGGCTATTATTTAAAACCATTCATTGCTATGCTTATTTCTTATTTTTAATGTTACTGTTGTTGGGAACAACTGATGCTATTGCTGTGATTTATATTATTACTGGTTGGTTTTTATTTCTTTCCCTGTTATTTGTTATTGATATTATATTATCATTATTATTGGTTGTTACGCCGATTTTTGTTATTCCATAGTATTACTATTTCTTTTATTATTACTGGCTGTCATTTGTGCTCCTGAGTATTCGAGTAGCGTATTGTTGCTTCTCTTTCTCTCTCTTTATTATATTTGATTAAGTTTCGACATTTTTAACATAGACAGTCATAACACAATTTTGTCTTTTCTCTTATTTTTGTCAATTTTCCACCCCTTTTTTCCAGTTTTTCTACCTCCCCTTCTGCTGCATCCTATCTTCCTCCTATCAACAAATAACCATACTATTACAATCTAATTACTTCTGTTGCTCATAGCTCAAATCCTGCTCTTGAGTTCATCATACTATATTTCTTTAGTCCAAAAAAGGCATCCATTCTTCCACAAGACACTCATCATTAGAGTCTCTTAATTTTGCTGTTAATTTTGCCACTTCTACATTGTCCTTTATCTCACTTACCCGTTCCTTCTTTAGTTGGAACTTCTTCCTCTTAGTCTTGCCGTACGTCAGGAAAATTCCTGACATGTCCTGGTTTTCTGGTGTAAAAATGGCGTGAGGGAGGGAATTTTGCCGAACTGGCAAAATGTCATGGAAAACACGGGCGTATGTCAACGTGATCAGTGGAAACAGCTCAAAAAGCTTAAAATTATTATTTTGGGGGAGATTCTCCCCCCAAAGCGGAACAATTTGGGTTTCTTTCCCAAAAAAGCTCAAGAATTTTGGTGGTTTCCTTTAAAAAAAGATCTCAACAACTTTGCAGGTATCAGGAGGAAGTTTACTTTTTGAAATATGGCAAGCCTATCTCCCTTCCATTTCTGCACGTATAAATTCCTAGCTACTGTGGTTACATAGGCATTGTTGCTTTTCTCATTACAATAATTTATATGTGTTCAATTCTGGTTGATACTGTTGCTGTTACTGCACTGGGTTCTTATCCTCTACTATTTTTGCTTTAAAGTTGTTTTCAAATTGTTATAAGCTACTTTCAGAAGCTTTCTTGCTCGGAAAGGAAAGGTGTACATTCATTTAAATAAATAAAAACAGCATAATGAGATGACTTTGCCTCTCCCCCCCCTTGAAATATTTTCTAATTCCAGGAACTGACCTTCTCAAATCCGCTGCAAGCATAGATCAGCCAGCTTGCTGCTCTTGCATTATAGCTTGTGTCTTATACATTACTCCCATTTTTCAGAAAGAAGGTAGAGGTCAAGAACCATGGCAACCCTGTATGGAGAAGGTTGATGATGAGGCTGAACGTGGACCTGCATCTCTAAGACCCAGGTCCAACACCCAGTGGGAACAATAGCTACAGGCAACGGGATATGCAATGCATGGTAAGTTATTATTTCCGCAGCATTTACATTATGCTGTACATAAATCACAATATACTAGCCCTGCCCCAGGCTTACAGTCTGAAAGACTAGAAGATACAGGAGCGGAGGGGAAAGGATAGAGATCGTAGGATGATGAAATGAGGCTAAAAAGGCATACTCTCCAACATTTCTCCAATGAAAATAGAGATGTCCCATTCCATAATGATAATTTTACTATTTATACCCAACACAGAGTGTCCCAACTGCTCTGGGCAGCTTCCAACGTATATAAAAACGTAATAAAACATTAAACATTTTTTTAAAAAACCCTTCCCTATACAGGATTGCCTTCAGTTGGGGGTCAGATAACTCCACACCCTCCAACATTTCTCCAATGAAAATAGGAACATCCTAAGGAAAAGTGGGACATTCCAGGATCAAATCAGAAACTGGGATGGCTTCTCTAAATCAGGGACATCCCTGGAAAATAGAGACACTTGAGAGAAGACTGGAAAACGTTTATTGAATATATGGGGGGGAATTGTGTACACTTGAAAACATTGGCAGCATTAAGATAAATTCAACAGTGTAAATAAGTGTTGATGGATGTAATAATGGAATACTGAATGTTTTAGTTTTTGTAAAACACGAGGGATTTATGAAATAATAATAATAATAATGATGATGATGATGATAATTTATACCCTGCCTATCTGGGCTGGGTTTCCCTAGCCACTCTGGGCGGCTCCCAACAGAAAATTAAAAGCACAATAAAACGTCAAACATTTAAAAACTTCCCTAAACAGGGCTGATCTGCAAAATGAACCGTGGAATGAGAAGAAGGGAAGTAATTTATATTTTAAAGGTAAAGGTAAAGGGACCCCTGACCATTAGGTCCAGTCGTAACTGACTCTGGGGTTGCGGCGCTCATCTCGCTTTATCGGCCGAGGGAGCCAGCGTATATTTTAAGGATGTTTAAATGAGTATTTTAAATTGTAAAACAGAAGATATAATTGTGTGTGTGTGTGTGTGTGTGTGTGTGAGAGAGAGAGAGAGAGAGAGAGAGAGAGAGAGAGAGAGAGAGAGAGAGAATAGGAAAACTTGGAGGGTCTGAAAAGGTGAGCTTTTAGCAGGCACCAATTGGGATCAGGTTGGTCTTTTTTTGCTGGCGTTTTTGCTGGGATGCAGCTGTTGCAGCTACCTGGTGATGCTCAATCTTATGTCCAGTGACCAAGGCCAAATTGTCCTTGCAAGAAGGTCATCTCCTGTGTATCCTGTTCCTACAAAAGGGGAGCCTATCATTTTATCTTTTGCGGGGAAACAGTGCAATGGGGTGTAATGGGTGAAGGCACAGATCACTTTTTTTAAAATGGAGGGGAGACATAGCTTTAGAAAAAAGATCTGCCCTCCCCTTCCCAATTCGTTCAAACATAGCCAAATTAGGCTTTGATCCATTTAAGCAATCAGCAGCGAAACTGGATCCAGCTCTCCAATTTACAGTCAACTTCTTGTGGCTGCTGTTTTTGAAAAATAAAAGACCCCACCATATCGGCATGTTTGGATTTAAAAAAAAAAGCTAAAGGCCAAATAAACAGAGGAAGAGACGAAAATGCGCAACCAAATTGTGACACATGAAATTTCCCTTGGGCCACAAAAGAGCCGGCGAGGTATCAGCCAGCGTTTTAGTCTATCCTCCTGACGCACCTAATTTGGGAATATTCCCCCTGAAAGTCGGAGAAATGGTTCCAAGCAGATACATAGTTAATGCTGGAAAACATACCCCCAGCGCCGTCTAAATGGCAATGTTTAATACTGTTTTTGAAAACTTTGCATAATTACAAGGGGGAACAAACGACACAGGCTTCGCAAATCGAACCCAATAGCTGTCTATGTGGGGAGTGCCGTTTCGGAAGAATGCATGTTTGGATTTTAATGTGGTTGTGAATTTAAATTATGCTGATGGCTTTATTTATCTTATGTATCTCTCTGTGCTCCCAGTGGCACCCCAGCTGCAGTCCCTGAAGTGCATAGGAAAAGCTGCTTTGTGGGATAATGCAGTATGAGAGCGGTATAAGAAGCAAATAAATAACTTAATTTGTTCTGGAGGTCCGTTCTTAACCTGAAACAGTTCTTAACCTGAAGCACCACTTTAGCTAATGGGGCCTCGCGCCGCGGCTCGATTTCTGTTCTCATCTTGAAGCAAAGTTCTTAACCTGAGGTACTATTTCTGGGTTAGCAGAGTCTGTAACCTGAAGCGTCTGTAACCTGAAGCGTCTGTAACCCGAGGTACCACTGTACTGTATTGGCCTGAATATAAGCCTCACTCCCCTCCAGTGGCGTAGCGTGGGGGGTGCAGGGGGGGCCGGCCGCACCGGGCGCAACATCTGGGGTTAGGGCAAATCCACGGGTTAGGGGGCGCAAATCCACAGGTTAGGGGGCGCAAATCCACGGGTTAGGGGGCGCAAATTACTTGCCTTGCCCTGGGTGCTGACAACCCACGCGAGGCCGCTGCTCCCCTCCCCCCCCCCCAATTCCAATCGTGAAAAGTTAAAGTGCGGCTTAAATTCGCGACCTTGCAAAAATTGGCTTTTACGATATCGCTGCTGAAACAGACCTACGGTAAAACAGAACCGGTGTGAGTGCCAGCGGAATTTTAAGGGAACGGCTTATATTTGGGTATTGTCTTTTTTCCCCCTTGAATTTTAAAGGTGCGGCTTTTATTTGGGTGTGGCTTATATTCGGACCAATGCGGTAGGTAAATATATCACCCAGTCCAAATTTTGTATACTGGAAATGCAGGCTCAACAACTATGGGCATGCTTTTTGCCCACATTCTGTATGGAAGCATAATGCTAAAAGCAGCCATGAGATTCCACTTTGCATGTTCCCTACCACCCAGAAAATCATAGAATTGTGTTGTTGGAAGGGACCCTGAGGATCATCTAGTCCAACCCCCTGCAAGGCAGGAATATGCAGCTGTCCCATACAGGGATCGAACCTGCAACCTTGGCGTTATCAGCCCCATGCTCTCACCAACTGAGCTATCTAACCTTGTGCAAATACATACATCATCATCGCCATTTTATTTATGTGCTGCCTTTCCATAATTCAAACCACGCTCAAGGTGGCTTGTTGTTGTTGTTGTTTAGTCGTTTAGTCGTGTCCGACTCTTCATGACCCCATGGACCAGAGCACGCCAGGCACTCCGCAGTTTGGTCAAACTCATGCTGGTAGCTTCGAGAACACTGTCCAACCATCTCGTCCTCCATTGTCCCCTTCTCCTGGTGCCCTCCATCTTTCCCAACACCAGGGTCATTTCCAGGGAGTCTTCTCTTCTCACGAGGTGGCCAAAGTATTGGAGTCTCAGCTTCAGGATCTGTCCTTCCAGTGAGCACTCAGGGCTGATTTCCTTCAGAATGGATAGGTTTGTTCTTCTTGCAGTCCATGGGACTCTCAAGAGTCTCCTCCAGCACCATAATTTGAAAGCATCAATTCTTCGGCGATCAGCCTTCTTTATGGTCCAGCTCTCACGTCCATACATCACTCCTAATACGATTTTTTAATTTTTTTTTACATATTTGCGAACATAAAAAAAGTAATCATAAACCATAAAGAAGACATCAAAAAGAACGCAAAACTGTGAGATTAGGGATTAGCGTGCAGAGAAAAAGCATAATGTCCATGTTCAAAACTGCCTTGCTAGATGATGCAGTTACTCAGGAGTCTGCCGCAGCCTCAAGATGCAAAATTAAAGTACCATATTTTTCGCCCCCTTTGCCATCATTATGATTTTCTTCCATTTGTTAATGGCTACTGTACAACTCCTCTTCCTTGCCCGTGGTAGTGCTTTCCTAGGCGTGTGAAGAAAAATATTTACCGTGGGATAGAAAGGCAGCTGCTGAATGGGTTTTTGTAAAAACAGAACAATGCCAGCTCTCTGCTTGGGAAGCATTTGGTGAACAAGTTGGAGTGTTTTTAAATCAGATGGTCTGAATCTGCTATGAATCCCTTTCATTGCAAGCGGAAACTTGGGACGTTTTTCTGTCTCGGTGATCTCAGCTTGGCCTCTATCAGTCCCATTAAGTGTAGAATAGCTTGTAAACAACTTGTCGACGGGAAGGCTCAGGATCAGGACCATAGTGGAGACAAAGGGTTAAAGCCCCTCTCCAAATGTTAGGGTCACGATCCAGATAGAGACCTCTGCATTGGCGATTTGAGTGTAAAAACAAGAATGCTGCACTTAGGTCTTCCAGGTTAGCGCCATCGGCAATGGCGGAGTTCCTCTGACCGAGAGGAACCCGCTCCGTGAGAATTGGGTCTTGCCGCTGCGGCGAAGGCGGGGACCCCTTAAAAATCCCAGGCGTAACATATATAACATATATGGAGCTAGTAGCTGCTGTTTAGGAATCCGATTTAAAATCTAACTTCAGCAAGGCTGGCAATGCCCAAGGTTTTACTCGAGATTCATTTCAAAGTTGTGAGTAGCAGAATTCCTCCCTGTGGTAAAAAGAAACCACAGTTCTCTAAAGGCACACTGTGATCCGTGAGGATAAAACAGGAAGTGAGGGGTAAGCACCTAGAAATTCACTCCTAGGTAGGGCTGCCATTTTCCCAGACATTACCGGGATTTCAAAGGTGGAATTGACATCCAAGGGGAATTCCCGAAAGGTGGCACTTTGTCCTTTATCTCAGGCAAGTCAAAATTGTGTTTCTTTTGGCGCTTTTTTTAGAAGAAAGCTCAACAACTTTGGGGTTTCCTTTAAAAAGCTCCACAGTCTTTCCAAAGAAAGCTCAATAACCTTTGGGGTGTCATTGTATTTACTTTTTGAAATATGGCAACCCTACTCATAGGGCCACATAGGAGCCAACTCCTAGGGGTTGGAGGAACTTCAGTCACTCCATAAAATTTTGAGGCCCCCCCCAAGTTAATGGGTAAAAAGGTAAAGGGACCCCTGACCATTAGGTCCAGTCGTGGCCGACTCTGGGGTTGCGGCGCTTATCTCGCTTTATTGGCCAAGGGAGCCGGCATAGAGCTTCTGGGTCATGTGGCCAGCATGACTAAGCCGCTTCTGGCAAACCAGAGCAGCGCACGGAAACGTCGTTTACCTTTCCGCCAGAGCGGTACCAATTTACCTACTCGCACTTTGAGGTGCTTTCGAACTGCTAGGTTGGCAGGAGCAGGGACTGAACAACGGGAGCTCACCCCGTTGCAGGGATTCGAACCGCTGACGTTCTGATCAGCAAGTCCTAGGCTCTGTGGTTTAACCCACAGTGCCACCCACATCCCAAAAATTTAATTAAATTTAATTAAAAGTTAATGGGTATTGCCATTCAAATGGTGTGTGTGTGCCACATGATGTGATCGACTGGGGGACGGACAGACGGACACAGTTTTTGTAAAGAAAAAGCTGAACAACTTTGGGAGTTCCTTAACAAAGCTCCACAATCAAGTGGTCTTCCTAAAATAATAATAACAATTCAGCAACTTTCGGGGTGTCCTGGTTTTTACTTTTTGAAATATGGCAACCCTATTCTTTCAAGGTAATTATCTATGGTTTAGGGTGCAATTCTACCAGTCCTCACTGCCCAGTGGGGCTGACAAGAGCGATGGGGCAACCTCCATATTAGCAGCCGAGCCACACACAGTAGCCGGGCCAGAAGGGGGTCAGGCTGAATGCTGGGCCAAGGATCCAACAGTTTCGACATTGGTTCAGACTCTCTCCTTCCTTTCCCCCAGCATGTCCCAGTTTGGGACTGGCCACAGGCATTTCTGCCCACATGCCTAGTGTAAGGTTACCAGACGTCCCCATTTCCCAGGGACAGTCCCCGGATTTACAAATCAGTCCCCATACAAAATCCTATCATTCCTATTGAAGTTGAAAAGTGTCCCCGGATTCATTGAAAAAAATCTGGTAACCTTAGTCTAGTGGTCAGAAGGGAAGCTGGCACACCGACATTACCTTCAAGGCAACGGATGGCAGGAATGGGTGGAAGGTCACTTCTGATCAATGCAGATCCCCCAAGAGATGCTAAGCAGTGGGTTGCTCTGCCAGTTTGTGTTTGTGTGTGGAGGTTGTATTGTTTTAATCTTGATATTGCAAGTTGGCTTAATTGTTTGGGTGAACAGTAAGGTAAGATATAACTGTTTTTAATAAATGACTACATCATCTTGGGAACTGTAATTTGGAAAAGATGCTGAGAATTCATTCAGCCCACTTCACGGATAAGAACAACAGCCATCGGAATTCCTCAAGGAGAGGGAATGGCTATTAAACCAAATGTAAAGACACCCATACATCACTACTGGATGGAAGTGAGAGCTGGACCATAAAGTAGGCTTCTTGGGAGAAAAGCAATAATAAACCTAGACAGCATCTTAAAAAGCAGAGACATCACCTTGCCAACAAAGGTCTGTATAGTTAAAGCTATGGTTTTCCCAGTAGTGATGTATGGAAGTGAGAGCTGGACAATAAAGAAGGCTGATCGCCGAAGAATTGATGTTTTTGAATTCTGGTGCTGGAGGAGACTCTTTACAGTCCCATGGATTGCAAGAAGATCAAACCTATCCATTCTTAAGGAAATCAGCCCTGAGTGCTCACTGGAAGGACAGATCCTGAAGCTGAGGCTCCAATACTTTGGCCACCTCATGAGAAGAGAAGACTCCCTGGAAAAGACCCTGATGTTGGGAAAGATGGAGGGCACAAGGAGAAGGGGACGACAGAGGTCAAGATGGTTGGACAGTGTTCTTGAAGCTACTAACATGAGTTTGACCAAACTGCGGGAGGCAGTGGAAGACAGGAGTGCCTGGCGTGCTCTGGTCCAGGGGGTCATGAAGACTCAGACATGACTAAACGACTAAACAACAACAACAAAGACACGATCTGTTTTAGTTCATGAAATCTGAAATAAACTTCAGGTGCTGCAGTGGAATGATTTAAGGTTCACTTCAATTGGATATTTTGTGCAAGAGCTCAGAAGTAGATTTGGTTGTAGTGGTTTTGTGAAGCAGGCAAACATTGCTGGGGAGGTGGTGCTCTGCAGCCATTGTTTCTGCCGAATCTTCAATAGATCTGGCTCCTTGCTAGATTTACTTTTGTTTAGCTTTAAGAGTTCCTTTAAAAGCTAGCCTATTTCGGGGGAGGTGGCGTGTGAATAGGGATAAAGAGACCAATTAACCATTTTTTCTTGCCTGTTCCCTCATACCCAGACATGTTCCGTACAATCCCCAGTTTTGATGTATTATTTTAATTAATCCAAGTCTCTTTGATTTCTGGGGGGGAGAAGAAGCAGGTTAGCAAATGTAACAATGCTCGGGAGTTTCTTTATCGTAAAAGACACATAATTTCAAGCATTTAATAAGGTAGATTTATTCTGGGTAGTTTAGTTTGCCCAGGCACTCAAACAGCCCTCCCCAAAGACAACATTAAAAATGTGATTAGTTAGCTGCCATCAATAACACAAAATAGAAAAACGCTCTCTGAAGGGACAGCTTTGTGGAGGGCACTGCACAGTGTGTAGTAAAAAATATATGGCCTAATAAGTTTACATTTGCAGGCTCATTTGTTAAAACTCTTGAATTTCTAATTTGTGTCTGAAAGATAAATGGATAGCACCTCAGTAAAGTGTGAGATTAATACTGATAGATGGGGATTCGGTTTTTTGCTAGGCTCTAACTTCCTTGCAACCCAGTAGGCAGTTTATGGGAGAAACCAAATGTAAATAAAAAGGCCGCACATTATTTACGTTGGTCAAGACCAATTACCTGGGATATTGTTCTTCGGAACTTTATAGTATTGATGCAAATTACCCTTATCTAATTATTGTTTTACTGTGCTTTGGTAATCGGGACTGTTGCAAAGTGTAACTCTCTGCTAAAAGGGACTGGCAGCCATCAGGTTGAAAAGGAACCTTTTTTGGGGTGCGGGACACTTTCGCGGGAGATACCAAGCAGATACCAGAAAGATAAAGGATATTGATGAGTTTTATTTTCAGTTTTCAAGAATTTACAAGTACACATCTTAGAGTCATGTACTTCCAATACAAATACATATCGGACTCCCCCCCCCCCCCCGCCTCCGCCTTTGTGGTTTCTTCTCTTACTTAGATTTTTAAAACTGCATTTTCCATTTTACTCCCTTTTTGAATTAACCTTGGTAATACTTTCACTGCTCAATTTAAGTTAACCCTGCCAACGCACTTAGTTGCATACTATGAAAGGAACGATAAAGGATTTCAAATCGGCTCCGTTAAGCTTCAGTTTGAGATCAAAATCTGCAACCGGAAAGGAAGTGAAGATAATGTTAATCGGAACATTAAAGAAATTAGTAGTAGTAGTAGTAGTAGTAGTAGTAGTAGTAGTAGTAGTAGTAGTAGTACCCCAGCCATTCTGGGCATCTTCCAGTATATATAAAAACATGATAAAACATTACACATTTAAAAGCTTCCCTATACAGGGCTGCCTTCAGGTGTCTTCTAAAGGTTGCATAGCTACTCATCTCCTTGACATCTGATGCCATTACCAAGAAGGCCCTCTACCTGGTTCCCTGTAGCTTCACTTTTAGCAGCAAGGGAAGTGCCAGAAGACCCTTGGAGCTGAACGAGGGGGATGGAGATGCTCCTTCAGGTAAAAAAGCTAAAGGTAAAAAGCTTCAGGTAAAAAGCTAAAGGTAAAGGACCCCTGGACAGTTAAGTCCAGTCAAAGGCGACTATGGGGTTGCAGCACTCATCTCACTTTCAGGCCAAGGTATTTTTCCACAGACAGCTTTCCATGTCTTGTGGCCAGCATGACTAAACCACTTCTGGCACAACAGAACACTGTGACAGAAACCAGAGCGCATGGAAATGCCGTTTACCTTCCCGCTGCAGTGGTACCTATTTATCTACTTGCACTGGCGTGCTTTTGAACTGCTAGGTTGGCAGGAGCTGGGACAGAGCAACGGGAGCTCACTCCATCAAGGGAATTCGAACCGCCAACCTTCTGATTGGCAAGCCCAAGAGGATCAGTGGTTTAGACCATAGCGCCACCTGCATCCCTTGCTCCTTCAGGTATACAGGGCCTAACTATTTAGGACTTTAAAGGTCAGCACCTGACTTGTTCATCCTTTCATTCAGTTCTTATGCACCTGGAACTATCCTTGGCCTCCCCACATCTAGTGTCCTGCCTTTCACCTGCTCTTTTTTATTTGGTCCCACTGACTTTTCTCTTTTTCTTCATTTTATTTCTACTCTCCTCACCACACCCCTACTTATAGGAAATAAACAGCCCCTGGTTGGCAAGAAACCACTGGTTATAAATGGTCATAATTGTACCAACTTATATCTGTGAGTGGCGTAAATTTCCATCTCTCCTATTTTAATTTCTTCCAAGTTATTCTTGATTGTTTAGTACGGCGCTCTTTATATTTTGTGTGTAACAGGCAATTAAAACAGGTACATTTTCTAACATGTTCTAGAGCAGCAGCCCAAGTATCTAAACAGCCTGACCAATGGCTTCTGTTCCATATAATCTCATTATTCTCAACATTGAGCAAAATGGTGTAATTACTCTAGTAGGTTTTATTCGGTTGTGAAATGGCTGGTTAAATCGTTTTAACCAATGATCTGTAGAAACGCTAATCGCACTTTCATAGCTCCTTTCCCAGCAGTAAATACAAACATGGGCAAGATCTGGATTCTCAACTTTAAACATCAATGGTATTTTAGGTATTTTTATTTTAGTTTGTTTTTTTTAAAAAAAACACAGGGTTGGTCATGTAAAAAACGAAACTAGGCAAGTGTGAGGCACAGGAGGTCCTGAAATGGCAACCTCTGAAATCTCAAGTGGGGATTCAGCAGAGCTGCTAAAAGGAATACTCAGACAAGAAAGCGTCTGCTTATTTAATCTTTCCTGCTGCAAGTATTTAAGTGAAACATTTAAATATTCTAATAGACTAATGTTTTCTTATGCATTCTGAATAAATACTGCTTAGTAATTGAAACCCTGCCAGCAACTTCATTTGCTTACATTCATCCTTTGCTATCCTGCCTTTCTCTCTGTTGTCACCCCCACCACCGAAATTCGGATTTGTAAAGTGTGGATTCAAGCGAGCTCTAGTAGGAGCAGGAGCTACTTGCAGTAGGGTTGCCATATATCAACAACTAAAAACCAGGACACCCCCCCCCCAAATTGTTACTTGTTGAGCTTTTCTTTACAAAAACGCCAAAAAAGGGCAAATTTTCATTTGGCTTGCCTAAGATCCAGGACAAAGCATCACCTTTTGGAAATTTCTCCTGGATGTCAATTCCACCTTTCAAATCCCAGTAAAATCTGGATGTATGGCAGCCCTAGGTAAAGGTAAAGGTACCCCTGCCCGTATGGGCCAGTCTTGCCAGACTCTAGGGTTGTGCGCTCATCTCACTCTATAGGCCGGGAGCCAGCGCTGTCCGCAGACACTTCCGGGTCACATGGCCAGCGTGACAAGCTGCATCTGGCGAGCCAGCGCAGCACACGGAACGCCGTTTACCTTCCCGCTGGTAAGCGGTCCCTATTTATCTACTTGCACCCGGGGATGCTTTCGAACTGCTAGGTTGGCAGGCGCTGGGACCGAGCAACGGGAGTGCACCCCGCCACGGGGATTCGAACCGCCGACCTTTTGATCGGCAAGTCCTAGGCGCTGAGGCTTTAACCCACAGCGCCACCCGCGTCCCTACTGTAAGGCTACTCAGCAAGCCCATGGTTATACTGAGGTGGCTCTAGATGCGGACGTTCAGGCTTTTAATCCCTATGTTATGCCCACTTCAGAAATTCTAGGACAAACCTAATTTCCATGCATCTAACTTCAGATAATGGGATGTGAGTGGCGCTGTGGGTTAAACCACAGAGCTTAGGGCTTGCCGATCAGAAGGTCGGCGGTTCGAATCCCCGCGATGGGGTGAGCTCCCGTTGCTCAGTCCCTGCTCCTGCCAACCTAGCAGTTCGAAAGAACGCCAAAGTGCAAGTAGATAAATAGGTACCACTCCAGCAGGAAGGTAAACGGCGTTTCCATGCGCTGCTCTGGTTCACCAGAAGTGGCTTAATCATGCTGGCCACATGACCAGAAAGCTGTATGCCGGCTCCCTTGGCCAATAAAGCAAGATGAGCGCCGCAACCCCAGAGTCGGTCATGACTGGACCTAATGGTCAGGGGTCCCTTTACTTTAACTTCAGATCGCTCTAATACAGTATGCCATAAGGGACAATATGTTAAATAAGGAGTAAGATGCAAGCACATATAAAATGCTCCAAGAACACTGAGCCAGCTGTTCTCAAACTGATCCTGTTTGCTGACAGTCATCAACAACAGCTGGGCAAGCACACGTACAATTTAATGACTGGGAGTGGCCGCCAAAACCATATAACACCAGTCCTGAAAGATCTTGGCTCCCAGTACATTTCCGAGCACAATTCAAAGTGTTGGTGCTGACCTTTAAAGCCCTAAATGGCCTTGGCCAAGTATACCTGAAGGAGCATCTTCCCCCCCCCCATTGTTCAGCCAGGACACTGAGGTCCAGCTCCAAGGGCCTTCTGGTGGTTCCCTCCCTGCGAGAAATGAGGTTACAGGGAACCAGGCAGAGGGTCTTCTCAGTAGTGGTGCCCGCCCTGTGGAATGCTCTCCAATCAGATGTCAAGGAAATCAACAACTACCTGACTTTTAGAAGACATCTGAAGGCAACCCTGTATCAGGAAATGTCTAATGTTTTACAATTTTTTATGTGCTGTAAGCCACCCAGAGTGGCAGGGGAAACCCAGCCAGATGGGTGGGGTATAAATAATAAAATTATTATTACTATTACAGTGATACCTCGGGTTACAGATACTTCAGGTTACAGACTCCGCTAACCCAAAAATAATACCTTGGGTTAAGAACTTTACTTCAGGATGAGAACAGAAATTGTGCGGCGGTGGCGCAGCAGCAGGAGGAGGCCCCATTAGCTAAAATGGTACCTCAGGTTAAGAACAGTTTCAGGTTAAGAACGGACCTCCAGAATGAATTAAGTTCTTAACCCGAGGTAAAGGTAAAGGTACCCCTGCCCGTACGGGCCGGTCGTGTCCGACTCTGGGGTTGCGCGCCCATCTCGCTTAAGAGGCCGGGGGCCAGCGCTGTCCGAAGACACTTCCGGGTCACGTGGCCAGCGTGACGAAGCTGCTCTGGCGAGCCAGCGCAGCACACGGAAACGTTGTTTACCTTCCCGCTATAAAGCAGTACCTATTTATCTACTTGCACTTTGACGTGCTTTCGAACTGCTAGGTGGGCAAGAGCTGGGACCGAACGACGGGAGCTCACCCCGTCGCGGGGTTTCGAACCGCCGACCATATGATCGGCAAGTCCTAGAAGCTGAGGTTTTACCCACAGCGCCACCCACCACTGTATTATTATTTGGATGTCAAGGAGATAAATAACTATACGACTTTTAGGTGTATGGTAGCCCTAACTTAAGAGGCAGACAAGGGGTGGTCTTTTTGATTTCCAAATATCACACACACAAACCCAGCTACAAACACTTTTCTAGGGAGACCTCAACCCCTTAAGAAACCCTTCAGCCTTACGAGGAACGGTTGAGGGAGTTGGGTATGTTTTGCCTGGAGAAGAGAAGGCCGAGAGGCGATATGATAGCCGCCTCAGAGTATCTGAAGGGAACATGGAGAAAACTTGTCTTCTACTGCTCCAGAGGGTAGAAACCAAACCAATGGCTTCAAGTTACAAGGAAGGAGATTCCCATTAAACATCAGGAATGTACTATCTCAGAAGGTGGTGGACTCTATGCCTGACGCTACCTGAAGGAGCGTCTCCACCCGCATCGTTCTGCCCGGACACTGAGGTCCAGTGCCAAGAGCCTTCTGGCGGTTCCCTCATTGCGAGAAGCCAAGTTACAGGGACCCAGGCAGAGGGCCTTCTCAGTAGTGGCACCCGCCCTGTGGAATGCCCTCCCACCAGGTGTCAAAGAGAAGAACAACTACCAGACTTTGAGAAGACATCTGACGGCAGCCCTGTTTAGGGAAGCTTTTAATGTTTAACAGACCACTGTATTTTAATACTTTTTTAGAAGCTGCCCAGAGTGGATAGGGAAATCCAGCCAGACCAACGGGGTATAAATAAATAATTATTATAATATTATTATTCTTATGCTTCATTCACCAACTGTCTGGGATTATTTAGCTGTGATTCCTGCACTGCAGGGAATTGGACTAGATGACCCTTGGGGTCCCTTCCAACTGTTTAATTCTGTTTGTCGAGAGACATTGGGGGTTACAGCTTAAAGGAGGTGGGAAAGCCCCATTCTTGTGCTTGCCAGTGCTTGCCCCATAATACCTCAACACAGCATCACTCTGAGGCATTGTGGGAGATATACAAGGTGGCTTTCACATCCTCCATTGTTAAAGCAGTTGTCTGAGAATGCTGTGTGCCCATTTCAAGATCAGAGCCTATCATTCTTATGGTGTTAATAGGAGTAAAAAACCTAATTCGTTTTATAACTGGATGAACAAGCATGAAAAACAAAAAACAAAATAGTTTTGCACATGCTAGAACTTATTATAGGAGAACAGAGTTCTAACATGCTCTGCAGAAAATCAAGTTGCATGTGTGTGGATACTTAGCTAGCTCTGCAAGAGAACGTGGGGAGAGGGAGGGAATGGAGGGATGGTTATTTGCCCAGGTAGACAAGGGAAAATGAGAAAAATCCCCGCACAATTCACAGAGGTACTAATGGAAGCGGGGGAAAGGACTGCTGTTAATCAAATGTCAATAGATGTCTAATAGGAGGATAAGAAGGAGCTGTGTGTTTGAGACCTAGGGGAACGGCACAAAACACTTTCCCACTAATATTGGTTCAAAAATTAAATGGATCGTTAGACTTCACACATACCTTGTGTCAGCTCTGTACAAACATTCCGTCAAGAAATTTTACAACCGGGCAAGGGGGGGGGGAATACCTCTAAAAGTAAACTTAGGATCAAGAGTCCTCACAAGCTCAATTTGTACATCTTAGGAATTAAGAACTGGCCATCTGGGGTGAAAAACAGATGCACATTCAGGTGAGAGATGACCACATAAATGAAGGTGGAGCAGAGAATCTGTGGGTCCTCTAGATCAGGCTCCCTCAAACTCGACCCTCCAGATGTTTTTGGCCTACAACTCCCAAGATCCCTAGCCAATGGTCAGGGATGATGGGATTTGTAGTCCCAAAAAGCTGGAGGGCCAAGTTTGGCCATGCCTGGCTTATACGTAAACCCAGCACTTATTTAGGAGACCACTGGAAGCGGATGAAAACAAGAGCAGGATTTTGACTCACTTGTTGTGTAAAAAATATTATGGATAATATGGCTTGATATAAAAATTGGAATATGGACTAATATGCAGTTGTAGATGTTTAAAATAAGACTCCATGGATAGGATGGGGGGGGATGAGTCTTGAGATTTGGAGAATCCCCTCATACAGTATGATTCTATTGATCTCTGTTTATTTGTACTTTTTATTTGTAAAGCCAATGTCTTTTTTTAAAAAAAGACAAAGTCTGGATATTATGTGACACACACCAATCCCTCCACTTATGTGGCAAATCCATTGGTGTGTAGAGTCTACTTATAACCTGTAGTTCTGCTCCCCCCCCCTTCATTTTTCAGTGTTGATTAAAACGCAGACCCTTACACTTAACGGATGTCATTTGCTCTTACGCTTTTCAAAATTTAAAAGCCAAACAATGTGTTTTAACAGCAAAACTCCCTGATCCCTTAAGGCACAATGCTAGAGCGTAAGTGCTTTTCAAAAGTGTTGCAGCAAACATTATTCAGCTTTCGCCGGCTGGCATTTAAAAGCCATTCAACTATTCATTCCTGGATCCACGACCTCAGTGTGGAGGACCTGGACTCAAGCTTTCTTGTCACCGCACAAGTCGGCTTTTGAGGAGTGTAAGGATTCACACATGTAATCCCATAAAGAATTTATCCATATCCACAATATCTTGACTCAAACAACTACCTTTCCACGGCAGCAAGCACACACATTCGTGCAGTTCATCTCCTCCTCTTGCACTGAATCAAGAACACCAGGGACTCGGCTACATTAGTAAAGAAAAATGTTTTATATGCGTTCTGTGACGCCAGATGGCGCCTTGGAGCCCCGTCTGTCGCTAACAGGATTCCCCCCTTTGAGGTTTACAATGCGTTTTCCTGAAACACTTTCCTGATGTGTCTAGATCCAGCCCAGGTCAAACATCTGAATTGACCATAGATAAAAGGTATGGTTGGATAGTGTTCTCGAAGCTACCAGCATGAGTTTGACCAAACTGCAGGAGGCAGTGGAAGACAGGAGTGCCTGGCGTGCTCTGGTCTATGGGGTCACGAAGAGTCGGACACGACTAAATGACTAAACAACAACAACAACAACAACAACAAAATATACTTCATACCTGTTTTACATCTTCAAGGTTGATGTGTATGTACATGTAATAGATATGCACTTTGTAATAGAACGCTATTTATTCTGAAAGTTATAGTTAACATATGGAACTTGTTCCCACAAAAGGTGGTGATGGCCACCAATTTGGATGGCTATACAGTGGACACTCGGGTTGCGAACATGATCCATGCAAGATGCACGTTCGCAACCCGCATCTGCGCATGCACGGGTTGTGATTCGGCACTTCTGTGCAAAACGCGATTTAGCGCTTCGGTACTTCTGGGTTTTGGCGGTCTGTAACCCAAAAAAACGCAACCTGAAGCATCTGTAACCCGAGGTATGACTCTCTCTCTCTCTCTGTGTGTGTGTGTGTGTGTGTGTGTGTGTATGCAGTAGTACCTCGGGTTACGTTACCTTTAGGTAACATAATTTCAAGTTACGAATGCGGCAAACCCAGAAGTGTATACTTCTGGGTTTTGCCACACGCGCATGGGCAGAAGTTCTCTGAATGCTTCGCACATGCACAGAAGCGCTCTATCGCGCTGTGCGCATGTGCAGAAGCAACGCCTCTGGATACAGGCTTTTTGGGGTAAGTACGGACCCCTGGGATGAATTAAGTTTTTATCCGGAGGGTCCACTGTATATAATAAAATTTTCTGTTTTATAATTTAGAATATTCATATAAACAACCTTCAAATATCAATGGCTTCCCTTCTTCTCTTTCCATGGTTAATTTTATATAGCATAAATCCCTGCATATTTTATATAAACTAAACCATTATTAGTTCCATCAAAACTTAGCTACACTGTTGAATTCATCTTAATGCTGCCAATGTTTTCAAGTGTACACAATTCCGCCCCCCATATATTCAATAAACATTTTCCAATCTTCTTTAAAGTTATGTTCAATTTGGATGGCTTTAAAAGAGGATTACACAAATTTGTGTAGGCCCAGATTGAGACATATATATATGTTTTCACAATACAATTAAAAGAACAAACTAATTGATGAGAAATAGACGAAGAAACCTACAATATCCCCTCATCTCTCTATATCTTAAATTTCATCCCTTACAGATCAAGGTATGCCATCCCAGAAGACATTTAGAGGCCCTAAGTGCTTAAAAGATTTTGGTGCCCCCATATAGATCTACTTCAAAATATAAACAATAATAAACCGTAAAATAATTTCGAAATGAATAAAACCTATAGTAAGATGGAAAATGGTGTTTATTTTTGCGTACTTCCACTTTATTCCACAATATGAACAATTTAACTACTAGCTTACAGCTTGAATCTTGTGCTTTCGTGCTTTAATTAATATAGATTTTGTCTCAAAGTCTGTAAACTGAAAAGTGGAGTTGCTGGTCCACGGTAAATCCGGCAATGGGAAATTTCTGTAGTGCAACCCCTACCCTTGATGCCCTAAGCATGTGCTTATTTTGCTTAATGGTTAATCCGGCCATGATGGAAAGCTCTGCCTCCACAGTTGGCGACATCGATTCTTCTGAATGCCAGTTGCTGGAATCCACAGGAGGACGGAGTGGTCTTGTGTTCGAATCCTGATTGCTGGTTGACCACAGTGAGAAGAGGCCACTGGACTAGATGAACCAGCAGCTTCTTCATATGTTCCTCTTCTATTTCTATTTCTATTTAGTCATTTCGAAAAGTTCAAGCAGGCTTCCCAAGCCGCCTCCCAACCAAACGACTGGCAGGGCCCATTCTGCCTTGTTTCAACAGAGCAACACCATGTCACTTCCAGGCACGGCTTCATACAACAGTATGGGCCAACCTTGGTTCCTCCTCCCCTTTTTAGCATTGCACTATAGCCTAGATAGGGACACGGGTGGTGCTATGGTCTAAACCACTGAGCCTCTTGGGCTTGCTGATCAGAAGGTCGGCAGTTTGAATCCCCGCCATGGGGTGAGCTCCCGTTGCTCGGTCCCTGCTCCTGCCAAACTAGCAGTTCGAAAGCACGTCAAAGTGCAATTAGATAAGTAGGTACTGCCTGCCCTGGGCCGTTGAGTTTTGTGTATATGAGAACATCTGCCCTGCACAGGAACATTTAATTTGCACAATGGGTTGCCGTATGCCCAGGTTTCCCTGGAAATTTTGAACGGCAGCCGAAATTTCCGCCCAGACAAGACTTTTGACTGGCAATGTCTGCGATTTTCCAGACTTATGGCAGCCCTAGCAATGATGCTTTTGAGCTATGCTTTTGATGCTTTTGAATTATGGTGCTGGAGGAGACTCTTGAGAGTCCCATAGACTGCAAGATCAAACCTATCCATTCTGAAGGAAATCAGCCTAGAGTGCTCACCGGAAAGACAGATCCTGAAGCTGAGGTTCCAATACTTTGGCCACCTCATGAGAAGAGAAGACTCCCTGGAAAAGACCCTGATGTTGGGAAAGATGGAGGGCACAAGGAGAAGGGGACGACAGAGGACAAGATGGTGGGACAGTGTTCTCGAAGCTACCAGCATGAGTTTCACCAAACTGCGGGAGGCAGTGGAAGACAGGAGTGCCTGGCGTGCTCTGGTCCTTGGGGTCACGAAGAGTCGGACACGACTAAACGACTCAACAACAACAACAGGAATGACACAAGAGTCAATATAATCCAAACACTAATCTGGGTCTGGAGCAATCCAACCCACCATGACTTTTCAGGCTCTGATATCACCTAGTAGCACGTGTTTTTTAGGCAGGGATCACGAGATCTTGGATCATATGAGATGATTGGGAGCAAGGAATTTCTTTAAAAAAAAATCACTGGGAGAGGCAGATTGGAAGTGATCCTTTTTGTTTCTATAATATGAATGAGCCAACAATACAACAAAATGGATGAAACCACTTTCAAACCAATAAGGGGAAACAAGTTAAGTGTAGAGGAATTTTAGAGATTCGTCAGAAATTTCCAATATGGTTTTGGTTTTTTGGTTTTTTAAAAAAGACAAAATATTTTGGAAAAGAAAATGATCTGCCATACTCATATGGCATTTGGATATCTACTAATATTAATATATACAGTGGTACCTCAGGTTAAGTACTTAATTCGTTCCGGAGGTCCGTTCTTAACCTGAAGCACCACTTTAGCTAAGGGGCCTCCTCCTGCTGCCGAGCCGCCGGAGCACGATTTCTGTTCCCATCCTGAAGCAAAGTTCTTAACCTGAAGCACTGTTTCTGGGTTAGCGGAGTCTGTAACCTGAAGCGTATGTAACCTGAAGCGTATGTAACCCGAGGTACCACTGTAATACTCAAACCACTATACCGAATGTAAGAAGTGATACCACACACATTTTTTATTATGGTCCAAAGACCCACAAAAACAGTTTCTAAAGCAAAATGCAGCAGAAATACAGAGAAAACATCCCAAGGCAGCCACTATGTTTTATCCAGAGGATGTTGATTTCTAATTCCTATTACCTCCGAGAGAAGTTTTGACATGGCTAGGGTAATAACGTATGTCTTACCTTCGAGAGGATACTTGAGATAGGTTTCAGAATTTCCAGGTAAATTTACCAATAAGGGTTTAATTATGTGATCCCTGGAAGTAACTTTAACGATGACAACAAGCAGCAATATATTCTGCCAACACAATAAAAAACCCCACACAGAATTAGAGAGGGAGGGCACTCAACACGCCAGTACACAACCGCAAATATCAATTTAGGGAGATGCAACTGCCGTTGTCTTACCAGGTTTTTAATTATGTGTTTGTTTGCCGTGGTGGCCTAATTTCGTCAAGTAGATGAGCCGACATTAAAAGCTGGGGGGAGAGGTAAGTAATCCCCAGGGCGTGAGCTTCACGCAGACAGTTTAAAAGGTACAGGTATGGTGGCATAACGGCACGGCAAATTTGAGAAGGGGGCTTGCATGATGAACAGCGAAAAGCCAGCAAATCAGATTTTTCACAATTAGTTGGACAACAACTGTGACAGGTTCGGCGCTTAGCGTTTTCATTTGTGTGCTCAAATTTGGTTATCCGTCCTCTTTTATGCAAATGTGATGTGACAGGAAAAGCTGAGATCACTCAAGCAGGCCGATCGCTCACAACAGGAGCTGGAGCCGTACAGAGGAGAGGCCCAGATTAAATGGACCGAAAGCTGATGGAGAAGTGACAAGGAGGAGAGCTCTGGAAATCTCGTGAACTGATTTTCTTATTTTATTTCATTTTATTTTATATTAACTGATATTTTATTGGGGGGGGGATTCAAATATAAAGCAGTCAAGTGAGACAAAAAGAAGGAAAAAGCACAAAACAAAGAACTGTGTAAAGGGGGTGAACATTATTTGAATACATACCAAAAACACCCGAACCCATAAATTCTTTTATAAATTTGATATTGTTATCCTAATACAGTGGACCCTCTGGATATGAATGTAAATCGTTCCAGGGGTCTGCACGTACCCCAAAATATCTGCAAGTAGAGGCGCCACTTCTGTGCATGCTCAATAGAGCGCTTCTGTGCATGCGCGAGGTGCGCAGAGCACTTCTGCGCATGCAGGCGAGGCGAAACCCGGAAGAATACACTTCTGGGTTTGCCGCGTTCGCAACCCGAAACATACGTTACCTTGAGGGTCCACTGTACTAATAGAAATATTAATAGTCTACATTTTGTATAAATCCATTCCAAATATTGTCGTATTTATCCAAGCAGAGTCTATGTCTGAAAGCAGTCCGTTTGTAGGTTGCAAGTGTTAGCATATTATCAATCCACTGATTAAAGGAGATCAAATCTTTACTCTTCCAGTTAATCAATATCAGCCTCTTGGCTACCATTAGAACTCATATAATCCATTTTTGTTGTTAACTTCCATATAGTAGGTATATAGTTCAGAAGAATATTCTCTGCTTTTAGGTTTTTTTTCCTGAACAGTCATAGTTACCGTATTTTTCGCCCTACAGGACGCACTTTTTCCCCTCCAAAAATGAAGGGGAAATGTGTGTGCATCCTATGGGGTGAATGCAGGCTTTCGCTGAAGCCTGGAGAGCGAGAGGGGTCAGTGCACACCGACCCCTCTCGCTCTCCAGGCTTCAGGAGAGCCCCAGCGCCAGCCCCACAAGGTCGGGGGACAGCGGGGAGGCGGAGCGCGTCTTCCCGCTGTCCCCGGACCTGGTCTGAAGGCTGGCGGTGGGGAGAAGAGTGCTTCTCCCCGCTGCCGACCCCACAAGCGCCTGGTGGGGAAATAAAATTTTTTTCTTTATTTCCCCCCCCAAAAAAACTTGGTGCGTCCTATGGGCCGGTGCGTCCTATGGGGCGAAAAATACGATATACAATCCAGAACTTTCTCCCAAAATTTATTAAGTATAGAACACTGATTTTAAACTGCTCCGGGAAGGTGCACGCCGCAGGACCCTGAATGCCAACGCCGCGATGTCTCAAAGCAGAACAAGAAGAAATGAATGCCAGTTGGGCGTATGCTTCATCAAAGCCAATGCATTTGCCCTCCGTTGTGAAGAAAGGAAGAAAATACATGATGAAGATCGTAATAATTGGGTTATGCATCTTTTTACGGGACTGTGACACTTTATGGAATGGCACTTGAGGAAGAAAGGGGGGGGAGAGAGAAAGAAGAGAATGCAGACAAAGAAAAACATACTAGCCTAAGAGTTACTGGACTATAACTTGTTTAAACAATTCACCTTTTGCTTATTCCACTCCCTCTACAGATATACAAATGATACAGCAATAGAAAGAACTGGCCAGTAAATCTTACAGCACTCCAAAGGGTTCACTTATTACAATGCTTGATTGAGCTGGAAATAGGGCTGCCATGTGTCCTATTTTTCCAGGACACGTCCTCTTTTTCAGGGGTAAAATTTCAGTCCAGGCGGATTTTTAAAATTTGCCAAAATGTCTCTGGCTATACTTTCTGGATGAGACATAGACACAACTGGTGGTTGAAGATTTGCCTTCCTCTTCTCTTCTCCTCACCCCCGCCCCCCGCTCAGCAATATATCACAACTTCTACAGCCTAAATATAGTCGGGATATATTAAAATGAGAGTCGTCATAGAGTCCTCTTTTTTGCTCTTCAAAATATGCCAACCCTAGCCGGAAAGGATGTCTTTAGCCTAAACCTGACTATTCGGAAGTCAAGTTACACTGAATCCAGCATAGTATTGCAGTCCTGGCCACAGGAGAGAAAGAGAGAGAGAATCGTGTGCACAGCTCCACTAAACGGCAGGTATAATTTTGATAGAAAAATTACAGATCAGAGATTTCATCCATATTTTTTTAAAGAAACAGACTCCCACTGGTAATATAAACCAGAACTGCCCCGAGAGCTGGTTCCTTCCATCTCAACCAGTTGAAGAAATGAGCACTTGCATTCTTCTGCACATAAAACAGAGGAGCCTTCCATGCAAAAGAAAGTAATAACCGTCTTTTAAATTTTTCCGTGTTTTTTATATACTTCTGTTATGGCCACCAACTTACACACGGCCTCAAGCCTGGAGCTGTCTCTGCGTACTGTGAGAGGAACGACAGTTTTAGATATTGGCTAAGCCAATGCAGAAACTGTTTCGTCCTCTCATTCCTCCAACCCAGTTGGTCTCTAGCCAGAGCACCCAGTTAAAAGGGATTTTCTTAATAAATAAAAAAGCAGAACCCACCAAACCCCAGTAGCTGGGGCACAACCGAGCCTAGACACTACTTATCCCAGTGCTTAGCCAAGAGAGACAAGTGATTATCCTCATTCAGTGTCCTAAGAATGCATACCCCCCAACATTTCTCTGATGAAAATAGGGACATCCTATTCAATAACAGGGACGCGGGTGGCACTGTGGGTTAAACCACAGAGCCTAGGACTTGCCGATCAGAAGGTCGGCGGTTCGAATCCCCGCGACAGAGTGAGCTCCCGTTGCTCGGTCCCAGCTCCTGCCAACCTAGCAGTTCGAAAGCATGTCAAAGTGCAAGTAGATAAACAGGTACCGCTCCGGCGGGAAGGTAAACGGTGTTTCCGTGCGCTGCTCTGGTTCGCCAGAAGCGGTTTAGTCATGCTGGCCACATGACCCGGAAGCTGTACGCCGGCCAATAAAGCGAGATAAGCGCCGCAACCCCAGAGTCGGTCACGACTGGACCTAATGGTCAGGGGTCCCTTTACCTTTATTCAATAATAATAATAATAATATAATAATAATACTTTTACTGTTTATACCCCACCCCAACAGTCTGTTCAGAAGCCTCAGCTTTTGTAGCTGGAGTCAGTCAGGGCCCTACCCTTCCAGGCCTGGCAGAAAAGGTTCTGCATATTCAATAATAATAATACCAATAATAATTTTACTATTTATACCCAGTGGCAGAGCTCATGCTACAGCACCTGGGGGTGGAGAGCAGGTGGGGGCGTGGCTCATGCCCTGGGGGCGTGGCACCCAGTGTGGGCGGAGGGGCTGCCGCGATGGCACCCTACCGTCTGCCAGTGTTTATACCCCAACCAACAGTCTGTTCAGCAGTCTCAGCTTTTGTAGCTGGAGTCAGTCAGGGTCCTGCCCTTCCAGGTCAGGTGGAAAAGGTCCTGCAAGGCAGGGAGCAGCTCTTCCAGGGCTCACAGCCGAGATGAGTATTTGAGTAGTTAGCAATGTAACAAATAATGAACGACACTACAGGCTGCCTTATGTATGCACATGGAAGTTCATCTTTTAAAATCAGAATTCAAATATTTTTTCTACTGGAAGCCTAACTCACAACAAGAGGAGAATTTATAACATTTGTATTCCATCCTGCACTCAGAAGCAAAGTATAATATCCTAGCCTCACACTCTATATGTAAAGTAAGGCAGAGTTGATCAGACCAGAGCTATCTAGTGATCTTCATAGCCGAGTTGAGGAACGCTACTCACACTGGGACCCATCTCGCCACAAGTCATCTCCTTTAAACAAAGAGGTCTTAATAATGACAAATGAAATCAGAGAAAGGGACCTCAGCTAACATGCAGGAACTATGAGTGTTTCTGCATTGCAAACTCTGGTTAAACTGCGCCAAGCCACCCTCCCCATTTTAAATTCCTTCCTTCGCACACAGATGGGAAACAGAGCTGGTTACGTTCAAAGGAAAAACCAAGCCACCACAGAAACGAGCATTTCAATGTCACAAGCTATGGTTGCTGTCACAATGATTGGTTATAGCTACTTTTTTGCTTCCTCACACCGTCTCATACTTGATTGAACTTGGCAGCCCCAGGATACGTCTCAAGAAACTCGCTTGTATCTTATCTAAAACACTATGATATGCTTGTATCCATATTGGGATCCCAAAAAGTAGTTGGGACGACACTTTAGCTTGAATAATCCAAATAGAAGAAGAGGCGTTTGGATTTGATATCCCGCTTTATCACTACCCGGAGTCTGAAAGCGGCTAACATTCTCCTTTCCCTTCCTCCCCCACAACAAACACTCTGTGAGGTGAGTGGGGCTGAGAGACTTCAGAGAAGTGTGACTAGCCCAAGGTCACCCAGCAGCTGCATGTGGAGGAGCGGAGACGCAAATCCGGTTCACCAGATTACGAGTCTACTGGTCTTAACCACTACACCACACTGGCTCTCTAGCAGCTAGTATAAATTGGTTAAAGTCTTATGAATTTATGCTCCAAGCAGTCTAACCGCCACTTGCTCAACCATCTTTTCCTTCCTTCCTTCCTTCCTTCCTTCCTTCCTTCCTTCCGCTTACTGTCTCAACCAATACTTTCATTCCCCCCCCCAAACATTCAGGGGATAAGCGTCCCAATGAGAAAGGTTAACTACATCTTCCAGCGACCAGAAGGTTATCATCATCCTACAGAACTAGTATTTGAAAAGGGAAAGAAGAACACGAATTGTGGAAAGATTAAAAAGATAAGATGAGTAAACAGGGAGAAAAGTGGAGGTATAAGGGACCATTGGGAATAATACCCCTCACCCTGACACAACTTCCTTTGGGGTCTTACGTAGCCTTGAATTTCGACAATATCTCTCGCTTATCTAGACAAGCTGGGAAAGGCACTTGTAGCCACAGATGACATCAGACCGCCTCTCCCCACATAAACAGACCTGGACTTTGCAATCATCATCCATGGCCCATATGCAGCCCCCAAAAGATTGCCCAGAAGGGCTGAGAAAGGTTCCCCACCAATGGTATATGTTCATAGGCACCAGTTCCTGGGGGCCGAGGCACTTTGGGGCCCCCTCCAGGTTTCTTTTATTTGAGGGAGGCAGGACCCCTCTATGTTCAGGTGGTGTTTGGCTTCACCCCCTGTCGCGTAGGGCCCCCTCAATCAGCCCAAGAAGTTGGCGCTTCCGTACACATTAATGATGTGCAGGACTTGTGAGAAGTCACTGGAGAGAAAAATAAGAGAAGGAAAGGAATGGAAAGGCTACGCAACATGTCTGCGTTGAGCTTCTGTTCACCAGATTGTGGGCAAACAACACATTCAAGCTGCTGATGTAAGCATATGCCAGGAACGGAAAAACATTAGACCAATCCTTTCAAAGCATTACTACCCCTAAGTAGAATACTGGGAACCATGAAAGAAATTTTCTAATATCTTAACACATTAAAAATACCTTCTTGTGCGGTCTTGAAGAAAAAAGTTGTGCATTATTATGTGTTTTTTTAAAAAAAGACTATTTTAAAACTACCACAACATAATGAGCGTTGAGTTGACTTTATTGCTGAGTTTTGGCAAACGTGCAACTTTCCTGCGTTTACAAGGAATGGAAATGCAAATTGCTCAGGAAAATGCTAGAAAGACACCTGAACCTTTTAAAAATAGTGTCTTTTTCCTGGTGAGTTGGAAGTTCATTCTTCCCCACCTTTCGTGTTACAAATTATCATTTACGTAGACCCGTGATCCATGTGCTGGCAATTATTCTGGCACATCAAGAAGACGCAAAACCTTTTCCTGTGGCTTATGCCTTTGGAGCAGCTGGCTACCTAGGAAGCCATCATTGTGACCGTCTGGAGATTATCGGAAGAGAAGACAGAACTATAACAGCAGCTGGAAAACAAAGCAAAAAGTTGTGCAGCTGTGGAGTCTCTCTGTAGGATTATCTATTTCTTTTCTGACTTGCTATGCTATGCTTCAGGGCCGCGGGTGGCGCTGTGGGTTAAACCACAGAGCCTAGGACTTTATCTCAGTGGCTCTAAAAGCAGAGCAGGCTAAACTCTGAACTTTTGATGGAACCAGTTTTCAAGTGGGGACTTTGTAAGAATGTGCAACCTCAACGCAAAATACTGGCCACAAACATTCATTCATTCATTCATTCGATGGGAAAGGCCCAAGAGAGGGGAAACTGCCTGAAGAGGAGCCGGCAAGTGCGAGAAAATAAATTTGGTTTCACTTACGGAGATAGACTGCCCCCTAGCCTCCAACAAACAAACAAAAATGTACATAACCGTATTATCGCCATCAACATGTTTCTACTTCGTTTTCAGAAAATCTGGACGGAAAGCATAGCTTTTGCTATAAAAAGGAAAGAAACTTTCCTCAAATTTCCCAACAGCCTACAAAGCATGAGTGTTCTCAAAATCTGGTCTTTGAGCAGATTGGTGGCCTTCTACATCCTTGCTACAGAAAAAAAGGGGGGGAATTAACAGGCGAGGAAAGCTTTCAGGCAGAAGAAGCACGATCTGCAGGGATTTCAAAAGCACACATGCAAATCAAGGGTCATTTAGTCCAATGCCTTGCAATGCAGCAATCTAAACTAAAGCATTCAGGACACAAGGCCAAGCAACAGCCTTCTCCTGTTCTTGCTTGACAGAACTGAGAGACAAACCACATTTGAATCTATATTCAACACTTAGCTATCATGCCTAGTAGCTGATAAGGCTTTCCCTCCATGAATTTGTCTAAGCCCCTTTTAAAGTCATCTAAGCTCGAGGGCAACACTTATGAACTTCTGGCGGTGAAATCCATAAACAGAATTATGTCCTGTGTAAAGTACTTTGCTTTGTCGGCCCGACATCTCCTTACCCAAAAGTTTTGTTGGGCGGTGGGTTTCAAGAATTATGGGAAAGGACCCCTTATTACCAAAAATGAAAGAACGGCTGTTCTATTTCAAAAAGAAAAAACCAACACGCCCTAAAAGATGTTGAGTCTTTTTGAGGAAGACCCCAAAATTGTTGAGCTTTTCTTAGGAAAACACCAAAGTTGTTGAACTTTTTTTTTTTTATCAAAACACACACAAAATCCCCACACCCGTGGTTTTTCAATTGACTTGCTCAAGATACAGGGCAAAGCATCGCCTTTTGGAAAATTCCACCGGATGTTGATTCTGCCTTTGAAATCCCGGGTGTGTGGCAGCCCTAGATATAGACTTAGCTGAGATGTCAAAATTGGCATGTTAAAGACTGGAAACATCTCGTGGACTTTTTGTGTGAAAAAGAAAATGGAATGATGATTACCTGGATTGGAGGATTGAAGATAATGTTTGTTGATATAGAAAGTGGCTTTGTTGGGTGTTGGATTGGACAAAGTGAATATTGTTTTTATATCGCATATAGATGTAGAATCAGAAGCTCTTTACTTTCTGAATTTTATTTTTCTAACTTTCTCTTTTAATCTCTTTTCTCTTTTTTAATTTTTCTTTCTTTCTCCCCCCCCCCCCTTTTGCGTTTTTTTTTTTATCTAGATAAAAGTCTTGGTTTGGTTTAAAAAGGGGGGAAGATATTAAGCTTTGTATTTGCCTTAAGACTATTTAGATCTAGATAGATAGGTAAGTAGGTAGGTAGATGATAGATAGATAGATAGATAGATAGATAGATAGATAGATAGACAGATAGATAGATGATAGATAGATATTGAAAGGGAGGATGAAACTCTAACCACTCTCTCAACACCATGCATAAAGGCATGATATTGTAATTGGCAAAAATACATTTAGATTTTGCAGGCAAAAAAAAATCTCCTTGAGTGTCATAAAAGGTTTTGTTTCAGGGTGGCTCAGTGGTTTCTTACAACCTAGGCTCAGAATTAACAATAATATAGACTGACAATAGTTTGAAAAATGCAAGGAGAAAATAATTATTTGAGACAACAACCTGTGTACAACTGATGATATGCTGCATTTTCTAGCCAAGCAAGTATTGAAATAATTTAACATGCAATCCTCGTCAAGTCTCTTTAACAGTGTGGAATGTAAATGAACATTAAAATTCTGAAATGTCCCCCTTCACATGATATTAATCAACAAATCTGATAACAAGCTATACTGAGCCACTCATTTTTGTGGGGGAATTGGTTTACATAAAGGGCCCTTTTTGATCAAGTAAATTTTGTCACTTAACAGATCAAAGCCAAAATGAGAACAGATGAGCCATGTTCATTTCAATATTTTCAAATTTGACATTCTGTTATGGTGCTGAAAGGCAAATACCGTCCAGTTAGAGGCCTGACAAAAAATTAAGCATTTAACACAGAGTAACAAGGATATGGAAGATTAGCAATTACTTTTTATATAACACGAAAACACTCAGAATGTGGGAAACATCTAGGGACTCCAATGTCATAATGCAATGAATACTAAAAAAATACCTTTAATACCTTAATAGATATAAACCCGAAAGCAGATTTCCAATAGTTTTTTTTAAATCAGTGGTACTTTATAAAATACAAATTGGGGGGAAATACCTTCAATAATGATGGCTGTTGAAGTGTTTTGTTTATCTAGTAGTTCATCCATTTTGGAAATGTGAAAAGGAAAAAAACTGGGAAGGCTTTGATTTTATGTTGACAGAAGGTGCAAAAGTTGTTTTATTAATTTAAAATGGACCAGTTAAGGTGATAGAAAGCAACGAGCAACTTACGAAAACATCAGCAAAACCCTCAGTTGCTTATTTTGGGAGGCTGATCCTTGCTGTGTTGGTATCCAGCTGCTTCTGTCAAATCCAGGATATGATTTTGACATGTTGCATTCAAGTTCTGTAAAACAAGGAAGTTCGTTTGAGGATAAGCAGTGTTTCTTTAATACTAGTATGATAAATTCTGCAGTAATATTTGGCCGTATACACCTGTCTTCGTAAGTAAACTGCTTTTAACCCTAATGTTTTTTTTCTATTTTGTTGTTTTCAAGACTTAACTAACAGTATCTGGTCATTAGGTACTTTTTGCAGCTATTCTAGAATAGGGGAAAAAAATAACAATGGCAGGAGCTAGAGCCAAAGCTGGGTAAAGTATCAACCTCTTAGAAGCAATCTCTTTAAGGCACAATAAAAAAAAATCTGAGCTTAAAACTCCAGGACTCCTGTTTTGTAGAGATACACATGTACGGACTGTATATTTGAATTAATCTTTAAAATACTGTATATTTTAACAATGCCAGTTTTCACAGATCATGCGTTTGAAAAGCCAAGAGCTATGATTTAGTTATTTGGATCTAGCAATACAAAGATCTTGTTCATCGCAGATGGCTGGGATTCCAGCTGCGAAAAGGGGACTCATCCTTATCTCAGCCCCTGGCTTGTAGTGCATCCATTTAATGAGATAGGCAAGTTTGCGATAAACTTGTGGCTCATGATACATTTTCCAGTGTGCTGAACATGTTACTTTCCCTGCGAATGGAGCATACACAATACAATCCCAGCAACTGTTTCGATTTCATCTTCCTTTCCGAGAAATCCCAAGGAACTTTTGAGTTCAGCAATCATACATACCAGCTTAATTAAAAATTACAGCCACCTTCCCAATTCATTTTCCAGAGGTAAAGATTTGTGTGACACTTCATTTGTGTAACGATTATAAAATCTCATTTTCCATCTTGCAAGGAAACCTGGCTCAGTTAATGACGACATGGTGACCAACAGAGGTCTCCCCATTTCCCCATCTTAACAGGGAAATCCAAGTTATGTCAAAATGCTTGCAGTTGAATCCATATCATTTAGGGTTACCGGAGAAAGCCGTGACAGGGGTATGTGGGTATTTTCTGAGGTGCCTCGTTCATTTCTTATTTCTTGGCAATGCAATGCAACTGATGCAGGTTATAAAAGCAGCCAGTGTCGCCGCGGGAAACAAAACACGGAGAGGATTCATATTGCAATTTTCCTGCAAGTAATTCAAAGCGTGCGTGTAACCACTTGGAAAGCTAGTCCATCTGTATTGCCTTGTGACGAGGCAATAAGAATCCTACCACACTTCCCACTTCATATTATTATTATTATTATTATTATTATTATTATTATTATTATTATTTATACCCCACTCTGGGCGGCTTCCAACAAAAACAAGGCTGCCTTCAGATGTCTTCTAAAAATCTGGTGGTTGTTTTTCTCTTTGACATCTGGTGGGAGGGCGGGTGCCACTACCGAGAAGGCCCTCTGCCTGGTTCCTTGTAACTTGGCTTCTCGCAGCGAGGGAACCGCCAGAAGGTTCTGGCGTTTGAAATTAGGCAGGCATTTTTTGCACACTGTTTTTGACCACTTGCGACTGAGTTTCAACCACTTGGGGGCCAGGACGGTGCCTGATGCCTCCAGCACCTGGAGGTGCATGCCTGAGGATTATTAGATCTGGACCATTCTTGCCCACTAAGACCCCCTCCTGTAGAATTCTATAAGTTATTTTTTATCTGCACAATCAGAATGAATTTCTGGAACCAAAATGCTTCTTCTGTGAAGCTTGAGCAGGAGCAGTCATCATTAAGAAAGAGGTAAGAATAGGGCTGCCACATTTCAAGAAGTAAAAATCCAGACATTTTGACAATTTTTGAAAATCCCCCCGCATGGTAATTTTCCTGCCTGTCAGCAATATTAGCTGCCTATTCTCCTGCTTGTGCAGGCCAGCCAGAGCCGCCTGCACATATATATTTTTTGATATAAAAAAGAACCCCAGAAACCCAAACATTTGCCCCCGGATGGGCATGTAGACCCTCAAAAGACGACATGTCCAGGATTTCCCAGACGTATGGCAAACCTTGATAGGCCAAGAGGGAGGGAGGGAGGGAGGGAGGGAGGGAGGGAGGGAGGGAGGGAGGGAGGGAGGGAGGGACTGGTCTTGGATCAAGTGACTTTTCTTCTTTAAGTTCTCAAAATTCTTAACCTAGCTCAAGGTGGTCATCTGAACTAGCCAGAGGTTTAACTGAGAATCAGTCAGTCAGTCCATCATTTGAAAAATAAGACTCTAGAGCCATCTTGCCCAAAAATGGCAATTAGACATTACATTTTGGGGACTAGTTTAAGGAGCCATTTGGCACCTAGTTTATATATCCGAGTTTCTAACACTGCTTCTGGTGGAGTACCGAACTGTACTAAAATCAACATGTCAGAATGATCCAGGCAACTGGCCTTCCATGACGCTACATGTAAACTACATAAATCACCACACGGTAAACTGTATCGCTGTTGATAATAGTAAAAAAATAAAAATAAAAAATTATCACTAACACATGGTTTGAAGCTAATAAGTAGATAGATTATAAACGCCATTAAAAGTCAGTCATCAGAAGAACGATTATGCATTGAGAACTTAGTACGTTCTTCATTTTTCACTGCATTGAAGCTTAGGCTTACATTTGTACGATGGACAGCAGCTTGTTTCAAGCTTTTATCGGTATGCACGAAACGTAAAACTAGATCTCTTGCAAGAAAGCATTTACTACACCCCCTATGACATTTTCTAGTGACATATATAAACCAGTGGGATGCGAGTGGTGCTGTGGGTTAAACCACAGAGCCTAGGACTTGCTGATCAGAAGGTTCAGTTTGAATCCCTGCGACGGGGTGAGCTCCCGTTGCTCGGACCCAGCTCCTGCCTACCTAGCAGTTCGAAAGCACATCAAAGTGTAAGTAGATAAATAGGTACCGTTCTGGTGGGAAGGTAAATGGCGTTTCTGTGTGCTGCTCTGGTTCGCCAGAAGCGGCTTAGTCATGCTGGCCACATGACCCAGAAGCTGTCTGCGGACAAACGCCGGCTCCCTCAGCCTATAGAGCGAGATGAGCGCCGCAACCCCAGAGTCGGCCACGACTGGATCTAATGGTCAGGGGTCCCTTTACCTATATAAACCAGTAACTCCGCAATTGTGACTATATTTTTAATTATTGCATTTAAAGTCTGCCTTTAAGAGAACTCAAGGGGAGTCTCCAAACCAAGCACTAATCAGATCCAGACCTGCTTAGCTTCAACAAGTTTGCTTTGCGTTCAAGTAAGAGCCCTGGCTGTCTAGAAACTACATTTCCAGCTTACAACTCAATGGCTTGAATTTAAAGGTAGTTCATAGAATAACGTATCTGATCCAAGCCTGATATTGGGCAATTCCCCCTCCCTTAGGGGTCCCTGTGCCCCATCACATATTGTTCAGAAGAGTCCTTCAACTTTCCTTTAAGGGCATACTTGCTTGCAAAGAGAAGAACGGGGTCAAAACTTTCATTCAGATAACTTCTTTAAGCTTCCCACCTCTTTAAAAAAAAACCCAGTATCTGCATTGAGCTCCAACCAATCTCTTTGAAGTCCTAGCTTGGAAATACAGAACTGATTTCAAAGTAACTCCGGTTTTCATTAAAAAAAAGAAGATTTTATTGGTACCATGTTTCAAAAACATAACACGACACATAATATATTAGGGTACATTGGACCTCGGATTATTAACTTAAAATTCCTCCTTGGGCTATCACAAAATCTTGGAGGAGGAAACAGAAATTTGGAAGTTAAATACTGGGGTAGGGAGCTTATAGCAAAAGAGAAAATAAATCAGAAGACAAATAATTTCCTAGGTGAAATACTGGGTTCTTAGTAAGCGGCAGGAGCTCAATGTAGCCCAATAGACAAATAGGCCCCCAAATCAACAAGAAAGAAATCAGTGGGGCAAGTTCGCACTAAGGAGAATGTTAACTCCTGTGTCATGATAAAATTTGGAGCATAATTAAGCCCCTGGATCTGCTTCACCAAACTTTTTAGGTTTGTAGAGTAGAGACACTGTCATGGGCACAACCTCTTCTATCAGCTACAAGAGAGTATGTTTTTCAAGCCTATTTTCAGCAGGGTTGGTTCTGCAGTACCTGTGTCCCTGCTACAAGGGCTGGGCAATATCTGTTTTTCAACATCAGGATATATCAGCAGCTAGCTACCGCGATATGCTGATATATCACAATGTCTGGAATGTATCTCCCACCTTAGGGGAAGAAGAAGCAGTCGAGATACATCGTCCAGCCCTACTGAGCAAGCCCCCATCGCTCCAGCTCACAGGAGCTGGAGGTGCAGGGGCTTCCTTAAATTGCTCCGCTGGAGGCGGGAAGCTGAGTGAACCCCGGTAATGTTCCGGCTCGCACGAGCTGGGGAGGGAGGCTTCCTCAAAGCCACAGGCAGGTAAGGCAGGCAAACGGAGCCCCCAAAAGTGCTTGCCTTCTCAGATTCCCATCTGCCTGCCTACCTGCGCCTTTGCCACCTGCCTGCGCCTTTGCCATCTGTATTGCCAACTCAAAATGTCTGAAACCGGCATAGTGATCTGAACACTGTACCAGTTTCTGACCATTTACCGATACATGGCCCAGCTCTATCTGCGACATTGGAGACCCCTGCACCAGGGTAAAATTCACTCTCGAGTTTCAACGAACCCCTGCACTGCTTTGTAACGGATTCATAGTAGGGGGTTTTCTGTATACACAGGAATGTACAGAAAAAAGGTTTACAAAAAAATTAACAAATCTCCTCCGGCATTCTCTAAGTTGCATAAGCACACTCTTAAAATAAAAAAATGATAAGGCAAAACACGAAGTTATTTCCCCTAGCCTATTTGAGAAGTTGTTGGGAGACAGAACGGACCCCAGCAAGCTTAAGAATTCGGTAGTTTCATCTTCTCGTTCATTTCAATATGGGTAATCGGACCCCACAAAGCCAGTCAGGGGAGTATGAAGTGCTTCAGGTTGCTAAAAAATATTTGACAATGTTTTGAAACAGCTGCCGGGGTCCACAGCAACTCCATTAGCTTGCAAGAGTTAACTTCTCTTAGGTTCCCAGCTTACATGGTTTACCAATAAGGCATGTAGGCAGTACAGTTGTGATACAAAGAACAAATCAAAATTAAAGGCAGGGGGGGAAAGACCAACAGTTGCAGCTTTCTTTGTTGTTTTTCAAACCATCTGCCTGAAATGAAAAAAGGAAATCATCAGAACAACTGTTCAACGGGTGATAAAATATAAAGGATGGAAAGCATAACTTTAAAAGGAAATATAACAGCAATCAATTCAATATTTAACTGGCTTAATGGATTTAAAATTGAGTAATTTAAAGCTGATGGTAGTCAGAACAACCTAGGAAGAGGCCTCGTGGAGTGATGAAGGAGAATAGGCCTGCTGTAAATAGAAGGGGAGGGTTTAAAAAAATAATACTTAACACTGGAGAATAATGGATGCCCAAAACCGTAAAGGCAAAATAGACACATTATAATCTGGTGCAAAATTGTATCTATAGGGTAGATGGCAGGGGCAAGGAGGCATGACTGGTCTGGCTCCTTCTGGGTTCCTCCCTCCCAGAAAAGAACCTATGAGAGACCAGTCTGCTCTATCATTTGTAAAGTGATTGGACCAGATTTCTGAATGTTCTTGTTTTTCTCTCCCGTTGTCCCTTATGCCTTGTCTATTAGAGCATAACCCATTTTGATAACCTCGATTTTTATTCTGTGTGCAATTTATTCTTAACGAAGAATAAATAAAATTAATACCTACCAGTCACGTCGCCTTGCTGCATTTCTTTAAACGTGAGCTTCTGCCACACAAGAAAAACAAGCCTTCTTGCTTTCTCAAATGTGAGTGCGGCCATGCCGTTCTTGAAGCAAGAGCTCCCTTTGAAAGCCTGGTTCTGAAGTTAGGTAGCCAGCTGGCAATTTAAATTGTGCGTAAAAGGATTTTCAGCATTTGGCTTCAAGGCCAAATTGTTTTATCGTTTAGAAGGTTGAAATAGTGATAGTGATTCAGCTCTTTTCGTGAATATGGGGGGGTGGGGGCGCCACATGGAATGGTCTATCTTTTTTTCCATTTTTTTTTCTTTGTTATCATGGGCCATAGTATAACGTCATTATTGCTTTTTTTTTCTTTTTTCCCCAAGACCATTCCATCTCTTTATTTTTTTAAACATCTTAAAGTGATAAGGAGATATATGCAAAGCAGTCATACACTGTATCATTAAAACTCATACGTAAAATACGTACACAAATCCAACAAAAGGCTAGTACATAGTAAAGCCTAAGTATACTACTATGCAATATTATGAATACGTAACTTTAGAGACTTCAGTTTAGTAATGTTATCTATTATTATTTCTGAAAACATTCACAAAGATCTTAAATGCAAATTTCCATTCCATACTTGGAATAAAACAAAACAAAACAAAAATCTATGTTATAACAACTCTTGGTCATCTTGTTGTGTGACCAATTCTTTAAATTACAAAGAACCCAAAGAATTCCGTAATGTTTCTGTAGGAGTAATAAAAACATTGCATATGTTCCTAATATGATGTCTTCAGCAATCATTTACCGAAATGTAAATGCAACTCGAACATCAATCGCTCAAAAGACGGGACCAATCAGCTGCTTGAGTCTTATCTGAAATCCAAATTCACCACTTTCACCCAAACTCCTCGAAGTACAAATATGCAAAAGTACATTAGAAAATGCTAATGCAACACAGGAACAGTTCTAGCATTCTCAGCAATCCGCTGAATCATCTTCTCCAAGAACGAGATTCATTGTCGTCGTCTTCTTCATCATCATCTTGAAGCAATGAGTCATCTACCAGGGATTCTTCCTGAAACTGAAAAAGAAATGTTTCGTAAGAACCTGCCGGAAGCACTGAAGATATGAAATTCCCTAACAAAAAAAGGGGGGGGCGGCATTCAGGCACCTTTAAGGACTATGCAAATTACTTCTGCAGTTTGAAAGAATGGGGAAAACACAATACCTGTGAAAATCAGAATGTTAGCATCTTCCACACCAATTATTGATTACGAAGATTAACAAATGGAGGGAAATTCTATAGATCATGAGATATACATCTCATGCTGGGATTCATTTATTTATGTTAAGCCGTTATGCTGCTGCAAACTGTATAATGCTTTGAAAAGCTATCTAATAAATTCTAAACATCACTGATTTATTCTGAAAGTGAAATGAGATTTGGATAACGGTTGTAGGTCTTGTCTGGACAAGCCAACTTCCAAAATGTGATTAATGTTCCTGGCTAGTTTTGGCAAACCATCGTTTAACCACACTTCAGTGTGCATGTAACAGCAAACCATGGCTAGCTACAAATGGAAAAGAAAGTTTTGCAGTTGCACCAGAGGACTAGAGGGGAGAGCATGAGTCATTTGCTCATTTATTTTACATCCAAACCAGTCACTCTTGTTATTTTGGACCAACCCACACAGGGCTCACCAGGGCTGAAGTCCTGTGCTCTGAACACTCAGCAAGACAGCAGGTGCATATTCAGTTTTGGTTTGCATGCCACATTAAAACATAGTTAAAAAGAAACTTTTTAATGTAAGCATGAATTGTCCTGGTACATGTGCTGAAATCACAAGCTAAAACACTCCCCCTGACCCCTTCCTGCTGCTGCTGTACTGCTGGGAAACAAACCACGGTTTGGCTGGTCATTATAGCCAACCCTGGGCTTGTGGTTTCTTTCCCTCCAAGCAATCTACAAGATGTAAGACCTAAACAAACCTTGCTATCTAGTAATGCACATATATTTTACTTTCATCCTGAGCGTTTTGGATAGGGTTGAACCCGAGTAAGGAGAACACAAGCTTGATACTACTAAGCCAAAATTCTCCTATCACAGAAAGTAACATTATTTATTGAATATAGGTAATTACTTAATGTTTATTTAAATAAATATATTTTTGCAATTAACCAATACTACTAATTCAGAACGAGAGAGAATCCATTCCAGTGAGAAGTTATGAAACTAATTTTTCATAAATGGAGTATGCATTTTCTAGGAGGTGCTTATGCAAAGGTCAGAGCCAAAACCCATAAATAACAGAAAATATCCTGACATTGGAACAGCAACTCTGACAAAATTTATAGTGAAAGCAATGTAGGTTCTCACTCATAATTTACTCTACAGCTGATACATCCAGGACCTGGTGATTACAAATATTCTTTTTCAATACTCAATGGAAGCACTCGTGAAATTCTATCTTAGGAAAAGCTGACATTTAAGAAATACAAAATGCTTGAGGGAACTTTGATTGGAAATCCATTATGTATGGGAATTTATTGAAGAAAAGAGGGGACTGGTTCTGTAATAGTGGAAGAGAACGTAAATTAATATAACCTGGTTAAGTAAATCAGAAAAAGGCCAACGCATACAGGGAAAAAAACATGACTTAAGTAACAGAATGTATATTAAGACTATGAGCTAGTAAAAGGAAAATATAGGTGTGTGCTGTGCCAAAACTATTACAAATGCAAAGTACACAAATTCAGAGAAAATTAAGGATTCCCAATGGCATCACAAGATAGCAAGAGAGAGTTTGCAGTATTTTTACATTCAGCATATACACCAAGTAAGATCTGAATATCAACCACTTGCAATAGTTCTGCATGAAAATTATTATCTGAGCATGCTATTTTGAATGCACTAGTTTGATGCTGTAGATAGAACCGGAAGTCTCAGTTTTAAATTTCTGCTTAGCCACAAAGCAATCTGGATAGTGATTGGCAACTCACTCTCTCACACAGCTGGTGTAAGGATAAATATGATAACATGACCCCTAAACTACTTGAAAGGGGGAACAGTAAACAAAATGTAATAAATATATAAAAGTTGCTCCAATGCGCAATACATGGAAATTGTAGGGATATTAAGACGAAAGTGTGTATATGAACTACCCACTCAACTTTTGAATCATAGTCTATGGATGGTATCTGATGAAGTCTTATTCCTAGTAGACTCACTGAAATAATGGACACTTATTAATATATTATTTTACATTTTATTAATATGAAATAAATTGCCTTTCTTCAGTGGGTGAACTGAGTATGATCTGGTTGCATACTATCCCTAAGAGCATTATATTGACATCCTCTTTTCAATAATTGTTTTCAAGTTTTCTGCTAATATTTCTGTTACCAAAAAGAAACACGCTCCCCCAGAGAAAACAAGAGGTATTAGTGTTACAAAATCACCAGAGCTGTTACGAATTTGCAAAAGCTATCTTTATTAAACAGCAACAGTAACAAGTTTTCTATTCCTTCGTCTGTTTGTCAAGGAGGAGGAGACGCAAACTTACTTCTTCTTCATCTGGTTCAGTCTCCTCCGTTTCCATCGTTGAGATATTTGCGACCGGCTTGTTCCAGGCCAACTTCAGGTCTTGCCCTTTGAAGCGAGATCCATGGATAGCAGCCTAAAATGAAGAGCAATATTCTCTTTAAAACGAAACATGTCCTCTGGGGGGAAATGGTCGAATGGCAACAAATACCAGGATAAACTGCATGCGCCTCTGCGTAACTAGGCTGCAACTGAAGTAGTTGTCCCAACTCTCAGGACTTGTGTTTTTAGGACAGTATTTCACTATGCCACATGGCAAATCACTTTGGAAAATGTGTGTATTAACAAAAGCAGGTTATGATATAGCATTGGGAGGTGGGGGTTTTTTGGGGGGGGGGGTTGTTATTTAAAGTACAAATCGACACCCCAGTGGGCATCCCCAAGTCCTTTGGCAAATTTTAAGCCTAGGTTTCAATGCAGGTGTGCAGTATACAAGGTATACTGTAGTCTTAGTATTCTATTGCAGATTACTATTTCAAAGGTAAACGTGCATGCAAGCCTTTCCAGATTTCTTTTGGTGTCTACACATACACAAGGCAATGAAGAAAAATGATTTTTTCTTAAAGTCCTGAATTATTTCAACATGCAGGTAGCATGCTGTTCAGAGAAGCCAATTGTTTCTGAACAATATCCTCATTGGTGTTTTGCTTTTGAAATATTGATACTTTTTAATCTTCATACATTATTACTACTGCCCAAAACGGGGCATCCTGAAAATAAAACTGAGTTGATTTTTTTTAAAAAAAAATAAACTTAAAGAATATAACTTATTCTGCCGAAAAGCATTCCATTTTCTGTAAAGGCTTGGTAATTGAAATGTAAAAGATAAAAAAATTAACCTATGGGATATTCATGCCTTCTTAAGTACCAGCTGCATTAAGTGGCTGCTTTGGAAATAGTATGTTCAAATTAAAGTAACATGAACTAGCATAAATCAGTGTTAGCAACATTCCGAAATAACTGCCACAGTCACAAAAGATTTATAGTACAATCTGAAAGTACAGCATAATGTGAAATGTGGAAACAATTACATGTTTGATGACATCTGAACATGAATTGTGTGATATTAAGGTCCCCAGGTATAAATTTTAAATCTGTACATATAAATTTATGATCAATTTTAAAAGATTCCATGCCTATTAAAATGCACCACAGGAGTGGGCTTTTTGTCCATGGTCTCATCACAATGTCACAAACTGGAATTTTTAAAGAATACTTATATATGACATTTGGGTTCAGAAACAACTTGTAATCTTTGAAAGAAATTACTGCAACATAAAAATGCAACGTTTTACGACTAGGGAACCCTCCTCACCCTTCCAAGCTCAAATGCACACGACCATAAAACTTAAACCTCTTTCATTCAAGACAGTAAAATATTAGCTACCATTCCTTCAAAGAAAGCTATAACTACTTTGAAGATTAACTTCTACTACCAATTATTATTTATAATATATTTGATTTGCTAACAAGTAGAAACTTAACTTGCAGATATTTGATTTATACACTATGAACTCTTTTTTTGTTAGTTTTACAGCTAATCAAGTTCCTCTGCTTGTATTCGAGAAAATATTCCTATCCATAACACAATCAGATTGCAAGTTTTAGAGAAAACACAAATGTGTTGTTCCATTCGCAATGTGCACAGAGGACCCCTCTTCCAGGCACTCAGGGTTTTGGAGCGCATCTTTGGGGCCTTAATCTTTCCAAAGTAATTTTGCACAAAACTTTGCTTCGCCATTTAGTGATGAAATACTGTTAGAAGCTGCAAGGTGTTAAAGAGAATCCTAGTTGACGATCCCTGTGCTCGCAAGCGTGGAAAACAAACGTGTTACAAGGAATTTAAGCTGTAGCTCTTTCTAGGTTTCATAAAGCACATTTTCTCTTGATTCTTCAACTAAAAACTGAGAAAGAGAACTACTGTACAACCAAAGAAAACACCGATATGAAAAAAGCTGATAAATAGAACAGGGGTCAGCGTTCCAAACTGCATTTTACACACACACAACCATGAAGGGAAGAATTCAATGTAGTGCTGTGGCAATCATTCCCTAGACCAGGGGTCAGCAAACTTTTTCAGCAGGGGACCGGTCCACTGCCCTTCAGACCTTGTGATGGGCCAGACTATATATTGGGGGGGGGGGCGAATTCCTATGCCCCACAAATAACCCAGAGATGCATTTTAAATAAAAGGACACATTCTACTCTTGTAAAAACACGCTGATTCCTGGACTGTCCGCGGGCCGGATTGAGAAGGCAATTGGGCCGGATCCGACCCCTGAGCCTTAGTTTGCCTACCCAAGCCCTAGACACAAGCATTTTCGTATGATGCTTGGAACGAACCCCCCTCTCCACATTCTGCATGCTGTTGTGGAGGTTCTCTCAACGCTCCCAGAGCCAATCGGTTGTCTGTGCGGTGGCCCGGGGTGGGGTAGGGAGGGAAGATCCCTGCAGCACCAGCAGAAATCCTTCCATTAATGGGACTCCTTAGCTGAAGCCAATCCAAAGTGCTTAAGGTCACATTGCCAGACACACTTCATTATAGGAAACGCCCACCCCCCGCAGTCCTCCGTCCTCCAACATCTTAGATTGAAACGGGAAAATGAGAGCAAAGCCTCTTTGTGAGTGCACACTCACTTTATTTCAGTGGCTTGGTCTTCATTATTTAATTAAATAACTGAAGCCAGACAAAGTGTATGCTAATACACAACACATGTATTACAGGTAACAGGAAGGAGTAGAACACAGAAGCTCCGTACAATAGTTAGATGCAGTTAAACTCAACCTTACCGCCTAACATGAAAACAAAAAAAGGAGGATATACTTACTGCCTCGGCTTCTGCTCTCGTCTTGAAAGTAATCACTGCATGGAGAGACGAGTCATCTATCTGGCAGTCTTCAATTTCACCATATTGCTTTTTAAGAGGAGGAAAATTGTCACCTTACTGAAATAATCTCTCCTTGATGCATAACATGCAAGGGCTGTTAACAGTTCTGGATTGATAACGCAACCTAATGGTCCCAAATCTTCTAAAATAGTTGTAAAATAAACCATCCCCAACCCAAAATTTTTAAAAAATGGAAGAACAGGAAACTGAAAAATGAAACTTAAGCAAATTTAAATATCAAGGAAAACAGATATTCAATTTATAAATAGGTCACTAATGATAACTTTTATGATTCCAAAGAGCAGCCCAATAATTTATTATGTCGGATGTACTTTACGTTTGACCTGAAACTTTGCTTGCTTTTGACTTTGGATCAAGAGAGCTATTTTCAGTTCTTAGTTCCACTAAGGGTAGCTTCACATGAGTATGTAAAATAAACTCCATGTAGAAAAAAACATAGGCATTGAGTGTTTTACACAGGTCAGGGAATGGCTGTTGCCCTTCTAGTTAATATATTCACAGTAGAAACAAACAGTTGCAACATACTTCAAATTATGCAACAGCACACTCTTGAGATAATTTCTGTGCAAAAAAGCCAACATGTGTGACAGGTGCCCATTTGTCTTCTCACTGAATGACTGTTTGCCAGCACGGACGGACAACTTAGGAAAGGCATCAAAACAAACCCGCAGTACTGACTATAAGAACCAATCATCCCTGTCCATTGCACTTAATTTCGCATACTTGACAAAACATTATTATAGTGCCCGCCTAGCCTAGGGCCTTCCTCCGGAAGTTAGAGATGCATATTTGATTTACAACGCTTTGCTGATTTTCACTGATCACAATCACACTGCAACAGAATGTTAGGTTTCCAAGACATATTATCACACTGAGATCAGGAAGGCAGTGGGGCGGGTACATACCGCAAAATGTGGGAGGAGATCTTCTCGGTCGTTCTCTGTAAAAGCAGAGATTTCAAGTGCCCTTGGACGATGATCCACCACGGCATGGCTAGGAACACCTCTTCCCCGACCCCGGCCTCGTCCTCCCCTGCCTCTGCCGCGAGACGCACCACGACCTCGTGTATGAATTCCTCTCCCACGACCAGAGGACAAAATTCCTCGTTTCGCAGCCTAACATGAAATAACAACAACATCTAATACAAGCCAAACTTATCCATATGTGTTATAGTAATAATAATAATAATAATAATAATAATAATAATTTTATTTATATCCCGCCCTCCCCAGCCGAAGCCGGGCTCAGGGCGGCTAACAACAATAAAATAATACAACATTCTAAAACCATTTCATTATAAAATTAATTCAAATCAAATTGATGGCAACCATTGGGCTAGAGTTCTGTGAAGATTGCCAAAGGAATCTTTGTGAAGATTGTCAGGCTGTGCCCTGGCCAAAGGCCTGGTGGAACAGCTCTGTCTTGCAGGCCCTGGGGAAAGATGTCAAGTCCTGCAGGGCCCTAGTCTCTTTCGACAGAGCGTTCCACCAGATCGGAGCCACAGCCGAAAAAGCCCTGGCTCTAGTTGAGGCCAGCCTAACCTCTCTGTGGCCTGGGACCTTCAAGATGTTTTTGTTTGAAGACCGTAAGTTCCTCTGTGGGACATACCAGGAGAGGCGGTCCCGTAGGTACGAGGGTCTGAACATATGCTACTGTAAACCTTAAAACATCTCGATGATATACCAATATTGTTATTATTTCCACATAGAGGAGATTGTCTAATTGCAGTGTTTCCCAAACTGTTTTCAGACTGCAATTCCCTTCATCCCTGACCACTGGTCTTGCTAGCTAGGGATGGTGGGAGTTGTAGTCCAAAAACAACTGGAGATCCAAGTTTGAGAAATGCCAGTCTAATGCTACCTCAGGAATTTATGGCAGAGGTAAGATCTGAGCCAGACTTGCCAACTGACAGCTTATTCCCTTTGCAGCACCACACCAAGTCACCTTGAATAGCAAACCTCTTGAAACACAACCCAGAGCAATTACATGCAACAACTTTCATACTCAGGCACAGATTCTAGGACTCCCAAAGACATTTGATCATTCCAGATGCTTACATCCACCCATTCACTTTCTTATCTCTCTAATATGAGGTAGTGGTCAGTCTGTTTTGTCCTGGGCCAAATTCATGTCTGCCCGATTTAGGAAATACTATGTGCCTGATGGGATTACAGGCTCTCTCCCCATGGATACGCTGCACTGAGTCAGAGATGCAAGGCAGGCAGAGGAGCACACAGATGGAAAGATCCTTCAAGATTTTGCCACTTCTTATTTCCGTATTCTTGGGGACAACATGACAGCAGTATATATATGGTGCAGCAAATCACCTAACAGGGCAGCAAATGCCAGTGTATGAAGTTTAGGCCTGGTAAAGTCACTTCCAAAGAAATGAAATATGAAAGAACGCTGATCAAGCTGGCATTACATAACGCTTCGTTTTAATATGCTTTGCAAACCAATAAGAATTGGGAAGCAATAATTAGCAAAATTCAGTTTCAAAGAGAAAGAGAACTAACTTTGCATCAGATGACCTTCTGCCATTCATTTCACTTCACTCTAGAAGTATGGGCTTAACATAGAATCATTTTAAGGTAATGCATTATTTTCAATGTGCTCACGCTCTTTTAAAGGCAGTGAATCGAAAACAGACATTTCCGTAACTGCTTACCAGTTCTAAACAGCAACAGCACCACCTAGGGGAACATTTTGAAAATGCATGCTGCTCCCAAAGTTAAGTTATTTGGATGTTATTTTGGATATAATGCATAAACTTCATCTTCTGGGTTAGGGTGGGATATTTTATTTTATGCGTATGATGTTGTCATATGTTGTAAGAATCTATTTTTTCCTAACTGTTACACAAATTCACTGAGGGGGGGATACATGTGGAATAGTGCCGTGCTGACCATCAAAAATGAAATAAACTTACTTCAAGCTGCAGTTCTGTGTACTTTCGTCTTAGTTCAGTGACTTCTTCGCCTGCCTGCATCTTCTTATACAAGTCCAACTCAGTGTCCAGTAGTTCTTTTTGCATCTAAGGGATACTAAGCAATTTAGTATGCATTTCTTAACTCATGCAGAAAACGTGGGAGTAAATAGCCAGACTCCCATAGAGCATTACAATGTTTCAAGTTTCAGGGGGAACGTCTTCAAAAGAAACATTAGCTGACATCTATGGGATGGATGATTGCTAGGTTAGCATAAGGGCCTACTTTTTTTTTAAACGGGGTATAAATCCAGGAGGGTAATGCAGTTTTATTTTTCTCAAATTTCAAAAATTGTCTCCTCCTCTCCCACACTGAAAACCGCCGTAAAGGTAAAGGGACCCCTGACCATTAGGTCCAGTCATGGCCAACTCTGAGGTTGCAACACTCATCTCGCTTTCTTGGCCAAGGGAGCCGGCGTACAGCTTCTGGGTCATGTGGCCAGCATGACTAAGCAGCATGACTAACAGAACAGCAAACGGAAACACCGTTTACCTTCCCGCTGTTTACCTTATCTACTTGCACTTTGACGTGCTTTCGAACTGCTAGGTGGGCAGGAGCTGGGACCGAACAACGGGACCTCACCCCGTCACGGGGATTCGAACCGCTGACCTTCTGATCAGCAAGTCCTAGGCTCTGTGGTTTGGATTTAGCATAGGTGTGTTGTAATGACCCACCAGTGACAGGTGAATGGATTCAAACTTCTAGTCAGCCATAAAGGTCACTTGGTGGTTTTAAGCAAGTCACTACTTCTCAGTCTTATCTATTTCATGGGATTGTGGTGGTGGGAAAGAGAGAGTCCTATGTATGTTATCTTGGAGGGTAAGCAAAACAAAAATGTGATCAATGCATCCGCTCCCAGCTTTCCGCAGCAAACTTATACATCAAAAGAAAATGATTTAAAGAAAAGAAAGATTAAAAGCATCCAATGATGACAAAATACAGATACCTGTGTTTTTGTTTTCATGTTTTTCAGGGGAGTGCTTGCTGGAGTGGAGACCCCCTTCAATTCATCCTTTAACTTGGTAATGCTGTTAGTCAAGGTCTCCAGAGTTTTCATGATTTCAGCTTTGTCCTCCGATTTCATCGTTTTATTCTTCTCCAGTTTTGAAATCAGCATCTATTGAAATTACACATATTACTAACAGGAATCCTTTACATGTGGGTTATTTTTCATCTTCAGAGGAAGTTTATCCAAGCTCCCCACCATCGTACACATTTATGAAGACACAATTTTTTCAAAAAAAATTCTCCATACATAAGGAAAGCTGCCAAATATCCAAAATGGCACCAACATCCATGGAAAACAGCTCCAACTGGAGAGAGGAATTAGACAACCCTCAGATTCTCATGTAGTCTTGACACCAAACTTAGTGCGCTTAGAAAGATGCATGGAGAACTCTCCAATACAGAATCCCACTAGTCATTCTTGTAACTCTTCTACAAAATTTGTAAACTGTGCTCTCCTCTGTGAAGAGCTGGGAAAGAACAGCTAGGACAACTTGTGGAAAAGCTTGGCGGCGTTTGGCAGATTTGAACTGAATTTGTAGAAGCTCTCCACAACTTGACTTGGGAAGATTTTTTATGCTGTTAAAAGCCATATTCTTAAAGTAGTACTAGCTTGGCAGTAACACCAGCTGTGAATAGCATGGATTGCTTCAGCTGAGAATCTGGAATTATTTTTCCATGAGCCAGATCCAAAAGGTTCTGTCCATGAAAGGAGTTATTTCTTTCTTGGAAGGAGTGTTTTACCTTCCACAGGGGCTTCCATGAATGAAAGTGGGAGGGCGATTCTTCGCTAGTTCTCCCTTCAGCCCTATGACATCACCTCGCACAGTTTGAGTGTCCCTGGACCTTCCAGAGTGGATTTTTGGTTGGTGGCCCAAGTGGAATTCCACTCAAATAACACAGACTAATACCTAGGATACGGAGGCAGAGGCTTCCACCCCATTAATTCCATCACCGCTTTCTGTTTTACTTGCAAAGTTTCATCTGGGTGTGCACAAGCTCACACCACCCCAGATTCATTAATTTTAGTGGGATCCCTATGAGCACTGGAAAGATATGTAAGATTTGTGCTTCACCTGAATCACCACTTAGCAACCTTTACAGCACAGGATTTTACAGTGATGTAGCAAGCACTGTATCTTACAACATTGCTTCTCAAACTATGTTGCTGTGGTGGATCAACAACCCACCCACAATATGCCATTATTTGGTTCCGGAAGCATCTTACTCAACCTGGGCTGTGATGGGGTCATGGACCAGCAGCTGATGGCTTGTGGGCCAACATCAGTCCATGGACCACCACTTTGAGTAGCACTATCTTACAATACATCAATGATTATTAATATTATTCAACAGTAGTCCGATTGCATAAATGTATGTATTTACCTTTTGTGTTTCAATGTGCTTTTCTAAAATCTCTTGCTTTTTCTTTCTCACATCTTGCTGAAGTCTTAGTGCCTCCTGGAAGCATAAAAACACAATTATTATCACCCACTGTTAAACATAAGCTGATGAGTAACTGCGCAATTCCACCCATTTTACCCATATATACTGCCCTATTAGAATAAACCAATAATGTGGAAAGAACTGATGTGACTGAGCATGGGCACGGCGAAGGTGATCTCCAATAATGGTAGCCATACCACTAACTAGTGCCTATGTCTAAGTGTAGCACAACAGCAGAATCCAATGGGTATTTAGCATTTGTGAAAGATCACATTCAGCCCCTAGTGCAACTATTAAACTCTGTATGCTACCACGTGCACAATATTAGTTCTCAAACATCTTGAGCTAACAATACATGGAATCTCGCCTTGAATCGTTATGTGATATCATCTCTTCCTACATTTATAATTGACAGAGAACAGCAGTATACGCAGTTACATCATTTGGCAAGTGTTATTTTTGGACCAAATGCTTGTGTTATATCTGCTCCTCTGGACACCTGTACACTCCCTTACCACATTCAGGATTAAGAAGTGCAAGGTTCCACACTTGGCTATAGGGATGCTGCACCATTTATGTATTTAGAGCTTTTTGTGCATTACGTTTTGTCACAGGTGCCATTCTGGAATTCCAAGATTACTAATTCTGTGCTATTTACAGGAGGATTTGTTGGAGCATTTATAAAGTTAGCGAACTGGAGGATGCGTAACTTTTATGGCTAAATTGCATCTTTCTAGTAGCTAAATTAACAAAAATATTAAAATATATTGGATTTCCAACTAATATGCATTAAGAGCCTACAGAAAAATAGCTACACATAGCAAGGAAATGCAATTCATTAAATCTGGAATGCATTCTTAGGACTGCTTCAGTAAATGTTTCTGAATTCCTTGTTTCCTTTCTGTTTGACCTTTCCATGACTCTTTGAATAAGGAATTGCAAATGAAGTTGTTTTATGTTAACAGAAATATTTACTGGTTCATCACAGTTGTAACTGCACATTTATGGTTTTTTTAAAAAAAAATTAACAGAAAGTTTTCCATTTTGAGGCAAGACACAGTAATGACAGTCATATACTTCAGTTTCATAACTTGAACAAAAGTGAAATTTAAAACAGTTTAACAGAGAAAATTTGTCACAAAGCATGTAAGACTCTAAATTAAGGAAATAATTATCGCTGTAACCCTATGTAGCCTATTTTGCTATTCCAAAACCAGCTTGTTCTCCTCAAAAGCAATTTCTTAAAGCACTGAACCACCTGCATCATGACTTTCAGAGCAAGATACCCAGAAACTCAATTTCTGGTGACAAATATGATTAATATGCAAGGAAATTAGAGGAAATTACTTTTCCCAATGATTAAATACAAAAAGATGCGACACAAATCTGGGTTATTCTGAATCAATGGCCTCTGAGAAAGAAATCTGCATATTTCTTGCCAGTTGCAAGAAATAGCAAGCAGGGAGTAGGAAGGAATGAGATAGGTTTTAGGTTATGTTATGCCTTTAATAGGTTATGTTATATTCTGGATTATGTTATGTTTTTATAGATTATGTCTGAATAGGATGAGAGTGTTGGAGATACGTGCAAATGTGTATGTGAACCCGGTCTTTGGGTGGGTGTTTGATTTTCGTTGTTGTGTATACTGTGTATATACGGACAATGACAATAAATTTATCTATCATCTATCTATCTATCTATCATATTTGGTCTCTGCAAATGAAGAAACCAGCCTGCAGAACTGCTACATTAATGGGACTACAGTACTGAGTGATCCAGTCGTTTTCAAATGGAGGTGAATCCCATTCATGTCTGAATTACAATCGAAGAAAATGTGATGCAATAAGAGAAGCTTTCCAAAATATTTGATCAAATGGATTTTATTTTATTGATTTTTCTGTAGTAGCTGAAACAAATCTGAATTTGCAAGAGAAGTGAAAGAAACTCTTTTATCACGACAACTTTCTAAAGTGGTTAATAGGAATACCAGATTTGTAAGAAATCAAACTTGTTTCTGAAAGCAGGTTAACTATGGATCTCACCCCCTTTTATTAGAACATATGCATAGAAATTCTAAAACGTTAGAATTAGGTGTCAATGTTTCAGAGATATTGCGCATATTAGCCCTATGTGGCATCTCTTAACCAAAGTTGGGCACCAAACTGAAGGGGCGCTATTCAACTTATTCAGAGTAGACCCATTTAAATTAATGAACATGAATAAGCGCTATTAATTCCAAGAGGTCTCCTCTAAGTAAAACTTAGCCAAATATCACTCAAGGCCTTTCCCCAAATAATCCAGAGAATACAGAGAAATGCAAAGGTCAATAAATGATTCCAAATTGTTACGTTTGGAGACTAAACTGGATAATGCAAGAGTTTCAATTGGTGAATTGTCTGATTTACTTAGATAACATAGATGTGTTGCTAATCTTGGGACATTAGGAAGTAAATTTACCAAGTTTATTTATCTTACGGCAAAATTAAGTATGCAGAATGTCAAATGATTTCTACCACTAGGTGTTACATATATAAATAATACCAGAGTTTGCATCTCCTGATAAATTTTACCACCTGCATCCCTGTTCTGAAGATCTTATCACCTACCCCAGCATTCAAATAAATTCTCATGTCCATAGCAAAGTTCAAATACTAATCACCTTCCCCTAACTATACACTGATAAAAAAAATTCAACTACAGTGGTGCCTCGCAAGACGAAATTAATTCGTTCCGCGAGTTTTGTTGCCTTGCGATTTTTTTCGTCTTGCGAAGCACGGTGTCGGAAAAGTTTAGGAAAAGCTTCAAAAATCACGAAAGTCTTCAAAAACCTCAAAAGAGGCTACCACACCGCGTGCTATGAGTTGCTCCTCGAAGTCAAGTTGCAACTGTATTAACGGTGTTAAGAAAAAGGAAACAAACTTGCAAGACGTTTGCGTCTTGCGAAGCAAGCCCATAGGGAAAATCGTCTTGCGAAGCAGCTCAAAAAACAAAAAACCCTTTCGTCTTGCGGGTTTTTTGTCTTGCGAGGCATTCGTCTTGCGAGGTACCACTGTAATGAAAAATGGTTTGAAATTCTGAAAAGGAACGTGCACAATATTTTGTTTTTATACTAGGGTTTCTTCAGCGAAATACTGTGCAGAATATTGCAAATCTGATGTTGGAAACTTACAGCCCTGAAAGGAAAATGCCGATAAAACATTTTACGCTTGTCCACATCAAGTGAAAAAAGAAAGAAGTCTCCTCTCCGTGGATAATGAGAAAATGCAAGACGTTAAGAGAAGAGAAGCTTCAAGGCAGAGATTGTTCAGGATTATTTAACTCTAGAAAAGTGAGATGAATATACCCAAAGGTGAAGTGCATTGGGAAAAAAGGTAAGAAGAAAACTGGTCCAATATGCTGTGAAAAAAGTGACGACTCAGAAAGCTATGCAGGAAGAACAGCAGCAGAAAATACATACTACTGTAAAATGTAACATGAAACAAAGTTCTATCCTTAAGATCAACACAAGATTAAACTGCTTCTTGGGGCTAAGGGCATTTCAGTAATTGGTACTGAAGATGCTTCTTTCATGCTTTTGAGTGTAAGATCTTCAAATAGCTCATTGTGCTTTATCGTGTAGAGGTCATCATTTGTGTTCTTTTGTCCACAGTATAGAGATTTAGCGGGCCAGACGTAATTCATGATGGTATTATTTCTATGTAGGCACTCAATAACAGAAGTTAGGCACCAAACCAAGTCTAATGAAAGTCACAAGATATGAGTAACTCATATGTAACTTCCCCTACATTCTCCTTTGCTTCTGCACATAAATCCTCCTTCCATTTTGCTTTATAATGCTGATATAGCACTAAATCTGCACCTGAATTTCCACTAGCCATGAACTGCTCAGCCTTCAGTTTACAAACCCACCACTAACGTTGGCTGCAACTGATTTGGAGTAGAGCGTTTTTAGCAAGCACGCTAGTGAGGACAAGACACTATAGCACAGTTAGCTCGAAAAATGGAAGGGAAGGGAATCTGTTAAAAAGAGGGGAAGACGCAGAGAAGGGGGCATCTTCAATCTAATCGTTGTTAGATGATCAGAAAGCTTTAGGCTGCATCTGGCCTGACCCCTTCACCTACAATCACAACTGCGATTGTCTTTTTGTAAATCGCTTTGTGGTTTTTTCTTACATTCAAGCAGTATATAAATATTATGAAATAGAAAAATAATTCACACAACTAAATTCTAACAATTGGTCTGAGTACTATATCTTCTGCAACCCTAGAAGCCAAGTAAGATAATCAAATAGCATCTAACAACCCACTGCCTTAGGTAGCAAGGAGAAAATTACCCCTCTTCCTAAAATGTGTCCATGAAAGCAGATTCAGGTTTAGCCTTTACTGAGAAGATGCACCAACAAAATATCTCAAACTGCAACTTTTGAAATAATTTTCAGAACTTGACAGAGATTCTGGCAAAGGCACAGTATCCAGCTTCTTCAGGAATAAGCAATCATGGCAAACTATGTTCTAGATCAGTGTTTCCCAACCTTGTGCCTCCAGCTGTTTTTGGACTACAATTCCCATCATCCCTTGCCACTGGTCTTGCTAGTCAGGGATGATGGGAGTTGTAGTTCAAAAACAGCTGGAGGCACAAGGTTGGGAAACACTGTTCTAGATGTTGCAAATTTCTAAATAAATTATTGCTGTTTTATAAATAAGCAGAGTTCAATTTACCTGTTTTTTCTTCTGTGCTTCACTAGAATCTAGCATGGAACTGTTAACAACAGGCAACATTTTCTGTGCTGCTTTCAAAGCAGCTGGGTTATACACTGTTTTTGTCAAGCCAGTAGAAGTAGACAACACCTACAGAAGGAAACCATTTTATTTTGCTAGTAAATAAAGAATTCGTAAATATAGGATTCAAAGTATATTACTCCAAGACAGACGCTTGTTGCTGTGATTGCAAAGATGGCATGAACATAAAAAATGGAGTAAACAGACTCATGTCAATTTAAAGACAGACTAGGACTGCCTCTAAAGTCAGAATTCCAGAATTGTTTTCCATATGTTGTAGAAAACAATCTACTTGAGCTTTATCAACATGTGCCTCTGTTTCAGCAGGAAAGTTGTGCCTGGCAGTTTCTATATGAATCAGATGGTGCAATATAATCAGTTAATGAAGAGATGGGAGTTCCCATTTCTTCACTTATTTTGGGGTGAATATTTTAAGTGCTGGCAAGTGATGTCGTTACAAAGTCATAGAATTCCACAGCTGGAGTATAGCTAATAAGATCAATTCCCAGCTGCCAGCAATTGCCCGAGATGTTTGTATGTCCCTAGCATCCTAGAAAGAAGCATTATATCCAACATGGAATATGGTTGGTTAAAAAACATATAGCTCAAATAAACAAGCAAGCCAAGCTGCATGCAAGCCAAGCATTATGCAGTATTGGAGGATAAAACACAACAACTAAGTAAAATTGATTTGGGGAGAGATTCATTCCCACTGTGGAACAAGTTGATCACTTACACCCAAGTATACAAGCAAGACACATAACTACTCTTCTGACTACAGAACCCTAGGATATAGTAGCTCTATAGCCAAGGGAGATATCTGCTTAGCAAACCTAAGAATTTCTATATTGCTAAAAAGTCTTTCATTGAAAAACACAAACTATACAGAGATCAATGTTCTTCTCAGAAGTTCCTAGCACAGTAAAACCTAGAAGCAGATTCTCCGCTGATCCCTACCCGCTCACCCCCAAATGGTTGTTGCTTAACGTATGAGGATATCCAGTGGGATTGTTGACTTTCCCCTTTGAATGGCAGATCGCCACCCTGCCATACAAAATTGCTTTTAAACATTTCTCGGCTTCAAGAGAGTTTTGCAGTACTGAATATTACGGACTAAGAAACAAGTCTCAGAAATACGCTCCATAAACTTAGCACAGATCTTATTCGTCACCTAACCCACACGCAGGGAAAAAACAATAAAGAGGGGAAAGGTGTTAACTCTCTTGCCTCACACTGTGTCACAAATGAAAGGATTCAAATAAAAAAATCAGAACCAGTCTTATTTTGTATCGTGCGTCATCAAATGCAGAAGCAACGCCACCAAGCCAAACAGTTTGTTAATATGTATATTGAAGCTATGTCAAAGTAGAAGTAGATAACACCTATAGAAGGAAACTATTTTCAAAATATTCCTTTAACAGGCACTAGAAATGAATTCTAGGGCAGTGTTTCCCAACCGGTGTTCCGCGGCACACCAGTGTGCCGTGAGACCTTGCCTGGTGTGCCGTGGGAGGGAGGCGGGAGAGGCGGGGCGGCCCCGTGCTTCGCACAGCTGTCCGCAAGCCTTGGGCGCCTGGGGGAACTCCCCCCCCGGCGCGCAAGGCTTGCGGGCGGCAGCCTGCAGCGCGGGGCGCCCTTTGGAAGACGCCCCGTGCTTCGCGCAGCTGTCTGCAAGCCTTGGGCGCCTGGGGGAACTCCCCCCCCGGCGCGCAAGGCTTGCGGGCAGCAGCCTGCAGCGCGGAGCGCGGGGCGCCCTTTGGAGGACGCCCCGTGCTTCGCGCAGCTGTCCGCAAGCCTTGGGCGCCTGGGGGAACTCCCCCCCCGGCGCGCAAGGCTTGCGGGCGGCAGCCTGCAGCGCGGAGCGCAGGGCGCCCTTTGGAGGACGCCCCGTTCTTCGCGCAGCTGTCCGCAAGCCTTGCGCGCCCAGGGGAACTCCCCCCCGCGTGCACGGCTTGCGGGCGGCAGCCAGCAGCGCGGAGCACGGGGCGCCCTCCGTAGGAAGCTGCGGAGGGTGGCGCGGAGCTGCCCGCGCTCCAGGGCTTCTTGCAGCTCCGCGCCACCCCCGGATCCCGGTGCGAAGCCGCGCGGGGCTGCGGAGGGTGGCACGGAGCTGCCTGCGCTCCAGGGCTTCTTGCAGCTCCGCGCCACCCCCCGGATCCCGGCGCGAAGCCGCGCGGGGCTCCGGAGGGTGGCGCGGAGCTACCTGGGCTCCAGGGCTTCCTGCAGCTCTGCACCACCCTCTGGATCCTGGCGCGAAGCCGCGCGGGGCTCCGGAGGGTGGTGCGAAGCTGCCTGCGCTCCAGGGCTTCTTGCAGCTCCGCGCCACCCCCCGGATCCCAGCGCGAAGCCGCACGGGGCTCTGGAGGGTAGCGCAGAGCTGCCTGCATCCCGAAGCCTGGTGCGCGCTGAAGAGCGCCCCCGGGCTTCACGCACCTCTCCGCAAGCCTGGGGAGACCAGTGTGGCTCCCTAGGCTTGCGGATATCAGGCTGTTCTGGGGGCTGGGGTCGGGGGAAGCTTGGGCTTCCCCCGCGCCTGCCCCGTGCCTGGGGAGGGGAAAATTTTTTTTTTCTTTATTCTCCCCCCAAAAAATTAGGTGCGTCTTATGGGGCGGTGCGTCCTATGGGGCGAAAAATATGGTAGTCAATATAGGCACAGAGTTAAATTTTTTAACATTTTCTAATGGTGGTGTGCCTCGAGATTTTTTTCATGAAACAAGTGTGCCTTTGCCCAAAAAAGGTTGGGAAACACTGTTCTAGGGTGTCAAATCTATTTTAAGCATTCACAAACATGCATGACCTTAATTTAAGGTTATTCTCCCACCCCCTTTTCTGCAACACTGACCCTATTCACACATTACTTACAAGTAGGGCATAATAAGTATTTAGAACAAGCAGCTGGGCTGTGTTCTTAGCATGAACTGAGTCTTTCCCCACTCCTCAAAAACCATCAAATGTTGTATGAACAAAAAGCCCAACATGTTGAGTTCCTGATGCACTCAATCAGGACACCTGATCATGGAGGTGCCCTGTTCATGTGGAGCCACTACTCGTGAGCAAGAGTCTGCACACTGGGCTGTCCGTTAACACAACCACACATAGCGCTACATTTGTGGGGAGAAGGAAAAACACACAATGCTGTGGGAAGGCTTAAAAGCACAGCCCTGCTCCTTGCTCTACAATGTAAGACATAAACAAAGTAAGACGTAAACAGGGCTTTCAACTAGCTTTCAGAAAGCTTATAGCACTAAGTGTGAGCAATTTTATCCAAGTCAAATGATCCTGAAGCACATTTCACGTATATTGGTTCAGCGAAGGCAAGAAGCTAAGTCCACAATCCAAGGGCAGCAGTAGATGAAGATGCTGCACCCATTCCAGACAACCTCTCTTTCCCCTTTCTATCATGCAGTTTTTCACCAAGCAGAACAGAAGAGCTCTAGAAGGGAGCAGCATCTCAATCCTGCGAGATGCAGGTCATGCACCCAAGCAGACTGGGCAAGCAGTAAGGCAACAGTAAAAGCAACACCGAAAGCAAAAAGCAGAACTCAGCAGAAGCTACCCCTCACTCACTAGGAACATTCAGAGTTTTCAGGAAGAAGGCAGCTCACCCATGCAGTTCCAACTCTTACTGAATATCCTAGACCTCCAAAGAAGTAGAATCACGGTAAGGGGTGCCTGTCACCAGATCTCAGAGGCTATTTCCAACGGACCATAATTTTGTCCACTCTTCATTCACAGGCCCAATCTCAATTTAGTATTACAAATAATAACCCTGTCATGCAAGCTCCTGCCCAAACCACAACCATTTAGGTTTCATGAAGACGCCTATATATACTGAAAACTTTATTTCATCTTAACTTTGTCAGCAAGGTTTAGTTGTGTTCAATTCACTGCAGAGTTCTATTCAGTGGAAGGAGGAGGAGGAGGAGGAGGAAGAGGAGGAGAGGAAGAAGAAGCATGCAATCATTTTGCATTCACATGTTTAATGGACATTAGAAGCACCTATGCTAAGTGTGCATGTGATATTATTGCTATGTGACAGTTCAAGGGCACGATTATTTCCTTACCTTTTCAGTGGCTGGAGTGGGTGGTTTAGGTACAAAGCCCAGCCTTTCCTTCACAGACAGTTTTGTTACATTCTAGGAAAAACAATTTAAAAAATAGTTTGTGATCATGTATTTTTAAACTAAACACAGGCATTTCTCACTTTAAGCTATAAGCAAAGCCATTATTTCTTAAGCTTCTGCATTTTCAAATATTCTTTTAAGTTCAGTTAGAAAGGCTGGCCTGGTTGGTAGGTAGGCCGGAGAGATGGCTCTAGTACAGCCTCCAGGAAGTTGAAAGAAAAGGTGTTTGCAGCATATGAGAGTAAGGAGCACCACTTTAGCAGTCATGGCCAACAGTTAAGAATCTGTCGCCCGACCTTTGCTGGATGTGGTAGGATTCAGGAGCTCCATTGCTGGCATGGCAGCTGCCTATCCCAGCAACAAGGAGGGCAAGGTAGTGAAAAATTGTCAGAGCACCAGGGTAACACATCCTCCTGCATTATTACAAGACCCTGTAGCTTTGCAGGACCTTGAGGGTTGGCAGAGAGATGTCACCAGTTTGGAAGCCATGCTACAAAATGCTTGGGAAGAGCAGGCCAATGAGATGCAGCACCAAAGCTTGCAAAAGGGGCTGTGGAGAGGCTAGGATGAAGAAAAACGCATCAGGGCATCGATGAACCAACCCCCTTGCCTCCAACTAAGATCATATGGTTTTCCCACACCCAGGATGAAGCTGTGCAGTAGTTCTTGTCTGGATAATATACCAAGAACTGCATGAAGACAGATTGCAAACCGATTTAACAAACGTGAATACAATTCGTCAACTCAACAGTGTGCTCTCTGCATTTTCTTTAGAGGGCACACCGTTAAGATAATCTTATAATAGAATTAGGAGTTATGGGAAGCACACAGATATCACAAAAAAATAGCAGTGCCATGTCACTACCTCAATCTCCCTAAAACATGTGACAAAATGACACTGTTTTCCATAGTTCCATAAAAACAGAAAATAAAAATTGCTTTGCCCATATTTTTCCACATAAAGACCTTTGCTTAAGTGTATAGGTTTTGCTTGTAAAATAATTGGCATTTTCCAATATTGGTATGATATGTATTTTGTACCAAGACTTTTAATATTACCCAACCAGCAGCATAAAAGACAGATCTTTCATCTTTGACAAAATAGTATATCACAAGGGTATTATGCCAGTTATCGTCTAGGGGTGTGAAAGGGAGTTTTTTAAAGAGCCTATAACCTGGGCCACAAATTGAAACATGGTTTTTTTACCAGTAGTCTGTAATAGGGGAAGGAAACTATCTATACATTTCAGTATGTTTATTAAATAAAGGCCACCAATTTCTGCTAAATAGAACCTTTTATCAAAGAAAAAATTTCAGTTTAGTTTTACAGATCTCTTAATATTTTAGAAAACAAATATTATACCCACCTGAACAGCTTCTGTACTGGCACTCTGAGCTTCAGCAGGCTCAATGTTACTGGCAGGTACTGGACCTAATCGTTCCTTGACAGACTGCTTCACAACAGGTAAAATGGGCTGTTGAGCTAAAGGCTGCATTACCTTAAAAAGAAAAGCAGATTTTTATAGCAGCACACGAACATTTCAAAATGAACTTTTCACCCCCAATACCATTTTTAAATGTTTAAGTGCAGATGTTCTCATTCCTCCATTGCTTTCTAAACTGCAAGTATTCATCTGCCGAAGAAATTTCCTAAGCTAAGCATCAAAAACTTTTGTAGGAGCATTTATATTTCAGTACAATTGTTTACAAGGCTGCAGTACTAGAGTAAATTCTAAGTCTAAAAATGAATTACTTCAAAGTCTAAACAGTCTGACAGTTTGTTTTTACTAACCACTGTTGGGATAAATCAGAATTCTTCATTCCGATGTCCCTAGGAAGTGTAGTTCTAAAGCATAAGGTGAAAAATATTCTCCTTTCATGAAGGAGAAGCATGCAAACCTAAGGCTCATGCAGACTAATTTCTGAAACACTGGACTCTTTGGAACATAAAGCTAAGCCATTGTTTGTTTAAATAGTGTGGCTTGTTTGAACATTTGAACTGAACCCAGTCCTGCAGGCTAATCATGGTTTGTCTTCTAGCAACAAGCCCTGATTTTTTTGTTGGTTTGTTTTAACTATGGTTTGGTATTATGCCTGAGCAGCCTTGCTTAACCATGGTTTAGTTAGCTACTCTACCCCAGGTGCTTGCCAGGCTACAAAGGAACAATGCAAAAGCAGGTGGAAAAGCAAGCAAACCATGGCTTAGTTAGGTGCAAATGCAGTTAGGTGTATGCAGTTAGGTGTAGTTTAGGTGCAAATGCAGCCACAGAATTACCGGTACATCTGAGCCAGGCTGCTATCTTGTGTTTGTAGCACATCAGATATTAAATGAATTACAACTGCTAACCTTCCAACATTACCCCTGAGGCCTCCTCAAGGGTAGGATGTTTTTGCATAAATAAACACAAGTATACATAAATGTGTGTGTGCATGAAAACTAATGTATGTTTACATGGATTAAAAAAATAAACAAAATTTAAATCAGGTTTCTTCTACCCCTTTACCTTCTGTACTGAAGTTGACATTGGTGGGGCACTGCCTTCTCTATGCCAATAGACTTTGATGAAGCGATTATTTAATACTGCTTCTGTGCTCGATATAGCTTTCTTTGCCTCCTCATGGGTAGCAAACTGGATAAGGGCACCTTCTGGATCTCCCTGATAAGCAACCTATGATTTTCAAGAAAAGCCAAGAATAAGAGCAGAAATAATAACTCACAGGCTTGCTGTCCCCATTCAGCCACATCCCTTGGGAAAACTGGGAAAACTAACCCCAAACCGCCAGCGTGCTAGACTTTCAGAAGCAAAATGTGTCCTGCCTCAAAGATACCTACAGCTATAATCTAAGCAGGCAACAGGAGTTGGATAGGGAAGTGAGGAGTAAGTAGCAAGAGAGAAAGGAGATAGAAGAATAACTATTAATACAGTCAAACCTTGGTTCCCAAACACCTCCGTTTTGGAACGCTTCGGCTCTCGAAACCCGAAAACCCGGAAGTGTTCCGGGTTTCAAATGTTTTTCAGAAGCCAAATGTCCAATGCGGCTTCCACTTGAGTGCAGGAAGCTCCTGCAACCAATCAGAAGCAGGACTTTGGTTGTCAAATATTTTGGAAGCCGAGTGGGCTTCCAGAATGGATTACGTTTGACAAACAAGGTTTCACTGTAATGCACTTGGAACACCATTTCTAAATGTACAAACACGGTCCAAAATGTGCATTAGTACTTTATAAATAGTAGCCTTTCTTTCTAATTTCAGGCCCTCTTTTTTACTATATACTGGTGGAGGGGATGACAGAACATCATTTTCCAGAGGGTGAAAACAACAACATGGTCACACTTGCCTCTGCACATCCTTCTGTATAATGATTTGATGTGTGCAGAGCTCCTTTCTTTTAGGAAGAGCAGTGTAGAAAACCACTGCAAGGCTATCTGAATATGTAAGACGTGACAGTTTTGTGACATCAACATCCCTAGACCAATCATGCTTCATGTCTCTGCACAATCACAAAGACCTTTGCTCTAAGGGATGGAAGTAGTGGCCAGAAGTAAGGAAACAAACTACAGCAGGAGACAAAGGCAATGGGGCTAAGGAAGTGGGATGAGTGCTGAAAGCATAACCATTTATACTTGGCTGTTATATTAACGGTAAAGTGGACTAAATCAAAGAATTTTCAGCTCATCCTTATAAAGTAGGGGTTGCTAACCTAGAGCCCACCTGATGTTGCTAGACTACAGTTTTTTAATCATCCTTGACCACTGACTACACAGGTGAGGTCTGATGAGAGTCTAACAACATCTGGAAGGCCAAAGGTTGCCACCCTGTTAGAAAAAGCACCCTCATGATCTAGGCTCTAATAAGGAGCAATGAAAAAGTCAAAGATACCACCTACCTGCAAATTTACTAAATTTCCAAATTTGCTGAAGTGCTCATTTAGTTTGCTGATATTGTTAAGCTCTGGAGGAACTTTCCTCAATTCAAGTTTAGTATTTTCATTTCCAAATTGCACCTTCTTCTGGAAAGCAGGACTGCTTGTTCTATTAAAGTTTTGCCTGCAATAAAACAATGAGTTGGGGACTGACTTGAGCTACTAGTAGTACATTAATTTGCAATGGGACAGACAGGTAAGATGTGAAAACAAGTCTAAAGCTACATTTTAGGAAATGTTCTGGTGTCAACTGAAGACGCTCCTGTCCCTTCGGGCTTTTAGGAGACAGATGTGGAGTCTAACGAGACATTTGGTCTGCTGAGATAAGGAAATTGGTGCAGCTGAACAAATGCTTACATATGTTTTTAATCGCTGTTCTGCAATTCTTACTATTTTGTTAACTGCCCTGAGAAGGGCTGTTTAGAAATGCAAAAAATAAAACACGAGAGTGGAAGGACACCAAACAACTACCAAAGGTAGCAACCCTATGTTCCCTTGGCAACACGGCTAAGGGGCCACAGGATGTTGCAGATCTCCTTCATTGCAGGCAAAGGCCTCCCAATGGTTTGAGTTTGCAGTGTGGATGCACGAAATGTCTCTTTAAAAGATAAACAGGGAGGGAGAAGAAACACCAGTTATTCTGGGAGCTGATCCCCTTTAAAACATTTGTATCAACTCACCAGATCTGGGCAGATCTGGACGGGAGGGTGCTCTGAAATTTTCAGTAATCCAACGCCGAAAGCCTCTTAAGATCACAAGCTTTGTCCACTTTAGATTTTAAGGTTAAAAATGTCTGAATTTCCTTAATTTGCAGAGATGTACATATGTTGTCCTTCCTGCTACAAGCTATAGGTATCCATTCATTTGTGCCTCTATAATTGGCACTCAGAGCAGTGTGACTCCATCATAGCCCAACCAGGGTTTGCATATACTAATTTACTACAATGCCATGCCATGTTGAACCAGACTTAATCATGGAAACCAAATGCTCAAGACTTAAAAGGATGAAAGTCCTCTCCCCCATAATCTAAAAACACATAGTGATGGGGAACCAATTGAAAGGCTATATAATACAATTTAAACACCTGATTGTACAGTTGTATGGGCAAGTTAAGTGTTCACTATTACACAAAACAACCTATGACAAACAACCATATCACAGAGAGGGGGATACTCCAAACCAAAAACAGAAATTTTAATTGGAGTATCTTGAATGGTTTGGAAATTTGAACACTGGGAAAGCAAACTTGAAACACATTTCATAGTTCAGGCATTAGTATGCAGTTAACACGTCTAGCAACTACTCACTTGTCAAACCAATTCTTCTTTGCTGGAACTCCATCACCTGCACCAATAGTTCTTTTTCGGGACTCAGAATCCACCACTATCCTCATGCTGCTTTTATTAGGAGGTTTTTCTGTGTGGAAGAGAAAGAGTACACTGATTAATTTTTAAAAGATGTTTGTCTGTGCATTTTATAGTAGGATTTTCTCTCCTTATTACCATCAGCTGACTTATTGCATTTTTGGAACATACTAAGTGCTATCCTTCTTCAAACCCAAGGTCCCTTTGGTTCAGCATTGGTCTCCAACAGATACCAAAACCAGATGCTTCAAAAGGAAGTGCAAGAAACCCCACAGGGCAACTATAGAATACATTGCCCAGAAAGCAAGATTTCTTTTCAACTCTTAGATATTTAGCAGATGGCTTATGACTTGAGCCCGAAAGGGATGCCTTTGATATTTTCCAATATTTTTGAAAAAGAAGCTAGACAAGAGATGGGGGGCTGTCATAGATGCACAGCACAAATATAACATGGGTAGTTCAGGAGAGCCTTGCAGCTTCGCAAACTTTGTCTCCCTTCCTCCCACACAAATTTACCCTTCCTTTTTCAGATCCAACCATGCCTTCCGTTGATACTCTATGAGTTTAGGCAAGTCTTGTTGGCCCCCAAACTGGTAAAAGTAGAGTTCCCCTAAACATCTTTCTGAGCAAACTGTCCTGGCCTCAGGTGATTCAAGCTGCAAGCCAGGGAACCAAACCAGTCCACCAGAAAAATGAGGTTTTTTGGCATGCGCAGAAAGAATTAAAGGAGTACCATTCTGTACTGTGTGGTGTATTGCAAAGTGAACCAAAGCACTTTAGTTCCCCACAACTCTTCAAGCCAATTTATAGTAAAGCAAGATGAAGGTCAAACATCATCTGCACCAATCATATATGTAACATGGCCGGTTTATAGTATCCTGAAGCAGCTGTACCATTTCTAGTGCCCTAAGTGCTGACCATTCCAAGTTTTCCAAAATGCACAATATGTTTCATGGCAATGATCAGAAGCCCAGGTCTCATCGTGCATTAGCTGATATCTCTCTCCCTCCCCACCAACCATTTAATTTTATTTTTTATTTTTTGGTGCATTTTTTAAATCAAATAATGAACTTGTAAACTGGGACTTGTCCACTTTAATCAATGAAAAACACATCTATTATTTTGGATGGTTTTTGTACATGTGCAGAACAGTATGGGATTAGCTTCTCCACAGTAGAATACCAGTCAAAAACAAACACACACACAAAATCTTGATTTGTTAGTTTCTCTACTTCTTAACATTTCATAACTACATAAATACTTCCTTAAATCAGATAAAAGATGTGACATAGCAAAAACGTATGTTCAAATGATATATTAAGCAGGCTTTTAAAATCTGCCTTTGGACAACATGGGAGGCCCCAAGACATCTTACAAATATAAAAGCATCAATAAAATAGGTAAAACCCATACATACAATAAAATATCACAATAGCATTAAACCAACATTCAGCTAAAAAATTTACAAAAGCAACATTTTCGCTGTCTATGAACAGAGGCTTCCATAATGAGCATGTCGCTGTCAAATAAGTCCTGTATTATCAATATGTTTTATTCTAACATCACAAGTTGGTTAGGCAGCAGAGCTTGGAAAACATCTTGCTCCTAGCAGATTTCAAAATGGCAGAAAATATCACACACACACACACACACGGGCAATTATTCCTAGTACTGTATAACAAAACAATGTTATGACAAGTCTTGAGAACATAGATCAATAAATCTTTCACAATACCTCTTGGTGGCAGGTCCATATCCCCTGATGTAAGTCCTATCAAATTTGGTCTTTGGGCATGCACTCTGTGTCTATACATGGGCCTAGAAGTGATAGTTATACTTGGTGCTTCAGGATTATAGCCATCTGTGTCGTATGTTTCTGTTAAAGAAAAAGTTGTCCAGTTACACTACAATACAGAAAGGGTTACACAGCTCCATATTCAAACAAGGCAGTCTATACAACACTCTCCATAGCTATGAAGCTAAAAATATCTGTAGCGGACAGATCAAAACCTTCCTTTCCTCTGGACAATCTTCGCCAGGATCCAAAGAGCTGCTCTGGCTCCTCTGTGGAGCCTGAACTACCTCAGTGGATTTAAATAATAATAATTCTGTTTTGAATTTGAACATCTGATCCCCATGACAAATTTCGTATTTTGTAGATTTTATCTTATTTTTATCCTGTTGTACACCACTTGGATGGCTTCAGGCTATGAAGCATTCATAAATTTGCAAAAAAATAAATAAATACAAACTGCTTAAGCCCCATGAGTTTCAAAAGTAGTTTGCTGCAAGAAGTTGGCTGCTTGCAAAAAATACATTTCATGTTCCATGGGGCTCGGAACTAATTTTGCAATGCTTTTGATCCTGTTGTCGAGTGTAAAACGACATTCTACAGTTTTATTCTTTGGCAATGACAAGTTTCTACCAGATGATAAAATCTATTACACTCCAATGTCCATTGCATCTGTCTAAGGATAATAAGACTTTCTTTATTATGAGTAAATATTCTAGTACTGCACCTGTAAAAAGAGAGGGTGGAGCAGGCAGTGGCTGGTGATGAATACCGGTTGTTACAACCGTAGGAACAGAACTAGTTGCAGAATTTGGGGGAGCATCCATACCAGAGGGTTGCAAAGGTGGGAGAGGAGGTGGTGGTCCTGCCAAAACCAGAAACAATTTAATACCAAAAGTGAAAAGAAAAAAGCAACCACATACAGCACAAAATATAATATCCTGACCATTGACAGCACTATGGATCTTCAGAGGTAGACAGCAGCATAAAGGCAGACATAGGGATAGAAGAACTCACTGTTTAGCTTCTGGCTGTTTAATTAAGGCTATTCTCAGTATGTAAATAAAGGTCCTGGATGTTTTAACCAATGTTTAACAAGTGTACAGTCACCAGGGAAGCTACTTGCCGCACTATGTAGGTTCACCATAAAAATAGTAGCATGCTGTTCCCTATTACTGTAAGGTGAGGAGTAAAAGGAAAGAGGAGTAGTGCTTGGTTGGTTACAGATTTCAGTTTGGTGCCTGAAACACAATTAGTTCAAACTTCGGCCACCAGAATTTTAAATGCAACAGGTAATAGAGACAATATAAACACTCATCCTTAGAGATACAGTTGGTCTGAATGCAAATTTAATAAATGTGCCAATTTTGACCTTTAAAGCTTACGAGATCTGCACCGTTATACCTAAAAGTACACTTCTTTCTATATATTCCCTCTCCCAGGCAGCAAGACCTTCTGTGCTTGTTTTGCTGAGGCCCTTATGCTTTAAGATGTATCAAGTTGCTGCAAAACCTAGGGACTTCTCAGTGACGGAAATCCAGTTATGGAACTCTATGCCCCAGGATATTTTCTTGTCTTCCTCCTCATTATTAAGAAAACAGGCATTTTCCCCAACTTGGTTTAGAGACATTGTATCTGACCAGTGTTTTAATGGGTTTCAACATAGTACAGTACGTTATTTCGAAATTTAAAAGGTGCATCCTACCTGTAACAGGTGGAAGGCTGGGCGGCAAAGGGCCTGGAGGTGGAACAGGAGGTCTAAGGTTTACAGGAGGAGGAGTAAGAATAGGAGGCGGTGGAGGAAGTCCTGGAGGGGGTGGTCCTTCAACAACCGGGGGCTGTGCTGGAAAAGGCAGTATGCCTGGAAGGTTCACATCTTCTACAACTACAGGGTCACTTCCATGATCAAATGGACACATATCTCCTCTCATACAGAAACCCTTTTCTGAAAAGTTAAAACAGTATGTTATCAGGAAAAGTCTGCAGTGTTCTGAGCAGTGCAAATTAATAGCTTTCCATTCAGTTTCGGAATTGAGTTCATAAACTTCCAATTGCAAAAAAAGCTCCACCCATTTTTACTTTTTATGTTTCACTTGTAAAACAATAAAATGAAATACAAAATACTGAGGATAAGAAATAGTTTAGAAGAAAATATTTAAAATGTCTGGAAGATATAATGGTTATTGTCATCAATGCTCAGCAAGGCAATGGGATAACTCGTTTTTGGTTCTTACCATCATAGTCTCTGCAACGTTTCTTTGGCAGTGGAGGTCTCCCATAGGAATTGTGGTCTAATTGTTCTTCATGAAAATCTGACCAACTTTCAGTAGTATTATTTCCATGGTGAGCAGGAGCGATAACCGTTATAGTGCTACTTAGTGTAGGGGCAGGGTAATGGCTGGATGAAATGTTTGTTACAGAAGATACAGGGGTATAGTTGTTTTCTAATGGCTCTGTTCTGTCCAAGTCGTATTTTGGTTTCCCTATATCTCTTTCTGCAAAGAAGAACAAGGCATCCACATTATGTCAGTAAGACAAGTATTACACAAACTGATGAACATTTTTAAAACTAAAAAAAACTCCCAATCCCAGCTGGTTTATAGATCTGAAAGCATGCAGGGCAGCCAATGGCAACCTCAAATCACATTTAAAAATACAATTGGCTAAGTGTCTTAAATCCTGAAACACATAAATAAAGCCCTTTACTGTGGGACAAATGAGGTATCAAACCCAATGACTTGTTGTGATGTCATTTCATCAGATTTCGCCCAGAGAGAGATCTGGAGGAGGCCCCATGTGTGTGCTCTTCTTCCCCAATAATCTCACCATGGGAAGGAACGGGCAAGTGAACCAGAAGAAAGACCATTCAAATATATAGTTTTTCTTGGTTCAATTGCTCCTTTGCACCTCTAGTGTACAGAGTGTGGAAAAAGCATGTGAGGGAAAGCAAGAAGCATGTGTCTGCTCATCCAGTGCATGAGAACAAACACCACTGAACACCATGGTTTACTTCTAAGTATATATCCACAGGATGGCACTGTACTTAAAACGTATGTGTCTTAGAACACACTTGTGTGGCATATTTGTATATTATTGTCCTGGTACTTTCAAAAGAAATCTTCAGAGCTTTTCTAGAGCAGAAACATAATCATATATATTTATTCCTACTTTATATCCTGCCTCTCCTTTGAGGATCCCAAGGCAGCACATATGATTCCTCGCCTCTCAGCGGTATCCACAGACTTGTCCGTTATTGGCCAGAACATTAATGATCATCTGAATGTATCAAATGATATCTAACCACATATATTGAAAAGTCTCCGGTAAGCAAGTCTTATCCATCCAAACCTGAAAACGTTCATTTTCTACAGAGTACCAATTTGTAGTTTGGAAACAGTCCTACACTCATTCATTCATTTAAGTTTACATATTGCAAAAAAACAAACAAAAAACTTTAAAGCAGTTTACAAAAAGAATTGCGATGCTGCAAGTCAGCATGTGCAGAGCATCACTCACCTCTGCTCCTTGTTCTGCTTCTACTTCGACTCCTGCTCCTGTCGCGGTCTCGATCCCGCAACCTCTCCTTGCTCCAGCTTCTACTGCGACTCCTGCTGTAGCTCCGGCTCCGCCCCCTTCTTCTGTTGTAGCGGTCTCTATAGGACTCTCTTCGCGGGGGATTACGGTCGTAGTCTCTCTTGCGAGAACGCTCCTCTTTCTTTCTTTCATCCCTGCTTCTAAATATTTTGGATTGTTACACAGAAATAAATTCTAGGCTCTAAACAGAAAATTCATACCAAATATAAGAGTGTAACCATTTGTATCAGAATCAGTGAAAATGTTTTTTAAATGAACACAAACACTATTTTAAGTGCCAATTCTGGGCAAAAACAAACTTTGAACCAGCACCAGTTATCACCTACCACAGGTCATTTTAAAAGCTATATAGTTTGGGGCAGTGCTATTTTTCTAGAAAGAGAGGTGCTGGAACTCACCAGGAACACCTTCCTTGTTCGTTTATAATGACAATGGCACCCACCAAAGAGGTGGTGGAACTAAGTCCAGGTGAGTTCCAGCTGAAAAAAAGCCCTGGTTTGGGGGCTTGTTCAGGTATCGATACATCGCCCAGGACTGATCTGAGGGCCAGAGCACAATGGCATCTTTCTGAGCGGTATATCATGAGTGAAATCACCACCGCTCTGGAGTCCCTCTGCTGCCAGCACTCAGAACGCTGAGGGGGAAACGAGCTGCATCAGCCCCAGCCCCATGAGGCGCCAGGGGTCAATGTAGCTTGTCCCCCCCCCCTCCATTTTTCATCATCGTGATGCATTACTATATTGTAATGTTTGGTTGGTGATACATTGTGATGTTGAAAGGCGGTATCGCCCAGCCTTAACTTACACTCCTATTCCCCCCCCCCCATGAACTCCCCATAGATGCAAGAACATGCTATGCTATTTGAGTTTCTGAGCTCAAGGACATGAAGCTCTGTTACTGTATATTAGAAGCAGACTGGCATACCAATAGCACAGCGCCAGTGTTAGAAACTGAGATAGAAAAGCTAGGAGCTCCATGACACCTTAAACCTAGATTATGGGTGCATCAACGGAATGTCTCAGCACGCTGTTTTATAACAAGAATACAAAGCTGAAAATGAATGAACTGCAGCTAAAATATTATGCTCATTTTTCACAGGTCTCTTCTCCAGACTTCAGAGAGTAGCTGGAACTGGGGAGGCAGAAAAAAGTCCTCCTTTCCTTCCATTCTGAAGTTTTAATCTGAAATCTCAGGTGCAGTACCGCGCCCAGAGCTGAGAAGCTGCTCACACTAATGACATCCCATGTTGCAAAATGCGCCTAGAACAACGCAAGTTTTGAGCTGCACAGCAGACACCCTCCTTCTCTCATTGGAAACACAGGAGCAGAGAAAAAAGTCTGCCCCGATGTAGACTCTCACAAGAGAAAACAAAGCAAATGAAAGGGGAGAGAATACTTCAAATTACCCAGCAATGTAATGTAAAGTGGCTTATATTTCCACTGTTTGATATGCAGCCTAGACCTTCATGAGCTCAGACATTCTTAGCAGTAGCCAAGGCAGGATTTGCTTCCATGAAAAATGGATGCATACCAAAGGCAAATCCTAATTCAAATGCAATAATCTGTGCATAGTGGGGTGCTTTCCTGCAGATGCAAGTGTTGTGCATTTTCCCCAATTTATCATACAAAATGTATATTGACTCAAGACAATCACCATCCGTTTAAGTGGGTGTAAAAAACACTGATGATGCAGAGTTGTTGTAGGAAAATTCAGAGGTTGACAATTTTCTAATACAAAATTAACTAAGGTGCTCTTTAACTTCAAAACTGCCAGGTGGAAGGAGATAGCTATGTTTGAAAGCACACTCCCTTATGTATCTATAAAAACTTCATTAAAAACTACAAAATTTGGATTGTGCTCTGTATGTATTACACATGGAGACTTGCTCATTTATACCTTTGTATCCTTGCCATATAATTTGTTTCAAACGGCTGTAACAGCAAACAATGTAACTAAATCCACCTCAAAACATTTATACATGAAAAAGGAAGGCAAAGCCAGTAAAAAACAATAACATGAAAACTTTATTAAATAACCTCTCCTGGTTTTTACTACAAGGGACAGAATACATGATCACCTGGTTTCTCGATAGCGTGAACTTGACTGAGGGGGACTATGGTTTAGCCTTCTAGAAAACTTTTTCTCTCGCTCTTCCTCTTTAATGACCTTGATAAAGGAGGAAAATGAAAATCAGACAACAGTACAGCACCCAGAGAAACATCCAGCAACCAAACAAAATAGAACCATTTCAAAATCCTTCTCAAGAATTCTATGCCCTCAGCCCTCAGACCTGCACATCTTTGTAATAAAGAAGATGCTTTGACATGAGAATTTGAAGTTTAGAAGAGGCATCAGGCAAAAAATTCCACTTCTCCCATGCCTTGGGTTAATTAAACAATCAATGGCCTTTTAAACTGGGAGATATTGCTTTTGTTTGTTACTATGATATACCCTTTTGTGCTTTTATATTGCAAATTGCTCTGTGAACTTTGGATGAAGGGCGGTGTAGAAATTTATAAACATAATGAGTAACACAATAAATAAGGGTTTTTAGACATATATGTGATAATCCACTCTCGCTCCGGGTTCGCCAAACAAATATTGCACCTGTAAATACTAGTCCCACACCCTTGATCCAATAGTAACACCCATAGCTTCATTCTCTAAGGTTCACTATCTCTATCATGTAGTTAAGAGTCACCAAGTGAAGTTTATCCTCAACGATCACCTATCAAAAGTATTGAGCTTTAAGAAATTGGCATTTAAATGCATTGCAATTGAAAACAGATTAAACATACAGACGCAAATTGCAAGATACGCATTAAGAAGAGGATGCATGACTGATCCCTACCTCTTCCTTCTTAGTTTCTTTTTCCTGATGCTGAAAAAAGTCTGATTTCAGGCTTCCCGATGTCGGCTGCTCCGGTGGAGGTAGATAGCTCTTTGTATTCACAGCATCAAAAAGTTTTTCTACGAATATCTGGGTCTCTAAAACAAGATCCAAAGGTAACACTTGACAAACAATTTCTATGGCTAGTATTACTCAGAATTCAATTAGCCATTTTGAATCGGTTGAGCAAATGGTCACCCTCCTGTTTGCTTGGGGTACATGACAACTGTAGGCAGTAGAGAAGACCAACAGTAACCCTTTCACCAACCCTTTCCCATCAATGGCACAGTGCTATCCCCAAAACCCATCCCTGGAGCTTTCAATCTTGAGAAAAGCAGCATCAGGCATTCATCTGCCTCCTCAAGTGTTGGCAGACGCTTTATAGACAGCACATGGGAAAAGAGCAGTTCTGGCAAGCAGAGCACAGAGGAGAGAGAAGAGAAGTATATCTACTATGCACTTTGGAAAGTTTTGTTCGTCTGTTCTCTATAGGTTGCCTCTTGATATACCATCACCAAACTTGGTAGAAGAATGCCCAAGGTGGGGGCGGTAGTCTTCGTCAATGTTTGGATGCCAGGAGGCATTTTGAATCAAGATGGTAGACTAAAACACAACTTTGGGATGACTACAATCAATTTTTGGAGTGACAGATACAAACTCAAAAACTGCACTATTCATTTAAAAATGACAAAATGTTTGGGTTTATAAAAATGACTGGGGAGTGCTCTGTAATTGAAAGCAGTTGATTTATTATATTAACAGTCATACCTCGAAGTCAAACACCTTACGAGTAGAACGTTTTGGCTCCCGAATGCTGCAAACCCAGAAGTTCCAGTTTGTGAATGTTCTTTGGAACCCAAACGCCCGACGCGGGTTCCGCAGGAGCTTCCTGCAGCCTATCAGAAGCCACGGCTTGATTTCCGAACATTTTGGAAGTCAAACAGACTTCCGGAACGGATTCCATTCGACTTCCAAGGTATGACTGTATTTTTTATATATCTAAGGCATCTACTATTTAATTCTTAGTGTTTCTAATACTTAATTCTAGATGATTATCCAATAACCACTCAAAAGGATTCAGAGCTTCCAAGAGTGAAACATATGATGCATTTATTTTCTACAACAGGATTTGAGTATCTGTAATGTCTCTTAGATGTTATACACTACTTTATTTCTTTGAATCAACAAATCTGTTGGGCTGCATACTTTTTTGTTCTATTTAATGCAGAGCCATTCAGCCCAGGATGCAATAATAATCATATACAATTAATTCAAGATGGAGTCAGAATTCAAAACAAGTCAGTGATATATTTACAAGAGCTTACCCTTTTGAAGAAACACATCCAACTGATCAACACATAGTGCCCTCAGTTCTTTCTCACTTTTATCCTTCTTTACCAAAGCAAGAACATACTTAGCTAGAGCTGATGGGTCTGCATCACATCTGTAAAAGGAGCAAAACAAGACTGCTGTCAGTAATGAAGATATCCTAAAAAGTTAACTCGAGCTGGTGCAGTATGCCCAGGGTGTTCCGTATCTTTACAATTTCATTTTGCATTGATGTGTGTTATATAAAATGAATCAAGTGTCAACTTCTACTGAAAAAGCCAGTCTATGAATCAATTTGTTTTACTTTACTGCATTTTGGACCACTGTTGTGCTCATAGCTGTTCCCAAGGGTTACCCGGCCTTCAGTGACGGGGTCAAAATGTGTAAGGTTGACCCAAAATGCTGGGCATTGTGTACCCTTCAGCCAGGCTTTCTGCAAAGTATTAAATCCCCTTTGCCCCAACCATTAAAATACAGGCATGACCATTTTAGGAGCATTCAACTGATGTGTAATTGCCAACACTTGGGAGCTTTTGGATGTGGAATGGGGGCGGGGCAGAACAGGACTGGCTAATATATGCTCCACCGACATGTACAGGGGGGCAAGAACAGAAACCCCACGCAACATGGTCACCGCCTGTAACATTTTGCTACTTAGTAAAGGAATTGTGGCCTCTGCTGTTCTTACTTATTTAAAAAAAGGTGTGTGAAGTTTCACTGGAATAGTTTTACCATTGTGATGTTCATTTTATCAATGATAATTACTGGGCTTCTAGCCATTAGTTACTGTTCTGCAGACTATATGTAATTAGCTGATGAGGTATGACACAGAGAAAAAGAGAACCGGCTAATACTAAACATAAAAGCATTTCATGGCTAACCAAAAGTTGGCTCAAGGACAATCACATTGTCACTTATTTCTTAACCATCTATTGACAAGTGGGGTTAAATGCACCCCAACAGCACTGAAAAAGCATTCATAAAACTTTTGGGTTCTTCCACAATTCAATGTTGCAAATAGTCCTCAATGATGAAAGGTTGTGGAATACTGTTATATATTGATACCTGTATGTATTTAGCTTGTTATAATACAGTTCTATTTAAAAAAGCACTATGGTGAAGTATAAATTGCCATAGGTTGTTTCTGTGAGGATTAAATTATGGAAAAATCAAGGTTTTAACTTTTACAACTTTTGATGTCAATTCTGCCACTACTGTAGTAACTGAGAAACCATAAAAGCTGCACAAAAGTCCAAGAAGTCAACATGATCCCAAGACATTCACTTCCTTTAACACCACCACAAATGGTATCAGGGCAGGGTCAATAACATTCCACACATTTACCACCAAATTGCTTTAGAGTTCCAGATAAAGGGAGATCTAGGCTTTTCAATATGCTCATACACGTCATCTTCAAATTTACTTATCCAACTAGAGTATCCTTAAGATGTAGGTGTGATACACGACTGGCGTGGGTTCAGCTGAAACTTTACTAACTTGTTTCATCATTGTGCATCTATCTAAAGGAGACTAATTTCAGTCTCTCTGTGGAGGAGTGTGATATTCCATCTAAACAAGTAATGTTCTCTGACTGTCATGATCAAAGTAGCCTTAAAGAGATGGTTCAAGGAAACTGGGAACACCTGAAAGCATCAACGGTCTTTGCAAGACTGGATGTTCTTTTAAATTAAAAATTAACGTTACACTATTTTAAATATTCCTTATCCATCATGTTCTTCAAGATAAAACAGTCGGTCACTTGCACAAAGATTAGAAAAAACACCGAACATAATATTAAACATAAGCACTTCCCATTCTTAAAAACAAGATACAAGGTGTATCTAGCCACCCAGAGCGGTGGGACAACCCAATCAGATGGGCGGCATACAAATAATATAATTTGTTGTTGTTGTTGTACTGAGAATAGAACCACTGAAATTAATAAGTACATTAAATTTCAATGGGTCTACCAATAGAACTTAGCTGGCTACAACCCACCATTTTGAGGCACTTAAAAATAATAACAATACAGTGATTGAGTACCAAGTAACTGAAGTTTGTGAAATATGGTATAGGATACCTTAAAGCAGCGGTTTTCAACCAGTGTGCCATGGCACCCTGGGGTGCCTTGAAAGAAGGTCAGATGTGCCACAGGCAATACTGGCCTCAGTCCCTCTTTCCTCCCCTCCCTCCTCTGATGTCCTCTCATGTGTCTGCCTCCAAGGGCTTTCAAGCCCTGGCTACAAGCTCCCCAGGCGAATGGTGTGTCTCAGGGACTGGTCAGGGGGTGCTAGTTGCCCAGAGCTGAGGAAGCCTTGGAGCAAGCAAGCAAGCAGGCGAGGGAGCTCAGCCAGCCAGTCCGCCAGGTCCTTGCTGTTGGGAATGGACAGACAAGTGGGAGGCCTGGCAGACGGGCATGGTTCTGCCTTTCTTGTGCTTGCTGTGTGCAAGGCTTGCCTAGGAGCCTGAGAGTCTGGTTCTGAAAGGGTGCCTTTCCACCACACAGACCCAGCAGCACCCGCTGCTGCTATTGCTGCCTCCCAAAGTGAGTAAGGTGCTGGCCTCATGTTCACCTCTGGCCAGGCTCCGTTGGGCCACCAAGGCTGGGGGCATCCTCTTCCCAGGCCCCTGTGAGGCAGTGTGAGGAGGCACCTCTCTTTGGGGGAGGGAGCTCAGAGACCAGGGTTGGCAGTAGTGACTGCCTGGAGGACTTCCAAGGACAGGTAAGAGGAGGTTGAGGAAACACTCCACAAGGGAGGGTGTTCAAAAAAGGGTAAGAGGCTGCCAGTTCTGCGAGAAAGGGGTGACATAACTGGGCTCCTGAGCCCCACAGGGGTGCAGCAGAAAAATGGAGTTGGTCAAGAGAGCTGTGGACCCAAAAAGGTTGAAAACCTCTGTCTTAAAATTTCAAAGTTATCAGTGAAAGGTCCCCTACCAGTATTACATTAAAATTTCTAAGCATTTCAGAAATTCATACATCTATTATATAGTCTGCACAGTATATGGCCACTGAATTAATGTTTCATAGAATCATAGAACTGCAGAGCTGGAAGGGACCCCAAGGGTCATTTAGTCCAACCCCAGCAATGCTGGACTCTCACCTAAATCATAGCTGACAGATGGCCAACCAACCTCTGCATAAAAACCTCCAAGGATGCAGACTCTACCACCTCTCATGGGAGTCTGTTCTACTGTTTAATCTTCTGGAAACCACCTCCTCTGTTGGATTTACATTGTTCTCTTCTGTTTGGAACAGTTTACATACATTATCATTGCAATTGCTTTATCTGTTTTCATAATTTTGCATTTTATTGTTGTAACCCATCCTGGGACCTTACCATGAAGGGTGCATAGGAAATCTTAAAGATAAATTTAAAAATGTGAGCTTCTCAGAAATTCAACAGTCTGACTCAAGCATGAAAATCATGTTGAGTAAAGAGGAAGGTGAGCCAACAATGGTGCTGGAATGATAACAAAAGACCTTGTAGGGGCTGGTTGCCATGATGATGTCCCTTGTTGTGTACCCTTTAAAACCTTTACCATATGAAGCTTCCTGTGTCATGATTCCCCTGGATGCATCAAGTTCAGAAGCTTACATCTGCTTCAAATGTTTCAAAACCAAGCTAGACTGCAACACACACTTGTTAAAAATCACTGTATTTTGCAGTTACTCAGCAAACCTTTCGAGGCTGGAGAGTTTACACAATTACACGGTACAAGATTAAAAACCTTTAAAAAAGAAGTCATTTAAAAAATGGAAGTTTAGCTCTCTTGTCAATTACAGACATTCTTCCAGTTTTTATATAGCTCACAAACTCATTCAAACTATTTACATACAACATTTACCATTTTTAATTGACTTGTTGACAAGAATCTTGTTGCCAATATGGCATAGCATCATAATTTGTTTAGCCATCTGAGCAAATATTTCCAGAAATCAAGTTTCAGAAGCCCAATGAAAGTTATAAATGTATACCCCACTTCTGAGCTACAAACTCTGCCCACTCAGCAACATTCAGTTGTACACACTTTATCTTTGTATTCTTTTGGATAACATTTTATAAAAGTGGTGCAAACAGCAAAGAACAAATCCCACTACTAGTAGCTTACCTGCAACATCATATTTTCCAAACATAACAGTTTTTAGTGCAGTTCCCTGGGAGCAAAATGAATGGGTCATCCATGCAACTTGCTCATATATTAAACTACATATAAAGAATCCAAATGACATGAAAAATGTGAGAAAATCAAAGAAACCAGGAGGCCAAAAACTTTTAGAATATAGGAAGAAAACAAATCCTATCAGGAAGTTAAAAAAGGAGGACTTTAAGTCCCCAAACAGGCAAGTGCAGAAATTCATTACAAAATAAAGTATGTCCATCACGCTGTATTTACTCGAATCTAATGCTCACATTTTTTTGCCAAATGACGTTGCGAAAATTAAGGTGTGCATAAGATTCTATGGCACATTTACATTCGCCAGCAAATACTTTTTCGGTTTCAAGGTTCTGAAAATTGATGTGTGCATTAGATTCAATGGCATATTAGATTCAAGTAAATAAGTGATCTCCTTCTTCAATTTCTATTCCACATTGTGACGATTCAGTCAAGCCATTTTATCATTTATTCAGGCAACGTAAATGGAATAGAAATTTCTTTGCATCAGAAATGTATACAATGCATTTCAGTTTACTGTTCCAATAAATGTCTGCATCACTTTGAGGCTTTGCCTCCTTTTGGGGACTTGCAGGCCTCTCAATGCTGCCCCTTCCTCTTCCTGCCCAAAGATTTCTCCTACACACAGCTTATTTACGGTAATATAAAAGATGGGAAACCAAAGTAATAATAAAACCATGAACTACATTTAAACCATCTCCTTGATTGTATTCCCGTCATAATGAATTACAGCAACAAAATCCCAGGGCATTTAACAAGCAGAAGGAACACTTTCCATTTTAATGAGCCTATGCTTCTACAATGTCTCTGTACAATACAAATGTTTAACCATGATTTCCCAAAATAACCTGAGTTAGAAAATAGTAAGCTTGTGCAAAAAGTATCATTCCAAGAGAACTAAAGGACAATAGGTTGAATATCCTGAAAAAGCCAAATCAAACAAGTAGTTCAAATGAGAAATAAATATGATTGAAAACTCCAGGGAGCACTGCAGTGAATCAACACGGCAACAACAATGACTGAAAGTGTTTGCCCAGTCTACACGGACAGCACCTCCAGGGATGTTTTTAAACTAGGAGACAAGTATATTAACAAGGAAAACAGGGAGAAAGACTGTTCAGAATAATAATCAAAACCTATTTTCGCAATAACCATTCCATATTTACTTATTGTGTTCACAAGACTGCTGTCTTATGAGGACACTCATCTTTTATCAGATAGATTCTCCATTAAGAAAATCTACCATATTTGAAGTGGCATCGGTAGCCAAATGAAAGAAAAGTTTATGCATGTTTCTTGTTGAGATTGATTGCAAAGAAGTCTCCATGTTTGGTATCAAAAAGTGATATTAATTAAAAAAAGGATTCCAAGTCAATGTTTTCCTTAGCCACATATTTATTTGCAAAGAATAGCTTGGTCCAGACATGCAGAACTATAAGATGGAAATGGGAATGGCAGAACACACCATCTCACTTCAGACGATGGAATGAATCACATTTTTTAAAGCTCTCTGGTGTGAAAAAAAAGTGTGCTCATCCAGTGCAACAAGAACAAGGCTGAACTAGAATCTTTCTCCATGGTGTGCTACTATTACTTGCAAATGTAGCTATGTAATTTGCTACTCACTTAGGGCTGGTAATAATCGTTTCCGAAGATCACCTGAAAGTTCAAGGTGAACCTGCCAAAGCAACTATTGCTGCACTATGCTACTCTGCCCCAAGCAGGTAAATAGTGAATGCTACAATGGTTGTATTTATTCCCTCAACTCTACCTAGATAAGACCTTTTGCTTGTTAAGAAGGCTAGACAACAGAGCACTAGGACTGCATCAGCAGCAGTGCTGCATTTCCCAGCTCCACAATTAACAGAAAAGTACTATGCAATATAGGAAATGACCATACATTTAGTCAAAGCAGCTCAGTATTATCTAGACCCGTGATTCCCTAACACTTTCCCCTCTATGAACCGCTTGAAAATTAGACTCTTGAAGGGCCACTTAATGATTTCCCACCCCATCCCCACGTGCCTATTGTAGCTATTGTAATGCACTAGGCGAAATATGATTCTATGATTCTATGATTCTATTCTATGATTCTATGAAATGATGTGTGACTTCTATTTGCATTTTAACTGCTTCTTTCATTTCTTATCCAACACTGATTACAAGTTGAAGTCCACAGAATTCACAGGCAAACTGTGGAACACCAGAATGATGTTTGTGGACCACAGTTTGTGAACCCCTGGTCTAGACTGACAATGGCTCTCCAGGGTTTCTAGCAGAATTTCTCTTAGCCCTACCTGGAGTTGCCAGGGATTGAACCTCCATGCTAAGAAAATGTTCTGCTTCTGAGCTGCAGCCCTTCTCATTTTATGAAGTGGCTACATGTGTCCTATCTCTTCTGTTCTTAAGGCAGAGAGCAACCACAATGCAGTGCCGCTTTTACCAACAAGATGTAGCAGATGACCAACCACTCCTGAAACCTAACTGCAAAACTGCACAAAAATATACATATCTGACAAAGGATTTCAAGATTTCCCCTTGTTTGCACATATACACATGAATGTTTCCACACACAGCACACTTCACTGGGCACAAGAGTTAAAGAATCGTCTTGCATTTTCAGTACAGTGGTACCTCGAGTTACATACACTTCAGGTTACATACGCTTCAGGTTACAGACTCCGCTAACCTAGAAATAGTACCTTGGGTTAAGAACTTTGCTTCAGGATGAGAACAGAAATCGCATGGCGGTGGTGCGGCAGCAGCGGGAGGCCCCATTAGCTAAAGTGATGCTTCAGGTTAAGAACAGTTTCAGGTTAAGAACAGACCTCCGGAACGAAGTAAGTACGTAACCAGAGGTACCACTGTATTTATTTGGCACCCAAAATCACACCTTTAGAATCTAAATGGTCATCTGCTCCTTCCAGGACTTTTGTGTTAAAAAAGCTCCTATTGCATTTCCATCTAGGGTTCACTATCCTCAGCCAAACAAATCAGCTCTTGCAAAGAATGTAACGATTTCTGTACAAGTCCCTACTTCTGCATTTGAAACAAGAATCCCTGGCGTGACCAAAAACTGGACAAACTGAGAATCAATGATAACTCTTCATACCATTTCTTATCACGCTGGTTATGGAGGCTTAATCTGCACACAGCATAAGATTGTTAATCTCAGGGTTGTGGGTTTGAGCCCCATATTGGGCAAGAGAGTCCTGCATTGCAGAGGATTGGGATAAATGACCCTTGGGGTACCTTCCAACTCTACAATTCTGTAATCCCAAAATGTAGTTACACATCCAGAAATCAACTTACAGTGTTCAATTTCTGAGACAATGCAAAGGAGTAGCACAGTCACTAAATTTTCTTATCGTGTTTTGTCCATTCTGCTTTTATGCAGTAAGTTATATTAAAATGATGTTTTGTTATGTTAAAAGAATTACTGATTCTTCATCCCAGGAGTATTTCCACTGTACCAACACCCTGCTTTGCCACAAATCACAATTTTTCTACCTATCAGCTGCACGGTGCAAACCCTTTGAATTGGTGGTAGCCCGGAAATAGCTGGCAAGAATAAACATCTATTAAAAACACACTGCACTCTCAAACTTTTGTGTCAACAATTCAATTCAAAGCACCAAAGAGTGAACCAAGAATTCAATTTAATACATTGTTGGGCAAGAGTCTCAAACAGGAAAACAGTTGACATTTTAAAAAAAAATTGCAACTGAACTTTTACTTTTACCCTTTAATTCCTTGCTCACAAGGAACTGTGAAACATACGACTTTATGACAGAAGTGCATAAAGCATTTGTTAATTAAGTGTGCTTTCTCATAAGGAAACTATACATCGTCCAATGTGATGGCAGTATAATTCTATACAGCATCAGTTATTTACACACTATAAAGTCTGAAACATATATATGTAAGAGTCAGGTGTACCAGATCAAGGTATACATACATACATAACCCATAGGTGCAGATCAGTTAAGCACAGCAAACTTTCACAACAACTACAGCAAGGGAAGGTCAAGTCACCCATCCTCTTGCGCAGCAGTGCCCTTCCACAAACTTTGAGGCAGCAATACCTATGTGGGCTAATTTCCAACTTTTGTTTCGAGTTGTACCACTACAGGCTGCAGGTATAGGGGCTGTCGTGAGTTGAAAGCACCTCCATACACAATGTTCCCCCCTCCTCCACCCCACCAAAGACAAAAAACAAACACACCTTCACAGAGTGAACTAGATCAGTGGTTCCCAATTAGCTAATTACTGAAGACCCCCTATTTTTCAAAATCCAAGCCATGGGAAAATTTGATAACTCTATGGTAGCTACCTCTGCAAGGCAATTTTTTGAACGAAATGTGGAGCAGCCCCTAATAAGCAAACAATTTTAGGTACACTAAAAAAAAGACGATAAAATTTGTGATATTACCATGCAAAAAATTATTTGAGGGAGAAGCAAGGGATGGAGTTGCAGACCCCCGGGATAGGTTCTGTGGACCCCCAGGGGTCCCTGGACCCCTAATTGGGAACAGTGATTCAATAATCATAAGGTGATGATGGTTTTCTTGCTAACCACAGACAGCCTTTAAGGCTGTCACTTTCTGTTTGGGTAGTGCACTGCAATAGCTTTGAACAGAACACGTCTGCTACTTTTAAACTGCCTACACCCAGCGTTCGAAACTCCCATTATTCGAGGCGTGTTCTGTGACAGGGAAATCATTAGCGTGAGCCGTTTCTGAGTTTTGGGCGCAGTACAGCACCTGAGATTTCTGCTTAAAACTGCAGAGTGGAAGGAAAGGAGGACCTTTTTCGGCCTCCCCACTTCCAGCTGCTCTCCGAAGACTGGAGAAGAGGCCCTCTTAAGAATACAGTGGTACCTCGGGTTAAGTACTTAATTCGTTCCGGAGGTCCGTTCTTAACCTGAAACTGTTCTTAACCTGAAGCACCACTTTACCTAATGGGGCCTCCTGCTGCCGCCACGTGATTTCTGTTCTCATTCTGAAGCAAAGTTCTTAACCGAAGGTACTGTTTCTGGGTTAGTGGAGTCTGTAACCTGAAGCTTATGTAACCCGAGGTACCACTGTATTAGGGAGGACCAGACCATGTGCAAAATCAATGTAACATTTTAGCTGCTGTTCATTCATTTACAGCTTTGTATTCTTGCTAAGACAATAAAAAAGCACAGTGGAGCCCATAACCTAGGTTTAAGGTGCCACAGGGCTCCTAGCTTTCCCATCTCGGTTTCTAACACTGGCATTCCAGTTTGCTTCTGAGGTACAGTAACAGAGCTTCACGTCTCGAAGCTGTTCAGACACTCCAACGGCATAGGGTGTTCATGGTTGGGGGGGGAACAGGGGTGTGTTAGGGCTAGGCGACCCCACTTTTCAACACCCCCAGCCAAACCTTGCAACGTAGTCACGCGTCGCGATTGGGAACGACTGAACCAGATGCAAGGGAGGATGAAGAAGTCAGGTTTCTGCACACCAGACACCCCCACCCACCCACCCCAGTGACACCATGGGTCCATTTTTGCAACCCCCGCTTGCAGAGCCTCCACGCGGGCGGGTGCGCATTTATGCACCTCCGCACACGCATATGCAGGATGAAGGCGCCCTGAATACACGTGTGCGCGCGCGTTCAGACGTTCCCCACCCTCCCTCCTACTCACATGGGCGCCAAGGTCTTGCTGAGCCACGATTTCAGCGCCTCGAAGTTTTCTATGATCATTCTCGCCACCATCCAGAGCCGGCCCGAGCCCCGCCTCCTCAGGCAGCGGTGACGAGGGCTTGGCGGCGAGGGCCCCGGGCCTGAGGGGACGCCGAGAGAGAGGCCCGAGCCAAGGAAAGGGGCAACGGCAGGCGGCCGGGCAGCCTCCCCGGCCCTGACCCCGGAATGCTTATGCGGACGCGGCCCCAGCTAAAGCCTCTCTCCTTTCTTTCTTATTTCCACCCCCCCCTTTTCCCGCCCCTTCCCTTCCTTTCCTCGTCTTCTTTTCGCGCAAGGAACAACTAAGATGGCGGCGGGGAAGCGTCGCGAGGCTTGCGGAAACCTCGCGAGGGGGCGCAACGGGCGGGGAAAGCGGGAGGCGGAAGAGCGAGCTAGCGCGCAGGCGCACGGCGGGGCGGGGGGGGGACGGGGCGTCACTAGCCGGAGGAGGCTGCGCGCGCATCCCCGGCTGGTTTGAAGGGCCGGGATCTCCTTCAAAAGAGGGGCGGAGAGGGGGGCGTGGCCCGTCGGAGGGTATGGAGTTACAATATATGCAATCCCGAGCCGAGGAGATAAATAATTATACAACCTTCAGAAGGCATCTGAAGGCAGCCCTGTAGAGAGAAGTTTTTTAGTGTTTTATTTTTATTATGCTTTTTATATGTTGAAAGCTGCCCAGAGTGGCTGCAGCAACTTACACAGCTGCAAAGAAAACGTTTTAAATGTGTTTTAAAGTGCAATACACAAATGTAATTCTAGATGGCGACAGTGAACTCTGCAAAATTCAATGCATTTTTCAAAACATTTTTTTAAAAAAAGCATTTTCACAGCATTTGTTTATATGTGTGTAGATTCCACCCCAGTCTTGGGAGGGCGGGGAATAAATAATAAAATTATTATTATTATTATTATTATTGAATAAGATGTACCTATTTTCATTGGAGAAATGTTGGAGGGTTTGGAATTTCCGCCCTCTATATAAATGTTCTTGTGTGCCTGGAATGAGCCCATTCTGCCACAATGTGCTTGCCTTTCCGCGTTCTGCAAGACTCTCCTGCGTCTGGCGTATGACGTAAGCTGCGCCTTTGGAACATGTCCTGATGCCTTATGCTTCTTTTCTCCTCTTGCTCACCCCAGTTACTTAGCAGAAAGTCCTGCCAAACCCTGCAGGAATCACTTTCAGGAAAAGTTTGCAAAGCTCTTATTATACCACAAACTCAGCACTCAGTCGCTAAAGTGGATTGGAAACTCTATTCATAAATATTCACTGGGGAAACAGCTATTTTGCCCATTTTTGCCTACCCTAACACCGAATATAGCAGGTTGTGGGGAGTGTATTGAAGTGTGTCTCGCTGCCATTAAGTGGGTTTGAATATACTAATATGGAATAACAAACTGTATTAGTGATGTAATTACAAAATGAAGAATTAACTTCATGATTTAGCTGGACTCAGGGCTGGAGGAACAGCAGCACTTGTAACTCTCCATGCTTTATGATAGAACATTTTCATGCTGGATGCAGTGTTGTACAACCTTAGCTACATTTCTGTCCATGTTTTATGAGATATATGTGGCCTATCACATGTAAAGCATCCTGAGAATGCTAGTCTTGTCTGATGATTCAATAAATCTTGGGTATGAAGGCCCATGAATGTATGGCATATGCAATTTGTGGCTGCTAATTTGAAAGGAAAGGAAGGGACCATTTGGAGGATAGAAGTTTTTGGGCTTCTTTACCATTCCCCATTTGGCTATTCCAAGTGCCTCCAAGCAGCTAACTGCTTCCGTGTTCATGAGAGTATCAATTATGGTCATCAATACTGTATAATAAATATTATAAATAGTTTTGTCCTCCTCCTGAACACAGCAGAAATAGAAACGAATTCCGTCATGTGACTACAGCAGTCAAATGTGAAGCCATTAAAATCCTGTAGTGTGACAACGCTCTCTGAGGATTTGAGCCATAAAATGCTACATACCGCGAATGGACCTGAACTGAGGATCTCAAGCTGAAATTCTCCATGTTCCTGGAATGCATCAATATCCTTAGCAACACGGAGACTCTTGGCTGTTAAACAATTGTTTGTAGAATGGAATGACCGTGCATGGAACTTGGTGACATCGGGATGAGCCTGTCAAGCCCATGGCTGTCGTGCGAAAAATGAGATTTGACACTACGGTCTGTGGGCCTGATTTTGTGAGCCCATGAAGTATGGAAATTGACACAAGGGGAATTTCACCATCTGGCGTAGGAAACAGGCAGAATGGATCTCAGGTACTGCATCTTCCCTCATTCGAATAGATCGTTTTTTTACAGAGGAGGAGAATAGTGCCCCCCCCCCCGAAGTAAAAACAGCAGGCGTCCAGGGAAAACACTGCAATGTAAGAATATCAATGTGTTGTACATATACATGGAGTTAGAAAGCAGTTGTCTTTTTGTAAGATGGGAATGTGGGGGGAAATGAACGAGAAAATCCAAATGGAAATCTCAATATTTCAGGTTCAAGACTGGAGGGGACATTCCAAATATTGGAATATTGGCATTCTGGGTAGGTTGTTTTTTTTGGGGGGGGGGGGGAGGACCGTCGGAAATCCTGTTCCTAGAAAATGAACCTCCACAGCAATGCTCATATACTTACATAAAATAAGAATGTACACATTTGAACATTTCTAACTTTAAAAAATGCTTCATTTTGACAAATTTCACCTCCGCTTCTTGTTGCGACTTAGAGTTGGCAAAAGGAAACTCAACAATGTAAGCCTACTGTCTTCTGTGCTTGCTTCATGAGGACTAGTAGTTGGGTGCCATGTTTGGAGGCGGCATGGCTTCCCACAGTTATCTGGCTGGCCACTTTGAAAACAGGATGTTGGGCTTTTGGTGCGATCCGCTGGGCTCATCTCTATGTTCTTGTGCTCCTTCTTCCCCGCCTGTTTCCTTGCTTGTGACACCGTAGCTCTCGAAGTGGCAAGGACAATGCCACCACAATTCTGCGTGTGTCCGTTCAGAAGTCACCGGTAAGTGGTTGGATTGGAGTTACGAATCGGCAAATCCTCCATTCAAATCTTGCCCCTTCCATGAACTCATGAGGTGGCTTGAGGCAAGGGACGGCTTTGCCTCAGTTCTCCGTCAGTACTATGGGCATAATAATACTATTTTGAGTTGGGGTGCAAAGGCACCTGGCTTCACCTAACTTTTTTTCAGAAGGCTTGAGAACGTGAGATGTCACATGCTCCAAGGAGACTGCAAGGCCCGTCATGGCAGCAGGAAAGTCTGAGGGCCCCCGCTGCAAAGTTAATTTTCAATATGGTGAAAAGGAGACTGTTTTCTTGCCACTTAGCCTTGTTTGAATAAGCGGGTATAGTTTCAACCAGGGTGGACTTTGGTTTTTCAGTGGCTCCCTGTGTGAGCCCAAAATTTGGTGCCCCCCTCCCTGCCTCTTTCTCTGTTTTGCGCATGCACCATGTCCTACCTGCAGTACCCTGGCGTGGAAAAACCAGTCCCACTGCCCTAAATCTGACTCTGTTTCAATACCATAAAAAGGTAAAGGGACCCCTGACCATTAGGTCCAGTCGTGGCCGACTCTGGGGTTGCGGCGCTCATCTCGCTTTATTGGCCAAGGGAGCCAGCGTACAGCTTCCGGGTCATGTGGCCAGCATGACTAAGCCGCTTCTGGCGAACCAGAGCAGCGCACGGAAACACCATTTACCTTCCCGCTTGAGCGGTACCTATTTATCTACCTGCACTTTGACGTGCTTTCGAACTGCTAGGTTGGCAGGAGCAGGGGCCGAGCAACAGGAGCTCACCCCATTGCGGGGATTCGAACCGCCGACCTTCTGATCGGCAAGTTCTAGGCTCTGTGGTTTAACCCACAGCGCCACCCGTGTCCCGCCTGATGTGCTTACACAGTAGTTAAACACTGTGCTTTTCTTCCAGAAAAAAAGGAGTGCTGCTTACTAACCATGATATTGTTACAGGAAGTGCCACGCTTTTAACCAGTGGTTTTTTTTTCCTAGGGAAAAAAGGGTGCTGGTACTGCTTACCCTTGAATACCTCCAGAAAAAAGTACTGGTTAATTGGCTATTTGTGCCACATTTCAAACTGCATTTCCTCATTCCTTTTCTAACCCCAATGTGACCTCTCTCTTTTCCTTTACAAGTGGATTTGTTGGGTCAGAACAATACAGCATTTTAGTTCTCTTTAATTGCACAAACCTGAATTTCTGGTAAGGCATTGATTCCCTGCTGTAAAACAACTGGCAATCTGTCAATGACCAGAGTTTATTTTATTTCCTTCTTCTGTGGTCCCACCAGAGGGAGCTCAAACATTGTTTCCTCTGCTGCTTAAGTGGCTGCCCTATATGTTTGCTTTAACAATTCCCATATTTCTCCCATAATAATACACAGTTCAGAGGTATGCCAAAAAGGAAAACTCTTCCCATTCTTTTTAAAAACATCTAAATCTTTCCAAATGTGTACGTGATACAGCAACCTTAACAAATACACACGTTTCTCTTTTTTTAAAAAAAAAAAAATCTAATACAAACAGAAAACCTACTCTGCAGCAGGGAAATCAGTACGGCTTCTTTTTAAAATAAATAAATAAAATTGCAAACATCTTTATGAAGGACTTCTTTTTCTCAGATGAATACAGTTCATTTGGATTCTCTCAGGAATCTTCCAGACAGGACAAGTTCTGCAATCTTAGAAGTTACAGATAGGTAGCCGTGTTGGTCTGCCATAATCAAAACAAAAAAAATTCCTTCCAGTAGCTCCTTAAAGACCAACTAAGTTAGTTCTTGGTCTGAGCTTTCGTGTGCATGCACACATGTGTGTATCTGAAGAAGTGTGCATGCACACGAAAGCTCATACCAAGAACTAACTTAGTTGGTCTTTAAGGTGCTACTGGAAGGAATTTTTTTTTTTGTTTTAATCTTAGAAGTGTTTGTTGTGGTGGTAGTTGTACAGAAACAAAGCACAAGACATCAGTATTTAGATACAATTGTGATGTTTCTTTCCCACGTCCTTCCCTCCTATATGTTTCTTTTGTCCTTTTTTAAAGTTACAGCAGTTCACTGTACTCCACAAGGTTCAACTTTCTTGCACCCCCAAAGTTTTATATGCAACATTTGCTTCGCTCGGGTACAATCTCTGGATCATTGTGAAATAAGAAATATACTTGTGATAGATAGCTCTCCTTTTAAGTGGCTCAAATCATCTCAAAATGTTTGCGCATGAATTTAAAGAGAAAGATCTTGTAATGCTAATGCTTGTAGCCATTGCCTACAGAACTGGACTTTAGTAAATTTGAAATGATTTGGGCTCTTGGTGTGGTTTGGGTTTTATTTTATTTTATTTTATTAAGCAATCGCCCAGATCCACTTGAGGAACTCAAGGCAAAACTTTTGAATAATATAAAGACAGACATAGTGCACTGTATTGTAAATCTGAAATCAGAACTCCTGCCCTAGGGTGGACTAATGTGCAGTTCAGCTAAATATAGAAATTGCCACCTGACTGAAGGGTTCTGCAAGGAGATGATATTGGCTATAAATACACCAGGATGCATGCAAATTAGAATAATCTTGCAGAGAAGATGCATTGAAGTTGCACGCAGCATTGTGAGGTCAAAACTGTCACAAACATTACAATTAAGTAACAAAGCCTATTTCAGCAGCTACTTTGTTTGTGGAATTCCATTCAAGATGCAATTTCATTGCTAACTGAAAATGGCAATGCATGCAGAATACAAATAAACTTACCAAAGTTACTATTTTGCATTGTTTTTCTATATATGCCCGTTTAATCCATTTGGGGCACATTTACAACCTTAACCAAAAAGGGTAAGGAGGGAAATCTATTCCCTACATTTACAGTACGACCCCCTTCCAATTTACTGATGGAAACTTCACCTTTTACTATACTGATGTTAAACCAGCGTTTCCTTTAGTGAACACAGAACATACATGTATGATCATCATACCTGTGGACATCTTTCCCCTCACATTTTATTTAAAGTTTTCAATTTTACAACAAATACACATTTATTAAAATGATCTCATTATCCTCGACTTCCCTTCCCCACCTTCCGTGGTTCATGAAAGTTCCCTTTATTCGACTGCATATCCAAAATGCTCTTTTACCATTTTATATTCACCTTCAGCCTAATTTCGTTTCTCTGCTCTGATTATTTTAGTCCTGCTTGCGTTTTAAGGTGTTTACAATAATTCTTCATATATTCCACAAATTTCTCCCATTCTTTCTTAAACATCTCCTTCTCTTGGTCTCGAATTCTGCTTGTTAAATCAGCCAGTTCAGCATATTCCCACAGTTTCATCTGCCATTCCTCTTTTGTTGGAGTTACTCCTTCCGTCCATTTGTGGGCATATAACATCCGTGCCACTGTCGTAGCATACATAAATAAGTTCTTTTGATGTTTTGGAATCTCCTCCCCTATTATTCCTTTAAAAAGGGCTTCCGGCTTCTTCTTAAAAGATACCTTCATCATTCCCCCCCCCCATTTCATTATATATCATTTCCCAGAAGTCCTTTACTAATTTTAGCAAGTTCACCACATATGATACAAAGTTCCTCCTTTTTCTTTACATTTCCAACAAATACCTGTGGACATCATTTTTAAACAACACTTTAGATGGATTTTGAAATCTTGTCAAATTACAATTTCCTTAGCATGTGTACATGGGTGTACTATTTAACACGCTCATACTTGTGTGTACGAAACCAAGGCCTTTTGTGCTAGCTGAATTAAACACCAGTGTTTCCCCAACCACTTGTCAAATGGATAGATCTGCCTTAAGATGGTAGTTTCATGGCACTATGACATGTATTCAGTGAAACTTCTTCAGCACATTACTTGATGTTGCGATGACATCTTGTATCTTTGTACAGTGGTACCTCGCAAGACGAATGCCTCGCAAGACGAAAAACTCGCAAGACGAAAGGGTTTTTGGTTTTTTGAGTTGCTTTGCAAGACGAATTTCCCTATGGGCTTGCTTTGCAAGACGAAAACGTCTTGCAAGTTTGTTTCCTTTTTCTTAAAACCATTAATACCCAGGGTGCATTGCTTGAAGAGGTGTAGTTGCACGCAGTGTGGTAGCCTTTTTTGAGGTTTTTGAAGACTTTGGTGATTTTTGAAGCTCTTCCAAAACTTCTTTTGAAACCGTGCTTCGCAAGACGAAAAATTCGCAAGATGAAAAAACTCGCAGAACGAATTAATTTCGTCTTGCGAGGCACCACTGTACTCGCTGCTTACATTACAGATTTGATTCTACTCTCAGAAGAAGTATATGTCTTTTGATGACGCCTTTCCTACAACATGTCGTGTTTTGTTTTCAAGAGTGATGGCCCTGAGGCAAATAGAGGCCTTAGCTGGAGGGGTGGGGAGAAAACACATGTTTTCTTTTGAAGGATCCCACCTCCCGTTTCTAATTCACGACAGGGTGCAAAGTTACAATAAGCAAGCACTAAAAACAGGGACCGATTACCATTATTCATTCCCTGCTTCTAGTCCAAAGACAGGCACGGCCCAAAGCGTCTCCCAATTTATCGCTGACTGTCGAGGATAATAATTGAGGTTCAAAAGATGAAGGCCTGAAAGTCTCATTCGTTATCATGCATCTCTTTTGCTAATCAGTTGCACGGAAAGTGTGCTGCAGGGAAAATGAGGTCAGCATAACAGATAGTTATTAGATCAGAACTAGTTCCAGGGCTTCTGAGTAAGCAACTCTTCTAGGCAGCTCCCTAGGGATAATATTTTGTAGGGGTCAGCAGATGGAAGAGATCTTTCCTTTGTTGCATCATGCTGGTGCATTCAATTCTTTGGCCCAAGAGCTTGTTGTTTTAAAAGTCCTATAAGTGTGGCAGCCTTGTCTCAGAAGATTCTTCTTAGGCCTGGGTATAATATATCACATCATGGTTTATACATTCTTGAACACTCCTGGTTGGCCGTTGCTCAACTTAGAAGGCTTGGAGAGTAAACATAGCATCAGAGCTGTGGATTCATTTAGAACTTGTTTGTACTGTACTGCTGAAGCCACAGAACTATACAAACTTGTTCATAGTAGCTTACTACAATCAGCATCGTTGTCTACAAAAAATGTGCCAAGTGCATAAAACCACAACCACATCTCCCTTATAGAAGGCCCAAATAAAAATAATGGAAGTTTGCTACCCCCTGTCTTTACCTCTCTCTCTCTCCACCTCTCTTCTCCCCCAACCTTATACTGTAAAGGTAAAGGTAAAGGGACCCCTGACCATTAGGTCCAGTTGTGATCGACTCTGGGGTTGCGGCGCTCATCTCGCTTTATTGGCCGAGGGAGCCGACGTACAGCTTCCGGGTCATGTGGCCAGCATGACTAAGCCGCTTCTGGCAAACCAGAGCAGCGCACGGAAACACCGTTTACCTTCCCGCTGGAGTGGTACCTATTTATCTACTTGCACTTTGACGTGCTTTTGAACTGCTAGGTTGGCAGGAGCAGGGACCGAGCAATGGGAGCTCACCCCGTCGCAGGGATTCGAACCACTGACCTTCTGATCAGCAAGTCCTAGGCTCTGTGGTTTAACCCACAGCGCCACCCGCGTCCCACCTTACACTGTACACAACATTAAAGTCTCACATTGAGTACTGTATAGCTGATCTGTGTAAAAGATTTTATGATCTGAAAATAGAGGTGTCTATGTCATCCAAGAGATTGCAGCCGCAGAGATAAGAAGAGTCCTTCTGTTGTCTGGAGAGGTCACTTCCTGGTTTGCATAGAGAAGCCGTTTTCAATGAAGCCCAGCGATGGATGCGTGCAGCTGTATTGAGGCAGCACCTGGTGTTGAAATGTTGTGCCCCTAACAATTTTGCACCCAGGGCAACCACTCCTGTGCCCACCCCACAGTATGCCACTGTATGATGTTCTTGGAATGGGTCAATCCCTGACCGCTGGTCCTGCTTGCTAAGAATGATGGGAGCTGTATTCCAACAGAAGCTGGAGACCCAAGGAACACTGCTCTAGGCCCTTGCCTGCTAATGTCATTGAATACAAGCTGGTGCCTTAGGGGCTTCTGGGAAGGTTAGACAACAACCTTGGAGACTCATTTCCAAAACTATTGCAACCATCTGCTGATTTCAAATAGACACCTCAAACCAGAGAGTATGCAAATCCAGCTTAAGAATTTTGCTGAACTAAGAGTTCACAAGCAGTTCTGTTCTTTCCTGTTGCTCTCCCAGGAAGAAGGAACACACACAGCGAGCTTCCCAGGGCTCGTCTTGGAATCGTTAATCTTCTTTCTAGATAAACAACCAGATAACCCAGGTATCTAATACCTTGATACCTTGAGATATTGGAGTGATTCTGAAAAGTTATGCTGCATCTTTTAAAACTATTTGTGATTTTTCTTCATTTCCACACGCCACCGTTAAAAATACTATGTATCTTCAGCTAGAGACAGGAACATAAGAAGCTACCTTATATGAATCAGACAATTGGTTCACATAGGTAAATACTGTCTTGTCTGGTAGGCAGCAATTCTCCAGGGCTCCTTCTGACCCGTCTAGAGATGCCAGGCATCTTCTGCATATGAAGCAGATGATCTGCCACTGAGCAGTGTCCCCAAGCTTTGTCCCATTGCTCCTCTAGTATAGTGGTCACCAACCTTTTTGGGCCAGTGGGCACATTTCAAATGTTGAGAGAGTGCTGGGGACACCAGTCACAAAATAGCTGCAATGGCAGCATGGCACAACACAAATTGGCTGCCACGAGGACCATGGCATAACGTTAGAGAGACAGCCACTTTAGATCACCTTAAATTGGGTGTCAGCTATATCCTGCTGGCCCTGAATGTGGAGATCAAAAGGTATTGATTTCATACACACTGATGCTGCCGATGTCTAATCACAACAGGGAGCATTCCTCAGCACTAGCAAAAATATGCAAGGTGGCCACAACACATTCATTCTCATTTCACAGAAATCACTTAAAGTGGACCTGCACCTTTTGCTCCATAACTTTCAGGGGGGGGGGGGGTTGGCTAAAGGCTTGTTTCTCCCCCTCCCCACTTTTTAAAAATGAAAGCTCAGTCTGAGACACCTGTCCAGCGATACCAGTGGACTGGTTGCCAAGTTGGCAACCCTTGCTTTGGACAGTGGTTTGGGTACTGAACCTAAGACCTCCTACTCAAAGCAAGAATTATGCTGCTCGATCAACAAGTTAGACACAATAAGGAAGATTTCATTTTGGCTGCCTTTCGTTTCTTACAGGACATGCCAACACATGCTGATTTTCCACTGTGCAATTAGCATCTATCACGTCCTGAATTGCAGTGTAATGCCATTTAGGTTTTCATTTTTCAGCATCAACAATAGTACCCCACAACAGAGGCATATCAACCTGGCTACAAAATGACTTGTTAGCAAAGGGCATTTGGTGCTGAAATTTCTTTCATCCTGGGTTTCATCTCATGAGTTCTCTTCCATCTTCCTCTGAGGTTTGGACTGCATATTTTTAAATCTGAGTCTGCATGTTTCACTGTTCCTGAAAATTCCCACCAAAGAGGCTTCTTTTCAAAATTATCTCTCACCCCCACCCAACTTTGATTGTCACCACATTCTTCTGAATCTCTCAGTCCATCCTCTCCCCTATTCCTGCGGCAAATGTCTTAGTATGGGATGAAGGGGACTAGCAGCCAGGTGTGTGCAGATTTGGCACAATCAGTTTCAAAACAGATGCATGACATCCGTCACTAATCACAAGAGAAGGAACTGTGTGTGCACTGTAAACAAGGCACAGTGTACAAAGAGCACAAAACCTTCTGTTTGGGGCTAACATGGTGACAAACATCAACAAACAAAACATTAACCCTAACCCAGATATTTCTGGGTAAAACTACACCCCAGGTGCACTTTTCACTGAACAATTTGCACAGAAGTAGACCTATAATGTAGTCCTCCTAAGATATTGTTGCTTGCACAGAAGTAAAAAATGCGGCTTGTCCACGTCTACATTTAATGTGCTTTCGATGCTGTTTGCATTCCTATTCATGTGGTGTTGTCCATATGACGTCTCACTCCAACAGCAGCTATCCTGCTGTTTCCCCCCAGTAAATTTGGATTTCCCCAATCCAGGGATAATTCGATAAGTTTGGAAAAGACGGCTTCCAAGCCACTCCACCCAAGACAGTGGGCACATCACTTTTATCTTGGAAGATTGAAGAAACCCCCATTTTTACAGCTTTCCCTTTCACACACCCCACATCCCCTTAATGCCCGTTCCGTTTCAGCTTAACCTTAGTGGAAACTGTCATTGATTGTGGAGCTGAAAGACTCCTCTTTTTCAGTTTAGGTGAAAACAGCCTGTGTGGGCTTCGAGGACAGATTTGACTGGTAATCAGATGCCTACCCAGCTGTCTGCTGTCAACCAAAGAGCTCTGCTAGATCTGAGGGTGTTCAATTTGCCCTTTCATGTAATCCTAGTGTGGGTACACTTGGGAGTGGATATTCTTTCCTTAAGCACTGTTTAGGCTCAAGTGTTATATCAGGCTTCCAGTCTGAAAACAACCTGCGTTGGGTTTTCAGGGTTTTAAAGTTCTGCTCATCATGTTGCTCTTTCAAAACAAGTCTTTTTAAACAAATATGCAACTTATGGATGCAATGTTTACTTGCAGGAGAAGTTTCGCTATATTCCTGGCATGCCCATTTAGCTATTGAGAACCACACTTTTCATTTAATGCAATTAACATAATTGTTGACCGACGGATTGGCTGTTATTTCTTTGCAGTCATTAATTTAAAGAAAGGGTGCCATCCTTGCTTAGGAGTAAATTACATTGAATTCAATTGCTTATGACTATGAGTAAGCAGGCAAAGGCAGAAGCTTCTGCTTTGGTTTATTGTGTGAATTTTCACCTCCCAGTCTGTTATGTCCTTGGCTAAATCAGTGTAGAAAAATCTATGCATCTGTTTATTTTTGTTGTGCAATTCTAGGGTTGCCATATTTCAAGAAGTAAAAAATCCAGAGCTTTCTTTGGACAATCGTCCCAAAGGTTGTTGAGCTTTCTATTGGCAATCAGCAGATGTTTCTGCTTCCACCAAGGAACAGACAAAATCCTGGACATTTAGTATGAAATTTTAAAAATTCCTCCGAGTGGCCATGTTAGCCTCTGCTCCCAGGACATCACCAGAATTTTCCGGGATATATGGTGATCCTATGCATTTCATTGCAAGCATCATCCAAGGTCCAAACTGGATGTCATGTCGGCAGCAGAACTTAAATACTGGACATGGGGCTGATCCATTCTCATCCAAAGCAGAAAGAAGGGGTGCGATTTAGTAGGATGCACAGCTGGAGGGTGACAAACCCTTCCTCTGCTCCTGACATTTCCTCTTGGTGCCCACCCTACCCCCTAGCCCTTGTCATCCAGCTAGGTTCAATTTGCTCTTGGAGACTGACCAGAAGAAAGAAAGAAGGAAAACACTCCGTGGAGACAGATTGTAGGGGTAGGGATTGATGGGGCTGCAGGGGACTGCTAAGCAGTGGCGTAGCATGGGTTGTCAGCACCCGGGGCAAGGCAAGTAATTTGCGCCCCCTAACCCGTGGATTTGCGCCCCCTAACCCGTGGATTTGCGCCCCCTAACCCGTGGATTTGCCCTAACCCCAGATGTTGCGGCCGGTGCGGCCGGCCCCCCCTGCACCCCCCACGCTACGCCACTGCTGCTAAGCACCTCCACTTCGGCACCCCTTTGTCTCAGCCCTTGGCTCAGTATGAAGAAGAAGAAGAAGAGTTTGGATTTGATATCCCGCCTTTCACTCCCTTTAAGGAGTCTCAAAGCGGCTAACATTCTCCTTTCCCTTCCTCCCCCACAACAAACACTCTGTGAGGTGAGTGGGACTGAGAGACTTCAAAGAAGTGTGACTGGCCCAAGGTCACCACCCAGCAGCTGCATGTGGAGGAGCAGGGAAGCGAACCCGGTTCCCCAGATTACGAGACTACCGCTCTTAACCACTACACCACACTGGCTCTCAATGTAGCCTTTTTTCAATTTTTTCAAATTAATTTTCCAAATTTATAACAAACATAAAAGAAAAACATTACAATATAAAACAAACAAGCAAACAAACATTTATCCTAGCTATTCCTCCAGTCAGGTCGGCCAGCTCCAGAAAGTCCATCATCTTCATCTGCCATTCCTCCACTGTAGGCATTTCTTGTAGTTTTGGCTAACAAAATTCTTGCTGCAGTTGTGGCATACAAAAACAATCTAACATCTTTCTTGGGCGATTCCAAACCAATTATTCCCAGCATGTAGCCTTTAGACGGACCATTCACTCCTATGTGTAAGAGAATGAAGCGTGCCTCTTTTAGGACAGAACTGCTACCTGAGGTTTCCTGCAAGTATTCCTATTAAAAATAAGTAATGCTTTTTAAAAACAACTGTGTTTCTAGCAGACTATTGCTTCTTCTTCTTCTTCTTCTTCTTCTTCTTCTTCTTCTTCTTCTTCTTCTTCTTCTTCTTTTTTAAGCCTACTGCAAACCCAGCTGGCTTGTCCATTACTTAGAGATGAGAGGGGCAGGATGCCAGTTTGGAGGTTTCCTTCCTTACCTATCTGATGATATGATGTGGGCCTTCTCGGGTTGTGTTTCAGGATATGGTTTTGCTCATCAGACGCTTATAGCTTGTCTGTCAAGGAAATTTTAACAATTGCTTGGGTACACGGATGTGAGCTCAAGCAGGTCTCTTGTAACATCTATTATTGGAGAGCTGATGTTCAGGGAGCCCAGAGAATCCTGGCAACAAACCCAAAGGGGTGGTTATGTTATCCCAACTCTCACTGTAAGGTTTAGTAGCTCCATGCCATAATAATAATAATAATAATAATAATAATAATAATAATAATAATATTTTTAAAACTTATATCCCGCCTATCTTGCTGGGTTTCCCCAGCCACTCTGGGCAGCTTACAACATATATAAAAATACAGAAAGCATTAAACAGTAAAAAACAAAATGTCCTAAACGAGCAGCAAACAAACCAATAAATCAATAGAAACCAGTAGTAACAATAACAATAACAATAATAGCAACAATAAAGAGTTTACTTTGTTGTTTAGTCGTTTAGTCGTGTCCAACTCTTCGCAACCCCATGGACCAGAGCACGCCAGGCACTCCTGTCTTCCACTGCCTCCCACAGTCAGGTCAAACTCATGTTGGTAGCTTCAAGAACAATGTCCAACCATATCGTCCTCTGTCGTCCCCTTCTCCTTGTGCCCTCCATCTTTCCCAACTTCAGGGTCCTTTTCAGGGAGTCTTCTCTTCTCATGAGGTGGCTAAAGTATTGGAGCCTCGGCTTCAGGATCTGTCCTTCCAGTGAGCACTCAGGGCTGATTTCCTTCAGAATGGATAGGTTTGATCTTCTTGCAGTCCATGGGACTCTCAAGAGCCTCCTCCAGCACCATAATTCAAAAGCATCAATTCTTCGGCGATCAGTCTTCTTTATGTTCCAACTCTCACTTCCATACATCACTACTGGGAAAACCATAGCTTGAACTATACGGACCTTTGTCGGCAAGGTGATGTCTCTGCTTTTTAAGATGCTGTCTAGGCTTGTCATTGAAAGAGTTTACAGTTATACCCAAATTAAAATAACCGCCATTCCCAACTAAACATTAAATCAACATCAAACTGACAAAAACAGCGGACCCAAAATTAGAACCGTTTAAAACATTTAAAAACCTTTTAGCCAGTTGCCTCAACCCAAGAGTTGTGGCATCACACTGAGTGTGCAGTCAGTAATGAGGAACACTTATATGAGTAAGCATGCCTCATTGTTGGTGTGTGTTGGTCTCAGGGCCAGATTTAGGTTTGATGAGGCCCTAAGCTACTGAAGGTAATAGAGCCCTTCATATGTCTAGCTGTCCTTTGTTAACAACAAATTGCCGCTGTTTTTTGTGTTGAATATATGCTATATGGTAACTTATGGAACTAATAGGTATCTAAAGCCATTTGCACATAACCAATATGTATTTTATCAAAGTAATTGTTGAACTGAAATACAATTAAGAAGAAGTATATTAATAGTGAAATGTTGGGGGGTGCCCAAAAGAGTGAGGCCCTAAGCCAGGGGTCACCAAGCTTTTTCAGCCACAGGCTGGTCCACTATCCCTTAGGCTTAGACCATGTGATGGATCGGACTATATTTTGAAAAAAAATAATGAATTCCTATGCCCCACAAATAACCCAGAGATTCATTTTAAATAAATGAACACTTTCTACTCATGTAAAAACACGCTGACCGTCTGTGGGCTGGATTGAGAAGGCAACTGGGCCACATCCGGCCCCCGGGCCTTAGGTTGCCTACCCCTGCCCTAAGCTATAGCCTGCTTAGCGTATACGTAAATCCGGCACTGGTTAATATGTGTAAAACTCAACATTGGCTTGTTATTTACAGTGATGCTTCTGTCACAAAGATTGGTGAATGCTCCAGGGCCAGTCCGAGGGGAACCCAGTGCTAGAGCATCTGTTTTGCATGCAGAAGATCATACAGTCATAGAGTTGGAAGGGACCCTGAGGATCAACTAGTCCAAACCCCTCCTGCAGTGCAGGAAGATGCAGTTGCCCCATACAGGGATTGAACCTGCAATCTTGGCACCAGACTCAATCCCTGAAATCGCCAGATAGGAATCTCAATTCCTGTAGCCAGTACTAGGCTAGATGGACCCAAGGTCTGATTCAGTATTTGGTGGCTTCCTTTTTGTTCTTGCCAGAGTGAGGTGGCTGTGATGCAGCGAACGGCTAGGGTCAGCCCCATACCCTCCAGTCATCACCATCCACTTTAGCTAGTAACCCACTGGCGACAGTGCTCGCTTGCTGGTGGCCTGGTGTGGCTGGCTAGTTGCCTCTCTTGTAATAGCCAGCTTCCTCTTTATATGGGATGTGGGTGGCGCTGTGGGTTAAACCACAGAGCCTAGGACTTGCCGATCAGAAGGTCGGCGGTTCGAATCCCCGCGACGGTTTGAGCTCCCGTGGCTCGGTCCCTGCTCCTGCCAACCTAGCAGTTCGAAAGCACGTCAGAGTGCAAGTAGATAAATGGCGTTTCCGTGCACTGCTCTGGTTCGCCAGAAGCGGCTTAGTCATGCTGGCCACATGGCCCGGAAACTATATACCGGCTCCCTCGGCCAATAAAGCGAGATGAGCGCCACAACCCCAGAGTCGGTCACGACTGGACCTAATGGTCAGGGGTCCCTTTACCTTTACTCCTCTTCATATGTCTCTGACAATACTATTCGGAAAGGCCTTTGGCCTAGTGAGCAGCTAGAGTATGGTTACCAGATTTTTTTCAATGAATCTGGGGACCCCCCCCCTTTTTTTTTGAAGCTGAGTAGCAACAGAGAGTCAGTAATGGGGATGGTGAGGCAAAAGACCCTGGGCCCAAACACACATGCATATTGCATAAAGCTGCAAAGCCCCTCATTCACACCCTGTGGAACATAAATGTGCAGAATTTTTAAAAAACTGGGCAATGACCACCCACCCGCAACTCCTGAGCCTCCTCCGATCAGCCAAAACAAAGGGGGAAGGGGGCAGGAGATCTGTACCGCCGGGCGTCCCCGGTTCCCCTTCTGCAGTGGCGGAGGCAGTGGCAGTCAGTAGCCTAGAGCAAGTCTGGTAGCGCAGTTGGCTCTGGCTGGCTTCAGAAGCTGCCCGCTGCCGTGGCGCCCGCCAGTTTGCCTCCTGGAAGTCCCCATATGATGTGTCTTGTGTGTAACACATCATAAGGGGACTTCCAGCGAGGAAAAATGGTGGGCGCCACAGCAGCAAGCAGCTCCTGAAGCCAGCCAGAGCCAACTGCACTACCAGGCTGGCTCCGGGCTGCTGAGGCTGCCGCTGCCACATTTCCCGGGAACAGATTTGCAAATCTGGGGACATTCCAGGGACGGAATTTGTCTGGGGACAGATTTGCAAATCTGGAGACTGTCCCCGGGAACCGGGGACGACTGGTAACCCTAAGCTAGAGAGGCCACCGTCCTGAGCCATGCAGTTCAGCAGTCAGGATGCATGTACAGGTGTGCCATGGCTTATGTGATACAAGCTGGAGCTGCGTTCCTTTTGCAACTGCACTCTTCCCTCCTGTGGTAGACAGCAACTGGTATTCAGAAGAACAGTGTTTTGTACTGAGCTGAATAGGATCCAAATCGCAGCAGTCTGATTGGTCCCAGAACAATAGGATTCAGAATGCAGCAGTCTGATTGGTCCTAGAACAATAGGATCCAGAATGCAGCAGTCTGATTGGTCTGCAGAAGCCACCCAATCCAACTCCAGGTGGAAGTGAATCTGCAACCTGATTGGCCTACAAGAGAATCCCAGAACTAACCAATCACGTGGGGCCCATTGTAAAAATAATTTATATAAAGCAGACATTTCGGGGGAACTTCCATTCTTCACTAATATGAGCTGAATAAAGAGCATGAAATCCCCACTCGACTCCGAGTATATTTCAAACAAAATCCCATTGCCAGTGTTGAAGTAAGATTCAACTTACTTCTACGTGCCTCCTGCACGTGGAACAGAGGGAGAGGAACCAGATTAGGGCAGATTTAGGGCTGTGTGTGTGGTGCAGATCCAGTCCAAATAAACTTTATTGGTCTTTTTTAAAATAACTGAGTCAGTTAGCAACTTAGAGGACACGTATGATGGCAACTTTCTCACAAATGTCCCTTAGAACGTATACAGCTTTTTTCCTATGCGTTTCTATATCCAAAACAATAGGATTGCCTCTGGAGAAGTATTGAAAAGGGAGCACTTCAAACCTAGCATTTTAAGTATTGGGTCTAAATTGAAGGGGTTTTAGAGTATTGTGATGTCATTGCCATTCTCCACCACAACGGAGATTATTTTCCTCTCCCTCTAAAACCTTGCCAATCTGTTTTATTTATCTCAAGTGTTCTGACTCAGGCATCACCAAGGCCAGCATCTTAGCATGGTCATGACCAACCAGAGACAATAGCGGTGCCCACGCTTATAAGTAATAACTAAATGAATGTGCTTGGTGGTGGCCTTGAATGAAGCAAATGTGCAGGACAGTGGAGAGGGTGGCAAGAGAACTTTTCTGTTAAAGGGGACCTAACTTAATTTCCCATTACCTCCTACCATGTATAGGCACTTATAAGCGGGCTAGCTGCCTGAATGAATAAAGACCTCTGTTGCTATGATACTTTTTCCACCTTATAGAGGTGTAACAAATAACTCCTGCAAAGTGTGATATGGGGAGGGTTAGGTCCGCCGACCTTGTAACGTGGGAGGGAAATGTCTAAATGTAAAGAACTAACAATCATAAACGTTAATGGTTCTGCGTCTGTTAGCAGAGGCAGTAGGAATGAGGAAAACGACAACTCCAATAGGCAGGCTTTCAGAAGAATTTGTGCAGCAGTCACAAGCCTTACTCCACTCTTGCAGCCCCCACAGCCCCTCCAAGTGTCCCTGTTTTCCAGACACAGTCCTTGATTCACAGAAGTTTCTGATTTGATCCCAGAATGCCCCACTTTTCCTTAGGATATGACTATTTTCATTGGAGAAATGTTGGAGGGTTTGGAGTTATTTGACCCCTGAACCATCTGAAGGCAGCCCTGTACAGTGGTGCCCCGCAAGACGAACGCCTCGCAAGATGAAAAACCTGCAAGACGAAAGGGTTTTCCGTCGCGGAGGCGCTTCGCAAGACAAATTTCCCTATGGGCTTGCTTCGCAAGATGAAAACGTCTTGTGAGTCTCGCCATTCCCCCCCCGCTTTCCCCCCCTTTTTCAAAGCCGCTAAGCCGTTAATAGCCTTTTAACAGCTTAGCCGCTAAGCCCGCTAAGCCGCTAAGCCCGCTAAGCCGCTAATAGCGCTAAATCGCTAATAGCGCTAATCTGCTTAGCCGCCAATGGGGTTGCTTCGCAAGACGAAAAAACTGCTAGACGAAGAGAATCGCGGAACGGATTCTTTTCGTCTTGCGAGGCACCACTGTATAGGGAAGGATGTTTATTATGTTTTTATATAAGTTGGAAGCCATCCAGAGTGGCTGGGGCCGGCCAGTCAGATGGACGGGGAATAAATAATAAAATTGTTGTTGTCGTTATGGAATAGGATGTCCCTATTTTCATCGGAGAAATGTTGGAGGGTATACCCCCATGGCTGTAGGGCATGGAAGAGGAAATTGCAGTCCTGTTAGACAGAAGCTCCCATCATCCTTGATAACTGACAATGCTGTCAGGGTATGATGGGAGCTAGAGGACTACAGGTTTCCTTGTGTCTATCTTAGAGCATGTCCATAAATGGCATTTTAGTGACCAGGATCCCATATAAAGTTCCGTAATTACCATAATTGTCCAGCTCCTAAAACTCCTAAAAAAACTCCAGCTCCTAAAACCTAAGAGTTTTATATCTATATAACAAGATCCTAGTAATCAGTTGTGCATGGTGTATGTTTATATTTTGCAAAAACAGATTTACTTGGGTTTATGATGCCAACTTTTATCTTTAAAGCTGGAATGCCAAGGTAACAAAGATAAGTTGCAGATGTTGCTGCATACTTTCCCATGATTGCAACCTTGAGCCATGGCCAAAGAGACATAACTGTCTGTGAGTCTTGTCCTTCAATATTAAACTACTCCTTCAAGCAGACCACTTGCATGAACAGTTGTTTGCATGGACCAAGCTTACTTGAATAATGCCTGCATTGACTTTTGGACTGGAAAGTAGAGTACCCCAATCAAATATCCTCAAAACCATTAATTCATTGGGTGGCTTCAGGCAAGCTAGTTTCAGTCCACATCTGCAATACGGGGATCATAATATCAGCCAACCTTACACGGTTGTTGTCCGCAATACTAAAAGAATACATGTGAAATATTGTTAAATGCAAAGGATTATCTCCTCCACGTATGAAGCCATTGTAAGGAAATACATTTATTAATGATAACTCAGATAGCTTAATAATGACTCACATTGCAGTTCCACATTTTATGAAACTATTAAATTTGTGAGACTGCCAATGTTGAACCTTTTAATAAATAGCTGTGTTGGTCCTAAGCTTGAGAGTAACTCCATTGCTCCTAACAAAAAAAATTCCTTCCAGTAGCACCTTAAAGACCAACTAAGTTAGTTCTTGGTATGAGCTTTCGTGTGCATGCACACTTCTTCAGATACACTGAAACAGAAGTTGCCAGATCCTTCTATATAGTGAGAAGGTGGGGAGGGGTATTACTCAGAAGGGGGTGGGAATGGGTGATTGGCAGATAGCTGTGATGAGCCTGCTGACGACTCTTAACGACTGCATTGCAGTCGCTATCTGCCAATCACCCATTCCCACCCCCTTCTGAGTAATACCCCTCCCCACCTTCTCACTATATAGAAGGATCTGGCAACTTCTGTTTCAGTGTATCTGAAGAAGTGTGCATGCACACGAAAGCTCATACCAAGAACTAACTTAGTTGGTCTTTAAGGTGCTACTGGAAGGAATTTTTTTTGTTTTGACTATGGCAGACCAACACGGCTACCTATCTGTAACTGGATCCATTGCTCCTACTTTGTGAGCACTTGCCACAGCTCCTGCTTAGAGTAATAAAAGTGACAGAAACTGATAAAAAGGTAATACTATCTGCAAAGCCAGAAGTGTCATGTTCAGGTATCAGTATCCAGATTATTTTTCCTACCTGAAGAATTGCGATTCAAATATTATGTTACTCTGTTGCAGCAAGAACAACATAAAGTCATAAATTTATTCAGTTCCAACGTATTCATAGTGACATGAGTTTCTGGGAATCAGAGCCAACCATCAGATACACGTTTTGGGCATCAAAGGGTGGGTGGGTATCTTTTTGGTGGGGGAAAAATGGTGCTGGTATTCATATCTTGATAAAAGTGCTGTGGATGCCACCAAACAATGGCTGCCAGAAGCAGCAGCATAAAAAGACGTGCTGGTTCTCTATACTGGTGAATACAAAACAACCCCTTTGCAACGCTACAAATCCACCTCAATGGTGAAACGTTAGAAAGTGTCAATCCCTTTTCCTACCTGAGCAGTTATATTTCCACAAGAGCTGACATTGATGCTGAAATCCAACATCGCTTGAGCTCTGCGAGCGCAGCTTTCTTCCGAGTGAAGTGCAGTGTTTGAGGACCGGGACATTTGCAGGGGAAACAAAATGCTTGCATACAAAGCTATTGTACCACCTACTTTACTGTATGCTTGTGAAACATGGTCCACTTATAAATGTCATCTCCAACTCCTTGAAAAATTCCATCAACGGTGTCTCTGAAAATTTTTATACATCACTTGGGAAGACAGGCAAATTAATGTCAGTGTTCTGGAAGAAGCAAAGATCACCAGTGTCAAAGCAATGCTTATTCAACATCAACTTCATTGGACTGGTCATGTTGTGCGGATGCCTGATTATCGTCTTCCAAAGCAACTACAGTGGTACCTTGGATTACATACGCTTCAGGTTACAGACTGCACTGACCCAGAAATAGTACCTCGGGTAAAGAACTTTGCTTCAAGATGAGAACAGCAATCGTGCTCCGGCGGCGCAGCAGCGGGAGGCCCCATTAGCTAAAGTGGTGCTTCAGGTTAAGAACAGACCTCTGGAACGAATTAAGTACTTAACCCAAGGTACCACTGTGCTCTATCTTACTCGGCTATAAGAAGAAGAAGACCATCTCAAAACAACAACAAAACAGCAACTGTGTGTGTGTGTGTGTGTGTGTGTGAGAGAGAGAGAGAGAGAGAGAGAGAGAGAGAGAGAGAGAGAGAGAGACCTTATTAAAGAGTATGCAAGGAAGAGTATTTTTACAGAGCAAGGGCAAGCGAAGGAAGAGGTAGTAGTAGATGCATTACAGTTGAATCTGAGCAGAGCACAAATGAATGCAGAAGCCAACAAGGGGGAGCTGCAACAAAATGTTGCAGTGTAGAGTGAACAATTTATAATTTCACTCAGCCACTCTGGAAGGTCATTCTTCTCCATTCCTTCTCCCCCCCCCCCCCAAGAGTGATTAAGCATTCTATGAATCCTGAGCATGCCCAGTCCTCTTCAACTTTCCTTAATGATTTTTACTAAAAGATTTTTTTCTACTGCTTCAAGCCTCAGGGTTTCACCAAGCCTATTGCCGTCAACTCTTGTGCAAGTGTGTGGTGTTGTTTTTGGCTGCATAAGCAACAGCAGTCATGCCTGTGAATCAGAAAAAGTGGGAATAATTAAAGGAATGAGTTCAAGATGCCGTCAGCATGGGTGTGGTCTACTTCTGAGGAGCAGCCACAGCAGACGAATAGGTACAGCAAGAACAATAGTGCAAATAAACAGCTAAAAAGAGACAAACGCTTTCGGTAATGAGCTAACCACACGCCATAGCATCAGAACTGCTAATGAATTCCAATTAGGAAGCTTCACGCTAGAGTTGCCTGCCTCCGGAGAGACTGAAATGCCCCTTCACTGGTTTTGGAAACAGTCTAAATGTCTTGACGTGTGCCCATTTATTTTCCGCAGTTGAACCTGACCCATTTGAGTTATGCCAATTGCCAAAGGGCATTGTGGAATCATGGTGGCATATACCGTGTTTGAAGATATGCATGTGAACGAGCCTTTGGCAGCTCTCAGGTGGGCTCCATTGCCATCCTAAGAGTACAAGGGAAGTATTCACGGTGAGATCCGGCACCTCTTTCCCTAGAAAAACAGTGATTACGATGTTGCTGATGATAACAACGCGGTGGACGGACACCATTTGAATGACAGTGCAACTTTGGGGCAGGGGGTGGCCCCCTCAAATAAGTTACACAAAGACCCCTTGGCCAATGGGCGTAGCTAGGATTTTTGTTTGGTGGGGCAGAACTTCAGCTTTGTGTTGATTTGTTGGGGGGCAGGCTTTTGTTGGGGGGGGGGGAACCTCAGATTTGTATTGATTTGGGGGGCAGGCTTTTGTTGGGGGCCAGAACCTCAGATTTGTGTTGATTTGAATTGATTGGAGATAGGCTTTTGTGGGGTGTGTGTGTCAGAACCTCACATTTGTATCCATTTCGGTTGATTTTTTTTTTGGGGGGGGGGGCTTGGCTGCGCCCAAGCCTCGGCCACGAGGAGTTGACTCCCACGCCTTACTTAGAGCGATAAAAAGGTACCCCTGCCCGTACGGGCCAGTCTTGACAGACTCTAGGGTTGTGCGCCCATCTCACTTAAGAGGCCGGGGGCCAGCGCTGTCCGGAGACACTTCCGGGTCACGTGGCCAGCGTGACGTAAGCGGTCCCTATTTATCTACTTGCACCCGGGAGTGCTTTCGAACTGCTAGGTTGACAGGCGCTGGGACCGAGCAACGGGAGCGCACCCCGCCGCGGGGATTCGAACCGCCGACCTTTCGATCGGCAAGCCCTAGGTGCTGAGGCTTTTACCCACAGCGCCACCCGCGTCCCTATTATAGTCATGTGCTCTGAATACTCCCAAGCATCGTTGCATTACACGGGGGGGGGTTGACTAGATGACCCTTGTGTCCCTTCTCATCTCCACAATTCATTTTAGGCAGCCCTGCCGCCCCCAGTTAAAAAAAAAAAGAGCAGCTCCTCTATCCGTGTATACAGCCTTGCCTCCTCCCAGGGCCGGATTAAAGTTTGATCTACTGAAGGTAATATGCCCAGCTGTTCTTTGTCAACAAATTGCTGCTGTTTTGTGTGTGTTGGATATGTGCTATATAGTTATTTATGGACCTAATAGGTATCTAAAGCTATTTGCACATAACAAATAGGAGCCTACACAACACAAAACACTGTTGCTGTTTGTAGGTTTTATTTTATTTGTTTTTTTTATCTTCTATTTTGGAAATGCACATCCGGGGTTTTTCCCCCTTTAAATTTTTGGGGGGGCTCCCAAGAGAGAAGGGGCGCTAAGTTATAGCTCGTTTAGCTTATACGTAAACACGGCACTGCTTCCCTCAAACCGGCGCCACGCGCCCGGAATTTCCCGGACACGCGTCCGCGCAAACCGGCGGGACGGTCCGGAAAAATCCGGACCCGTCGTTTGTGAGGGTGGGGGGCCCCCGGTCTTCATTCGGGGAGCCTCTCGGAGAAGCGGGTTTGGCGAAAACGGAGTCGGGCCACCTTTACTGCGGTGCTTCGGAGCGAGCGCCAGAGAAATGAGGCCTCCTCCGACGCCTCCTCCCGTCACGCGCGCGCCTCCGAGGGGGACGAGCCGAGAGAGGGCGGCCTCGACGCGAGGGGGAGGAGCCGGCCCGAGAGCGACGAAGGCGGAGGGAAAGAGAGAGAGAAGGGAGAGCTAGAGAGACGCTGCGGCGAAAGCACTTAGCCGAGCGTCGAGGCCCGAAGAGGCCTCCGTCGCCGGGATGGAGCAGCAGCCCGCCAGCCGGTACCAAGTGGTGAGTGGCGCCGCGGGGTCCTGTCAGCGCGTCGGCAGGGCGGGGTTAGGGTAGGCCGCAGGCCAACTCGAGGCCTCCCCTGGCCAGCTTGGGAGACGAGGCTGAGGAGGGGAGCCCTCCATTGCCTCAGGCCTCCGGGGGCGAACGGAAAGCGCCTCCGCTTTCTGTAATACTGAGGAAAAGCGCACCTGGGGTGAGGCCTCCTCCTTCCTCGTCCTTAACGGTCCCCCCCTTTCCTCCCCTTCCCTTATGGCTGCCCCCCAGATGAGCTTTTCGAAGCCCTCCGCCGAGGGGACGCCAAGGGTCATCTAGTCCAGCCCGCGTTAGAAACGGCAGGTCGCCACTCGACGGCCCGTGGCTTTCGCCGAAAAAAACCCCAAAACAAAGCCAAACATCTTTGGGAATAGGGAGCGAAAAGAGGAAATGTTCCAAAAAGCGAGGACAAAATGACACACCACCCTCGATGGGAAATAGTACACAATGTATTGTTGTGTCTTTGTAGGGTGGCTGGCGCGACCCCAGTCAGATGGGCGGCGTAAAAATAGTAAAGGTACAGTGGTACCTCGGGTTACATACGTTTTAGGTTACATATGCTTCAGGTTACAGACTCCGCTAACCCAGAAATAGTGCTTCAGGTTAAGAACTTTGCTTCAGGATAAGAACAGAAATTGTGCTCCAGTGGCGCGGGGGCAGCAGGAGGCCCCATTAGCTAAAGTGGTGCTTCAGGTTAAGAACAGTTTCAGGTTAAGAACGGACCTCCGGAATGAATTAAGTACTTAACCCGAGGTACCACTGTATTATTATTATTATTATGACTGTGATTCATGCTTGCCTTTCAAGAGCAGACCTTTCTATGCTACGGTGGAGTTCAATGTTACCTCTGATTCCACTGCAGGGCTGTAATAATAATAATAATAATAATTTATAATCTATACCCTGCCCATCTGGCTGGGTTTCTCCAGCCACTCTGGGCGGCTTAAATGCTGCCACGCTCCTTTCGGAGGTCAACACAGTGAGAACGGGTTTGTAGGGCTTCGCGCCAGAACAATAATTCATCACCTGCCTTGCCTTTCGGTGGATATGATTGCATCAGTGAATTGATTCATGTGAATTCAGTTCCTACCCAAAGTTTTACTTTAAGCCCTTTCCCTGCCTCCCCTCGGTTGGTGAAGGGAGCGAGAGGGAACTTTTATGATTCAATAAGCAGGTGATGATGCTTTTCTTTTGCCAACCGCAGACAGCCTTCCGTGCTGTCACTTCCTGTTTGGGTAAGTGCACTGCAATAGCATTGAATATACAGTAGCACCTGGTTTTGAGTCTCCCCTAACAAGCGTGTGTGCTGCTTTCGAAGGGCCGCCAATGAAAATGGCCTACACCCCCAGCATTCGAAACGCCCATTGTTCGAGGCGCGTTTTCCGCCAGGGAATTCCCTTAGCGCGAGCAGTTTCTGAGCTCTGCGCATAAGATTTCAGATTAAAACTGCAGAGTGACCTTTTTCTGCTTCCCCACTTCCAGCTACTCTTTGAAGACTGGAGAAGAGACCCCTTTTAGGAGGTGGGCAGGGGAAGGACTAAACCATGTGAAAAATGAACATAATATTTTAGCTGCCGTTCATTCCTTTTCAGCTTTGTATACTTGTTATAAAAAAAAGTGTGCCTAGACATTCCGTTGTGGCGCCCATAATCTAGGTTGAAGGTGCCATTGAGCTCCTAGCTTTCATATCAAAAGTTTCTAACACTGCCTATACCAATGAATTGGGCAAAGCCTCAGTTAAGAAATCTACTGATTACCCATGAAAACCTTGAAGCCTGTAAAACAACATGCAGTTTCCAGCTCTAGCTCTTACACTTAATGCCACACCTATATCACTCCGGGGCATCCCAGATCTATATTGCTTAGTAACACTGAAGAGTCCATAGGTGCACGGTTTCTCTTATTAAATGAAGAAACGACCAAGCACAATTCTTGTTGGGATTTCTGTATTGCATTTGAAAGTGAATTTTGTAATGGAGATAAGTGGTCCGAAGAAAGGAATATGTATTGGCAACATACTGGCATAATAAAACGTACTGTCATGGAATCAGGTTCTCTTTAATTTTCCTCTAATTGCTTTTTATTTCACATTGAGGATGATCATGTAGTTTTGTCATTTTGTTGCTTCATATTTCATATTTTTGCTACCTATTTCTGAAATATTTTTTTTCAGTGAAAGCCACTCGTTATTGACTGCCATCATAATTAACACTTTTATTAGGGTCAGAGGCTTTGGAACAAATCCCACCAATTTTATTTCCTCAAGATGGTACCTACTACCCTCTAAATAGAAGGAACTTAGCTGAAATATGGTGGGGTTGGGGAGTATTGTTTTCTACCAGGAATACTATCTTAATAGAGATGTTTGATGTCAGATAGCAAGCCGAGAGAGGAAAATGTTGGTGTACCTATAATATGCCAAATGCCAGTCATTTCTCAACTAAAAATAAAGTAAAAAAGAGATTTGTTCCTTGCCATTATTAACAGATTTTTCTACATTGTTTCAATGATGCTCCCAAATTTTTGGCAGTACTTCATGTCTTTTTTGGGGTCAGTTTGAATGCTCTTGGGTCGAAATTGGACAAAAGGTGTGAAACCTATATCCCCAAACTGGATGTTACCTATTCTTTGCTGCTGCTTTTACATAATTAAGGTGTTTTTCAGTGATGGGTAAGCATTTTACTAGAAACGTAGACTATTAAAAAGAGCCTACCTCATTCTAGATGTTAATGACCACTCCTTATCTGTAAACTAACATGCCGTATTAGTACAATTTTTTGGATTCTTACATCTCTCTGTAGGAAAGGGCTGGAGCTTAGTGGTAGAGCACTTGCCTTGCATGCAGAAGATCCCAGGTTTAATCCTTGGCATATCCAGGCAGGGCTGGAAATGTCCCCAGTCCGAAACGCTGGAGAGCTGCTGCCAATCAATGTAGAGAATACTGAGCTAGATGGACCAGTGGCAGGACTCACTATAAAGCAGCTTCCTATATGTAGGATGAGTGAGCCTCAACTTTCTGAAGCTCCACCCTATAAAATTTTGTGCCCTGAAATAAGGAATATATTTGAATATAGTAAAAGAGCTCATATTTTGGAATAAAAGGTATTCCAGCATTGTGATTTTATTATGGTTTGCAAACCATTTTGAGAATGGCTGAGTAAGAATGCTGGATTTAAATTTATAAACAAAAGTATTTGGCAAAAAGTTGCTTTGGACTTTGCTATTTCTTTATATTTCTCTTTGCTTTGAATACACACAGTCCCTGGAAATGTGACTATATACAAAGTGTACTTCAAACAATGTGCATTGAAACATGCTTAAAAGCAGATCTTTGTACATACAAGATTTAGAAAGAGCATCTCTTACCCTGTGCCTCATTTTATGAATGGAAAGAGTGTAAAGCTCAATGTTTCTTAGAAGGTTTCTTTCACCCCTGCTGAACCTTTTCTGTAAGCAGATAATAGCATTTGTTTGTGCTGGGAAACCGTAGGTGGTTTCTTGATTCTGCTGGAGGCAGCTGTAGTTACATCATAGGTGCCTTTAAGGATTGTCTGCTTGCAGAACTTAAGGAAGTAACCACATAGCACTTAACTTGTTCCTTCCTTGGCTTATCACATGATGGACGATTTTGGCATGGAGCAACCCTTAAAGCAAACTCCTTTGCACTTCTTGCTTTTGCTTGTTTGTTATTGCTCATGGCAAGTAGAAATTAAGGGTGTTAAAACAATTTAAAAGAAAAAAAAAGAAACAAAGAAATAGGCTTATAATTGGATATGTTCCAGTCATTAAAGCAAGTAAATCAGAAAAACATAACCCTTGGCTTGCAAATGAAACTTTAAATAGGCATTAATGAAATGATGTACTGTAAGACTTCCCCCATGCCTCTGATTTTAGGTTACATGCTGATGTGGTTTTAAATCTGATTGCTCATGCACAATATACAAAAAAGTATACCCTTTCATGCATATTTTGGGAAGAGAAATTAAGGAGTATTTTGGGGTGCACATAGATATGCATAGTTTGAGTGAGGAAACTGCTGCAGATCTGTACTTACCCTTTCTCCAGAAAATCAAGCTCAGAAATAACTATTCCCCTCCACCCCCAAGCAGAAGCTGACTATACAGATTGAATCAAGTCACTTCCCATATTTGGCCTATATATTGGGATGGTAAATTGGTGGCCACCCATTGACTGTAACTCCCCATTAGCCATGAAACTGATGGGAGGTGGAATCCTAATTCTGCTGGAGAGCCATAGGTTCTCCATTCCAGGCCTATGACAATGTTTAAAGTTTAATCTTCTCTCCCCAGAAACATTAGCTTAAGAAATGGAAAGTGGCAAGGGAAGGTTCACTAGATGTCTTGACTTTTTGACAACTGAAAGCCTGCCCACACCATATGCGTATGCGGGAGGCAGGTAGCAAGGGGTACGTCTGAAAATTGATGTACCATTTGAAGTATTTTGTCACTGGCCACTTAAACCCTTAGTTCTTCCCCTTGCTCCCTTCACCCCTCCCACCCTTAACTAATTGCACTGCTGTTACAGTCAGCTCCAGATACTCCTCCTTTGTATTACATTTCTCTTTAAAAATCAAAACCACCCAGCTCTTACTATGCTGTATAGGGAAAACTGAAAATTCATGCTGGGTTTGCTCCTCCTTCTGTTGCTCCTCCTTCTGTCATGTATATCTGTTTGCTCCTCCTTCTGTTATGTATATCAGCTTTTAGTATTTGTGTGCATTATGAATATGACCAATTAGTATTTCACAAGATGGCTTTCTACACAGTCGCTGGTTGAAATCTCTGACCTAGGCCAAATGTTTCTCCACTTCAATTCCTTGACTTCAGTATATTAATTTTACTGACCTAGTTTACAGGAATGCTGTAAGGGTAACTGATTGAGCATTAATTAGCATTCTATATAAGAACATAAAGACCTGCTGGATCAGTCCATTGGCACATCTAGGCCAGCATCCTGTTCTCACTGTGGCCAACCAGATTCCTGTGAGAAACTAGCAAGCAGGATTTCAAGCACAAGAGCACTCTCCCCCCTCCTGTGGTTTCTTGTGGTACTTGGAAGTGTTGCTGCCTCGACTGTGGAGTGATGTAAAAATTGGGGTTTGGCTTTTGCTGCCAAGTTCCCCATGGGACTCTTGAGTCCCCTAAGTCCATGATCGGTCACAGAAAAATGGATGGAGACTAGATCCAGTGGAAAGCAAGGCAGATACTTATTTTTCTGTTCCAAGGAGGGAGACAAAAGTGTGCAGGAACCTTTAAAGACATTTGACATTGCCCAACCCCCTTAGCCAAAGACCACCCCAAAATCATCATACATACATCATATGATTTGTAAGTGAAAATACAATGGGAAGGCTTTCCCCATTTGCCTCCCTTACTGCAGAGGAATATTTGAGGTCATTGAGAGAGTCAAAATGGGCACCAGGATTGTTCTCCTGTACTATTTCAGACACATGGTTTATATATTTAGATATGTGAGCATTTATTAATATTTATTCTATATTTGAGACCTTAGAATTCTTATAACAGGAGGCAGAGTATGGTAGCCATCAATAGATTATAACTATGACGGCATAGCTCTTTCTATACAGGAGTGTTTTGCAAGGTTTGCTTATTTTTGTATGAATAACTTCCTGAGGTGTCTTCATTCTAACAATTTCTCCACTTCAAGCAAGTTCCTTGTATCACAGTTGCTCATAAATGCATTGAGGAAGTGAGGCAACTGCTGCATCTGAAATCTATATGGACCTTGTAAGCAACCTGGCTGATCAACTATTTAGAAAACAGGAAGGAAATGCAGCATACCATGTCCTATTTCTCCCTTTACTTCTATTACATAACAAAAGAGGGAGAAGAGCAGGGGGGAGAACGTTTTTTCAGCTCAAGGGCTTCACTGCCTTGTAGGCATTGGCATGGAGAGACACTATGGCAGTGGTGGGAGTGGCCAGAGTCAAAACGTGGGTAGGGACCATGGCAAAAGTGGGTGGAGCAAGATATGTGACTCTTACCAATGGCGCCATGGGTCAGTGTGTCTGGCTGTTAAGCAGAAAGTTGATGGTTTGAGCCTAACCAGGTGTGGCTGTGGGCAGGATTCCTGCATGGCAGGGGGTTCGACTGTATGACTCTCAGGGTCCCTTCCAACTCTACACTTCTACCTTTGTACAGTAAGCTGCATAAGTCAGATGTTTCTATCTGTCTCCCTCTCTCTCGCACACACCTAAATCCAGGAAAGCAAGGGGCGTTATCACAGAGCAAATTCCAGCCAGGTAAAAGCAGTCAAGGAAAGCATGGAGCAGGACTGGGGGAAGGGGTGTGGCCTGGTTTGAGTCCTGAGGGACAAATTGGGAGTCCTAGTGGGCCATATGTGGCCTCCGAGCCTTCACCAAGCTTCAGAACAGAACTCACTTCTAACTAGTGAAAATTCAGTAGATATCTGCTGTCTCACTTTTGACATAATTCCGTCCATGTTATATGATATGATCAACCTCATTGTGAAATTTTGAACCACAGCCAAGAAAATCTGTAGGTTGTATATCTGAATGCGATAGGCTTGAGTTAGTGAAAGGGGCTTGTGCTACACTTGGAATCAATAATGTATTTCTGTCTATTACTGTGAATGGGGGAAATTTACAGGGTTTTTTTTTAACCGATTTTTGTTGTTATTCTGAATATAGGAAACCACAAGTGAAGGGGGTCACCAATATTCAGCAGCAACTGGCAACTTTCCCAGTTTTTGAAGCTTATAGTAACAATCATTCAATGTGTCTGTCGCAATAGTGTTTGAACTCTGTTCCAGTGATTCCTTGGAAGGCTGTTCAGGGTTTTGTAAAGGTGGACAAGCTTCTCAGTAAGGCAGCTTCTGCAGCGCTACTGATCTTTTCCTTCAGTTTGCAGCAATAGAGATAGTGAGATTCACTCTCAGTTCACATGGTGCCTATCAAGATTGGCCCAGGGCCCTTCCTTCATTTGTGCCCTTGAACAGGGCTGACTTCAGTTTTCATCATTTGTGCCTTTTTTTTACTAGAATTCTTATGCTCCCCCAGTGTTGGTTTTACAAAGCAAGACTTGGGCATAACTTAATCTGTACGTAAAGTTTTTCAGCAAAGATAAATTGCTCAGTCCCCCTTAGATGGGCATTCTTGCAGGAATTCCAGCAGGCACTAATAAGTCCAACAGAAGTTAGCTAGGATTCCAAGGGGGAGCTGTCATCCCTCCCCTCATAAATCCTAGAACACTGCAGAATTCTCTGCAACACACAAGTGTTGCAGATTATTCTTTCTTTCTGCTGAGAAAGTAGATGGTTTGAAAGCTGCTACCTTGTTTGTCACTCCCATCTGCATTCCGTCACACGCATACGAGTATCACTTCCAATGCAATATTATCCAAGTCTGATGAGAAGTAAGTCTTCTGAGTTCAGTGAAACTTGCTCCCAGATAAGAGTGAATAGGACTGCAGCTTTTCTTTCATTTGTGGCCAGATCAAATATCACAGAGGTGGGCGTGGGCGTGGGGGGGAATAGGCACATCACTCAAAAATGTAAGATTGCTTATCATTATTGTTGTCAATGTTTCCATCTGTGAAACATAAATGTAATTCAAACTGCCGGGCTAAGATTTTCATCTTGCTTCCCTGCTTCCTTTAGAAGTATGTAGTTCAGAGGGCAGTGCTGGTCTTCTGTTGCTCCCCCCCCCCCCCCCGTCAGTGAATTCACAGTCTTTCTGTTCAAGGGAGCAGGGATGGTTAAAAAAAAGTTTAATGTTGGCCAAAGCAATAAACCAGCATGGTGTAGTGGTTAAGAGTGGTAGTCTTGTAATCTGGTGAACCGGGTTCGCTTCCCTGCTCCTCCACATGCAGCTGCTGGGTGGTGACCTTGGGCTAGTTACACTTCTCTGAAGTCTCTCAGCCTCACTCACCTCACAGTGTTTGTTGTGGGGGAGGAAGGGAAAGGAGATTGTTAGCCGCTTTGAGACTCCTTAAGGGGAGTGAAAGGTGGGATATCAAGTCCAAACTCCTCATCTTCCTCCTCCTCCTCTTCTTCTTCTTCAGAAGTGCTTTCTTTGTCTACCAGAATTCTGGAAATTATTCTTCCTTATTACTAAATAGTACAACTCAAGGAATAACCCAAGAAGCAATAAAGTGGAGCTGGGAAAATCTACTCTTTCCTGCAGTTCACCAACACAGCCTGCTCTTATTTAGTAGAATCATGGTACCATAAAGTTTCATGGCACCCCCAGCGGTCATCTAGTCCATCTCCCTGCAATGCAGGAATCACAACTAAAACATCTGCTTAAAAACCTCCAAGGAAGGAGGATCCATCACCTTCTGAGGGAATCCTTTCCACGGTCGAACAGCTCTTTCGGTCAGAAAGTTTTTCCTGATGCTTAGTTGGAATCTTCTTTCTTGTAACTGGAATCCATTGGTTTAGAGCCTACCTTCCAGAGCAGGAGAAAACAAGCTTACTTCCTCTTTCATGTGACAGCTTTTTGATATTTGAAGATGGATATCATATCTCCTCTCAGTGCCCTCTTTTTCCAGGCTAAACATTCAAAGCTTGCTCTATACAAGCAGCAAGATTTTGTTCAGTGGGAGAAATTTGACTCTGCGGTGGGCTTCCTACATATTTTTTATCAGCTTCCCCCAAATCTGGTTCCATTCCCCAGATGCTCAATTCAGCTGGAGCTTTGCACATGCCCTATAATATGTTTGTTTTGGCTTGTCTGTGAGTAATGAGTGTGGCTCTGTTGTAAGAAACAGGAGGAAGTTACAGTAGCTGAAACTAAGTATCACCCCAGCCTAATATTTTCCAAGCGGAGAGTGGCTCAAGCTAAGCATTGGTAGATACTGACAAATATTCTCCCTATATTAGCTGTGCTGTACAGGGAAGTTCCTTGTCTATAAACGATACACATAAGGAATCATGTAACTACATACTTAACTGGTTAGTTAAAATAACTGAGGCAACCCTCGCAGCAAGTACCAACTCGCAGTGATGAGATTATTGGGAGTTACTTTACAGTTATTGAAAAAGTGCTTATGTTCTTAGATGGCTTATAGAGGTTTTAAATTGTCTTAACATTTTGATGTTTGCTGCCCTGGAAGGAAGGGTAGGGTGCAAGTTTAATAAATATTAATGAAGATAATATTCCTTGAAGTAGAAAAAGTTGTGTACTAAGAGCATGGTCCAATTGGCAAGAAACCTGTCTTTTGCTTCCTTTCTGGCAGGAGGCCAGAAATTATATTGTGATGACAAAGGATAACTTGCTACCTGTGTTCTTTAATGCTGTGCCTCAAGCCCAGCCCTGCCCTTAATAAGATTAGCCTCTGTGTCAGAGCAAAGCAGTGTTGGTATTTGCAGAGTAATCATGCTTGTTGCAATGAAATCTGTGGTGCACAATTGTTTCTTGCATAGAAACATGAGTAGATCTGGTAACAGTTCAGATCTTCCCACAATTTGCATATATATTACAACCCCCCGCCCCAAAGTTACAAAAGTGCATTTTTAAAAAGTTCAGAACAGAATTTTATTTTTCAAACAATTGTGCATTTCATGGCACAGGAATTTGGGTTTCATGAAACAGAATATCTGGGGTCACTAAGAATCCAGTGCATTTCTTAGTATCTGTCTTTGCAATTAACACTCTGTGCAACCCCAAAAGGCATAACGTCAACATGTTGATCTCCAAATGTCCAAAGCAGAAAGTAAAGTATGGTGGTTGAAATAAAACACCTAAAAAGAACAGACACCACAGAGCTAAACTGTGTGTGAGAAGCTGCAGTATTGTGAAATACTATACACTTTCATGTGTGCATGGTGTAAAGTCACATGCTGTGAAGAATGTGAGGACGTTCATCTGGACGTGAATCTAGGGTTGTGAAATGTAAGTGCTCTGGATGTCTAAGCATTAGGCCTAGATGTCTGCAAAGTAAAACTTGTGTAAATACGTCTGTATGTATATGCTTTTCTTTGTAGAAGACATCTTCATTGAACGTGAACATTGGGGTTGGGGCAAGTGGTGCCATATGACCTCAGGGTGCTTTGAGACATTGGCTGTACAGCCCTGTTGTACACAAACACCCCTTCACAAAACTGTGAAATCAGGGATGTTTGTTAGATTTCACAGAGCTTTTAAATTTTGGTATAAGGTCCCTTTTCGTCAAGGGACATCGGGAAAGGCTTGAGGAATTGGAAGGTGTCTCGCAATGCTTTCACTTACAGGATAATGCTTTTTGAGTGCTGTTATATAACCTTGTTGGTTGTAGATTGAGTGGTGGAATTTTTCAACTCTTGCTCAAGAGGAGGACTTTAAAACAGCCAATGTGATCTGATGTTAGTTGTTAGTAGAATTACTTCTGACTCGCACAATGCGAGCAGTGTAGCTGCTGATAATGAACAAGTTATAGTACAGTTCTTTTTATCTCTTTAGTTCATATCACGTAAGTGCAAACTATAACTAGCCTCTTGAACGTACCTAGATGAATCATAATGTAAATGCAGATGAATCACAAACCTGGCAAACAGAATGAGCTGTATAACAAGAATTCAGAAAAAGAACAAGCGCCAATTTGATGACAAGAATTTACACTTCTTGAGGAAATGGTAAATGGCTGCATCTCAACAATTTCTGAATATATATATATATATATTTAAATCTGGGCAGCTACAAGTGGTTTGCATAACCCTTATTTTCTACTATCATGGCTTGTTCTGGCTTCATATTCTGAAACTAGGACTTTGTAGACATAGTGAAATAATTGGAGGATTTTCAGGCAAATCTGAAATGTTATTGTTGTTCATAGGAAACTCTTGCTTCACACTCTGGACTAGTATTTGAATCAACCATAATTACACATTATAGGGCCTAACATCAAGGGTTGTTAGAAGATTGCCTAGTACAAGCTACATAATAAGTCGCAATACATCAAAGGTGCAATGAGTTGGACTTCGCTCCCAATTATCTGTCAGGAAGAGGGCAGTTGACAGTTTAGGCAATGTTCTGTGATATTCTGAAATAGCACATTGTTATCTACATATCATGAAATGGTTTCATATATTCTCACTCATTTACTTTGTCTGGGTCTAGCTGATCCTTATGTTCTTTTAGGAAAACTCTCAAATACACCCCTTCCCCCAACACACACAATAGGGTGATGGTGAAACACTACAGTACCATTCAGCCTTTTATCACGGGCAAATACTTGTAAGTAGTACATGTTTTTTTGGGGAAAAAACATTTTACGTACTTGCTGCCTTTTGGGAGAGGCGGGAGGTGAGTACAGTGGTACCTCGACTTACAAACGCCTCAGGTTACAAATGCTTCAGGTTTCAAACTCCGCTAACCTGGAAGAGTTACCTCGAGTTGAAAACTTTGCCCCAGGATGAGAACGGAAATCGTGTGCTGGCGGTGCAGTGGCAGCAAGAGGCCCCATTGGCTAAAGCACGTCACTAGTTAAGAACAGTTTCAGGTTAAGAACAGACCTCCGGAACGAATTGAGTTCGTAACTAGAGGTACCACTGTAGTATGGTTAAGTCCAGATTAGGAGTTACTCTTGTTTCTGGTTTCTCTTCAGTCATTACTTAATAAATTGCATTGGAGTAGATGAAACAGTTCCCTGAATGTATTTGTTTTTCTTAAAAGCTTCACAATGAAGATGATCATCCAGAATCATCAGTGGCTGAACAACCTTCCACCTCTACAGAAACTGCACCAGCCTCTCAAATGGAGGCATCTTTACCTGAAGAAGATACTTCACCTCCACCTTACTGTAGTATTGCTGCAGAAGCAGCTGCAACAGCAGGTATTTCCTTTCATTTATATAACCTCAGATATTTTTAGCTATGCTGGAGCAGTAAATATAGCTTGAATAATCTTTTCAGAAGCATATGGTGCCATCATCTCTTCATGCTTCCTTCTGCTGCCCTTTATAAAATACGATCTGCTCTTTTCTTTTTGTACAGGACCCCAAATGACTTTGTGCTTAATAGAGCAAATAACCAGATTAAATTAATGTTCTTTGTGATATGGATTTGTCTTGGATGCCTTTCTGTCTATGTATGCTAAGGCTAGCATGTCTTATTTGATTAAACTTGGACCACAATCCTAACAGGACAGAGATATGAGGAATCAATTGTTTTGATAAATATATAAAACCACCCTCAGTATTTCTAGCTATAAGAAACAATACAGCATTCTTAAAGGCTTTATAGACTTGTAGTTCTGACTAATGATTATTTAGCCTCTAAAACATGAGTTGATGTTTGTGTCTCTGTGTTTTTTTAACAGAAATGGAATCGCCTAATGACTTTTACCCTGTGCCACCTCCATACAGTGTAGCTACCTCTCTTCCCACTTATGATGAAGCGGAGAAGGCCAAAGCTGCAGCAATGGCAGCTGTTGCAGCAGAAGCAGCAGCAGCTCAAAGAGTGAGTGAGCAATCTGGGCAGCATGAAACCATGCATTTTTGAAATGCGTAACTTCGGATTGGCTTCGCTATATATTGGATAAAAATCAATTTCCGAAGCAAACGTCACTGACACTCGCTTAGCTTGTTAAAGGATATATTAGCTAGCTAAATTAAGAGGGGGTTGTTTTGATTATTTGTACAAAGCATCTTAAGAATAGAGAATGTTTCTGTAGCACTTTATGGAGTAAAAGAAAGAAAAAAAGGACCCGTTGACTACTTCACGCTTTATTTCATGCTTAATATTCATGAACTCAGTTCATAACTAATCAAACCATGCACAGTCCGCCAGCTACAAGAGCACAGTAGTCCTTTCTACTTCGTAGACCTAGAAAGGCAACAATAGTAGCTCCACTGAATTCTTGGTGGGCCACCATATGCAGTGGTTAAGCTGCATTTAATCTGAAGGGTCACCAGTTACAATGCTTAGAGAGTAAGTATATGTCACAGTACAAAACTGCAGGTATCTGGCTGCATGCACATGCTTAATAATTTTGCTGGCACATAGGAATTTTTGCAGGTTTTTATTCTCATTCTTGTTCAAGTCTGGTATTATATATAAATATAAAACTACTGCATAAATATTTGAAATGTTTTTCCATCTCTGATGTCATTGTACTGGGCTGTAGGTGGTATTCAGCTAAATAGCTGTGCTGGTACAATTAGTGCTGTTACAAGGGGATTTCCTTTCCCCACCTCCTTACATGCTCCTTGTACCACCCCAAATCTGCTAAACTGGGTTGGAGGAATCCCCAAAATTGATTTAGGGGGTGCAGGAGCAAGGAGAAATCCTTGCAGTGATGGAATGCTTTGGTTAGCTCTACATTGAATGCAACATATTGTATTCATCTTAATGAAAAGACATTTGCTTACTTAAACAAACTCACTCTTACACTTAAATGGGGGTAGCATTGGAAACTTCCTGCCCTTTTTAACTACTCTCAAATCTTATAAATCGGATAAGAAAGTATTTGCTCAAATACAGGGGTTTGCCATCACAGTAACAATGTGATATGCTATCTCAGATAAATGTTAAGACCACAGAAAGCTGTTTTAGCCTGTATTTTGACCTCAGTTGCCCATTTGTAAAAGCTGTTGCATACTGTGTAGTAAAGCACCTTTTTGTGTGACTGTTTCCTCGTGAGTTTTTCATTTCTAATTGGACCAAATAGCAATGATCTATTTCCATGCTAAAATTCTATGCTTCAGAAGTAAGTCCCATTGTACAGTGGGGCTTGCTTCTGAATACAAATGTATAGAAGAGCACTGTCAGTATTTGAATTACTGGATCTCTCTCTGTGAGCTATTTTCAATTCCTTTTATATTACATTACATTTAAATTATAATTTAGTTTGCTAGAAACATTGCTTGAATGTTTGACTTGTACTGACTGGCTTAACATTCCTTTAGTTCTTCTGTCTTATTTTCTTTACATGCTTAGCACGGCCAATTTAGGGAGTCTAGGAGTCTGTTTGATGAAATATTCCTGAGCCCACCAGAGGTATGAAACAGTTCTATGAAGTTTAGATTTTGCAATGAGTTTTCTTCCTGCCAAGCAGAAACAAATGCCTTTCTCAATGCCTTTGCTTGATGAACTTGCCGCGATTCAAATCTCACAATTCTGTATGAAGATTCTCATTAGTTTTCTATAAAGACTTAAATAGATATAAGGACTACGGAGCACACTGGGTCTTACGTTTAATCGTAAGCATGCATAAGATTGTGCTGTTATGAAAATATCCTTTCATTTGCTATAGTAGTGGAAATAAATTTGAAAACATGAGGGAAATAACCAGAAATACCTGGTAAGCTGGTCATCCTTGCTCTAGAAGAGCCTTCACTGTGTGCCTTGTACCACAGCTCCCATCATCCCTGACTATTGACCATACTGGCTGTGATTGATGGGAGTTCTAGTCTAAAACAACTGGATAACATCAGTTTGGGGAGCATTGATCATGGTCATTCAAACTAGTATCATTTCTGTGGGCAATTGAGCCTCCCCTGTTTTAGAGTGTATCTTGCTGCGAACAAGGTTTCTGCCTTTGGATTGGATATTGTTGCAATTTCCAATATTTGGGGTGGGGTTGGAGTTGGAGTGGGAAATGTATCCAGTAGGAAGGATGAAAGGAAATAAAATGCAACACTTGCTTTCGGTTCATTGAGTTTCTGTGAGGTGTTACTACGTAGCACCTTTACGCTTCCAAATGATTGTTTGGTACTTCTAAAATACCAACGAAGATGTGTTTAGGCTATTTCTGTCAAATACTTGTTTATGCTGCAGCTACCAAACATTGCCAGGCAGAATGCAAAGCAAATATACGTTTGTTATAATGTCTTTCCATATAGTCAATATAGGTATAATTTTCACTATTACATAGTACATACTAGCAAGTAAAAAGAAAAAAAAAAAGATGATGAATAAATATCCCTTTAATGTAGGGACGCCATAATGCTGCTTAACATTGCAATGGTATGAGCAACAAAACTATGGTACCTCAACTGAAGTTGTATTTTTTAGGATGTTAGCACCCTCTGCTGTCTGATAGCAGCAAAGCTTTTGATTTAGAATATTCATTACACACTTGCGGATGAACTATTGTCTTACATTGGACAATTACATGAGCACATGTTGAATATCTCAATAGCGTAGCTAGAATCAATGAGATTTAAGTTCATATTATTTAGTGGGAATTTAGAGAGAGTCCCTAACTACTAAAATGTATGTGAACAGTTGAGGGTGGAAATCAGAAAACATTTAGATAGGTCTGTCTATGTTTCATTTTAAATAATGCTCAATAATGTTCTATATGCATCTTCAAAATAAAATATATCCAGGAATGCAGTAGAATTATGGGTTCTCCAGCTTCTTTCATGACAAAGTTAACAAAAAGAATCTTCAAACTTCCCAAAGTGCCACTAAGACAACAGGAAAACAATGACAAGAATCCTTGGAAGTTACTGAAGTGTCTTAGCTGTAGTTCTGTCCGTTTTGATCTAACGCTAAAATACTAACTGGATACCTTCTGACCACCTACTTTATTTACTGAGGAGTGGAAGCCAGAAGTTAAGACTTGAAGCCCAAGGCTCAGTAACCATAGGGAGCAGGTTAAACATTGGGCTTTGGTGGAGTTTCATTGCGTCTGTCTCTACAGCAGAAATAATTTTCCCGGAACTGATTTCCTTTTCAATACAGAAGTTGGGGAACCAACTTAGACCTTTCTGCAGTCCCTCAGTAAACTATGGCTCCTCGTTGAGACACATAAACTCAACAGAATCTAAAATCTTAATTTTTGTAGCAAGACTTAGGTAATAAAGACACACACCTGAACTTTTCTCTTGAGTTAACTAGAAAGCACACAGGTGTTTCACACTTTAGGGTGTTGTGTTAAATATCCATACATAAACTGTTGGCCCGTTGACATTTTAGTGTTCCCCATAAATGTACATTTTGGGGGAGCAGCCAGTTACTGCTGCCTCCTGTGTGTGTGCATTTTTAACCGGTGTCTTTGTCGTACATGTTACACTGCACCCTAACAACTTGAAATGTGAAGGGGCTCTCTGACTTAAGCGGCTAAGTAATTTTAGAGCGCAACTTTTTCGTAAAATTATGTGGTTCCATGAGGCCGCCACCCTTTGCTGCTTGTTTTGGTTGACTCTTGAGAGAGAGACGAAGGAACAACCAGGAAGGAATGTGGGCCTAACCCATTAGCTTGGGAGAGACGAAGCGCTGAGGAATGGTGAGAATAGAGAAGCCATTCATGGGCCTATACCAGGCTTCCTCAACCTCGACCCTCCTGGTGTTTTTGGCCTACAACTCCCATGAACCCTAACTAGCAGGATCAGTGGTCAGGGATGATGGGAATTGTAGTCTCAGAACATCTGGAGGGCCGAGGTTGGGGAAGCCTGGCCTATACTTTGGTAAGAGGGAGACTTGGTTGGTGAGCGGTTCCCAGGTCTGTATGGGACCGCACTCCTTCTGACAGACCAGATGTGTCATTTGGGGGCGGGGTGTGCTCTGTGATCCATCTTTGCCAAGGGAGATCTGGGTAACATCGATGGCAAGGCATGCCTATTATCGGCTTAATTTGGTTCACCAACTGTGCCTTTTCCTCAGCAAGGATAGCGTAGCCGCCTGACGTATGTGTTGGTAATCTCAAATTGGACTACCTTAATGTGCCTTTCAAGAGACAGCTCCACAAGCCGTAGCCAGTACAGAACACTGCAACACAGCCAGGTTGTTGAGTTGAGTACATGACTGCAGACATATTACAGAGAGAACTATGCTGGCGGCCAGGTCATTTTTATGGTCTTGTTCCAGTAGGACAGGGCTTCTGTAAGTTATTTACCTAAAGGACTGCCTTCCTCTGTAAAGTCCTGTACTCATACCACACCCCACAGCAAGGAGAGAATCCATGGGGGCTGTGGATGCTGCTGAACTCCAACTGTCATCAAACCGTGCCAGCGTGGTTTGGCCAGGGATGGTGGAATTCATAGTTCGGCAACATCCGGAAGGCTGCAGGTTTCCCATTCAAGCAGTAATCGGAAAATTGGAATTTTCTGCTCTTGCTCCTATGTTCTGCATCCCTCCACCGCACCTGAAGTGTCCTCTGTCAGTTGCTTCAAGCATCTGACAAAGACATAACTTCTTGTCCCAAGTTTTCCCAGACCCATAAGATTCGACCCTGCCATTACTAGATTTGTTTTTATGATACCGTTTTTCTGTTTGTCCTTAGAAATCTTAGAATATGAAGCAATTTAGAAACACTACAGTAAATAGGTTTAGCTTGGCTTCAGTACAATATTAAAATAAATGATACTGAACTAGGGGTTTTTTCTTAGCTATTTTTCTAATTATTGCATTTTATGTTTTTAAATATTTCAGTTTTTATTTTGTAAGTCACAGAATTTTACTGATGTGTGGCCATGTACACTTAATAAATAAAAATAACTTATTATGAACAAGCAATCTAAGCAACTGAAGTGTACATATGTAGTCACCTTGGTTTTTTACCTAGATACCTACTCCCACTTAAATTAGCAATGTGTGTTTATTAATCATCATCATCATCATCTTAAAGGAAGAAGAGTATCCCCCAAGGGACGATTTCAGTGACGCAGACCAGCTTCGCGTGGGCAATGACGGCATCTTCATGTTGGCTTTTTTCAGTAAGTCACACATCTTTGTATCCTCGTAAGCAGCAGTTGTTTGAGGCATGGGTGGGGAACACCCTTCAGCCCAAGGGCCACTTCTCATTGCAAGCAACTTTCTGATCTTTGCATACCAGTGATGGATGTGGCCAGACACCCATCACTGTCCACCCTCCATTCAGACATGCAGAAGGTTTCACCACAGTTCAGGGGCACATTCCAGCCAGGTAAAATCAACAGAGGAGGATGTAGAGGGAAGGGGGAGCACAGGACCTGGGTTGAGTCCTGGGGACACACTCAGACCCTGAGCCAGAGGTTCTTCCTCCCATGGTAAATGCAGCAGGATTCTTGATGTCACTCAGTTGGTAGAGCATGAGACTCTTAATCTCAGGGTCATGGGTTTCAGCCTCAGGTTAGGCAAAAAGATGCTTGCGTTGCAGGGGTTTGGACTAGATGACCCTTCTGGTCCCTTTCAGCTCTACAGTTCTAGGATTCTAAGAATCCTCTCTTCCCAGCCACACAAAACGCAGCATTTACTAATGGAGAATAGAGAAATATATTAAGGTCTTGTTCATAATTTAACTCTCTTCTGAGGGCTGTTCCACACGTTAGGCAGCAGCAATTTGCAGTTTGACCTAGATTCATGTGCGCCACAAGGAGCCACAACCAGCCTTGATCCTCACGTTTTTAGGCATATGCGTCAAATTGCAAAGCATGTGAGAATCCCGAGAGAGATCTGTGTTGTTAAGAGTTGCCATTGACATGCGGTTTGAGCAAATTTAACTCCATGAGCAGCCAGTGATATATTTGCACTTGACGTCTGAGGCTGGATAAGTGGAGGCAAAGTGTAGGTTGATTATCTGTGCTCTCAAATATCAGTTTTTACTGACATCAATAACATAGGCTGGGCTCTTGATATGTGGAGTAGGATGAATAATCTTTCTCACCCAGCTCCTATCCTCCTCCCCAGTAGACCAGTGTTATGATAAAAGCACCTGGTTCTGAATTTACAGTAATTGAAGCATTGTAATTCGAGTCCAGTAGTTCCATAGTGTGTCACACACACTAAACATTGCTCCTTATTTTGAAGTTAAATTAATTTCCGTCCTCGCTGTGGATCATGGTACGTGACTGCCATCCTGTGGCAATTCTCTGTATTGCAGCTGCTGTCATTGCATGACTTACATGCAACAAGTGTTTAATGTTTTGCAACTATTCATGCCGATACTTGAAATTACCTGCAGTAACTCAGGTCTTTAGCATAGAGATTCTGTGTTTGTATTTTAATTGAATACTACAGATATGTTATACAAGCATATATTTGGGTGCTGTTTGCAAAGTAAAAAAAGCACATCAGAGCAGAGCTTTCCAAACTGTGTGTCGCGACACGTTAGTTTGCCAGCTGCAGTCTGTAGGTATGTCACACGAATGCTCCCTGCGCTCCTCCAGTGGCTGGAAAGTCTCTGGTTTGCTAATAAAACTGAATTGCTGTGTCGCGAAAAGATGCTTGCTTAAAAAGTGTGTCACCAACATGAAAAGTTTGGAAAGCTCAGCATTAGGATAATGGGGCAGGGGCTTTTTTCAATTCATGTCAGCCAGGTCAGCACTGCCCAAGCACAGCAGATGAGCCACGTATGATAATACCAAATGGTTTCCCCGCCCCTAATTTTCACAGGCAGCAAAATCGGGAGATTTCTCAAGCTCTGGGTAGTCACCATATATGGCCTTTAGGCTATGTTCAGTTCGGTGGGTTGCAAGTTGTGCAATCTAGATGTAAACAAGGAACTGGTGGAAGAGTAAAATTACATTTTGACAGCGCTGATTAATGTTTCTGGGAAACTGGAGCAGCTTCTCGAATAGCTGAGTACTCTAATGAAAATAAGAGCTCCACATGATGGAACTTGCCACTTGTAAATGGAAATGTGAGTTTGTGCACCTCCTTAGCACAAGGCATAAGACGTGATGCTCCTTTAAATATTTAGCACACCACTGTGGAGGCTGCTTTCCCAGTCTAGCAGTATTGAGCAATGGGGTGGGGAATACAAAACCTCCTTGCAATTTCTGGACCTCTAGAAAGAAAAGGACTATTAAATCTGTTAATCTTTGGATAGTGGGTTGTGTTTATCCCCAGCAGTTGAAGCCCCTCACTTTTAACACAGAAATTTCCAGAGAGGCAAGCAATGTAAAATCCTTAAAAACAGTGAAAGGGTAAAATATCTTCAATGAAAAATACAGATGGGGCAGCCAGCAGCCAGCTAAAAATAGAGTTGAAATTGGTGACCTAAAAAGCCTGTTAAGTGTTTCACCCTATGCTGAAAAGATAAACTTGGTATCTGGAAAATCTTTGGGAAGAGAATTCTAAAGCCAGGATGATGCTATAGAAAAGGTCCAATTGCTAATTGCTATCATCCTAACATCCTGGAGGAGGGTCTCCAAGGCAGATCTTAATACATGTTAAAGATCAATAAGTTTTAACGAGATGTTCGTTTCATTTTAGTGGCCTTCATTTTCAACTGGATTGGATTTTGCTTATCGTTCTGTATAACAAACACCATAGCAGGAAGATATGGTGCCATCTGTGGATTTGGGCTGTCTCTGATCAAATGGATTCTCATTGTTCGAGTAAGTCTCTTCCAATTACAGATTTTAAAATGAATTTTAAAAGTACCGTATTTTTCGCCCCATAGGACGCACTTTTCCCCCTCCAAAAATGAAGGGGAAATGTGTGTGCGTCCTGTGGGGCAAATGCAGGCTTCAGGAAGCAATCCACAAGCCTTGGGAGCCCGCAGGAGTTCCCGCCGGTCTCCCAAGGCTTGCGGAGAGCTGCCTGCATCCTGAAGCCTGGGGCGCACTGAGAAGCGCGCTCCGGGCTTCGTGCAGCTCTCCGCAAGCCTGGGGAGACCAGTGCAACTTCCTGCCGGGCTCCCTAGGCTTGCGGATAGCAGCCTGTTCTCGGGGCTGGGGTCGGGGGAAGCTCGGGGGAAATAATTTTTTTTCCTTTATTCCCCCCCCCCCAAAAAAAACTAGGTGCACCCTATGGGCCGGTGCACCCTATGGGGTGAAAAATACGGTACTTTTTTATTTAAAATGATTATTGGCAGATAATTATGTCCACTTTGATCAAGAATCTACTTAAAGGACCAAGAATTTGTTGTAGTTTAACACAACAAAATTTGAGTTATGTGGTTGTTTTTTGTGACATGGGAACTTTTGCCTTTATAGTTGTTTTGTTTCATTGGTTATTTTTTAATGCTTTAATTTTATTGAACTATTATGTTGATATTTCTGCAGATGATTCAATTTAGGCAAGAGGAACAACATGTCTATCAAGCAACTTGGTAGTTTGTGTATTCCATTCTAGCTAGTCATTATTATAAGACCTACTATTCACATTTAAGAATTGGTGTCTGAGTTTGCTTTCCCCCTCCTCCCTTCAGATCCCCTTTTCATTTTGGTTTTTTTGGCCTGAAGTCTGGAAGTGTCCTCTTTTAATTGATTGCATTTAAGCTGTTGTGGGACAGGGTACAGAAGCTCCCAATAAGTGATACAACATGGTACCTTTTTGCCCCAAACCATTAAAAGCTTTTCTAAGTGCTATTAATGTTAAAATTTGGGCCCAGGTCAGGCCTGAGGGTCTGGGCACGCCACGGGCACATGGGCACCAGCAGCTACTTAAGGATGCCACAGATTCCCTGCTCCTGCCACATTTTTGAGAGGGTACAAAGGTGAGACAAGTAGGTCACATCCAAAGGGAAGCAGTGGGAGCAAAGGCAGTCTGTTGGAGTTAACACAGCAGCAGAGACCCCCTTAAAATTGCTCAGGCATGGGAATTTTAATAGATGTCAGATACTTGACCTGTTCTGTCTACAGCTATTACAAACCTTCCTTGCTGGCCTGTTTGGGTTTCCTGTAGCTCCCCTCTTTTTGCCCACAGCCTGGGGAAATCTTGGACTTACAGCAGGCTTAAGCCCTTTCCAGTGTGTGTGTCCTCTGCTGCACTGCAGTTGCGTCATGATGCCAAATCTAGGTGATATAAATAGGTGGGACCACACAAAAACAGAGGCAAGTGTACTGCTTGGTTGCAGTTGGCAGGAACAGGTTGTTCATGGCCCTATGAGACATTCATAGTTGGCCAAGCTATAATAATGTGGCCATCTCTTACTAAAGTTTAGTGAATGTGTTGTAATACTGTGGGAAGCTTTTCTGCATTTGATGACGGCATATTGTTAGACCTTGTTGGAAGTATTTTTGTTTTTACTGTGTTTTCTTTTTGCAAATGCCATAAATACACTAACAAGCTTTAAATAATGGAAATGCTCCATTAGCCAGTTTAGATGATTCTGTGCTAACTGGCCTTATTTTTCTGCTATGTAATCATTTATAAGAGCATTTGGTCCTGCCTTCTTTCTTTAAATGTTTGACTTAACATACTGCATTAGCCAATTAGCCAATTATTTACTGACACGAAACAACCTAGAGTTGATTGGCAAGTTGGGGCAATTGTAGCAACAGAGAAGGATGTGGTTGAATATTCCCTGCTTGACGAAATTGTTTCTTACCACCCTCTAAAAGTTGCAGTGCACATTCTGCGTTACTTTGAGTTTCAAGCTGTAACTGTGCTGAGTTCTTGGAGACATTTGAGTCAACCCTTTTTATCAGTGAAGCATGCAGTCTGCAGTCTGCTGAAGGCCAGATACCTGTCTCCAAAACCATCGCACCCTACCCTCCAGCTGCCTGTTCAGATTCCCACATCACAGAGAGGACAAAACTGTCTACCGTGCTCGCTAACAGGAACGATTGAATTGGCCCTTCAAGGTTCATTTAGCTGCGTTCAGCTCACTGCTGGGAACTGAATGCAGGAGAATCTAGTTTGAAAATGAAAAGAGTTTAATGAATCAGGGGTCTTTATGGAACTGGTATTCTTGGCAGCGATTATCAGTAGGGGGTGTACAGAAGGTCAAAAGCTCTCCTTTTGTGGGGTCAGCCAAACATCCCCATCTGATAAGATTAAACTAATGTGACTTTTGGTGTTAATATCGAAAGCAGCAGGCTCCTGTAATGTGTTTGAGATGGCAGACACGGGGCGGGGGGGGGGGGGGGGGAGAGACGGATTTACAAACACAACCATTATTATGGTGACTGTCTGATTCTAATGAGCAATGCTTAATAAACCATTTTTTCACAGGTTGGCTGAGACTTCTTTGCTTGCAAGAAAGTAAAAGAAATAACTCCTCTTTTATTCTAAAGCTGCACAGAGTATATTTGTCTTCCCAAATGCACCAATTGTGATTTTTTTATTTATTTGTTGTGTATGTTTTGTAATGTCTTAGATATGTATTTTCAGTAATCCTAATATGTTACAAGCATGATTTGAAATATAGCTAACATGTTTGGGGGCTTTTCTCCCCTTCCAGTTCTCAGATTACTTTACTGGTTATTTCAATGGACAATACTGGCTTTGGTGGATATTTCTTGTACTTGGTAAGTCCCAATCAAAAACTTTACTTTTTGACTTTCCAAATAACTTGATAACTGAGTAGAACAATCCTAACTGGGTTTAAGAAAGATTGGCAGTAAATTTGCACATGTATGTTCATTGAAATCAAGGGCTTACTGTAGCATTGGTAGAACTTATCACAGATCAAGCAAGTTAGATAGAATTTCCATATTGCCTCTTCACAGACAAAATAATTTTCACAGGAGGCGGTTCATGCCTGAATGTGGCACCAGTCCTCAATAAATAAAGTTTGAGCAATTAAATATTTAACTTAACTTTTAAAAGCAAAATCCCAAACATGCTAATGCAAAGGGCCGTCTGATACGTATCCTCAACGTTCTGTTTGAAAATCTGTTTTATATTTCTCATCCTCTGTGGGTTTCATTGATACTCTTTGTTTTACCACCACTCCTTTTTAAAAGTCAGAAAAATAGAAGTCTGTTAGAGACAGAGGGTAGATTTTTTTCTGAATTATTTTTTACGTTTTCTAAATCTGAATAAGATGAAGCTTATTTCTGAATTGATCTCATTATGTTTAAAACACAGCATCATAACTGAACTAAGACTATTCAAGCATATAAGGTCAAAGTTTATGTATAAGCTTTCCTTTTAAGATACCTAGTTTTTATAATTATTTTCTTGGACTATATGAATGGTTTTGAATGCGAGTGTGCCTGTCACTTTGTATTCAATCCATGGAGATATCCTTTTTGCCTTAGAAATGCACTGTGCATTAATCATTATTCACTCAGGCAAGGGGAAGGGCTTTATGCTGCTGAACACAGTGCTTCTGTTCCCTCAATTTTCTTTTGAAAAGCTGTCTGCCGAGCTTCAGGCTTCTGGGGCAGCTGCAGGGAAGGTTGCTGGGGAAAAGAAGGCTTTTAAAAGTGTATTTGAGCATCCATTGTACGTCCGAAGCTTGGCTCACTTGCTTGGGTCAGCTGGTGATCTTGCCTTGTGGTGTAACTATCACCCCAACTATTTACAGCTTATTCCTAACACTTTATTTTAGAATTCTGTGCCAACTTTCTTGAAACGGCCCATAAACAATACAATATGAGAACTAAATTTAAACAGAGGCAATTTATAGATGCACCACTGATGCAAATAAATGCCCATATAGCCCATACATACCTTGGCAGAAAAAGCAAAACTCAAGTCTAATTAAAATTAAGGCCATTGATTGATTCAGTAATTTATCACCAAAATCTTAATATAGGTTCCTGTTGGAGATACTGTGATTGATTGCATAGGAAAGTTAAGCTTTCATCCTACTTGCCGCATATTTTTAGCTTCTCTGTACAGTGCCCGACTTTCTGCTTAGAAAGCCTGCTTAGGAAAGCACCCTTTCCTTGAACTTGCCAAGGTGTGTTGATGAGACTGTGACTCTATAAAAGTTCCTTGGCATATGTTCTGAAAGTGTAAAATGGCAAATCGTTGAAAGCTTATTTCCTTTCAGTTAGGATGAGAATGCATCTTTTAATCAATGTTTCACATTGCACCTCTGTTTTCAGGTCTCCTCCTATTTTTCCGAGGTTTTGTTAATTACCTGAAAGTCAGAAACATGTCTGAAAGTATGGCAGCTGCTCATAGAACAAGATTTTTCTTCTTGTACTAGAGGTAAGCACCGTAGCTCCTTTCGTAGGTAAGTACTTGGCACAGAAAATGCCTTCAGCCAAATTGCTTTCTCAGTTTTGCACACTCGGGCATGCATGCACAAATATTGCCTTCTATTGCTTGATAGTTGCCTTTGTTTTTCAAGCCTATTTCTGCAGTGTCAGGGTTGAGTTTCCCCCATTCTTTTTTTTTTAAAAAAAACAGCAAGTCCCATGCATTCCTCTGACGGAAAAGCAAGCTGTTAATATCTGATTTCCCCAATTTTATTAAATGTTGTAGGCCTCTACATAAGTGTCTGACTCTTTTGTAGTGAGGATAAATCAACTCCCTAAACACCTTTTTAACATTTGGCAGGTGTAACTATTATGTCTTCAAAGTCCATGAGCATTTAAACTTCAACCCACATTCTATAGAAAAGAGATATACTAGGCCTTAACTGATGGTAGTATGGTCCCATTGAACATTGCCCATGATATTTGCATTCCCTTTTCAGCTTCCAGTTCACTTATCATAAGGCTTTTGCAAAGACTGCTGACAAAATGCCAGTTAGACTGGCATTATTATCCCATATTTCAGTTTGGGAGTGTGTGTCATGCAGGCTAAGAAAATAGCAAGGTGCATAACAGTAGCTCTCAAGTTCACTGCCAAAGTGTGATTTGAATGAGCAGTTTCCCTTTGCAACACTTGCGGTCCTAGTATAATATTCATATCACAATCCTGACTCTTTCCAAACAAGCTCATCTCCCTGAACAAGGAAGAGGATGTTTAAACTGCACCGTCATTGTGCAGTGGTGCCTTACAGAATTATGTCAGCAATGTAGATGGGTTCCTGTTTCCCAAGGAGCTTAAAATCTAAAAGGGAGAGTGGGGAGGGGGGGTCAACAGAAGAGGGAAGAATGTGGGCAAATGCTGTTGCAAACACTTGAAGTTTGGATGAGGATTAAGAGGATAAACAAAAAGCCATGTGGAAAAGGTGGGTTGTAAGGAGAGATTTGAAGGAAGAGAGAGGTGGCATGCACAACGTTCACTTTCCGGAAGGCTCTTTCATGGGGGGGGAGGGCAAAGTAGTTTAAATGCATAATAGTCTGATTTATTGATTCATCTGGCTTATTTCCTGAAGTTTGGGCCACAGCGGTAGTCATCCCTATATTCAAAAAGGGCCTTGCATGTGATCCGGCTAGTTATAGACCAGTTAGTTTGCCACCTGTAATTAGCAAATTATATACAAAGTGTCTTTACAATAAGCTAGTTTATTGGATAACCGATGAAGCTATTTTTGCCGAAGAGCAAGCAGGATTTAGACGAGGCGGATCCACTATAGATCATTGCTTTGTACTAGCCCATTTTATAGATAAGTATGTTAAGAAACCAGGTGGTGTGCTATATGCAGATTTCATTGATCTGAAAGCTGCATTTGATTCAATCTCTCGAGTAAGACTGTGGGATAAGCTGAACTCTTCCAAGTATAGATAAAATATTGTTGCTCTTGATTAAATGTCTGTATAAAAACACAGTGCTGAAAGTGTGTTGCTCTACAAATGGGCAGCTCACAGGATCCGTACCAGCTACAAAGGGAGTTAAGCAAGGTTGCATCCTAGCTCCCACACTGTTTAATTTACATATAAATGATATTGTCCAGAGTTTAACATCACCAGAGTATCATGCCCCTAAACTGACCACAAAAGCTGTGTATATTATGATACGTAGATGCATAGAAGGGATAAAATGAGGAAAGGGACCCCAAATATAGTGTGGTAAGCCTGTGTTCAAGGCAAAGGCTATCTTCACACTTAAATAGTTATTAATATTCAATATTAATCTGTTATAATCTACTATACTATAATCTAGTATTAATCTGTTATTACTCTTTGTATCACTGTCTGAATATAATTCAGGGGATGCAGATAAGAATGTAGACCAACCAATTTAATATGGCTTCAGAATAATGTAAATGAGCTGTGTGCTTGTTTTCAAAATGTATAACTGACTGGAGCCCTTAAAACATAGGTGAAAACAACATCATAGCATAAATTCTCAATAAAAACAGCTGAATGTCTGACCATTCTTGACATGGAATAGGTAAAGAGACCCCTGACCATTAGGTCCAGTCGTGGATGACTCTGGGGTCACGGCGCTCATCTCGCTTTATTGGCCGAGGGAGCCGGCGTACAACTTCTGGGTCATGTGGCCAGTATGATTTAAGCCGCTTCTGGCGAACCAGAGCAGCGCACGGAAATGCTGTTTAGCTTCCCGCTAACCTATTTATCTACTTGCACTTGGACGTGCTTTCGAACTGCTAGGTTGGCAGGAGCAGGGACCGAGCAACAGGAGCTCGCCCTGTTGCGGGGATTCGAACCACTGACCTTCTGATCGGCAAGCCCTAGGCTCTGTGGTTTAGACCACAGCGCCACCCGCATCCCTTGACATGGAATAGGTAGCAGTCTGTAAACCGTGTCTCCCAAGGGTTTACACACCTAAGATGTTTCCAAACAGAGAGCTTCCCATGGGCTTTAGAAGGGGCAACTAAATGAATCTTGAGTTTTTCTGAAGGAAGGGAATTCCACAATAGTTGGCCACCACCCTAAGGTGGTGGCCAGTCACATTTCTGATGGTGGTTACACCTGCAGGAAAAGCCTTGCTTCCTGTTCTTAACACCTGGGAAGGAATGCAGGGGGGAAATGCTCACTCAGATACCATAGGGGGAAAGCATATGGGGTTTTAATGATTATAGCACCTTTAACTTAGCCCAGAAACTAATTTGCCTCCACTGGAGTTCTTCTTGTAACGGTGAAAAATTCTCTATGTACTGAAATATCCCCAAGGGACTATATTCACATACATATTTCAGAATGCAGTATTGTTAAATATGTTGTTTGATTATCCCGCTGATTTTTTTAGTTAACTAAAACACAGCTCTTTTCTTTTATTCCCAGGCTGCATCGACCAGACATTCCTTTCTCATACTAATGTGAACTTCCAGCCAATCTGTAACCTTCCAAGCGAATAGGGAAAGACGACTACTAGAAGCAGGAGATAAATTTGAAGCAGGATCTTTTTGCCGCTTAGGGAATGGCAGGGTGGTCTGTGCTTAAGTGCCATTTCTGTTCATTCCACTAAATATTTATATTAAGCATTGCCTTTTGTCTTGCACATATGCATATGTGCTAATTTAACAAGAACTTTAAAAAGAATAAATTCCATGCATATGGTCTGCTAAGCAGTTGAATACAGCCAGACTTGACTAATTTGTGTTTTGTATCTGGAAGATTTAAAGTGGTAACTTCTTTTCACAGTATTATGTACTATCTACTTAACAGAAGTTTCATTAAGTACAAGTAATTTGTACTGAATGACTCACAGTAAGCCACTCAGACTCTGTTAGTATGTAAATTGCATTCATCCAATTATGCACATAAAAACTGCTCTATCACATGATATGTAGTTCTATAAACACGCATTGAAAAGCTGTCGAGGGCTAACCAAGGTTTCCCTAGTGCACCTCTCTTCCACTGGTGTGAATTTGCCCCCCCCCCCACATAGATGTGGGCCATAAAAGCAGTAGCCTTAATCACTGCCATTTTAAGCTCAATTTGAACAGATTCTTAAAGTAAGCATATACAGTAAAAAAATCTGCATGTGCTGTAGTTCGTAAAGTCCCAATATTTGATCTGATAATTATATTACAGGAAAGTGTAACACCGTCCTATGCTGTTCTAGTGATCTAGGAAACTGGTAGAGAGATGGGAGCAGTAGCCTCAGTTATCAGATCAGGAAGTAATGGGATTGCTCTCTCTCTTCCTCTGTGGCCTCTCCATTATTTCTGCCTTAGCAGAGCAACATGGGATTGAGCCATGTTGGACCAGTGGCTGCGCTGCTCCCAAAACATTCCCACCAGCCCTTAAACTTCAAAAAGAAGTGTCCGGATTACAAACAATGGCAAAACATTAGCAATATCACTTCTTCTCCAATGTCTTACCAGTTTGATGTGCATACGGGTCTTTGGGGCTGTGTAACTTTACGAGCGTTAAGCCCTGCAAGAAAGCTTTTGGCAACAATCTGTACAGAGCCAAAAGAATCAAGACGTGCATCAGAACAATGATGTTTCCTTAAGGGCACAAATTGATGGATTTTGAGTCCCGGTCCGGGGGGGGGGGGAACCTTACACTCGTTTCACTGTCATGTTCATCATCTCATTGGAAAGGCTAGTTAAGATAATTGCTAGTCTGATCCTGCACTTTTTTCTAGGTAGGTAGACCTCTACCCCACTCCTTTTTCTCGCCCTACAATCATTGGCTCTAACTGGAGATCAGGACTGTACACTCTCTGACTCCGACTGCACAACCTCCGCTCTGCTAGGTGAGTTTGTCAAGGAGCCCTGCTCCGTTCCAGCTGAAAGGAACGGACATTGGCCATCACCAGTGGATGAACAACCTAGTTCTTTAAGCTGGAGTGTCAGTTTTCCTTGTCGTTGTGTTTTGTGGGAGTGTTTCCATAATCGCCGTTCCTTAACCCCAAAGGTTACTCGCCATGCTTTCACAGGAATGATGTTAAGTTTAGGTCAATTCCATTGGGCACATTTTCATTTTCCTTGCAAAAATACAAGCAATTCACCATCAGTGGTATCCGCACCATAGTAATGATGGCCCTCCCGTGCAAAGGAATATATCTAGGGCTTTTTATGGGGAGGCAAATGTTGAAGCACATGTGTTTCTTCCCCAAACATCTCTGGGACTCTGCACTCTGGCATGACGGGAGACAAAATCTCCCAGATATCCACAAACAGCTCTCATCTCAGTTGCTGCCAATCACTAATCACTCTGCGTTTGGGGAGTGGTAGATGCACATTTATTCTTTTGTTTGTTTCTTAATTTGAACTCTTGCATTTTTAATACTAATGTGTAGAGGAATTATATGTCTCATTTAGTGCTGTATCCAATTTTGTATCTATTGTATGCATAAGGTTTATATTCTTTAATATTTCAGGATTAATAATAATTAAAAAAAAGGCCGAAGAGTTTGAAAGCAAAAGCCCACTACTGCTGTTCATGAAAACAAGATTCTCTTGGGAATTCCCATGTGTTTCTCTCTGAATTCATCAGTATTTTTTCTATGATTTTCTCTCCTATCTCTCTTATTTATCTTCCTTTTTTTGCATTATTTGTTCTCATAAGAGGCAGGTGAATAAAAGTTTTTGTTTTGGAATAAAGACTCCTGGTTTTATGTTGCACATTAGGAAACTCTGCTGCAGTTTCTATCAGGTCAAATGGTTTGTCTGGATTCTTTCTGCTTGGTTCCATTTTTAAAACTATAAATTTGTTACAGTGTTGTGGAGGATTTGTAAACGTGTGTGTGTGTGTGTGTGTGTGAGAGAGAGAGAGAGAGAGAGAGAACATGTGTGAGTGGTGTTTTTATCTAAGATCAAAGCTGCTGCCTTGGCGATCACTCATAGCTGAGTAAGATTGTCTTCCATGAATATGGTCTTAACAGTGAGTCCGTAAGTGACTGTGGAGGCCAATTCTGGATCCACACTTCCTTCCACAGTGGGGACATAGGTTTCTGGGTAATAGTTGAAGGTTTGCCAAACATGACTTCCTCTTGGCACGTTTCTCCCTTTCGTCCTGACACCATTAGTAAAGGCTGTTCTCTGATTGGAGCACTCGCAGGCCAGTGTTTCCCAATTGTTGGTGTTTATACTACGTTTTTAAAGATTTGCCTTGAGAGAGTCTTTGAACCTCTTTTGTTGACCACCAGCATTACACTTTCCATTCTTGAGTTGGGAATAGAGTAGTTGCTTTGGAAGACGATAATCAGGCATCTGCACAACATGACCAGTCCAATGAAGTTGATGTTGCTTTGACACTGGTGATCTTTTCTTCTTCCAGTACAGTGGCATTAGTGTGCCCATCTTCCCAAGTGATGTGTAAAATTTTTCTGAGACATTGTTGATGGAATCTTTTTCGAGGAGCTGGAGATGCCGTTTATAAGTGGTACATGTTTTATAAGCATACAGTAAAGTTAGTAGCACAATAGCTTTGTAAACAAGCATTTTGGTTTCCCTGCAAATGTCCCAATTCCTCTCAATTCCTCCATCCCGGTGGCAGTGTCCTGTTTTAAATAACTGTGTGCACATGGAAAGAAAGATTTGATATTTGCCCACAAGGCAAAACATACAGGGATTTGAGATCAGTAAAAAAGTTATTTCCCATGGCTAGAAATAAATCATTTTAAGGTGACTTCCTAGGTTTGCTGCTGCTTATAAGAAACTGGTTCCTGCCTGGAAACTGCAAGGCAATAAAGGAATTTCTCATTTGGAATGATCTTGCTGCGGAAGTGACTGCATTCGTTATTCTTCCCTGAGAAGTCAAGCCTGTAAGTTTCTGTTGTATATATGTACTTTGCAGTCCCCTTAAAAATAATGAGGTTGTAGGGCTAAGTTCTTGAATCTATTGTGTCTGCTCCACACCTACACCTGCCCCAGAGTGGATTATTTTTAAATGAAAGATATAGATGAGACATTATTTAGAATCAGTTTTCCCCATGTATACTCCATGTGAAAGTGTTCAGCTAAATAGGAGCTTTATTCTACCTATAAGCGCAGTCCAAAGCCCTTAGAAGTGGGAGGGCAAGTAATAATGAAATGAATTATTTGGGTTTCTTGTACACATAAACAGACATTGAAAAACAGTGCATGCTTCAAGATGCAAGAGCTCAGAAGTTTTCATAAGGGGAAGGACTGGTAGTAAGAGGACAATATACTGTCTCAATGGGAAGCAAAGTACAAGCTCCTAATTTGCTGCTTTAGGTCCCTTGGCTTTTGACTATGAATTCATCCTCTCCCCTTCTTCAGTTCTTCTATTAAGAAAAACAACCTGAATTATTTACAAGGGTTTTTATTATAGCTGCGTTGGTTTCAATGGGAAAAAATTAAAATGTGCTAATTTGCCACAATAATACATGATCTATAGCAGGGTTTCCCAAACTTGGGTCTCTGGCTGCTTTTGGACTACAACTCCCATCATTCCTAGTAGGACCAGTGATCTGGGATTATGGGAATTGTAGGGAAGATGGGGATTTGTGGTTCCAAAACAGATGGAGACCCAAGTTTGGGAAACTCTGATCTATAGTGTCAAATGCTTGGATATTGTTCCCAATAGTTTTTTTAAATGCAGAATAGGCTTTAATAGAGGGTCATGGACTTGGTTTGTAAGAGATTTAAGTATAGAGTTTAACAGACGTCTGATATTAAATATAGATTTTAAAAATAATCTGTTTTACATTCGAAACAGGCATTTCAGTTCCTGGGACCAAAAGTCCTTCTGCATCAGAGATCAAAATAGCAGAACCTTAAACAGCCCATTCATAAAGTTTTGTTCTTTGACTTCAGTTCCGGATATCTATTAACTTATCTCAAGTTCATTTTGTGCTCTCTTCAGACAAATATTAAAGCCGAGGGATTAGTAGACATTGTTCTTGTAAAGAGTTATTTGAGGAAAATAAAATAAACAGGACTTAGATGATCTCTTCTGAACATTTTAATGGTTTTTGGCTGTAGTCTCTTGTTATTGCCATGTTGGCAGAAAGTCCTGCTTTTTTTACTTCTATATTAAGCTACTAGTATCATAGGAAGCGTTTAAATCTGCCATTGGATTGACTCCTATACAGAATCTCCATCAGTTGGGGAGACTTACTTGAATGGGACTTGTGCACATGCAATGAGATGTAGGCTCATAGCTTAGGATTGCCAAGACACCCTGAAAGTCTTTTGGGGAAGGCTTTTTAAGGAAAACCCCAAAGTTGTGGAGGTGTGTTTTTCTTGTAGTAGTAGTAGTAGTAGTTTTACAAAAACATGATTTTCAATTGACTTGTCTAAGATCCAGCACCATCTTTCGGAAATTCCAACTTTGAAATCCTGGTAATGTCTGGGGGAAATCCTGACAGATATCAGCCCTATCATAGCTTCTGGGTATTAGATGTTTTGAGAAGTCTTGTAAATGTGGATTGGCTTTTAAGATTTGGTATTTTTATTGTGGAGCACCAGTCGGGGAACCCCCAGGGGAAGAAGGCTGAAGAGTCAGGGGATTGGTGGTGGGATGATGGCGAGTGGTTAGAAAGAGGAGAGGGAGCAGACTGGGAGGAGGAGGAGGAGGAGATGTCAGAAGCTGATGAGGCAACAGGGTTTAGTGAGCAGGAAGATACTGTGGCAGAGAGCAGTCCAGACTCCTAGACAGGAGCAGAGACTGGAGAGGAGAGAAGGCAGGCTGCTGAAGAAGCAGTCTACCCCTCCTTCTGTGTCTAGTTGCCCTCATCCCTGGTCTCCCAGAACACGGGAGACAAGAAAAACGAGACAAAGGAGCTTCTGGTTGCTGGGGGAGGAATCTTAGATAGCGATGGGAAGGTGGGGACCTTAATTCCTCACAACGGCCTCATTGGGGCAAGACGTAGGAAGAATTGATGGGATCGCGAGGCCTGCACTGTTTTGGTTTTTCTGAATAAAGAGTTGACGTCACAGACTGGAATTAAGTGGCATCCAATTCTGTATGTTCCCAAAGTGCACCACTCTCTGCTACGGTGAGCAGAAATGTTAACTATTGGAGTCACCCATCCCTAGGGTTGCATATGTCAGGATTTTTTCGGACATATCCGGAATACTGCAGCCACAAGCAGTGTCTGGGCGGAAATCGTCGGAGAACAATAAAAAGTGGTGGGTGTGGGTGTGTAAAAATGGAGCCCTGTTTATACTGCAAATAAAATATCGGCAGCTAATGAAGGAAATTGTGAAGCTGGCGTACAAAGCCCTTCCTATGAGTTTGACGGAAAAGGTCACCAATCCACCTTAAATTCTTTAATTGCAATGCTTTGGCAGCCAGCGATTTTGTAGGAAATGGGTGGGAGTGTCGATTCCTTTCTTGCAAATGGAGCCTTACACTGTCTGCTCAGAAGGAAGTCCCATTGTATTCAATGGAGCTTACTCCCAGGTAAATGGGTCAACACTGGGCAGCCATACACTGCAATCCTAAGCATTTTTACTCAGAACTAAGTCCCACGAGCTTCAATAGGATTTACTTTCTGGTATGTTTCTGATCTCACAGTTTCTGTTGTTGTTGTTTCCCCAACAGTGACTTGAGGCAGCTTGAATTTAATTTCATTCCATTTATCTGTGGAAGATGTTTCACACAATCCCTTCTCTTGCACATTTTTTTATGTACAACAATCTTGTGAGGCAGGTTCGGAGGGGAGGCTGTTGTTGGCTCAAGGAGACAGATTTGTATGCGTTTATGACGTCTATGTGTGCAGCGAGATCAAACGCGGGAGAAACTTCCTGATGCAGAATAAAACGTCACTATTTTTGTGTGAGAAATGTTGGAGGGTCTTGCAGTTTTTAAGGGCACAAAAGAGGCCTGATAATAAAAAAAGAAGTCAATCCTATTCAAGGCCCAGGAGAGGGTATCATCTCTTTCCCTCCCTATGTGTTTTATAAGAGCCTGACAAAGAAATTACAGAGGTGATGCTTTTTCTGAAGGCTCCTTCCTTCCTTCCTTCCTTCCTTCCTTCCTTCCTTCCTTCCTTCCTTCCTTCCTTCCTTCCTTCCTTTTTTTCTTTCTTTCTTGGATAAGAGTATTAGTAAAGATTTTCCTGGATTGCAAAAGAACGTGCAAAGTCTCTTTTCAAGTCTCGGAGTCATAGATACGTTCAATGCAAGACATCGATGTTCCGTATAAGGTTGGAGGGGAAGACAAGTTGCGGGAGAGGGTGGGTGGTAAACTGAATCTTTTAAAAACTTAGTGCATGCGTGAGTTTTTTGCATCAGCTTGGGTTTGTTCTCTTTCCATTCATTTATTGGTTTTTATTGGCAGTGAGAGAAAGCTCTGCCAGCTTCAGAGCGTGGCTGGTCCCCCATTTGGGATTGGCAGGGTGCAAGGCAGGGAGGTGAACAGTAGGGGGAGCCAGAGCCAATGACAGGCAGAGCCAACTGATTCTCGTTTGTCTTTCTCTTCCTGCCATACGTCCTGATTTTCCAGGACATGTCGTGGAATTCGCCTGCAAAAATAGCATCCTAGATTGTTTCTTGGAAATCGGGCAAATGTCCCATGAAATCGGCAATGGGGACTAAATCGTGCTGAAAGTGCCCAAACAAAGCTCCAAATTTCTTGCAGATCAACAACTTTGGTTGCCCTAAAAACAAATAAAAACTCAACAACTTCAGGCAAAACTTGTATTTTCCTGTTCATTTCCTTACCACGTAAACTCTTGATGTTTTATTTTTTTTTGGGGGGGGGGGGAGAAGGTTGTTGTGCAAGAGCACCGGATCCCTTTCATCGCACAAATAGATTGCATTGGGATTTGGTTGAATCCCTTCAAAAGAGATTGCAACCCTATGGAGCAGAGTTTCCCAAACTTGGGTCTCCAACTGTTTTTTGCACTACAACTCCCATCGTTCAGAGCTAGCAGGACCAGTGGTCAGGGATGATGGGAATTGTAGTTCAAAAACAGCTGGAGACTCAAATTTGGGAGACACTGCTCTAGCGGGTAAAGGAGCTTTGGAGACTTAGAAGTACAGGGCCTGCCTGCAGCTTCTGCTGGTGAGTTACCTGTGCAACGTGCCAACGTTCTCATGGGAGCTGTGCAACTGGGGAAGCGTCAGGGCAGCATTCTGCTGTGCTGTCTGGTCCATCAGCATTGCACCGTGGCATTTTAGGATCTTTTGGCTTTATCCAACTGACTTCCGTGTGGAATACCCTCATGTCAAATTAATAGACCTAAGTAAGCCATATGGGACGCGGGTGGCGCTGTGGGTTAAACCACAGAGCCTAGGGCTTCCCGATCAGAAGGTTGGCAGTTCGAATCCCCGTGACGGGGTGAGCTCCCGTTGCTCAGTCCCAGCTCCTGCCAACCTAGCAGTTCGAAAGCACATCAAAAGTGCAGGTAGATAAATAGGTACCACTCCAGTGGGAAGGTAAACGGCATTTCCGTGCGCTGCTTTGGTTCGCCAGAAGCGGCTTAGTCATGCTGGCCACATGACACGGAAGCTGTACGCCGGCTCCCTCGACCAGTAAAGTGAGATGAGTACCACAACCCCAGAGTCATCTGCAACTGGACCTAATGGTCAGGGGTCCCTTTACCTCTACCTTAAGCCATACTGAATAAATTTCAGTGGGTCTACTCTGCCTCTGGCTGTGGTTTGATGCAGCCCTATATGTATCCCTCTGCCCAGAAAACTTAAAATAGAATCGTAGGGGTCCTCTAGTCCAACCCCCTGCAATGCAGAAATCCTGCTTTAATCGTTTTCAAACTCACCTGAGATGCTAATTTTGGAAACACGCACATTTTCCCCCTTCTGGTTGTGTGCACACTATAGCTTTAAAGCACATTCAAACCTCATTCCCCCCCAAACCCTCAAAGAATTCTGGGCACCCTAGTTTGTTAAGCCTGCAGTTCTCGACGTTCATTTATTGGGAAATCTTTCTAACTGTGACCTTTGGTCGGAACTGATCATTTCCCTTCTCGTTTCCGGCCACTCCACTAGAATTTAATAGTGTTCTTTTAGTTATCAGATACAGGGGAAGCGAAGGACTTTGCAAGATCGGGAGCCAACTTTAAAAAAACAAAACAAGACACCTCCCTCTCTTTTGACTTGAGTACAGAACATGGAGGAGGGGAAAAATGCCCACAGATATTTACACAGGGTAAATAACCAGTTGCGTAATGAGTATCCATACGAGGACCTGAAGGGTAATGAGTTCATTAAGCTTGGGTTTCTTCTTGACCGTTGTGACCACCCAGAAGGCTCAATAAACCACTTTCCTCTCTTCCGTTGTTCTCCGGAGAAGTGGCCTTCCTGAATCCAGCTATATAAGCTTTTAATGAGTGACCTATTTGTGAGGCAGCTTTCCGAATTGGCAAATGAGAGAAGGATATGGAATGTCGAAAGCCTTTCCCTTTTATAACCCCATCTTCCTCCAGTTCCCCTCTGCATGGAATGTGACCAGCGCAGAAATGGCACCAGTCACCGCAGGGCTGAAACGCAGCGCTGACAATAGCTGTCGGCAGCTTTTCTCACCTAACTGTCATCGGACTGAGCGGGGAAATGGGAGGGGTGCTAGTGGGGAGAGAAATATCGACCCAAGGTGGGACGCTTTTGGATTTCAGCTACTGAGAAATCCCCTAGCCCAAATGCAACAACTTTTTGTGCAGAAAGTGAAAATCCGGACAAAAACATTGTTGACTTTCTTTCTTTCTTTCTTTCTTTCTTTCTTTCTTTCTTTCTTTCTTTCTTTCTTTCTTTCTTTCTTTCTTTCTTTCTTTCTTTCTTTCTTTCTTTCTTTCTTTCTTTCTTTCTTTCTTTCTTTCTTTCTTTCTTTCTTTCTTTCTTTCTTTCTTTCTCAAAGTTTTTCTGCTAGTTTAAAGAAAACTGGCAACCCCCCCCACCCCAACAACTTGTAGAATGGGTTGCTATACAACATTTGAAACAAACAGTAAAAAATCCATCCAGATGCCATTTTTGGGATCAAAATCCCGGCGATGTCTGGGATTTTCTGGATGTATAGCAGCCCTGTTTACAAATACAGATGTTCTTGTTTTCAGTGCACAACCTGCTTAACCTCCCAGTCTTGGAGTAGGTAGGTAACAGGGCCGGATTTAGGTTTGGTGAGGCCCTAATCTACTGGAGGTAATGGGGCCCTTTATATGTCCAGCTGTCCTTTGTCAACAAATTATCACTGTTTTTTTGTGTTGAATATATGCTATATGGTAATTTATGGACCTAATATGTATCTAAAGCCATTTGCACATAACAAAAGATGTATTTTATCCAGTTTTTTCCCCTTTAATTTTTTTGGGGCCCCCAAGAGAGTGGGGCTCTAAGCTACAGCTTGTTTAGCTTATACAGAAATCTGGCACTGGTAGGTATCCACATTGGCAGATAAAACAGTGAGGGACCCATATTGCAAAGGTTCTCAAGCTGAGTTGTATTGGCCATGCACAGTGAGAGAGGAGAAGGAAAAGCATGCAAGTTTAGCATCTTGATCATTCGTGGCTCATTTTTGAAAGTGTGGGCTAGAAATTCCATTTACGACCCCCGAGAAGAAGAAAAGCTGCGAGGACAATCCCCCTCAGGCTCCACTTGAAGCAGTATCATACTGTTTTAAACAGCAGCGGTTTCTCCCAGTGCTATTTTTCTGGAATATGAGGTGCCAGGGCTCACCATGAACACCACCCTTGTTCTTTTATAACAGAAACGACGTCCACCTGAGAGGTGCCAGAACTGAGTTCTGGTGAGTTCCAACTGAAAAAATAAGCCCTGGTTTCTCCTAAAGAGTCCTGGGAAGTATAGTTTGTGAAGACCTCAGAGAGTTGTCAGGAGCCCTCTATTTCCCTCACAGAGCTACAGTTCCCAAAATTCCTTAGGAACAGGGATTGACTGTTAACCTTGTAGCTCCGTGAGGCAAATGGGGACATTATATTCCTGTGAAACTTTACCTTTTCATGTACAGTGGTACCTCGGGTTAAGTACTTAATTCGTTCCGGAGGTCTGTTCTTAACCTGAAACTGTTCTTAACCTGAAGCACCACTTAAGCTAATGGGGCCTCCTGCTGCTGCCACGCGATTTCTGTTCTCATCCTGAAGTAAAGTTCTTAACCCGAGGTACTATTTCTGGGTTAGCGGAGTCTGTAACCTGAAGCGTCTGTAACCTGAAGTGTATGTAACCCGAGGTACCACTGTATGTGCTTTTTGGAATGCAATATGTCATCGGGCACTGAGGGGCAGGGGAAGATGATGATGATAATAATATTTGTACCCATCCATCTGACTAGATTGCCCCTGGCACTCTGGGCGGCTTCCAACAAATATATAAGCATATGAAAACATCAGACATTAAAAACTTCCTTATACAAGGCTGCCTTCAGATGTCTTCTAAAAGTTATATAGTTATTTATCTCCTTGACATCCAAATAATTTGTATGTGTGATTGCCCAACCATTGTTGATCCCTGTCAGCAAATGGGATCAGTTTGAGAACAGCTGGTTCAATGTTCTTGGAGCGTTTTCTATGTGCTTGCATCTTACTCCTTATTTAACACATTGTCCCTTATGACATATTGGAACTCTCTGAAGTTGGATGCAGGAAATTTAGGTCCCTGTTTTTTACTTTTTGAAATATGGCAACCCTACCTTACAGCCAAGGAGAGTGTTTGTCATATCCTTCATTTGTTTAACTTTTGAATACCTCTTTGCATAGGCAGTCTGTGTCATGATTTCGCTTCACAAGTTGCATGCACAGTTTATAAGAGAATAAACTTGCACACTGTATGCCTGCATTTATTCACATCGTGTGAAATGTTTGTCCTGCTTGTTTTAGATGTGTTATGGATACTTGGCTAGGTGGTTCATGACAGGTACCGTATTTTCTGCTCTATAAGACTCACTTTTTCCCTCCTAAAAAGTAAGGGGAAATGTTTGTGCGTCTTATGGAGCGAATGCAGGCTGCGCAGCTATCCCAGAAGCCAGAACAGCAAGAGGGATCGCTGCTTTCGCTGCGCAGCGATCCCTCTTGTTGTTCTGGCTTCTGAGATTCAGAATATTTTTTTCTTGTTTTCCTCCTCCAAAAACTAGGTGCGTCTTATGGTCTGGTGCGTCTTATAGAGCGAAAAATACGGTATATCCCAAGTAACCCCAATCCACCACTGTTTCTCTCAACCTCAGTCCCCTGGGTCTGCAACACGCTGATAGCAATATTGGCCCACATTGCAGGTTACTGGAAGGGCTTCTGAGATGATCCTAGAGCTCTTAAGGAAATCGCTGTATAAATACGTGTTTCTGAACAGAGAGCCGCATGACATGTGTCTCTTGCCACCTGCACGTTCAGAAACCCAAACTCAGGTGTGCGTTGCAGACTTTAGATATTTGAAATGGCAATTTCTGAGCAGCCTTGCACGTACAATCCTTCGGCAGTTCTCAGGTGACCCTGGCAGGTGACTGGTGAACTCTGGATTAAAAACAATGTTCTTCCCTCAAATACCAACGTCTTGATCTTGCCAAGGTCTGCATCGCCTGAAGCTTTGACTTCAAACGTGTTGGAGCGGATGTCCCGGGGAGCTTGATCATTTATTTGTGCGCATCACGAAACCACCACATAACTTGGCAGGGGAGACAGGAATGGCAAAGCTTTTGCGGGTCAAGAAGGAGGTCAGCTGGCAGAATGGGGAAGGAAATGCACAAGTTTTCAGACAACAGCACTTCTGCTATGTGGTCTCTTGCATCTGTTACACTGGGACCCAAACTGGGGGGTTAAATGCATAGGGGGTTTTTTATTTAAAAAATGCAAATGAAGAGGAGAAGGATTAATGGGATCACAGCATGCAGGGAGGGGGGGACTTTAACCCTTTCCTGCCTTCTGGTGTCCTGATGAAAAACAGCTGCTATTTGCACTGTGAGGAATTTCTTCATTTTTGTCCAAAAAAAAAATTGCATTCCTCCCCGTGCAACTAGTATCCAAAAAAGACTCCTACATACATGCTATATGCAGGATTCTCTGCACCCTGAGCCTAAATAAAAATGTATTTATTAAGAAAAGGTGAATTCTGTGGCCAACATACCTTTGGCTTACTTCGCATCATTTTTATATACTTTTACAAAAAATTTTTTGGCTTTTGCTCACTATGAAGAAGAGCAAGGAACATCATGGGGCCCCCAAACCCCGCCACTGGAGGCTATTTTAAAGTTTCAGTTACATGCGCTTACAACCCAATCCTATGCTTATTTTTTCAGATGTGATTCCTACTGAGTTCAATACAGTGGTACCTCAGGTTACATACGCTTCAGGTTACATACGCTTCAGGTTACAGATTCCGCTGACCCAGAAATAATGCTTCAGGTTAAGAACTTTGCTTCAGGATGAGAACAGAAATCACACAGTGGCAGCAGGAGGCCCCATTAGCTAAAATGGTGCTTCAGGTTAAGAACAGTTTCAGGTTAAGAACGGACCTCCGGAACGAATTAAGTACTTAACCCAAGGTACCACTGTAATCCCAAGTAAGTACACATCTCACATAATCAGAAGTGAGATGCATTTTGAGCAATAGGACTGACTTCCAAATAAACAGGGGTACAGCAGGGCCGCACATCATTTATTTTTGGGGTGGAATTTCAGGTGCTTTCCCAAGTCTATCATTATATCAGTAAGAACTAGGAACTTTTTAAAGAAATGAGATTTATGTTTCGCCTGGAAAAGGAGAGACTGAGAGGAGATATGATGGCCATACTCAAATATCTCAAAGACCATCACATGGAAGACTATCACATCCTGCTCTGGATGGGAGGATTTAAACCAATGGCTTCAAGTTACAAGAAAGGAGATTCCGACTAAACATCAGGAAAAACTTTCTGACCGTAAGAGCTGTTCAACAGTGGAACTGTCTCCCTCAGGAGGTTATGAGCTCTCCTTTCTTGGAGGTTTTTAAGCAGAGTTTGGATGGCCACCTGTCAGGGATGCTTTGGTTGAGATTCCTGCATTGCAGGAAGTTGAACTTGATGACCCTTGGAGTCCCTTCCAACTTTACAATTCTATGACTCTACGGGAGTTGAATTCAGTGCAACATTCCCCCTTTTGCTAGTGCAAAATTGTAGAATGCACACCATTTGCCTTTCTTGTTGGGAGCGGAGTTTAATTTGATTCGGTCTTGAGAAAACGTTTGGAAGCAGAGAATTTCCAAACACACAGTTGGGACACTTTGTAACGTCAGGATCTGCAGCTATTTGTTTTGAAACGCCATTGTTACCTTGGGCATTCTTCCTTGTTAGAACACCCCCCCCCCCAACCCTGCAATAGTCTCTTTTTCACTCAGTGTCTGGTTTCTGTTTGCAATACTTCCACAAAAAAAGCTCGAGCCAGTAGTGAATCATTGCTGTTATCAAGTGCTCTGACAGCCCGGTTTCAACAAGTCAAGCCTCTCTTTAACCTACTATTTTAAGCTGGCGGGATGGAAGCCTCTACCTGCCAGAACAAAACCCTTTTGCATGTACTCGGAACAATATCTTATTGTCTTCGGGGATAGCTTGGTGTCGATAGACGGAAGAATGGCAAGCGATGCAGTGATTCTGAACATGCAGTCATTCTCACCATCGCATGCTGCTGTTTGAATATATGTAGACCCAGAAAGTGGAGCTTGGCTCATATTTGGATCATGAGACATTGCGGCTAGTGCTAAATACTAAATGCATTTATATCACACGGTCAATGGCTTTCCATCTTTCCAACTTCATGGCTCGCTTTCTACACTGATCTGTCCACAAAGGAGCTTTTGAGCACCTGTCAGAAAATCCCCGCACGCTGCTAAGGATTTGGTAAAAGGTACCCCTGCCCGTACGGGCCAGTCTTGCCAGACTCTAGGGTTGTGCGCTCATCTCACTCTATAGGCCAGGAGCCAGCGCTGTCCGCAGACACTTCCGGGTCACGTGGCCAGCGTGACAAGCTGCATCTGGCGAGCCAGCACAGCACACGGAACGCCGTTTACCTTCCCGCTGGTAAGCGGTCCCTATTTATCTACTTGCACCCGGGGGTGCTTTCGAACTGCTAGGTTGGCAGGCGCTGGGACCGAACGACGGGAGCGCACCCCGCCGCGGGGATTCGAACCGCTGACCATGCGATCGGCAAGTCCTAGGCGCTGAGGTTTTACCCACAGCGCCACCTGCGTCCCCCAAGGATTTGGTAGGTAAAGGTAAAGGGACCCCTGACCGTTAGGTCTAGTCGCGGACGACTCTGGGGTTGCGGCGCTCATCTCGCTTTATTGGCCGAGGGAGCAGGCGTACAGCTTCCGGGTAATGTGGCCAGCATGACTAAGCCACTTCTGGCGAACCAGAGCAGCGCACGGAAACTCCATTTACCTTCCCGCCAGAGCGGTACCTATTTATCTACTTGCACTTTGATGTGCTTTCAAACTGCTAGGTTGGCAGGAGCAGGGACCGAGCAACTGGAGCTCACTCCGTCACGGGGATTCGAAACACCGACCTTTGGATCGGCAAGTCCTAGGCTCTGTGGTTTAACCCACAGCGCCACCCGCATCCCACTTTGCAACCCTTAGGGCCCTGCTAAGCGAGATGGCTGAGATTGGCCCAGTGTGGATTTCTGCAATGAACCTAGTGCTAAACTCTACCCACTTATTTTCTGAGCTGCATATTTGGCTCTTCCTTGGTTCCTAAAGTTAGCATAGCTCTCTGTCAGCTTGGCTACCTCATGGAGGCCTGTGCCAAGTGCATTCATTGAATATATGTCTGTAGAGACAGAAAACCTGATTGCCTTCAGAGGTTGTTAGACTCCAGCTCCCATCACCCCTGACCACCGAACATTGTAGCACCATGAGGGGAACAGGGGTCTTCTCACAGCTCTCAGCTTCTTAAACCAACTGCAGTTGCCAGGATTCTTCGGGGAAAGCCATGGCTGCTTAAAGTGGTATATGGTGAAGATGGAGCCTAGCTCCCTCTTATATGGTCTGGAATCAAGGTCCAAACGATAAAGGAGTCCTTCTGCTCTTTCCTAAGCATGCCACAAATGTTTGTGGCTTCCTTACCTCACTTGGGCACCCATGTCTCAGGTTGGCCATACAAATACACCCTTCTGGAAGCAGAATATAAAATGGAAGAGGTGTGGGATATAGCTATTAATGATAAATTAACTCGTACCATTAAGGTAAGATAGGGAATACACAGGAGAAATGATTTTGAGGAAATATGGAAGGTGTTTGTAGAATTTGTACTGTTAACCAGCGGTTCTCAACCTGTGGGTCCCCAGATGTTGTTGGACTACAACTCCTATCATCCCTGAGCTCTGGCCTTGCTAGCTAGGGATGATGGGAGTTGTAGTTCAACAACATCTGGGGATCTCAACGGCTGGTTAAAACGGAAAGGGGTCTAACCATAGCAAGAGGTGCTGAAATTTTGGGAGGGTGGATAGTGACAATGGAATGGTCTTGGTGGCGGGGTGCACATTTTTATTCTTATTTATTTACGATTATTACTTTGTCAAAATAAAAAAAAGAAAAGAAAAAAGAAATACATACTTCCAAAACCTTCTATACACCAGCTGTGTGTCGTATTAACAGCATTTATGCTTTTACCCTGATCTGCTGGAAACTCTCACTTTCTCATCTCCCTCCCCTACTGGGGAAAGGCTCGTCCCACATTAACAATGGGTCTTTTGTGCTCCCGAACGCATTCCACCACGCCCAATATCCCGAGTTTTATTTCCCTCACACACACATAACATCTTTCTTTTTTTCACCCATAGCTTTACCTATGTTCCTTGGACTTTGTGAACATTCCTCCGACTTGTTTTTGGAGGGGCGAAAGGAGCAGTGAGCGTACTCTGAAATCAGGGTCAGGATCAGGGCTGGCCCAAGATTATGACTACTTTTCTGCTGCTCTGGGAAATTTCCAACTCTAACCCCCCCCCCACCTCGTCTTATTATCATATGCACACACTAAAGCTGCAATCCTGACCAAAGTAGGCCCCATTGAATTCAATGGGGTTAGGAATGTGTTGGAAAATATAAATAGGTGATGGATAGAAGACAGGCAAGAATGGGATTTTCTTAGGGTGTGAGGCTGAGAGAAGGGAAAACCTTCTCACTAGATGTGTGTGTGTTATTATTTCTAATGTTTTTCTTCTCTCTTTTCTTTCTTTTTTTTGCTTTCCTCTCTTTTCTTTTGTTGTTGTTTCTTCTTTCTTTCTTGATACTGGTTCCAGATATAAACCTATTGCATTGTGAAAACTTTAATAAAAATCTCTGCAAAAAAGAGGAAAATTATAAATATTTTACTGTGATATTCTGTCACTTTTGTTTTAAAGATTTGTCCTTGCTTTACTACCGGGTCCTTTACAACAGTGCCTGAGGCACCACATGACTTCCCCCAAAGAATCCCTTTAAATGTGGGTGTTGAGAAATGTAGGGGGGGAACTACAGTTCCTGGGATTCTTGGGGGTAAGCTAGGGTTACCAGACGTCCCCGGTTTCCGGGACCAGTCCCCGGATTTGCAGATACGTCCCCAGACAAATTCCGTCCCTGGAATATCACCAGATTTGCAAATCTGTCCCCGGGAAACTTGGCAGAGGCAGCCTCAGCAGCCCGGAGCCAGCCTGGTAGCGCAGTTGACTCTGGCTGGCTTCAGAAGCTGCTCGCTGCTCTCTGCCGTGGCGCCCACCATTTTTCCTCGCCGGAAGTCCCCATATGATGTGTTGTGCATAAGACACATAAAGGTAAAGGTAAAAGGACCCCTGACCATTAGGTCCAGTCACGAACGATTCTGGGGTTGTGGCGCTCATCTCGCCTTATTGGCTGAGGGAGCTGGCGTACAGCTTCCGGGTCATGTGGCCAGCATGACTAAGCTGCTTCTGGCGAACCAGAGCAGAGCACGGAAACTCCGTTTACCTTCCCGCTGGAGCGGTACCTATTTATCTACTTGCACTTTGACGTGCTTTCGAACTGCTAGGTGGGCAGGAGCAGGGACCGAGCAACGGGAGCTCACCCCATCACGGGGATTCGAACTGCTGACCTTCTGATCGGCAAGCTCTAGGCTGTGTGGTTTAACCCACAGTGCCACCAGCTCAATCCTTTAAATATGTGGTGTTTATGCAGCCCAACTCAGGGAAGCTCACAAGTTCAGAGGACTCTGGTTTATTGGTTTGCTTACTGACTGAATCCACTTTTCAGACAGGTATTGACTCCTGAAGCTGCTTCCTGTCACAAAGCAGTGAGAGACCATCAGGCTCACAAATGAAAAGAGCAAGACATACACTGAAACAGGGAAAGGAGAGAAAAGGTGGAGGAAGGAGATCAGTTCTTCAGGGCTGGAATAAAATTGGTCATCTGTAAGAATGCAGTTATTTATTTATTTATTTATTTTGATTCAGTTTTACAAATGACATTGACATTTAAATAAAAATCATAATCATAAAAATATGGGATTCCTTGAATCACTGGACTTCCCTCCATGGGTTCCATTGTTAAACTTATTCAACTGCATCTAATAATGTTCTCCACTTTTCGTTCAAAATTCTATTCTTGCCATAGTTCTTGTGATATTACAAGTGCTATTACAATCCTGCTAATGTTTTTAATTGTTTACAGTATTCTCCAAGATAACTTATAGTTTTCCCCCATTCTTTGTGAAAGTTTTAATCTTCTTGGTTTCTAATCTTCCTGGTCATTTCCGCCATTTTGGCGTATTCCATCATCTTTATCAGCCAGTGTGGTGTAGTGGTTCAGAGCGGTGGACTCGTAATCTGGTGAACCGGGTTCGATTCCCTGCTCCTCCACATGCAGCTGCTGGGTAACCTTGGGCTAGTCACACTTCTTTGAAGTCTCTCAGCCCCACTTACCTCACAGAGTGTTTGTTGTGAGGGAGGAAGGGAAAGGAGAATGTTAGCCGCTTTGAGACTCCTTTGGGTAGTGATAAAGCGGGATATCAAATCCAAACTCTTCTTCTTCTCTTGTAGGGACTTTATCTTCCTTCCATCTCTGGGCAAAAAGTATCTGCGCAGCTGTCATCACATGCATAAATAGTCTTTGCTGCTCCTTTGGTATTTCTGCCCCTAAAATTCCTAGTAAAAAAGCTTCTGGTTTTCTCACAAAAGTTATTTCAAACATTTTTTTAACTCGTTATATATTATTTCCCCGTATGCTTTTGTTATCTTGCACATCCACCACATATGGTAGAAAGTGCCTTCCTTCTCTTTACATTTCCAACAAATATTCATAAGAATGCAGTTCAGATCAGGCTGGTCTTCCATTGCTGGTGTTCTCTCTTGCTCTTTTGAATGATGGATGGGGTTGGAGGCGGGATGAGCGAATCTCAGTGTCTCTCAGTTTCTCATTTCTCCAATCTGAACTTTAGTTCTTCAAATTGGAACTTGCCATTTTATTTTATGTTTTTTTAAAAGTCCTCCTGATAATTCACCTGCACTTTAGTGCAAATTTTTCCTAATTTATATACAGTGGTACCTCAGGTTACATATGCTTCAGGTTACATACGCTTCAGGTTACACACTCCGCTAACCCAGAAATAGTGCTTCAGGTTAAGAACTTTGCTTCAGGATAAGAACAGAAATCGTGCTCTGGCAGTGCGGCGGCAGCAGAAGGTCCCATTAGCTAAAGTGGTGCTTCAGGTTAAGAACAGTTTCAGGTTAACAACAGACCTCCAGAACGAATTAAGTACTTAACCCGAGGTACCACTGTAATTTGGGAGCAATTTTCCCTAAGACACATTTTTGCAAAGCAATGTCCCTCTAATAAACACACAGCTTTATTGCTGTCCATAGAACCAAAATACACAGTACAAAAATAGTATATATCAACAGTTATTAAGGTGTAAGATTGTCCTTGCTAGTCAACAGAGGCTGCACATATCGATTTTTTTATTTTTACTGCCTTCAAGAGGAATTCTGCAACAGCCAGTGTAATAGTATCAGACTTATCCTCAAGGAGGACCTTGACATGAAACGAGTCAGCAATCCCAGGTTGTTCTATTCATATTGGATGGCTCTAATAAACCCCCACCATGCTATTTTCACTGATAGATGCACATTTTATTCCTGGGCTGTGCATTCTTGTGCACATTTCCGGAGAACGGCATTGTAAAATTCGGAGTGCGATTTTCAAAAGAGGGCTGTGTTTTGGTTCACGGATTGTGTCGGAAAGGGTGGATTTGAGAGCCTCTCCTTTCAATGCAAACAGAGTAAAATTCTCCCCAGTCTCTAGGCCTGGGTGTCCTCTTTCTCCGGCTTGGCTTCTGCAACAGTCAACTAGAGTTGAACATTCTTTCAGGAATGGAGGGGGAAAGTAAGTTCCCTGCAGCTGCTTCTTCTTTGGCTGATGGATGGAGCCAGGACGGCTTCCCAGTTGCCTTGATGTTTATTCCTGAGAGGCAGAGGAGTGCAGCCTCTCAGTGTCTCTTGATCCCCTGGTTGATGTAAGAAGCCAGAATGCACTTCTCTTCTGCTTCTCCTCATTGGGAAGCTAAGTGGTTCCCAATTAGCTAAGTTCTGCGGACTCCCTGTTTTTCAAAAGCCAAGCCATGGACCTCCTACGTTTTCGTTATGTGAATGGTGCCACGGACCCCTGGCTGTGTTATGCAGACCCCTTGGAGGTCCCTGGACCCCCAGTTAGGAACTACTGCTTTAGAGTATTAATTGATCAGGTGTTCTACCAACCTACTTATTATGCTACAACCCGTCTTTCTCTTTGAAGACACGCAGGGAGACTTACAGTTATGGCTGAGGAGGAATTTGATCTGGTTTCCATCTGAATGTGAAACCACCCAATTCTCACTTCTCAGACCAAGGCAAGAATCGAAATACAATTATGCCTTGAAATGCATTCTTTTCTGAAATCTGTGATGACCAATTTGTATAAAAATGCATGTGTCAAAGGTGTGCATAAAAATGCAGTTATGAGTGAAAGTAACATACAGAAATTAGGGAGAATTGCTTGCAAAAATGTGTATGTTGGGAGAAATCGGCATGAAAATGCTGGCAAACTTTCATGAAGTTTTATAAACAAGCAAGCAAGCCACAAATCACTCTAAAATGTGGAGAATTGAATTTAAACCAAAACCAAAATTAACAGATTTGTCCAGCCTTACAATAAACCAAATAAACAAAAAAATAATTCCAGATCAGCCACAGAGCTACATTTCCCCAATATCTATCTATCTATCTATCTATCTATCTATCTATCTATCTATCTATCATCTATCTATCTATCTATCTATCTATCTATCTATCTATCTATCTATCTATCTCTATCATCTATCTATCTATCTATCTATCTATCTATCTATCTATCTATCTATCTATCATCTATCATCTATCATCTATCTATCATCTATCTATCTATCTATCTATCTATCTATCTATCTATCTATCATCATCTATCTATCTATCTATCTATCTATCATCTATCTATCATCTATCTATCTATCATCTATCTATCTAATCTATCTATATCTATCTATCTATCTATCTATCTATCTATCTATCATCTATCTATCATCTATCTATCTATCTATCATCTATCTATCCATCTATCTATCATCTATCATCTATCATCTATCTATCATCTATCTATCTATCTATCTATCTATCTATCTATCATCTATCTATCTATCTATCTATCTATCTATCTATCTATCATCTATCTATCATCTATCTATCTATCTATCTATCTATCTATCTATCTATCTATCTATCTATCTCTCTCTCTATCTATCTATCTATCTATATCTATCATCTATCTATCATCTATCATCTATCTATCTATCTATCTATCTATATCTATCATCTATCTATCATCTATCTATCATCTATCTATCTATCTATCTATCTATCTATCTATCTATCTATCATCTATCTATCTATCTAGAGACTGTTTACCAGCCCCCTAAAGTAGCTTTTCTCGCTTGTCTTCTTTTAATCTGATACCTTGTTGTTTTCCTCAGGCTCCTTCCTTCCTTTGCTCCAGCTGTTCTTTTGCTCCTATGCTTCACTACCCAACACAGAGCAGCTTTTGTGCGTTCCTGACATCCGCAGCAGATGTTTGTCTGACTCCAGTGCTCCTGAGCACCTGTCGGTTTGCCTTCCCCCGCCCTCAAAACTCTTATTTTAAAGAGCCCCTCGGAGCAAACACATCTGGATGTGCTATGGGGGGGGGGGGAAGCCTGGGGAGGGTGATCTTAAATTCAACATGCCTGCTCCCCGCCCCACCGGTCCAAACCACAGCCTCCTCAAGACTGGTTTTGAGTGTCACATAGCTCCGCCACTCAGTTTTGCATACAACAAGGACCACGCCCTCAACTTCGGACCAACTTAGAGCCAAGAATGACCAGACTGAATTTAGGTCAGAAAAAGTGGGACTTAAATTAAGAGAATTCACTTTCTTGTTCAGTGTTTCACCCAGCCAGCAATGCCTCCATCTAGAATATTGAAGTCCAGCTACATTTAGCATGATGAGTGCATGTGTCTTCTGGGGGTGTTGGAGCCTTATTTGCTGCCTGAGTGTGCCTGGCTCTGATTTTTTATTTTTTTAATGGAGATTCCACTGAGAATTATCTGGGGTTGGGTAAATAAGAGATATATGTACAAGGCGAACCAGCTGTTATTTATTGAACCAACCACCTTCTACTGATGAATATTTCATCTGTTCAGAAGGTTGTACTACCAACCTATGCAAACCAGCCTGGCTGGGCGAAGAGCAAACCTGTTAACATGACAAAAGTTGGCGATGGGCCACTGGGGAGTGAGATGTTACCAAGGTGATGAGGTGTATCTTTGTGGTGACAGGAAAAGGGTTTCTGGGAAGAAGAATTAGGAAAAAGAGCTGAGATCCACCTTTCCAGGAGGCTGGCTGCAGGCTGCTTGAGCGGCTGCCTCTTGAAATGTTATAAGATCTTGACTCCCTCAATTCAGACTGAAGGTGTAAATAGGTGAATAAACCATATTTCTTAAAGCCACAACAGTCTCCACTGTGTCTTCAAAGGGACACAGGCCTTGTGTGGGTGCCTGTGATTCCGTGGGTTCTTGCCACTGCTCGGCAGAGAGAGGGGGCAGGCACCCAACTTTTGTAACGGTATACTTTTTTAAAAAATAATAATGTTATTTATCATTTTCCTTTATTTAGTTTAACAATAGTTCCAACATTTCAAACCTCGACTTCCACCCTCCTCTTTCTGAGCTCCCTTCAATTTATTTTATTATTTCCACGTTTGTAACAGTGGAAACTACTCCCCCCCCCCATGAAATCCTTCAATCTTCACTGCAATCACTTAGCAAACAGCATTGCTGGAAAGGTTCCCCACCTCCAATAAAATGCATCTGGAATAGATCTTTTTGCTGAAATGTCTGCCACCAATGTCAGTTTCCTCTGATCTTGGTTATTGCCTGTGTCTTCTTCCTGTGCTCCAGCTGACTGTCTGAGACCCTCTCTGCTTTGCAGCATGTTTCCTTCATCCATTTGTATACCTGCCAGTCATTGTCACAAGGAACTTCCTGCTTCATCCCTGCTTGACAAGGTTAAGCCAGACTGATGATCTGCAGTTGTGCTTCACTTCATCTCTCCCTCCTCCACCCTGCTTCCCCCCCCCCCGCCCAGATTATTTCTGAGCAAATGTGAACTCTGTGGTATGTGTTCATTGCTGAAGGAAGGCCAAGTGTTACCGTAGCCTCTGTATTTCCACATTGGCTAATTCTCCAAGGAGAATGTAATGACATCTATGGGGTGGAGGGGAGGATAGAGGACACTGCTCTCTCTCCCCCCCCCCCAGCCCCCAACCTTCTCCCCTCCCAATCTTCAGGAATGAACTTTAAAGCCAAATCTGCCTGTCTTACTTAGGCGTCAGTTCACGCACAGCTGGAAATCCTGAGCGATGGGATTGCAAGAATCATACAAAGATATTGTTAGGAGTATTGCTGTCTTGATTACTGAAATGAGCCAATCGCCGGGCAGCTAACAGAATTCAGAGGTACCTGATTCTAGAGCAGATTTATGCTAAGTCATTTTTACCAAAGGTAATGCATGAAAAAAAACACCCACATGTGCCTGGGAGATTCTGTAGGAGGCTGCAAGCCCAGGAAGCACAATAATAGTAATAATAATTTATTATTTATACCCCGCCCATCTGGCTGAGTTTCCCCAGCCGCTCTCCCAATCAAGTGCTAAAAACAATACAGCATTAAATATTAAAAACTTCCCTAAACAGGGCTACCTTCAGATGTCTTTTAAAGATAGGATAGCTGCTTAGTTCCTTCACATCTAAAGGGAGGGTGTTCCACAGGGTGAGCGCCACTGATGAGAAAAGCCCCCCGTAACCTCACTTCTCGCAATGAGGGAACCGCCAGACAGCCTCGGTGCTGGATCTCAGTGTCTAGGCTGAACGATGGGGGTGGAGACGCTCCTTCAGGTATACATGACATCTCCTGTATAATTTTGTTACAGCACAAGTGAGGAGAGTGCTCAGGAAAACTTTCCTATCCCAGTGTTGTTTAGGACCTTTCCACCCTTTAAATGTGGGTCTACCAGTGCTTTATTCTTTTTTAAGGGGGGGGGGAGGTGTTGGTAATCATCATGAATTTGTTACAATAAGTGCCACACTTTTAACAAAGGGTGTGTGGGTGGGTACTGCATACCATTGCGTACCCCCCTGGGGGGGGGAAGCCCTACATATGGTGGCCATTTCTGACTTTTCAAAGCTCGAAAAGATCTGGGACAACACTGGGATGGGGAGGACGTAATGTGGATGTCCCTCTATTAATGAGACAGGCAGGTGCAAAGCCACATATTGCTCAGGTGTGGACAAGCCCCAGGATGCCGGACTAGGTGGCCTGATCCAGTAGGGATCGTCTTATGTTATTGTGTTACAGTCTCATCCGTATGGCAAGGTGAGATGTGCTGCCGCTGCAGTTTTGAAGAGTTAAAAGGTACGTTTCCCTATTTTGCCGCATCCCGGTATATTATAGGTTGCTTCCAGACTGGTGTTTATTGTGGGATTGGCACTTCTCTCGCATACACCCCCCCCCCCCCGTGACATCAGCATCAAAATGCTGGGCTGTGTTTCATACCTTTTATATTCAGAGTCACAGTTTTCACAGAAAATCAGGTAAGTAAAAACAAACAAAGAAAAACCTGCTGCCAACGTCCCATTTGCAATGTCTGAACGGCCAGTTTGCAGTATTCAGGCTCCAGCTGGAAGGACCCTTAGACATTTCAGTTGCCGCACAACTGGGGTGGGGATAGGGCAGGATGCAATCATATTGTGCACTTCAAATGTTTGTACATAGCACTAGCAAAGGTGCAAGATCCTGCTGGTGGGTAAATACCTATCGAAAGGTATATGCTTGAGGGTTTCCTATAGACATCTAGCTGGCCACTGTGAGAACAGGATTCTGTTCCAGATAGGATTCAGCAGGGCTCTTCTCAGTGACGTAGCCAGCCGCTCGGGTGCTGGGTGCGGAGTGCGCATCCTACAGCCAGGGGTGGGGCGAGCAGCCCAATGGGGGCAGGGCAAGCCACCCATGGGGCCAGGGAGCGCTGTGTGGAGCCTCTCTGCTGCCTCCCCATCGGTTGTAGGGCGGCTGAGGGAGAGGCGGAGGGCAGATGCAAGTCCCACACTGCCGTTTCAGGCAGCGCGGAGCCTGCAGGCCCCCAAGCCACCATGTCACTCCCAGGAGAGACGTGTGGCGCAGGCATGCTGCAGGCCCCATGGTAAGTGCCGGCCGTGTTTCATTACATTTGTTGACTGAACTAAAAAGTTTTGTGAGCTCAATTTTTTTAAAAAACATAACCCCCTCTTATTTTTTTATTTTGTCACCCCCCTCAGTGATGACACCCCAACCCCTTTCCTCCGCCACTGGCTCTTCTTGGTTTCTAGGTAAGCTCTTTAAGAGTGAGGGAGTATCCGCACTGGTGCTTGTTTCTTGCAGTTCCACTCACACAGCACCTCAGCATCCTGCACTCCACATCAACAGCAGGCTGCAAAATAGCAAAATTAAGTAAAAAAAAAATCATTCATAATAAATTCCCGCTGTGAAAAAAAGGTTTTAAGTGCTTATGCTCACAATGTTAAGTAAATAAACCAGAAAATAACACTTGCAGCTGTAAGTATCTTATTTTTCCTTCTTTTAATAATTTCAATGGGGGGGGGGGGGGCTGACAAGAAATTTTCCACATCGGGTACCACCTAACCTTGCTACGCCATTGCCCCCCCTCAGCTTATCAGTCAGGCTCTGAGTCCAAAGCCAGCCCCTCTCCTTGCCCCTTTTCAATGGAAGACAATAACACAATGAAATTCAGAACAATAACAATTTATTGCATGTTTATTCAAAATCAATTAAAAACTATTTCGTTTAAGTAATGCCAGAAAATCGATCAGCTTGATCCAGTGACACCAGAGAGAGCCATTTTCACTTGGAAGATGCAGCGAGCTTTTTTTCTCCTGCTCTGGACGGTAGGACTCGAACCAATGGCTTCAGGATACAACAAAGGAGATTCCGACTGAACATTGTTCAACAGAGGAATGGACTCCCCTGTAAGGTGATGCACTCTCCTTCCTTGCAGAGATTAGATGGCCATCTGTCATGGATTCTTTCTTTCTTTCTTTCTTTCTTTCTTTCTTTCTTTCTTTCTTTCTTTCTTTCTTTCTTTCTTCCTTTCTTCCTTCCTTCCTTCCTTCCTTCCTTCCTTCCTTCCTTCCTTCCTTCCTTTCTTCCTTTCTTCCTTTCTTCCTTGTTCTGCCCAATCTCAGTCCATATTTCATGGCTGCTTAAATCATCTGTCCCCCTCCTGATTCTTAGCGCCTCTTCTTCTCCCAGTCTTTAGCCAGTTGATTCCTTCAAGGAGGAAAATCATAATTCTTCAATGATGATGTCATCTGGATGGAAAAGAATGGAAAAGAGAGAAAATCTGTTCAGTTCTCTCCGCTTTTTGTAGCTGGAGTCAGTCTGGGTGCTGCCCTCCCAGGGCAGGTGGGAAAGGCCTGCCAGGCAGGGAGCAGGTCCTGCAGGACTCCCAGCAAGAAGACCTGGGAGGTGTGTCTTGGGCAAACAAGGGACAGGGAGTTCACTGTCCCCAAGGTGTGGGGATTACCTTCTTTCAGATTATTTCTGAAGCACGCCAGCTCCGGCCGAATCACTTTGTTCTGCAGAGGAAAGACAAATCTGAGTCAGTTGACATTATGAACCCCACCCTGGATGGGTGTAAGAGAAGCAGCCCCACCCAGGAAGGATGGAAGCAACCAATGAACTAGATAAATAGGTACCACTCCGGCGGGAAGGTAAACGGCGTTTCCGTGCGCTGCTCTGGTTTGCCAGGAGCAGCTTAGTCATGCTGGCCACATGACCCGGAAGCTGTATGCTGGCTCCCTCGGCCAATAAAGCGAGATGAGCACCGCGACCCCAGAGTCGGTCACGACTGGACCTAATGGTCAGGGGTCCCTTTACCTTTAGGGGGTTGGACTCGATGGCCCTTGTGGTCTCTTCCAACTCTATGATTCTATGATTCTAACTGAATACAGGAAGGCAAAATACTTACTCTTAGGTTTGGGAATCTTCGTGAAAGGGCCAGCAGCAGGGATATACTGCTGGCCCCTAATTTCCTTTGCTCTTCATTCCCCAAAAGGGCGTAATATCGGAGGTCCTGCAGGATGAAAGAAATGGGACAGTCAGTTGGGTAAGGGACAGGGGGGCAACCCTAAAACCACTCCTGATGCTATCAGGATACCTACCGTAAGCAATTGGAGAAAGGTTCTAGTATTGGGGGCTTCTAGGAGGAGACCCCCCAGCAGGCTTTGAAATGGCCTCTTCAGTTCCTGTGGGAAAAGAGAGAAGAGAGGTTGAGTGCTGCTGGGTTAAATTTTGTAAGAGTGTAAAAAGAAGAAAGAGCCAAAGAGAAGTTAAAGCAGAGGACATACCTCTCTGTCCTCCTCTGCGCTCCCCAGAACTGCCTCCGCTGTTCTATGGAGGATTTCACTCACCATAGAGAGGCTGAAGTGGGGTCTCATAAAACTGGAGAGAGAAAGGGAAGGGGTTAGACATTGCCTCCTCCAAGTCTCCCTTGACCCTTCTCCCTCCTGCCAGACTTGCCCAACCAAAGCTCCCCCTGGAGTTCTGTCCCTCTGCAGCCCTGCCCTCCCCAAAGATCCCACTCACCTCAATTGCAGGAGGGCCTCGAAGGCCAGGGCCAGGCTCAGGGGGCGATCCCTGAAGTACTCCAAGTGCCCGAGGATGTTCTAGAAGAGAGCAGAGGAGGAAAGTCAGCTCCTTCCGGGAGTCTCCAGAAGATGGCTCCAACCCCAAACGCCAGCCCCCTCTTTGCCCCTCCCTCCCCATGGGGGTCCCTCACACCACCCATCACTCACCAGAATGGCTTTGGCAGTCTCCTCCTTGGAGTACTTCAGGGTTCGGAGCCCCCTGAGCCGAGCTGCCTGGCAGTCCTGGATGATGCCCAGAAGCTGGAGCTGATCTTTGTGAAGCAGCTGAAAGGCAAAAGTCAGGTTGTCAGTTCCTTGTGGGGGAAGGGCTCCTCCACATCTGAGAGTGCAGAGTGGAGTGCAAGAGGGGGGCAGATCTGAGGGATCCCCTCCCTGTTCTCGTTTTATCCAATACTCACCGCAACGGAAGGGATGTGGATCCCCAGCACATCTGCAAAGTGAAGGACATGGGGATTGGTGAGTTCCTCCCTGAGCCCCTTGCAAGGCTTTTCCAAGAGTTTTCTCCTGGATTCCAAGTCCTACTACAGGAGAAGGACACCCCAGGCCTTGGGGGCCAATCCTAACCTCCTGCCCCCAGATCATGGCTCCCCAGGGAAGATGCCCCTCCCACTGGCAACTGTCCCCCTGCCTTGCCCCACAGCCCAGCCCCCTGCTTCCTCCAACAGACCCCACAAAATGGGGTGGTTGCTGGGGGGGGGGCGGTTGGGTTTCCAGATGCTGTCGCAGATAGGCGGGTTGGATCCAGCCGTCTGGCTCTGTGCATCTTTCTACTAGATGCCCCCCAGCCCATTCTTGCCCTCCTCCATCTCCAAAAGGAGGGCCACTTGCTCACCCGACACCGCGGGCTGCTCCAGGACTTCCAAGGGGGCCACCTTCTTGCAGCTGATCAGCCGCCTTAAGCGCCTGAACCTAGAAGAGACGAGCAGAGAGAGCGACTCAGAAGCTGGCAGTCCCAATTCGTGTGTGTGTGTGTGAGAGAGGAGGGGCGTCTGGCCCAATTCCTGCCATCTTTCTGCAGTTCTGCGACCTGGAAGGTCATCGCCAGAGCTGGAAAGAGGCAGCCCAGAGCACGAATGGCTGGCAGAGAGAGAAAGGAGGCCCCAAGTGCTATGGGTTCAAGAGCTCCAACCCAAAGAGTCGTGGAAAGAAGCCTTCATCACATTGATTCCTAAAGCGGAAACTGAAAAGACTCAACTTAAGAACTACCGTCCCATCTCACTCCTAAATGTGGATTACAAAATTTTTGCAGACATTTTGGCAAGTAGACTTAAAAAAGTTTTGAATGAAGTAATTCACAAGGACCAGGCTGGCTTTCTCCCAGGTAGACATTTGTTTGATAACACCAGGAACATTATCGATATTTTGGAACTTTTACAAACATACATTAATAAGAGAGCGGTGTTAATTTTTATTGACGCAGAGAAAGCCTTTGATAATATTTCTTGGATGTTTATGAAGAAAAATTTGGAAGGGATGGGAGTGGGACGGGGGTTTGAAAATGGAATACAAGCAATTTACACAGAGCAAAAAGCTAAATTGATAGTGAACAATGTGGTGACAGAGGAGTTTAAAATTGAAAAAGGGACACGACAGGGGTGCCCTCTATCTCCTCTTTTATTTATCTCAGTCCTGGAGGTGCTGCTGAACATGATCAGGGAGGACCGGTTGGTACAAGGAATAGAGGTCGGAGTGAACCAATATAAATTGAAAGCTTTTGCAGATGATTTAGTTTTAACACTACAGGAGCCAGTATCTAGTACAAAAAGAGTTTTAGAACTGATTCATGAATTTGGTCGGCTGGCGGGATTTAAGTTCAACAAGCAAAAGACCAAGGTTTTGGCCAAAAACTTGACACCTACAGAAACAGAGGGGTTCCAGAAAGAAACAGAATTAAGTGTTGTTAAAAAAGTGAAATACCTAGGGGTTTATTTGACTGTAAAAAAATTGAATTTATTTAAAGACAATTATGAAAAATGCTGGTCGGAAATTAAGAAGGATTTGGAAATTTGGTCAAGATTGAAACTTTCCTTGTTGGGCAGAATTGCAGCTATAAAGATGAATGTATTGCCGAAAATGCTATTTTTGTTTCAGGCCCTACAGATCGTGGACAGAGTGGAATGTTTTGGAAAGTGGCAGAAGGATATATCTAAGTTTGTCTGGCAGGGCAAAAAGCCCCGAATTAAGTTTAAAATATTAACTGATTCGAAAGAAAGAGGGGGGTTTGCCCTGCCGGACCTGAGGTTGTATTATGAATCTGCAGCCTTATGCTGGCTGAAGGATTGGTTTCTGTTGGAGAACACTGATGTCCTGGATTTGGAAGGGTTTGATAATGCTTTTGGCTGGCATGCATATCTGTGGTACGACAAGGTTAAAGTTCATAAACTATTTAAAAACCATATTGTCAGAAGAGCAATTTTTGCGGTCTGGTCGAAATATAAAGACTTGTTGGAGGGTAAGACCCCGAGGTGGCTATCACCGGTGGAGGCCAAGGCCAGGAAAAGACCCAGCATGGAGGCCTACTGGCCAAAATATTGGGAAATAATTGAAAAAATTGGAGACAATTGGAGGTTGCAGAGCCAAGACAAATTAAAAAATAAGGTGCGGGATTGGTTACATTATGCTCAAATCCAAGAGGTTTTTAAAATGGACAAAAAAGTTGGTTTCCAGGTGGAAAAATCGAAATTAGAGACGGAATTGTTAGAACCAAAAACTAAGACACTTTCGAAAATGTATAACTTGCTGCTTAAATGGAATACACAGGATGAGACAGTCAAATCTGCCATGATAAAATGGGCACAGGATATTGGACACAACATTATGTTTGAAGACTGGGAAAGGTTATGGAACACCGGAATGAAGTTTACGGCATGTAATGCCTTGAAAGAAAACATTATGAAAATGACATACCGGTGGTACATGACCCCAGTCAAGTTAGCCAAGATATACCACCTGTCTGATAATAAATGTTGGAAATGTAAGGAGGCAGAAGGGACATTCTTTCATCTTTGGTGGACCTGCCCAAAAGTGAAGGCCTACTGGGAAATGATTTATAACGAGTTAAAAAAGGTATTTAGGTATACCTTTCCCAAGAAACCAGAGGCCTTCCTATTGGGCATGGTGGACCAGAAGGTGTTAAAGAAGGACAGAACTTTGTTTATGTATGCTACCACAGCAGCAAGAATTCTTATTGCAAAGCACTGGAAGACTCAAGATTTACCCACGCTGGAGGAGTGGCAGACGCAGTTGATGGACTACATGGAACTGGCTGAAATGACTGGCAGAATCCGAGATTTGGGCGAGGAAACAATGGAAGAGGACTGGAAAAAATTTAAGGACTATTTGCAAAAACATTATAAGTTGTACGAATGTTAAGAAATACGCACGATTAGGAAATTTTTGCTTTAGCAACTTGATTAGGTAAATTGAAAACGAAGTGACAAGAAAAAAGAGGTGGTAATATGAAACAATTTTATTATGTTAATTTTAAACGTACAAAGTTGGGATATAATATTGTGAATTTAGAAACATAATAACTGAAAGATACAGTAAGTTAAGAAACAAGGTAACAAATTGCTGAAACTTTTATCACAAAGAACGCAGAGTCTGGAGGATGTGGGGAAGTCCATTTGGAATATTGGAAAAACTATCGAAAGTTGGATTGTAATAATCTTTTTATCATTTTTCTTTGTTTTTGTTTCTGTTATTTTCTTACTTCAATCTTGTGTCTATGACCCTAAGAAAAGAAACTCAATAAAAATATTTTTTTTTTAAAAAAAACAAGAGCTCCAACCCAAAGGAAAGACAAGCATTGCCAGGTGTTAAAGTGCTGCTCTGCCTCGTCTTCTTAGGACTGTCACAGGAAACGCCCCCCCCCAATCATTCAGTTTGTACAAACTTCACACTCACACTCACACACTGCATACGCTACGCTTCTGTTATAAATCCATAGAAAATCAACCATACATCGGATTTGCACTGTTCCACTTTTATTTTACTCCATGAAGGAAGGACTACAAAATGGGGAAGGTTTGATACAGAGCAGCCATAATCCCTTGAGCATACCAGCACATACACAGGAGCCCTGCCCAGTTGCTATGCCAACAAAGAACTTGCATATGGGAGTGGATTCAACACGGACTGGAACAAAGGACAATGATCAGCTCTTCCCTCTGGGTGCAGGAAACTGCAAACTCCCCTCTGTCACCTGGAAAGTACTCATGGGGAGGGGGAAAGGGGGAACCAGCCAGGTGACAGGACACTTAGGTTACCACCACAACTCCTCCCTCAACCCCTCCTTTCTGTGATAATAATAATAATAATAATAATAATAATAATAATAATAATAATTATACCCCGCCCATCTGGCTGGGCCTCCCCGGCCCCTCTGGGCGGCTTCCATAGAAACCAAAAATACACTAAAATATCACAGATTAAAAACTTCCCTGAACAGGGCTGCCTTAAGATGTCTTCTGAATGTCAGGTAGTTGTTTATCGCTTTGAGATCTGATGGGAGGGCGTCCCACAGGGCGGGCACCACTACCGAGAAGGCCCTCTGCCTGGTTCCCTGTAACTTGGCTTCTCGCAGCGAGGGAACCGCCAGAAGGCCCTCAGCGCTGGACCTCAGTGTCTGGGCAGAACGATGGGGGTGGAGACGCTCCTTCAGGTATACTGAGCCGAGGCCGTTTAGGGCTTTAAAGGTCAACACCAGCAGTTTGAATTGTGCTCGGAAACGTACTGGTAGCCAATGTAGGTCTTTCAAGACCGGTGTTATGTGGTCTCGGCAGCCACCCCCAGTCACCAGTCTAGCTGCCGCATTCTGGATTAGTTGTAGTTTCCGAGTCACCTTCAAAGGTAGCCCCACGTAGAGCACATTGCAGTAGTCCAAGCGGGAGATAGGTGTGATGTATCTGAGGGGTGGTCTTAGGTTACACCCCTTCTGTGATGTATGTATGATGTTTCTGGGGGTGGTATGGATCTACAGGGTGGCAATTCCAAAAGTCTTTATAAGGCCTTGCACACCATTTTTCTGGGTTCCTCCTCTCTCCCGCAGGTGAGGGGAGCACCCTGTTGCAACAGATCAATAAAGGCCAAGCCTACAGGCTGCTGTTTAGCTCCAAGTTATCCTGGTTGGTGTCTTTGTTTTTGTCCAAGGGAGCCCTCGGATTTTTCCATTAACAGTTTGGCGACCATGCTCAGGGACTCTTGGTTCTCCTGTGAAGGTGAGGGGTGAGATAGAGGGGATCGGGCGCCACTGGGCAACCTTAGGGATCCTTTTTCCTCTCCCTGCCTCCTCTTTGTGGGCGGTAATCAATCGTCACCAGAAAGCTCGACCAGGAGAGCAATGGCAAGGTCAAGCCGGCCAAAGAAAAGGATCCCGGGATCCACGAGGGTCATTCAAGGACGTGAGTATTGTTTGAAGTTAGTACATTGGGAGGGGGGTGGAAGAGTAATGTCTCCACGGCAGCTGAACTTTTTTCCTCTCCTTGACGTCTTCTCTCGGAGCATGGCCGGAAGTGTCCTGGAAGTCCTTCTCTCTCTCTCTCTCTCTCTCTCTCTCTCTCTCTCTCTCTCTCTCTCTCCTGATTCCCTTTTTCGGAGCGTGAGCAAAGGGATCGTGGAAAATCTCTTTCTCTCTCTCCTTGACATCTTCTCTCGGAGCGTGGCTGGAAGCGTCCTGGAAGTCCTCCTCTCTCCCTCTCCTGATTCCCTTCTTCGGAGTGTGGCCAAAGGGATCGTGGAAAATCTCTTTTTTCTCTCCTTGACGCCTTTTCTCGGAGCATGGCTGGAAGGGTCATGGGAAATCTCTCTCTCTGTGTGTGTGTGTCATTTGCTTCCTTTCAAACCTTTGTCTTCTCGGACCCCAATCTGGCACTGCACTGTGCAAGCGTCCAGGAGGGAATACGGACATAGTTCTAAGGCCAGGCAGGAGGCTGTCATGGACGATAGAGCGGGAGGTTCGGGAAGAAGACAGGGCCCCGCACTAGGATTAGTTTTGTGAGCAGCACTGAGTGAATTCCGGATCCGTGGTTTTTCCGGGTTAAGAGACCCGTGGTTTCCAGGCTAGTTGTCTGTGGTTTCAGTTGTAGGCAAGGATTGCCTTTGGATTTCTACTAGCCTTCTCCAGTCTGATCCGTCGGAGTTTTGCCCAGAAAGGGCCGAGAGGGGCACTTGAGTGTTAGACTGAATAATAGGATATTCTTTTCTCTTCCCCTCCCTCTTTGTCCCTCTCTTGTACAGTGGTGCCTCGCAAGACGAAATTAATTCGTTCCGCACGTTTTTTCTTCTTGCGAGTTTTTCGTCTTGCGAAGCACTGTTTCCCATAGGAATGCATTGAAAATCAATTAATGCGTTCCTATGGAAACCGCCTTCAGACCAGGTCGGGGGACAGTCTGTTCCCCGACCTCTTCTGAAGGCTGGGGGGGGGGGGACAAGGGCTTTTCTTCCCACCGCCAGCCTTCAGAAGGCTGTTCTGAAGGCTGGCGGTGGGAAGAAAAGCCCTTCTCCCCACCTCCCGCCCTGCAAGCTCCGGGGACAGGAGGGCAATTTTAAAATGCTGGCGAGCGGCAGCGCTGCCGCGCGCCAGCATTTTAGAAAACCCTGGGACAGCGGAGGACTTCTCCGCTGTCCCGGGGCGCTTTTAAAATGCTGGCGAGCGGAGCAGCCTTCCGAAGCCTGGCGGCGAGGCGGAGAGACCCCCTCCCGCCGCCAGGCTTCGGAGCATCCTTCCGAAGCCTGGCGGCGGGAGGAGGTCTCTCCGCCCCGCCGCCAGGCTTCGGAGCAGCCTTCCGAAGCCTGGCGGCGAGGCGGAGAGACCTCCTCCCGCCGCCAGGCTTCGGAGGAGGTCCGAGGACAGTGGGGAAGACGCGCTGCGCTTCCCCGCTGTCTCTGAGATTTCCCTATGGGCTTTCGTCTTGCGAAGGAAGCCCATAGGGAAATTCGTTTAGCGAAGCGCCTCCAAAACGGAAAACCCTTTCGTCTAGCGGGTTTTCCGTCTTGCGAGGCGTTCGTCTTGCGGGGCACCACTGTATCTCTGTTTATGTATCTCCTTGTGTAGCTTGTTATCAAGCAACCCCCCCCCTCGGTATTAAAGGGAAATGGGAGCTCACTCTTCTAAACACCCTAGCTGGACTCCTCCTGGCAACAAAGCTTCCATGAAGCCTTTTTGCCCCAGAGAGGCTTCTGATACGCCCCTCCAGTTTGTCATCTCCAACTGGGCAAATAAATAAAATAAAATAAAATAAAGGGACAAAATGGTCTTTCCAAGTACAAATTGCGAGACCGTTGTAACTTTTAGTGGGTGGCTTAGGCCCACCACCTGGAACCCAGGGCACAGCGGACACCTCAGGGATCCTTCAACAAAATCAGGGTGTGAACCCTTAAGGAGAACTGAGCACATCAAATTTATGTTGTTAAAGTATAACCTAAAGCTAGAACATGAAACCGTAAACTTAATGGTGCTCAGAAGGCAGTAGATATAATAATAACCCAACCTGAGAGCCCACGCATTAGAGATCTTAGTTTCTCTAAAAATGAATAAGAGATGTACTCAAAGGTTTAGAAATATTTAAAGGGTTTGTGTTTACATTGGCTTCGGCATCCACAGACTGTTCTTAAGTGCACATAGTTTTTAAATTGCAAGCTTGCTTCAAAAAGTTTAAATCTAAGGAAGCCATGGTGGGCCTTATCAGTCTTAAACAGGACAAAAATGAGAATGAAGTGTGCAAATGTTTGTTATTTGAGAGAGGCTCCAAAGAGAGTCTTCCTCCGAGTGGTAAAAAGAAAAAAATATAAAAAATCCTGTATATGTGTTTACTTGTGTTCTGAAAGGAGAATTACCCCACCTCTTCCCTCTATAGCTTAAGTGAGGAGGATGATTTTAAGTTGACGGTAAATGATGTTTTGTTGCAACTTTTGAGTTTGTGAGTCTACATCCGTGTTCCAGTTTTTTTGTTCCAGTATTTTGGAATGTGCTGTGAAGAAAGTAATGTTTCTGCTGCAAAAGCCTAGTTGAACACGACTGCTCTCTCAAGCTAAAATGCAGTGTCTGTATTTCATTAAGCATATGCCTAAAAAAAAAAAAAGGTGTTCCTTCTAAGAAAAATTGTTATTAAAAGGTAGAAGCTCCCATAGTCAGCAATTGTCTATCTGAGTCCTGATATCAGTCTCTATAAGTCTATTGTTAGCTAAGCCTCTTCTATAGCTAAGCCTCTTCTATTGTTAGCTAAGCCTCTTTTCTTGGAAAATGCCCCCCCGTTTCAGTCTTTTTCAATTTCCCCCCTTCTTACTTCTGTGCCAGGTAAATTTACTCCCGAGTAAGCTTCCTTTAAAAGGAAACTGCGGGGAGGGGGGGCAATCTTTGCTAAAGGTACCTTGCATCTCAATTTCCTATGTGTGCAATTTTAAAATCCTTATTAGGCTTACTATTCCTATGCAAGTTCAGAAAAATTGTTCACTTTTGTATTCCTTTTAAATCAAATCTATGGCTGTTTTATTATTTGTGAGTGGTTATATCAATTGAATTAACCCTATGGTTATAAAATATTCTCTCCCTGATTCTCTTCCTATCTTATCTTAGGAAAACTGTTCTTCCTTTAAAGATCATTTCTCTAGGAACTTGCACTCTTTCATCTAAGGAAGTAAACTCTCACTCAAATTAGCTTCAAGATCTGCTAAAAGGGTTCTGTATAAAGTTGGGTACTTTTATTTTCCTCTTCCTTAGTACATGTGTGTGTTTGCTGTGTTTTCTTTCCCAGTTGCGCATCTATACTTAAATGTGTGTCTCTTTGGTAGTACAAATCTTGCTGTGAAATCTTGCTGTGAACCCTATATTTTGGAGGGTTGGACTAGATGACCCCAGGGTCCCTTTCAACTCTCCCAATTTGTGGCTGTGTGGAAGGTCATGTGTCTGCAAGCATTGGAGGGTAATTCTTAAATTCTGGTGTGGTGATGAGTTGAAATTCAGCCCAGCTTTGCTCTTTGTTTTTTAAAAGGTGAGAGGTGAAAGCCGTGATGTTTTGAAGCAGAACTGGTAATATCAAGCATTTGAGTGATTACAGTGTTTATCATTTTGTCTATTATTTACAAAAATCAGACTTAAAAGTCTATTCAAAGTTTAAGCACATAAAAATTCATAATCAAGTAGAATGAGCCTTGACCATCCTGTAAATAAAGGGCAGAAAATTTTGGTAAGGCTGAGAATATTATGACTGAGAATGTTAAAGATTATGACTGAGAATGTTAAAGATCCTATGAATTCTGACTCTCTGGCCATTTTTACTGATAAGAGAATGGTTGATTGTTCCGCGAATGACCAGAGGGGCAGCACAAAATAATGATAGCCCTTTCCTGTACCTAAAGAAAGCACTCCCTTTGCTTGGGCTGCAGGAAACATGATCCCTTGGAACTGAGTTAACAGAAATTTAATTTGACCAACTTCTATTGTTAGCTAAGTTTCTTGTTTTGTTTTAAATCTAAATCTATTTTTTAAATCTACTCCTTACCCTTCCCTTCCCTTATTCTAATTTAGCTAAAAGATGCAACACTTTCAATGGTATAAAAGGTTTGCTGAAATATGAACTCTGCACATGCACAGAATCTAGATCAGCTTTAAAAAAAAGGAGGGGAAAGGAGGTTTGGAGAGCGTGGGCTGCAGGGAGAAACTTATCCAAATTTCCTTATGTAAACTTGGAACAATTGAGGGAAATCACCCTTGATGTCTCCTTTGCTCCAGGGGCTATGTAAGACAAAAGGGTTAAGTACTGGACCATCAAAAGTCAAGAGGTTGCCAAGTTTCAAATCTTAACATGCCAAATTCTTTTCACAGGTAAATATCAAAGCACTCCCACTGTGAGTTCCTCTCTTGAGTAGTCCCCATGGGATTTAAATTTTATAACAGGTTTTGTTTGTGTGCATTTTAGGAACAGCATTTTCTGACAGACTTCTCACATGAAATAATTTTCCCTTTTAACAGGATATGGGAACCTCTAACAAAGTGTTTGTCCCTTCTTTTCTCCCACAAAAAAAATAAAAATGGGGGGGGGGATACAAACAGTAATTTAAATATTCTGTACCCAAGATTCTCAGAAAAGTCATTGCATTTGTATTTCTTTTCGTCTTTCTTCACTTACAGCCAAACAGTCACTTTCTGTTCTGTTCTGCGCAACAAGTCTGAATCCCTGCTATATTAGTTGACTTTTCTCTATTTCTTTATGGCTTTGACACCTTTTAAGTTACAAATAATCTGTTTTCATTTATTAAATCAGTTTTTCCATGATGTCTATGAAATTAATTGAAGCACAAACAAACATTGTTTGTGGAATGGTATTTGTTTACCTTTTTATCAGATAGCACATGGTGAATTTTAAGCTCCCCCCCCCATGTTTTCCCATTTTTTCAGTCTAGTAGTAATCTGTGCGTTTTTGATAACATCTTTGTATTATTGGTTGGTGTCTTTGTTTTTGTCCAAGGGAGCCCTCAGATTTTTCCTTTAACAGGACAGCCCTGCCCTTCCTGGTGAGGGAAGAGACTCTGGTCCCTGGTGGACCAGAGAGCTAAATATGTGGAGGGGACCCAGGACTTACACCCCGCCCCCGGGAGACAAAGAGAAAGCAAAGGAATGGTACTTACAGCCGGCCCATCTTCTTGATGAAAAATTCCCACCCCCTATCTAAGCTAACTACCTAGCTAAAATTCCCACCCAAGCCTGGTCCCAAACTCTGATCCCACCCCCACCCCCAAACCCAGCCCTAGCCCTAAACCTAACCCCCACCCTAAGCCTACACTTACCCCTAACTATTCTTCTATAAACAAAAGAAATATATTAAAAAATGCGCACAAATACGCGCAAATGCACGAAAATACGTGCAAATGTGCGCAAATGTGCACAAATACGTGCAAATGCGCACAAATACGCGCAAATACGCGCAAATGCGCGCAAATACGCACAAATGTGCGCAAATATGCGCAAATGCGCACAAATGTGTGCAAATGCACACAAATGTGCACAAATATGTGCAAATATGCACAAATATGTGCAAATACACACAAATGCGTGCAAATACGTGCAAATGCACGCAGATACGTGCAAATGCGCCCAAATGCGCACAAATATGCGCAAATATGCGCAAATACGCACAAATGCGTGAAAATACGCACAAATGCACGCAAATACGCGCAAATGCACGCAAATACGCGCAAATGCACGCAAATACGTGCAAATGTGCACAAATGTGCAAAAAATAAAAAATAAAAAATAAAAGAAATAAAAGAAATAAAAAATAAAAACAAATAAATAATAATAATAATAATAATAAAAAATAAAAAATAAAAGTGTTAAAATAAAAAAGGTAAAATAAAAAAGGTAAAATAAAAAAGGTAAAATAAAAGTGTTAAAATAAAAAAGGTAAAATAAAAAAGGTAAAATAAAAAAGGTAAAATAAAAAAGGTAAAATAAAAGTGTTAAAATAAAAAAGGTAAAATAAAAAATAAAATAAAAATAAATCAAATAAATGAATCAAATAAAAGTAATAAATAAAATAAAAAGAAAAATAACAAGCAAACCTCTCCTCTTCTATAACCACCACCACCACCACCACTACCTCGCTCTCCTGACTCTCCTCACTAACCCACAATGGCCGCCTGGAAATCAGAGGCTTTTAAGGGAAGAGCAAGAGATGTCACAAAGGAGGGCAGGTCCTTGTCACCATGGCAACCCTCCACCTGGTCCTGGCCCCTCCTGAGAGGTGATGCTTCTCTGTCAGAACTTGGAGGCACCTTCTGTTCCGCCTGCAGCTGGGCTGTATCTTCTATCCACAGATTCACATCGGCATTTCACATCCTTCTTGCTGCAGTCCCATTTCCAAAGGGAGACCACCCCCACATCCTTCAAGCCAGGCTAGGGGTCTCCATAGCGCAGCACTGGACCATCTGCTTTGCATGCAGGCCTTCTGTCCTGGGAATGTCCCCCCCCCCATTCGAAACCCTGGATAGCTGCTGCCAGTCAGCGCAGGCTAGTTGAAGAAGGATATTGAGCAGCTGGAAGGTGAGCAGAGGAGGGCGACCAGGATGATGAAGGGTCTGGAAACCAAGCCTGATGAGGAACAGTCGAGGCAGCTGGGTATGTTTAGCCTGGAGAAGAGGAGAGAGGAAACCCATCTTCCAATATCTGAGGGCTGCAAGAGGGAGCAAGCTTGTTTTCTGCTGCTCCAGAGGGGAGGGCAGGAGAGGAGATTCGGATTAAACTTTAGCAAGAACTTTCTGAAGGTAAGACTATCTGGGACGGTGGTGGACTCTCCTTCCTTGGAGGCTTTTAAGCAGAGGTTGGATGCCAATCTGCGAGGGATTCAGCTGCAATTTGGGGAGCGCATGGCACTGGCCTACTTTACAGGGTTGTTGTAACCACACAAGGCTGCTGAGCATCTGAAACTGCCTGGCAAATGTTGAGCCTTCCATTTCATTGTGGGGAACAGCTGCAGCACTTCAGGAGGCATCCCTCAACTTCTGTTTCTTCTCTCTCCTGCAGCCAAAGGGGCTGGGCTGGATTACCAAATAGGCAGAGTAGGCACTGGCCTATGGACCCCACACTTTTTAGGGGTCCCGTGACAATGGATCAAAATAAGATTGATTTGATCTTGAAAGAAAACAACAATCAAGCTTTCTTAGTTCAAGGTTATTCCAGTGTGCGCACAAGGCCTGCCCCCCTGCCCAGATTTTGGCTGCCAAGGGTCCTCCACAGGGTTTAATCCAGCACTGCCCCATGAACAGCCCAGTATACCTGAAGGAGCGTCTCCACCCGCATCATTCAGCTCCATCCCTACCCACTGAGGTCCAGCTCCGAGGGCCTTTTGGCAGTTCCCTCACTGTGAGGAGAATTCCCTGGTTACAGGGAACCAGACAGAGGGCCTTCTCGGTAGTGGCACCCACCCTGTGGAACGCCCTCCCATCAGATGTCAAGGAAATAAACAACTGTCTGACTTTTAGAAAACATCTGAAGCAGTTTCCCCAAATACTTTCGTATGCTATTTTTACTAACCAATACAACACTAGGCACATTTTACTTGGAAAACTGCACTGAAAAACCCGAAGACGTGCAAATTATGAAGTATACAGGTGAAACTCAAAATATTAGAATATTGTGGAAAAGTTCATTTATTTCAGTAATTCAACTTAAAAAGTAAAATTAATATATGAGATAGACTCATGACATGCAAAGCGAGATATGTCAAGCCTTTATTTGTTATAATTGTGATGTTTATGGCGTACAGCTGATGAAAACCCCAAATTAACAATCTCAGGAAATTAGAATATTAAATGAAATCAGCAAAACAAGGACTGCAAATAGAGCAATATTGGACCTCTGAGAAGGAGAAGCATGCACATGTACTCAGTACTTTTCTCATTGAAATGCAACCAAAGTTGAGTTCTCCCTCCATGATAAGGTGGTATGAACACTATAATTATATTTCCCAATTTCAGTCTCATGCAAAAATATTTCAGGCCATATACAGCCATGATGGGCAAGAGAAACAATGGTTAATATAATATAGTACATAATATAATATAATATAATATAATATAATATAATATAATATAATATAATATAATATAGCAGTCATCTGAACCTGTCTCTGGCAGTAATCAGGACTCACAGACACCTTGTAAGGCAGGGAACAGAAGTAAAGAAAAACATCGCAGTAAATATGTCAGCCAAGCAGTTTGGACTCCTAAAGTTTATGTTGCCATGGAAGCCAAATGCAACATTTGGTATATCCAAACTGGCTTTTGGCGGCTAACGCAACCAGAAGTACAATAAACCTGTAATTCCTCAGGATGTCTGCCTTCACTAGGTGCATCGCAACAGCTTCTAAGCTGCAAATCTCCCTCTTTGGATGTTTGCACTTCTTCCTGAGAGAGGGGGTCTTACAGTTAATTTCAAACGCAATTAAAGTTCAAAGATTTACCGTGGAGATGGGGGTCTCCTCCAGATGTTGCCAGCTTACTACTAGCATCAGTCCCAGCCAGCGTGGCCAACAGACAGGGATGATGGAAACTATGCTCCCAAGCAACCAGAAAACCAAGGAGACAGCGCTAACAGGAAAAGATGCTAGCTGCTTGAGGAAAGATTTCGTTCAGGCCTGACACATTTCAGAGTACGGTCAAACCTTGGTTCCCAAATGGCTTAGTTGCCGAACAAATCGCCTCCCGAATGCAGCACCTCGAAGTAAGTGTTCTGGTTTGCGAGTGTTTTTTGGGAGCCGAACGTCCGACGCAGCTTCCGCTTGACTGCAGGAAGCTCCTGCAGCCAATCGGAAGCCACGCCTTGGTTTTCGAATGTTTTCGGGAGTCGAACGGACTCCTGGAACGGGTTAAGTTTGAGAACCACGGTACCACTGTCGTCATCATAAACTTTATTGCACTCGCCAAACTCCATGGCATCATTCATAAAGGACACAAAACAACAATAACCATAAAAACACCAGGCACTGCAAATACAATAAACCACGTCTCCTAGAAATTATTTGTTGTGTACGATAGAATAGCAGGGGGTTCTCAGATAGAATGTGTCAGCTTAAATGTCTGAATCACCTTTGCAATTGGCTGCTATTTTATCTAGTTCTTTTCTCTGGATCTTCTTAGCTGCCAACGCATATAGTGCTACTTTGTAAGTTGCGAAATCACTCAGCAGCCATTTCACCCTTTCCGCCCTGTTCGAGTGTGTTCCGTTCGCAAGCAGGGGTTTTATGAATTGGTTTCTTGGTTCTATATATAGCGGGTATTGCAATAAATAGTGGTACAGGTCCTCTACGCAAGGTTGCCCACAAAGGCAAAGTCTCTCCTTGTACTGTACTTTGCCGTACTGACCATCCACCACCGCCGAGGGCAAGGTACCACTGTAGTTCTTCCTCAGGGGCACATAGCAGTGATCATTGAGTTCTTGAACCATGGCAGGGACCCATTTCCACTGCAGTGGTCCATGCACTTGATAGGAAACGTAGCCCAAAAGAAGTACTATTTTCCCCTAAGTGCATTGTGATAATGCAGATTGTACCTTCTTCGACGTGAGAGAACAGGGAATCCACCACCTTGACACACATTTCATTAGCTGAAACACTTCTGCTGTTCAGTGTGGTCTGTAGTTATCCAAGTCACAAGAGGAGCACTTACGCCTGCCTCCGTAACCTGTAATTATGTAAAAAAAGGGAATCCTGTGACTCTGTCTAAGACCAATATTATGCAGGCTAGCTAAAAAGGATTCTGTATCTGTATAGACTTGCTCATTCATTGTCCTCCCTAATCCTCTAGTTTTTCCATAATTATCCGGATGAAACTCGAACGTAGAGTTCCATGCCCCTTATAAACTGCAATGGCCACCAGCTGTAATTTTTATTATTATTTATTTCATTTCTATACCGCTTTACGTTTTTAAGAAAAAAATCCCAAAGCCGTTTACAACACATTGAAACATCAAATAAAACAACCCAGAATAAAACATTACTGAAGAAAGTATACATTCAAAGCAATGTACAGTGGTACCTCAGGTTACAAACTTAATTCGTTCCGGAGGTCCGTTCTTAACCTGAAACCATTCTTAACCTGAGGTACCACTTTAGCTAATGGGGCCTCCCACTGCTGCTGTGCCGCTGCCATGCGATTTCTGTCCTCATCATGAGGTAAAGTTCTTAACTTGAGGTACTACTTCCGGGTTAGTGGAGTTTGTAACCTGAAGTGTTTGTAACCCGAGGTTTTTGTAACCTGAGGTACCACTGTAGTTAACAGGAAACTAAAGCATTGTCTTAAAGATTTCAAAACAAAACGTTATGAAGGTGGTCAACTACAGCATTAACGAAGCAAAGTTAACAAAAAAACCAACAACCTTAAACATTTCAAAAAAAGCATCCGAAAGGAAGTCAACTATAAAATGCACATATAAAATAGCACAGTTAGCAAATCTGTTATGATTTGATACATGTTTAGTATTCTACTTAATTAAATTTCAGCCAGTTCCTGGCTCTCCTATGATCATGGCAGATGTGTGTGCGAGAGAGAAATGTGCATCATATTTAGAAAATGACCTGTTTTGAACTTCGGTGAGCTACCAGGCATTTACCCGGCATGCAATTATTGAGAACTTAGGACTTCTAGGGTTTCCTGAGAGATGCGCCATCATTTCCTATTGAGCCACCTGGGCCTGTCTGCATCGCAGTAGGTTTAGCTGTTGTCATTTTCCACCTAAGGTACCTTGGGAACTGTAGTTCTTTGAAACAGTCTATAACAAATGAAGCCAGGATTGTTTGAGGGTGGGGTGGAATGGTAGTTAATTAAACTGGCTTTCGTGAAGTTTTGAATCTGTAGTAATCTGTGTAGTAATGGGGAACTCTAAATGTGTTCCTCCCCATGAGTTTACTCAAGGCAGCCTGGCAATTCATCATGCACCACATGACTTCATGGAATATCTGACAATATTTGTGGGGTTCAAATAATTAACTAGCGTCAACGACAATTTTGACCAGTTTTTTGTCTGATGTGCCAACCTGAGATTAATGGTATCCTGAAAATGGTAGCATGAACCTGTCTACAAGAGACAACACACACTCGCTAGCTTATTTTAATTGAAGTGAATGGAGCAGTGGGAATTATTTGAGGAGAGTGCCCACTTTCATCACTTCCCATTGGACATTATCCAGTGTGGTGTAGTGGTTAAGAGCAGTAGACTCATAATCTGGTGAACTGGGTTCGTATCTCCACTCCTCCACATGCAGCTGCTGGGTGACCTTTGTCTAGTCACACTTCTCTGAAGTCTCTCAGCCCCACTCACCTCACAGAGTGTTTGTTGTGGGGGAGGAAGGGGAAGGAGAATGTTAGCTGCTTTGAGACTCCTTAGGGTAGTGATAAAGCGGGATATCAAATCCAAACTCTTCTTCTTGTGTACACCCGAGTTAATGATCTGGGTCTCACACTGCAACCAGTTCACTGAACAATAATTATCTGCATCCAGTGCTGTTGAGAGCAATTCCAACACGAGTATTCTGTTCTTTACATCACCTTCTGCTTTCTATCTTCATTCACAATGTCATTCTGGTTCAGGGCGTTTTGAAAATGTGTTGCCAGATGGTCAGCCTGAGAATTTTCTGCTGGTTCTCTGAATGTCCCGATTGCCTTTCCGACAAGCCCCGTTCGACTCTCCTTCCCATTTGGGTCATCACGTTGGGAAACATGAGATGTTACGTTAATCTTCAGCAGGCGATTCCAGACCTTTTAGATCCACTTATAACCTCGCGATGAATTACTTCACTGTTTGGCAAATATTAAATAACATCTTTTTGTTGTGTGTGTTGCTGTGGCAGTGTCTGTGATCTCCGGGCTCCAGCTGGCTCCAGAAGTTGTTGCTGCTCAGTCTCAACTCGCCTGCCTCTTCCTCTCGCTTGTGTCCTCCTGTTGAAACGCAGCTGGTTTGCATCTGTCAGGACGGATGGAGGGACATTTCGAACTAACCTGGCAAGAGCTGAGAAGATCCGGAGTGGGCTGGTTTGGGAGCTGCCAGTCTTGGAGAACAACTCTTGGCTCCCGCCGAGTACCGTATGCCTGAGCCTGAACCAATTATCTCACGTTACACAATTAGGGAAATCGACTCGCTCCTCAATCCCCACATCCTTTCCAAATTGCGTATTTCAAGGCTGATCCAAACATGCAGGAAGAGTGTGGGATGCAACTTCAGACAGCAGGTGAGAAGCTGCGATTGCAAATACACCCTTAGCAGGGAGCAAGCCCCACTGAGCTCCATAGATGTACTTACGAATGGACACACACCTGCTATGAATGTTAGGGTACTAGGGATCAACAGCAGGACCCCTTGGTAGGTGCCTGATGATGGCAACTCCTGATGCCAGCCCTGTCTAAGTTGGCTTGACTGGTGCTCTGACCTTTAAACAAAGCCGAAAGCACCAGATTAGAAGAATGATGGGGCTAGGATTGGGAAGAGGGGAGTGAAAATGAGGAATGCGCCATGCATCATTTCTTCACTAGGCCTGCCTGAGAGCCAGCAAATTCTCCTGCGAAGCCCTCTTGCCTTCATGCTTTTCTTGACCCCTTGACAGATCAAGAATCTTTCAAATCACAGTTGATTCCACTGAAGCTGTGATAAGTGCTATCTGTTAGAAAAAGTGATCCTATTTGCCCAACTGAATGTTTCCATTAACAAGTATGCCCTGTGACATTTTAGACATCTCTAATATCGTTCTAAGGAGGAAAAAAACATTAAAACAGGTCAGTGTAGATCCAACCACAGTAAGCCAGGCTCTCGCTTACCATGGTGTACAAACCAGAGCAGTGTGATCCACAAAGCCTATTAAAAGTAAAGGGACCCCTGACCATTAGGTTCAGTCGTGACCGACTCTGGGGTTGCGGTGCTCATCTCGCTTTATTGGCCGAGGGAGCCGGCGTACAGCTTCCGGGTCATGTGGCCAGCATGACTAAGCCGCTTCTGGCTAACCAGAGCAGCACATGGAAATGCCGTTTACCTTCCCACCGGAGCGGTACCTATTTATCTACTTGCACTTAGACGTGCTTTCGAACTGCTAGGTTTGCAGGAGCAGGGACCAAGCAACAGGAGCTCACTCCGTTGCGGGGATTCGAACCGCCCACCTTCCGATCGGCAAGCCCTAGGCTCTGTGGTTTAACCCACAGCGCCACCCGCGTCCCTACAAAGCCCATTAGCCAGCGTTTAAAAGGAATCTAGGCTGCATTCTCACATATGCTCGCTCAGGAGAAAGCTAGATTGAACGCAGTGAAGCTTACTTCTGAGGAAACTTGCTTAGGATTGTGCTATTAATCTTCCTGGGCTCTGTGGTTTCAGCTGTGGGTACACCAGTTTAAGCAGTCTGTGGATTTCAGCACAGCGCTCCTCGAAAAGGAAACCATGCAATAAATACAGAGGTTCCCCCACTCCGTTCTCTAGCACATAAGGGCTGACAGAGCAATCTAGGGGGAAATGCTGGTCAGCCTCAATTATAGCTTGCCTTGGGCCAGTATTTACCATTTATCTGCCTCAGCTCCGCAATGTATGTAAAGTGGGAAGCTTGTGTGGTGTTGTGGATAACATCCTAGACACTGACTCATAATATAATAGGCAGAATGGTAGAGTGAGGTGGTAGAGTTCGTGAACTGCACCACTTCAGAGTCGGGACACTGGTGGTGCTGTGGTCTAAACCACCGAGCCTCTTGGGTTTGCCGATCAGAAGGTTGGCGGTTCGAATCTGCACGACGGGGTGAGTTCCCATTGTTCTGTCCCAGCTCCTGCCAACGTAGCAGAGCAAAAGCACACTAATGCAAGTAGATAAATAGGTATCACTGTGGTGGGAAGCTAAACGGCATTTCCGTGCACTCTGGCTTCAGTCACGGTGTCCTGTTGCGCCAGAAGTGGTTTAGTCATGCTGGCCACATGAAGAAGAAGAAGAAGAAGAGTTTGGATTTGATATCCCGCCTTTCACTCCTCTTCAGGAGTCTCAAAGCGGCTAACATTCTCCTTTCCCTTCCTCCCCCACAACAAACACTCTGTGAGGTGAGTGAGGCTGAGAGACTTCAGAGAAGTGTGACTGGCCCAAGGTCACCCAGCAGCTGCATGTGGAGGAGCGGGGACGCGAACCCGGTTCCCCAGATTACGAGACTACTGCTCTTCACCACTACACCACACTGGCTCTCAAAGGAAAGCTGTCTGCGGCCTGAAAGCGGAGATGAATGCCACACCCCATAGTCACCTTTGACTGGACCTAGGGGTCCTTTACCTTTTACCTGACCACTTCAGACAGCTGTTTGCATGCACATATATTTTTGAACGCTGGTGAGGACGATTATATCTGCACACTGAAGCCCAACATGAAGCGAGGTTTGCTATAGCCCTCTTCCAAATTTTCAGGGGGGCTGTTTTCTGCATGCAGGGGGAGATTCGAAAAACATGACCCCACCAGCCTTTGGAAGTGGTGCAACCAGAATTCTACCCCATCTCGTTCTACGCAGTGTTATTTTTCTAGGGGAAAAGTGCCGGAACTCACTATGAACTTGTTCTCTTGGAATGGCTATGGTGCTCACATGAGAGGTGCCGGAACTGAGTTCCAGTGAGTTCCTGCTTTAAAAAAAGCCCTGATTGTACGTAATCTGTAGTTTGGCTCTTAGACGAAGGGGAATGACTCCATGCAGCTGTGAAGCCTGCTTGCTGACTTTGCCCTGTCTCTCAACCTATTCCACTTCGCAGGGTTGTTGTGAAGATGAACAAACTGTGTGTTTTCCACCCTGGGGAAGGTTGGCCAAGAGGATAAAACTTGTCCCTTGTGCACAGGAGTTGGAATATAAGACTTCCAAATCAATCAACGCTAAAGTAATAACACATAGTATAATAACTGGCAACTGCTTCGTATCTCGGGCCTTTGCTTGCCAAATGTAATCAGATACCTGGACGCCTTTAGGATCCAAAAATCTGAAGGGCCACATTAATAGACACAATGCAGATGTCTTGAGTTTTATGAGGCCTGGTTCTTAATAGCAGCTGTCTTTCCCACATTGGTTGTGACCATCTGTAGATTAAGCCGAGCTGCCAGTTTCTTTCTGAAGCCGAGACCCCAAACAACACCGCCACATGCTCCTTCTGGGTTCTCTCTTCATCGTAGGCGAGCCCAGTTCCTCCTCAGTTGTCCCAGCTTTTAACATCCAGCCCTTTGAGGAATGGATTCAATTTTCACCGAGGGCTGTTCCCAAGTACATAAAAAACAAAAAGGCACTTTGGTTCTGTGGATTACACGTTTAATAGACGGCCGTGGAGCTGCTCCGTGGGAAATTCTTAGCTCATATATTTTGCAAGGCGGTGCCATTTGGCATGGTGGAGCATAGAATTGGTACACAGCTCAAATCAGTTGCAGCTGACTTGCCCACATGTGCGCTGAGGAATCGGGGGGGAGGAACCCCCCCTTAACTCCTATTAATACATAATTGGCGCACTGTGCTGCGCAGGTTTGCTCAGAAACGAGGACCACTGTGTTCAATGGGACTTTCCACCCAGTAAGAGTGCTTGGGATGTCAGACTGACCATGCAATCCTACCCCGGTCTACTCAGAAGCAAGTCCTGAAAAAGCATCTCCGGGGGGAGGTATAGGATTGCCTCTGAGGCTGCACAACAGCCATTACAGCCCGGCTTCTTCTGAAGCCTTCATGCCAGTACATGGAGGCTGCTCAGACTGTGGTCGGCTTTGCATTTGATTGCCTTCGCAATAAAGCTTTGAAAGCATGGGAAATTGTGACTAGGGAACAGGCTGGAGATTATATATTGAGGGAGGCTGTAGAAGCGTACACACATAATGTCTGCTGGTCTCCTGTACATATCGATTGTGAAGAAATTGGGGGGGGGGGGAGGAACTTCAAAAGAGAATTTTGATTCATTAAACCCAGAGGTTTGCTTCCATTATGCAGAAAAGGATTCAAGTGTGCATCAATACCTTTTTGTCTCTCTCGCAAAAAAATGATAGGGGCATGAATGCCACCTTTTCCTGTTTCCAACTCCACATGTGCAAGGTTTGTTTGGGTAAATTAATGGACACTGATTTTTTAAAAAATTAGGATCAGAGACATTATTATTATTATTATTATTATTATTAAAATTCTGTACCGCTCTTCATCCGGAGATCACAGGGGAGTTTACAATATAAAAAGACATAAATACACACCTTGTAATAAAAGAAAACAATACCCCACCACAGTTTAAAAGGTCATAGATTGTTTAATGAGCCAAAGGCCTGGGAGAATGTTTTTGCCTGGCACCTAATGATATGTAAACAGGGACGTGGGTGGCGCTGCGGTCTAAACCACAGAGCCTAGGGCTTGTCGATCAGAAGGTCGGCGGTTCGAATCCCCTCGATGGGGTGAGCTCCCGTTGCTTGGTCCCAGCTCCTGCCAACCTAGCAGTTCGGAAGCATGTCAAGTGCAAGTAGATAAATAGGTACCGCTCCAGTGGGAAGGTAAACAACATTTCCGTGCGCTGCTCTGGTTCGCCAGAAGCGGCTTAGTCATGCTGGCCACATGACCCAGAAGCTGTACACTGGCTCCCTCAGCCAGTAAAGCGAGATGAGCGCCGCAACCCCAGAGTCGTCCGTGACTGGACCTAATGGTCAGGGGTCCCTTTACCTTCACCCTTTAACGATATGTAATGAAGGCACCAGGTGAGCCTCACTGGGGAGAGCATTCCACAAATGGGGAGCCACTGCAGAAAAGACCTCTTCTCACGTTGCCATCCTGTAGACCTCTAGCAGAGGAGGCATTCAAAGAAGGGCCTCAGATTATTGCTATTTATTTATTTTTATTATTGTTGTTGTTGTTGGTTCAGATGCTCTAAAGCACACATGGGCAGCCTATGGCTGGGGGAGTGGGCTTCCCCCATTCTTCCATCCCACCAGAGATCTTCCAGTTCCTGGAAACGGACGGAGGAGAGAGGGCTCTTCTTGTGCTCAGGTCCTGATGTCACAAAAGGACAGGCCGTCTGAAAGGAAAGAGGCAGTTCTGAGCTGGAGAGAAGAGATAAGCCATAAAGCCACTGCAAAACACTACTTGGAACCTAAAATGTAGGTGTGGTTTAGATCAATTAAATACCTGTAAAAAAGCAATAGATGCACAGCATTTATTTTTAAAATGCAATCTGATTTTTTTCTTTTTAAAAAGTATTTTCTGCCCACCTGAAGGCTTTATAGAATAGGGAGAGGTGGTGGCATACCTGAAGATGGTTATTCTGTCCATTCTGCATGGAAGAGCATTCATTCATTCATTCATTTGTTTGTTTGTTTGTTTGTATACCACCCTATTGTCAGGGGTGCCATCAACAGCTCACTGGCTAGCTGCCTAGTGAAGTCAGAGATGCAGAGAGCTTCTTTCAGTTCCCTTATTTTAATCCACACAAACACAGGAAGACATGGAAGGTACACTCTCAAGTTGGAGCCAACGTTGCTCAGAGTGCCGCTCCAACCTCCTGGCAGCTACTTCCTAGCCCTCCTGCCACCTGTGGCTGCTGCTAAGGGAATCCCTCTGTCTCTATTTGGCTTTCTGCTCCGAGACACGAAGGGCACGCCTGCTCCTAGGGATGAATCCTAGGTGGATTTAGAACAGTGGGTCCACTTCAATCACACCAGGTGCTGAACCTAGGGGGCGCTGCAGGGCATCAAAGTTATGACATAGTGAATTGAGCAGAACAGAAGGCGAGAAGTAGGGTGGGGGCATGGACAAATTTTGGCCTTGCACAGGGCACTGCTGAAATTTGAAATACCAAAGTCCAACCCTGCCGATGACTCTAGGAGAGAGTCTAGCAATCTCTCAAATACATCAGTCTAAGACCTCTGGCACAAGGGAGGATCGAATTCCAATATATACCATTGATGTGGTGCATATTTTCCTATTTCTCATTACCGTCTTTCAGTTTTTGCTCCCAGAGTATCACATTGTCAAAAGATATCGCCACTGCTGTTGAGAACAGTTTAGCTACTCTATTTTTGGCACCGGGAAAAAAAAGTTTATATAACAATTCACCACAAATATCTGTGCAGTCATATATTTTAATGTTTGCTATCACAATATCTTCCCCAAGTGGAATGCATAATTCCAGAGGGCTTTTTGTGTCCCGACCACAGCATGTGTTATAATTTATCCAATGACTGGGAGCCATCGTCGTGCAAATTGGAAATCTCACCTCCTTCCCTTGCTCCCCCCCCCCCTGAGTTAGTAAGAGGAGGGAAAGCAGGCCAGCGAAACAGCCTGGCTTTAATGCCATGCGGTATTTCATTCAATTGGATGACAATCTTTTGCTTTGGAACCAAAATGGAAGTGTGGTCTTGTGGTTTACACCCTGGAACTGAAGTGGTACTCAAAAGATTACAGCAATGTTCCCAATTCTCACCAAATCGCAGAGAATCAAGTTTGGTTCCCACACACAAGCAATCCCTCTCCTTAGACACATCTAGGACTGTGCTTCATATGCTCTTAATATGTTAAAAATGGAGCCAAGCAGCTTTCCTCTGGGCCACCCAGAAAAACTGGACTGGGTCTGAAGACTCCAGAGTATGCTTGATCAAGTGAAGGCCTCCAGTGTCATGAACTGGCAGGACAACGGGGAAGAGGATCCCGGTGAGGTGTGTAGCCAGGACTGGGGCAAACTGGGGATGGGGAAGGAGCGGTTGGTGTGGGAAGTACTCATGGGGTGATGGAGGATGACGAGGGGATGGGGGTCAATAGCCGGAGGAACCAGAGTGGCAGGATGTGTCATCAGAGCTAGAGAGGCCCCTGTCTCCATCAATGTGGTGGGCTCTGAGGAGCAGCAGGCCGGGTGATCCAGGAGGCTGAGGCAGGTAAGGGCCCACAGCCCAACTCACTAGTTGGCCAGGTGGGGCTCGCTAGCTCTGGGAGGAGGTGTGTGATTCCTCAGCTGGAGTAGGCTTGGAACAGGTGAGAGTCACCTGCCTCCTCCAACACAGATGTTGCAATCATCATGCAAGGTACAAAAGGACAAAAGAGCTGAGGTGCTGGGTCTGCTCAGCTACCCATGTTGATGGACCTCAGCTTGGATGCTCCAGGAGCTCTGTAGGACTGTGCTTAGGTTTGGACTTTGGACACGTGGATTGACCCTGGACTGGGGACTTGGCATACTTATTTGCTACTAGGTAGGCATGGGGTTCAGGACATCCCATAACATGAGGGTATAAATGCAAACATGTTGTTGTTGTTTAGTCGTTTAGTCGTGTCCGACTCTTCGTGACCGCATGGACCAGAGCACGCCAGGCACCTCTGTCCTCCACTACTTCCCACAGTTTGGTCAAACTCATGCTGGTAACCTCGAAAACACTATCCAACCATCTCGTCCTCTGTTGCCCCCTTCTCCTTGTGCCCTCCATCTTTCCCAGCATCAGTGTCTTCTCCAGGGAGTCTTCTCTTCTCATGAGGTGGCCAAAGTACTGGAGCCTCAGCTTCACGATCTGTCCTTCCAGTGAGCACTCAGGCCTGATTTCCTTCAGAATGGATAGGTTTGATCTTCTTGCAGTCCATGGGACTCTGAAGAGCCTCCTCCAGCACCATAATTCAAAAGCATCAATTCTTTGGCGATCAGTCTGCTTTATGGTCCAGCTCTCACTTCCATACATCACTACTGGGAAAACCATGGCTTTAACTATACGGACCTTTGTTGGCAAGGTGACGTCTCTACTTCTCAAGATGCTGTCTAGGCCAAATGCAAACATAGGGAAGTCTACTGATTACTCCTAGGTATGTGTGTATTGTGATGGCAACTTTGGTGTGTATGTGTTTTTTTAACAACAACAACAATAATAATTAATAATAAATTTTTTTTATTTATATCCCGCCCTCCCCAGCCGAAGCTGGCCTCAGAGCGGCTAACAACAATAAAAGTAACACAGCATTCTAAAATCAATTCATTTTAAAATCAATTCAAAATTAAATTAAATTAATAGCAACCATTGGGCTAGAGTTCTGTGAGGATTACCAAAGGAGGGGGTCAGACTGTGCCTTGGCCAAAGGCCTGGTGGAAGAGCTCTGTCTTGCAGGCCCTGCGGAAAGATGTCAAGTCCCACAGGGCCCTAGTCTCTTGTGGCAGAGCGTTCCACTAGATTAAGTCACAGATAAAGCAAACATTTTAATATGTCTTGTTGCACCATTCAGACACCAGTTCAATTCCTTCTGCCATGCCCACCCGCTTCATGATACTGCTTGAAGCAGGCCACCCTGATGTCAGGGACTGGGCAGAGGAGTGGTGAAGACCGCCTCCCTATCCTGAGCCTTCCAGGGAGGGGGAGGAGGAAGAGGAAGACAGTGTAGTTTTACAACAGGGGTTTGAGGGAGGTCGCCGCCTAGAGGCAGATGAGGGGAAAAGCTGGGAAATCATGGGAGAGCCAGAACAACACCTGGCTGACACGTTGTCATTAGAAAGCATTCCACACCCTCCATCTCCCAGAACCCGGCGAGCCTTAAAAGTAGGAGAGCAAAGAGCTCAAAGACAGAGGGCACATAGCAGCAGCCGTAGAGGAGATGATGATGATGATGAATAAGGAAGTGGGAGAGAAGGGGGGGGGGTGAAGATTCACATGGGACAATGCCATTATCCAAGAGGCTGGGTTCTATAGCCTCTCTGTGTAAAGATTGAAGTAAAAAAGGATGGTAAGAAACTTTTCCTTGTTTTTATACTTTCCTGGGCAACCAGCCGGGAGCTGCTGACAGCATCCTGACACCTGGTTTCACCCTGCTCCTCTATACCTGTGCTGCTTTGCACCATGTTATTGGAATGTTGTGATGATTTATTCCTGTTGCTTTCTTCCTTTAATTCCATTTCAAAAACAAAAACCTCTTTATAGTCTAAATCAGGGTTTCCCAAACTTGGGTCTCCAGCTGTTTTTGGACTACAATTCCCATCACCTCTAACCACTGGTCCTGCTAGCTAGAGATGATGGGATTTGTAGTCCCAAAGCAGCTGGTGACCCAAGTTTGGGGAACCCTGGTCTAAACACAGCAGTGGCCAGTGACTATTGGAACTGTCAGGGTGGAAGGCAGTGATCAACACAGGATGGAGCCAGAACCAATGGCGGACATTTTTGCCACCATTTCCCCCCCAACTGAGTTCTGACACTAAGTGCAACTCTGACACTAAGGAAGCAGAAATTGACAGCAGCGCTGCCTCCTGGGCTGGATGTAAGAAGTCTGGCAGGTGGGGGCTGGCTGAGGAGAGACTGAGGTTGGTGGGGCAATTCAGTCTAATGGACCAGCCTCTGCTATGTAAACATTTGCAAATAATGCATTCCTTGGTTGCGGGGGGGGGGGGAGATTAAGGAAGAAAGTATGGTTTTGTTCATAAATGTGCTGGCGAGAGAGTAGCTTCGTCGGTCTGAATTTTTCATTACATTTTTGAGGTGAATCAACTGAAGCCTCAGACATCCAAGACAGAAAGTTTCAGGCATCTGAATTACTGAGCATTGAAAGAACTTCTGCCCAATGGCAAATATTTTTTTTCCATTTTGACAGATGCATATTCCAGATATCCGTTACTGGCGTTTTTTCATCTACCTCATCGGATACTTTGCTTCCTGCTCTGGATCCAGTATTAAGCACATGTGGTATCCCATCTTTTATCAGAGATGACAGTGGGCCAGCGCTCCAGCATCTAGTCACCCCCCCCCAAACCATCTCCCCCCGCATCAAAACGTTTTTGGAACTTTTGGGATTCAGCTATAAAGAAGATCACATCTTGTTGGCCACAATCCAATGGCATGGCTAGGATACTCTACACAAAACAATTGAAACTGAAGATTATAAATTGAATTCTATTAAAAGCACTCTCTAAATCCATTTTGAGATACTGCAGGCACATACCTTATCCGGCAAGGAGAAAATGTCTGGAGACTGGGGGAAAACACACCAGGAAATGAAAGATCCCCCACAAAAAAAAATAAAAATAGAGTGAATCAGGGCAAAGTTAAGTGGGACATCTCCTCTGGAACCCAGTTAAAGATTGTTGACCTCAAACCAAAAACATATCCAATAATGTGATTTTTTTAATATATAAAAAAAAAATCTTTCTTTTTCCTATTTGGTAAATGTTCTTAACATCTGATTGAAATTTTATCTCACAAGGACACAAGTTCCCTGAAATCCTTTATTTATACAGTGGTACCTGGGGTTACATACGCTTCAGGTTACATACGCTTCAGGTTACAGACTTCGCTAACCCAGAAATAGTACCTCGGGTTAAGAACTTTGCTTCAGGATGAGAACAGAAATCGTGCAGCGGTGCAGCGGCAGCAGCAGGAGGCCCCATTAGCTAAAGTGGTTCTTCCGGTTAAGAACAGTTTCAGGTTAAGTACGGACCTCCTGAACGAATTAAGTACTTAACCCGCGGTACCACTGTAAAGGGAATTAACTTTTAAGGAACTGTTACAGTTGTGACTAAAGGCAGGATGGAAGAAGATGTGACAATTGTACCTGTGGTCCCAGCAGGTCCTTCAGTCACAAGGTGAGCCCAGTTTAGCTGCATTTTGCTTTGCACACATGCAAAAGGAATCAAATACTGATTCAAGCTGTCGATTGCCTTTTTCTCATGCAAACCTGTATCCCTCCAGATGTTCCTCCCACAATCCCTGACCGTTGACCAAGATTGCTGGGCCTGGCAGAGTTCATCAACATGCAGAAGCCCACAGCAAACAGCCATGCCTTCAACAATGTAATAAACTACTGCACACTGGCCCTTTTTAGGGCAGCTGTTCACATGCTTCATGGTACATATTCACGTTCACTCTGCAAACTTTTGGGGTACCCATGTTTCCTCAAAATTCCATGATGTTCTCGGTTCAACTTTTCTGTAGGCATGACAACAACCTTTCTCCCCGCTCATGTGAATTCTTTGAAAGTTTATCTAGCCTTTGATAATTTTTTAAAAAAATAAATACCATATTTATTGGTTTAAAACACAATCTTACAATAAAGGTAAGTACAACAAAGTTAAGCACAGAAAAGAAAAGAAAGATAAAGAAAAGAGAAAAAAAAAGAATTCTCCACATCAAAAAGTACAAAAAGTTTAAAAGTAACAAGAAGAAGAAAAAAACAATTAAAAGTACCAGATATTTATACAACATCATGTCTTATCCAATAAAGACTTCTGTGAAAAGCTTCCAATCGTTCTCATTATAAAGTATAGCCTTTGATAATTTTTTTAATGCAATTTCTTTTCTCATTATTTGTTGAAGAATGGTTGCTTGGGGTGAAGGGGTGGGGAAACCACAAGATAAATTTTCAGCTCACCACTAGGGAAGATGGCGACTGTGGCCTGTGCCTGCTCAGTCTACGGCCCAGATGCTGCTGGCTGAAAATTTCAAGGCCCTTGTTGTCTCTTATTATGCTTCTTTCTCTTTTAAAACAGACTTGGGCACTACAGCTCTTCAGCAGAAGACTTCAAATAAAGGATGATACTCTGCTGGCTCTTCAAATGGAGGACAGCTTTCTATGATGTAAGCACCCTACTCTCACAGCCAGACACACCCCATGCGCTTAAAACATGTCTTTTCCAAACAGTTATGTGCATTCAGTAGACTAGGGGGACTGGGCTAGTAACCTACATGTCCCCCTGGTGCCTCCTTCCCAAAGACTGGGAAGCTTCTGCCTGGCTTAGGGAAGAAGGCATGATGCTCGCGCATGCGCTGCCCCTCCAATCTTCCTCACAAGTTAGTGTCTCTGGCCAAAACTGTCCCCCTATGAAAAATTTCACCACATCCCACTGTTCCCAAAGCATCCTGGGAACTGTAGTTCTGTGTGGGTAAAAGACTGTTCCCAGGGTAGTAAAGGTAAAGGGATCCCTGACCATTAGGTCCAGTCGTGGCCGACTCTGGGGTTGCGGCGCTCATCTCGCTTTATTGGCCGAGGGAGCCGGCGTGAGGGAAAGAGTGTGTTTCAAATGTACAGCCATGCAGAAGCTTACTTGAAAACAATAACAGGGTTTCCCTCCCCTCACGGTACGAAAGAGCTCAGTATTGATGAGTGGAATTGCAGCTTAGTTTTGGGAGGGGAGGGGAGGGAAAGGAAGAAAGAAAGGGGGAAAAAAAGAGAGAGAGAGAGAGAGAGAGAGAGAGAGAGAGAGAGAGAAAGGGGGCTTGGAATTCCAGCTGACCATATGTGTCTGGATTCCTTTATGGTGTCCTAACACATAGTTAATTGTAAAGCTCTCTGCGGACAATGAAATTAGTGTCACAGTTTTTATTTTTATTTTTTAAAAAACAGCTTCGGCCTCTGGGCGCACCTGTTTACAGCCTTTTGGCAGACGTGGTCAGGAGGTTATGCGTATGTATGAACGACTGTGTCTGCCTCTGCAGCTGTTCCACTGCCATTAAAATACTACATTTATTTAGCCTTTCTGAACTCCACAGTTTGGGCTAATTAAAAAAAGAAGAGGGAAAACAAGGAGATTCTTCCAGAGCCAGGTCTGGATTGCGACTACAGTTTCGAGAACAGATCCAGTGTGTCAATTCTTCATGGCACCACTTATCAAGCTGCTCAGAAGATGCCAAGTTGTGGCAGCCATTGGATTCTTCAATTTTCCAAAAGCTATGGACCAGCTTTCATTTGAAATCTCATAAGCAAACTGAGTAGACATGGGATAGAGGGATGGGGGTAGAAATTTGGCATGGTTCACATTTTTGGGCAAAGCAACCTAATTCACACTTCCTGAAACAATACACAATGCAAAATACTGCTCTCCTTTAAAAATTTGCAGGTCTTCAAAGGTTTGTGATGCAATTCTCCAACCCAAATAATGCGGATATAAAAAAACACACCAAGAACCCAGCATATACTAAGGAAAAATATGCGTAAACATATATGGGTTCCTGAAAACAACATGCAAAAATTATATTAGGGGGAATGGTTAGCAATATATATGCATTAGTAATAAATAGTTGTTGTTGTTGTTGTTATTTTATTATGCTGCCCATCTGACTGGGTTGCCCAAGCCACTCTGGGTGGCTCGCAACAAGAAACAGTAAAAACACAATGCAACATCAAACACGACAAACTTTCCTGAACAGATGTCTTTTTAAAAAACCACAGTTGTTTATCTGTTTCATATCTGATGGGAGGGCATTCTACAGGGCAGGTGCCACTACGGAGAAGGCCCTCTGCCTGGTTCTCTGTAACCTCACTTCTCGCAATGTGGGAACTGCCAGAAGGCCCTCGGAGGTGGACCTCAGTGGCCGATGGGGGTGGAGACATTCCTTCGGGTATACTGGGACAAAGCCGTTTAAGGCTAAACGACATAGAGAAATGTGTATATATGGAGAAATTCAAACTAAAATGCTGGTGAATTTTCAAAAGCAGTTTTTTAAAAATGGAAATGTGGAGAACTGAATGTAAGCTTGGAAAAATATGAAAGTGAGAGACACCCAAATCTGATAAATCCCTCCATCATAACAGAAGGTGATTCTATTTGTGTAGTTCTATTGGAGTGCAGCAGGGGATGTGGGTGGCGCTGTGGGTTAAACCACAGAGCCTAGGGCTTGCCAATCAGAAGGTTGGCGGTTCGAATCCCCACAACGGAGTGAGCTCCCATTGCTCGGTCCCAGCTCCTGCCAACCTAGCAGTTCGAAAGCACGTCAAAGTGCAAGTAGATAAATCGGTACCGCTCCAGTGGGAAGGTAAATGGTGTTTCCGTGCGCTGCTCTGGTTTGCCAGAAGCGGCTTAGTCATGCTGGACTCCCTCGGCCAATGAAGTGAGATGAGTGCCGCAACCCCAGAGTCGGTCACGACTGGACCTAATGGTCAGGGGTCCCTTTACCTTTACCTATTGGAGTGCAGCAGAAAGAGAGAGAGAGAAAGTGTCCTTAGTGCTCATAGCTACAGTGGCCTATGAATGTAACAGCAGACATTTTCAAAATTGAGTTACCTATGTGTCCATAAATGAGGAGCACTAAATTGCTCCCCAGGAAGCCATGTGGAATGAAATTGTGGATAGTTCTTGACTCTGCTTCCTGGCATTTTAGAAGAGTTTGCACATGGAAGTTCTAATCTGGGAAGGAGGCACAAAACGAATTCCATGTTTCTTTTGGAAAACCATTTATGATCACTGAGAACCATCCACTCTGCCTTGGACATCTTTCCTCCAGCTGTAGGTAGCCCAGCAGCATGCAATAATGAAGCCCATATTTAAAAGAATAGTTTCTGAGATACTTCAACTTTTTGAATATTTTTAAAACTGTTGTGGTTCCATAGTTCCACTATGCCAACTTTTATTTTCCGAAATATGGTGATTTCTGTGAGTGCAAAGCAGGGCGGGGGGCACCCTTAGCTTAATCTAGCCTTTAAAGCAAACAGACGTTTTCCTACAGCAGGGGATTTGTTAAAAAAAAGTCACATAGTACCCTCATTGATAAAAGTGCAATTCCACCAGGCCTTAAGAGGCCCTACTTAACAGGATTAATGCACATGAGGCAAAATTATAGTACATTTCCTCTTCATTTTGAAGCAGTTTTTTTTTTTAGTGTCCCATTAAAGTGGAAGGTATCTCATATAGGGACGCGGGTGGCGCTGTGGGTTAAACCACAGAGCCTAGGACTTGCCGATCAGAAGGTCGGCGGTTCGAATCCCTGTGATGGGGTGAGATCCCGTTGCTTGGTCCCTGCTCCTGCCAACCTAGCAGTTCGAAAGCACGTCAAAGAGCAAGTAGATAAATAGGTACCGCTCCAGTGGGAAGGTAAACGGCATTTCTGTGCGCTGCTCTGGTTTGCCAGAAGCGGCTTAGTCATGCTGGCCACATGACCCGGAAGCTGTACGCTGGCTCCCTTGGCCAATAAAGCGAGATGAGCGCCGCAACCCCAGGGTCGGCCACGACTGGACCTAATGGTCAGGGGTCCCTTTACCTTTACCTATCTCATATATGGAGTTGCCAGCCAGCCTGTTCTTCCCTGGCACAGTTTGATATGCAGAAATAAATAGGTGGTGCTTTTCATAGCAACAACAGGGCAGCAGGAGACAGTGCAGTCGTGGGCGAGCCTCTTACCTGGCCTAGCAGTGAAGCCATTGCTGACTGCTTGCCAGGAAGGACAGGTGAGAAAGCTCACCCATGCTCATCCCAGATATCAGGCATGTCCTTCAGCAGCATCTGGTAAAAATGGAAATTTGTAATCCCAACCCCTTTTTCAAACATCTTTACTGAAAATTCAAAAAGTACATAATTATATGTGCACTAAACATGGTGAGTCCAGCCTTTCGCAAAAGGCTGGACTGGATGAATCCCAAGCCGGAATTAAGATTGCTGGAAGAAATGTCAACAACCTCAGATATGCTGATGACACAACCTTGATGGCAGAAAGTGAGGCGGAATTAAAGAACCTTTTAATAAGGGTGAAAGAGGAGAGCACAAAATATGGTCTGAAGCTCAAAAAAACGAAGATCATGGCCACTGGTGCCATCACCTCCTGGCAAAAAGAAGGGGAAGAAATGGAGGCAGTGAGAGATTTTACTTTCTTGGGTTCCATGATCACTGCAGATGGTGACAGCAGTCATGAAATTAAAAGATGCCTGCTTCTTGGGAGAAAAGCAATGACAAACTTAGACCGCATCTTAAAAAGCAGAGACATCACCTTGCCGACAGAGGTCCGTATAGTTCAAGCTATGGTTTTCCCAGTAGTGATGTATGAAAGTGAGAGCTGGACCATAAAGAAGGTTGATTGCCAAAGAATTGATGCTTTTGAATTATAGTGCTGGAGGAGACTCTTGAGAGTCCCATGGACTGCAAGAAGATCAAACCTATCCATTCTGAAGGAAATCAGCCCTGAGTGCTCACTGGAAGGACAGATCCTGAAGCTGAGGCTCCAATACTTTGGCCACCTCATGGGAAAAGAAGACTCCCTGGAAAAGACCCTGATGTTGGGAAAGATGGAGGGCACAAGGAGAAGGGGACGACAGAGGACGAGATGGTTGGACAGTGTTCTCGAAGCTACCAACATGAATCTGACCAAACTGTGGGAGGCAGTGGAAGACAGGAGTGCCTGGCGTGCTCTGGTCCATGTGGTCACGAAGAGTCGGACACGACTAAACGACTAAACAACAACAAAACATGGTGAGACGTAAATATGAGAGAGAAAAAGAAAAAGAGAAACTGAACCCGTGTAGAAGGGAAAATACACACACACACAAAACTGTATATTTTACAAAGTTGTTATTGTACTTCACCAGATCTTAACCTATCACAGTATTTGTAAGAATGGATTCCAAATATTTGTCCATGGCAAGTCTGCGTTTATATGCAAGTTGTTCATATGTTGCGAGTTTGTATGAGACTTCAATCCAATTGTAGAAGGGAGCCGCATTTTTATTTTTATTTCCAACTCATCAATATGTCTTTTTGCTGTGGTAAGGGCATGGAGAGTCTGCTCGTATTGTCCTTTTGTAAGGTTCCATGTGCTGGGTACATAATTCAAGAGGATATTTTCCTCTGTAAATGTAAGGTTGTTGCATACAGTTCTGTGGATGGTTTCAGTTACCTTCTGCCAAAAATCCTTCAATATAGGAGAATGGAAAAAACCCATATGTTTTAGAGAAGCATTATCCCTATTGCATCTCCAACATTTAGATACCTTAGAGAGCCCCCTTTTTAGACAAAAAATTGTAATCTGGTAATAATGGAAATTTGTCTTACTGGGAATTTATGTTTGCAAACGGTTGTGGTGTTGGGGTGAAAGAGTTGCCTTTGCTCTGGCTGTTATACTGCTGAGTGGCCTAGAGAGAAGACAGAAAACTAACAGTGACCATGCCTGATCCACCAGAGGAAGGTGACAAATGATGGAAAGCCACATCTAATGCAGTTGTTGAAAGGGGGGAGATGAGACTCTGGAAGCAGGACTAGAAGTATGTCCTTGCTCCACACAATTATGTCCTAGACATGAGTAACTTGTGGACAGAGCTCAGGGACTCAGCTACATTAGTAAAAATAAAACGTTATAAATGTGTTATAACACTGTGACACCAGATGGTGCTGTAGAGCTGAAACCAGAACTCTATGAAATTTTCCATTGTGAGCTTTAAAACAGTCTCTCCCCCCCAAGCATTTCCAGAGTGTTTTTTTATAGCTGTGTAGATGCAGCCCAGGTCAACATAATACGTATTGAAATGATAATGTGAATTATTTGATATCTACATACCTGATGCCTTAACACTGGTGCTCTTGAGTTGCTCTTATATCCGGCGTACAAATAATCTGGAGAAAATGCTTTCTGGCTCAGCTGTGATAAAGAGGGGCAGTGAAAATTCTGACTTTGAACAGCTGACAACTTTCTCAAAAGTGAAAGTATGGAAACTCTATGAAATAACAGACACTTTGGCACTCAAAGCAGACAGTAAGACAGCAAGAGGGATTGTGATATAATAAATATATCAGTGTAATAAATAACTCTTGCATATTTTCCACCCAAAGGAATACTACTTTGCAGCTTCCTATTTGGAAGGTACACCTGTATCAAATTCACGAGCAACATGGTCCTGAACACACAAAAAGGGAGAACTTGATAGCAAAGAAGTTTGATAGATTGATGTGTCTGTCTGTCTGTCCATGCTTCCTCTCTTCTCGTGTCTCTGCAAGTGGGACTTCAGGAATTGCTTTGGAAAACTGCTGCTTGTGGTTCGAGGACCCGACCCCCGCGAAGTGAAATGAAGACACAAGGACACGTGATATAAGGTTGATGGGCTAGAAAAGGCCACAACTTTATTGATTACAGCAATGAAACGGTATTGGCTTAGGCATTGGATCGAAACAAGTGGGTTTATTCACCAGTAGGTGGAGCCTGTTGATGCTAATCCAACTATAGGCTCACCCCTGCTGTCACCGAGGGTCGTGCCATGGCCTCCCGCCAAGCAGGCATCGGACAGAATACATGACCGCCAGATTCCTTTAACGGAATACCCCTAAAAATTGAAGGCATAGGCGATGGCCACACCTAGCACTTCGACACACCACACCACATTATTCCAATGCCTAACCTACCCACCAATACCACAAAAGTTGTGACGATTGCTACGAGGTAGGCGAAAAAACCAAAAAGCCTAATGCCAAATGGAAAAACTCCTACCAGGCCCCCCGGGCAACCAGGGCGACAAACCTAAGGTCCATAGCAAGGCCAATGACCTAAGCCCTAACTAAAAGGGAGTGGAGGGTGGGTGACTCGCGACAGGACGACGACGAGGAATGAGGCCAGGGAGAGGCTGGCGCTGCCGCAAAAGGCCGCTGAACACGCCCCCTCCGCGGCACCTGGTTGGGTGGCCACCGGGGGGGGGGCGTGAGCGCCAGCCAGGTGAGCTGGAGGCAGGGGGCAACACCCCCTGCTGGGCGGTGCTCGGGCTCCCGCCCACAACCACTCCCCTCTCTTTCAGGGAGGAGAGTCTTTGTTCTGACATCTGAACCTCAACAAACTGTGGCTAGTTTAAACTATGGTTAATGGAAACAAGGCGACTTCAAACAATGAAGGCTGGCTTGTTTAGACTACCCACAGTTAAGATCAGGCATAGGCAAACTCGGCCCTCCAGATGTTTTTTGGACTACAACTCCCATCATTCCTGACCATTGGTTCTGTTAGCTAGGGATGATGGGAGTTGTAGTCCCAAAACATATGGAGGGCTGAGTTTGCCTATGCCTGGTTAAGATTAATCAGAATTTAGGACTTGAATGCAGTGCTCAGTTGTGGTTAATCTAAAATGGAATCAAAAGCTTCCAATCACCTCCTTACAGCCACAGCTGAGGAAGGGAAGGAAAGAAGGGAGGATGGAAGCTTGAGGCTTACTGTGGCTTATCCAATTTGAGCCTATTTTGTGACTAGGCAAGACTAACTGCTTGCACTGCTCCCCCCCCCCCCAATTGCTGACTTCAATTTTCAAAAACAGATGCCTTGTAGGAAAAAATGAAAAGCACAAAACTTGAAACAGCTCAATTTATGGGATTTATATATCAGATATGGACTTGCAATGAAAGAACAAATCATGTGATTGTCTACCTAGAATTGTAGCATACTTGCAGCTGCCTAACCAGCGTTGCTCAGGAAATCTAAGAAACCAAAATATCAATGCAGGTTTGAAAGGATCAGTCTGCCATCTTGGTTCAAGGGGTGTCCAGTCATATCAAAACTTTGCCCCAAAGCTGATCCTTGATTGCAGGGACCATAATGAAAAAAACCAGTTATGATACCTTAGACAAACAGCTTTCTAAAATATATTGTACATTGTCCTAGGAAGTTGATGGGGGCCAGGCTGGGAGAGAGGAAAAGAAAGAGAAGTCAACAGTACAGTGGTACCTCAGGTTACAGATGCTTCAGGTTACAGACGCTTCAGGTTACAGACTCTGCTAACCCAGAAATAGTACCTCGGGTTAAGAACTTTGCTTCAGGATGAGAACAGAAATCGTGCGGCAGCGGTGCAGTGGCAGCAGGAGGCCCCATTAGCTAAAGTGGTACCTCAGGTTAAGAACAATTTCAGGTTAAGAATGGACCTCCGGAACGAATTAAGTTCTTAACCAGAGGTACACTGTATTTCAATAGTAGAAACCTCCCCCCCACTTTTTATAGCATTCCCTCTCTTTTTGTTATGGCTGCTAGATCTCTCTTTGAAAGAAAACAGGAGAATACATTTCCTTCAGCTTGACACCACCTGAGTCTCCCTCCAACACCTTCTCCTTGAACTCTTTGTTCTTTCCCCGAATCCGTTAAATTTATGTGCACTGTCTTTTTGAATCTCCCTGGTACTCATTCATCGGGAGAGTGTTCCAAACTGATGACCACTAAATTCTTCAGCTTAAATTAAACCATTCTGTGTGGACGTACATTTAAACATCTTCCAGCTACACTGTTCCACCGACAGATAGACGCGTTCTCTAAAAACGTTGCCAGCATGTCTTTTTCAACATATTTTAACAAAACACTCTTGCTCTCTCAAACCGCCCCTACCAAATAATATATATTTAGGCTGGCAGAGTCTGGAGACCAAATTTGTTCTTCTGGTGCATGCATTGGGTTCTCATTGAAGTTAATGAGAACCACCTGTCAAGGGTTCTTGAGCAACACTTTGATGAACAATGAACTTAAGAAGAGTGATGGTTGGTTGCTGCAATTTTACTGCTTGAGCAACATCAATGATCAAACGATGAAACATGCACAGCCAACACAATCACATACACAAGCAACAAATTGTCGGCTGCCTGTGTCCAATTTTGTGTGTGTTACACAGTTCTGAAACGGCTCAACCAATTTCCTCCAACTTGAAGTGATTCCCCAAGTCTATTGCTTGGTTAAATTTGGTTTAACTGTTTGGTTTAACAAAAACTGCTTGTTAGGAAATGGTTAGCAGGTTTTGTGTGGTATAAGCAACCATCTACATTGCTCATGCAGGGTGTTTCTGTCAGATACTCTTCCATCAGTTTGTCTCTCCCAGTGAACATTTGAGCTCTGAAGTCTGCAAGTATCTCGTTCCTATTCCTATGCTCCTTCAACTAAACAGGAGTCCAGTGGGAGGCAATAATGTTGAAGGAATGGACTGGACTGGACTTTGAAATGTTTGAACAAGAAATGCTCTTCCACTATAAAATGCAACTTCTGTCCCAGATTAGAGAATTCAGAAAAACGCTTTTAAAAGACCCGTACAGCTGCTGATGCCCTCCCCCAACTATTTTAACAAAAGATGTAAGTGTATGAGTAACTCAAATAAGTATATTGCCTTTAAAAGAACATGGCATTTAGATGAATTATTTTATAAGCAAAGTTATCTATGTAAAGCTGGCCTAAATCTGTACTACAGGGATGGGAAACCCATTGCCCTCCAGATGTGGCTGAGACCAGTGAGAGTTGGAGTCTATCAAGATTTGGAGGGCCACATGACCCCTGCCTCTGTTTTAATCCTAGCCACAATGATATGGGAGAGAGCTCCATTGAATACAGTGGGCCTTACTTATGAGTAAGAATATGACTGAGCTGTAAAGGTCTAACTCTAATGAGACATGATGGCGGCAGACCCATGGGTTGTTGAAATAAAGGAAGCAGGTGGTTAGAGTTTATGTGAACTTGCTTTTCAGCTCTAGAACATCTTGATAATAACCAAAACTAGGGCTGCTATTTAAGGAAGGTTCTATCCATTAGAACAGACCTGTCATTTACCATACGTTGTTGGACTCCAACTCCTGTCCGACCCCAAACCATGTGGCCAATGGCCAAGAATGATGGGAGTGCAGACCAACAATGTCTGGAGTTCCTGTTGTGTTAGAAAATGACTCTGTATACAGTCAAACAACATTTTATGTCCAGAATGAGCAGAATCTAGTATAGAAAGATAAATCGTATTCAATACATGGGCCTTCAGTGTTATACTAATTTGGCCATCATAATCCAAGTGATATCAAGGTGTATAAGGTAAAAGGTAAAGGACCCCTGGATGGTTAAGTCCAGTCAAAGGTGACTATGGGGTTGTGGTGCTCATTTTGCTTTCAGGCTGAAAGAGTTGGTGTTTGTCCACAGACAGCTTTCCGGTTCATGCGGCCAGCATGCCTAAACCACTGGCGCAACCAAACACTGTGACGGAAACTAGAGCACATGGAAACGCCATTTACCTTACCGCTGCAGTGGTACCTATTTATCTACTCGCACTGGCATGCTTTCAAACTGCTAGGTTGGCAAGAGCTAGGACAGAGCAACGGGAGCTCACCCCATTGTACAGATTTGAACTGCCAACCTTCCGATCAGCAAGCCCAAAGAGGCTCAGTGGTTTAGAGCATAGCACCTAGTTCAACATCCTGTCTCATACAGTGGGCCCCCAAGTATGATCTGAGTGCAATTCAAACAATGGCCATTGCAAATTGCTCCACCCAACCCGCTCTTCAGGCCTCGGTCCAGTATATCTGAAGGAGCATCTCCACCCCCATCATTCTACCCGGACACTGAGGTCCAGCACCGAGGGCCTTCTGGCGGTTCCCTCACTGTGAGAAGCCAAGTTACAGGGAACCAGGCAGAGGGCCTTCTCGGTAGTGGCGCCCTCCCTGTGGAACGCCCTCCCATCAGATGTCAAAGAGAACAACAACTACCAGACTTTTAGAAGACATCTGAAGGCAGCCCTGTTTAGGGAAGCTTTTAATATTTGATGTATTACGGTATTTTAATATTTTTTTGGAAGCTGCCCAGAGTGTCTGGGGAAGCCCAGCCAGATGGGCGGGGTATAAATAAATAATAATAATAATTATTATTTGTGCTGGTCCCGGGGGGAGGTTACCGTGAGGTGTGGTCAGAGTTCGGTCCTGGGTCAAGGGTCTGGAGACTGTCCGCCAAGGGTGAAGCGGGGTCCAAAGTGAGAGCCGGGTGTGGTCGGGAACTCTGGAAGAACAGGTCTGGGTGCTGGCAGAAACAGGTTTCCAACAACATTGCTCCTGCAACCTGGGACTGGGCTGACTGGCCTTTATTTCCTCTGAGGCCAGGGGTGGTCCCGGCCCACAGGTGACCCGCCACTCCTGGCCTTAAGGCAAGCACTCCTCCTGAGAGAACTTAGTTCCCTCTGCCTCTCTGCCCTGAGCCTCTGCAGCTCAGGAGAGGCTAGAGGGTTACTGGACCCAGGGGCAGCTTCACCTTCCCCTGACAGGGCTGGGAGAGGCGCACCTGCAGGCAATGGGTTCTCAACCAACTCCGGAGCCAGAGTGGATACATCTGGTGTCTGCTCCTGAGGATCCGGCACAGGTGCAGACCCTTCAAACTCAAGCCCCTGCCCTGGCTCGGCCGGCCCTGGAGGCGGGGACTCCTGTGCAGGCTGGGAATCCTCAGTTTCAGCTTCTGAATCAGACTCCCAGGCCATCACATCATCATCATCATCATCATCATCATCATCATCATCATCATCATCATTATTATTTGGGGACCAACAATCATTTCCTAAATGGATAGGAAAGCAGTGGGGAGAGGGGATCTGAGTAGACAACTAACCAGAAAAGAAAGGGTTAAGCAGTGCCACTCCCCTGGTCTTCTACTCCTGCTTGTGGCCTCCAGGGCTACTTTTCAGTTTGAAAACAAAACCTTACCCCAAAGTGCTGGGGAGGTTTTTTTCTAAGCATCCTCTGTGAGATGTCTAGTTTAGCCTACCGTTGCATGGGAAACTGGGATTTTTTTTCTCCATTAATGAATGCAACATACCTTCTTTGATTTGAATGCTTTTGGAGTGCTGAAAAGATCCAAAAGGCATTGCTTCCTGCACCAGCAGCATGCCTTTATACTTCTCAGTAGTTCACCTCTACCCAGCTGCTATTTCTCATTAACAAGCGTTTGGCTGGCCCAGCCAAGGGGGGGAGTGTTGACACTTGAAAGGCAGGCACTGGCAGATCTCAACTGCAGAGGCAGGAAACTGCCTGAAGGTGGACGGCTGATGGAGAAACAAGGATTTGCAGGCACCCCTGGCAGCGGCGTCCAAGGAGGGGGGCAAATTCCCACCCCCAGAATAAATTCTATATAGTTTGCCCCATAGAAACCTTGGGGAAAGAGCCTGTCTAACTTGCATGGCCCTCTCTCCTCATTTGCAAGGCCCCAGTCTGTATTATATTCTGCAGCCATGTTAGATACCAAGACACAATATCTGTCTGTACTCTCTCTCTCTCTCTCTCTCTCTCTCTCTCTCTCATCTATCTATCTATCATCTATCTATCATCTATCTATCTATCTATCATCTATCTATCTATCTATCTATCTATCTATCTATCTATCTATCTATCATCTATCTATCTATCTATCTATCTATCTATCTATCATCTATCTATCATCTATCATCTATCTATCATCTATCTATCATCTATCATCTATCTATCCATCCATCTATTTCTATCATCTATCATCTATCATCTATCATCATCTATCATCTATCATCTATCATCATCTATCATCTATCATCATCTATCATCTATCATCATCTATCATCTATCATCATCTATCATCTATCTATATCTATCTATATCTATCTATATCTATCTATATCTATCTATATCTATCTATATCTATCTATATCTATCTATATCTATCTATATCTATCTATATCTATCTATCTATCTATCTATCTATCTATCTATCTATCTATCTATCATCTATCATCTATCTCTATCCTCTATCATTTATCTATATCTATCTATCTATCATCTATCTATCATCTATCTATCTATTCTATCATCATTTATCTACAGTGGTACCTTGGGTTACATACACTTCAGGTTACGTAAGATTCAGGTTACAGACTCCGCTAACCCAGAAATAGTACCTCGGGTTAAGAACTTTGCTTCAGGATGAGAACAGAAATTGTGCTCTGGCAGCGCGACGGCAGCAGGAGGCCCCATTAGCTAAAGTGGTGCTTCAGGTTAAGAACGGACCTCCAGAACGAATTAGGTTCGTTAGCTAAAGTGGTGCTTCAGGTTAAGAACGGACCTCCAGAACGAATTAGGTTCTTAACCCGAGGTACCACTCTATCTATCTATATCTATCTATCTATCTATCTATCTATCTATCTATCTATCTATCATCTATCTATCTATCTATCATCTATCTATCTATCTATCTATCATCTATCTATCATCTATCTATCTATCTATCATCTGTCTATCTATCTATCTATCTATCTATCTATCTATCTATCTATCTATCATCTATCTATCTATCTATCATCTATCTATCTATCTATCATCTATCTATCTATCTATCATCTATCATCTATCTATCTATCTATCATCTATCTATCTATCTATCTATCTATCTATCATTCATCTATCTGTCTGTCTATCTATCTATCTATCTATCTATCTATCAATCTATCATCTATCTATCATCTATCTATCATCTATCTATATCTATCTATCATCTATCTATCTATCTATCATCTATCTATCTATCTATCTATCTATCATCTATCTATCATCTATCTATCTATCTATCTATCTATCTATCTATCTATCTATCATCTATCAATCATCTATCTATCTATCTATCTATCTATCTATCTATCTATCTATCTTCATGGAACTTTGAAGTGTCAGGCATAGCCCTATTGGCTTTAGCCCAAACGTAGCAGAGTTTTCCTGCACAGCGAAGAAGCTAGTTGCGGCAGTAATGACTAGTCAGCTAGACTCAGAATAACTATTTACAGGATTTATTAAAAGAAGAAAATAACCAGCAGAGTTTCTGCATACAAATCAAAACAAAATAAATCCTCTCTCTCTCTCTCTCTCTCTCTCTCATAACCATACACAGCACTTCTACTCCTAACAACACCTCACTTCAAACTGAGCTAGCAATCCCTTGATAACAGAGCAGAGTGCTGGTCGTTAACCAATCAGAGTGAGTAGTTTCTAGGTCAAGCAGACCTGGGCTTTCTGCCAAGAGTAAATTGACACCAGCCTGAGTTAATTGTGCGAAGCTAGAATTTGCAAGTTTCCCACGAGAACCAATTAACAGAAACTGAACACCCCCTCACAGATTCTGCTGAACAATTAACACCAAATACACCTATGTAGGAGACCATTTTTCCAGCAAACCTAAACCCTTGCACATTCGCTTGTTCTTTATCTTTGCCAATGGTTTAGTTAATACATCTGCTACATTTTCTTCACTTGATACATAAGTACAGGTGATTATATTGTCTTGTACACAGCAACGTACATTTTGGTATTTTACAGAGATATGTTTGGAACGCGATTTGAAACCCTCTGTTTTACTTAATGTTATACAAGCTTGATTATCAATGTAAACTTGTACTGGTTCTCCACAATTTACATTTAAATCTGCTAACAAATGCTTGAAATAAATCACCTCGTTGCACAATTCACTCAATGCGGCGTACTCTGATTCCGTTGATGACACACTTACAACGTCTTGCTTGCGTGACCGCCAGCTGATTAAAGCTCCACCGACCATTATGACTAGTCCTGTGACAGATTTTCTATCCGGCAAATTTCCCCAGTCACTATCACAGTAGCAACTCAACATTTCATCCTCTGAAGAATTTAATTGTAACATATAGCCAATTGTCTGTTTGAGATACCTCAGAACTTGTTTTACCCCTTTCCAGGCATTTAGTGTGGGTTTTGAGACCAATCTACTTAATATGCCTACTGCATAGCTAATATCAGGTCTGGACCACTGTGCTAGATACAATAAACTTCCAATTACAGAGTGATATACATCAGGATGTTCAAATTCAGGACTCTCATCTATATGAAGTGTTTTTATGAAACCTGGATCCATAGGCACCACTGCCCCTTTGCAATCCTGCATCCTGTATGTAGTCAGTAGTTGTTTAACTTTGTTCTGCTGACTAATTAGGCAGCTGCCATCTTGGGCCCAGCACACTTCCAACCCTAGATATGTCCTAACCGGGCCTAAGTCTTTCACTTTGAACTTACTGGACAATTGTTTGGCAAACCTTTTAGTTTGTTTATCTGTTTTGCAGGCATACAAAACATCATCTACATAAATCAGACAAAACTCTTGATCACTGCCTGTACCACGTACATAAACACAATTGTCAGCTGTACTCTGCTTGAAACCAAATGACACTAAGGCCTCATGGAAACATTTGTTCCAAGATCTTGCAGCCTGTTTGAGACCATATAGAGCTTTGTTTAATTTCAACACTCTATTGGAACCTGTCTCATAACCAGGCGGTTCGGCTAGATACAGGTCTTCTGATATTGATGCATGTAAATATGCAGTCTGAATGTCAAAATGGTTTAACAGGAGTTTTCTCTTTGCTCCAAGAGTTAAAATCAGCCTTACACTGTCCCCCTTGGCAGTAGGGGAAAAAGTCTCGTCATAATCTTTTCCAGGCCTCTGAGAGTATCCTTGAGCCACTAAACGAGCTTTGTATTTGTACTCTCCTGTCACCAGAGGTTTAAGTTTGTACACCCACCTGCAGCCTACAATCTTTGCCCCCTCAGGCGCTGCTGCTGGTGTAAAAACCTTGTGCTCATTCAGAGAGGACATCTCTTCCTCCATTGCCTGTTTCCAGAGCTCTGCCTCCTCTTTTGGTAACTTTAACACCTCCTGAAAACTCTTGGGCTCTGCAATCACACTAAACACATTTGCAGTATCTGGAGAAAAACGCACCGGAGGCACTCCTTTGTTTTGTCTTTTAGATCTTCTGGGAGAAAATTTTTCTTCTGACCCACTTTCCTCCTCAGAACTACGACCTCTCTTTTGTTGCATAGCAACTGGTCTTTGGCTAACTCCACTTTCTTGAGAGCTCTTATCTGAACTTTCCTCCCCCTCAGACTCTGATTCTCTGTGTCTACCTTCAGAGTCATGAAGCTCCTGGGAAGGTTCAAACCAAACCTCAGTATTGGCATGTAGTCTCTCCCAGCCACTATGTTCACAAAAACTGGCATTCCTGGAGATCACAATGCCATTTGTCCCTTCAGCAAAGCGGAAACCTTTTCCCAGCTCCTGGTAACCCACAAACACTAACTGTTTGGTCTTAGGATCTCCCTTCTTCCTCATTTGTTTTGGAATTAATACCCAGGCTTTTGATCCAAACACATGCAAATGGTCAATTTTGGGTTTTTTCTGAAACAATTTAAAGTACGGGGTTGTACCTATTGTTTGATGAAAGAGCCTGTTTTGGAGATAACACGCGGTGAGCATGCTCTCCCCCCAATAAGACATGGGCAAATCAGCATCCTCAAGCATGGCAAACATCATATCTTGTAAAGATCTGTTTTTCCGCTCTGCAACGCCATTCTCCTCTGGGGAAAAAACGTTCGTTTTTCTATGCCCAATGCCACGCTTTTGTAACCAATCTCTAAAGGCATTTGACATAAATTCGCCACCTCTGTCCGTCTGAATCCTTTTGAGTTTAGTGGACAGAAATCTTTCCACAGATGCCACCCAGCCTTTAAACTTAGTGAACACGTCACCCTTATTCTTCATGGGAAAAACCCAGGAGTAACGCGTGGCGTCATCCACAATTGTTAGTGAAAAGCGCGATCCACCCCTGCTTACAGCAAATGGACCAATTACGTCCATGTGAACCAGCTGTAGCGGTGACTCACTAACTCTGTCACTTCTGGGGTAAGAGACTCTGTGGGTTTTAACCTTTTTACAAACATTACAATCAAGGTACTTGTTACAACTCTTTAAATTACCCCCATCAGCCAATTCAGACATTTTTAGTACACTTTTCCAGCAAGCATGCCCCATTTTCCTATGCAATAAGTGCACACAGTTGTCATGTATAGCTTTGTTATTCACTGCAGGCTGAGATTTACTGACTACTGCTGCAACTTGAGATCCTGCTTTAAGCCAAAACAAGCCTCCCTCTGACTTAGCAGTGCCTAAAATCTCACCAGCCTTCTTAATAATGCAACTGTCTCCTTCAAAATACACTTTAAACCCTGCTTTTAGCAAACAATCTACAGACATCAGATTGCTCCTTAATGACGGCACACAAAGTACATTTTGCAGGCATTCACGAAGACAAGGAACAAAAACTGCACCCCCCGAAATCACTTCGGAAGTACTTCCGTCTGCTAGAGCCACCTGGCTGCGCTGTGCTGAGTTCTTGGAAACAAACAATTCATCTGAATTCACGATGTGGCGAGATGCTCCCGAATCGACCACCCAGACCTCTTGTTTCTCATCAGCAATCTTGACCTCGCCGGTCACCAGCTGAGCCGACTGTTTTCGTTTGAAGAATTTCTTTTTACGCTGCTGCTGCTGCTGATCTCGTCTCTGCTCCTGCACTGGCAACTGGGACTTGACCAACTCCGGACATTGTCGTTTTAGATGCGCTGAAGACCCACATTGGAAACAACGCCTAACAGCAAACGCTGACTCCTCACCGGTACGCTGCTCTTGCTTCACCTCTGGCACGGCATGAGAACTCCTTCCAAACCGCCCGCCTGTAGAAGCCTCTGCAGCCAGCGACCTTTCTTGCCTCTTCTGCCATTCTTCAATCAAACGCCCAGTAACGTAACTGACTGATAAATCATGCTCCTGCATGCCTTCTAGAGACAAAACTAAATTATCCCAGCTTTCCGGGAGAGAACTCAAAATAATAGCCACCTTCTCCTGCTGGTCTAACGCACAGTCTCTTTCCTGTAGCGCAACAAACTTTAACTGTAAACTGTGTAGGTGTTCCTGCATTGTAACCCCAGGCTGTAACATTGCCTTGTACAATGCCTTGCGAATGAACAGCTTGGAAACCGCTGTCTCACGCACATGGAGTTCTTTAAGTGCTTGCCACACACCTCTAGCTGTCTTGATTCCCCTCACATACAGCAACTGGGAATCTTCCAGCCCCAAGACAATTGTGGCCCTTGCTCTTTGGTCTTTATCGAGGTCTTCATCATCAGGCTTCGCAGGAAACTTACTCACCACTTGCCAGAGACGATCCCTCTGCAGCACTGCCTGCATGCGTTCCGACCACAGCAAGTAATTGGAGTCATTCAGACGCTCAAAAGCCATCTGAACTGGTTGTGAGGCCATCTTGAGAGCGATGTCCCTGGAACCCGGAACCAGCTACTTACGACCACCGAGAGAGAAAACAGGAACCACAGCACCCAGCACTCACACGCTGCAGCTGTTGTCCTTGTGTCCGCTGCGTCACCAGCTAACAACAGTCAGGAACCAGCCAGAGAACAACAACTTCTGGAACTACTGGAACCAACGCCGTTGATGCTGACACCACCGCAACTCAGGCTGGCAGCACAATGCCCATAACCTCATGGAACTTTGAAGTGTCAGGCATAGCCCTATTGGCTTTAGCCCAAACGTAGCAGAGTTTTCCTGCACAGCGAAGAAGCTAGTTGCGGCAGTAATGACTAGTCAGCTAGACTCAGAATAACTATTTACAGGATTTATTAAAAGAAGAAAATAACCAGCAGAGTTTCTGCATACAAATCAAAACAAAATAAATCCTCTCTCTCTCTCTCTCTCTCTCTCATAACCATACACAGCACTTCTACTCCTAACAACACCTCACTTCAAACTGAGCTAGCAATCCCTTGATAACAGAGCAGAGTGCTGGTCGTTAACCAATCAGAGTGAGTAGTTTCTAGGTCAAGCAGACCTGGGCTTTCTGCCAAGAGTAAATTGACACCAGCCTGAGTTAATTGTGCGAAGCTAGAATCTGCAAGTTTCCCACGAGAACCAATTAACAGAAACTGAACATATCTATCTATCTATCATCTATCTATCTATCTATCTATCTATCTATCTATCTATCATCTCTATCTATCATCTATCTATCTATCTATCTATCATCTATCATCTATCATCTATCTATCTATCTATCTATCTATCATCTATCTATCTATCTATCTATCATCTATCATCTATCATCTATCATCTATCTATATCTATCTATCTATCTATCTATCTATCTATCTATCTATCATCTATCTATCTATCTATCTATCATCTATCTATATCTATCTATCTATCTATCTATCTATCTATCTATCTATCTATCTATCTATCTATCTCTATCTATCATCTATCTATCTATCATCTATCTATCTATCTATCTATCTATCTATCTATCTATCTATCATCATCTATCATCTATCTATCTATCATCTATCTATCTATCTATCTATCTATCTATCTATCTATCATCTATCATCTATCTATCTATCTATCATCTATCGGCTTGTTAGCAGGTAAGAGATGGTCATGAAGTTAATTGCTATAGGCATTGCCTTTCAATATCTGCCCTCCTTGCTTCCCTGCCTCTTTCCCCAAACCAATCAACAGCTTTCTGGCCCTGAGAGGAATTTGAGAAAGCCTCCCGCCTCCCCAGGACCTGCATTTTGAACATGATGTGTCAAGAAGAGTATCTCTTCCTAAGGGCCATAGCTCAATCACAGAGCATCTGCTTTGCATACAGAAGGTCCATAGTTCAATCTCTGGCATTTCCACATTAGGATGGGACCGGCTTCCTTTTGAAGCTCTAGAGCAGCGGTTCTTAACCTGTGGGTCCCCAGGTGTTGTTGGACTACAACTCCCATCACCCCTGAGCTCTGGCCTTGCTAGCTAGGGGTGATGGGAGTTGTAGTTCAACAACATCTGGGGACCCACAGGTTGAGAAAGGCTGCTCTAGAGCATTGCTTCCCAAACTTGGGTCTCCAGCTGTTCTCAGACTACCATTCCCACCATCCCTGACCACTGGTCTTGCCAGTTAGGGGCGACGGGAGTTGTAGTCCGAAAACAGCTCTAGACCCAATTTGGGGAACTCTGTTCCAGAATGTTGCCTTTAGCCAGAGTAGCTGATATGAAAGTAGATGGACTGAGGTTCTGACTCTATATTATTCAGCTTCCTATATTCCCATTGCTCTGCAATCCATACAGTGCCTGGTGCTTGCCTTTGTACCATTGGTCAGAATGTTTGATGGCAGGAGCAAGCTTACCGTATTTTTTGCTCTATAAGACACACCAGACCTCAAGATGCACCTAGTTTTTGGAGGAGGAAAACAAGAAAAAAATATTCTGAATCTCAGAAGCCAGAACAGCAAGAGGGATCGCTGCGCAGTGAAAGCAGTGATCCCTCTTGCTGTTCTGGCTTCTGTGACAGCTGCGCAGCCTGCATTCGCTCCATAAGACACACACACACATTTCCCCTTACTTTTTAGGAGGGAAAAAGTGAGTCTTATAGAGCAAAAAAATACGGTACTTCTTAGTGAGCCACTGAATAGAACACCAAAAAAGCAGGGTTCTGTGTTTTTCCACAAGCAAAAGGCCTAGGACATGGGTGGACATTTTTGAGGCAGTGGGTCACGGGCCACATTTCTCTAGAGATCACTAGCATTACAGGTGTAGCAGTGAGTGGTGCCTCAGTCAAAACTGGGGGAAAGGACCAGCCCATTCCCATTCTCTGTTTCTTCTGGCCCTTCTTTCTCTCATTTTCTAACACTGCTTCTCTCTCTCTCTCTCTCTCTCTCTCTCTCTCTCTCTGTGTGTGTGTGTGTGTGTCTCCAACCCAAAAAGTATCAACAAATTATTCTTGCCAGGGATGAGAACTGCAGATCAATTTTGAAATTAAGCCAAGGGCCACAAAAATTGAAATTGAGGGCCACATGCATCTGTGGTCTAGGCATTTGCTTTTTCAACCAAAAGCTGAACATTCACAGAGAGGGCCTGGATTATCCCTGAAGGGGGGGCTGGGCTCTGATGTTATTACAGTCCTGGCATTTGGTCATAATGTGGACAGGGTGGGTAACTGACATCACAAAGGACTTCCACCTCATGCTGTTAGGTATCGTGGATGAATCACCTTGGGCATGATCCAGCTGCTTTGAAGCACCATTGACTCGAATTGGAAGGCTGCAAACCTTTCCTGCTGAAACCAATGGGACAGAAAAGTTTTGAACTTTGGCTGAATTGTACCCCGTGATTTGGTTACGTTGTCATTTTGTATTATTATTGCTATTCTTATTATTTGTTAGTTGCTTGTTACTCAAAGGTCTCCAAGCAAGTTGAAACGCATTAAAAATAATAAATACTGTTACACACCACCCTTATCTCCAATGAGGAGTGCACAAAACATTCCAGCCACTTACCCAGAGTTTGTGTTTCTTTTGAACACTGGGCACAGGGTAGACTGCAGTGTCTTTATGCTATATGGTTTATTTAGACATATACAACCTGAATTTACAATGAAGAGAAGGTTCAGAGCATTCACATCTCAAGATGATTATTTAGGAGCAGCAGGCTTAGGTCTACAAACAGAGGAAGCAGCCATACTTCCTGTCCCTTTCTTCTACCCTGCTCCAGCCAGCCCATCAAGAGTTTTGCTGGACCCCTTTCTAGCCGCTTTTTGAACCTCTAGCAAAGCACCACTATTCCTTCAGCCTACATCACCCAGCACTGAAATCTTAACCCTTTTCTTGCCCTGCCCACTAACACACACAGCTAGAGAAGGAGCCATTCTCCTCCTCGCCTGGCAGTTTTGCCCTCTGGTAGTTTCCTCGATAGGCCATCACTGGCCTTTGGCCCCTGCTAATGGCCCATCTTAGCGGCTATTCCAAGTTGGAATGGGCTGCTAGCATAAACTAAATACAGAGGGGCTCACTGTTTCTCACAGTTTCATCAAACCTTGATTAATTCTAATTTTTACTAAATCCAGGAATTATGGGGAGTCTTCCCCCCATGAACTCATAACAGCACATTGCAGTATACTATAAAAACAGAACACAACATAGTGGTGCTGTTTAATTACATATAGGGTGTTTTTTTTTGGGGGGGTGTGTGCTCAGAAATAAATCTGCTTCTGTATTTACCTATATGATATTTGCATTTTCAGACCTTTGTTTGTCATGCCTTACATCTTTAAGATGTATATTTTTAAGAAACTTCAAGCATACAGCTCCAGTTTTGATGCCTGAATTGTACAGAGGCCCTAACTGATGAGGGAAGAAGCACATATGCAGCCACTCTTCAAATAACACAATAGGGATGAAAACTGACAGTTATTTGGCTAGTTCTAGTTTTTTACCATAAATATACAGGTGTGAGTTGTACATGCTACTATTATCGCAGGGAATGGAAAATTTCCCCTCCCCGCCACCGAGTGTCACGTACATCAAACACAGACAGCATAAGCTAAAAGTAGATTTTTACAGTCCTTTGTGTACCCTTTGTGTTTCCTGTGAAGGGGAACCACAAAACAGAAATACACCCACCGCTTGAAGTTTCCTTTCCTCAGAGCTAAACTCAGCGGAGTTTTGTATGGGTTTGGCCACAGCTACATCTGCTTTTAGCTTTCTAATATGTGGTTCAGTCTAGTGAAAAATTCAGAAGACGGTACCCATCACTTCGCAAATGTTGAGCTCTGGGCCCCAACATCCTTTATAGCTGCCATCTCGCAACCCCATCATGTCACCAGTGTCTCCTCTCATCCTTAGACCTCAAAGACTTCTTTCAGATGTCACGAAACTGAGTCAGATGTGGGTACTTCTGGGGCCAGCTGTGAGATGATGTATGTAGAATTATCCCCCCTTCTTTTAATCCTTACAACAGCTCTGCGAAGTAACTTAGGCTGAGTGATAGAGACTGGCCTGAGATCACAAGAATACGAAAAGAGCTTGTTGGATTAGGCCAATGGCCCAGCATCCTGTTCTCATGGTGACAAACAAGATGTTTATGGGAATCCCACTTGGTGGGGTAATCTCATGAGAGTGGTTCAACATGACTGTGGTGGAGTTCGAATCCAGGAGCCCTTGGTCCACACCTTACTCTTTCTCCATTACAACCTGCTGAGAAAAGGAGAGAAATTGGACACACCTAATTAGACATCCCCTTCATGGATCACTGCCTTACCGTGGCGAAGGGGCTTGAATATCTCAGAGAAGCTATGAACTATGCCGAGCAGGGCACCCAAGACAGACAGGTCATAGTGGAGAGTTTTGACCAAACATGATCCACCTGGAGCAGGAACCGGCAAGCCACTCCAGTATCCCTGCCAAGAAAACTCCATGGACAAAGACAACAGGCATATAAAAGTTATGACGCTGGAAGATGAGCCCCTCAGGTCGGAAGGCGTCCAACATGCTACTGAGGAAGAGCGGAGGGCAAGTACAAGTAGATTCAGAGCTGATGAAGCGGCTGGGCCAAAGCCGAAAGGATGCTCAGTTGCGGATATGCCTGGAAGCGAAAGGAAAGTCCAATGCTGTAAAGAAAAATATTGCATAGGAATCTGGAATGTAAGAACCATGAACCTGGGTATGGTTGGACATTGTTCTCGAAGCTACCAGCATGAGTTTGACCAAACTGCGGGAGGCAGTGGAAGACAGGAGTGCCTGGCGTGCTCTGGTCCATGGGGTCACGAAGAGATGGACATGACTAAACGACAACAATTAGACATAGCACTCTCTGTTCATGTTAATTTCATGCTGACTGCTCTGCTTAGATCTGGGTGTCCAATGTGGTGACTTTGGGCACCATGGTACCCTCAGACACCCTTTGATATCTGTCAAGGACTTCCACCCCGACCCTCTCACTATATACTAATCTTTTAAAGCTGATTTTTTTTATTTGGCTTTTGGTACATGCTCAAGCCAGAAATTTGTATTCACTACCCGAACGGAGTTTATAATCCTGACAGAAAAAAATCCATTCTTGGTTCCCTCACCTATGAAGGATTTAATATAGGCAGCATAATTTAGGAAGAAGAAAGGAAAGTTGCTGCTGTTAAATAACTGGCATTTTAAAGGTGAAGCTACCATATCCACACTTCCTGTAACAATGTGAGAACCGAAGAACTAAAATTCGCACTGATCCAAATTTTGCAGTGAAATTCCCCAACCAACCAAGGTTGACAAATATGCCTGCATGGAAGGAGAGTGCACATTAAAATGAATAAACAAGTGAAAATAACGCACACAAATGCATCAAATAAGGGGAATTTGCTTGGGAAAATGTGTACATGAATCAAAACTGCATTAAAATGTGTTTATTAGGAGAAATTTGCACTAAAATGCTGGCACCATTCATCAGTATTCATGAGTATTACATCACCATAGGTGCTAAGAGTAATTTTCGTACCTCACGATATCTGGACAGTTTTATCCTAAAGTATCTCCTACTATGTTTCATTAACTGTGTTGTTTTCTGATCCACACATATGATGCACTTTCTCTATGCCAATAAAGGAGATTGATTGCTTGATTATTTGAATTTACAGTTGGAAAACTGAATTTACAACTGAATTTACAGTTGGAAAGCTGAGAAGCTGAGAGAGCTGAGATATCTTTCATCCCTAGGAACGAGCAACCTTACAAATTCAGAAATTCTGGAGCTCCTTCTGAATTCAGAAGAATTCTGAGCAACTTTCTGAATTCAGAAATCCTAGAGCTCCTTCTTTTGGATCATAGAGCTTCTTTGTTTTGGATTATAGTTCGCACCAGCCTCAGCATTTCTGGGGGGGGGGGGGATTTCTGAAGCGTGATGCTTTGTTCTTGATCTTTGGTAAGTCAAAACCACGTGTTGTTGTTTGTTTGTTTGTGTGTGTGTGTGTGTGTGTGTGTGCGCGCGCTCTGGTTTTTACTTTTGAAATAAATATGACAACCCTATGATAGGAGCTACAGGCCCAAACATCCGGGGGTTGAGGAAAGCTGGTCTAGGAGAGATCCCTTGGCAATATCCACAGGATCCTCTTTCAACAAGCTTTCAAAGTGGAGGCTTGTCCCAGCTGATACCTATGCTGGATTTAAAATTGCTTTTTTATACTTGAAATTGCTTTAACTGTTTTTATATATGCCATTGTTTTATATATCCTTCTATCATATGATGGAATCGCTTTGAGATGTTTCATAGGGCGACGACGAAGATGGTGTCCTTTTTTGAGGCTGTGTTGCTCTTTAAAAAAAGTTGGGAAGATCTCTGCCATGCGACCAGGCAATCCTATATATGTGTGATTAAAATTAAGGAAGGTCTTAGCAAGAGGAAGTGTAGAATATTTTCTTAAGCTCAACGACCCCAAAGTAGGATAGAAACTTACAAGCAACATCTCCTTCCTTCTGCACTTCCTCCAACTTGATTAGTTGTGCAACAAAACTCAAAGGCATGGGAACTGGAAGAGCAGAACATCTGTATGCCATTGCTTAGTGGGGGTGAAGTTTGCATTTAGAAAGCAATTGCATTGTTGGGCTAGAGACAACAGGAAGCAGGAGCAGACAGCCCCTCGCCCCTCGACACAAACACACACAGACTTAACCTACCACTGAACCTTTGCCCTTGGGTGACCAGTGCTCTTAGGGCAGAGGTCAAAAGGTGGCAGGTTGACAGAAAATGGAGCTCTATTGGATCAAACTGATCGTGAAAAATTCCTTTGTGCTTTGCTATTCTGCGTTGTCGTTTTACACAACCAGCGTGCTCATGTAGTGGAGTCTGGAATGAATAAGTTAGGGGGATTCCTCATATTGGCAAGAAAGCAATAGGGGATGTTAGGAAGAGCATCAACAGGAAAACATGTCAAGGAACACTGCTAAAGGCCTGGAATCTATGCAATCAATAGGTGTGCAATATGTTTGGGAAGTGGGATTTTTTTTTCTCCTGAAGGTGCTAGAGGGTGGTTTTGTTGTTGTTGTTGTTTTGGTGGGGAGGGAAGGGGGAGAGTTTGCTAGCTGAGAGATTTCCTTCCTGCGTGAAAAGGAGTTGTCCCACAGTCTGAAATGACATATTCCATTTTGCCCTGTCAGAATCTGGAGTCATCATGTGTCATTGCTGTAGCTCCCGAGTTCTTCTGATTGCAAGTTCCCAGTTCAGCTGTAAAAGGAAACTACATTTAATTAACCCATGAATTGCATCAGGCCAAGAAGGGAGGATGAAAGATGTAGAGAAAGCACAGAGTGTGAAAGGTCCAGACCTATCTTAATAAGGGTTAATAAGGAAGAAAAGTTGTGTCCAAACTTCTCCAGTGACACAGGAAGGCCAGTGTTGGGATAGTGTCGGTATACATAGTATAGTCAGTACATGGTGCTGGACTTAGTTGTATCTGGGTAAAGTTAGGAGTATCCCATTGCTGTTTTGTTCTTGTTTAAGACTGATACTGTGCCCAACATTTCTCCAATGAAAATAGGGACTTCCTAATCATTAACAACAATTTTATTATTTGTACCCTGTCCATCTGACTGGTTGCCCCAGCCACTCTGGGTGGCTTCCAACATAGTTGTATAGTTACTTATCTCCTTGGCCCGGGGGGTCGCATAACTCCATACCCTCCAACATCTCTCTGATGAAAAGAGGGAGGTCCTCCATACTTTCCAAAAGCCATCTCATTCTTCTAATACATATCAATGTTCCTCTGAAAAGCCAGTGCAAGGGGCCGAGAACACTTGCTAGGCCATTCACAAAAAACCCAAGACCTTTTTCTTATAAGGATGCTCTCTGGGTTTCGAGCAGAGAGAGGGTTTATGGTTCTCAGTTAACTAAGAGGGTCGGCTTAAAGGTCTCCCCCAAACTCAGCTCAAGGAGTGTGCATGCACAACGTCTGAGAAATGAAAACCTCCAGGAAGTCAATGACCTTTTTTCGCAGGTCAGCATTGGAGCTATATCCTCCAACATTACTCCAATGAAAATAGGAACGTCCTATTCCATTCTTCTTATTATTATTCTTATTATTATTATTATTATTATTATTATTATTATACCCCACTCATCTGCCTGGGTTGCCCCGACCACTCTGGGTGGCTTCCAACATATATAAAAACATAATAAAACATTTCATATTCTTTTTTAAAAAAACCCTACACAGGGCTGCCTTCGGATGTCTTCTAAATGTTGTATAGCTACTTATCTCCTTGGCTCGGGGTTAGCATAACTCCATATCCGCTAACATTTCTCCAATGAAAACAGAGACATCCTCCATACCCTCCAACATTTCTCCAATGAAAATAGGGGTGTCCTAAGGAAAAGCGGAGCATTCTGGGATCAAATCAGAAACCCGGGCAGCTTCTGTAAATCTGGGACTTTCGCTGGACAATAGGGACACTTGGAGGGTCCGTACTAAGGTTCTTGTTTTGCTTCTGGACTTAATTCTGCTTAAAGGGCCCACACAGTAAATGTAAGACCATTGCAGACCATAGGGTTCTGACGAGCTTGTACTTGGTCAGATGTTTATATGGCTGTTCCTCTCTTTCTAAGGTTAGTTTTCTTTAATCAGTGGTAGTTAAATACCCTAGAAACAGCTTGTATTTTCCACAGTGCTTGTTCCCAGCACTGGTTAGAAGGGCGAAGGAAATAAAAATATAGGTCAGCTGAAAGTTCTGCAGCTATGAGACTCTAATTTGACTATGCTACGAAATGCATTCATCTTGTAGTAGTTAGGAAAGGATTTTCCTGACATCCTTAATTATTTTGAACGAGCATTTCCCCCACTGTGCTCCTCATGGATGCCAAGTTTTGAGAAGGAAGTGCTTTGTCTTTCAATTAAAAATATCCAAACAACCCCACAGAGTCATGATGGGAGAAACCAAAACAAGTCTTCCACTGCAAGATAGATGGAGGCTGGCTGATCCTGATCCATGGGGAGGGAGAGGAAGCCCCCTTTGCTGACCTCCTGCCCTCTGGCATCACAGGTGGCGAATGAGCACAAAGGAGACTTGGCTGTAGATGCCGCTTGGGTACTTTACGCCGGCCGGATTGTAAACTTGTCCATTTACGAGCACCCTGTGGGGTTCCCACCAAGTCGGCAGACACAATTGCGGCTGGAGGGAAATCGCCATATCCATGAAGTCTCCTCTGATTGCCGCTATTAATAAAATGGGGACCATAAACAAATTTACAGCGTGTTGTATTCAAGGCGGGGCGGGGGCTGGGGGCTCAGCAATAAAGCAAGTGTGCAAAGAATGGCATGAAGAGGAGGGTGGAGGGAGGAAAGGAGGAAAGGAGGAAGGGGAAAACATGCAAGCAGGTCAACAGGAATGGATTGGGCAACCCAGAAGATAACACAGGCCATGTGGGTCTCAAATGTACCCAAATAGTTTTTTTATCCGCTGGATGTTCCACCACAAAAAGCCAGCTTGCCTTTTATGAATTTATGTCTTTTAAAAATAAAATAAAATAAATAAATAAATCCAAGCTGGTTTGCCTTTTTTCCTGAGCAAAGTCGAAACAGATGCCACTTTTAACATTTCCAAATGCGGACAAGAGAAGGCTGAAGTATGGTGAGATGTGTCTTGCTCTTCCCGTTTCTGGAGATCTCCCAGATGTTTGTGTGCCCTTCTTATTCTGCTGCTGCTGTTTTCGAATGGTAGTTCAGCTATGCTTCTTTCATAGAATCGTAAAATCGTAGAGTTGGAAGAGACCCAATGATCATCTAGTCTAACCACCTGCAATGCAGGAATCTCAACTAAAGCATCCATGACAGATGGCCATCCAGCCTCTGCTTTATTTCAATTCTTTGTATCCTGACTTTAAAATGATCTTTTCCCCCACCCCCCACAAGGCAGCGCACGTCAATTAAACAATAAAATAAATGAATAAATAATTAAATCTATGTAAGATATTTTCTTTCTTCATTTTTTTAAAAATAATGTTTTAAAACACCTGAAAGCTACCATACTCTGAATTCAACCCACCTAGATCAGTTAATGCAATGCTGCAATGTTTGACAACAGGTCTTTAGGGTTTTAGACAGGACTTATCTGGAATACTACAGTCAGAAGCAGTGCCCAGGCGGAAAGTGCTTAAATGTCTGGGAAAATACGGATGTATGGTAAACCACGTTGGCAGTGTCGTGTTTGGCGATTTTCCTTAAAAAAGAAGAAGCATTTTTTTCTGTCCAGATTTTTACTGCTTGAAATATGGCAGCCCTACTGTCTCCATAAAGAAGGCTGATCGCCGAAGAATTGGTGCTTTTGAATTATGGTGCTGGAGGAGACTCTTGAAAGTCCCATGGACTGCAAGAAGATCAAACCTATCCATTCTGAAGGAAATCAGCCTTGAGTGCTCATTGGAAGGACAGATCGTGAAGCTGAGACTCCAATACTTTGGCCACCTCATGAGAAGAGAAGACTCCCTGGAAAAGACCTTGATGTTGGGAAAGATGGAGGGCACAAGGAGAAGGGGACGACAGAGGACGAGATGGTTGGATAGTGTTCTCGAAGCTACCAGCATGAGTTTGACCAAACTGCGGGAGGCAGTGGAAGACAGAAGTGCCTGGCGTGCTCTGGTCCATGGGGTCACGAAGAGTCGGACATGACTAAACAACTAAACAACAACAACACTCTCTGCAGACAAAGCCTTTGTTTCATGGACTATAGTCCTTCCCCTAAAAGTACAGTCTTTCTGCGATGAAAATAGGGACATCCTAAGGAAAAGCAGGACATTCTGGGATTGAATCAGAAACTGGGATGACTTCTGTAAATCTCTGGCTTTGCATGCTCACATGTGGTAGACCCAATCAGGACTTTGCACTGATTTTTCTTCCTTGGAACTGTCTGCTTACATACGTGGTGGCAAAATCATGCAGATGCCAGATGCACACAGGGACATGGCTATTGTTATTTTGCTTCCCTTGGTTGCGTGTATTATTTTGTGTTTTTCGGGAAAACAAGATACCATAAAAGGATATGTCTTCCTGCATCAATCACATTTATGCCTGGAATCGGAACCATGTAGCAAGTAAATAAATTGCTCCTTTTAGGAATCCTATATTCCTTATGCTGAAGATAAAGGGCACTATTAGATGTCAGTGAGAAGAGAGGAATGCTAAATAGGGACAGATTATTTATACTTTTCTGATATCACAATAAGCTGCCACTCCAGCCTGCAATTTGTATTCAGTTCATTAGTCCTTAATTAATGCCCCCATAATATAAAGAGTAAACAATGGCTGCTCTGCTTTGTTGCTTAATTAAGCAGAACGAGACTTCCCGAAACAGGGAACCTCAGGAGCGGAAGGTATTGTGCCTCTATGCATGGGGAAGCCAACAATAATATGAAAAAATGTGATTGCTTTGCCAAGATTTGCTTCCCTGTGAAGTTGAAGCCTCTGCAAGTTACACAGAGCATTGTCAGACACATGTGGATTCCGCTTTTTTCCTTCAACGCAGCTTGAGAAATATATTTTTCAGTACCAATCACCTCCTCATCAATCTGCAGGCTTGCCATCTGTCTTGAGAAACTTTGACCGACAGGGCAAACCTACGTGCTTTTAAAATTCGTTATGAATTACACTTAAATCCCACTTTTCCTCCAAGGAGCTATCAGTCTGAACGAAATGGTATGGGGACATTTGAAGCTGCCTTATATTGAGCCAGACCTTTGGTCTATCCAGATCAGGACTGTCTATGCTCTGTGGTAGCAGCTCTCTGTGGCAGCAGGGAGTCTGTCTAAGCCTCACATCAGATTGTACCTGGGGCCTTCCTGTCAATGGTGGTACCACTGAAGTTGGATCTACTGCCTGGATCCTGATGTCAAGCAAAACATCACGTTCCATAAACAGATGGTTCTGCCACCCACCAGACAATTACATGGCATGTTTTCTATCTGAATTTGTTTGAATATGGAGGAGCATTGAGGCATGGGAATTGTTGTTGTTGTTTAGTCGTTTAGTCGTGTCCGACACTTCGTGACCCCATGGACCAGAGCACGCCAGGCACTCCTGTCTTCCACTGCCTCCTGCAGTTTGGTCAAACTCATGCTGGTAGCTTCGAGAACACTATCCAACCATCTCGTCCTCTGTCGTCCCCTTCGCCTTGTGCCCTCCATCTTTCCCAACATCAGGGTCTTTTCCAGGGAGTCTTCTCTTCTCATGAGGTGGCCAAAGTATTGGAGTCTCAGCTTCACGATCTGTCCTTCCAGTGAGCACTCAGGCCTGATTTCCTTCAGAATGAAGAGGTTTGATCTTCTTGCAGTCCATGGGACTCTCAAGAGTCTCCTCCAGCACCATAATTCAAAAGCATCAATTCTTTGGCAGTCAGCCTTCTTTATGGTCCAGCTCTCACTTCCATACATCACTACTGGGAAAACCATAGCTTTAACTATACGGACCTTTGTTGGCAAGGTGATGTCTCTGCTTTTTAAGATGCTGTCTAGGTATGTCATTGCTTTTCTCCCAAGAAGCAGGCGTCTTTTAATTTCGTGGCTGCTGTCACCATCTGCAGCGATTATGGAGCTCAAGAAAGTAAAATCTCTCACTGCCTCCATTTCTTCCCCTTCAGGTCATAGTGGAGAGTTTTGACCAAGCGTGATCCACCTGGAGCAGGAACCAGCAAGCCACTCCAGTATCCCTGCCAAGAAAACTCCATGGACAAAGACAGCAGGCATGGGAATAGCCCAGCACAAATGACCAGCTATCAAGAGGCTACTGATCATCACCATCACTACCACCCTTCCATCATCATATGCTGCTCATCTGACTGGGTTATCCCAGCCACTCTGGGCGGCTTCCAACAAATTAAAACACAGTAAGACATCAAACATTAAAACTTCCCTATACAGGGGAGATGTCTTCTAAAAGTGAGATAGTTGTTTATTTTCTTGACATCTGCTTGGAGGGTGTTCCACAGGGCGGGCGCCACTACCGAGAAGGCCCTCTTCCTGGTTCCCTGTAACCTCACTTCTCACAGTGAGGAAACTGCCAGAAGGCCCCCGGAGCTGGATCTCAGGGTCCAGTCTGGACAATGGGGGTGGAGACGCTCCTTCAAATATATATACTCACTGACTGGGAAGGTAAAAGCGAGGCTTCTCTGAGGGCTGGCAATCCATCTGCATTGTAAATTATGGGGATAATCCGATTGCATGGCTTCTAGACCTCTCTGCGGAGGTTAACTGGAAGGAGGTAAGGCCAGATCATGCAGAGTGGTGTCAGGCAGACTCCTCTGAGAGTGGGTGGATGTGTGTCTTGTAATGCGTGCATGCCATATAAACAGCCAACCAGTCACTTTTTAAACCTTTCACCGCACTTTAGCCGTTCTCTCGCAGCTCACTGCTGTAGCCCACCTCCGTTTGAGAATTACTGCAATAATCCACGAGCTGCCACTGCTTATCAAATCATTATAAATTGCACGGCTGAGCGTTATTCAACTGGCGAGCCATCCACTAGGAGAGAGCATTATTTTCCTGGCCTTCCCGCAGCAGGTTAGCTAAGTTTCTGAATAGTTTCCATGGAGATCCAAATGAGTCGAGCTTCCTAAAATCTGAAAAATGAAGAGATCATGACAACACAACAAATTGCTGTGGTATTGTGCTCCCGACTTGCCTGCTCCCGAGAAGCACAGCTAGATGTCATGGTGGCATGAAGAAAGCGGGCATGAAGTTTATTACAAACCCTCTCCCAAACAATTAGGAGATTTGTTGCCCAAATCAGCAGCTCTTTTCCCTTAGGCTCAAAATAAAGGATATTTTAAATGTATGCTCACAATTCAGTATCTTGAACTTTTTTTTCTTTTTTTAATAAATCATTTTTATTAAGTTTCCCATTTTAACAATCCAATCAAATCACATTAAATATTCTAAATTATACACCTACATGTCAATTATTCCAAATATTCTGCCTGAATTATAATTTATTTGTTGGGACTTCCCATGCTTCAAGTTTCTCATATCTCTGCTGCCTTGGGTAGTCCCAATAGTTCCTTTAAATCTTCCTGTTGTTAACCTTTCTTGAACTTTTTTTTTTAAAGAAAAAGATACAGACAGTGTTTGTGTGTTTGAGATCTAGACTGGGACAGCTACAAGGGGGCAGGTTTACATGTAAGGATACAGAAATGTGTTCATGCATTTTATGCATTCTCGCCTTTAAATTATCCAGATGCGTTGACCAGATACTTTAATTTAGAGGATAGGAATGGGCTGAGAAATTTGGTTCTGTTCACATTTAAATGTGAGCATACCAAAGCTTGCACTTTCCCAAATAAGAACCAAACAGAAACAGCCATTCTAAATAATTCGTGCTTCTCTGAATGTTGCCACGCAGTTCTCCAACCAAGTGTTTTGTACATGAAGGCGTATACTAGGGTAAAGTCTGCACACACATGCATAGATTGTTGAAAATAACACACATATTGGGGAAATTGCTGCACAAAAAATGTGTGTTTTAGGAGAATTTTGGATTATTATTATTAATAATAATATTTGTCTATACTGAGTGTGGACACCAGTGCTGATGCACAGAGTGGCACCCTGAATATGGGTCTTTGTCAGGATGACGGTAAGGCTGAACTCCATGCAGGCTTGGCAAAATAGTTGATGAGTTTCTTGGTAATGGCCCTTTAAATATGGGCCATTCAGGTAACATAGGAAGGGGCTCTGTGCCAAAGGAAAAATGGATGATGCTCTCTCCCTCAACTATCTGGTAGTTAGAAAGACCAGAGCAAGACTGGTTGCAGACAGAAGCCTGTGAGACAGAGCCATGCCTGATTTCTGCAGGAATCTAAGACTGTGGCTCTGAGCGGAGCATGAACTTCTTGGGGTGTTGATGCTGTGACCCCCCCCCACTGTATCCTCAAATTTCATATGTGAGTGTTAATAAACCATAGATCGTAAAGACACCACAGTCTCTGCTGTCCCCCATTCTGAGGAAACAAAACCCTGGGTAAGCTCTCAGAACCCCTGGAACTGACGGCTGATTCAGGACTTTAAATTGTGCTCTTATATCAAATTTCTTTTTTCTGCGTATACTGTACAGTGGTACCTCAGGTTAAGTACTTAATTCGTTCCGGAGGTCTGTTCTTAACCTGAAACTGTTCTTAACCTGAAGCACCACTTTAGCTAATGGGACCTCCCGCTGCCGCCGCGCCACTAGAGCACGATTTCTGTTCTCATCCTGAAGCAAAGTTCTTAACCTGAAGCACTATTTCTGGGTTAGCGGAGTCTGTAACCTGAAGCGTATGTAACCGGAAGCGTATGTAACCTGAGGTACCACTGTAATGTTTTACTGCTGCTATGGCCATTGGCTAATGCGAATAAAGTTTTATCTTATGTATCTCAGAACCCCTGGAATCTTGCTCAGAGGTTGGGGTGGCAGGTAACAATATATAAACTAGAATTTCCCCAGTTCTAATCTTATTACTATCACAGGCAAGCCACTATTTTTCTCAGGCTCCCATCTGAGGGAATGATAATAGCAGCTTGCTGTAGTAACACATTACAGAAATATCATTACGACAAGTACTTAGAAAGCGTGGTTTTAGTGCTAAGCATTCGTCTGTAGTTCTAACAACCAACAGTCGTACTAGATTTATGGCAGCTTCAAGTTAATCTAATTTACATAGCTTGCACAGTAAATGTAACTTTCAGCCGTGTTGTTTATTTTTCTTTATTAATTTTTACCAGACCTTATTGCGTTCACATCGATCAAAATAGTTCTGTAACAAAGGCTCTAACGACTTGCAAAATCTATACAACCACATAACAACTTTGGAAAAGAAACTGGCTTTATAATAAATCTTGAGTAGCAAGTTTGGGCCTTATAAGAATGATAGAATAGTAACATCAGCTGAACATTTGACTGTTTTATGAATCTCACGAAGACATGCCCTACTGTTCTATATTATCCCCATAAAACTGTCCTGATTACGAACGGAATGACGAGAGAAGCAATTCTGTGAAGTCCCACATGCTACAAATATAATAGTGCACAAAAGTATTGCTGTTATTATGAGATGGGAAAGCCTTTTGCTTAATTTAATACTTTTTAAAACCTTTTCTGAATGCTTTTTCATACCAGGGATGTGAGCTGATGACAACATTTTTAGCGGTGAGTCCATTTACTCCATTTTGGTCCTTTTCCTCCTGTATCTGCTCAGGGAAATGTTTACTCTTGGTTTGCAGCCCAAAGGACTCTTCACGGTGCCAGTCGGCTCCCCCTTATGTCACTCAGGAACAGCGATGGTCAAACCTGTGAGTTTCAGTTTCTTTCAGCCTCCTAGTTTTAAGTTCAGCTCATGCAATATTTCTGCATCAGCTTGAGGTGGGTTTTTTTTAAATATTTAAAGCATTTCCGAAAATTCACCTGTACAATTTTGCCTAATATCTGCATCTTTGCAAGCAATATTCTCACAGAATGCATTTTGGTATGTGAATATCACTAAAATTTACATTTTTATGAACCTTTCATTTAGTATTTGCATTTGTAAATGCATGATTTGGCATAGCAGTTTGGAGAAGTGGAGGCTGCAGCTTTCGGCGAGATCTCGTGGCACTCCACAAGTTCTCATGAGAGCTCTGTGAGGTCTCACCAAAAGCCATCGTATAGTGATCCATGTAACTGACTCTGCCCCACCTGGCAGATGACCTTTGCAAGTGTCGATATGGTTCCTTTAATTCAGAACACGCACAGAGCAGCTTTTGCTAGCAGAAAGGCAGCTTTTGCTAGCAAAATGCAAGTAAGCGTTTGCTCAACTTAGAACAGGAGTTTTAGGCAATATGGATTCATCTGTTATTATCATCATTATCTTCTTCTCTTCCCTAGCCAAGGCCCGTTCCCAGTTTCAACAGTGCTGTCATTCCCCTTCCCCCATTGATTGATTGCATTCCCATGTGAGAAAAGCTAAACAGTTTGCCCCATAGATCTCTGGTTTGTTTCTTCCACCAAGCCTATGTTTTGCCCTGAGTCCTGGGCACTCAGCTATCCAGCTGCAAATAAAACGTTTTAAATGTGTTGTAAAGTGCAATATACAAAGGTGACACTAGGTGGTGACAGTGAGCTATGCCAAATTCAATGTATTTTTCAAAACATTTTTTTAAAAAAGCATTTTCACAGCGCTTTTTATATGTGTGTAAATTCCACCCCAGTCTTGCGAGGGCGGGGAAACAGAATTTGTTCTATTATATGCCATATGCGCTTGGTCTTTGCCATGCAGATGTATAAAATAAGTCGAATATCTATTCAGGCCAGACTAACCTGCAATTCAGAAATGCATATGTTAATGAGATTGGTAGGAAAAAGGGCAACAAATATATAAATAATCCACCAATGGTTTCAATTTGAGAGGTCTGGGAGAGCAAGCTATTTTTATACTAGGATGCTTTTCATTTGAATCAAAAAATGCTTTACCATCTGCTTTGCCAGAAGTTCAAAAGGACTGGTAACAAACATTTAAGTCCCCCCCCCCCTTTTTAAGCAAAAAGAAAAAGAAAACCCTCTAGGATTGGCACTAAGCCCTCATGAAGAAGCATATGTAGTTGAACAGCTTATCTCTATCGAGCTGTTTCCCTTAATATGTTCCCAATTATGATTCCATATATTTGCTGGTTGCGACCGGCTGAACAATATGGCAGTAATTTCTTAACAGGCCTTGCTGTTCTTTGAACTATGAGTACAGAGGGCCAGAACGGAACCAGATCAGTGAGACAGAGTGCTGGGAAGTAAAGCCAGATGCAGTCCCTGGAGATGCATTTCCAGATGTTCTCCAGAAAGAGACCTGAGCTAACAGCTGGGAACACTCCCCTCCTTTTTCAGGAAATATCCCCAAGCTTTTTTTCATTAAGAGCGCAGCCGTTCTCTTATTGAGGTCCGCACCTCTCTAAGGAGGCTTTCTCAATAGGCACAAAATGTTAGCAAATTTAACAACAAAGCCTTGGTGGGGAAGCGACACCCGAGACGCTGTGGGTTTGGATGGGGTAGGGGTTCTTTTGCACCTGAAGCAACAAGTTTAAAACGATTCCCTACTCTTCTGGAATGGAACTGCCTCCCCAACTGCTGCCTGCAGTGCTGCACAGAGATATATAATGGAAGGCAAGAAGATCGCCCCTCTTGGAATTTGCTGCCTAGATATAATGCTGCTTCACAGAAGTGAGTCGCTACCAGATTATGTACCGTATTTTTCGCTCTATAAGACGCACCAGACCATAAGACGCACCTAGTTTTTGGAGGAGGAAAACAAGAAAAGAAATATTCTGAATCTCAGAAGCCAGAACAGCAAGAGGGATCGCTGCGCAGTGAAAGCAGTAATCCCTCTTGCTGTTCTGGCTTCTGGGATAGCTGTGCAGGCTGCATTCGCTCCATAAGATGCACACACATTTCCCCTTACTTTTTAGGAGGGAAAAAGTGAGTCTTATAGAGCAAAAAATATGGTAAGTGCTGAAGTCAACCCCACAAGTTGGTCTTGTCTATACGGTGAACGCTTTAACACAGGAGTTGCCAACATGGTGCGCTCATATAGGTAAAAGACCCCTAGACGATTAAGTCCAGTCAAAGGTGACTATGGGGCTCATCTCGCTTCAGGCCGAGGGAGCCGGCATTTGTCCACAGATAGCTTTCTGGGTCAGGTGGCCAGCATGACTAAACTGCTTCTGGTGCAACGGAACACCATGACAGAAACCAGAGTGCACAGAAATGGCGTTTACCTTCCCGCCGCAGCGGTACCTATTTATCTACTAGCACTGGTATGCTTTTGAACTGCTAGGTTGGCAGGAGCTGGGATAGAGCAACAGGAGCTCACCCTGTCACAGGTATTTGAAGCTCCAACCTTCTGATTGGCAAGCCCAGGGGGCTCAGTGGTTTATGTGGGGATGCTTAGGATAATAGGCAAGGAAATATTTGTTAAGTATTATCCTTCCTTCCTTCACTCACTCACTCTAGTAGATGTAGCAGAGCAAAGCCCCTCTATATTCACAGAAGCTAGTTGATTAGATTCGTTTGAATCTTTACAAAATGACTAATCCAATCTGGCTTGCCCAGATGGATTCCTCCTGGTGTCCCCTTTTCTCCCTCTTGAAATACAACAAAGACTCATGAGTCTGTTTTTAAAAGTATAACAATAAGTTTACTCATAAGTTGATCACAGTACAAATCCTAGAAGGCAGTCTTTAAGCTTCAGGTTAAAACATATAACATGGCTCACATCCTTTGTGAGGATGGGCCTAGATGCTGCTGCTGAGAGCCAGAGACTTAACTGAACTGAATGAAACAGAGCTGAAATCGAACAGAAGAGAAAATGGCTCTGTGACTCTGCCTTTTATAGAGTCACATCCATCTGCGGAGTCATTTACAAGAGGAACAGGAAGTTCAGAGCCTGAGCCTGAGGAATCCCAGCCTGCACAGGAGTCCCCGCCTCCAGGGCCGACTGAGCTGGGGCAGGGGCTTGAACCTGAACGGCCCTCACCTGTGCCAGATCCTCAGGAGCAGACACCAGCTAAATCTGCTCTGGCTCCGGAGGTGACAGAGGACCCATTGCCTGCAGGTGCTCCTCTCCCAGCCCTGTCAGGGGAAGGTGAGGTTGCCTCTGGGTCCAGTAACCCTCCAGCCTCTCCAGAGCTGCAGAGGCTTAGGGCAGAGAGGAGGAGGGAACTAAGTTCTCACAGGAGGAGTGCTCGCCTTAAGGCCAAGAGAGGCGAGTCACCTGTGGGCTGGGACCGCCCTATGCCTCAGAGGAGATAAAGGCCAGTCAGCCCAGTCCCAGGTTGCGGGAGCAACATCGTTGGTAACCTATTCCTGCCAGCACCCTGTCCTGCTCTTCCAGAGTTCCTGACCAAGCTTGGCTCCTTGCCTTGGACCCCGCTTCGCTCTTGACGGACAGCCCCCATACTCTCGACCTAGGACCAGACTCAGACCACGCCACCCCCCGGGACCAGTACACCCTGGCTGTTCAGGCACCCACAATTTTTTTGCTTTGGGTGCCCGGACTCCATCTCTGCTGCCACCATCCACCACTGCTTGCTTCTGGGGTGCATCTGCAGTGGGGATGCAGGCCCTGGCCCAGTTGCTGTCATGGCTCCAGAGTGCGTAAATGCACCGCACTGTCACGACATGGCATGATGTCATGATGTCACATTGATGCCACATTGTTCTGATGTCATGATGGCATGGCATGTGCAAGCTGGGCACCCAACGTTGGACAATCACCCTCAAAAAGCTCAGCAACTGTGTCCGGATTTTTACTTCTAGGCAATCCTAGATTTGTACTCCTCCAACTAATGTGTGGGTCAAATCCTATCTATGCCACAAGATTCTGCTCTTCTCTCGATGTTATGATATTTACACCTCTCAGCAGTTTCAGTGCATCAAAATATGTCTCAAAGTAATACTTTGATAGAGAAAAATAGCATTTGAAAATACATATTTTGAGAGGGCTGCTTTTTAAAAATAAATAGACAAATTGCAGGCGGATGTGGAAATGGAACAGAGCAAAACGTGTGAAAGTGCCAGAGACAGGAAATGGACATATTTGTCCATTCTAATTACAAACGAAACAAATAACTGTTAATGATCGGTAAAAGGCAGTTGCTACCATTTGATCATAAGCACAAAATTATTTTGTAGCATCAGCAGTGGAGTTCCTCCTGCCACATTAAATTTGTAAGTGAGTAGCTAGAGTTTGCAAATGAGGTGACCTGGGGTGAAATAGTGGAACCACATGAGATATTTTTTCTAGCCCCCATCATTTATGCCAAATTGCCTCAGTTTTATTACTATACAAGTCCGGAGGGGGCCCAGTTGACAGGCAATGATTTATGGTCAAATAGATAGTGTTGGGTATCAGACATGGCACTGTGGTGAGACTTAACACCATTCGAACAAGACTGTGGTTGTGGCATCTGGCCAGTGGCTGAAGTGAAAATTCAGAGTGACAACAACATCTTGCCAAGAGATGGTATTGTCTCACGGACTTTCTTTTTTTATTCCAAAGGTCAAAACACTCCAGAGTCAGCCAAATCTACTCCATCAGATCCCCAAGAAAGAATTAGAGCTGTGTTGACTTTTTAAAGCCCTTCTTTGTACAGAATCAGACTTTGAAAATAAGGCTTGTGTTTCAAAACGTGAAAAAATTGGTAAATGGACAAATCTTGTACCCCAGTAGTGTGTGCCAGTGTTTTACATGGGGTGAGGGGAATTCCTCGTGCCATATATCTGATAACGGTACAAGGTCGGAAAAGCTCCACTTTTCAGAACTATACAATAGACTGCACTAGGAAGCTCAAGTAACACTGAAGACGGAATGGAAAGTGACTGGGCTCCAGCAGACCCTCCAAGTCTCTCTATTTTCCAGGGAAAGACCTGGATTTACAGAAGCTGTCTCAGTTCCTTATTTGATCTCGGAATGTCCTGCTTTTTCCTAGGACGTCCCTATTCCCATCGAAGAAATATTGCAGTTATGTGACCCACAAGGCAAAGAGATGACTAACTATATCACCCTTAGAAGACATATAAGCATCTGGCCTGGTACAAGCTATGGTCTGCAATGGCCTTACATTTACTGTGTGGGCCCTTTAGGTAAAGGTAAAGGGACCCCTGACCATTAGGTCTAGTTGTGACCGACTCTGGGGTTGCGGCGCTCATCTCGCTTTATTGTCCAAGGGAGCCAGTGCACAGCTTCCAGACCATGTGGCCAGCATGACTAAGCCGCTTCTGGCAAACCAGAGCAGTGCATGGAAACGCTGTTTACCTTCCCGCTGGAGCGGTACCTATTTATCTACTTGCACTTTGACGTGCTTTCGAACTGCTAGGTTGGCAGGAGCAGGGACCGAGCAACAGGAGCTCACCCTGTCGCGGGGATTCGAACTGCCATCCTTCCAATCGGCAAGCCCTAGGCTCTGTGGTTTAACCCACAGCACCACCCGCGTCCCTGGGCCCTTTAAGCAGACTTGATTCCAGAAGCAAAACAAGAACTTTAGTACAGACCCTCCAAGTGTCCCTATTTTCAAGCAACAGTCCCAGGTTTACAGAAGCCGTCTGGGTTTCTGATTTGATCCCAGAATGCTCTGCTTTTCCTTAGGGCACCCCTATTTTCATTGGAGAAATGTTGGAGGGTATGGAGGATGCTCCTATTTTCTCTGGAGAAATGTTAGCGGATATGGAGTTATACGACGCCCGAGCCAAAGAGATAAATAACTTCACCACCTTTAGAAGATATCTGAAGGCAGCTCTGTGTAGGTCTTTTTTTTAAGAATATGAAATGTTTTATTATGTTTTTATAAATATTGGAAGCCGCCCAGGGTGGCTGGGGCAACCCAGCCAGATGAGTGAGGAATGATGATGATGATGATGATGATGGAATAGGACGTCCCTATTTTCATTAGAGAAATGTTGGAGGATATAGCTCCAATGCTGACCTGCGAAAAAAGGCCATTGACTTCCTGGAGGTTTTCATTTCTCAGACTTTGTGCATGCAGACTCCTTGAGCTGAGTTTGGGGGAGACCTTTAAGCCGACCCTCTTAGTTAACTGAGAACCATAAACCCTCTCTCTGCTCAAAACCCAGAGAGCATCCTCATAAGAAAAAGGTCTTGGTTTTTTTGTGAATGGCCTAGCAAGTGTTCTCGACCCCTTGCACTGGCTTTTCAGAGGAACATTGATATGTATTACAAGAATGAGATGGCTTTTTAAAAAAACAAGCCATGAAATTTCAACACAGGGGAAATGCCTGATGGTTGCTGTGGTCTGGAGGTCCTAATACACAGGGCAGCTGCATGGTAAATCCAGGGCATTACACCTATTATAATTTCCCTGGTAACTATTTCAAGCCATGGCTGGTCTTAAGGTAAAGGTAAAGGGACCCCTGACCATTAGGTCCAGTCGTGACCGACTCTGGGGTTGCGGCACTCATCTCGCTTTATTGGCCAAGGGAGCCGGCCTACAGCTTCCAGGTCATGTGACCAGCAGGACTAAGCTGCTTCTGGTGAACCAGAGCAGCGCACGGAAACACCGTTTACCTTCCCGCCGGAGCGGTACCTATTTATCTACTTGCACTTTGACGTGCTTTTGAACTGCTAGGTTGGCAGGAGCAGGGACCGAGCAACAGGAGCTCACCCCATCGCTGGGATTCGAACCGCCAACCTTCTGATCGGCAAGTCCTAGGCTCTGTGGTTTAACCCACAGTGCCACCCACATCCCAATGGCTAGTCTTACCATGCAGCAAACCATTTATTTAACATATTTGTGTATCTCTTTTTTTAGGCTGATCTCACAGAGCGTTGCACATGAATTTAATATGACCAGAAGAGTCATTGTCATTTTATTTTTCCCCACAACGATAACAACAGTGCGACAACGGTTTTGATGAGGCGGTCTCTTGCTTCTACTCTCCTCTCCTCGGGGCAAGAGGATTCACCAGAAGCCCATGTAGTGGCAGTTGAGGGAAGGAGAAGCCAGCACTGGGCACTAGATGGTGACAGCTCACCAAATTGCTTCTGCAGTTGGATTCAAAGCTGGATGGGGTATACAGAAACCGGAACGCAATGACATCACGTTTCGCTTTACTAAATGCTACCGGGAGCAGGGAGGAGAGGAGGAAACGTGAAGTTGCTACTTTTGGCTACAGCTCCATCGCTCCCGTAATGTCTCGTCCCGCCCTTACTCCCCGTAAATAACCTCTTTCTACTGTTTCTTCCCCCGCCCCAATGATCGCTCCAGAGGGTTGCATGCTCCCAAATGCCCACACCATACCTTAGGAATCCGTAGGACAATTGTAATCCCAGCAGGGACATGGTGCCTTTCCAGTGATGGGGAGAGAGGAGGTATATCACCCCCCCTTGCCTAACAACATTAGGATGTACGTTTCTTTCTCTCTCTCCCCCCCCCCCCAATCCCGCTCTGTTTCGGTTCCACAATGTTCCATTCTGTACCTCATAAGCACTTAATTTATTCCCACTCCTTGGCCTGACCTGTAATCCCCCCTCTCCTCACGCATCTGACCCATCTGTGTTTCATTTCCCGCTCATCAATGGCCAAAGAGCTAGGCCTAGGCCCTGTTTGGAACCATTCGACAGGGGCTGGCAGCGTTCCCTCTTCCTGCACCACATCCTCCCCAGAAAAATATGACCATCAGATCGGAGAACAGAGTCTGCTTTGTCCCCCGGCAACCGAGATCTGGAAGTGCTTTCAATGATTTGCACTCTATACCCACTCAAATGCATTAATGTGATCAACATTGGGCTTGTTGTGGGCATTTTCCCTCTCTCTCTCTCTCTCTCTCTCTCTCTCTCTCTCTCTCTCTCTCTCCAGCAAATAGCTTGCTAACATTCCAGGCATGTACTTCCCTGAAAACAAGACCGAGACGGGGCCCTGAATATTCAATTGGAAAATCACCAAGAGCGAGAGCTTAGCTTGGCACGGCTGGTGTTGATTCTTAATAAGTGACTTCCTAAAAGCTGAGGCATGGGGCTTACGGCTTCAATGACTTGTTTGAAAAATATTTTGTAGGTGCCTCATACCACTTTATTTCCTGTGGTATGCGTCATATCGTGAGTTATTCCGAGCCGGGCTGTTTAAGAGGGCTCGCATTTTTTTCCGAGGTTGCGGGGTTTTTAACGAAAAAATGTGCTTATACGAGATGAGCTCATAGCTATTAGTGCTGATGTAGACTTAACTACTTGGAGACCAGAAACCTCTGAGCTCTAATACCTGCTGGAGTGCTTGGGAAGGGGGGGGGGGCGTGAAGGAAGGAAACCTGAGTACCCAAGTGGAGGGGGGGGGTCTGAAAAGAGTTTAAAATGCTTTTCAAAGAGACAGTAGCACTCCGTTTATATGAGGAGAGAGATTCTGCAACAGTCTACACCCTGTCGTGTATACGATCAACAGCAATTCAACACAAAACCTTTCATTCTCATTAGAAAAGATCACTTTTTGAGGGATTGCCCAATTAAAGGGGCCTGAGCTGCTTAAACAGGAGGCTCTTCAGCAGAACTGTACCCAAGGAAAGCCATTTCATCCAGGAGAGCTGGGCACGCTAGTTAGGGTTGCCATTTTCCTGGACATACCTGGAATACTGTGGTCAAAAGCAGTGCCCGGGTGGAAATTGGCGAGATGTCTGGGGAAATCTGGATGTGTGGCAAGCCATGTCGGCAGTGCCGTTTTGCCGGTTTTCATAAATAACCCTTCAGATTTGCTCAAAAACAGCATTTTTTTTGCAGTTTTGCAAATAAAGCTCAACAACTTTGGCAAAAAGGAAACAAAACAAAATAAAACAAAACAGAAAAGCTCAACAAGTTTTGTGTCTGGGTTTTCACTTTTTGAAATATGGCAACCCTACACTAGGTACATCCTTATGTTTATTCATTTATTTGGGCCTTTCATCAACCCTCACCACCATGATAAGGCAAGATTGGCTGTGTTGAAGGGAGGTCCAACTGGCACTTGTTATCAGCAAGCAGGACTGAGCCCTAGCTGGCTCATTCAGCCAATCCCATAGCATGATGGTTTTGTGATGTCAACTGGAGAGGTTTCATTCAGCCATTGTCTCCTTGGCTTGGTCCCCTTTCTCCCTAATCTCAAAGAAGCTGGGTTGTATTATGTAGATGATACTTGAAAACCTGAGTGGCAGGATTTGTGCCATTTTTTGTTTAGCAGGCTGGTAAAAACGATGATGTATTAACCCTTGGAGGGCAAACTCATCCCTGTACTTTTGGCCAAGGAGTTCAGCTTACTGTTACAAGGTTGGTTTTAGAACACTTAGGACTTAGTTACGCCAGTCAAAAAACAGTGCTTCAAATGTGTTATAAACATGCAACACCAAACGGTCTGGAGAGCAAATAAAATAAAATAAAATAAAATAATAAATAAATAAAAATAAAATAAAATATTTGGGATTTTCCATAGCAGTCCCCCCCCCCTTTTGTTGTAACCAGTGCTTTTCTTCTAGATAAAGGATGCTGGTACTGCGTACCCTTGAATACCCCCAGAAAAAAAGCACTGGTTATAACGATTTTATTTTTGACTTATCTACAGCGTTTTCTTCCTGTGTGTAGATCCACTCTTAAAACAGAAAGGATGGGTGGTCCTGTTGAGGGGGCTCTTATATGTTTTATAGTCCTTGTGAAAATAATCTGCCTGGATTGTCTTGCTCTAGCCAAGGATAGCATGTCAGGTTTAAAAACCTGCTTCCAAACCATGGCTTTTGATATAAAATGGCTTTTCCACACATTGTGCAGCAGCAAACCCAGGTTTGCCACTCTGGGCATACTAGACCATGAGTCATAGGGCACACAGTTTCAAGGTGTATTATTCAACATCCACAAGCTGGGCCTTACAGACCCTCCAAATGTCCCTATTTTTCAGGGACAGTCCCAGATTTACAGAAGCCATCCTGGTTTCTGATCTGATCCCAGAATGTTCCAATTTCCCTTAGGACAACCCTATTTTCATCAGAGAAATGTCAGAAGGTATGGAGGATGTTCCTATTTTCATTGAGCCTATTTTTTTTTAACCGGGATATAAATAAAAAATATTTATTATTATTATTATTATTATTATTATTATTATTATTATTATTATTATTATTGAAATGCTGAAGGGTACATAGTTATGCGACCCCTGAGCCAAGGAGATAAGTAACTATACAACCTTTAGAAGACATCTGAAGGCAGCCCTGTAGAGGGAAGCTTTTTAAATGTGTAATGTTTTATTATGTTTTAATATGTGTTGGAAGCTACCCAGAGTGGCTGGGGCAACCCAGTCAGATGGGCGGAGTATACATAATGAAATTGTTGTTGTTGTTAAATAGAACATTTCTATTTTCATCAGAGAAATGTTGGTGAACATGGCCTTAATCTCTGAATGTTCATATGCACTTATTATCTTAGATGCACACAATAGGGGGTCCAGGTTTTGGGGCACAACACCATCTCTGTGTGGGCCCCAATCCCTCAGTGAAGAAGAAGAAGAAGAGTTTGGATTTGATATCCTGCTTTATCACTACCCGAAGGAGTCTCAAAGCGGCTAATATTCTCCTTTCCCTTCCTCCCCCACAACAAACACTCTGTGAGGTGAGTGAGGCTGAGAGACTTCAAAGAAGCGTGACTGGCCCAAGGTCACCCAGCAGCTGCATGTGGAGGAGCTGAGACGTGAACCCGGTTCCCCAGATTATGAGTCTATCGCTCTTTACCACTACACCACACTGGCTCTCACTGGGTTCACCACTGCCTCCCTGCTATTGTCACCAAGTGACGGAGAACAAGACTGCAAGCAAGCAGATAGCAGTCATTCCTGATGCTTCTCCTCTCGAATGCCACTGCTGTAGCCTGGTCTAGGGCTGCCATATTTTGAAGAGCAAAGAAGAGCGCACATTTGCCGACTCCTACTTTTAACTATGGGTCGCTATGACGACTCTAGCCATGAAAAATAGGACATGTCCCAGAAAAAGGGAGCATAAGGCAACCCTCTGAAATACCTAGTAGGGAAATAGATTGGATGGATGGAATATGGAAGAGCAGAGTAGATAAAAAAAGCAGAGAGGAACCAAAGGAAAAAGGGGTGAATTGACAAAGGTGCAGACGGAAAGGTTGACCGGTTTTTCCATAAAGGATTTTGCCAGCCTGCAAAAGTTGGGGTTGAGGAATCGGGCCTTTGAAAATTCCTATACAAAATTATTTGATTTGTACGCCTCCAACTAATGTGTGGGTCAAATCTGATCTATGCTACCAGATTCTGCTCTTCCATCAATGTTATGGACCTACTACACACCTCTCAGCAGTTTTAATGCATCAAAATATGTCTCAAAGTGATATTTTGATAGAGAAAAATAGCATTTAAAAATACATATTAGGTGGGAACTCTCAAATTCTGTGCATAAATCCATTTAAAATTAATTCCTCCTCCATCCCCAAACTGAAGTTTTCACCTTGTTATGATTAAGACATTTTAATGTGCCCCATTCACCTTTGTCTTCAGGTGAAGACTTAGCCCTGAATGGTTCATTTGGCTCACCTGCTTGCTCTCTTACACCATCCAGCCTGTATTTCCACGCTACTCTCTTTCTTGGGGCACCACATACAAAAATCTCAGGAAACAGTGAGCTTAATTGGGACCCTGGTTAATAGTTTCACCTGGAAAAATATGTTTCTTAAAAAATCATATATGGCTTCACTGTGCAGATTTTCTTGTCAGTAAACTCTTAGCAATGAATTGCATTAATGGCACTCCTCTTAAATGTTGAAAGCAAATGAGAAGCCAAACTAAATAACCCATAAATATCCAATACAAGGACCCACTCTGCATTTCTGACAAGCATTGCTCAAGCATGCATTATTTCCCATTAAGAAAAATATCTCTATTTTTATTTGCAACACTAAAGTGGAGAATGCGATCTTATTGCAACTTATCATTTAGCAGACACCAATATTCTTATTATTGTAAAACTAGACCTACTAAATGCTGCTAAATGGATGGTGGTGGCCTGGCTGCTGCTTGACACCACTGTTTTTGCAGTTCAAGGCAGCAAAACGGATTTATGGTGGCCACTCCATATTTGGCTTGGTGGGTTACAGGTTGTGAAAAGCCGTTTCAAACCATCGTCACTAAATCTCATGGGTATTCTCCCCCCCCCCCCCCCAGTAGAAAACATCTAAATCTGCTGCTCTTTGACATAAGATGCTTATTTTTATCAGGATATGTCAAAAACAGTAGATTGCATTAGAAAGTTTAATAATACTAATACTAATACTTCCTGCCCACCTAGCAGTTCGAAAGCACACCAAAGTGCAAGTAGATAAATAGGTACCGCTCCGGTGGGAAGGTAAACGGCGTTTCCGTGCGCTGTTCTGGTATGCCAGAAGCGGCTTAGTCATGCTGGCCACATGACCCGGAAGCTGTACGCCGGCTCCCTCAGCCAGTAAAGGGAGATGAGTGCCACAACCTCAGAGTCGTCCATGACTGGACCTAATGGTCAGGGGTCCCGACCTTTACCCTTTACCCTTAATACTAATACTAATACAGTCATACCTTGGAAGTCAAACAGAATCTGTTCTGGAAGTCTGCTTGACTTCTGAAATGTTTGAATTCCAAAGCACGGCTTCTGATTGGCTGCAGGAAGCTCCTGCAGCCAATTGGAAGCCGTGGAAGCCCTGTAGGACATTTGGCTTCTGAAAGAACGTTCAAAAACCAGAACAGTCACTTCCAGGTTTCAGTTGTTCGGGAGCCAGAACGTTCAACTCCCAGGGTTTTCAGGAGCCGAGGTACGACTGTACTAATAATATTTACATCCGGCTTCCAGCACATATAAAAACATAATAAAACAAGAAACATTAAAAACTTCATGGTGCAGGGCTACCTTCAGATGTCTTCTAAAAGTTGTGTAGTTGTTTATCTTCTCATTCCACAGGGAGGGCACCACTGCCGAGAACGCCCTCTGCCTGGTTCCCTGTAACCTACTTCTTGCAGTGAGGGAACTGCCAGAAGACCCTCAGAGGTGGACACTAGTGTTTAATACACTACATTTACAACTCTACATTTAAAAATCCATGTTTAAAACTCTTAAAGAACAACCTGCGTTTAGAAGTTGAACTCTTAAAAAAAAACACCCTCATGTGAACAAGTGTTTGATATATGCTTGCTACTAAATTTAATGGGGTAGTCAATTTGGTTTCCAAAGACATGGACTTTGGAGAGAGCCAATGTGGTGCTTTCCGGTCACTCAATTCCCATTGTTCTTAACTCTTGGCCATCTTGGCTGAGGCTCTCCATCATTTCAGACACAGGAAGAAGAAGAAGAGTTTGGATTTGATATCCTGCTTTATCATACCTGAAGGAGTCTCAAAGCGGCTAACATTCTCCTTTCCCTTCCTCCCCCACAACAAACACTCTGTGAGGTGAGTGGGGTTGAGAGACTTCAGAGAAGTGTGACTAGCCCAAGGTTACCCAGCAGCTGCATGTGGAGGAGCGGAGACACGAGCCCGGTTCCCCAGATTACGAGTCTATCGCTCTTAACCACTACACCACACTGGCTTTCACAGCCTTACCTAGAGATGACAGGGATCACACAGGTCAATTAAACCTACCTGGAGCCCTGCACTTTCCATGCATGTAGGGTTCCACAGAGACCATGGTTCTCCTGAAATGAAATGTTAACCCATCTTCCTTTCCTCCCTTCCAGACAGCTCACTGGATGCCATATTTATTTTCTTTACAACGGGTGCTGATGGTCTTTATTTCCCAATCCTTCATCATTGCCATGAAATTATTTTCCCTTCTGGCTTTTAAAACACAAAGTTCACCTTGCGATTTCTGTGGTCTTGAGGGTTGGCAAATATTCCTGACGAACATTTGAAAAACATCAAGCAAGAAGCTGCAGATGTCAGCGTCTTCTAAAAAAAAAAGGGCAGGGGGAAACGACATAGTCCAGTCATGGAAAATATGCAGAAATTAAGGGAAGTCTAAAATCCACTGGCTGGACTATGACATGCAGGGAGTGCATAAAGGGTTATGTAAGAAAACATTTCTAAAGTTGTTTAAATGTTTATTTTTAAAAAAGGAAAAAACCCTCAGAATAAATATGCAATGCACATAAATGTATGCATCAATTGGATAAACGTCATGGCAGGTGTGTTTATGAGGAAGAGTGAAAAAAGACAAATAAAATACAGTGGTACCTTGGTTCTCAAACGCCTTAGTCCCCAAACACCAAAAACCCGGAAGTAAGTGTTCCGGTTTTCAAACGTTTTTCGGAAGTTGAACGTCCAAACTGGCTGTCGCCTATTGTTTATGGGGTGCCTGCACCAATCAGAAGCTGCGCCTTAGTTTTCAAACATTTTGGAAGTCAAATGGACTTCCAGAATGGATTAAGTTCAAGAACCAAGGTACCACTGTATTTGACGCTTTTTGTTTTGCTATTTATTTTGCGTTTTTGTTTTTCAGGCTTTTTCGGTTAATTTGTTTTTGTGGCTGTGTTGAACCCAGTTCAGCTGATTGATTGATTGTGTGACTGCGGAAATGGATAAAAGTCTCCCCTCCAAACAATGACTATCATCAGTAAGAAGAAAAAAAATAATTTTAATTTTCATCATCTACAATACTGTCTTATCTATTTTATAGTACAGTGCATTGATTATTGCTTTCATTTTATGGGAAAGCGCATCTTGGTTTTGGAATGCTTTGGTTTTGGAACAGACTTCCGGAACAGATTAAGTTTGAGAACCATGGTAATAATAATAATAATAATAATAATAATAATAATAATAATAATAATAATATTTTATTTATACCCCACCCTCCCCTGCCAGAGCGCAGGGCTCAGGGCAGCTAACACCAGTAAAATTACAATAAAAACATAATGGGGTGTGTGTGTGGCAACAATTTAAAGACAATTTAAAATGCAGCCTCATTTTAATAGTAGACCATAGATCAATAAGCTGCTTCTGCCGGCCAAGTGGGAGAGTGATTTTTGGCAATCCTCTGCAAAAAAACAACAACACCTCAGCAACTTTGGGCAATCTCCCCCCAAAATAGGGGGTGTATTATACACAGAAAACTATGGTAGATTATGAAATAATATGTAGCTGAAAATGTTCACCTTAGGACCCATGGAAGGGACGGGGTGAATTTGCGAGATTCAGAGAAATCTCTTCATGTGGATATGTATTGTGTATTGTTATAAACTCATTTTTGTAATAAAAACTCATTTTCTAATAAAAATGTTTTTTTAAAAAAGGATCTTAGCAGTGCTATTTTTCTAGAAAAAGAGGTGTCAGAGAGAGGTGTCAGCCTCTCTCGTTCTCTTAGAATGGCAATAGCACCACAAACCACCTGACAGGTGCTGGAACTCAGTTCCGGTGGGTTCCGGCTGAAATTAACGCCCGGATCTTAGTGAGGGGGACATCGAAAACTGCTGCCAGTCAAATAAGTACTGATTAGTTCATTGCTCCAAAGTCTGGCTCAGTGCGAAGCAGAGTCAGATGTCGTTCAAACGAAAGAGAAACACCCTGGCTGTAATGTATAGCCCATTATGAAATGGTTCTCATCTGCTTTTTATCTCACATTAACCAACGCAGGTGACAGATTCCAGACGAAAAGCCATTCTGAAAGCATTAGTTGGAAGCCGAGTCAGTGCACTGCACACCCCCAAGAGGTCTATGCACTTGTTAAAATATTAAGAAAGACACACTTGTTAAAAAAAGGGGGCTGTTCTTTCACGAGCCCCCTTAAGGAATATGAAAACGCCACCCTCCTATGGACTCGGGTTAACACTGTTGCATTGAGAGCCGACGTTGCTCAGTTCATTTAGAAATGGCAATAAACGTTTTTACTATGGGAATCTGGTGAAGGAATTAGTTCATAAATAGGAAATATTTGACTGTACATTGCCAATCAAGTGATGTTTACACGCTTTAGTAAGATTTTTCAAAGATTCAATATCCTTCAGCTGCGGCTCAGAGTAAACAGTTTGTGAAACATGCCATTTTAAAAAAATTAAAAAAATAAGAGGAAAATTGTATGATTAAGGAATTATTTGTTTGTGGAAATTATGTTCTCACTCTCAAGGGATCCTAATGCTGACCTTTTAGTTGTTGCACTGTTCATTTGAAAGAAAAGCTTTAATATATGGAGATGTTTAATTTTTTTTGTTTCTTCGGGGGGAGGGGGGCAAACACACACACACACAAATAAAGCAATGCAGTTAAAAAAATAAAGGCATATTTTAAACATTTGAAGACAATTTTTTTAAAAAATCTAAAATACTCATAGTGGAAGCCGAAACCTTTCCAATTGGAAAGTTTAGAGGAGTTAAGACAGCATGTTCAGAACATGAGAAGATCTTTCCTGTATCCTGTCAATGGCCTATGTAATCCAGCATCGTTTCCCACATGGCCAACCAGATGCCCAGGGGAAGACCACAAGCAGCGTATGAGAGCAATAGCCCTCTTCTGTTGTTGTTCCCCAGCCCCTGGTATTCAGATATATGGTACCTCTGATGCTGTAGGTAGCATGTAGCCATCACGATTAGAAGCCACTGGGAGCCTTCTGCTACATGAATTGGTTCAGCCCTCTTTTAAAGTCTTCTATAAGAATATAGAAGAATATATTCCTGGACCTTTTGCTGGTTGAAAAGCTTCTTACCTTCAATTCCAGTACCCGGTGGTGGGCTGTATATAAGGAGCACTCGGGAACAAAAACACAATCTTACCGACTTTTAGAGCTACTAGATGCTCATCATCATGAAATCATGGTTGTAATAATTGCAAGGGAACAGCATTAGCTTTTTTTGCTGATGCATCTTGCTGTTGACTCAGGTTGAGCATGTAGTCCACCAAGACCCCTAGATCCTTTTCACATGTCTTCTTCTTCTTCTTTGGTGATCACTCGTAGCTGAGTAAGATTGTCTTCCACAAACACGGTTTTAACAATGAGTCCGTAAGTGACTGTGGAGGCCAATTCTGGATCCACATGTCCTTCCACAGTGGGGACATTGGTTTCCGGGCGGGAGTTGATCATGGTGTGGATTTGCCAAGCGTGCCTTCCTCCTACCACGTTTCTCCCTTGTGTCCTAAGTTCAAGTGTCTTCAAACATAATTTTTATTAACAGGCCAATCATATCACATTATTTCAAATCACATTAGTTCCAAATTATACAGCCAATTTTTTCAATTTTGTTGGGGGGGTACCCATACATCATGCTCCGAACGAGGATCCAAACATCACTTCTATTACTGCTTTAATTAAACAATTCTATCCAGTTCAATCCAGATAGTCCCTTTATTACTTTCTTCATCTTCTTGTTGTTGTCATATATTCTTTTCTTTGTGATCTCTGATAATCTTCACAAGCAGGTTGGAAGCAAACATCGTCTGTGTGGGTTTTACACACTCCACAAGTCATATCTCATAGGGACAGCCGCCATTCCCCTCCTCCTTCAGAAATTTTTCTTCGGTCTGCCCTTTAGTTTTCCCAGGCTTGTAAAATATCTCATAGAGGGCTCTGCCAGGTTAAGATCAAATTCCAATCATCATTCACATTCCAGTAGTCCTGGTTCTCCTCTCCCCGTCTTTCTTAGACAAGCCTGTCTTGCAAGACGCCATTTAAAACTACGTCATAGAATTTCCCATCCTCCGATATTTACCAATCCTCTCTTCATTCATCATTAATTCATCCCACACAGTTTTTAAATTTCTGCTTGTGATTAATAAAATACGGCGATTCTTCTTTCTTTGGGGTGCAGGGTTATTAATACTCACATAAGACAAAGAAAAGAAAAGTTTTTTCCTCCACCCCCCTTCTTCGCTCCAGACATACCAGTCTCTTAATGGTGCTTCATCGCTTGATTTATTTGTCCTCGCCCGCCGCTCCGATCCCAGAGATCCATTAATCAGCAGCCTTATCTCCTGAACTTTGCTTGATGTATGTGCTTTAGCTTCTTTCCAATTATATATTTCCAATTATATTTTCGAGCTAAAGCGAACCAGCACGCGCAGATTGGAGACAGCGTCCGGGAAGAGCCGACTTCACCGAGGGCTGGTGCCAAGTGACCTGAGACCCCCTTCTCTCGAATCTGGGGGTGCATTATGGCCACCGCTGGCAAGGCAGTCCCCCCCCGTCTCCTTGGGGGGTTGGGAAGACTGCATACTTCCCATAGCAGCCTCTTAATTACCTCGTGTGGGTCGGAGAGATGTCATTGTCGGCCATCTTCCAATGCGCCACCTGGTGGCCCCCCTAAGTTCAAGTGTCTTCAAAACTCATGACACCTCTGATAAAGGCTGTTCTCCCACTGGAGTGCTTGTAGGCCAGTGTTTCCCAGTTGTCAGTGTTTATACTACATTTTTTAAGAATTGCCTTGAGACAATCTTTAAACCATTTTTGTTGAACACCAGTATTATGCTTTCCATTTTATTTATGCAACTATGCTGAAGTTGTAAGCTTACTGTATTCACTATATAAGAGGGTCTCTGAGGAACCTCTCATGCTCAACTGATCACAGTGCATAGTCCAGTCCTAGCCAATGAGTTGTTATTGTTGTTGTTGTTGTTAAGGCATTTTTACAACATATACATACCATACAATATTCATCCTTATCTCTTGGACTTCCCAGTCCATCGCTCCCTGGTAGTCTTTTGTCTAGGTAGTCTTTCTAGGCAGTTGTTGTGATTCTAGGCAGTCTTTTGTCGACTAGACCAGTGTTTCCCAACCTTGTGCCTCCAGCTGTTTTTGGACTACAATTCCCATCATCCCTTGCCACTGGTCTTGCTAGTCAGGGATGATGGGAGTTGTAGTTCAAAAACAGCTGGAGGCACAAGGTTGGGAAACACTGGACTAGACAATCTGTTATTCCACCCATTTTTATCTCAAATCTTCCTTTATTTAAAGTTATTTGCTGCTCATATGCTCATTCCTACTTGTAGGTTAAACTGACTATTATACCCTCTGAGATACTCTTCAAAACACTTCCGCTCATCTCTTCTCTGTGACTCATCCTTATTTCTTAGTTTTGCAGTCATAGTTACTAATACTGAGTTTTATAACCTTTCAAACCCGTGACAATCTGCTGTCACTGACTTGTTCAGTAACTCCGGGGAGGTGGGGAGGAGCTGGGTGAAAGGCCTTTCCCCCCCAGGTAGAATGAATAGCACATCTAATGTTTCTTGCCTTTCAAGTCTTTTAAAAGTTGAATAAAATCACTAAAAGACACACACACAAATCAGCATACAACCCAGTGGACAAGGGATCCGGCTTGTATAGAAATCCTGATTGAAAGATTTATCTTCTGGAAAAAATCCATGGAGATAAAGTGGCCAGATAAGAAAGGATGGAATAGCATACAGTAGGCAAAACAGGTTTTTGTGAAATGCTATTCTTTTGTCCTTTGTATAAAATATTCTAAATAGCCTCAATGTGCATGTTAAGGGGGGGGGGAATACAAGGTCCCTTCCCACATTTGTGATTGCTTGAAATGTTCAGCATAATGTTGGGAAGGGAATCGCATAATGCGCTCTTTCTGCACCACCTGAGAAACACTTGGAAGAAGAAATATGGAAAAATCATAAATGCTGTGCAGACATCCTTGCAATGGGCATAATCAGGCAGTGAAGGGAGAAACTGGAATTGCACTCATTGGTCCTGACTGCAGGATTCGTGTGTATATGCAGGTCGGTTCTCTCTGCATGGTTCATCCCAAGTGGTTTTGCGGGTGTGAATCATGTGGAGAGAGTTTACACAGACACAGCTGAAATACATGGTGATATCGCTTACAAGGTACAATCAGCAATGGAGGGTGAAGCTGGGAAGCAATCCTACTCCCCCTGCCTGCGTTGAACATTTGCACAAATTAAAAAATATATATCCCTACGAAACACAGATGGAACAACTGATTGGTTCAAAATTGGGAAAAGAGTACGACAAGGCTGTATATTGTCTCCCTGCTTATTTAACTTATATGCAGAATTCATCATGCGAAAGGCTGGGCTGGATGAATCCCAAGCAGGAATTAAGATTGCAGGAAGAAATATCAACAGATATGCAGATATGCAGATGACACAACCTTGATGGCAGAAAGTGAGGAGGAATTAAAGAACCTTTTAATGAGGGTGAAAGAGGAGAGCACAAAATATGGTTTGAAGCTCAACAACAAAAAAACGAAGATCATGGCCATTGGGCCCATCACCTCCTGGCAAATAGAAGGGGAAGAAATGGAGGCAGTGAGATATTTTACTTTCTTGGGCTCCATGATCACTGCAGATGGTGACAGCAGTCACGAAACTAAAAGACGCCTGCTTCTTGGGAGAAAAGCAATGACAAACCTAGACAGCATCTTAAAAAGCAGAGACATCACCTTGCCAATAAAGGTCCATATAGTTCAAGCTATGGTTTTCCCAGTAGTGATGTATGGAAGTGAGAGCTGGACCATAAAGAAGGCTGATAGCCGAAGAATTGATGCTTTTGAATTATGGTGCTGGAGGAGACTCTTGAGAGTCCCATGGACTGCAAGAAGATCAAACCTATCCATTCTTAAGGAAATCAGCCCTGAGTGCTCACTGGAAGGACAGATCATGAAGCTGAGGCTCCAATACATTGGCCACCTCATGAGAAGAGAAGACTCCCTGGAAAAGACCCTGATGTTGGGAAAGATGGAGGGCACAAGGAGAAGGGGACGACAGAGGACGAGATGGTTGGACTGTGTTCTTGAAGCTACCAGCATGAGTTTGACCAAACTGCGGGAGGCAGTGGAAGACAGGAGTGCCTGGTGTGCTCTGGTCCATGGGGTCACGAAGAGTTGGACACGACTAAATGACTAAACAACAACAACAATGAAACACAGAATATCTTTAGCTCAATGCTGATGCGATGCTTCTTATTCTGTTAACCATGGTTAAGAGATCAGGTGTTCTTTGGGCTCCATTCTTCCCTTCCTCAATGTTCTTCCCATCTTATGTGTCAATCACTATAGCTCTCATTGCAGGGCAAGCTGTGGTGTAGTGTTACCTCGGCGCCAGCACTTCTGCTAACCACGGTTAGCTCCGAAAGCACTGTTTGCAGGTGTTAAAACACCAGCTTGCATTGCACATTCCTCCCATTGTAATTAAACTCCTTCCCCCTTTTCAAGGCTCCCAGAACGTTTGACAGCAAAGGACAATGTTAAACAACTAAGCAAGAGGTTTTCAAACGCTGGAAATATTTCAGAGAATTATTGTAACACTCAGAAAATGTGTTTTTAACAACCTTTGGATAGGCATGCATGTTTAGAAAATGTTCTCTTCACTGTGGCAAGAGTATTGTTAGCCCAGAAATGGAAACAAGAAGAAATTCTGACAAAAGAAGAATGGCAGATGAAATTAATGGACTATGCAGAATTGGACAAAATGGCAGGAAGGATTCGAAACCTGTGGGAACAGATATACAGAAGATTGGAAGAAGTATATGAATTATTTGAAGAGCAACTGTAATCAACAAATTACGCTAGTAGGACTACAAGAAGTTTTGTAAGGAGAAATATACGAAGTGTTACAAAGTAGAAAAAGATAGAGATATTGGTTATGAGTTTGAAATGTAATAAGGAAGATAAGAAATGCATACTGAGAGATTAGATTGGAAAATTTTCAGACAGGATTGATGGAAGTCAAAAATTTGAATAAGATGTAAAAGTATGTTTAATTACTGTTGAAAATGATATGTTAAAAAAAACTAATAACAATTATATATATATATAAAAGAAAGTGTTCGCTCTTCCCCTTGCCTCTGTTCTGTTAAAGGTCTTTATTCAAGTCATTAAGTATTACGGCAAATCCTGCCTTTATTTGGTATAAATGGGTGGCTTGGCCAACATATCTGACATGACTTTTGTTAAACAACACCATTTACTGTATTGTTCAACAGGATCCACATTTAAGGGCTGAATGCTTGTGGCGCTGTGGTCTAAACCACTGAGCCTCTTGGGCTTGCAGATCACAAGGTCGGCAGTTCAAATCCGCATGATGGGGCGAGCCCAACATTTGTTCTATCCCAGCTCCTGCCAACCTAGCAGTTTGAAAGCATGCCAGTGCAAATAGATAAATAGGTATCACTGCGGCGGGAAGATAAACAGCATTTCGGTCATGGTGTCCCGTTGCACCAGAAGCAGTTCAGTCATGTTGGCCACATGACCTGGAAAGCTGTCTGTGGACAAACGCAGGCCTGAAAGCGAGATGATCGCCGCACCCCATAGTCGCCTTTGACTGGACTTAGCTGTCCAGGGGTTATTTACCTTTACCTTTCACCTGCTTTTTTTAAATTAATTTGACTTGTTGATTCTCTGGGCCCATAGCCAGTGTTGCACAACCTGTTGATTAGATGTGATCAATATATTCAAAGTGAATTTTTAGAGTTTGGTCCTTTGTAAAAACAGGGATTTTTTCCAGCTTGAACTCAGTACCAGCACCTCTCAGTTGGGTGCCATTGCAATTCTAGGAGAATGAGGTGAGTTCATGGTGAGTTCTGGCACCTCTTTTTGTCGAAAATCAGCATTGAGTATACCTTTTGACAGCCACATTGAATCAGCTGAACCTTAGAGTTGCTGAGAAGGGAAGGTTTTAACATATACAGTATTCCTGATGCAGCCTAAATGAGTGTGTAATAATAATAATAATAATAATAATAATAATAATAATAATAATTTTATTTATACTCCACCCATCTGGCTGGGTTTCCCCAGCCACTCTTGGTGGCTTACAGCACATAAAAAATGGTAAAACATCAGACATTGAAAATTTCCTGATACAGGGTTGCCTTCAAATGTCTTCTAAAAGTCAGATACTTGTTTATTTCCTTGACATCTGATGGGAGGACATTCCACAGGGCAGGTGCCACTACCGAGAAGGCCCTGTGCCTGGTTCCCTGTAACCTTACTTCTTGCAGTGTGGGAACCACCAGAAGACCCTCGGAGCTGGACCTCGGTGTCTGGCCTGAACGATGGGGGTGGAGATGATCCTTCAGGTATACTGGGCTGAGGCTGTTTAGGGTTTCAAGGTCAGCACCAACACTTTGAATTGTGTTTGGAAATGTACCAATCTAGATCTTTCAGGACCGGTGTTATATGTTTTCAATGTGTGCTGAATGGAGGTGTTCATTGTGCATCTGGGTATATGTCTCCATGTACGTTTGTTGAATGTGTGCATGTGTTAATGGCGCCAGCATCAGCCACCCCCGCCAGCCTTACCCACTGGCATGCAGGTCTCGAGCATCAAGCTACTGCCACATGGGGCTCTCAGGGTCCAGATATCTACACTCTCCTGGGATACTTCCACCCTGAGATGTGAGTTTGGGTACAGTTCGCAGCACCTTGAGCATCAAAAGCTTGCAGCGCCATAGAGTGTTGCCCATCAGTGCTAAAGCACTCTTCTTCAGTTTATATTTTCTTGATTATTTTACATGTGTCGTTAATGTTTGGTTATAAGCCTATCTTACAGGCCTCTCTTGTGAAAAGCGGGAAATAAACAGTATTTTATTTACCGCAGGAAAGTTCCACACTGGAAGCGTTGACATGGTCTGTAATTATGGCCATCTGTACCCAACCCAAGGGGAACCTCTAATTTTCTAGTTTATGTAATTTAATTTTTAACTGCATAGCAAAAGAGAGAGGGAGAGAGATTTTCACTGAGAAATGAACTCTAATTATAAAGCAAGCAGACTGAATCATTTAAATAAGCAAATAATGTTCTATTCTAAACTTCCCTCTTTCTTTCTTTTTTTTGGAGGGAAAAAAATGACCCTTGTAGGAATGGCTCCAATATTTTACAAAGAAAATACTTCCCCTAATTAAAATTAGCTAGCTATTTGTTCAGGGATTTGGGGTCAATTATGCTCACTAAGGGTTTTGAAAGACAACCATATGTTGACATGCCCTTGGCTTCCTGTAGTTCTGTAATGGTATCTCACTATTTTACTTTTTTCATATTTAATATTCAATTAGCTAGTAAGTGTCCAGAAACAGGAGGGCATTGACTTTTCAGAGTCTGAAAGATTGACTTTTCTCCTTTTTAAGTACAACCTGTTTTTAAATTACCCTTTCTTGTGACTCTTGCGGCATCTGGCATTCTTTAGGCCAGATATCACCAATCCGATGCCCAGAGACATCAATATTCTCTCTTTATATATACAGTGGTACCTTGGGTTAAGTACTTAATTCGTTCCGGAGGTCCTGTTCTGAAACTGTTCTTAACCTGAAGCACCACTTTAGCTAATGGGGCCTCCTGCTGCTGCCGTGCCACCGGAGCACAATTTCTGTTCTCATCCTGAAGCAAAGTTCTTAACCCGGGGTACTATTTCTGGGTTAGCGGAGTCTGTAACCTGAAGCGTATGTAACCTGAAGCATGTGTAACCTGAGGTACCACTGTAATTTTATTCCAAGTTGCTTGAACTCAGTGGGTCTTTTCAGTGAGGTACCACTGTATCTATATATATTTTTATTCAGTTTTACACTATACATTTGAATTCAAACATTAATCATAATAATTTAGGATTCCCTGATTCCTTAGACTTCCCTCCACGGTTTCCATTATCAAACTTTTTCTACTGCATCATATATTTTCTCTGTTTTCTTAAGATAATCAATTTTTACCTTAGTTTTTAATGCATTGCCAGCGTTACTCAAATACTCAAGTTTTTAGTTGTTTACAGTGTTCTCTTAAGTAAATTGTATCTCTCCCCCCCCATTTCTTATTAAAGTTTCTATCTTCTTGGTTTATGATTTTCCCTATCATTTTCACCATTTCAGCGTTGTCTATCATCTTCATCAACCATTCATCTCTGGTTGGGACTTTATATTCTTTCCATCTCTGCGCTGCTGTTGTTGCATACATAAATAATCGCTTCTGCTCCTTTGGTACCAAAAGATACCAGAGACATTAATATTCTCAGCAGAATTCTCAGAGGATTTGTACTAAAATAGGAAAGGCTAGCATTTTGGTGCCAATGATATCATGTGGGCACTGCAAAACAGCTGCATCCATGAAGATCAGCCACCCCAGAATAAACATCCAACCGGAAGCACAATCGCCTTGAATTTCCCTACCTTTTCGCCTTTAGAAATGCTTTAAAGAAGAAGAAGAAGAGTTTGGATTTGATATCCCACTTTATCACTACCCGAAGGAGTCTCAAAGCGGCTAGCATTCTCCTTCCCTTCCTCCCCCACAACAAACACTCTGTGAGGTGAGTGGGGCTGAGAGACTTCAAAGAAGTGTGACCAGCCCAAAGTCACCCAGCAGCTGCATGTGGAGGAGTGGAGACACGAACCCGGTTCCCCAGATTAGGAGTCTACCGCTCTTAACCACTACACCACACTGGCTGCTGCCACCGCCATTTTGTTTGCATTGAATTTAATGCTGCAGTCTGGGGGTGGGCTACAAATGAACTTATTTGAAAATGAATGCAGAAATAGATTTGTGACATTGTAGCCAGCTGGGAGGAACTCAGCTAAACTGAAAAGCGGCGTACGTTTCACTTCCATTGGGGGCACAGATGAAGCAATGTTGTTTATTTCTTTTAAAACAAGTTCACGTGGGCAGAGTACCTAGGAATGCCTATGTTAAAACAAACAAACCTGTATGGTGAAATTGACAAGAGTCTCACATTAGCCACCCCCCCCAAACACCCACCCACCCCTCTGCAGTTAGTGGAGAGATATTTAGGGAAATTGAGAAGCCTGGTGATTTAAACAGGTGCAAAGAAAATCTTTGTTAATTTCACCATTGCTTAAAAACACACAAAAGACCCAGTTCTGAATGGTTTTTTTCAAGGTGTGAGGCTGAGGAAAGGGGGAGATTTCTGAGGTGGGAGATTGTCAGGGACTGGGCCGAGGAGGAATAGTGGAGACCGCCTCCCCATCCAGACCCTTCCAGGGAGGAGGAAGAGGAAGACAATATACGGTAGATTTACAACAGGGGATTGAGGGAGGTTGCAGCTCAGAGGCACATGAGGGGGGAAATCGGGAAATCATGGGAGAGCTAGAACAACACCCGGCTGACACTTTGTCATTAGAAAGCGTTCCAGACCCTCCATCTCCCAGAACCCGGCGAGCCTTAAAAGTAGGAGAGCAAAGAGTTCAAAGACAGAGGGCACATAGCAGCTGTAGAGATGATGATGATGATGACGAATAAGGAACTGGGATAGAGTGAAGGTTCACTCAGGACAACGCCATTATCCAAGAGGCTGGGTTCCAAAGCCTCTCTCTATAAAGATTGGAATAAAAAAGGACTGTAAGAAACTTTCCCTTGTCTTTACACTTTCCTGGGCAACTAGCTGGGAGCCGCTGACAGCATCTTGATAGAGATGGGTATTGTTGCCATATTTCCAAAGTGAATAGCCAGAGAAAGTTGTTGAGCATTCCTCCCCCCTCAAAATTGTTGAGCTTTTTTGGGGGAACATTTCACCCCAAGCCAAAAAGAACATTTTGGGGCTTTCCCCTGTTTTTTATAAGGATTTTTTTTTTAACCCTTGCTATATGTTCGGGTTTCCCCAGACATTTTGCAGACAATTCAGCAGAAATCCGCCCGGACACAAAATGATTGCCCGATTCCTGGGTCTGTCCTGGAAAAACAGGATATATGGCAGCTCTAGAGATGGGGGATTTAACTTTCAGTATGTGGCTTGAAGACTGAGATAAAATGGAGAAAGAGGGCCACACACACACACACACACACACACACACACACACACTTCTGTTTTATGAGGATCATGACTATTGTGTTTTATATTTTCTTTTCCTATATTAGTCTTTTCTTTTGATATATTGTCTTTTATTATCTTTCTACAAAAGAGTTTGGATTTTATTGCTTAATATGTTGAAACCTCTAATGAAAGCTGCTATATATATATATGAAAAAACACACACCAAAAAAAGGCAAACGATAAGCACCATTAGAGCAGTGGACAGAGTGGCTTTCCCTGGAGACAGGGATTGCATTCCGTGCTGTCAGCAAGCACATCATAAAGCACTTCTCCACACCAGGCAAGAAAATAGCACCCAAGTCACTCTATATCCGAATGGATTGTGCTGCAATTCTGGTGGAAGTTAAAAAACAAAGTCATGCAACCCAAAAAAACATAGTACAAGAGAAAAATCCATAGGAATGCAAAATGGCAAAGGTTACCTCGGATCTGTAGTATAGAAGCAATGGGGTGTATGCTGTCACTAATGGGTGGGTGAGGCAGTTCAGGTGAAGGATGGGCAGGATTACTGGGTGCTAGCTGCTAGTATAATGATTATGAGAGGGGTTAAAGAAATTAGCAGCAGCTATAACTTTAAACGAAGGATGCGGGTGGCGCTAGGGACACGGGTGACACTGTGGTCTAAACCAGTGTTTCCCAACCTTTTTTGGGCAAAGGCACACTTGTTTCATGAAAAAAATCTCGAGGCACACCACCATTACAGCCCCGTGACGTCAGCGCACAGCGTCACTCCGGGAGGGACGCACGAAAGTGTAAGTTTCATTTTTTCCCCCTCCCCCTTGCCTTCCTTCTGTGCCAACCGCCAAAAAGCCAAGAAAAAAGCCAAGACTTTAGGGCAGCAGGTCGACACGGAAGAAGCTCCTACCTAAGGACAGGTGCGACGGCCGTGTCCTCTTCTGCCACACTTGGCAGCCCTGCCTCACGGTCGTGACTCCCACCCTGATTTCTCCCCGCAGGTCGAGCGGCACAGGCAGCCCAATGTGTCCAGCCCAGACACAAGCCCCGCTTCCCCACTCTAGATCCTGAATGCGACCAAGTGCTCTGGACTCCCGAGCAGGGTGGGAAAGAGGACTCGCATCTGGTAGCCTCCGGGCTCCTCGCCTGCTCGAGGGATGGCATTGCAGGCAAGCTGCCGGCCGTCGCCATCGCCGCCCCCTCATGCGAGTGGACCTGCCCGGAGTGGTGGGCCGGGGGAGGCTCGCTCTCTGTGGGGATGTGGCCCGCACGCGCGGCCCCGCTTCCTCCTGCCCAGGGCTGAGCTCCTTACCCGCGATCTCGGTCTCGCGCACGCGGATCCCACTTATTCTGAAGCTCGCGCCACTAGCCGGGGCTCTCACACCGTGCCAGGGCGAGGCGGCGCGGCCCACTGACGTCATCGCGGCTCGCCGCCGCCCTCGACTTCCCTGTTCCCTCCCCTCCCTCGGGTCGCCGTGGTTACCGAGGACTGCAAGCTGCTCGGGCGAGCGTGGGGCATTAAGTGGGAGAAGGAAAATTAAAATTAAAACTCGCCTGAAGGCCGCCTCTCCAGATATCTTTCGAATTTTTTAATTTTTCCCGCGGCACACCAGGCAACGTCTCGCGGCACACTAGTGTGCCGCGGAACACCGGTTGGGAAACACTGGTCTAAACCACTGAGCCTAGGGCTTGCCGATCGGGAGGTCGGCGGTTCGAATCCGCGCGACGGGGTGAGCTCCCACTGCTTGGTCCCAGCTCCTGCCAACCTAGCAGCTTGAAAGCATGCAGGCGCAAGTAGATAAATAGGTACCACTCCAGCGGGAAGGTAAACGGCGTTTCCATGTGCTGCTCTGGTTTTGCCAGAAGCGGCTTAGTCATGCTGGCCACATGACCCGGAAAAACTATCTGCGGACAAACGTCGGCTCCCTCAGCCAATAAAGCAAGATGAGCGCCGCAATCCCAGAGTCGTTTGTGACTAGACTTAACTGTCAGGGGTCCTTTACTTTTATATATACACACACACACACACACACACACACACACACACACACACACAGACATACACTTTAAAGTGGTTGAAGAGAGGGAAACTTTTTCCATATGTGGTGGGCATGAGGAAATGTAAAAGAATATTGGGAAATGATAAATAATGAGATGAAAAAAAATGTTCTAACAACCTCCCCCCCCAAAAAACCCCAGAGGCATTTTTGTTAGGTATTATTCAGACAGAGGTTCCCAGGAGTCAGAAAAAATATATTTATGTACGCAACAACAACAGCTTGAATCTTGCTAGCCCAAAAATGGAAAGGGAAGGAGGTCCCTAGCAAGGAGGATTGGCAACTTAAGATGTTAGAATATGCAGAGTTAGTGGGACTAACAAGTAGAATAAGAGAACAAGAAGAAGAGGTATTTAAGGAGGAGTGGAAATTTTTTTGTCGAGTATATTGAAAATAATTGTGTGCAGTTGAAAACGCTGGCAGTATTAAAGTAAATTCAACAGTATAATAAACATTGAAGCAATGTAAGATAGGAAAATAGAATTAAATGGATATATCAAAATATGCAGGAATGGTGGGAAAGTTAAATGAACCTTGGAACGGAAGGGAGGGAAGTCAATAAATGTATGGCATAATAAAAGATGCTTAATTTGGAATGTAAAATTTGAAAATATTATTATTATTATTATTATTATTATTATTATTATTATTATTATTATTAAAAAAGGGCACAGTTAATTCATCAAGGCTATACACCAGCATTGTATCGCCAGGAATCTGTGTTAAGGCCGTTATTCAAAGCAGACCTCATTCCTGCATCGCTCAGAGAGGAAACTTTGGTTGTTCCTAATATTGAGCTGACTTGAGATATCCCATAGTTTGGAAGCAAACAATGTATGGGCTGTTCAAAAATGTGCTACAACTGATGGTCCCACGTTAGGACATAACATAGGATGGAAGAGTATGGATGCTTAGCTTGGATAAATAAGTGTATCTACCTGAGACATACACTGGGTGCTCCCCCTGTTTGCCCACTTTTGTCTTGTGTTCATTAAAACTCACACCATGGCACAAAACACCAAAGAGAGGTTCTGCACTAAAGCAGGCACACACATCATTGCTCATTTCATTACTTATAAATTGTATAAGTAAGGTAAGCAGGCAGCCCAGAATGTTTTCTTTCTGCTTCAAGCCATTAATTCAACCCCTCCCCCTAATAATCATGTTTAAAAGATGTCAGATGAATTGTGGAAGAATGGGTTATTGGGGGGTGGGTTATTGTTTTGCTGTTTTGTTTTACTTATTTGCTTGTTTCTATCCTTCATTTTATTCTGTGAGCCACCGTGAGATTTTTGGATGAAGGGCAGTATATAAATCTAATAATGAAAAAGAAACAAAATAAAATAATATTTCCCCCTTTTCTACATACAGTACTTTCTTTGAATGAATGCATGTCTTGCTTTTACAAGGTACTGAGGCAGGGGTCAGCAAACTTTTTCAGCAGGGGGCCGGTCCCTCAGACCTTGTGGGGGGCCAGACTATATTTTGAAAAATATATATGAATGAATTCCTATGCCCCACAAATAACCCAGAGAAGCATTTTAAATAAAAGCAAACATTCTACTCATGTAAAAACAAGCTGATTCCCAGACCATCCGCGGGCCGGATTAGAAGGCGATTGGGCCAGATCCGGCCCCCTGGCCTTAGTTTGCCTACCCATGTGCTAAGAGCTTTATATACAGTAGACTCAACAATCAAAAGTTTATCGTATTAACCAGAGGCCGTAACAGTTTCAACCCATCTGATTTGCCACACTGCAAACCAAAACGTGGAGCATACAGCAATTACGTAAAACAAGGCACCAATGATTTGAAGAAAGGGAGTCGGAATTAATAAATGTCATCTGTTATCTCATACTTAGCTCAACATCCGTTAGACCTCCAAATCTCCGGCTCAACTTATTGCAATACTGGCTAGCTCTCGCTTTCTCATCTTACTTGCGGCCAGAGCATTAAGCGCCACTCTGTGTGCCACAAATCTGTTAACGCAAAAAAATGAACCGCTTCTGTTTCCCGGAGTTAGTAAAGGTTCTGGAATCGGTCTCTTCGATCCCCGTGGAAAGGGAAGATCAACAAATTGCGTGCCGTGTTTTCCACCTGAAGTTGGCCATGTATACAGCGTATGTTTTCGCATGGAATCCTGTACTTAATATATTGATAGCAGCACCGTGAACTGCCCTAACTGCAGCTTTCAGATCAAATGCAAGGGAAACCCCTTATAGAATGTGTATAATATGCAGGGATATTTTAAATGTGTTTTATAGGGCTGTGCACAGTCCCTCAATCCAATGAGACCTGACATGGCCTGAGACAGGGTCAGCAAACTTTTTCAGCAGGGGGCTGGTCCACTGTCCCTCAGACCTTGTGGGGGGGGCAGACTATATTTTGAAGAAAAATAACAATGACCGAATTCCTGTGCCCCACAAATAACCCAGAGATGCATTTTAAATAAAAGGACACGTTCTACTCATGTAAAAACACGCTGGTTCCCTGACCGTCCATGGGCCAGATTTAGAAGGTGATTGTGCCAGATCCGGCCCCCGGGCCTTAGTTTGCCTACCCATGGCCTGAGACAACACACCTGCCCTTACAGGGGCAAGAAAAGGAGATACTTGCAAAACAGACCCCCAGTTTCCTTCCTTCCTTCCTTCCTTCCTTCCTTCCTTCCTTCCTTCCTTCCTTCCTTCCTTCCTTCCTTCCTTCCCACCTGGTGCCTCACCCACTGACAGCCTCAGATCACTGTGGGCAGTCAAAACCACGCCAGGGTAATCTGGGGCTGTCCCTACCCAACTTCAGAGAAGCAGCCTCCTCTAGGCAGACCAATTTGGAATTCAGTTGAATCCAGTGCACAGCGCTAGGATTTTGGCCCTTGGAACAAAAGATTTTAGCCAAGTTTTAAATGCTGGGGTTGTTACTTTTAAAATGATGATTTTATGATGTGCGCGTTGATTTTATGTGGATATTTGCATTGATTTATTGTTTTAGCTTTTTCTGGCCAGCTCTCTCTCTCTCTCTCTCTCTCTCTCTCTCTCTCTCTCTCTCTCTCTCTCTCTCTCTCTCTCTCTCTCTTTCTGACGTACTGCCCAGAAGATGTGGTTAATAGGCAGTCTATATGTGTCAAAAATAATAAATAAATAAATAAATAAATAAATAAATAAATAAATAAATAAAGTGCTGTACAGGAAGAAGAAGTCCCGAAACTGCAGAACAGACTACAGCTTTTTCTTTTTTAAAATTTAAAACCTTGGGAGGGGGTCGGGGGGGGGGAACACAAAACATTCATACATATGCACATCATAAAACCCATCCTTGACAAATGGAGGGCAAAATTTTCTCCTATCCTATCTGGGTGAAGAAGAAACCGAGCCTAAATATTTTGGAGGTAGCCCAAGTGGTGGCCCTCTTAATTCACTGTGATTTGTGTTGTACGACTTGTCCCGTGAAACATTCCAGCATCGTAACTTTAGTTGAAGAGAGAATGTTTCCAGTTTGCCGAGGTGCCCCCATTGTCCCAGAGAGGGATTTCCTCTGACTCCGATGTGAATAATTCTTTTGGACACTGGTATTCCCTTGAAGCGACTGGGCTTTCACTGTGAATCACAGAGTCTTATGCTGTCTCGCTGAAGCCAAGGGTTGCGTAGACCTGGTGCTAAGATTGAGTTTCAATTATCCATTCCTTTTGTTTACCTCATCGGCATTGATTCAGCATCCCTGTGTCCTTCTGTGAAAAACGATTACAGGAAGAAGAGGTTGCGTGGCAAGTTCCTGCCCCCCCTTCCAGGTGGAAATAATGATGCATGACGCAATTATTAAGGTTAATAGGCTAAAAAGGCCACAACTTTATTGGTTACAGTGATGAGCGGTATTTACTTAGGCATTGGTCCTAACTGACTATATCCAACTTCAGGCCATCCGATTGAAGTCCGGGAAGGGCTAACCACCAGTAGAGGGAGTCCTGATGATGCACATCAACTAGGAACTCCCCCGGTCACCGCTAGGGGGCGTGCCTTTGGCCCTCACCTCCCTAGGCTTTGGACAAGGCCACGCCCCCCAGAATCCTTTATCAGACTACCCTTCAATATGCGGGGCAGGTTATGGCGTTACCTCCCCTCTTCCATCCACAAAACCATACCAATGCCTAACTGCCAATACCCAGAAAGTTGTGACAATTTGCTACGAGGTAGGCGAAAACCAAGTGGCTGGTGCCAATTTGCCAAGTGGAAAAAATCCTACCAGGCCCCTCAACAGTGACCAACCAAGGTCCATAGCAAGGTCAAAGCCAAAACCTTAAAGGGCAGGAGGGTGGGAAAACCAAATAGCTGCGGAGCAGCAAAGAGGGAGATCCCCGGCCGCGTCCTGCCTTAAATAAGGCAGGCCATGCCCCCAGAGCCAGCCGATTGGCTGGCCAGGTGGTGACGCAGCAGGGAATCCCCCCAATCACGTGGGGGCTGGGCTGTGAAGCCCACAACCCCACCTCCACTGAAGGGCAGAAGTGGCTTTGAGGAAAAGCCGCCTACAAAAGAGGCTCCCCCTTGGCGCTCTACTTATGCATTTGTTGTTGTTGTTGGTAGTATTAATTCTATACCGCCCTATACCCGAAGGTCTCAGGGCGGTTCTGTTGAGCCCCAGAAATTGAGGATCTGCCTCACTATTTGTTCTTTTGTTCACTTCACTCTGAACCAAGAACCGGGATCTATTCTGCCGCATCTCTATTTCAATACCATTCCAGAAAAGATTTTCTACTGCCTGCTGGACACCAATTGTAGGGTAACTCGCAAGGTCTCTCTTAGCAGAAATGAAAATCCTGACAAGAGTTATATAGGAGATTGCAGTTGACTGCTTTGGGGATGCTCTTAATTTAACCATTATATCTTAAAAAAAATAATTATTTTTACCTGTATCAAATTTTACCCTTTCAATATGTAAGTTCTATATACCATATTTTGCGCCCCTTAGGACGCACCGGCCCATAAGGCGCACCTAGTTTTTTTGGGGGGAAATAAAGAAAAAAAAATTATTTCCCCCCCAGGCGCGGGGCTGGGGTGGGGGAAGCCCGAGCTTCCCCTGACCCCAGCCCCCAGAACAGGCTGCTCTGCGCAAGCTGTGGGAGCCCTCCCGCAGCTTGCGCAGAGCTACCCGAAGCCCTGGCGCGACTGCTGAGCGCGCCGGGGCTTCGGGATAAGAGGCAGCGCTGCGCAAGCCGGGGGAGGGCTCCCGCGGCTTGCACAGAGTTTCCTGAAGCCTGGAGAGCGAGGGGGGTCGGTGCGCACCAACCCCTCTCACTCTCCAGGCTTCAGCGAAAGCCTGCATTCGCCCCATAGGACGCACACACATTTCCCCTTCCTTTTTGGAGGGGGAAAAGTGCGTCCTATAGGGCGAAAAATACGGTAGTATGTTACATGTGATTTATATTGTATGTTAAACATACTACATCCTATTTTCCAGGGACAGTCCCGGATTTACAGAAGCCGAGCCGGTTTTTTATTTGATCCCAGAATGTGTCCCGCTTTTCCTTAGGATGTCACTATTTTCACCAGAGAAATGTTGGAGGGTATGGAGTTATGTGACCCCCGAGCCAAGGAGATAAGTAACTATACAACCATTAGAAGACATCTAAATGCAGCTCTGTCTAGGGTAGTTTTTTTAATGTGTTTTTATTAGCAATTTCAACATAACAACATATCAAAACATATCATATTCATTATTTTCTCCCCTTTTGTCCCCCCTCAAACCCCCTCCCCTCCCCCAGAGACTTCCCTCAGCTCCTCTAACTTCTCAGCACATATTATTCTCTGCATGTTATAAAATTATACAAATCCTTACATTATCTGCCTACCATGTTATCAGTCAATAAATCTGTGTATGTTTATTCAAAACCTGCCAACGAGTCCAATTCATTTTGTTGTCTTTTTAAGTAATTTGTGAAAAGTTCCCATTCTTCTTTAAAGTCACAGTTGTCGTTATCTCGCATTAATGTGTAATGTTGGATTATGTTTTTATATATGTTGGAAGCCACCCAGAGTGGCTGGCGCAACCCAGTCAGATGGATGGAGTATAAATAGTAAAATTACAGTGGTACCTCGGGTTACATACGCTTCAGGTTACAGACTCTACTAACCCAGAAATAGTACCTCGGGTTAATAACTTTGCTTCAGGATGAGAACAGAAATCGTGCTCCAGCAGTGCAGAGGCAGCAGGAGGCCCCATTAGCTAAAGTGGTGCTTCAGGTTAAGAACGGACCTCCAGAACGAATTAAGTACTTAACCCGAGGTACCACTGTATTATGATTGAATAGGATGTCCGTATTTTCATCAGGGAAATGTTGGAGGGTATGGAATCAGGATCATCGTGCCTAGTCTTGCTTTTGATATTCTGGTGTATGTGTGTGTAATATTTTTGTACCCGTCAGTTCAGTTTTCCCAGAATGAGGTGTCGCTAGAGATTTCGTTTCCTCCCCAAGTGCCTCTTGCAGTCTTGGGAATGGATCCAGAGAAAGCACGGCCACATTTTTATTCTTTATCTGAGTTTGTTTAAGGAGCCGGAACGATCCAGGACTGAATCACAGGTCGTTTGCAGAGTCCCTGACTAGTGCCCAGCAAATTCTAAGAAATCTTTTATTCCAAGGCAGGGCAGTTCTGCAAGCCTGCGGAATTTGGCTGACCACAGGAAGCAGTTGAGAGCTTTTCCAGCCTGACCATATCGGCCGTCTCACCACAAGAACGTCCTATTTTGGCTCCGTCCCTTCAATCAACTCAAGGTTGTGCCTCTCGTGATCTGCAGGGCCGAGTTTAAGGAGAGCTTGTTGGCTCTCTGTTTATGAAGTAGCCCTCGCTCCACACAAGCTCTCTTTTCTTGCATCAGAAACAGCTCCTGTTTGCTTTATTAAACGCTGGCTAATTTTCCAAAGGTGCATAAACGGCTTCCATTACATCTGAATGCTTAAAGAAAAAGAAGGAAAAAAATCTATTGCGAATCCACTTACGTTAAATACAGAAAACAGAGAGTCAATTGAATAATAGAGGAAAAACACACCCTCCTACCTCTGCTTCTGTAAATTAATATGGCCCAGTTCAAACACTGGCCTGGCCAAGGATTGTAAGTTTTGTGGTGGAGGAAGGAGACCTGCATGCTAGGAACATAGCACTGAGTCACAACATTGGCCCATTTAGCTCAATATTGTCTACACGGACTGACAGCAACTCCTTGGCGTTTCAGAAAGGGGTCTCTCTCAGCCAAACCTAGAGATGGCAGGATCGAATCTACCTGAGTGAAAAGTGTGTGCGTTAGCTCTGTGCTATGGTCTTTCCTCTACTTCTGAGTAGACCTACCTGTCAGGCAGCGTGGCATAGTGGTCTGAGTGCTGAATAAGGAGATCCTAGTTGAAGTTCTTACTCATCCATCAAGCTCCCTGGGTGACATAGTGTCTCAGATGGGAGAAGATTTCATGGTCCTCCATGGAATAGACTCCCTGCACCTGGAAAGTTAGCATATCAGGGGAAAAGCTAGGATTACCCCGTTCCCTGGTTTGCTATATTTCTGTAGGCAATGAACGCAATTTGTGTTTTTGTGTGGGTATATATGTTTAGGTCAAAACCTGTAATCCCTGACTCACAGTCAAAAATAGTACAGCCCACATGATTCTCCTGAATGTATAAACTGGTGCTAATTTCCTTTGGATAAGGGCCAATATATATGGAGCTGGACTGAAGCATTAAGCCATAATTATCTTATAATCAGTTGCTCTGACTTCCGTGGTGTATAAGGTAACTTTGGATTGTTAAATGCAAACATTTGCAGAATAAATCGAGTTCCTTTGTTCCGAACAATTCTCTGATCCAGTGCTCTTTCCTAAGGTGCAGTAAATTTTCCTCCATGACATTTAAAAAGCCAGGCCTGACATTTTTCATCTTAATAGCCAGGACAATGTTTCTTATATTTCCAAATCTTTCCATATGTTACAGCTTATGGGATATAAACAACGAATGTTAGGCTCGTAGATCTCCTGACGATGTTTTTCCTCCTCAGTTTGCCCGAAGATTTAAGGTTTTCAGACATTGTTATGGATTATATTATTATATTTGTTTTCCACCATTCCTTTAAGGAGCCCAGGACGTGAAGGAAGTTGCCCCATTTTATTCTCATAATTGTCCTGGGGAAGCAGGTTAGGCTAATGATTTGTCCCCAGGGCTACGCAATGAATTATATGGCTTAGTGACAAATCGAATTCCTGTTCTCCCCAGTTTAAGTCTACTGCTCTGTCTCCTACACTCCCAATCCCCATCTAATGCTCTGTCCACTATCTCCACATACATCCAGGACCCAGAAGTGCAGTGGGACAGAGTTGCTCTGCTAGCTTCCAGGCAGTGGGTTGCTGTGGCTTACCAGGAACTCGGCTACACAGCTGCACATAAAACGTTTCAAATGCGTTGCAAAGTGCAATCTACAAAGGTGACACTGGATGGCGACAGTGAGCTATGCAAAATTCAATGCATTTTTCAAAACGTTTTAAAATAAAACATTCTCACAGCATTTTTTTAAAAAAAAATACGTGTGTAGACTCCACCCAGGTTGGTGCAGTGCAGACGCAATGGAAGGAGCATCAGATTGGCAAGTTTGCACCATGCCTACCTCCCTGCTGACTTGCCCCCTTGCCAGTAAGCCACAGTAACCAATTTGCTTCTGGAGCCTTTACATCCAGATATTAATTTTGAGCAACTCAGTTTATTTGTTCTTCTGTTGCTTTGCAAGCTTTGTTCATCCAACCAGGGGCACATTGGGGGGGGGGGGGTCCAGAGGCCACATGTTTTTGAGAGGGCACAAGCAGGGAGCTCTGCCCAGCCTGGCTCTGGGGGTCTCTGGGCTCCAGGAGGGATGGGGAACCTGTGACCCACTAGACACTATTGGACTCCCATCTGCTCTAGCCAGGGTGACCAATGTTCAGGGATGATGGGAGATGAAGTCCAATTCTTTTTCGAGTGCCACCACATTGACCACCCCTGCTGCAGTCCAACACTCTAATGCGCCACTCCAGCTCTGTTCTTTGAGATGTGACGTTCTCATATTTTGAACTGCAGCAGTTTTTAACAATCCAGGTGTGTGTCTTTCTCCACCCCTCCCTGACAACGTTCTTAATAAATACTACCTTGAACAACGCTACTGTCTAGACTTCTCGTTTTTAAAATGTCCCTGTTTTTAAGTTCCGTCAAAAGCGACTCATCTTCCAGTCCTTTGAGCAAGAGCTGTAAAAATATTTTTGCTGGGGAAGGGTATCAGCATTTTAATCTTCCATGAGCTGATAAAAGGAGGAGGGCGAGGAGGAGGAGGAAGGAAACTCCTTTTTGCAGCACAAAATAGAGGAGAAACAAAGATGGCCTTTGTTTAGGGGAATATTGCACCTGCGTTAACTTCGCTGCTGACATCCTTAGTTGAAATTTGATTTCCCCCTCTCCTTCCCCTCCCACTTTCATTATTCCTCAGGCCCAGGAATGCGCGGCACGCAAGCCATCTTTCTTGTCACTGACAAATTTCTTTCTTCGACTGCGAAGGGAGAGAAGCCCTTCCTTGCTTGCGCTACCATTGGCGAGGCATCCTGGCAGTGCACCTGTGCCTTGTAACCATATCCTCTCCTTGAGCAGGGGCTTCATGCCGGCCTGACAGACTCGGGAGATCGATTTCCTGCCCTTTTCTAAAAGCTCGGGGTTACAGGTTCTGTCTGGACGAGGGAAGACCTTTTTAGAAATCCCTGCAGCAAAAAGAAAAAACCAAAACAACCAGGAAGAGCAGGGGGAGCCCTGGATTTCCCTTAAGAAGAGAGTGTGGCTAAGAACTCTTGTGGCATGTGGTTGTGGAGGAAATGCTGCTTCTGTTTCATGCTGGGCTGCTACCTTTTAAGCTGGCAAGTTACATTGGAAGCTGCCTTCTAACAGGCTAGGAAAGTGGTTGTCAACCAGTGTGCCGTGGCACTCTGGGGTGCCTTGAATGATAGTCGGGGTGCTGCGGGCAGCACTGGTCTCTGTCCCTCTTTCCTCCCTTTCTTCATCTGAAGCCTTCTCATGTCTCAGCCTCCCAAAGGCTTGCGTGGCTGTTTGTTGAGGCAGCCCTGGCTACAAGCACCTATGGGTGCCTATGGGGTGCCTATGGGGTGGCCAGAGGATGCTGGTTGTCAAGAACTGAGGTGGCCTTGGAGTAAGCAAGCAAATGAGCAAGGGAGCCCAGCCAGCCAGTCCACCAGCCCTTGGGAATGGCTAAACAATTGGGAGGCCAGGCAGGCAGGCACTGTGCTGGCCTTTCTTGTGTTTGCTGTGTGCAAGGCCTGCCTGGGAGCTGAGTGTCCGGTGCTGAAAGGGAGCCTTTCCATCATGTAAACCCAGTGGTGCCCACTGCTGCCTCCCAAGGTAAGGTGTTAGCCTCATGTTCACCTCTGGCCAGTCTCCGTTGGGCCACCAAGGCTGGGGCCCTGTGAGGCAGTGTGAAGAGGCACCTCTCTTTGGGGTGGGGGGTGGGAGCTCAGGGACCAGGGGTGGCAGTAGCGACTGCTCAGAGGACTCCCAAGGAGAGGGGAGAGGAGAGGAGGCTGAGGGAACACTTCACAAGGGAGAGTGTTCAAAAAGGGGTGACGGTCTGCTGCCTCTGCCAGAAAGGGGTGACATAACTGGGCTCCTGAACCCCACAGAGGTGCCACAGAAAGAATGTAGTTGGTCAAAGGAGCCGTGGACTCAAAAAGGTTGATTGGTTTAGGACATTGGTTTAGCTGTCCCAAGATTGTCTCTCCTTCCTGGCAGTGACTCTTTCCAGAGTCAAAGCAGAGATCTTTCTGATTACCTGCTGCTGATATATTTTACCAGAAATGTGAAGGATTGGATGTGCAAAGTGTGTGCTCAGCCATTGAGCTGCCACACAGCTTGCAGCAGGAGGCATTCTAACCACTGCACCATGCTGCCTTCCCTCTTTTCATTTGGCCCAGCTGAGTGGAGAGTTCCTTGGACAGGTGCTTGTATGCTGGACAAAGTGAGCCCAAACAACGTTTTCATATAGCGCAGACTCTTTATATGATATTAACCTTCTTTTGTTCTTTGCATGCTGTGTATTTAGGAAGAGATTTCTAAAGGAGAGTCCGTTGGGGTTGATTTTGGAGGACTTGGGTTCAAGTTCCACCTTCACCAAGTGCAAGTTGTGTGGCCTTTTGTTGATCGACAAAGTCACTTCCCATTCTTGGCTTTGGTTTCCTGTCTGTAAAAAAATAGAAATAATTGTTGACTGTGGGTTTCATCTGACGAAGACAGCGCAGAATCGGAATAATTGGTGGAGAGGTATACAAAGAAAAGAAAAAAAAATTATGTATGCTACCACAGCAGCTTGTATGATGTATACCCAAAAGTGGAAAGAAGAAACAGTTTCAACGAAAGGAGACTGGCAATTAAAACTGATGGAATATGCAGAAATGGTGAAAGTTAATGGAAGAATATGAAATCAAGATGAGAGACTCATTATGACTTACTGGAGAAAAATCTTTTGGTTATTTGAAGACGCATTGTAAACAACTTAAAATGTTAGCAGGGTTGGCATAAACTGGTACAGTAATGGATAACTAAAAGAGAATATAATGGGAAGTTAATAAATAGATTTAAATTGGATATGCAGTAATAAAAAGATATAAAATAAGTAACCGCAGAAAGGAGGGGAGGGAAGTAGAAGAAAATGCGGATTGATATAAAGATGATGATGATGATGAGGTAAATATATGTAAAATGAAAAGTGAAATTATATATATATATATATATATATATATATATATGACATAGAGCAGAATCATATTTCCCAGCATAGAAATTACTGTTTTAATCTTTGGAAATTAATAGTTTCATGGATTATAAGATCCTGTCCCAGTGGATGTAGACCAATTGATTACAATCTTGACACTTTAAGGACCTCTGTAGCCCTCGATTTGTGCTTTGTTTTCAAGGCCTAAGATTGCACACATTTCTCAGCAATGTGCTGCCTCACCCACTGGGCCAGCCTATAATTTCGTGCAGTGATTCCCTTGCTCTCCTTTCCCCAGCTCCAGGGAACCTCTGACGACTTGCTCTGAAAAGAGAACTGTGGATATCTCGTAGATGACGGCTATGGAACAATGACCAACAAGGTTCTATCCCAGTCTTATCACTTTCACCGCACACCACCAGTAAGCAGAGAAAGAAAATGGCTGTGCCACAGATGTCCATGGATCATGGGGAAGACGTAATAAAACCATGCCTACTAACAGTGACTAAAGACACACCTCTGAACTCGGAAGTTAAAATGTGTGTGTAAACCCCAAATTGAAAAAAGTGGATAGAAATCTTAAGCGCACTAGAAACAGAATAGTTCTAGTTGCATGTGACACAAAAAATGCAGTAAGGTTGGAACATGACCTTCTTACATGATTATTAGTGCCGTATATTGTATTTATCGTGGGTGGCGGGTGGCGCTGTGGGTAAAAGCCTCAGCGCCTAGGGCTTGCCGATCGAAAGGTCGGCGGTTCAAATCCCCGCGGCGGGGTGCGCTCCCGTTGTTCGGTCCCAGCGCCTGCCAACCTAACAGTTCGAAAGCACTCCTGGGTGCAAGTAGATAAATAGGGACCGCTTACTAGCGGGAAGGTAAATGGCGTTTCCGTGTGCGGCTCTGGCTTGCCAGAGCAGCGATGTCATGCTGGCCACGTGACCCGGAAGTGTCTCCGGACAGCGCTGGCCCCCGGCCTCTTGAGTGAGATGGGCGCACAACCCTAGAGTCTGTCAAGACTGGCCCGTACGGGGAGGGGTACCTTTACCTTTACCTTTACTATTGTATTTATCATCTGTTAACTATTTAATGATTACATTGTTCTTCTTGTTGTTGTTGTTGCTTAGTCGTTTAGTCGTGTCCGACTCTTCGTGACCCCATGGACCAGAGCACGCCAGGCACTTCTGTCTTCCACTGCCTCCCGCAGTTAACTCAAACTCATGCTGGTAGCTTCGAGAACACTATCCATCTCATCCTCTGTCATCCCCTTCTCCTTGTGCCCTCCATCTTTCCCAACATCAGGGTCTTTTCCAGGGAGTCCTCTCTTCTCATGAGGTGGCCAAAGTATTGGAGTCTCAGCTTCACGATCTGTCCTTCCAGTCAGCACTCAGGGCTGATTTCCTTAAGAATGGAGAGGTTTGATCTTGCAGTCCATGGGACTCTCAAGAGTCTCCTCCAGCACCATAATTCAAAAGCATCAATTCTTCGGCGATCAGCCTTCTTTATGGTCCCGCTCTCACTTCCATACATCACTACTGGGAAAACCATAGCTTTAACTATACGGACCTTACTGATTATATTAAAATCAGTTAAAACAATACGCATGACCCTCAGTCGATTCAAAAATCCCAAACAAGTATCGGTACATTTAACTAACTAACTCTCTCACTCTCACACAGCTGCTGAAAAACACTTTAAATGCTGTGTGTGAAATCTTAGTCATGATGAGATCCCATAATACCGCCTAGGAAACTTATTTTACAATTTCACCTTGTCCAAAATGCGACACCGAAACTGGTGCCAAGCCACAATCCCATCGCCAGTCACTGCCAAGCTTCTGCCATCTTAGAAATGCCATATACATCTTGATAGATGTGAAAGCTAAGTCAAATGTGGGCTGCATTCTTGGAGATGGGGAGCCATTCTTTACTTCTGTGGCTTCTATAACCTTTTGATTTCGGCTTGTTCCTCCTTGTCATTGTGGTGTGTGGGTTTTACCTTTTTTTTTTTACATTAACGTTAGATTTAGAAGCATTAACCTCACGAGAAGGAAACTACGGTATGAAGATATTTCATGCGCTGTAGCCCATCAAACTGTGGTGAAGAGCTTTAAATTCAACAGTGCTAACTGCAGAAAACTCCAGCTTCTGACATGTTCTCTAAAATCTGCTTGAGATTAGGCCTTCAAAATAAATCTGAGGGAAAGGAATGTTTTTGTGTGGAGATATTAGGACCAGCTTGAGCTGGAGACCATCTTGGCAACTAGGGGTGGACCTCCCTGATGTTTAAGGAAAGGCAAGCTCCATTTCAAATCCTTTCGGAAATTGCCATTTTGATAGAATAACATTACAGGCAATCTCTCATATTTAGCATGTTTGTTTCATGCTCTGCCAGTCAACCCACTGGAACAATGATAGAACCTCCAGGGCAGGTCATGGCTTGGAAATCATGGAACAATAGATTCAGATTGCAATAAATATGTTTCTCTCCCCCTCCCACTTTTGAATGAAAATAGTATATATTTTTCTTTGGGAAACTACAGCTCAAGTTGCTTTATAAATATGCTTACTGGCAAACATGTTAGGTGGATTTCCCCCCCCCCCCACCTAATGTGTTCAATGAAACTTACTCTGGGTACCTATATATATAGGATTGCATCCTTAATCTGTGGTTATTCTGTGGTTGATATTTAATTGTCAAAGCCGTGAAGGCTGAGAATGAAAGGTGCATTTATTAATTTTTGGGACTATTTTGGTCCTGGGGTTTTTTTTTACTGCAATGGAAAAATCACACTCTGAAGCACATTTCCTTCCGGTGACTAAACCTGCCACTGCCTCTAAACAGGTAGGGTTATGTGTTTCTCATTTTTTTTTTTTAAAAAACCAGGCACAGTTTGTGACCTATAATGCCACAATTACATTTTTGATATTAAAAAAAAAAAAGCTTTAAATTGCTTCAAGAACTCTTGGACAATGTGATGGGAGATGTTTGTATTCACTCCATGCCACATAATGATCTCCAAGAACTTCTTCTGAATATTGCCATCCATGAACCACATCTGGATAGCAGAGAGCACATCCCAATCTCTGCCCCATATTTATTTAACATCTTTCTCTTGGAGGCTAACCAAAGCTTGGGCTTGAGCATCTATTGGAAGTGTTAGCCCTCATTTTTATTTGTCCTGGCTTCTTGAGCCAGGACAGGGACGCGGACTTATAAAAAATATTGGGGGGGGGGGGGCGGGAAAGCTCATGAATAATAAATAAGCTCATGAATATGCAAATAAAGTGGCGCCGCCTCCTCGTGAGCGAATAGGGGAGAGCGTGCTGCGCCTATTAATCAGCTCCAAAGGAAATTGGGTGGAGCTTTTGCTCGGGAGGGAGGGCAGGAGGCATGCAGCCCGCCCCTCCCTGTGCATTTTGGGCTGGGGGAGGGGCGGCGATGGCGCTCTGCTGGAGGGGCGCCGGAGATTATTGGGGGGGCGGAGCCCCCCCAAACGAATTTTTGAGGGGGCTCGGGCCCCCTCAAGCCCCATGGAGTCGGCGCCTATGAGCCAGGATGACTACAGCTGAGGATTAGGAGTTTTTCACATCTGCTCCAAGTTTCCACAATTCCAAGAGCTGGAAAAAGATCAAGATGGAGTCCACAGGTTAACTCTCCCTGGCTTTCTTGTGCATCTCACATCTCACGGGAGGTCTATCTGTGTGAGCAGTTCAGTGCTGGAGGAAGGGACTTAAAGAGATCCGCAGAGCAGCACCCATGAGTAAACCTGAGTTTCAAAATAGGAAAACCCTGCTGATTGATTTATGGAGCTCTGTGAGGACCCTCTTCAAGCATAACGCAGTTGCACCAGTTATATAGTTAAATGCCTAACCACCTTGGGGGAAAGACATCCTCCCCAGCTTTAACATCCAGCTGCCACTCTCCTGCCTACTTCATTATCAGACTGTCTTAGAAGGGACACGGTACTTTAGATGTGCAGGGATCCTGCCCCAATCTGTATGCTGACAGAGCCCTTTCAAATGCCAGCTGAACATACGGATGGAAGTGCATGGGGATGAGGACACCTAAAGTCTCATGAAATCAAGGCAGTAATCACCAGAAGGAAATCTTACTCCCTCAATTCTCAGTGGTGAACTGACCCTCTGTATAGGAAGAATGGGTCTTTTCAGGGCTTTTGAACCCAAGGCTCATAAATGGGTTCCCTTGATGTTCTTCAGAGGCTTTGCCTGAGGAGGAATTCCAAAATTCATTGAAGAAAGCAAAGTTGAAATTTTGTTGCTAGGGGGGTAACCTCAGGGTGAGAGAGAGAGAGAGAGAGAGAGAGAGCAGGGGGAGAAACAGTTTCATTTTTGTATCTGAGGCCTGTTTGTGTGGTTGAGTCTGTTACTCTTGTCAAGAAAAACAAAACACCAATACAGAGTGACAGTTTTCAGTTAAGTTGAAACTTATTTAGGTTTCTCCCTTGACCTTCCCCTCATGTGCAACAGAATAGCACCAAGCTATTAAAAAGTCTGGTGTGTGGTGCTGATCAATAATATACAATAAATTCAAACAGGATATACTTAAAGCAGGTTCTTCTGCCTCTCTATGTTAGAACTTCACAGAAAAAGTTAAAATCTTTATTGTCCTTTACAGTGGAATGGATACACTGCTACAAACAGCCCACTGCTACAACAAACCACGGTCCTCAAGGACCGAAACTTACAGCCTCTTCAGAGGTTTATGAGAAATTTACTTTCCACTTCTTTTAAACTAAATTAAAGACATTTGGATGCTGTTTGGCTTTCTGCAGTTAGACCAGCCTGGCTTTCTATCTTTTATTGCTGTATGAGTTGCAGAGAGGATGGGATGGGGAAATCCTTGATTTCTTTTTTGGACAAAATAATGCATCCTTTGAATCAATATGCTGAACATGACCCAATAACCTGCCCCCCCCTACAAACAAGCCCCACTGTAACCAACTGAATGCAACCAATCAAGCTCTAGACCCCCTAACCTCTTGCAATGTATGTGTATGTATATATATATGGACACACACACAACTTATCCACCTGATGCTGACACAAACCCCCATCTCTCTCTCTCTCTCCCTCTCTTTCCCCCCAATCACAAGTTGTCGATGACAAAAGTGTGTCTCACTACATGCAAGCTAACTGTGAAAAAGACTCGATGGTTCGAAAGGGGAGACAAAACATGTAGTTTCCCCACATTTGTTTGTTTTGTAGCACAATAAAAACCTTTAATATAAACTAATTCATAAAAAGTAGTGACAATCTGTATGTATTCAAAATGGCACCATCTTATGTGCAAGGGGGGAAATATCAGGAGGCTTGTGGGAAAGGTACAAAACCTTCAGGGGCAAAAATAGAAAATAATCTCAAGTGGGAGGGAGAAGGAGTTGCCTCCAAACAACCCTATGAGAACTAAGCATGGGAATCAGAGGATGGGGAAGGGAATCAAATTGCAGATTGTGGAAAAGAGGGTGGCTGGCTGGCTGGTTCCTCAAACAGGCTGGGAAATGACAACAACAGGAGGAGGAACACTCCGCATTACAAGTTGTGAGATTCTACACCACTCCTGTTTTTGACTTTGCACACACACATGCAAAGGAATTAACAAAACAGGGCAAAACAGTTTGACTATTTACGGCTTTTCTGTGTGTGTGTGTGTGTGTGTGTGTGTGTGAGAGAGAGAGAGAGAGAGAGAGAGAGAGAGAGAGAATCTGTAAGGCTTTGTATGAAGGTCGGAACCTTGCAAAAAGGTTTCTGAAGTTGTCTCTGTGATAAATCATTGTGTGACTTTGTCCATTTTTATTTCCCCTTTACCTAAATTGTCTCTGCACACCCTTTTCTAAAGTACACATTTGAGAAATGCATTGGGCTGGTTGTGAGAATACGTCTATTTTCCTCCCCGTCAGATAACAGGCCCTTGTTTCCTTAAAAAAAAAAAAAGCAAAAAGCTCAATGGCAGCTGTTTTGGCAGCTGCAAAGAAGGGTAAACAAAATACCATTTTCAAGTTTCCACATATTTCTCATATTACAGCCATCCAGGGACTGAATCAATACAACAAAAATTCTCAAAAGCGGGATTTTCATATCCATTTGCTAGCAAGCAGGCAATATATTGAAACGGCAAGTCCTGAAAAGCAAAGGAGGTGTAGGAATGAAATTGCAACACAGAAAACACTTAGCAGGGTGGTGTTATGCAAAACAAACCCATCGGGATGTCATTTTTATTGGGAGTAGGGGTGGCTGGGGGGGTGGAACACCTGTTTTCAATTGTCTGGAATAAACCTGCGCAACTCATGACCCACCAAGCCAAATAAATACAACCCAACAGCCAGGCTGTCAAGCTTAGAGATATGTTTGACAGCAATTAGAATTAGATCTACCATCTGACGAACCTGTTTAATGCCTTGCAAGGAAAGCCCACTCGTTCATATGCTTCATTTGTGGTCGAGGACAGTTATGAACTCTTTCATTTGTACAGTTGTAAATTCTCAGAACGTATTTTGTATAGCGCACCATCTAGCTAGATCTGTGTTTATTGGATTTGATTCCTTTGCTATGGCTTGTGGCTGACTCAAATAAAGGTTTTATCCATCTATCTGACAGCCCAGGTCCAGCCCTCTCATTAGCCCTCTCATTAGGTCCAGCCCTCTCATTAGCAAGATTAATACTGTCCAGGCAGCAGGTATGGGGGCACCTACCTCCTAATGGATAGCACATTGTCAAGTATTGTGTTTATTATAATTCTGCCATGACAGGAGTACCATTCAGACACCTAAATATCTTGCCTGCTTTTTCACTCACAGGCAGGCAAAAATTAGTTGAGCCCTCGGTCAACCATCTCATGATGTTGGGCTTTGAGAGTTGCAAACTATGCAGGCTGGATTTAAAGCTGCAATGTGGGTGGTGCTGTGGTCTAAACCACAGAGCCCAGGGCTTGCTGATCAGAAGGTCATAGTTCAAATCCCCACAACGGGGTGAGCTCCTGTTGTTCGGTCCCTGCTCCTGCCAACCTAGCAGTTCGAAAGCATGTCAAAGTGCAAGTAGATAAATAGGTGGTACCGCTCTGGCGGGAAGAAAAAAAAGGTACCTTTTATCATATGTGGTGGACCTGTAATATAACTTTAAAATTCTGGGAAATGACATATAGTGAAATGGGGGGGGGGGGAATGTTTAAAATAACCTTTGTTAAAAAAAAAACAGAAGCTTTTTTATTGGGTAGCAAGATTCCAAAGGATCAGAGGAAATTGTTCATGTATGCCACACGGCTGCTTGGATATTGCTAGCCCAGAGATGGATGGAAGAGACAGCCCCGAGCAGAGAAGAATGGCAAATCAAGTTGATGGATTATGCCAAAATGGCAAAATTAACTGGGAAGCTCAGAAATCAAGAAGAAATTTTTAAAAGAATGGGAAATGTTTATACTGTATATACAAAATCATTGTAAACAGGTTAAAATATTAGCAGGATTTTAAATACACTTGTAATATAACATAATGTACAGATAACTTAGGAAGATGAAAAATCGGAGAAGTATTGATATGCAGTTGAAAATAGAATTAAAAGGAACCATGGAAGGGATGGGGACAGATTCAGATTAATCTTGATATTTCGATTTTGTACTATGGTTTGTTGTATATTTACTTTTTTGAAAATCAAATAAAAAAGATAATAAAAAATAAAATAAAGCCACATAAACCGGTTCCTACATGCATTCGCACACCCATTTTTATCTTCTACCCAGGCAAACCAGAAATGCGACCAACTTTCAAAGACTCATGCCAGTCAGGCAAAGCATGAAAGGAGGGTTGCGGAGAGGTGGGACCTAAGGAGAAGGGGTGTAGCTGGGGAGTGTTCCAAGAGCCAAACAGAGAGGACTGGAGGGCAACATTTGGCTCGTGGGGCTGAGCTGCCCTAATCCCCACTTTCCCCTCTTCCTGACTGAGACTGACAGCTTGGCTCTTCAGCAGAGATTGCATTGCCTTTGATTTTCTCCCCTGATTTCTTTCTCATGCTATGAGGTGCAGGAAACATCTAGTTCTGTATCTGTTTTTCTTTTTTTAAGCTGAGATTTCTGCCGTGACTCATTCAGCGTATCCACTGGAAGACAGGAAGGTCTTCCCCAGATCCTCATTTCACTCCTGGTGGTGACTTTAAAGAGAACCATCTATTCCCCCCGCATCTCCTCTTGCCACCCTGTTCCCACTTCCTCCATCCCACACCAGAATACTTAAAGGCTGGCTCCTGCACTGCCGTTCCTTTGCGACTACTTTGCTCGCTCTGCAATCAAGTTTCTGCCAGCATGTTCTAAAATTACATAGTTTATGTCTGAGTGGAAGACTAGTGGGTGCTGAAGCTCTGCTGTGTGAGTGGTCAGTCTGTTCATACTTTCCTGTGAGTTGGACGGCTTCTTGGTCATCACAACTCCTGCCAAGGAAAACATCTCCTCTTATAAACACGATGTGTATAATTTTACTGGGCTGAGGGCGGTGGTGGCGAAAGTTAGCACTTTGCCGTTTCACCACTGCCCACTAATAGGTTTCTTCAAATCCTTACTAAGTGAGTCACGAAGGGACTCTGCTAAGAATGACTCAAAAAGCATCCCACAGTTTATTACACAATTTGGTGAAGTTTTATGAGGTAGCACTGAGTGTCCCATGGAAAGGAATTCCGGCCCTGATGCCTACTAGGAGGTATCTCATTTGCCAGTCAAAGACCTCATATTCATCATTGTCCTTTCATATTTCCTTCCTAAACTTTTCAAGGTTCTCCAGATGAACAATTGCCTTAGCATTGTCTCAACGGGGACATGACGGGTTGAAAGAAAACCAGATGTTTGTAGAAGGTGCGATGAATGATTAAACAAGAAGCCTTTCCTTGTAAAAGCAACCCCTCTGGTCGTCTGCTCAATAGCAAGACATATTTGTAAATGGTATTATTCACACAGCCACTTGGGGAGGGGATGGAGTTGGCCTGGTCAGCAAAGTGTCACTTTCTTTCTTACTTCAAACTATGAAGCTGTAGGAGGGCACAAATTAAAAAACAACAACCCCCCAAAAGCTGTCACTAGTAAGGCTGCCAAGTTGTGATTTTATACACACCTGGTGAGCAGAGACAGGGATTGGAATGACTAGTCAAGGGACAGATTCTAATGATTTTTTGGTAGATAAGTATGTACACTCCTGAGGGTTTTTAAAAAATATCATTTGTATTAGTTTTTCAAAGGTTTTAACTAATTTACTTAACATAAAATATATCATTCACTTATATTTTTCTTTTTGGCTTCCCATCCTTTCCGCCCTGATGCTTCTATTCAAATCCTTAATTGCTGCATTATACTTTTTACTAACACCCCAACTCCATCTTATCATTCATTTCCCCCCATGCCATTCATATCGCAAATCCTGCTCGCAATTCATATCGCTAAAATACTTTGACAGATAGTTCAAAAAGGCCTCCAATTTCCCATAAATGGTTCATCGTTTTGATCTCTTGGTTTTCCACTCAATTTTACCATTTCAGCATCATCCATTAATGTTATAAGCCATTTTTCTTTGGTTGGAATCTCATCCTCTTTCCATTTCTGTGCATCACCCCTGAGGGTTTTGATGGGAGCCAGGATCTAGTAGGTTTTTCTTTTTTAAAAAACAGGGTAGGGTTGATTAGGAGCTTCTGGTGTACTTGGATGGTGAATTGCAATCACTGTCTTGCCATCAAGTGGAATGGCATTTAACAGGGTAACAACAGAAAATAATAGACACTGATCCGAAATACAAAAGCAATTAAAAAAAAAAACTTTCCTTGCACTCAATACCATCATTACTTGCTTCAAAATTGTGCTAATTTACATGCCTCCTGAAGATACAACAAACATGTAGCAGCTGTTGAATGTATCTCATCAGTGGGGACTCTTTTGACTTGTAAATATTAGGTTTTCGGTTAAAGGCATACAATCCTATGGAATGAAGAGTTCCAAGAGGGCAGCTTGGAAATATCTGTCATCTCTCAAAAAGTTCCAAAAAGCAAACAGGAGACAAAGTATTATCTGCACTGAGAGTTCAACAGTCATGTGGTGCAGCTTTTGTTGGGCTGTACCATTTCAGAGTGCAGAAATAGGGGACACATGCTTGAATGCTTCCCCAGATTTTATAAAAAGAAAACACTAATTCTGTACCTACAAAACTGACACATCCAAAAAAAGGATAATGTCAGTGTAGGTGTATGCCTGCTTCCCACAAAACTGTGTCCAACGTGGCTCACAACATATCAAATGAACAAGAAGTACAACTCCAAAACCTTTTAGAAACAATTATAAAGCAAAGGTAAAGGGACCCTTGACCATTAGTCCTGACCCCTGGTAGGTCCAGTCGTGGCCGACTCTGGGGTTGCGGCACTCATCTCACTTTATTGGCCAAGGGAGCTGGCGTACAGCTTCCGGGTCATGTGGCCAGCATGACTAAGTCGCTTCTGGCAAACCAGAGCAGCACACGGAAACGCCGTTTACCTTCCCACCAGAGTGGTACCTATTTATCTACTTGCACTTTGACGTGCTTTCGAACTGCTAGGTTGGCAGGAGCAGGGACCGAGCAACGGGAGCTCACCCCGTCGTGGGGATTCGAACTGGCGACCTTCTGATCAGCAAGTCCTAGGCTCTGTGGTTTAACCCACAGTGCCACCCGCATCCCTCAGAAACAATTATACATCACAATAAAAAAAAACACCATTCCATGTAACATTTTGTGAAGTAATACAAAAAAGCTAACATAATTTAGCAGCTTAAACTAAACAATATTGTATAAAATATTGTTACGCTCCACCCTAAATTCCAAGCATGAAAGGTCTTTCAGTGTTGATGCTCCCATAGAACTTGCTTCCCAATTAGGTTTCCAGGGCAGGCCCCAAATCCAGCCCAGAGCAAAGATGTCTCCATCTCCAGCTTTCAGCATCTGGATTTTCTGCTCACACCCAAAAGAACTCTGGCTATTGTTCTCCTATGTACCAGCCAGGTGAGGGAAGTGTGGAAAAGTCCTACACATTTGTCTGTGGCACAGAGCAACATCTTTGGATATGCTAAATTGCGGTACTTAACTAGCCAGCCAAAGCCATTGCCTTGAAAAGAATCTCATTTGGCAGGCTTTATGGAATCATAGAAATGTAGAGTTGGAAGGGAACCTGAGGGTCATTCAAGTCCAACCTCTGACAATGTGGGAATCTCAACTAAAGCATTCATGACAGAAGAGCATCCGCCGAATTCAGCAGGCACACAAGCCGTGAGCTTTTCCTGCGAGTTCTCTTCCACTGACGAAAACAGTGCTGGCTTCTCCACCAATTCCTCCCTCTCCCACTTTTCCACAGTAGGGTCCTGGGTAGTAGAGAAATCAGTTGGTAGCAGCTCATGCTGGCTAACAGAAACCTTCAATTTCTCCCACTCCCCTTTTTCCACAGCAGGTTCAAACATATTTGGGACTTACAAGGGGACATGAAGGAAATAAGCCCTTCCTTGTTTGTCTCAAAACATCTGGTATTTAGCGGCATACTGATAGGATAGGAGAGATCCTGTACATAGATTTTCAACACGCACAGAAATGCTATATGGATTAATGCAAGAAAAACAGACATGCTCAAACACATGCGGGAAAAGATTATCTCTTTCCTTTGCTGCTCTTCCAGCTTGACGAAAACACTGCCTTCTTAAACCCAATGTGAGACGCTTCGTATAGAAGCACTTGCTCACGAAAGCTGTGTGCCTGTTCCACTTGTTAATTGATGGCAGAACTTATTCCACTCTTTCCGAGATCTGTTTCTGTGAGGAACCCCAGGGAATAAATTACTTCGCGCACAGGTATTTGTAGCACTTAGTCGCTTTCGTGTAAAACGCTGAATACAATATTGTCCTGTGTAAATCTCCTAGGATTAGCACTTTGATTAAACCTGAGACTTGAAATTCTTGCCCTGAAGGAATGGAGACAAAGAGATTTGCTTTGGGGCTCCCTGCACCTCAGAAATGATGATGGTGAAGGAGGAAACTTGTTGACTCTTGGGTCTAACAAGCCCAAGCTCTAAACGTCTTTTTAATGCAAAAAGAATTTTGAGCAAAATAATTTAAAATATGTATCAAAATGGGTCATGTTCTAAGCATAGACATCAATGCTGACATGGGCAAAACACATCTGTCAGTTAATAAGATCTTGCTCTGTGTATGTAGGGAGATTGATAGCCAGTCAAATGATTTCGAATGTGTGTATGACAATCTGCTTGGGAGTATCTAAATGCAGGTGGGGAACTGCTTGTATGAATGGTGAATTGTATCTAGAGTTGTACTCCTGTAGCCTTATTGGAGTTCACCGATTGGTTCTGCGTTGCTCCGGGACAGGAGGAAGGAAGTCAAATGACACCAAGGTTGGTTCAAAGAAAGAGTTTATTCTGCTCTCTGGATAGCAGAAGGCACTTGCGTGGTGAGTCCACAGCAAGTCCAAAGAAATGACAAGTTTCATGCAATATATATATCCTCCAGACACCCTCTACCTCTTCCCCAGCCACGTCAGCTTGTACACGCAGGTTGACATCACATATGTTCCTGCTCTGGCACTCTTAACCATAAAAGGGATTTCCTTCCTGCACTCCTGACCATAGAAGGATATCCTGTTCCTACTCCTATCTTGGAGCCAGAGGTCACCATCTCAAAGGACACGCTCTGACACTGTTCCCAGACTTGGTCTGTGCGTCTTTTTATAAGATAAGACACAGACGCGTCTGTGTCTATTCTACTGGTAGAGTCAAGGCCAGCCTTGCCGTCACAAACTGATAAAAGAGAGAGCTGTGTTCTTGTCAGGCATTTGCTCAAGGGCTCAAGTTTATGCATTTTAGCTAAGGAAAAATAGGGATTTTGGTGCAGTTTAAAAACTGCCTGCACAGTCAGTTTTGGGTTTGGGAAACCCATTCCTTCACTCCAGGGTACCTTGAGAAGTTCAGCTTCTTGAGGTGACTTGGACCATTCTATTTCTATGATTATGAGACTTTTGAGTTGTCTTAGAGTTCCAAACTTGGAGAGTAACTTATGGGTCCCTCTGTAGGTTATGCCTTGCAATCTTATCTTTCAATGGCTTGGTAACAACCAAGAGAGCAAGCCTCAATTGGTGTTGTTACTCTGCTTTAAGCTTATTTTCTTCCCTTGTTCTTGTATAATAAGAAGAAACAAATAAAATTAATTTATTTTGAATTGATCTATGATTCTGTGCGTTCTTTGTATGTGTTTCCTATTGTATTCAGGTTGATTTGACACCCCCCCCCCCCGGCAAAAAACAGTATGATTATGTCAGTTTTAATTTGTTCATATTTATGATATCAGCTTTCCATAACCAGTACACATTATTCTATTTCATAGAAATCTGATGTCCAGATCCCAGTTTGCAGCTTTTGGGTATGTTGGGTTGGAATACGGACTGTGTATACCCCATACATTTGAAGCACATTCCCACCCAACCCTGGGAACTGTAGTTGGTTAAGGGTGCTGAGGGTTCTTGGGAGATCCTTATTCCTCTCACCGAGCTACAGTAGTGGTTTAACAGTCAATCCCTCTTCCCAGGGAACTCTGGGTATTGTAGATCTGTAGGGGGGGGGCAGTTATTAACTCTCAGAACCCTTAACAAGTTACAGTGGCCAGGATTCTTTAGGGGAAGACTGTTTAAAGTAGTACAGTGGTACCTCGGGTTAAGTACTTAATTCGTTCCGGAGGTCCGTTCTTAACCTGAAACTGTTCTTAACCTGAAGCACCACTTTAGCTAATGGGGCCTCCTGCCACCGCCGCGCCGCTGGAGCACGATTTTTGTTCTCATCCTGAAGCAAAGTTCTTAACCGGAAGCACTATTTCTGGGTTAGCAGAGTCTGTAACCTGAAGCGTATGTAACCTGAAGCGTATGTAACCTGAGGTACCACTGTATTACAAAGCTTTAAAATATAGCATGGATGTGGGCTTTATGGACCTTCATTGAGTATGTTTGAGGGTGTAGACCAAGGAGTTCGGCCAAAGACATCACAAAAATGGTGAGTTTTGAAGAGGATTCTGATGGAAGAGACTGGTAGCATAATGCGGGAGTTCTTTCTGGGAAGGATTGGTAAATATTCCAGTTCTCTGCCATCGTCTGAGTCATGATATATTCTTGACATGGCCTTCAGTGCTGTCTAAGTTACCTCAGCCCGATCTTGCCATATGCTTCAAAGCAGAAATACAATTATCCCTTGGAAGTGCCCATTCGTTTCTTCCTTTTCCACTGCCAGTTCTGCGTATGGAGTGTGGGTGTTTTCTTTCCCCCCTTAGTGTCCATAGGAAATCTTACTCATCAATATGACTAGCTACACGAACCACTCGATTATTATCCTTCAAACATGCAGAGGGCCTCTTGACTAAACCAGCTGTCAGCGTTAACAGCAGCCACTCCTTCAGGAAAGGAACAAGAATCCCCCCACCCATTCTGTTAAATCAGAGCTTAGTCACTAAAAGTTATTAATGGGAAAAGATTTGAGTGCAATCATGGATTCAGTCAGAACAGGTATGGAAAGTTTAGGGGTTTAGACTTTTTTTAAACCCTACTCTTCAGTAAATGGTTTAAATCACATAGAAAAGGCACCACAAAATTTACATGTCTGCTGCAGAGTGATTTTTGATACGCCCTCATTGCAAAGTGTGTGGTGGAATATATAAACTTGTGCCAGCTTCACAACAATAACCCTATCAATTCCCCCCAATCAAAGTAGCCAGGGCATGCTGGATTCAGTGTGACAGTGCATTTAGCATCTGCTGCAATGGAATATTAATAGAGAATGACTAGGAGTTACCGTATTTTTCGCCCCATAGGACGCACTTTTCCCCCTCCAAAAATGAAGGGGAAATGTGTGTGCGTCCTATGGGGCGAACGCAGGCTTTCGCTGAAGCCTGGAGAACGAGAGGCATCGGTGAGCACCGACCCCTCTCGCTCTCCAGGCTTCAGGAAGCTATCCGCAAGCCTTGCGCGCCTGGGGGGAGTTCCCGCGAGCTCGCAAGGCTTGTGGGCGGCAGCCTGCAGCACGGAGCACGGGGCACCCTCCGGAGGACGCCCCGTGATTCGCGCAGGTGTCGGCAAGCCTTGCGCACCCGGGGGAGCTCCCCCCGGGCGCGCAAGGCTTGCGGGCGGCAGCCTGCAGCACGGAGCACAGGGCGCCCTCCGGAGGACGCCCCGTGCTTCGTGCAGGTGTTGGCAAGCCTTGCGCACCCAGGGAAACTCCCCCTGGGAGCGCAAGGCTTGCGGGCGGCAGCTTGCAGCGCAGAGCACGGGGCGCCCTCCGGAGGACGCCCTGTGCTTCGCGCAGGTGTCAGCAAGCCTCGCGCGCCCGGCGGGAGGTCCCGCCGGGCGTGCGAGGCTTGGGGCGGCAGCCTGCAGCCCGAAGCATGGGGAGCCCTCCGGAGGGCGTCCCGTGCTTCGGGCAGGTGTGCGCAAGGCTTGGGGCGGCAGCCGCGGCTGGGGGGGAAATAATTTTTTAAAATTCATTCCCCCCCCCCCAAAAAAACGAGGTGCGTCCTATGGGCCGGTGTGCCCTATAGGACGAAAAATATGGTAATTTTATTAGAAAGATGATCTTGGAGAACTGTTACAAAGGTGTCACAATGAAATTCAGTTGGGGGGATTTGAGGAAGTCAGATAACAATGAAAGTTAATTTGGATTTTATTTTTATAAATTTTTATTGGGTTTTCATTTTATATAAACATCACAAACACACAAAGACAAAAACAAAACATGTATAATTTCAAATACTTACTTTCTTAACCACTTCCCCTGACTTCCCCTCCCCCCCACTTCATACATCCCAATTCCAATAGTTAGCTCAGCAAGTCCTTATCTCTCATCCTTAGAATATTATTGTTGTTGTTATTTTTAACTTAAGTCTTCTTATTTAACCAAATTTGTCTTATTACAAATCTCTTATAAACATTTTACCTTTTTCTAAGGTCGACCCAAGTTCCCTAGCACAGATTCCCCTTTTTTTCCATTATATATTTGTCATACCAACTATACACAAAAGTCATAAATTTTTTAAAAAAATCTGCTCTCCCCCTCCCTTCCCCGGTTTCAGTCCCCTTCCGAAGAAATGTCCACAAAAACAGCTCTTAGCCTGGATTTCGCACATCCGAGGCCTTCAAATCTCTGTCTGTCTCTCTCCGCCGGTTTTGTTGGTAGTCCTTTATGTTGGTCATCAGGTCTCGAAGGAGCTCTGGTACAATGAAGTCAAAGTTGGGGCAAAACATTCCACTTTGGAGTGCAGTAAATTCAAAGTTTCTTCCAACCTGCTTTCCATGTTCAGAAGGGAAGTCCCAGTCATATTTGTTATTTCTTTTAAGACCAAATATTCCAAAAGCTCCAGGGGCTCCCTCTTCCATCTCAAGCAAGTTTATAATCCAAGAATCTTCTTCTTTGTACTCCACAAAAGTAGGCTTCTGGTTAGTACTTTCCACCTGTAGAAAGTTAATTTGGATTTTAGAAGTAATAAGTGTTTTTATTTTTCTTTCTTTTTTTCATTTAGTACAGTGGTACCTCGGGTTACATACGCTTCAGGTTACATACGCTTCAGGTTACATACACTTCAGGTTACAGACTCCGCTAACCCAGAAATAGTGCTTCAGGTTAAGAACTTTGCTTCAGATTGAGAACAGAAATTGTGTTCCAGCGGCACAGTGGCAGCGGGAGGCCCGATTAGCTAAAGTGGTGCTTCAGGTTAAGAACAGTTTCAGGTTAAGTACAGACCTCTGGAACGAATTAAGTACTTAACCCGAAGTACCACTGTATTGTAATGTGTTTTGCTTTGTATCTTTTATATGTTATATTTGTTATAAATGTGGAAAATCAATAAAATATTTTTTTAAAAAATAGAGAATGACTACCTTGCACCCCAGGCGAGGAGCATCTTTGGTACTACCCCTCTCATTTGTTCAACTTTTGAATATTTATATTTCATTTCATTTTGCAGCCCACTTGACAGTGTTGATGTGTCCTCTGCACGCATGACTCACCTCGTCATGTGAGATCCTGTGTTTCTTCCCGCACGTGTAACAGCAGCAGCAAACGGCAACACAACGTTGGCCATGCAGGTGGGCCCTCCCATCTTTATAAGTGAACAAGAAGTATTGTAAAATAGTATTTACAAGTCACTTGGCCACTGAATTCCATGAGCTGGTGACCTACCGACTAGAGTACTGCAGCCCGATCTATGCGGGGCCGCCCTTGAAGACTGAGGGTGGAATTCAACATAGCACTAAGTGGGGTATGCACACACAGGACAAGGCCCACTAGTGGAATGTGACTTTCCCTGCCTCCTCTCCCCTCCCTGATAGGTGGTTAAATAATAATAATAATAATAATAATAATAATAATAATAATAATAATAATTTATTTATACCCTGCCCATTTGGCTGGGTTTCCCCAGCCACTCTGGGCGGCTTCCAACAAAATATTAAAGTACAATAGTCTGTCAAACATTAAAAGCTTCCCTAAACAGGGCTAAAAGCTTCCCTAAACAGGGAAGTTGGAAGATATCAGGAAGATGTACACCAGAGATGGGAATCCTGCAGGATGGATGATGAAGCCTAGTTATGGTTGGACTGCAATTCATCCTTGTCCATTGGCCAGGCTGGCTAGGGCTGATGGGACTTGGCATCCAACAACATCTGGAGGGCCACAGGTTCCCTGATGTACACACACGCGCACGCACGCGCGTGCGCACACACACACACACACACACACACACAATTCAGCACGACAAGAATGGCAAAGTGGAAGATAATCAGCCTTTTCCCTAGAACACATTGCCTGCTTCTGGATGCGAAAAGAGAGGGAGTGAACCTTATACACCGCCAGGAGCTCTTTAGAAAAAAGGTAAAGGTAAAGGGACCCCTGACCATTAGGTCCAGTCGTGACCGACTCTGGGGTTGCGGCGCTCATCTCGCTTTATTGGCCGAGGGAGCCGGCATACAGCTTCCGGGTCATGTGGCCAGCATGACTAAGCCACTTCTGGCGAACCAGAGCAGCGCACAGAAACACCGTTTACTTTCCCGCTGGAGCAGTACCTATTTATCTACTTGCACTTTGACATGCTTTCGAACTGCTAGGTTGGCAGGAGCAGGGACCGAGCAACGGGAGCTCACCCCATCGCGGGGATTCGAACCGCCGACCTTCTGATTGGCAAGCCCTAGGCTCTTTGGTTTAACCCACAGCGCCACCCGAAAAGGTGGGGTTTAAATGTAATAAATAATAAGAAATGAGCAGGCCCTGTGTGCTGATTGGCCTGGCTGTTGGAAGTGCAACAGCAGAGATCATTTGGTGTGTGACTTAAGGGTTAATTGCATTACCAGTAAAACCAGCTAACCAAGTGGGTTGAGGAGGTGTTACTTAAGTTAACTTCTTAAGGATGTGTGTGTGTGTGTGTGTGTGTGTGTGTGTGTGTCTTTAGGCATGCTCATAAGATAGTAAATAGCCAGGGGTTTTTCTTTCGTCCCATAGTTATGCTTTTAGCATAAATTTCTGTTCAGTTACAGTTCTGCCTTACTTCCGGAAATCTCTCTCTGTACCTATGGCGGCATGTGTTTTCAGTTAATTACATTTGTTCCTGATTATTTTTGTTATGGCTGCAGGGAAAGGAAGGGGCCTTACTATCTCTGAAATGTGATGTGAATATCCGCAACCCCCGCCTCCAAAATCCAGCTTTTGATTCATTAACAAACTATCTTTGGGGAGCGGGGGCGGAGGGAGACTGCAGAGACTGTCTGTACCATTGACACGAAATACAACTCTTGTCTTTCAATACCGTTCCCCTCAGTTGTCTTGTTATAACCCTGGAGACCCTTATTTCCCGTATCAATTAATAATTCCATCTTTCCATCGGAAATAAAATAGGTCAAAACTATGCAAGTCCGGCAGAAATGAAACCAGATCCAAACTCCATTCAGGAGCAGGCTAAAGCTGGCTGAGCTAGCCTAAGCCTCACAGAGGGAAAACAAGCCTTTACACCACCCTTTTGAATTACACCACCCTTTCTGCTGGGTTGCCAGTACATGTGACTGAGCCCAGTGAGCTTAGGATCCAGCGTAAGTGGCCCCTCTCTGATCCCACCAGATGCCTCTTTCTCAGGGCTTCTGCCTGCTTAAGATTGGCTGGATCCTAATTCCGCTCACCTGAACAGCTCTTGCTATAGGATAGATGCCTTAGAAGAAGAAGAGTAGAAGAGTTTGGATTTGATATCCCGCCTTTCACTCCCTTTAAGGAGTCTCAAAGCGGCTAACATTCTCCTTTCCCTTCCTCCCCCACAACAAACACGCTGTGAGGTGAGTGGGGCTGAGAGACTTCAAAGAAGTGTGACTGGCCCAAGGTCATCCAGCAGCTGCATGTGGAGGAGCGGAGACGCGAACCCGGTTCACCAGATTACGAGACTACAGCTCTTAACCACTACACCACACTGGCTCTCAGGGAGCAGGGAAATCCCACCTCAAACTATTTCAGAAGCACAGGTCTACATCTGGTTCTTAACACTGACCCTCCAAGTGTCCCTATTTTCCAAGGACAGTCCTGGATTTACAGAAGCCACCCCAGTTTCTGATTTGATCCCAGAATATTCCACTTTTCCTTAGGACGTCCTTATTTTCATTGGAGAAACGATGGAGGGTATGGAGTTATGCGACCCCCGATCCAAGGAGATCAGTAACTACACAACTTTTAGAAGACATCGGAAGGCAGCCCTGTATATGGAAGTTTGAAAAAAAATGTTTAATGTTTTATTGAGTTTGTAGATATGTTGGAAGCCACCCAGAGTGGCTGGGGCAACCTAGTCAGATGGGCGGGGTAATAATAATAATAATAATAATAATAATAATAATAATAATAATAATTAGGACATGCCTGTTTTCATCAGAGAAAAGTTGGAGGGTATATTAACACTGATCTTCTGGTCTCTTGCAGAATGTCAGAGTTTTCTGTAGGTACTGTAATTTGCTAAGGGTTGCTGAAAACCGTAACTCTGGAAGTGCCCAGAACTCTTTGAAGGAAAGAATGTGTTTTGGATGTGTTTTAAAGGTATACTTAAGTACACAGTCAGAGAGAGCTGTGTGTTTTGAGCAGCCGAATAGTAAACATGGAACATCTTCCTGGGCTTAGGATATAAGAAAACTGTAGTAGGCTGGGGAAGTCTTCCTGTGTAATTTTCCTGGAGATATTTTTGGCTTGGAAAACAGACCCAGGAAGGACGAAGGCTGCGTGGGAAGCAATTGTGAAACAACCTCTACTCACAGGAAGAGTAGTAAAAACTCAGCGCATTATTTATAGAATGACTGTCAAGCTGACCAGCTCCCAGAGGAATATTTAACTTACCATCTGTTGCCTCTTCAGTCATTACTACTCAGCCTCTTCCGTCTCTCCAGCTGCTCAGAAGGCCCCTGAAGGAGGGATTCAGAAGGACAGTCGTCTCCTGGGGCTTCTCAGCTGGCAGCTGAACCCCCAAGATGCTGGCCTATAAATTCCCCATTTCAAGTGAAAAACCTCTTTTACATTCATCTAAGCCAGTCAAGTAGAAACATCTCATTTCCTCCGCTGGGAAGTCTATACAAGCCCTTCAAGCTATTGGGTAATTTTTGTATCAAGTCCAAAGCTACTTGTAAAGGACCACCCATAGAATCAACACCCCTTGCTCTCATTCAGGAGTGGCGAGGAGAGGGGAACAATATCTCCTTCCCCTACCTGGCCATATGTTTAATCATGGTTTCAGAAAAGCTCCTAATTAAACATAAAAGCCTTGTTCCTGAACTACTTTGGAACTGGGTCCAGTGTGAGGTAGGTCATCCTCAGGTTAGTCCAGGTTGGGTCGCCCTGATTCAGGACCCCTGAATCAAGACTGCAGGGGGGATGTGAGAGGGCTGTGGCAGCCTCCCAATCTACCCCACCTTTGGCTCCGATCCAAAGAGCATTGGGTTGCCCCACCCTTGGCTGACCCTAGGACCACCGCCCCACACTTGGGTCCAAGTAAGGTCAGGGGCAGGACTAATTTTGGGTGTGTCATTGTTTTGGTTTCTTACTATGGGGTGCATTTTTTAAGTTTTTCTGTTGTAAACCACCCTGTGATCCTCGGATGACGGGCGGTATATAAATTGAATAAATAAATTAAATTGAATTAGTGTTTTGAAATTCTAATTAAATACATAGCTAAGAGAAGGGTGGAGGCACCCTGCCTGAAATGGTGGGTGCCTCCCTCCCACAGACTCGCCCCCTTTGAAAAGAAAGCTGCTTGTGGACATCACCCACCCACAAGCTGCAGGATGCTGAGGTGTGAGGAGGCATCAGGCAGGAAGAAGAGCAAGAGGCACACAGGAAGTTGGGCCTTCCTTCTCCTGGAAGATGCAGCCACCAAGCAGAGATCATGGCTTTGCTGAAGGGTTTCCCCACCCTGCTTGCCTCTCTTTCCTGTCTGATGTCCCTTCCTGATGGCAGCCATGGATGGCTGTGGACCACCCAACCAGACCCATAGCAATTCATGCCTCTTCTTCTTTGACAATCACTCATAGCCGAGTAAGATTGTCTTCCATGAATATGGTCTTAACAGAGTGTCCATAAGTGACTGTGGAGGCCAATTCTGGATCCACTGTGGTCCTTCCACAGTGGAGACACAGGTTTCCGGGTAGGAGTAGATCATGGTGAGGATTTGCCAAACATGCCTTCCTCTTAGCTCTTTTTGCCCTTTTGTCCTGACTTTGTTCTTCTTCAACGTCCATGATGCCTTTGGTGAAGGCTGTTCTCCAATTAGAGCACTTGCAGGCCAATGATTCCCAGTTGTCAGTGTTTATACACATTTTAAAAAAAGATTTGCCTTGAGAGAGTCTTTTGTTGTCCACTGATATGTTGCTTTCCATTCTTAAGTTGGGAATAGAGTAGTTGCTTTGGAAGACGATAATCAGGCATCTGAACAACATAACCAGTCCAACGAAGTTGATGTTGAAGAATCGTTGCTTCGACACTGGCGATATTTGCTTCTTCCAGTACACTGACATTAGTTTGCCTGTCTTCCTCATCCAATGTCAAAGTCCTTCTGAAGAGACCTGACTTTGGTAGTACTCAGGGAAATTTTGTGCATAGCATCTCTCCATCTCTCCATCCATCCATCCACCCACCCACCCACCATCTCTCCTCCCTCCCTCCTTCTCTCTCACACACTTTTATTGATGTTTTCATTTATTTGTTAACCACTTTGGGATGTCTCATGGGAAAGGAATCATAAACAAAATCAAATAGGCAATTAAATGTGCCTGTATCATTTGAAATTAGTTTTCCCCTGCCTTGCATTTTGAACATTGTTTATGGCATAGCAATTCACCTAGCAATGATTTATACCTATGAGACAGCAAACAGCAAACTTTCTTCCGCCATTTGTCACCGCAGAACATTCTAGAGGTGGTAGATAGACATGGCCAAAGATGTCTCTGTTTTCAAAAACTCAGTCCCTATATCTGCTTTCGCAAATGACCAAGTGATTGCTTTTAAAGGAATTAAATGGGTCCAGGTGGCACCATAAAGCTAAGTGCCTCCACATGGAACATCTGTCCCCTGTTCCCTAATTCCTGCTATCTTTACAAGGCAGCGTGTGATCTTTTTTTAACCCTTTTGCTTCCAGCCTTCTCCTCCTAACAGTTTGCACCACTGCAAACTTTGTTCTGATAAGATCACAATGGATCATTGTGATGCATTTAGCGCATTAGCACATTATGCTGGGTATGGTAGGCAGCTGCAAGACAGTGTGAGGTTTTCTGCAGAGATGGTTTCCCATGTGTCCCTGAAACTACAATTGCTTTACAGTTAGATCTGTACTTCACTTGTAACATTTTATATCACATTCCCGCCCCCCGCCGCTCATATCTCAAATCCTGCGCGAGATTTCGTTTTGCTAAAATATTTTGACAGATACTCCAAAAAGGCCTCCAATCTTCCATAAACAGTTTGCCATTTTGATCTCTTGGTTTTACAGCCAATTTTGACATTCCAGCATTATTCATTAATTTTACAAGCCATCCTTCTTTGGTTGGAGTCTCTTCCTCTTTCCATTTCTGAACATCTAAGATTCTGCCCGCAGTTGTTGCATACATAAAAAGATTAGTCAACTTCTTTGAAACCTCTCTCCCAATCATCTCTAGCAAAAAAGGCTTTGGGTTTTTTTTGGGGGGGAGGGGGATCACCAATTTAAACTTCTTTTTGAATTCATTATCTATCATTTCCCATAAACCCTTGCCCTTTTCTCCTCACCTACTGCATTTTTTTTTAAAAAAAATTGCCTTCTAAATAAATAAATAAATCCAAAAGTCAAATCTAATCTGAAATGTATATGAGAGTGAAAGTAGGGGCAAATGGTCAGTTGACAGCTCCAATTCCAAAAACAAAAGGGGTGTGACAAGGGAGGTTACTGGCTCCCCTGCTGTTTAACATTTATGCATATGATGCAATAATGGAACTGAAAGGACCAGAATTATTTCCTGTTTCAGTTTTATCCCATAAGGTATCCATTTTGCTATTTGCCAGTGATATGGTGTTATTCAGCATCTTAAAAAGCAGAGACATCGCCTTGCCAACAAAGGTCTGTATAGTTAAAGCTATGGTTTTCCCAGTAGTGATGTATGGAAGTGAGAGCTGGACCATAAAGAAGGCTGACTGCCAAAGAATTGATGTTTTTGAATTATGGTGCTGGAGGAGACTCTTGAGAGTCCCATGGACTGCAGGAAGATCAAACCTATCCATTCTTAAGGAAATCAGCCCTGAGTGCTCACTGGAAGGACAGATCCTGAAGCTGAGGCTCCAATACTTTGGCCACCTCATGAGAAGAGAAGACTCCCTGGAAAAGACCCTGGTGTTGGGAAAGAGTGAGGGCACAAGGAGAAGGGGACGACAGAGGACGAGATGGTTGGACAGTGTTCTCGAAGCGACCAGCGAGATGGTTGGACAGTGTTCTCGAAGTGACCAAACTGCGGGAGGCAGTGGAAGACAGGAGTGCCTGGCGTGCTCTGGTCCATGGGGTCACGAAGAGTCAGACACGACTAAACGACGAAACAAACAACAACAATGGTGTTATTAGCACAAACGCAAGTTGGTAAGAGGTCTTCACTCCTCCTGCTGCAGTCTGGCATCTTGTCCAAATTATGGGCCACAGGATAGACTTGAGATGTATTAAAATGCAGTTTCCCTATGTATACACACACAAACAGGCAAATGCATGCACAAGCACACACTTGCATACACCATGCACATCAGGGTGGGATAAAACCCACAGATTATTTTAAAATCCCTTCCACTGAACTTTTCATTCCTGGGTGTAGTGCATTCCGAACAGAGCTGTTGTCTCCTGAAAGGACTCCAGTATACATTGGAAATTAATCAGTTTCAAGGAAATGCAGCTGGGCATACATTAATCTAAAAGCGCCCAGAACAGGCAGTACAGACTCTTCCTTTCTGCAAGTCTGTCTCTCCCTGTGAAGCTGAAGTGCCTTGAAATGTTCGCTGGGCCTTTAACCCTTGCACTGCCCATTACTGTTGATGCCACAAATAAAACAGCAGTGTTCAATCTTAAACTAGCAAGTACTGCTTGTCCCAGGGGGGGAATCTCCTCACAATTACATTTTCCCCAGACTATTTATTCCACAATAGTCATGACTGTTCATGTTTGGTGTAGACAGATGCCTGTGGTGTTGTTTCCAGGGAATAACAGTGTGATCCTACGCATGTTTCTTCAGAAAAGACCCACTGAGTTCAAGCAACTTGGAACAGAATTACAGTGGTACCTCAGGTTACATACGCTTCAGGTTACAGACTCCAATTTTGGATTGCCCTCTTCTCGATGCAAGGGGTTCAACAAGTTGATCCTCAGAGTCCCTTCCAAACTCTGCAATTCTATGATCTAGAAGGAGAGTTACAGATTGAGGGCCTTCGTGTTGACATTATGATGATTCAGTGAGTCCAGATAAATTTAAGAAATTGTTGAAACTGAAATAACCAGTCATTTAGAATAATAGTTTTTACTTTTCATGCAATAATTTATAAACTGTATTGCTCCAATGAATGCATTTTTAGTGTGAAAACTTTTTAGCGTTGACGTTTTGTGCTGCTAATGCTGATAAAATAGTGGTCCCTACAACATTAGACAGTTTACACCTCCTGCTAGCAACGTGCTGTTTTCCTGGATTAATTTTTTTTATCGTGACTGTGCATGAGACGCATAAGACGCATTTCAGTGAGAGAAGCTTGTAAACATGTTGGGAGCAGAATGCTGGACTAAATAGACTTTCAGTCCTATCCAACAGGGCACTTTTATGTTCTTAAGTTTCATAGATCATAGCATAACACACTGGTCACATAAGCGGAAATGGTTTGCTTATTTTAAAATAATTAGCAAAAGCAACTGACTCACCTGGTCCCTCTTTCATTGACCCCCGCTTCATTATACGAGAAAAGAAACTGATACATGAGTAAAGGATCATTTTCTCTCTCAACCATCACCAGTATGAATTACTAGGGGCTGCCACTCTTGCTTGCTCCATTTCCCAATCCTTCCTACCCACCTAGACCTAGACCTCACCCTCTCTCCTATCTCCTCCCAGGTTGCCCATCCCCATTTGTTGTTGTTTAGTCGTTTAGTCATGCCCGACTCTTCGTGACCCCATGGACCAGAGCACGCCAGGCACTCCTGTCTTCCACTGCCTCCCGCAGTTTGGTCAAACTCATGCTGGTAGCTTTGAGAACACTATCCTTCCATCTCATCCTCTGTCGTCCCCTTCTCCTTGTGCCCTCCATCTTTCCCAACATCAGATTCTTTTCCAGGGAGTCTTCTCTTCTCACGAGGTGGCCAAAGTATTGGAGCCTCAGCTTCAGGATCTGTCCTTCCAGTGAGCACTCAGGGCTGATTTCCTTCAGAATGGATAGGTCTGATCTTCTTGCAGTCCATGGGACTCTCAAGAGTCACCTCCAGCACCGCCCATACCCATAGCTAACCTCAAACAAATATTTCTATTTATTTCTTTTTAATAGGGCTGCACTCTTGACTTTGTTAATCAATTAGACCCCCCCCCCCCAGACCAATCCTACTAGTGGACTGAGATGGACAAATTTGTTGATTTTGTGTTCTCTCAGTCTCTCCCTTTTCTGTCCATTTCCACATCAGTTGGCAATTAAAAAAGAAATTCTCAGGAAAATTATCTAGCAATTTAGTGCAAGTTTCTCCCAGTGCAAACATTTCAGTATGCAATTTTGCCTAATGAACACAATTTTGCAAGTGTTTCCTCCTTATATTTCTGCACATTACTTTCACTAATCTATGCATACCAGGATATGAATTTTTGTACACGTTACATGGTTGGATAACTGAATTGCAAAATTATTTTTTCACCAATTCTTTTAAATTCATTTTCAGACTTTTGCCTGCATTGCAAAATTCAGAGAGGTGCAGATTTCAAAGGATGGCTACTTTTTAATTTGCTTTCTCTTCCAGGAATTGGCTGGGTTCACCTTTAAATGGGAACTGAATCAAATTTCTTCCCCATCCCTAATGACTAAGGAAAGCCCTGGTGCTAGAGGATGTGAATTGTTCAAAGTCCTACGAGAAATGTGGCCACAGGACATAAAGGATAGAGAGAGAAAGGATTTCACTCCCACATTGCTTGCTGTTCTTCCCCTGGTACAATTTCTCTCCCATTGTTTCCAATAGGAGCAGTTTTGTCCTTGGTTTGAACCCCCCAATCTACTCCTGGCATGCCCCTTATGGCCGTGAAGGTTTTTTCAGCAGCAAGAGAAGGACCTATGAGGTCAGATATCTCATGCAGGAACAAACCTCTTTTTCCACCCTCAAAGTGGGGGGTCCACTCCCTCCTAAGGCCCCTGGGATGCTCTCCCTAGGACAATAGTAATGCAGGAACCATATTCTAATAAAACAAAATCCCTGAATTAATCCATCAGCATATTATTTTCAGATACAGTGGTACCTTGGTTCTCAAACTTAATCTGTTCTGGAAGTTCGTTCCAAAACCAAAGCATTCTAAAATCAAGGTGTACTTTCCATAGAAAGTAATGCAAAATGGATGAATCAGTTCCAGACTTTTAAAAACAAACCCTAAACCAGCAATTTAACATGAATTTGGCTATCTAACAAGACCATTGATCCATAAAATGAAAGCAATAAACAATGTACTGCAGTCACACAATCCATCAATCAGTAGCTGAACTGGGTTCCACACAGTCACAAAAACAAAACAAAAAAGAGCTGCAAAAGCAAAAATGCAAAATAAATAGCAAAAACAGACAGACTTCAGCGTAACACTCAAAATGGAAGTGTGGCACTCAAATCAGAAGCATAACACTCAAACCAGAGCACGTTCGGCTTCCAAAAAAAGTTCGCAAACCAGAGCTGGGCTTGCAGTGTTTGGGTTCCAAGTTGTTTGAGTACCAAGGTACCACTGTATTGGGTGATATCCAACATCCAGGAGACATACTCAGATAGTAGTCCCATTGAAATCAATGGATTTAGTTACTGAAGTCCACTGTTTTCAGTCAGGTGTACCCAACACTGTGTGAGTGGTATTCTGCTTGCATAATGGGATGTCTCGCTGCACTCTGCCCAAATTGGCTGTGGTCCTCAGAGGGCCTTGCCAAACCTCTAGAATGGATTTTGAGGGTTTACAGTAGGGTACATGGGAGAGGAGCGGTAGGGGAGCCATTTGCACAATGGCGATGTTGGGCAGAACTCAATCGATCTACCCTGAATATCACTAATGTTGGATATCACCCATCATTTTTAATAAGACTGCTTCTCAAAACTGCAGAAGGCAAGTGCCATCATGAGACTTTCTACAAAGCCTGGATTTCGGTGCTGTGGTTATAGTGAGGTTATACCTCTATACATACCAGAGGGAGGCCTCCTCTGATTCCTGCATCATCTAGCAAGAAAGAAAATTTGCCCTGTGCTTCAGATCGAATGAATGGATTAATTGATGCATTTGTATGATTGATGGATCTAAAAATTCTTTCATCTTCCTGCAGCCCTACTTTTGAAGTTCACATGCCATTTGAGCAAAACAGTGAAGCGATTACTTCAAGATTCTAGCATGATATGTCTGTTCTCGGACGCGACCTGTGAAGTAGAAGGTTGAAATGCTTCTCCTTTTGCTGAACCTGATACTGAGGCAAGTTTTTGCTGTGCCACTTCAAACATCCAAGAGACAGGCTAAGACTACTTTCTAAGTACATTCTGTGTCCTTGAAGCACAGAGAGGCAAAGGAAAGGAGCTCTGATTAAATTCCAGCAATATTTCTCATTTTTGCAGGTCACAAGTGGTGCTTATCTTTCCAGTACATGTTGTGATTCAGTACTGGCCGGTAGATTATAAATGGGTTGGGGACACTTGACAAAAGTGATTTCAAAGTCGTGCGTTCCCAGTTGGTGTGCATCTTCTGAAACATGAAAGAAAATGATTGATGTTCGGTTTTTGCAAGGTGCATTGGGCAAACAGATGCTAAGGGGTTCAAGACCCTTGTTCTCCAGATAGTTGAAAGAAGAAGGAATATCAGTCGGTGGCTGTTTGCCTGTCCCTGCGTGACAAGCTAGATCTGCACCAAATCTTCTATGAAGCTCTGCATCTGGTCACCTATAAAGTATGGTAGTAGTGGGGTGTTTTGTTGATGCACCTTTGTGCTTGTGATAACGTTGTGGAGCCACAGCTGACTCTTGAAGCAGCTGCAATTGGGGTGATAATGTAATCCAGGGGTTCTTATGTAATCCAGGGATGACAGCCCATGTACATGTTCCATCATGCCTGGCCATTGGCTGCCCTGGTTGAAGCTGATGGAAGTTGGAGCCCAATGACATCTGGAGGGCCACAGATTCTCCACCCATGCTGTAATTTAATGGTGGAAACGTGCTAAAGGTTATTTTGTCCAAACATCCAGGAACTTCCGTTAATTTAGTCAGTGCTTTTTTGGGGGGGCAGGAATGCAGGGGTACACATACCCCAAAACATTTTGTGAATCTAACGGGAGAAGAAATTTAATTATTATTATTTTTAGTTTCTTCTCTAGCACGGTGAATCGTCACTTCCGTTGAATAGCATGGTGAATTGTCTGTTCTGTTGTTACCCCTGATGGCGGCCTTATTTCCTGTCACTGTTTCCTGAGTCTCAGATGGAAGCGAGCGTTTAATGTGTGATGTAGGAGTTGGAATCTAGCATGGTGATTGGCCAGTTTCGATGTTACCCCCTCCGATGGTGGCTTCATTTTCTTTCCCAGTGTAATGCATGTTCTTTGTACTTTTGTCCATTTGCTGTATTTATTTTCCCCGATTTGAAGTATAAAATGATTATTTTCTTGAGTCAAAATGAGAGTACCCCTAAGAATTTTTTTTTAGAAAAAAAAAGCACTGAATTTAGTTAGCAGAGTAATGGGATAAATGTTGGTGTTTTAAATGATGAGGCTGAACAGTTCATGCTTGTTTTCTATACTATTTTAATTCTAATTATCTCGCAAGGGTAAGCAACATGAAGTCCCCCAAGTTCTTGGGCTACAAGTCCCATCTATCAAGCCTGGTCAATGGTCAGGGATGATGGGAGTTGTAGTCCAACACCATGTTGGCTATCCCTACTCTATTATAATAGAAGATGAAGCAAATATTAAAGATTGGATTTTCTTGTAGCATTGAAAAGTAGCTTTCATTTAGTAAATAGTAAGCTATCTCATGTTTCTTTAAGTAGTACATAAAGGCATCTCTCTTTATATATCCCAGAAGCAATCTATTTATTCATTTTACTTTTTCAAAATGCAAAGACATGGTCATATAACAACAATTTTGCATAGAAAACAGACATAAAACAATTGCACCCAAAATGCTGTCTAGAAGATCTATAGATTTTATTGAAGCGTGGCCTTGCTAGGAATATTGATTTTTGCAATCTATAGGTTTTGTTAAATTTTATTGGTCAGTGCAGTGCATTTTGGATAATTTAACATGGTGGGTGACCACTACCATTACTACTAAGCCCAAGCTAAGACCTGCAGGGTTCAAAACTGCCAGAATCTGGGGAAAAGGGATGTTAACAATACCTGTCACATAATGGTTGCCTTAATTCACTCTTTGTTCCCTGGATTTCTTGTGAGTCACTCTCCTGCCTTAAAATAGCTGCAAATGTATTGTCAGAAAGACAAGACCTGTGAACTATGAGACAACACACTTGAGCTAGACATGAGCACTGACCTTCAAGCCTATTTCAGAAGTTCTGCTGTGATCTGAATAGAACATGTAGCCACAAGGAATAATGTATCCATATTTTGTCAGTGTGACGCTTTCTCCTTTTTAATGAAGGCAATGGTCAGGATCCTCATTAGGCCTGCCAGAAATCCTCATGTGGCCCCCAAAGCAGTTTCAGCCGAGCCAACCCACCTTTCCTATACCTGATAGAGGTGTGGGTGGACTGAAATGAATTCTTGCAAGCACCGCCAGTCAGCTGATTGGCAGCTCCTGCTGATTCTAGTGCAAAGCCTCTTAAAGGTGCTTTGCAAGCCCCGACGACCAGCTGATCAAGAGGGCTTTCAAAGCACTGGGCTGTGCCTTTGGTCACACCATATGATTTCAGGACATGTCGACAAAAATGGGTCACCCAATATCAGGGGTGCCAACTTGGAGAAAGTATTGTGGGGGCCCAGGCAAGCTCTGCCCCACATAATCTATCACATGATCGCACTATTTGAATGGCAATGTCCATCAACTTTGGGGGGGGGGTTCCAGCCTCCTCAAATATTTTATTGTGGGGACCCAAGCGCCCACAGACCCTAGGAGCTGACTCCTATGACCAATGCCATAGTGATATTAGGCAAGTGGGGAGTGCAGGAAGAAATGATCTGACCCACCAGCTGGATTCAGTTCCCCACACCTTTCTCAAGACATTCATGCCCCATATCATTAGATATACAGTGGTACCTCGGGTTACATACGCTTCAGGTTACAGATTCCGCTAACCCAGAAATATTACCTCAGGTTAAGAACTTTGCTTCAGGATGAGAACAGAAATCGTGCTCCAGCAGCATGGCAGCAGCAGCAGGCCCCATTAGCTAAAGTGGTGCTTCAGGTTAAGAACAGTTTCAGGTTAAGAACGGACCTCCGGAACGAATTAAGTACTTAACCTGAGGTACCACTGTACTTGTGAAATATTTGTCATTATGAGGTATTCATGAAGTGAAGGCCTATTTATTACAGGGCCTTCCAGAGAAGAGGAACCACAATGGTGACAGAGGTGCATTCCCCAGTAACACATCCTTGCAAACAACACCTTTTTAGAGATATTGCCAGATTTACTCACTCAAAATGGAATGTTGTCACCAAGTGTAGCATTGCGGGTGCCATTTTTCCTCTATTATCTCCTAGTGAAGCTAGTGTTTGGGATGAGGGGCAAATTATGCCCTCTTGCAATTCTGCCTAGGATTTCAGCCAACACTTGTCATAAAACTAATTTTTTAATTAAAAAGGAGCCGCTCGCTATGAATTGAGCTGACTTCTGTTTGCTACATATCAGTCTGTCACAGCTTTAGCTAGTGTATGATAGATACTTTCGTTTTAAAGAGGGTGACACAGAGAGAGTGTTGAGAACTGACAATTATATGCCTATTATGTGTACACCTTTATGAATGTGTGTCATAGCACTACATTTCCTGCCTAAGTTGTATTAGTGAGATTAGAGAGAATTTGGACTGAGCAGTGATTTAATTTGAACTGCTTTTTTAAAACTTTAACACACAGAGATCAAGAACCAATTTTCAAACATCTGCGAAAGGAGAAAGAGCTGTTCCAACTTTGCATTGCTCCAGGATAAAAGAAACACCTCTCTTTTTACGATCTTGAACTCCTGTAACCTTCTGACAAAACCTTTATAAAGCAATTAAAATGCTTCATATATAGTTCCTAAAACTGACACATCTGAAAGACTAGAGAATTTTTAAAATTGCGATTATGTTTCATAACAATATGTCTTGTCAATACAGCTGGGGTCCATAAAGGTGAGATTAAAAAAAAGAGGATCATTATAAACTTACATGTTTAGACTACATAAACACCATATATTTAAAGTATATTTAAAGCAGAGGATTTCCCCCAAATAATCCTGGGAATTGTAGCTTGTTAAGGGTACTGGGAATTGTAGCTCTGTGAAGAGTAAAGCACAGTTCTCAGGGGAAATCCATGTTCTTTAAATGTATAGTGCTGATGCAGCTAAATACACAAGCCATATTATTAATCCTGTAGCACATTTGAATTTGAGTCATTCAAAAAAAAATCCTGTGACTTTAATGGCAGCCTCACATGCAAAAATTTAGCTGGCGTAGCTGTTCCTGGCACAGAGTTAAAGCGATAGGGAGCAACTTTACCAGATAAAAGTGTTGCACAGCACGTTGATTTATTTGGCATGGGGCACTGGAAGTGTCCCCACCCTCTTAAAGACTTTCTGCATTTTGCACCAGAGCAGAAAAGGTCCAGTCCCTTGCTTTGCACACCCACAAGAGTTAAGACATTGTCTTGGTTTAGCTTCCGATTTCCCCCGCAGAGCTCTGTCTCTTTAAGGGTATAATTCCAGGACTCTCTCTCTCTCTCTGTATTCGTACATCAAGTGCCAAGCAGAGACATCAACTGTAGCCTCTGGGACACACTGCTCTTTGCCACAGAGAAAAAGGAAAGAAAGAAAGAAGTGAATGTGGGAGGAGGGGAAGGAGGAGGGGAAGCACAGATCCTGTTATGTTCCAAAGGATGAGTCACTTCCTAGCAATAACCCCGAGATGCTTATTTATTTCTGTTTTGCTGATATGAAGGCCAGAGTTGCAAGGCACAGTTTCTCAGCGTTCCTCAGCTCCGGGACCCAGATCCCCCACCCTCGACTGACCATTAATCATTGCAGGCCTGTTACCAAATGTACACAGAGAGGGAGCTGTGCCTGGGCGAGTGGCCTTTAGCTGTCTCCAGTCCAATGAAATCACCTTGCGCGGAGACCTCTTTTATGAGAGTTTGGTTTATTTGTAACTAAACGACTTCCTCCGTTATTTGATAAGCTCAAATATTTGCTACCGATAGTCCGGGAGAGTGTCACATTTATTATCCCTTGTGCTGAAGGCAGGCATTGCCTGGGTCTTTGATTTCGGAGCAGGAGTCAGGTTAACCCCTTGAAAGGCAGCTGCACAAATGGCCGAGGGAATTCTAAGTATTCTAAGTTGGGGGTGGGCTGGGGGAAGCTTTTCTAGTTGGAGGGCTTCACTCTCTTCGGGGCAGGCTTCCAGGGACCACATACCAGTGGTGGGATGGGCTACAGGCAAAAGGGGTGGAGCTACAAATAGAAATACAGTGGTACCTCAGGTTACATACGCTTCAGGTTACATACGCTTCAGGTTACAGACTCCGCTAACCCAGAAATAGTGCTTCAGGTTAAGAACTTTGCTTCAGGATGAGAACAGAAATCGTGCTCCGGCAGCATGGCGACAGCAGGAGGCCCCATTAGCTAAAGTGGTGCTTCAGGTTAAGAACAGTTTCAGGTTAAGAAGGGACCTCTGGAACGAATTAAGTATTTAACCCGAGGTACCACTCTACAGTCATACCTCATATTACGTTTGCTTCATGTTATGTTTTTTCAGGTTGCATCCCATGGCGACCCAGAAATACCGGAAATGATTACTTCCGGGTTTCACCACTCGCACATGCTCAGAAGTGCTAAATCACGCTCCACGCATGTGCACAAGTGCCAAATCACGCCGCACACCTGCACAGATATGGCACTTCAGGTTCTGGGCTTTTCATTTTGCGAACGGGCCTCCGGAACGGATCCCGTTCGCAACCAGAGGTACCACTGTAGTACCTTTGTGTAGCAGGCTAGTTCCTACACACCATAGGAGCCAACTCCTAGGGGCTCTGGGTCTTTGTCCACTGCCCATAAAATAGTTGAAGGGGCCTGCTCCCCACCCAAAGTTGATGGGCATTGCCATTCAAACGGAGCACAATTTTTGTTCTCATCCTGAAGCAAAGTTCTTAACCCGAGGTACTATTTCTGGGTTAGCGGAGTCTGTAACCTGAAGTGTCTGTAAAACCCAAGGTACCACTGTAGTTACTTATCTCCTTGGCTCAGGGGTCGCATAACCCCATACCCTCTAACATTTCTCCGATAAAAATAGGAACAGCCTACCATACGCTCCAACATTTCTCCAATGAAAACAGGGACATCCTAAGGAAAAGCGGGACATTCTGGGATCAAATCAGAAACTGGAATGGCTTCTCTAAATCAGGGACATCTCTGGAAAATAGGGACACTTGGAGGGTCTGTCACACATACTAAAGTAATACGATCTGCCCTTTTGCCTTCCTACCAGCTGGGCTGACCGACCACATTTTGCCATCTAAAGAAGTATGTGCATGTGTGTGTTTGAGACCTTTAATCCAGAATCTAAAACCAACAAACTGCATCCCTAGTTTGTGATGCTGATGGGGCCTATGTCTACCAGCCGCAGGAAAGGTTAGGCCTTCCCTGGAAGTTAGGGTTGCCTGGCAACTGCTTGGGCAGCAAGGTGGAATGTCTTTTTAGCTTCGTGCAACACCCACCCCCCCAAAAAAAAAAACCAGGCTGCAAAAAGGCAATGATCGAAGCAAACACACTGCTGGGGAAAGCGAGCAAGCAGAAAAGTATTCTGTTAGCATCCAGCATTAAAAGTCCTGGAGCATACTGGTCTAGTGACTGGCAGAACAGAAATACTCAGGGCTGATCTAAATATCGCACAAAATGAGGTGACGGACATTTGAGTGTAATGACTGTTTTGAGACACCAATGGGCGCTGCAAAAATAATAATAATAAAAAAATGCTGAAGCGTATCCCCGCTCTGTAGAGGAAGGCTCCAGTCTTAGGTCTCCAGGCAGCCTGAAACAAGAACCTTGTGATGCTGCTCAGGTCTTCGTAGGGGGAAGTAACCTGTGGGGTGGGGTGGAGAGCAGAGGGGCGCTGTGGGGTACTTGTGGGCCTCCAGGTATTGCTAGACTACAGCTCCCATACATGTCCCTGATCATTGGCCATGCTGGTTGAGGCAGATGAGCGCTGGAGTCCAACAAGGTCTGGAGGGCTACTGGTTTCCCTCTCCTGACTTAGCCCTTAAGTATCCATAACTTTAGCCAGGTCGTTCCCTCATATCTCATTTTGAGATATGAAGTCATTGGACCACAACTCCCATTTGCTCCAGAAAACATGGCCAATGGTGAGGAACGTGGATGGGAGCTGTAGCCCAGCAACATCAAGAGTGCCGCAGGTTCCTCACCTCTCTCCTAAAGTCACCTGAAAGTTCCCATCCCACTTTTGCCACAATCCAATCATACATTATGTAAATATGCCACCATCTTTGAATTTTCAGCTCTCTGTTTCTACGGTTGTCACCTCATCACCTCTTCTCTGCTTTCTGGATTCAGAACAGTTATTTTATAAATCTCTTCCCACCCCCCTGCCCCCATTAGCAAGACATATTTGCCCAAGTGTTTGTTCATATGTTTCAACAAAAGAAGAACTCTGGAGTGGGGGGAAGTGGGGGGGGGACAGAATGCATCTGCTTAAATCTGCCATGCCCTACTTTCCTGCCTTAGGAAGAATCTTCCTGAGGGAGCAGTACATAACTTTCTTCAAAGAATACTTGCAGTTTAGGATTGCAACCTTAGTCTGCAATCTTATGCAAGCAAGTCAGTTCCAGCAAAACACCCTTGGACTCATTTCCAAGTAGACGTCCCTCAGATTGCTCTGTTATTTCAATTAGATTTTAGTAGGTGCAAAACGGATTTCAGATTGTGCTGGAATATAACAACAACAATGGTCCTGAGCTGTGTGGTAGCCTAGTTAGGCTCCCACAGCAAACCAATAAAGAATCTTACGACATCTTAAAGGCTAAAATATTTTTTATTTTATTCTCTTGTAACATAAGCGTTTGTGGACTTGCATCTGATGAACTGAGCTCTGGGCCCCCAAACCTTCTGCTAGAATACTTCTGCGAATCTTAAGGTGAGCAAGCAAAGTAATTTTCCTTCTGCATCTATTTACAAGGAGTTTCTGATATTCAAATTACCTTCCAAACCGAACGCTTTGGCTTCTCATGTGTTCTTGGCTTCTTCCTAGTATTTCCTTCTTAATAATCCAGCCACAATCTGGTGATCGTTAATAGAGTTGTAACACATTTCCGGTTCCCGGATACAAATATTTGCATGAAGCTGTGTGGTCTGTCCATCCCTGCCTATTCTTGTCCCCAGACCTTCCCTGTTTTCCTTTGTTTTTGGTAGCCTGCTCTCTGTTGGTGGAAGTAGACGTACAGAGGCCTGGGACACCCAGCAGGGGAAATATAGGGATTAACGTGGTGCCCACAGGCAGAATATGGACAGAGGAAGTGGGTAGAGAAAGGTTCTTCTCCCTTTTTCATAACACTAAAACTAAGGACAGTCAAGGAAGCTGAGTATTGGAAGATTCAGGGCAGACAAAAGACATTACCACTTCACACAGTGCGTAGTTGAACTGTGGAACTCACTCCCACAAGATGAGGACATGGCCACCGACTTGGATAGTTTTAAAGGAGGACTGGACAAACTCATGAAGGAGAGGGCTATCAAGAGCCACTAGCTATGGCTATAGCCAGTGTGGTGTAGTGGTTAAGAGTGGTGGACTCGTAATCTGGTGAACCGGGTTCACATCTCCGCTCCTCCACATGCAGCTGCTGGGTGACCTTGAGTTAGTCACACTTCTCTGAAGTCTCTCAGCCTCACTCACCTCACAGAGTGTTTGTTGTGGGGGAGGAAGGGAAAGGTGAATGTTAGCTGCTTTGAGACTCCGGGTAGTGATAAAGCGGGATATCAAATCCAAACTCTTCTTCTTCTTCTTCTTCTTCTTCTTCTTCTTCTTCTTCTTCTTCTTCTTCTTCTTCTTCTTCTTCTACTGCACCATTGGATAGTATGTTTCTGAACACCAGTTTCTGGAAATTCTGGGGGAGAGAATATGGTTGCAATCAGGTCCGTCTCATTGGCTACCCATAGGCATCAGGTCGGCCAGAATGCTGGATTAGATCTCACAGCAACCCATAAAAAACTTTAGCGTTATCCTTTTCTTTCCATGGGCAATTATCTTTTATAGCAGAAGAGATCTTTGAAGTTTGTCACACCGATAGCTGTATTGGACCCCAGCTTGCCAAATTTGGAGTTTGCTTTGGAAATCTCTAAAGCAAACACCAGCGTTTGACAAATGTGAGATTCTGGACTTCCAGCAAGCTTTTTTAAAAAGCATTTGCAGGGGGAAATGTTTCCTTGTGCAATAAACTTGGCTGGCCGTTTGGAATGCCAAAGAGTTGCAAAATGCAAGTGAATCATTTGTCCTCAAGATGAAACTCTAAATCATGCCAAATACAGAAGTGCAGACTTGTAATATATGACTCCAGTTAGTGAAGTGACGATAAAAATAAAGGACAGAAGCCAGCCAAAGTTATGCACTTTTCAGTCTCATAAATTTCATTGGTTTGCACACATCCGGTGAAAGAAAGGTGCTGGGATAGCTCAGTTGGTAGAACATGAGACTTTTAATCTGAGGGTCAAGGGTTCAAGCCCCAGGTTGGGTAAAAGATTCCTTCCTTGAATGGGGTTCAACTGGATTGTAATTGGTGTCCCTTCCACTTCTCTGATTCTCTCATTCATTCAAGTGCCACAGTCCAAATTCTTTTTAAAGGGTTGACCACCACCCCGTAAAGGTATCGCTAGGGTCTCATCATGTGAGCCTTCCAATGTAGCTCCACCACCACATCGAGTGAAGACATGTGACATTGAGATCAATGGGCATAGAATTTTTGTGCATAGCTGCTCACCACAACTGGTACTCCAACTCGAGCACAACTGCACATGCACCCACAGTTCTCTTCACACATTCTACTTAAGGTGTGGATTTTGGAGGGGAGGGGACATTGCCTGGACAGTATGGGAGGATAGCAGGCCACAGTCCTATTCCCTCCCACCCCATGTGTTTAGTGCACATGTGGCGCTGTGGGTTAAACCACAGAGCCTAGGACTTGCTGATCAGAAGGTCGGCGGTTCGAATCCCCGCGATGGGGTGAGCTCCCGTTGCTCGGTCCCTGCTCCACCTAGCAGTTCGAAAGCACGTCAAAGTGCAAGTAGATAAATAGGTACCACTCCGGAGGGAAGGTAAACGGCATTTCCGTGCGCTACTTTGGTTCGCCAGAAGCGGCTTAGTCATGCTGGCCACATGACCCAGAAGCTGTACGCTGGCTCCCTCGGCCAATAATGCGAGATGAGCGCCGCAACCCCAGAGTCAGCCACGACTGGACCTAATGGTCAGGGGTCCCTTTACCTTTACCTTAGAAGCATGCATGAAGAGTGAGGAACTGCTCAACTTTGCCCCAGGTGGCAAGCTGCGTAACTGCAGTCTCCCAGTCAATCACCTTCCAAACCTAGCTTGGCTCTGCTCATCCAGAGTGTCCATTTGTTCCTCACGGTCAGGAAGGACTACAGAATCATAGAGTTGGAAGGGAACCCAAGGGTCATCTAGTCCAATGCTGGAATCTCAGCTAAAGCATCCATGACAGATGACCATCCAACCTCTGCTTGAAAACCTCCAAGGAAGAAGAGTCCACCACCTCTCTTGGGAGTCTGTTCCACTGCTGAACAGCACTTACTGTCAGAAAGTTTTTCCTGGTGTTACTTGGAGAAACTTATAGATGAATTAAAACATAATATTTACAGAAACATGCATATGCAAGCATGGGTTTGCAGTCTCTTCTCCTAACTTCCAAAGAACTGTATTTTCCTCTCTATCCAGAGCTCAGCACTCAGCCTTCTGTATCTCAATTAGGCCATGCCTTGTAGCTCCTGTGAGAGATTTCCACTTCAACCTTCTCTGGCATCTTTGCTCTCTTTCTTTCAGGCAGAGAACAAGCAGTCCGACACTCTATTCAACTTAGCAGTGTTCACAGTGGATTCTAAAAACACAGTCATCTTGCTTCACATAAAATGGAGCCTCTTCTTCACCAGATACCTCCCATGTGACCAACGTTAGCCAATCATATGAGCACTACGAGAGAACTCTCTAGAATTCAGTTACCAACCGATCAAATTTAAACACATAGCAATGCATACAAGCATTTACAATTTCAGCGAATTAAATTACTGTACTTAACAAAGCACTCCCAAGAAATCATTCAAGTGGGGTGCATTTTTTTAAATTTAATTTCTTTTTTGGCAATGGAAGTGGTAGCATTGCATATTTTACATTTCCCAGGTTTGGAGGCATTCAAATGATGGCGAATATTTGCACAAGTCCTGATTAATAGGGGCTTTTGCTTAATACAGGCCAGTTGTTGTATTTCTTTATTTCTGACTACTTTATTGCATGCACCTGTTTCAACTAACTACCAGCCATTTCTAGACATCCAACCTTCTGATTGGCCTAGAGCCAGGAATGATCTCTTGTTCCCACACTTAACATGAGCTCAGCTCTCCAATGGTATAGCCTGAAAAACACTGATAGTATACAACTCTCCTTTTGCTCCCAAACAGTAGGCTCAACCATTTTTTTTTAATCTACTTGCAGTGCAATAAATGTTTTTTTTTCTTTTTTCTTTTAATGGTTGAGTAGTCCAAGCCTCAGGGTCATATCAAGTTCAGGAGAGCTTTGCCTGGTTTTATATTTCCTTATGACCCATTCATGGCATTCTGTTCTAATCCTATTTGTCCACCTCCATAGTAAAATGTGTCAGATCCAGTGTCATCCACAAACAAACAAAGTTAACAACAAGTGCATTATGTATGTATTTGAATGTCAGGATGACGTTCAGATGGTGGCTGCTATTTCTCTCTGCCCAACAGCGAATCATTTGTTGTTGCAAAAAAAAAAAGGGGGGGGGAGACGAGATTGAAACCCGCAGTCTCTTTTACATAAACAAAGGTGAGCACTGTTAGCTGCTTCTATAGCATTCAAATGCGTTTTATAAACAGAAGTACATTGTCCCGTTTTCTCCCTAGAAGGTGAGATGAGGAATCATGTTCACTCTAAAGTCATGTGAGGATATTTCAGAGACTGACTTGTTTATTTACATCCTTTATAAGTCTCCTTTCATGGGCAAGGTCTTAAAACACGGTGCAAAAATTTAAAATAAATAAATAAAGACAATGCAATAAAACCATCTAATAAATTACTACTAGCAGTAGCAACAGAAAACAGAAAAGGCCAGGTAAAGAGAAAGGCCTCTAGAAGTAAAGAAATCAAATGAAGGAATTGAGGGTCTTGGGCTTCATATATGCCATATGGTTAAAACACATTCTCCCCCACCCCAAATAATAATCCTGAGGGGTGGTGTTTTAATGTTTTAATACTGTATTTTAATCTTGTTTTTAAGTTGTATTTCAATCAATTTGTTTTTATATCGGGTGTTAGTCGCCCTGAGCCCGGTCTTGGCTGGGGAGGGTGGGGTATAAATAAAATTTATTATTATTATTACTATTACTCCTCAAAGAGCAGGGCTTTTTTTCCAACCAGAACTCGCCGGCACCTCTCAGATGGGCGCCATTGCCAATCTAAGAGAATGAGAGAGGTGTTTGCGGCAGGCGTGCCAATTTGAATAAAATACTGAGGGACATTGAGCCAAGCCCTGCCCTGCGTAATTCATCACATGACACTGCACGCACACACCATTTGAATGGCAATGCCCATCAACTTTGGGAGTGCCCTGTGCGACGGGCGAGACGGCACTTTTTCCTCTCCCGCTGGTGGGCCTGCTCTCACTCAGATAAATTGCCCCCACCTTACTGACCAACCCTTTACCTGAAGGTTTCTTTTCCTTTCCTCTTAAAATTCTAGCCCAGATTATCCTACGGGGGACCTTTGTGAGGGGATAACTAGTAAGCTGGAGTCTCAGTCAGGTTTTCTTTAAATCGACAATAAAGATTTATTTAAGGCAAAATAGTACAGTGGTACCTCTGGTTGCGAACGGGATCCGTTCCGGAGGCCCGTTTGCAACATGAAAAGAGCGCAACCCGCAGCGGCGCGTCTGTGCACGCACGGGTTGCAATTCGTCACTTCTGCGCATGCGCGTGATGTCATTTTGCTCTTCTGCGCAAGCGGAGAAACCCGGAAGTAACCCTTTCCAGTACTTCTGAGTCGCTATGGGACGTAACCTGAAAGAACATAACATGAAGCCGACGTAACATGAGGTATATGACTGTATATAATACAAATGGAATAAACTTAGGTTACTTTAAGAATACAGTGCGATTTCACTTTAATTCGCCCTCAGTTGTTTTTGAGTTATAGGTTTTGTTCCTTTAGTTATACTTTCTTTTAGTTATCCACCCCTTTTAACAATCCTGCTCCTGAGGTACTTTGAGTAATAGACCAAAGGGCTCTCCACACACCTCCCTTCACTGGGTTTGGGAGTTTCTTCCTTTCCTTAGAAGACACTCTCCCCTCCAGACTAGATTTGAGTCCCAAGTAGGCTGTTCCTTTCCAGCTCCTACTTCTCCTGGCTCAACCTCTCCCTCCCAGTAAAATTCTAGTCTATTCCTCCTACAGGACAACAACACTCTGTCCGTCACAATACGCTCAGAGTGGATGTTGTTTCCCCCCAGAACCAACTCTTTCTCCTATTCACTCTTTATTCCTCAACCTGTCTCCCTCAGTTCCAACCCTCTCACTCCCTTAACTCCTAACCCCTCAACAACCGCCTCTCCTCAAATCCTCTCCTTTTAAAATCTCCCTCCTGGAACCACGGCCAATCAGAGGCTGCCGTTCATTAACCATTTGCTGGCAGGAAAAAGAAAAAGAAACACTTGTTGATCCCACCTGTCTGGAAAAACCATCCCCCCCCCCCGTCACACCCTGCCCCCTCAAATATTTTATTGGGGGAGGGCAAAGGGACCTTGGCCCCTAGGAGTTGGCTTCTAGGGTTCGTGGTGAATTCTGGCACCTCTTTTTCTAGCAATATAGCAGCCGAAGAGCTACGGTTTCCAGACTAGAACCCTGGAAGGGGTAGGAACCTTCACCCCTTTGATGCAGAATGTGATCCCAATCCTGATCAGGATGAAAGCTCTCATTCCTGTGAAGAGCAGGCACAGCCCTCACCTCTGATCTGAATCGGGACCTTAGTGGTAGGCACAGGGGTAAAAATGTCTTTTCCCACCTGCCAGGTTACTAGTCCAGATTGTGGCCCTCACGCTTGTTATTTTACTTTCTAAAAAAATATTCACATACTTATTATTGCTCTTTTCCACTGGCTAGCAGGTGAAGGCACAAATGGCCTCAGATTCAAAGCAGGAAGGGCATACTCTCCAACATTTCTCCAGTGAAAATACGGATATCCTATTTAATAGTTATAATAATGATAATTAATAATAATAATACCCCACCCATCTGACTGAGTTGCTGCAGTCACTCTGGGAGGTTTCCAACATATATAAAAACATAATAAAACATGAAGCATGAAAAAACTTCCATATACAGGGCTGCCTTCAGATGTCTTCTAAAAGTTGTATAGTTACTTATCTCCTTGGCTCGGGGGTCACATAACTCCATCTCCTCCAACATTTCACTGATGAAAACAGGGATGTCCTAAGGAAAAGCGGGACATTCCGGGATCAAACCAGAAACCGGGATGGTTATGTAAATCTGGGACTGTCCCTGGAATATAGGAACACTTGGAGGGTCTGGTAGGGTTGAGATTGTCCCCATTCCTGTCACCAGAGCTGTCACCAGAGACAGAACTGAGCTATATGGACCAAAGGTTTGGCTTGGTATATAAGACAGCGAACTACATTTTCTGAATTAGGCACTAGATTTATTGCTACAGAAATCTCCAGGTTTTGTGGGAGTCCCTACCTGTGGAACTAAAGTAGGGATTTTCCTTGCACAGGGTCCAGAGAAGAAATTCACTAGGTAAATCCATATTAACCAACATGCTGAGAGCAGCATGTTTGCCGATGGAGGTCTGCTACCTGTTACTGCTAAGCGTTTTCCCTCCATTGTAAGGTCAAGGATCAAATAGCGCTCTGTTTAAATAATCCAGATTAGCTTTTGAAGGACTCCCCCTCCCTCCCCTCAATGAACGCATTACCCCATGAACCCTTCCACATTTATTACAACACAGTCTTTTCCTATCTCAGATATGCCTAAGTAATGCTATGATGCAACAGTGTTAGATAATCATTGCACTTTGCAATGTCAGTTTACAGGTGGTTACAGTGAATGTATAATTACCAAAGCGATTAGATGACTGTGTAAATTTATTTGGATTAAATGCTTTATAGCCATTTTTTGAAAACTAAGGAACTCTGGAGAGCTGGAGAGCTAATCCAGGTCCCCCTGAGTATCTGCTTCTGAATTTCAATAAGTTGAGTTTACTTTGTTCAGAAGGTTATACAAAACAGCACTTTTGTTGTTTAGTCGTTTAGTCGTGTCTGACTCTTCGTGACCCCATGGACCAGAGAACACCAGGCACCTCTGTCCTCCACTACCTCCCGCAGTTTGGTCAAACTCATGCTGGTAACCTCGAAAATACTATCCAACCATCTCGTCCTCTGTCGCCCCCTTCTCCTTGTGCCCTCCATCTTTCCCAGCATCAGTGTCTTCTCCAGGGAGTCTTCTCTTCTAATGAGATGGCCAAAGTACTGGAGCCTCAGCTTCACGATCTGTCCTTCCAGTGAGCACTCAGGGCTGATTTCCTTAAGAATGGATGCGTTTGATCTTCTTGCAGTCCACGGGACTCTCAAGAGTCTCCTCCAGCACCATAATTCAAAAGCATCAATTCTTCGGCGATCAGCCTTCTTTATGGTCCAGCTCTCACTTCCATACATCACTACTGGGAAAACCATGGCTTTAACTATACGATTTATAGCACTATTTTGCAATAAAGATGAACAGCAAAAAACGAGAAGAAATTTGCAATTTGAATTATGCACCCAGGGAATAGGACCTGAATTGGGGGCGTCTAAGAAGCTCTTAATCGTTAGTGTTGCTAGTGGCCAAATAGGATGAAGGGGAATGGACAGAAACTGCAAGGAGGAACTAGAAATAATCAAAGATGCAGTAGTTCTGAAAAGCTGCTAGTGCTACAGTTACTGGTCGTTTATCTGTTTGTTTTTTTAATATCACCACAAATCAGTTCTGAAAAAAGGATTGTAGAAAGGACAACACAGAAGTCACAATGTTCCATGTGGTTTGGAAGTATCCCGGCAATACTGTGTCTCACTGTGACTTTATTGAATTGCGGTCATTGTTTTGATGAATTTGTTGCTGTTGTTTGCTTTAGATGTCATCACGTTTGATATTATAGTGACGGCAATGTTGGGTTTCTTAAATGTAATTGTGATTATTGTGAGCGCTTTGAGCTGGACATTCGTTTTTAGAAAAAGCAGAATACAAATTTTAAATCAACACAACTCACTGGTATGCAAGGGGCTTGCAACCTCATCGTCTAGGTTTTCTGTAAAAAGTGAGAGAACGAAGGATGGTAATTCCAGATTAAAATGATAGTGTGGAAGCGACTACAGTCTCTCTCTCTTTTTTCTAACCAAAGGGACTTGTGTCTTTGGTGTTCACATCTAGTACACTGGCCCATTTGAAGTGTTTAGTACAGTAGACACTCAGCAGGGAGAATTAGTGATCATGTCTAGAAATAGAAAGGCTTTTTCAAGAACGGTCACACCTGGTCTTAAAGTGGGTGGTGGTGGGTAGTTTGTGGTTTCTTGAAGGATCAGGAAAGTTAAACATTAAAAGCTTCCCTAAACAGGGCTGCCTTTAGATGTCTTCTAAAAGTTTGGTAGTTATTTTTCTCTTTGACATCTGGTGGGAGGGCATTCCACAGGGCAGGTGCCACTACCGAGAAGGCCCTCTGCCTGGTTCCCTGTAACTTGGCTTCTCGCAGCGAGGGAACCGCCAGAAGGCCCTTGGCGCTGGACCTCAGTATCTGGGTAGAATGATGGGGGTGAAGACGCTCCTTCAGATATACTGGACCGAGGCTGGTTTTTGGAGCACCAGAAAGATATTCAGGCACACAGTGAGACATTTCAGGACTGCTTTGATTCTGAAAACAGATTCTGGGCTGTATTCTTAGCACACACTGGGTCAAATGACTCTCTGCTTCTAGAGAGCGACCAGCCACCATTGCTTGAACTCTCTCCTCTCTTATTGCCCAACTGAGAGAGCTGAAAGGTCTGGCAGAGATTGTGCTGAAAGGCCCCAGAGAAGGAGTTATTCCTGGGACAGCTTTGTAGGCAATTCCTCTCCAAGATATAATCAGGAAAGAAACAATATTCTTTCCAGAATATACACAGTTTAGATACAGTCCTTCCTGAAAGGAAATACTGCTCTGTAATTATTACTAAGAGAGCAAATCTTTGGCCTTCCTGAAACAAGGGCCTACTGGAACAACGCCAGTATTAAGGTTGTGGGTATTATTGTAGAACATGGCTTGTGTGTGGGAGAGGAGGTTATATACTGTACATGACTATTCTAACCCCCCCCTCAAATGTTTTAAAAAGACATTAGGTTTGGCATGTGTTTACACATACATGGTGCTAGCCAAACAGAACTTAAGGAAAATTGTGCAGTATCTCAGCAGAAGAAGCAGAAGATCCCTTAAACACAGGAGAACTAGCTTCCATACTGCAACATTTTGTTGCTGATCCCTCTTGTTGCTCGTGTTTCTAAATGGAGAGCAACAGTTAACCTAGCTCAGTTATTTCAGGGATATGCTATTAGTTATTGTTTCCAGGGCGCCTGCACCAATCAGAAACTGTGCCTTGGTTTTCAAACATTTCGGAAGTCAAACGGACTTCTGGAACGGATTAAGTTTGGTGCTTTTGTTTTTGCTATTTATTTTGCATTTTTGTTTTCAAGGCTTTTTTGGTGAATTTGTTTTTTTGACTGTGTGGAACCCAGTTCAGCTACTGATTGATTGATTGATTGATTGATTGTGTGACTGTGGAGATGGATAAAAGCCCCCCATCCAAACAATGACTATCATCAGTGCAGGTAAGAAAAGAATTAATTTTAATTTTTATCATCTACAATACTGTCTTATTTATTTCATAGTACAACACATTGATTATTGCTTTCATTTTATGGATCAATGGTCTCAGAGAGTAAAATTCTGTTAAATTGCTATTTTAGGGGTTGTTTTTAAAAGTCTGGAACAGATTAATCCATTTTGCATTACTTTCTATGGGAAAGCGTGCCTTGGTTTTGGAACATTTTGGTTTTGGAACGGACTTCCGGAACGGATTAAGTTTGAGAACCAAGATACCACTGTACAGCAGCTTTGGTGGTTGCAACCCTTAATTCGAAATCAGACATCAGCATGGCTAATGGCCAGGAAGGATGGAAGTTGTGGTCCATGGATGCTGGGAGAGTCCTAGTTCTATGGACTTCTTGACTCGTGGGTATTGTCGAAGCAATGCCCCTACCAATCAACCACCCAAAATGGTGCTGTAGCTTTATGAAATCCAGCATTTGAGAAAAGCAATCCATGCAGATGTTGACTCTTCCCCTGTGGCTTTCATATACCCTGGGGGTCAGGTGCTCTAGATTCCTTTGTAGTTTCCCCCTGGGGCAAAAATAAAAATAAGACACTCCTTTTCCAAACTGACAAGGGTAAAAGATTACATTTAAGTCCTGGGGTCCTGGGCTGTTTCCTGTAGACCATAATAGGCCACAAATAAAGCCAAAGCTGGAGGCCACGAATTACTGTGGTAACCAACCTTAAATATAATGCATATGGCAAAACATATGCTTGGTGATTTAATCTACAAGGATGATCTACAAAAACAAATAAAACAGAAATGTGGCATTCTTCCATTTTCTCTACTCTCTCCACTCCCATTTCCTGTTCAGTGTTTTGTATGCACATTCTGATTTCCAGTTTTTCATTACGGCTTACATTTTTTGCTACTGGATTTCTTTCCATTGAGGAGTCCAGATTCTGAGGAGTCCAGCAAAGATTTGAGGATGGTGGTGAAATCAATTTGCAACTGCCAGGCCGGTAACTTCCTTTGGGTAAACATAGGGGGTGCCAACAGGATTTTTCTCGGCCCTGCCCTCTGTCCCACTTGCAAAGGAGGACACAAATCTGCATAAAATTTGCATCTACTTTGTGCCATATGCAGATTCATACCCTCTTTGGTAGCTGGGATGGAGGCCCTCCAAAATCAATCAGTGGCTATATAGTTAGTAGTAAGAGGCCTGGACATCAAAATGTCAACAGGTGAGACATTCCTGATATTTCATTTCCATACTACAATAAAGGCTTAACTTGTTGAATTTCTGCCTACCACAAAACTGTCCCCCAGTTACTCTAGGGTGTACAGGAGAACCCCCAGAAAAGCACATGGGGGAGGAAAGGTGGAACTGTTTCCTGTGGCGATCTGTAACGCTTGGCAAAGGGAACATTCATAATGGTATGACATTGGTTTTCCTCCATTGTCTTTGAATTTGGTCAAATCCACAGCACTGCTAGTTTTTAGCTCTTTTTGTTCAGTTTGTAAGGAGGGGCATGGAGAGGTGTTTGGGGTTATATGGGACATCACAATGAATTATGGGATTTTACATATCCAGGAGTGAACTTCCAAGAGAGGAGCTATTCTGATTGGGCACGGATCCAGTAAAATCCAGCAGCTATCATCAACAGAAGCCAGAGGGAGGGGTGAGAGTTTTAGAATGACATCTAAGAGACTCTTCCCACCATCATCTCAAGCACTGCTCCCTCACGGTCTTCCAGACTGCAACAGCCACCAGAACTTTCAGGGTGTGGGGTCATCAACACTGCCTTCACCACCTTTGGACAGAATTGCCCTGTCAGCAGCATATAAACTGGGCAGGCATCCATGCTTTCTGTGCTTTCCCCAAAGTCGTTGACGTTATGAGAGCCTGCACTGAAATGAGAAGACCCAAAATGAGACCAGATGCTACTATGTGTGATGAATTGAAATGGCGGCTGGGGGAGAGAGACCAGGGCTGAACATCTCTTTGCAGTGGTATGGATTGTGTTGTGTTTTTTTTTTGTTAAGATTTAGCCATTGGCAGATGAAGGAATAAACAGGGATGGGAAGACCTCAGTCTGGGGTCCAAATGTGGCCCCATAGACATCTCTGTCTGGTCCTCAGAACTGTCTCCAGGCCACACCCCCTCAGCGGCCCTCCACCACAGCCCCCAGTGTTTTAGCCCAGTTTGAACTCTGATAATACCTTTTGCATGTCTGGATGAAGGATAGATAGCGGTATGTATGGATAGATGTATGCTCACCTTCAAAGGTGGGTGGTGTTGAGTCCTGGCCCCAGACATGCTAGTGACCCGGAAACTGGCTGGGGGCAAGAGGAGGTCGCCTTCCAGTAATCTGGCCAATGCTGGCAGGCAACATGTAATCTGGCCAATGCTGGCAGGCAACATGTGAGTGTTCCCTAGGGGGCAGGCCTAACTGGCCAATGAGCGTTGCTCAGGCCCGCTTCCAGGGGAATAAATTGCGGCCCACCTCTATCATGGTTTTTGTTTTGTTATGTATTTTGCAATCTCATGCCGTATTTTTATGTTGTGAGCCACCCTGTGATCTTTGGATGAAGGGCGGTCTACAAATTTGATAAATAAATAAATAAATAAATAAATAAATAAATAAATAAATAATAAATGTTAGAACATATGCAGGATTTGAAATATAGCAATAGATGAGAATTGGTAGTTTAAAAGTTAGAATTAAAGTATATAATGGGTAAAATAAAAGTAGATTTATATGGTAAGAAAAGAGCATGATGGAAAGTTGGATGGGAAGTCAATGGAGATGTGAGGTTTGTCCTGAGTGTTGTCAAAAAGAAATGGTAAAATCTGAAAAATATAATAAAAAGGCTTTGCAAAATAAAATAAAAATTGAGGCCCACCTCAGCTCTGTCCCTATAGTCTTGGATGGAGGTGAGGTTGTAGCCTCTGCCTGCCCTCCTGGTTAAGGGGATCCTATTAACGAGATCCAGGAGGAATGGCTTCTGTCAGATGCCCAGGCTGGGATTAGGGTCATAACATGATGAAAATAGGGACATCCTACCATACCCTCCAACATTTCTCCAATGAAAATAGGAAAAGTGAGACATTCTGGGATAAAATCAGAAACCAGGCTTCTCTAAATCAGGGACGTCCCTGGAAAATAGGAACACTTACAGAGTCCGCCATAGCACTCTTCCAACAGGGACGCTTCATGGGGTACCTCAAGTTGAGTTTACCCTTAGATGCCTTCCCAGCAGGCAGGCTGGAGGAGAATAATCTGGCTTCACCCAATGCCCATTCCAAACCTTTCGCATCTGTAACCAATAAAGGTCGTGGCTTATTTGACCCCTAAAACTATATTCTGTTGTCTTGTCTGGTTATTTTCTTCCTGGGGACTGCAGAGCCACAGATCTTGGCATGCAAGTTAATTTACTGTACAAAAGAAAAGCTTGCACTCATTGGTCCTCAAACTTTTTCTCTTGCCCTTCCCACCAATGGCATGCAACCCCTAGAAGGGATATGGCTTTGGGGATAAAAAGGATTCCCCATGCCTGAAATAAATTGACAATTGCAACGCAGAACGCAAGAACCAAAGCAAGCCGCAAAATTAAGGCAAGATGTGTGTCTACCAACTCTACCTGGTACGCAGGCGGAGACCCTACCTGCCCGCGGACTGTCTCGCCAGAGTGGTGCATGCTCTGGTTATCTCCCGCTTGGACTACTGCAATGTGCTCTACGTGGGGCTACCTTTGAAGGTGACCTGAAAACTACAACTAATCCAGAATGCGGCAGCTAGACTGGTGACTGGGGGCAGCTGCCGAGACCACATAACACCGGTCTTGAAAGACCTACATTGGCTCCCAGTACGTTTCCGAGCACAATTCAAAGTGTTGGTGTTGACCTTTAAAGCCCTAAACGGCCTCGGCCCAGTATACCTGAAGGAGCATCTCCACCCCCATCGTTCTGCCCGGACGCTGAGGTCCAGCACTGAGGGCCTTCTGGCGGTTCCCTCATTGCGAGAAGCAAAGCTACAGGGAACCAGGCAGAGGGTCTTCTCGGTAGTGGCGCCCGCCCTGTGGAACGCCCTCCCATCAGATGTCAAAGCGATAAACAACTACCTGACATTCAGAAGACATCTTAAGGCAGCCCTGTGACATTTTAGTGTATTTTTGGTCTCTGTGGAAGCCGCCCAGAGTGGCTGGGGAAACCCAGCCACATGGGCGGGGTACAAATAATAAATTATTATCATTATTATTATGCCTCAAACCCTTGCTTTTCTCCCCACCGCATCTCCCCATTTGACACTGCATATATTTGGGATGGGTTTGACCTGTCGGAAGCCACATATGTAGGAACCAATATGTAGGTGCAAGAGGGAAGTAGAAATATAATTAATAATTATCTACTCCAGAATGCTCTTGCCTTCCAAAATGGTTTCAGCTCGTCTAGAGAGGGAAGATTGGCTGCTGTTTGCCGTACCTCTAAATGTGTCTCGAAGAACAGTGACAAATGGAACCAGCAACAGGAAAATAAATAGACCTCTCTGTGTTTGGAAAAGATCTGTCGCCTCCACATGCATCCTGGTCCCGAGCTGTGCCAGGAATTTTGACATTCCTTTGCAAATTAGGCAGGCTTTGTGAATGCAGGTCTGCTTTGGGCTGCGGAGGCCTCATTGGTGGGGGGGCCTTTAGGAATCTGGCAGGGGTTCAAGATCAAAGTATTGCTTTGAACCCACTTGTTAGCTGCGCAAAATAAACACAATCCACCTTGCAATTAAAAAGAATCCGCAGTAAAAGATAAGAGAGAGATTTGAGAGAGAAAGGGAGAGAGGGGGACTTCTATTAAAAAAATATAAAAAATCCCACCCACACGCAGCATCTTTTTGCTGTTAAGACTAGAGTAGGACTCCGGATTCATGAGTTCAAAAGGAAACAAAACCCTACTGTTCTTTAAAGGTACAGAAGCTGAACTTCTACTTTTCGTTCCTGAACAAAAGAGCTAACGCCTCGCTGTGATCCTAACCGTGTCTACTGAGAAGTGAGTTCTAATTTCCATTGGACTTACTCCTAGGTAAGCGAGGTTAGCGTTGTGGCCTCAGTGGTATAAAACTCTTCAAGATATGGAACTGGTTGTTTGTGGTTTTGAACAGAAATAGCAACAGGATTTGGATGAGTCAATTACTGAAGAAGAATGGCGTTGGCTATATTATTAAAAAATACAATTCCAACAATGTTTAAAGAAAGCTTTTAGAGTTTTAGAGGTATTTGGCACCTACTTGAGTGAGGAAAGTATATAAGCATCAGGATAAGAATGTTGGAAAGATCAGTACCTCGGAACAGATATTTTACATATGTTCTGGAGATGACATCAGATTGCTAGACAGTAGCAGAAGGAACTCCTTGAAATAAAACCTAAAGGTTGTATGCAATTAAGTTCTACCCAGAATAGACCAACTGAAGTTAATGGGCTTAAGTTAGTCATGTCCATTAATTTCAATGGGTTCCTCTCAATAGAATTAACATTGACTACAACCCAATGACTGGTTGCAATATTTCAAAAATACCCAGTTACTTCTTAGGTAAATAAACGCTTAATGATGAATGGCTAAAACAAATGGTTAATCATGAAAATCCAGAACTCATAACTGCTCTTATATCAGCAGCAAGACTTGTCATTCTTGCTAAATGGAACTCTCCCCCAAATGACTGGATTTCTTTCAATGGTACAATAAAACCTGAAAAGCACATTTCTTAAATAGCTTTAATTATTGTAGAAGCATCAAAGAAATGTATTGAAAAGTGGAGTTGTGTTTTTTTTATAAAGACAAGTTCAAGGTAATGTTCAATTGAATTCATTGTTTGGTTTACTTGAGAATATTAAAGGATGCGAAGCAGTTGTGCTACTTTTGATCCATATATGTTTAGTGTGTTGCTATCAGACAACGTAATTAGTGCAACCTTAATCTGTAATTTTATACCGCAGTCTATTTTCTGATTTTAAAAGTTTCGAGTTTTCCTTTTGCTGTAGTTTCTTCTCCACCTCTCTTTCCTTGGTCACAACAGCGGTGATCAAAACCGTTAAAATAACAGTGCGGTATCCTGATGTTGCCCCAAAACGTTCCCTTGGCTAATTATTTGCCAGTACAACTGTTCACTTCCTGTGGCGGATTTATGCTAAATCCTATTATTAGTCTTGCTCTGCAATTGCTATTGTTTGTGACTGGAAGCAGAACTCAAAAGCCACTGTCAGCCTTTTATTACACAACATGTGAATGAAGGTTTGACCTACTGTTTGAGCATTCCCCCCTTTGAGGCTTTTGTCGAAACGACTAAGCTTTTCTCTATAAATCACAAATGTTGAAATGAACTTTTCCTTCTTTTTTGGTGGGGAGGGGGGGTTACAATAATAAAGCTGAAGTTTTTTAAAAGTGGAGTGTTCCATTGGTCTGATCTTTAATGCAAGCAGGTACCGAAGCTTTTGATCGCAAGGCAATGCATAGTCCCTTTGCGATCTCAGCTGCTCAGTTCTGTGTAACATTGGCATAACTTGAGTCAGAAAGGAGTTAATGCGCTTCCAAGCAGCAAAGTTCACAGCAGAATGATACGGCTTTAAATGGAAGGTAACTACCAGATTCTCAAACCCTTATTAGTATATGTAGAAGATTTCAGTAGGATTAAAAAACAAACAAAAAACCACTCATCAAAAACAAAGCAGAACTAGGCCGAGGCCGTTGCCGCGGTTCTCAACCTGTGGGTCCCCAGATGTTGTTGGACTACAACTCCCATCATCCCTGAGCTCTGGCTTTGCTAGCTAGAGGTGATGGGAGTTGTAGTTTAACAACATCTGGGGACCCACAGGTTGAGAAAGGCCGGTTTAAGGCTTTAAAGGTCAGCACCAACATTTTGAATTGTGCTCGGAAACGTACTGGGAGCCAGTGTAGGTATCGGCAGCTGCTCTCAGTCACCAGTCTAGCTACCACATTCTGGATTATTTGTAGTTTCTGGGTCACCTTCAAAGGTAGCCCCACATAGAGCGTGTTGCAGTAGTCCAAGTGGGAGATAACTAGAGCATGCACCACTCTGGCGAGACAGTCCACGGGCAGGTAGGGTCTCAGCCTGCGTAGCAGATGGAGCTGACAGTAGACAGTAGATGGAGCTGGAGTAGACAGCTGCCCTGGACATAGAATTGACCTCCGCCTCCATGGACAGCTGTGAGTCCAAAATGACTCCCGGGCTGCACACGTGGTCCTTTAGAGGCACAGTTACCTAATTCAGGACCAGGGAGTCCCCCACCCACCCCCTGTTCCCCAATAACAGTACTTCTGTCTTGTCAGGATTCAACCTCAATCCGTTAGCTGCCATCCATCCTCCAACTGCCTCTGGGCACTCACACAGGACCTTCACCGCCTTCACTGGTTCCGATTTGAAAGAGAGGTAGAGGTAGACTTCATCTAACACTTAAGTTAGTGTTGTGTAGCATTTACGAATCCTCACTGCGTGTTGCAGAAACCTGGCTACAATCTCCATTCTTTCCTCATCCTGGATAAAGGTAAAGAAAGCTACCTTTCGTTTGTCTGAATTCCACTCCAAACTAGCAACCAACTGATTAATAAACTGAGATTGTATTGTCTGACACCAGGGACAGTGCAAAAGAATATGCGCAACTGATTGTATTTGTCTCTGTCCACGGGGGAATGATCTCTCCATGAATGGTGTTTTCTGGTATCTCCCCTGTAGCCATGCTGAGGGTCGTACATTCAGACTCACCAGCATATAGGCCCTGCATTGATTTGGGCTGGTCAAATGGGAGAGATACAACGCCATTGGCTGTTTGCCGTGTACCATCCCCAGACTTGCACATACACTATTCCTGATTTGGCTCCAAGAACTTGGCAACACGACTAATGCTGACTATTTTAGGGTTGCCATCTTTGAAGAGCAAAAAAGAGGACACCTTTGCCAACTTCTACTTTTAGCTATGGTTTTCCCAGTAGTGATGTATGGAAGTGAGAGCTGGACCATAAAGAAGGCTGATCGCCGAAGAATTTATGCTTTTGAATTATGGTGCTGGAGGAGACTCTTGAGAGTCCCATGGACTGCAAGAAAATCAAACCTATCCATTCTGAAGGAAATCAGCCCTGAGTGCTCACTGGAAGGACAGATCCTGATGCTGAGGCTCCAGTACTTTGGCCACCTCATGAGAAGAGAAGACTCCCTGGAAAAGACCCTGATGTTGGGAAAGATGGAGGGCACAAGGAGAAGGGGATGACAGAGGATGAGATGGTTGGACAGTGTTCTTGAAGCTACCAACATGAGTTTGACCAAACTGCGGGAGGCAGTGGAAGACAGGAGTGCCTGGCGTACTCTGGTCCATGGGGTCACGAAGAGTCGGACACGACTAAACGACTGAACAACAACAACTTTTAGCTGTGGATCGCTATGACGACTCTACCCATGGAAAAGAGGACGTGTCCTGGAAAAAGAGGACATATGGCAGCCCTACATTTGTTCTTCAGAAGCATTGGATAAGCTCCTTGTTGGAGCTTGAAGAGCTCTCTCAGGCATTGTCACCTTACAAATACCTAAAGGGGAAGCCAGATTTTGCTTGTTCCTTGGGTGCCAAGATTCCTAGGACTTTATAGATGATGATGGTGATGATGACGATGATGAATTATGATGATGATGATGAAATACCAGCACTTTCAATTGCATGCATAAATGAATAGGCAACAATATACTTGGTGCAAAAGGTGGGAGGGGTCATATGACCCCTCTGGGAAGTCTGGTTGATTCATTCAGAACAAATGGAAGTTTCTAAATGGTCTTCAAAGAGCCCATTGCAATGATCAATGGATTACTGCAGCCAGACCGGAAGGTTCCAGAAAGGGGCAAAGGTCTAAATTGTGAAATGTGTTTTGGCCAAAGCTGGGGCCTGTGAATGCAGGTCTAAGACTCAATCCAAGAGGGTGCACAACATTTAGAACACATGACTTGCCCCAAAGAATCATGGGAACCATAATTTACCCCTCACAGAGCTATGATTCACAGCACTCTTTACAAATTACCATTCCCAAGATTCCTTGGGGGGGAAGTCATATGATTTAAATGGGCTTAAAATTTAGGGTGACTATGCAGCTTTAATTTCAGTTGGTTAGTCCTTATTCTTCCCATTACTGACAGATATTGAGTCATGACATCTTTCTATGATGAAATTTTATCATTGGTATTTTTTAAAAATGGAAAAATCTTAAATTTTAATTATAGGGAAAGAAAAGCACTCAGAAATATTAATTCAATGCAATCATCCCATGAGCAGGTTGTTGCTACTTTTATTTTTTTCCTTTTCTCAAGAGCAAGTTAAAATAAAGATTTAAAATAAAGACTTTTCTCCCATCAAGAGTATTGCCTCATCAAAATTATTTCAGTGGGTAAAAAATGTTTTGGGATAGCTGTCTGTACACATCTTTATCTATCTGCCAGACTTTCGGTTTACAGGGAAATTGTTCTTTGAAATCTGATACGAGCAGGCCAGCATTTAAGTACAGTGGTGCCTCGCAAGACGAAATTAATTCATTCTGCGAGTTTTTTCGTCTTGCGAATTTTTCATCTTGCGAAGCACGGTTTCGGAAAAGTTTTGGAAAAGCTTCAAAAATCACCAAAGTCTTCAAAAACCTCAAAAAAGGCTACCACACCGCGTGCTATGAGTTGCTCCTCGAAGTCAAGTCGCAACTGTATTAACGGTTTTAAGAAAAAGGAAACAAACTTGCAAGACGTTTTCGTCTTGCGAAGCAAGCCCATAGGGAAATTCGTCTTGTGAAGCAGCTCAAAAAACCAAAAACCCTTTCGTCTTGCGAGTTTTTCGTCTTGCGAGGCATTCGTCTTGCAAGGTACCACTGTATAACCCAGTGGTTGGAATAAACTACATGATCACCTATTCTAGAGTATTTCCGCTGATATTCACTACATTGGAAAGAAGTAAAGCTTTCCCTCCATCTCCCTGAAGCTATAAATACCAGAACTTACCACATGAGGGCACCTTGAGAAGCTTCACCTGGCATAAATATATAAATAAATGAATGAACCATCCGATGGGTTGATAGATAAATTAATAACATCACTTTAATGGGGAATGTCATCCACAGAAGACTGCGTAGTGTATATAGAATTGCAAGGTGAACATTTGGACCTGAAATATATATTTTTTTTTTAGTGTCATGGATGGCCTACAGACACTAAAGGTAAAGGTAACGGGACCCCTGACCATTAAGTCCAGTCATGACCGACTCTGGGGTTACTGCGCTCATCTCGCTTTATTGGCCAAGGGAGCCGGCGTACGGCTTCCGGGTCATCTGGCCAGCATGACTAAGCCACTTCTGGCGAACCAGAGCAGCACACGGAAATGTCATTTACCTTCCCCGCCGGAGCGGTACCTATTGATCTACTTGCACTTTGACATGCTTTTGAACTGCTAGGTTGGTAGGAGCAGGGACCGAGCAACGGGAGCTCACCCTGTCGCGGGGATTTGAACCGCCAATCTTCTGATCGGCAAGTCCTAGGCTCTGTGGTTTAACCCACAGCACCACCCGCGTCCCCTACAGACACTAGAAGGGAATTAATAGAATTCTTAGTAATATAGAGGGCCGCTAAGGATAATCTAATCCAGCCCCCTGCAATGCAGGAATATGCAGTTGTCCCATAAGGGGATCGAACCTGCAACCTTGGCGTTATCAGCAGCTTACTCTGAGCTATTTGACCATCGTTGGTTGGAAAGTAGGGTGTTTGTGTAGCTACTCCAACAACCTCCACCTGCTCTTTGCCCTACTTGCTCGCTGTCTTACTTACATCCAGTCAAGGTGCAGAGACAGACCTTGGAGAGTTGGAAGGAAAGCTTCTGGGAGATGATATATAATAAGATGTTGAAATATACATTTATAAAGAAACCAGAAGCATTTTTACTGGCATTGTTGGGAGTGATATAAATAGAAAGGAATGTAAGCTCTTTTTATATGCAATAACAGCAGCAAGAATATTATTGGCCCAAAAATGGAAGCAAGAAGAATTACCGATGATTGAAGAATGGAGGATGAAGCTAATGGACTATGCAGAACTAGATAAACTAACAGGAAGGATTCGAAACCGGCGGGACCAGAAATTCACGGAAGACTGGAGTAAATTTACCGACTATCTGAAAAGTATTTGTGAAGATCAGACGATGTTTGTAGGTTTGCAAGAAGTTTTGTGAGGAGTATTATTGGAATTATTGCAAAAATGGAAAAAAAAGGGGGAAGGATGATTTGTTAAGAGATGTAAAGGCAATATAAAGTTTAGAAATGCATAAGAAGTGGTTAAAACGGTGGATCGTCAGAGGTGCTGATGGAAGTCCAAAAAGATTGTATAAGTGATAAGTTTTGTGGTACATTTTATAATTTATATGTTAAAATCAATACAAATTATATATATATATAAAAGGAGAGTTGGAAGGAAGCACAAGGCTCATCTAGTCCATAGCTGTCAACTTTTCCCTTTTCTTGCGAGGAATCCTATTCGGAATAAGGGAATTTCCCTTTAAAAGGGGGAAAGTTGACAGCTATGATCTCGTCTAACCCCTTGCAATGTGGGAATCCTTTGCCCAACGCGGGGTTCAAACCCACAACCCTGAGATTAAGAGTCTCATGCTCCACCGACTGAGCTATCCTGGGGATATGCCGGTATAAGTCCTCCATCTTGCCTCAGGTGGGGCTCAGCCAGGTCAACTGGGACTCAGAAACCTGAGCCAAGGTCAGGGCAAATCTCAAAACAAGTGTGTAGCCCCTGTGGTAGGGATGGGGCAATGGAGAACTGACCACAGTCCAAAATCCATTCAGCTTGGTCATGTGACCTAGAAACTCTATTTTAAAAGTTCGTTTTCCCTCTGCCAGACTCAGCAGTAGCTCCACTGATGAACAGAGTTTGGAACTGGGTTTAATTCCAGGGGCATAATTTACTCTCGTGTAACCGACACGGGCTTCCTATAGTTTGGATTGCTCTGTTAAACCCTGGGAAGTACCCTGGGAAATCTTGGAGAAATCTTACTATCAGTACAAAAGGCGTTTCTATATACTAGCTCTTAAAATTTGATAGCAAATGTACATTCTGCATCTCTTTTCTTTAAGAAGCTCAGTGCAAATACTTGTGCTATTTCACAATTGATCCGATGGGGTAGGATGTTTTTTTTTTTTTTTAAATGAAACGTTTCAAAAGAAATAATTAACCAGCAATTTTCCTTTTCTTCACAGAGCAGTGATTAATGAGGGGGCTATAGGTCTTAACATGTATTCACAAAGACGCATTCATAGGGAAGTGACAACGGATAATAAATGTATTAACATTTCAGATATTGTACTCATGTATAGCCCAAGCAGGATTTCCTTTTCGTTCCAGCTTCACAGCAAACTTTATGCCCGAAAGAAATGTTGTCTCTGAGGATTTCTGGTGGGAGACAAAATTAGCTGAACTCGAAAATAGTTCTTTAATCAACACAATTTTTATCAACGAGCGAGGGAGATGGGTGGGAGAGAATGAGAGAGGGAATATACCAGTAGGAAATGTTTGATGAATTGGCTTTAGGAATATTTAGGGTGTTCTGTTGTCAAAGCCTGTTAATTGCTAGTACTGTGGAATATTCACTCCTGTGCTGGCGTTTCTGCACATCATGAAGAAACAGCCATCGGATCAGTCCAATATGGAGGTTTCTGATTGGATGAGGAACCATCCAATTGGATGAGGAGATTTTTGCATTGTGGTGGGTTGGACTAGATGAACCTCACAGTCCCTTCCAACCCTCTGCCTCAAATATCTGATTCTAACCCTCTGCCTCAAATATCTGTAAGCACAATCAGAGCCGTAGCCACGGGGGGGGGGGGAGCGAGCCAGTTATTTTGGCCCCATATGAAGCCTTCAGAGGGGCGCCATTGAGGCTACCAGCCTATGTGTGTATGTACGAAAATGCGCATGGGTTGTTTTTTTTTACCAAACTGGGTCTTTGACCCAGGTGAAATAAAGCCTAGTTTCGTTCCTGGGCACAATTTAGAGACAGGGTGTCAGGAATTTAGTTTTCCTTCTCCTTTTCTTCCTTTTCTAGAAACCAAACCGGCACTTTCTCATATGTTGACTGGGCTGAAATGTCATCCGTTTAATTCAGAACATGTCTCATTGAGTTAGTAAGGTGAATATTACGAATAACGAGGATGCAGGTAAAGTCGGAATTCAAAAATAACTAGGGTTGATGATTTCGCCTTCTACTGGGTACCAATGATTCTCTTAAGGCTTGCCTTGAACATTGGGACATCTTTATGCATGGTGTTGGGGACTGAAGTAAAAAGAAGAGTCTGAAAACAACCCCCTGTGCAGGTATGGATCAGTACCTGTGTCTGTCAAACTATATGTGAAAGATTTTGTGTTTTGCCTGCTCCAAGGACTACCCCGGGTCCTTTTATATGTCCTGGAGTCAACTCAGCCCTCATCAAACTCCAGGAAACAATTGCTTCTTGATAAAGCACAGAGTGTTTGGAAAACAGGGTGAGATAACCACTTCAGGAAAACTAGGAATGTTCACTCAAAGCCACTTCCCTGTTATATAACGCCTAAATGAAATATAATATCTAAATGGAATGCCATCCCATATAAGAAATTGCAGGAATACAGTGGTGCCTCGCAAGACGAAATTAATTCGTTCCACAAGTTTTTTCTTCTTGTGAGTTTTTCGTCTTGCGAAGCACGGTTTCCCATAGGAATGCATTGAAAATCAATCAATGCATTCCTATGGAGACCGTCCGGGGACAGAGGGAAAGCGCCGCGCGCCTTCCCCTCTGTCCCCGGACCTGTTTAAAGCAAGGGGCAGCGGGGAGAAGATTGCTTCTCCCCGGTGCCTGCCCCGCAATCTCCGGGGACAGAGGGGAAGAAGTGGTACCTCTGGTTAAGAACTTAATTTGTTAATTCTTAACCTGAAACTGTTCTTAACCTGAGGTACCACTTTAGTTAATAGGGCCTCCCGCTGCCGCCGTGCTGCCAACATTTGCTTTCTGTTTTCATCCTGAAGTAAAGTTCTTAACCCAAGGTACTACTTCCGGGTTAGCGGAGTCTGTAACCTGAAGCATTTGTAACCCAAGGTACCACTGTATTATGTTTTTAGATATGCTGTAAGCCTCCCAGAGTGGCTGGGAAAAGCCAGCCAGATGAGTGGGGTATAACAACAACAACAACAACACTTAGCCCTACTCAGAGTAGACCCATTGAAGTTAATGGATGTGTAACTTAGTCATGTTCATTAATTTCAAGAGGTCTACACTATTCTGAGTAAAACTTAGCTGAATACCAGCCCTGGTTCCAGATGCACATTTTAAGAAATTTTCAAGATCAGAACACCATATGGACTGCGTTGTAGGATCAATCTGAGAGAACATCAAAGCATGCTGAGTGATGTTTGTATCTCAGCTTTAAACAATACAGCCCAAGTAAGAATATCCCAATAATTCATGGTAACTATAATTATATAGATTTGCCACCTTCATAGGTGTGCCCTTTCATGCAAGATTTTTGTTAACATACCAAGTGAGTCTTGCATCTAATCTTGTAGTTGTTCCATGATCATTGTGCACTGGATGTTCTCATGCATCATGAAACTAGCCCGCAACAATTTCACAATGGGTTGGCATCGCAGTGTGCTTAAATGCCACAATAGGGTGCAATTAAAGTTCAGCTGCAGTTAATGGGTGAATGACCACTGACGTTAATGATGATGTAAACTGATAAAGATCCCCCCAAAGCATGACGTCAATTGAATTCTTCCCAAGTCTTCAAAAAGCCTTGAATTTTAATTGAGTTGACCAAAGCCTGGTCTTCCTGTAGCTGTGAAGTTGGCCCTAAAACTTTGCATTGGCATTTCTGCCTCTGACATGCCATGAGCTTGCTGCAGCACCTCTCAGAAGATACTAATTCAGAGTTAAATTGTGGTGGGAATAGTCCTATTTTATAATGTTGCACTAGCGAAATGGTGAGCAGTGGATTATGTCATCTTGGTCATGAGTCTCCAGAATCTTGCTTTTAACTGATTAACCCCATACCCTCTGACATTTCTCCAGTGAAAATAGGGACGTCCTATTCCATAATAATAATTTTACTATTTATGTCCCACCCATCTGAATGGATTGCCCCAGCTACTCTGGGCGGCTTCCAACATACATAAAAACATAACAAAACATCAAACATTAATAAAACTTCCCCATACAGGGCTGCCTTTGGATGGCTCAGGGGTCAGATAACTCCATACCCTCCAACATTTATCCAATGAAAATAGGGACATCCTAAGGAAAAGCAGGACATTCTCGGATCAAATCAGAAACTGGGAAGATATATGTAAATATGTAAATCTGGGACTGTCCCTGGAAAATAGGGACACTTGGAGGGTCTGTAGCCCAATTGTTCAGATGTGTAGTATCTACTCATTCCTTTTATTTCTGTGTATGCTGAACATATTATCTGATCCATACAACATTTAGCCATATTCAAATCGATGCATTCAATCCATTTGGCTGAAGGGCCTAAATTATTGTTATTATTTATTGAATTTATATACCACCCTATACCTGGAGGTCTCAGGGCAGTTCATATCCCCACCCCAAAAAATATCATGGCAGCACAGTGATGTTTCTGTATGTCTTAGGACAGCAATGTGGTTTAAACATGTCTGGTTAGAATCACAGAACCATAGAGTTGGAACAGACCCTGAAAACCCCCTGCAGTACAGAAATATGCAGCTTTCCCATACAGGGTTTGAACTTGCAACCTTGGCATCATCAGACCTTCTTCTTCTTCCTTTGGCCATCACTCGTAACCGAGTAAGACTGTCTTCCATGAACACAGTCTCAACAGTGAGTCCGTAAGTGACTGTGGAGGCCAATTCTGGATCCACACGTCCTTCCACAGTGGGGACAAAGGTTTCCGGGCGGGAGTTGATCATGGTGAGGGTTTGCCAAGCAGCCTTCCTCTTAGCACGTTTCTCCCTTTTGTCCTGTGTTCAAGCATCTTCAATTGAAGACACTCGAACTCAGGACATCAGCACCACGATGTAACCAACTGAGCTATTCAGCTGGTCATGTGTTCCTCGTTTTAGCTAGAGGTGGACAAAAAACAGCCGAAGACTTGTATGAAATGGCATAAGTGCTGCTTCACTGATGGAGCCGGAGACCCATTGGCAGGGCAGCAGTCACACCACTGGTCAGACACAATGCATATTGCAAGTTCTTTGAGTTGCAACGAGCAGGGATATCATCTGTTAGGGAAAGACGATGAACCAAGCAAGGGAATGCCAGTAGTTCCTGGTTCCCCAGGCATTCAGGAAGATGAGACATAGGGTTGCCACCTTTGTTCTGGCAAAATACAGGACAGGGCGGGATGGGGTGGTCGGGGGCAATTTTAAAAAAAATAAATCATCTGGTGCAGTCTTGCAGAATGGTCCCTCTGGAATGTGTCACACACACAAAAACGTAAATCTTTCTGTGCTTGGCTACCCAGAGCTTAAATAAAGGGACGTGGGTGGCACTGTTGTCTAAACCCTCAGCCCTTTTGCTGGCCCATGTAGGAACAGCATGGATAATTGGCCCTGGTGAATATTTGACATTTTCTCCCCTTATGGCTTTGATCTATGGGCTACCACTAAAACGAGGCTGCATTTTAAGCTGCATTTAAAACTGTATTCTAACTTACATTTGAATCAACTGTTTGTTTGTTTTTTTTAAAAAAATTGTTTTTACTGCATTTATATTTGGTGTTAGCTGCCCTGAGCCTGGTCTTGACCAGGGAGGTGGGGTATAAATAAACTTCTTCTTCTTCTTCTTCTTCTTCTTCTTCTTCTTCTTCTTCTTCTTCTTCTTCTTCAACCACTGAGTCTCTTGGGCTTGGCAATCAGAAGGTCGGTGGTTTGAATCCCCATGACAGGCTGAGCTCCCGTTGCTCTGTCCCAGCTCCTGCCAACCTGGCAGTTTGAAAGCACGGCAATGCAAAGAGATAAAAAGGTACAGCTGTGGCGGGAAGGTAAACAGCGTTTCTGTGCGCTCTGGTTTCCGTCACGGTGTCCCGTTGCGCCAGAAGTGGTTTAGTCCTGCTGGCCACATGACCTGGAAAGCTGTCTGTGAACAAACGCCAGCTCCCTCGGCCTGAAAGCAAGATGAGCGCTGCAACCCCATAGTCGCCTTTGACTGGACTTAACTGTCCAGGGGTCCTTTACCTTTTTACCTTTTAGAACTTAAATGCACGGCATTTCACACACCTTTTCAAACACATGCATTTGGAGAGGATCCCCAACTTGGCAGAGAGAGAGAGAGAGAGAGAGAGAGAGAGAGAGAGAGAGAGAGAGAGAACTGTATCAATAGATGTAGCGCTTTACATTGAATTACAGGACAATCCTGTATTATACAGGATAGGTAGCAAGCCCAAGCCAGCATCCTGGAAGAAGACTGAGGTGTGAGTTTGGGAAAGGGATGGGACAGGGGCCTTGGAGCTAGCGGTTCATTGTCAGAAGCCCCAACATGCCTTGGTTACCCAGCTGCTCCGGATGAGGGCCATCCTGTCAGGCAATTGGTCATCCTACTGTGATAGGAATTTTGAGGTCTTAGATATATGGTAATGTTCATAAGTGTACCAACCAAGCACATACATAGATCAGCACAGGAAGGTCAACCTGGAACCATTTTGATTCCTAAACTGAGCAAATGTTTTCTCTGCATGGTCAAAGTGGAAAAGCCTCCCCATTGTGTTTTCCTTCACAAATCCTGTCTTAAGGGTATGTCTGTGTTTGAATAGGGTGTGAGCCTGTGACCTGGCCCAGGAACTAAGTATTTATCACTACAAAAGAATGGCCAGGCTCCCCAGGCAATCCAATCAAGTAACCTGCCAGACAGGAGATAAACAAGGACAAGAGAAAAACAACATTTGAATTTCTGTTTAGACCGCCTTTTCTGTGATGTAGGTATGATGTATCTGAGGGGTGGTCTTAGGTTACACCCCTTCTGTGATGTAGGTGTGATGTTTCTGGGGGTGGTCTTGATCTACAGGGTGGCAATTTCAAAAGTCTTTATAAGGCCTTGCACACCATTTTTCTGGGTCCTCCTCCTTTCCTGCGTGTGAGGAGAGCACCCTGTTACAACAGATCAATAAAGATCAAGTTTACTAGCTGCTTTGCTTCTCAATATTCTCTGGTTGGCCTGGTTATTTTCTCCTACCAATAGAGAACCTATGTAAGGACTCTATATGGGCTCTTGGATACCCCATAAGGGAAAAGGACAATTTTTGTTTACAACACTACCCAGGATTGCTTTATCTAGCAGTGAAAGTCTCCCATGGACTAGGGCCGAGATCATTCCTAATTCTGCTGCCCAAGATCCCTGGACGTTCTGGCATCAAAAGCACTTGCTGTATGGCTGAGCTGTGTAGACTCATCTAATTTATGCATATTCCCACAGTTTATTTCCATCCGCTGGGTCTCTAGAGTATTTCTCACTTAGTGTATATTGCAGCATCCAAACTTTGGATTTCTTCAGAAGTACAGAGTCAAAGTAAGTTTGAGCAGACCTCAGTCCCCTGAACGAGAGATCATTCTTAATTAGCATCAGAAAATGTTCCTTTTCTTCCCCCCCCTTTAAAAAATGTAGCTAGATGACCCAATTTCCATAAATATTTTGCTTTGCCCCTTCTCCCAAATGCTTGCTCTCTGTCTGTTTGTCTCTCTCCTCTCTAATGGCAAATGTTTCTGCATTGAAACTGACGATGTAAATGAAGCCCTGCTGTTGCTGTCTGGTTTTAGTTACAATGTCTGTTTGTTGACATCTCACGTGAAGGCCTGCTGTGTCTCTGGCTCTGTCTACTTCGTTTCCTCTCTAATTAGGCTTTGCCCTCAATTAAGTTAATGATGCAACTTTTTCCTATAGATCATTTGCCCCTTCACTCAATTAGCAGAATCCTGAAGGGCGCATCCCTCTTTGGCTGGAGTCGCTTGCCTTGGGGCACAGGCTGTTCAGTGCTCAGAGAAGCATTAGGAGAAAAAGGACTGTTTACTGGAAATACATAACCCTACGTAATTGGGGACGAGGGGGAAGGAAGTGGGTCACCATGCAGCCCATGGCCAAGATACATGAGGCACATGTTGCCAAGATCTCTGTGCAACAATACGACTCCAGGAGACAGGTACACAGTGCTGCTGAGATCTGATTCCATCCTCCAGAAACCACACACACACACACACACACACACACACACACACACACACACACAGCTTCCCTGTGTGCAAATATGCCACTAGTTGTCACAGAAGATCAAGTGGCCCTCTAGATCTTCAAGCAGGAGTGCCCAGTAGACTATGCTAGGGCTAGCCAGAGAATGTAGCTGGGATGGAGAACCTGTGGCCCTCTAGATTTTGTTGGACTACAACTCCCATCCAAATAGAAGGGGAAGAAATGGAGGCAGTGAGAGATTTTACTTTCTTAGGCTCCATGATCACTGCAGATGGGACAGCAGCCAAAAAATTAAAAGACGCCTGCTTCTTGGGAGAAAAGCAATGACAAACCTAGACAGCATCTTAAAAAGTAAAGACATCACCTTGCCGACAAAGGTCCGTATAGTAAAAGCTATGGTTTTCCCAGTAGTGATGTATGGAAGTGAGAGCTGGACCATAAAGAAGGCTGATGGCTGAAGAATTGATGCTTTTGAATTATGGTGTTGGAGGAGACCCTTGAGAGTCCCATGGACTGCAAGAAGATCAAACCTATCCATTCTTAAGGAAATCAGCCCTGAGTGCTCACTGGAAGGACAGATCATTAAGCTGAGGCTCCAATACTTTGGCCACCTCATGAGAAGAGAAGACTCCCTGGAAAAGACCCTGACGTTGGGAAAGATTAAGGGCACAAGGAGAAGGGGACGACAGAGGATGAGATGGTTGAATAGAGTTCGCGAAGCTACCAGCATGAGTTTGACCAAACTGCAGGAGGCAGTGGAAGACAGGAGTGCCTGGCGTGCTCTGGTCCATGGGGTCATGAAGAGTCGGACACGACTAAATGACTAAACAATAACAACAACAAAACAACTCCCATCATCCACCGCCGGCATGATCAATAGTCAGTCATGATAGGAGCTATAGTCCTGCAACATTGGGGTGGTGGTATTCCCTGCAAGAATAGTGTCATACCGGCATGGAGTGGAGGGAACATGACACATCTTTCTGGATGCTATGAACTCTGAAGGCATATCTCAGAGGCTTTGTAGGAGGATGGATGGAGCTGGAGTGGTTGACGGAGTATCCACTGAACTCCTGATCATTCCTCAGCAAAGACAATCTGAATCATCTTGTCTCTTTCTCCTGGATCAGATGTTATTAACAGACAGTTCCATGTTGATTCTTTATTCTGGATTTTGTTTTCACCCACTCTTGAAACAGAGTATAACCCAACATACCAAACTATCTCTCAGTATTCTCTTTAACACCCTGTATCCCTGCTTATAACATGTAAAAAAAAAAGCTCGTGGCCTACTGAGTTTTCTTTCAGGTCCTTATCCCCTACATAGTCTCCATCTCATCCTGAATCCTCACCCTGTGCCAATATAAATGATCGTTTGTGGGATGTTTCGACTTTGGTGGAAAGTTTATGTAATCTTAATGAGGTCTAACATATGTACAGGGGATGCTGTTAGAGACATGCGCATTATTCAAAAGATGAGGCAGGATGAAAAAAATAGTGCTTCAGGTTAAGAACTTTGCTTCAGGATGAGAACAGAAATCGTGCTCTGGCGGCGCGGCAGCAGCAGGAGGCCCCATTAGCTAAAGTGGAGCTTCAGGTTAAGAACAGTTTCAGGTTAAGTATAGACCTCCAGAACGAATTAAGTACTTAACCCAAAGTACCACTGTATATAAAAACTGCAGGTTTTTACAATAATCCTGCCAATGTCTTCATCTGTTGCAGGGAAAGTTTCAAAGCAGAACTGTACTTAGCAAGAGTTTGTATAAACACATATCGATAAAAATAGTATTAAATAAATAAATAAATAAATAATAAGAATGCACATTGGAAGTCATCTTTCTTCACTGCAATTCTAGAGCAAATGTGTAAAAGTATTGACTACAAATGAATAAATGAATCTAGGATGAATCTAGGCAATCATATGATGTTAAGAGAATGCTCTGAAGAACTTCATATAAATGCCTAGATCCAAATCTAGCTCTAGCTCAATACTTATCAGAATACACATTCCTAATTATTGCAACGTTGCCAGGATGCAGCCAAAGCCAGCTATGCCAAGATGAAGATGAATCTCGTTCAGGGAGAATATTGAAATTGACCTTTGATCTTCTTTTCTTCATTTATGCAGGAGTCATCCTGATTATTTCCTCTTGGGTATGCACATTCCAAAGGTTGAGAGCCAATAGTTGCGCAAGAAGTTACTTGTAGTTTAAATGAGGCACTTGGATGATAAATATCTGCGTTTCTTTCAATATAAACTCATAATAAGTCACGTTCATGTTGTTTGATCTTTGCTATATTGAACCACTCCACCTTACACTAGAATCTGAAGTATTATGAATACTTTTGCTTTTCTTGTCTATCTCTGCTCCACTACAAACAATACAGCACATATGCAGGCCTCCTTAGATTTCTGGAGAGCACTGAACATGCTTATAATAAATTTAACATGGATCAGGGCATCCAAAATGCACATACATTCTTTTAAAAAATCATGAAATGCATAATAAATTATACAAATATGTTTTATGCATTTGGAGGGGAGTATTCCCTATTGAATTACAATAGGAACTCTGGAATGGAAGGTTTAATTTCCTTTTAACTATTTCTCCATGAGGCTGGCTTACACCAGGGATGGAGGATAAATTCAAATTTTGATGAAAAACTACCTGATTTGCACTTTCTGAAGTGATAGGCTGATAGAAACACAGCTATCCTATGAAATTCGTACATTTCTGAATTTTGTGATGGACTTGCCCAACCAAATAATGTGCACAAACTTCTTGGTATCAGGTGAAAGTGTGTATAAAAATGGATATATCAGTGAAAATAACAATAAAAATGCATTATGTTAGGGGAAATGGCTTGCAAGGTGAAATTGCATATACAGGGTGTGTATATTAGGAGCAATCTGCACAATTATGCTGCATGTATTCATAATTCATACAAATGCTTTGCTCTTAACAAATGACCTTATCCGTTTTGCAGAGTTGTTTTGCAAAACGGCCAAGGGACTCATTGAGAGCACACTGTAGCTATGAAATAAGCAAACTTAAGTAATGCAGGACAAAACCACACTGGTATGGGCAACTGTAAGAATGCTGTCTTTCTCTCCCTTGAAAAATGTAATTTTTATACTTATGGGATGGAGGAAAGATGACTTTAAAGCAACTGTGTTGGTGATAAAGATTTCAGCAACATATGACTGTAGTTCTATGCTCATCCAACTGGCTGGGAGTGAAGGTTTACTTCTGAGCAGACATGCACAGAATTGTGCTGTAATTAATGTTAGTATTTGCACCGGCACTGTATTTGTTATAAAATCTGTTTTACAAAGACTAAATTGTAATTGGGGGAGGGGAGAAAACCTACCATACTTTTCCATGTATAAGAGTAGGTTTTTTAATTTAAAATTTATGTTCAAAATTGTGGGTCGTCTTATACACGGATACAATCTCGCCCCCCCCCCCATTTTCTCAATTTGGAGTCCCCCCAAATCGGGGGCGTCTTATACATGGGGGCGTGTTATACACGGAAAAATACGGTATGTAATGTAATGTAGCAGCCGCAATATCTTGTGACTCCAGTCAAGGTCATGGAAATGCTGAAATTGCCTTGTCAATTTGTTAAAAGTGAGTGTGCTTGTGTGTCTTAGCTAGGAGCAATGGGAGTTGTGGGTTGGCTGGTTGTTTTACCGCTGTTTTGCCGAGTGTAGAAATTTCAAGCAGGTGCTGTGTCCGGAGGGGTTTGTGAAGACAGACAAGCCATGGACCAATAAGTTATGCACTGCTACGAAGGAGTTTTGGAAGCCAGCAAGAAAACCCTCTCTTGGGCTCAAGGGAGAGGAACACATTGTGTTGGACTTGATATGCATAAATACTACTGCTTGTTAATAGTTGCCATCCTGCAAGTAAAGAGTCATCTTCAAAGTGTTGTGTGTGAAGTCTGCTTCATCACTAGGACTTCAATCTGTATCACTCTGCATGACTCAGAAAAATAACCTCCATTAACTCAACTACAGGCTTCAACCAGGTTCAAGTTGCTTTGAGCTTGTTCCAGTTTATACCAGAACAAACTTAGTTGGTCTACAAGGTGCTACTGGACAATTTATTTATTTATTTTTTAATTCCACTTTATAGTTATTCTGACGGATATCTTTTGCTAGGAATAGTATTTTTTAAAAAAACAATTTTCGTTGTTTTTTTCACAAATTTATACATTTTAACTTAACCATTTCAAACATTAAAATACAAGGTTCTTTTGAACCTTCGGACCTCCCTCCCCTCCATGGGTTCCATGTTTGCTACATCTCTAACCTTTATCCATCTGTTAAATATCCAGAGTTATCATAAATAATTCCACTTTACAAGTGTCATTACATCCCTACCAATGATTTTAACTGTTTACAGTGATCTTTTCAAAAAATAAAAAAATTACTCCAGTCTTTTAAAAATACTTGGTTTCGGATCTTCCCCCTCAGTTTCGCCATCTCTGCATACTACATCAGTTTCGTCTGCCATTCTTCTTTTGTTGGTATTTCTCCTTCCTTCCATCTCTGGGCTTGTAGAATTCTCGCTGCCGTCGCTGCATACATAAAAAGTCTTTTGTCTCCTCTTGGTATCTCTTCACCTATTATACATAACAGAAAGGCTTCCAGTTTTCTAACAAAAGTTTTTTTAAAAAAAACATTTTATTTAATTCATTATATATCATCACCCAGAAAGCCTTGACCAGTGGACATGCCCAGTGGACATAGCATTAAAGGATTGTGGCTAGCATGCACTTCTTTCATTCTCTCCTTCTCTCCCTGACTGGCCTTGTGTCTGTCTGCAAGCAAGTGAGCACCCAAGTCCCTCCTTTTCCTCTTTGCTCTGCTGTGGGGGCAAAATACACAGCTGTTTCCTCTTGCTTGGCCAGACGGCACATGATGAGTGCACCTCTGAACATGTGCAGAGTATGTGTCCTGCCCAGTTTGAAGCAAGCTGGAAAAAAGCTCATTCTCCTCTCCTAGGGCTGCCCTTGCCACCCCTGCCATAGCCCGCTTCCAAGAACAACAGAGCCCAGATGCCTCATTTACCACTTGTTGCTATTTGGAGTGGGGTGGCCTCCAAAGTTAAGAGACCCACCTTGGTGTATGGATATCGTGAAGAGGGGGACAGCAGGGCAGTCTCTTTCCTCTTACAAGCAAAATCTGTAGATCCAGCACTGGTATATTTCATACTTGACTCTTCACAGCAGATCTTAGGCTTGGATAATAATAATAATAATAATAATAATAATAATAATAATAATAATCTTCATTTATACCCTGCCCTCCCCAGCCAAGGCCGGGCTCAGGGTGGCTAACAAGCAATAATAAAAACAAGTTGAATGAATACAACTTAAAAACAAGATTAAAATACAACAGTAAAATATTGAAACATTAAAATATTAAAATGCAGCCTCATCACAGGAGGAGAAAGGAAAAAGAAAGAGGGGGAGGGAATCAAATTGGCTCCAAGCCAAAGGCCAGGCGGAACAACTCTGTCTTACAGGCCCTGGGGAAAGAAATCAGATCCTGCAGGGCCCTGGTCTCATGAGGCAGAGCGTTCCACCAGACCGGAGCCAGTGTTGAAAAGGCCCTGGCTCTGGTTGAAGCCAATCTAACTTCCTTAGGGCCCAGAACCACTAGGGTGTTGTTATTTATGGACCTTGAGGCTCTCTGTGGGGCATACTGGGAGAGGCAGTCCCGTAGGTACGGGGGTCCTAGGCCGTGAAGGGCTTTAAAGGTCAAAACCAGAACCTTAAATCTGACCCTGTACTCCACCGGGAGCCAATGCAGCTGGAAAAGCACTGGGTGAATATGCTCCCATGGCAGAGACCCCGTGAGGAGCCTCACTGCATCGTTCTGCACCCGCTGGAGTTTCTGGGACAGCTTCAAGGGCAGCCCCGCATAGAGCGAATTACAGTAGTCAAGCCTGGAGATGACCGTCGCATGGATCAATGTGGCCAGGTCGGGGCGGGAAAGGCAAGGGACCACCTGCTTGATGCGGCGAAGGTGGAAAAATGTCGCCTTGGCTGTTGCTGCAACCTGTGCTTCCATGGAAAGGGAGGCGTCAAGGATTACACCCAAACTCTTAACAGAAGCTAATGGCACTAATTGGGCCATTGGATACACTATGGTTCCCATGCGTAGGGACTATTTAGTGCAGGCATGTCCAAAGTCCATTTCGGGGGTGTAATCTGGCCCACTGGTTGGTTTAATCTGGTCCCTGTTGCAGTTTATTTCCTGGGGTCAACAACAACTCAACAACTCAACAACTTTGGTTGGCCCTTTGGCCGGGCCTCACACATGTTCACTTCATCAAATCTGGCCCTCTTTGAAAAACGTTTGGACACCCCTGATTTAGTGTATGGAGGAACATTCAGTTCTCCATATGGTAGCTGACATGGTATAGCTCAAATTGATGTTTACCGACTCAGTGAGAACTAGACTGGAGTCTGCTGGCTATTTCTGGATCAAAAATGTGATTTTACTCCCCCTCCCCCTGTAAGCAGATATATAACAGCTCATTGTTCCTCCAGAATAATTATAATGTAATCAGCCTTGGATGCAAGTCATGTGGAATATTACAAAAAGGAATTGTGTAACAGCCAAAAAGTCTTTCTCAATGAATCTCTATGTAAGCCTCATTCGCTTATCATATTTGTTCCTGTTTGCAATTTTTATGAATCAGCACAGGAACAAACAGTCAAGGGGAAGAGATAATTCAAATGAAACCATGAAATGCTTTATGTGTAGAGAGATACCTAATCATTGCTAAATAACAGGCAAAGGTTTCAAATGCCATGTGCTCTCGCTGTTTTTCAAATGAAACACTTTGCAACTTACAGAGAAGTCGGGAATAACATTGGCCACGCACACAGTCAAGATAAGTTTGGAATCCATATTACTCTTTTAATGTACGATAACCTGAATAATATGACATTAATATGGACAATAAGCTCACAGCTGCACCATGCATTTAACACACATTTACACCACTTTAACAGCTGTGGATCCCCCCACCAAAATAATCTTGGGAACTGCAGTTTGTTAAGGGTGCTGGGAATTGTGGCTTTGTGAGAGAGTCTCCTCTCAGCAACCTCTATAACTCCTGTGAGCTGCCCAAGGATGCTGTGGGCCTACACTAGATCTTGCTCATTTATATAGTCAGCCTAGTCCGTTGCGTGATTTCTGCATGGAAATGGGCATCTATGCTCAAACAGTATTGCTAGTTGCACTGTGCCTGTGTAAGCATAAATACATGTGCCCTCATCTAGTCATGTGAATTGCCTACATGGCAATCCTTCCCAGCATCCCTAGGTTAATGCAATCAGATTCCAGAAGTTTACTTAACAGTGGGTTAAGCAGTATTTCGAGTGCAGACAGGATGTCTATACAAGGAACTCTGAAGTCACATTAGAATATTGAACATAAATGGGCACCCATCCAAAGTCAACAGGGCTCTGTTGAGTTCTACTTGTTTGGTATCTGGGCAGTTCTCATGATTTCATTTCAGCCTTGTGATGTTCATGTATTCTTTTATTTCCTTTGTATATGCATGTTTGGTTTTTATTTTTATTTTTTTCAAAAGCTCCTCTTTCTAATAGAAATTAAAATGAAGACGTCACCTTTGTTTTCATATCATAAACTGGTCTTGTGTGACATACCTGAAGCTCATTTGCCTCCAGAAATACAGGCCTCTTAAAATATGCAAAGCCTAGCTGGACTTCCAAGGAGGGTTACTAAACTCAGGGATTAGCTACGTATATTACCAACAACCAACCAGGATTGTCAATGGGCAAGAGGAGATGCTCATAATGGGGATGAGTACAGTGGTACCTCAGGTTAAGTACTTAATTCGTTCCGGAGGTCCGTACTTAACCTGAAACTGTTCTTAACCTGAAGCACCACTTTAGCTAATGGGGCCTCCCGCTGTCGCCGCGCTGCCGGAGCATGATTTCTGTTCTCATCCTGAAGCAAAGTTCTTAACCCGAGGTACTATTTCTGGGTTAGCAGAGTCTGTAACCTGAAGTGTATGTAACCTGAAGCATATGTAACCCGAGGTACCACTGTACTCAACACAGTCAAATATTATATAATTAGCAACATCTCAATAATTCAGTAATTGCATGAGTTCTTCCCATCATCTTCATTTGCCTATGCACACGCAGACTTACTAGGTCTACAGAATCCTGAAAGAGGCAGGGCTTGATGATATCACAAGGTGAGAGTTGCTGGTGACAAGGCAAGGTCTGCCTACGCTTGAAAGGAAAAACAACAACAACAACAACAACGCCCTGAACAAAATACACAGTGTGGCTTCAGAAACTTGAGGAGCTTCCCCAAAAGAAGTCTAGAAGGAGCCAGTGGCTGCAGAAAAGGACACTGGCTCTTTAACTAGCCCGGTGCTGCAGTCATGACATAAAAGCCAATTATGGAGCTATAGTGGGCTCTTAGCACTCACTTCCATGTTAATTGGCTCCAGAAATGATCTGTTTGCAACCCCATTAACCCAGAAAATTGTGTAAAGTTATGAAATTTGGGGTGGTATGCCGACATAGAGTTCTTTTCTGCCATTTTCATCAGTGAAGCATGGGCACATGTGCAAAAATGATGGCGGAGTAGTGACATCGCCCAATGGTGTTTGTTGTTGTGTCATACAAGGCCTAGTGGTGTGAATGAAAATTTGTGAAACGTGCCGGTATATTGGTCAAAAAGCCACCGTTCCAAAACACAACAGGAACTTATGTGTGAAAGGGGCATAAGAAGATAGGACAGCTCAGTAGGTTAGAGTGTGGTGCTGATAATGCCAAAGTTGCAGGTACGACCCCCATATGGGACAGCTTCGTATTTCTGCATTGGGCTAGATGATCCTCAGGGTCCCTTCCAATGCTACAATTCTATAATTCTACTAGCATCATAATCAGGAAAACTAACACAACATCCCCCACATCTCATTGCATCCTGTAAAATTCTGCTACTTGCTCCAGGGTGGTGCTGAGACAACTTGCTTTCTGTCTCAGCTGCAGGACTGCTAACCATGGTCCTGAACCCATTGAACCACCATGTTGGTCCTTGTCCAAGGTCCTGACCTTGCTATAGTTTCAAATGTATTCCAGAGCTTCGGGCAACACAGTGGATCAGGACAGAAGTATTATTGAGCAATAAAGGGACAAAGCCCAGCAGTTAAAGAATGAATATAGAAATGTAGAGCCCCCTCCAAAATTGAAAGCAAACCAGGTCACATCCCACTCTCTCTATGTGTGGAAAACAAGACTTCATGAGGCTCTACAGACTACTGTACCCAGCAAGTTAGTTATAAGGAGGCCAGGGCAATCAACTGCTCCTGTGCACTGCTTATTTATATAACTGATGGTGCTGCATATGCAACTGGCATGTATAATGGATACCATGGACTAGTCTAGCATAGCTGTGCACTTGGAGACACCCATCAAGTGTGCAGTTACAGCAGTGATCCTGAGTATGGACTCTCAAACCTGAATCTCAGGATCAAAGCCTGACACTACTGCTTAATGTACAGCAGGAGTGGAAAACCAGTGGCTCCCCAGATGCTATTAGACTCCAGCTTCTATAATCTACAAATATAGGCCATGCTGCCTTGAGCTTAATGGGAGTAAGACTCCAACAAACACACAGAAGACCACCTGATATGCAGCATTTATTAACTGGATGTTAAGTTTAGAGGGGGTGGAGTTGTTCATCCAGGAGGAATTCTACCTACGATTCAAATTAAGGCGATGCTGGCCACACAGGCAACAACTCAAGGACTGCAAGAGTAAGCACCTCATCACACCACTGAAGGCACAGCCTTCCAAACAAACATATTCATTTACAGAGGGTTCAAAGTGCTTCTCGTTCAAGCCCATTATCTCAACAACCCTCAACAACCCTGTAAAGTAGGTCAGCACATTGCTGATGATAGGGAGGTGGAGAGGACTATGAGATAGAAGCTTTCCCAAGGACAACAAATGCATTCTTGATTCAGGAGAGATCTCACTCCGTGACTTCCTGGTTCAGAGTTCAGTCGCTTAGCTACTGCATTAGCTCTATTAAATGTTAGGGATTAAGCCATCTGAGATTAGTGCTCGTTTCTCTAAGGATTCGAGAATGAGTTCTAAGAACAGGCAACTTGTTTTCCAGTGAAAGAGCATCAAAGTGCACTATGTGCTGGTTTGCATGTGAGTAACTGATGTAATTAGCACATTTAGATGCCACACACCCTGCTTCCTCCAACACTGCTGATCCCACAAGCCTGTTTAGGAAGTAATAAAATCTTATTTAGAATAGTTAAGTTTGAAAAGCATAGTGAACCAGGGCACTGTCATGGGTGTGTGTGTAAATTGGAGTTCTCTATTACCAAGGTCCCTGTTTCATTTTGAACCCATCTATAGCATTCTTGACTGTGAAAACTGAGTCATCCACTGCGAGGGGTAACTGGTAGGTTTAGCCTTTGCTTTCACATTGTCCCAAAATTCAGTGCTTTGCTTTTCCACTAGGAATAAATATCCCGCATTTGCTTATACAGGAGAAAACAAAATGGTGCATTGTGGGGCACCGTTGAGATGTGGACCCCACCACGACCAAGAACAAAGTCTGCTCCCATCCACATGGCACCACCCTGCGTTATGATACAGCGGAGAACTTTGGGTGTCATCGGACTACAACTCCCATCATCCCCAGATGGCATAGTCAATGGTTAGGGTTGATAGAAGTTGTAGTCTTTGGAACATAGCTGGTCTGGAATGTGGTGGTCAATGCTGCATTGCTAGCTGTTTTATGTTTTTATCGACAATATAGATTGTATAGCTAATCACAGTTTTTGCTATGTTTTATATTTTGTTACTGTTCTGATTCATCCTGGGCTCATCTGGGAGGAAGGGCAGGATTCACAATCAATCAAATGAAGAAGTGCAACTTTGCCCAGTTATTGCGGAACTGAACCATGTGATGATGTAGCTGCATGGCAGAGACCATCTTGTAATGAACACGTTTTGAGCTGAAAAAGGCAATTCCATTAACAATGTTTAGGCATTACTCCTTCGATAAGTCTGTAGGAGGCTGCATACTGTTGAGGCTGTTCTCCCCCCACATCCCCATATTGGCATGGGAAAACATCTGTCAGCGCATAGTGCACATGATTTGTTTCTTGTTTCCTCAAACTATTTCAGGACTGGTAAGTAATCCATAGAGACTTAAATCCCGTGTTATGTAGGATACTCATGTTACAATTGCCCCCGAGGTCCTGAAAGCTCTTGTCTCTGCTTCACTTTAGAGCAAGGAGGGAATTACATTGCTAAAACAGAGAGCCTGTGAAGCTTAATGGCTTAATTTAAATCCTAACATTATGTGAAAGATAGTGGGGAGGAGAGCCGTCAGCCCTGGCATGTCCAGAGTTTCATCTGGCATTTGGAAATTCCCCATTAGTATCCGGAGCAGTGATGGGGAACTTGGGGTCCTCTAGAAGTTGGTGGGCTACCCAGCTACAATCCGTCCCAGCCAACATGGCCAATGGTCACAAATGGTCAAGAAATTCTACTCTGACAGCATCTGGAGAGTCATAGGCAATGTCTGTATTATACATTTAAATCACTATGAGAGCACGGCCAAAGAATCCTGGGAGCTGTGGTTTCTTAACAGTTAACTCTCCTGTTTTCCTCAAAGAGCCACAATTCCCACAGCGGTTTAACAATCCGTCCCTCTTCTGAGGGACATGGGGAATTGTAGCTCTGTGAGGGGAACAGCGATCTCCGAACTCTCACCTCTGGCCTAGATATTACTAGCAGCTAGAGGAGGAGGAAACATGGATAACTGTTTGCAACATGAGCCATGCATCTCTGTAATGCTGAGATTCCTTAAATGGCTCAGGACTGTAATACCTCAAGGACTGTCTCTTTCCATATGAACCTACTTGAACCCTGAGGTCATCTTCTGAGGCCTTTCTTCATGTGTTTCCTCCACGAGAGGTCCGGAGGGTGGTAACAGAAGAACGGGCCTTTTCTGCAGTGACTCCCCATTTGTGGAATGCTCTCCTCAGGGAAGTTTGACTTGCGCCAGGCAAAAACGTTCCTCTTCAACCAGGCCTTGGGCTGATTGATATTCAATGCCCTCTTAAATATGTTGAGGAGTTGGGGATTATTGGATTGTTCTTGTTCTTGTCCTTATTATGTATTTTATGTTTTTATATTGTGATTTTAGGGGACGCGGGTGGCGCTGTGGGTAAAACCTCAGCGCCTAGGACTTGCCGATCGCATGGTCGGCGGTTCGAATCCCTGCAGCGGGGTACGCTCCCTTCGTTTGGTCCCAGCGCCTGCCAACCTAGCAGTTCGAAAGCACCCCCGGGTGCAAGTAGATAAATAGGGACCGCTTACCAGCGGGAAGGTAAACGGCGGTTCCGTGTGTGCTGCACTGGCTCGCCAGATGCAGCTTGTTACGCTGGCCACGTGACCCGGAAGTGTCTTCGGACAGCACTGGCTCCCGGCCTCTTAAGTGAGATGAGCGCACAACCTTAGAGTCTGGCAAGACTGACCCGTACGGGCAGGGGTACCTTTACCTTTACCTATTGTGATTTTATGTTGACAACCACCCTGAGACCTGTGGGTATAGGGTGGTATACAAATAATAATAATAATAATAATAATAATAATAATAATAATAATAATAATAATAATAATAATTCTTTTCCCTCGGTCAGTTTAAGGCCCAGCCGGTTTGACTACTCACAGCTCCCAACCCATACAACTGTATTGAATCTATAAGAAAATCTAGCTATAGATGTATTGCACTTTGTAGGCAAAAGACACAGCCTGGCCCTGTGGACTTAACGAATCACAAATAGCTGTTGACCTATCATTGGGTGGGAGGGGAATAGATGACAGCAAGGAGAAAGTGAAAAGAGCTGTGCCTTTTCTGCCCGTATACATGGTAAATATTTGTTTGGTTCTCTTCCCTCTGATAGCGCGGCTGGGAGAGGAAGTAGCTGGTGGGAATTATTGACAGAAAGCTACTTGTGGAAAGAATCATTTCAAAAGAGGAACAGAAAGGAGCAAAGCACATGTTGTCCCAAGGGCATGTGTGTGACTCAAAATCAAAGAAATGAACTATCCATCCAAAGTTCAGGACAAGGCGGAGTCAGAAAAGACACTGAAGGAGATATGACTCTGTTCTAGTCACACGAGGTCTGGACCCCCACAAGAGATGATGGTCATCAAGCAAGAGGTGAAATAGGGTAATGGCTGCAGGAGATTTCAATGGAGATCTTTTCTACCACCTCTTTTCTTGAACAACCACTCTATCAAAATAGAGCAATCTTCCTGTTCACTACCTCTGTACCTCCTGCAATCTGCCACTAGTCTACATGACTGGTCACTGTGTCCTCTGTTCTTATCTCTCTCCTTCTGCTTATCTCCTGGATGAGATCACAGACCCAGGATTTCAGCCTGTTCCTGCCATGCTTCCTGGTCCTGCCAATTCCACTCCCTTCTCCACCCTGCCTGCTTGGACTGTTTTTCTGCATGGAAATGAAAGCAGATTGGCTTCTCAATTGCATTATATCTTCACCTTCTTGACTGATTCCCTCCACAGAGGTGCTGATCCTGCAGGAAGCTGCTGGTCTCACCCAGATCAAAACAGGCTGTTGGAATGAAGCAAGGATTGATGAGAGCCTCTGGGTAGGAGAAACATGGAAACACGCAAGAAGCAGTAAAAAAATGCAACCTCCATTGTGTAACAAACCCAGCACATCCCCAAATGACTCAGAACAAGGCCTGGCCTGAAACAAGAAGTTTATTCAGAGTTCTGGACCAGTAAAGAGAACCTGGGCCAATCAGGACCTCTCAGATATATAGGGTGATCCAGTATTGCAAGATTCATGGCTTGATCTAAGTGTTGGTGTAAGTATTCTTTTTCAGGCGTTTGGTAAACCTGATGGAAATAATGAGGGAGGGTGAGAAAAATGCTGAACAGAGGCAATGGTTGCAACACTAGGGACACTTTCTTGGAATTAAGACTTATTGAAATTACAAGGATGAGTAAGCATGGTTAAGACCCTGCTGGGAGACTTAAAGATCAGAGCCTTGCACAGAATGTGGTAATTAAATAATCTAACAGTGTTAATTGTCCTGCTCGTTTCTCTGATGTGCATTCTAGTATGTCATTAATGAAATATCAAAAATGTATTTGCGGAGGCCAAGTAAGATTTTCTTAGCCGTTGAATTGGCTCTTCCTAAGATCTGATTGGCGTATGGAAGCAAAGATCGGTCCAAATTGGACACCGACCTTCGTTTTGTGTGGTTGAAGAAAAAATCTTTATGTGATCATTGCTCAATATAAAAAGTATTTCACCCCCCCAAAAAAAAATTCACACACCTTATTAAAGATCAGGCTTCTCTCCATGCTCTCATAACTCTCAGCTCAGGGCCTAGTCACATGACCGCTTAGCACTCGATGGTCATAGAAAAGGCTTAGCTTATGCAAACTCCACAGATAGCCATGTGAAACCTAATGCCAGTTGTGATTTGAGTATTAAAAGTTGATATACATTGAATTTACTGCTTGGTGCACTCTTTTACATGACCTGTTTGCCATAGATTATGGCTGGAGAATGCATAGTCCTCTGGGTTCTGTCATATTCTGACTCCCATTAGTCCCAGTCATGATGAACAGTGGTCAAAGACTATGAGAGTCCACCAACACCCAAAAACACGTTACCCATCCATGCCATTAACTGAAGCTAGTGGCTTTTTCTGAAGCCACCACACATTTTTGTTCAAGAGCACTGTACATAAGATGTCCCCTTATACAGGGTCTACTATTGGTCAATTTAACCAAGTATGGCCTTTCTTTCTTCTTTCTTTGGCTATCACTCGTAGCCGAGTAAGATTGTCTTCTGTGAACACGGTCTTAGTAGTGTGTCCATAGGTGGCTGTGGAGGCCAATTCTGGATCCACACGTCCTTTCACAGTGGGGATATAGGTTTCTGGGTGGGAGTTGATCATGGTGAGGGTTTGCAAAACGTGCCTTCCTCTTAGCTCGTTCCTCCCTTTCGTCCTGAGTTCGAGTGTCTTCAAAGTCCATGACACCTTTGATAAAGGCTGTTCTCCAATTGGAGTGCTCACAGACTACCACCATCAATCTTCATTATTGTTGTTGTTGTTGTTGTCATTTACTTGGAATAGTAGACACAAATATTGCTTGATCTTATATTGTGGAATTGAAACTGAAATAGGATCTCTCTATGCTAAAAGTGTAAATATGTTTTAACTCTGTCATGGTTCTTAATCCAGGAATTCCAGAAACTGTAGTTCAAGGAACTGAGTTAATCCTTTCCTCTTTCAACACAGCAGTCGTGTTATACAAGTTCACTCAGAAGTAAGGGCAGATCCACATTTAAAGCACATCCAATGTACATTTAAAGCACGCCCAAAAAAGAATCCTGGGAACTTTATTTTGTTAAGGGTACTGGCAATTTATAGCTCTGTGAGGGGGAAACCACAGCTGGGGGAAGTAATGTGTTTTGAATGTGCATTGGATGTGTTTTAAATGTTTGGTGTGAGTCTGTTGTAAGAGTCACACTGCATTTAATAGGACTTGCTTCCAAGCAAGTGTCGAGAGCCAGTGTGGTGTAGTGGTTAAGAGCGGTAGTCTCCTAATCTGGGGAACCGGGTTCGCGTCTCCGCTCCTCCACTTGCAGCTGCTGGGTGACCTTGGGCCAGTCATACTTCTTTGAAGTCTCTCAGCCCCACTCACCTCACAGAGTGTTTGTTGTGGGGGAGGAAGGGAAAGGAGAATGTTAGCCGCTTTGAGACTCCTTAAAGGGAGTGAAAGGCAGGATATCAAATTCAAACTCTTCTTCTTCTTCTTCTTCTTCTTCTAACTACTTGGGAAAAGCTAAAATGCCCCCCCCTTTCCATTCATGAAAGTTGGGGGCTGGTATTTTGTTAGTGTTTCCAAGGGGATTAAAATGGAGGGAGGAGATATAGCATTGGCAGAGTATACTGACTGATTGCTGCCATCCCTCCTTCCCACCAATTGGCCTGAGAATTATGCTACATCATAATGTACCATTGTTTCAGGGGACTTTAACCAGGGCGGGGAGGCAGTGGCATAGCATGTATAGCCAGTGCCCGGGGCCATGGGAGGGAGGGAAACAGAGTACGCATGCACATTCAACGTCACCCAGGAGATCGCAGCGAAGAGTTGTTTCATTCTATGGAGAGGTCGCTTACTGATTTGCATGGAGAAGCTGTTTTCAACGGAGCCCAGGGATTTAAGTGCGTAGCTTGTATCAAGGCAGAATCAGCTGTTGAAATTTTGCGCCCCTAACAAATTTTGCACCCGAGGCAACCGCCCCTATGCCCTTCCACGCTATGCCACCAGGGGGGATGGATCGGCCAATTCTAGCCAAAGGCTCTTGGGGAAAATATCATTGCCGCTGCCACCACCAGTTGTTGAGAATCACAAGTGAACAGAGCACTGTTGCACCCAGACATTGCTTGCAGATTCCCCATGGACCACTGTGAGAACAGGGAGCTGGACGAGATGGGCCTTTGGCTAAATTCAGCATGGCCCTTTTAATGGTCTTATATTATCTTCACCGTGGCGAGGTGTATTATATTTTCAGTTACTTTATAGTCATTATTTCTAAATTTGCTTCTATAAAGAAAAAGGAGCATGTGCAAATGTTATGCAAATATGCTTCTCTTTCATCCACTGTTTTGTGATGCATTACCTTCTGGGGGTGATGTGAAAGGAGACATCCTATCTATGTTCAGGCCTGAAAGCCATCAGATGCAAACTTTATTCCCGGCCTTATATACCGTATTTTTCGCCCTATAGGACGCACTTTTTCCCTTCCAAAAATGAAGGGGAAATCTGTGTGCATCCTATGGGGCAAATGAGGCTTTCACTGAAGCTTGGAGAGCGAGAGGGGTCGGTGCGCAGGGCTCCCTAGGCTGCGGATAGCAGCCTGCTGCCCAGAGCGCGGGGCGTGCTGAAGCAGAGCGCCCCGCGCTTCGGGCAGACATCGGGCAGCCCCACAAGCTCGGGGGACAGCGGGGAGGTGCAGTGCTGCCATCCCGCTGTTCCTCGACCTGGTTTGGAGGCTGGCGCTAGGGAGAAGTGCGCCTCTCCCCATCACCAGTCCCACAAGCTCGGGGGACAGCGGGGAGGCGGAGCGCCGCCATCCTGCTGTTCCCTGACCTGGTTTGGATTCCCTGACCTGGTTTGGGGGTGGGGAAATAAAGGGGAATTTTTTTTCCTTTATTCCCCCCCCCCCAAAAAAAAAAACTAGGTGCGTCCTATGGGCTGGTGTGTCCTATGGGACGAAAAATACGGTACTTCCTAGTCCATTTTTTAAAAAGCCTTTTTATCCATCGAGCTGAATTCAATCCACTAACCATGAATGACAGTCTACCAGGGCTTGACAAACTTCCTGTGGGTTTTTTTTGTGTTTTTGTTTTTAGCTGTCTGGAACTGTAAAAAAAAAGGGGGGGGTGGGGAGGTTGACAAAAACCTGGCAAGCCACAATACACGGCTTGCGAATTACATCTCCAAGACGCCATTAATCATGTAAAAATCTGAAATGGACTCTGGTTGTATATGGATTGAGAAAAGGGCACTTTACCCTGAATTCTAGCCTCCCACATTAAACCTCTGATTCAAAGCCGATTGTTTTGCCCAGCAAGAATAGCAACGTTAGTGCATCAATATTTCTTTCAACTTTCTAGATTAAAGCTATCTGCAGCCAATCGAATGACTCCCTGAGGAGTGTGTGTGTGTGTGTGTGTGTGTGTGTGTGTGTGTGTTCAGCAGAGTCTTTGTCCCTCGGCTCTCTGCATTTCTGTTTGTTCTGAAAGCTTCTATACTCTCTTGTTTTCCCTGTAAAACAACAAAACATACTATTTTGGGGTTGCCGGTCATGATTCCAGGAATGGGACTCCAACTCTCCAGTACAACAGGCCTTACATAGTAACAGCCTGGCATTCATTCAGAAATGCTTTGACCAAAGAGAAATGAGGGGAAAAATTGAGGGAGGGAGAGAGAACAAGAGAGAAAGCGCTAAGATGAGAGTTACTGGAAATAAAGAAGTTGCACCCCCCAAAAAAAAAATCAAGGTTGGGGGGCACATAACATGAAACATAGAAGAAAGGAGATAAATTCTGCTTTTCACTTTTGCATGCCAGTGGGAAAGCGCTGCAAGTTTGTCACTAAGTATCATGAATACTAAGGCCACTTCTTTAATGAAAGCTCTTCTCTTCTGAAACGTGCGTGTGTAGATGGGAACATTTTAGGCGCAGTGTTGCCAAGCGCTTTTGTTTCCTGCCTTTTAGAAATTAACTTTGCCATGGTGTGATGGAGAAGGAGCTCTCAAGCTCAAAAGCGGAACAATTCTTCATGTTTGGCTAGGCTCACTGGCCAGCCAGCAATAAAACTGGGTTCTCTCGGGTAATCAGTACTAGGATATGAAAAGACAGCACATTTTACCAGTTGTGCAAACACCCCCAGCCCCGTTCCTATCTAACCAGATTTTGAACAAGCTCCACCCCTGCCCTACCAGATTGCTACTGCTTGTTCTGCCCCAGGGGTGCCAACTTGAATATAATATTGGGGGGGGGGGAGCAGGTAAGCCCTGCCCCACACGATTGATCATGTGACGTGACACACACCATTTGAATGACAATGCTCATCAACCCAGCTCCCTCAAACATTTTATTGAGAGGGGGCAAAGGGACCTCGGTCCCTAGGAGTTGGCTTCTATATTCTGCCCTAAGGAACAGAGGAAACTGCCTTAAATACAGTGCTGGATTTACGTATAAGCTAAACAAGCTATAGCTTACGGCCCCACTCTCTTGGGGGCCCCCCAAAAAAATTAAAAGGAAAAAACCTAGATGTAAATTTCCAAAATATAAGATAAAAAACAAATAAAATAAAACTTACATACAGCAACAGTGTTTTGTGTTGTGTAGGCTCCTATGATGTAAGTAATGAGCCCTGCCTGCTAATCTGCTCCCTAAAATATCACTGGTTTGCTCATTTCTATATATAGGGTGCCTACATTTTGCATGTGCAAATGGCTTTAGATACCTATTAGGTCCACAAATTGCCATATAGCATATATTCAACACAAAAAACAGCAACAATTTGTTGTTGACAAAGGACAGCTGGACATATAAAGGGCCCCATTACCTTCAGTAGCTTAGGGCCACATTAAACCTAAATCCAGCTCTGCTTATATATCAGCTAAGACTATTTACATTCACCTAGGCCAGGAGTAGGGAACTGGATCTAGCCAACTGGATCTCCTCACACACATTGGGGCTGGGCGATATATCAATATATCATCCAAAAGCAGTTTAAAGTCCATATCGTGATATCGGTTTCATAATTTTCGGCCTAGCAATATATTGCAAATCACAATGTGTGTGTGTGTGCTATGCAAAAATCACTGTGTGGGGGGAAACTGTGAAGCCAGCCAATGCCTTTACATAGCTCCATCCTTATTTCAGATATCGTAATATATCGGTATATCGTGAAGCTTAGCTGGTGATATATCACAATTTAAAAACCAGAGGGCCCAGCCCTAACACGCCTGGGCTGGTCAGCTTTGACTGCTGGGTAGTCCATCACCTGTTGTCACAATGATATCAGGCAATGGAGAGCTCTAGCCCAACATTATCTGATTGGTAGCAGCTCACCAGGATTCCGGCATTTTAAACATAATGGAATAACAGCATCTTCCCAGTGAAGAAAATATCGATAAATTTGGGGCATGCTAGAGGTTTGTACAATTATGAACAGTGCGTGGGAGAGAAGCAGAAACCAACACCAATGTAATATTGTGTTAAGGAAGAGGAAGAATTTCTTCATAGAGTGCATAGCCAACTTGTTGAATTTACTAGTGCAAGAGATAAGGATGGACACTAATCTAGATGGCTTTTAAACGGATTAACCACATTCATGGAAGCTGGGTCTTTCAATTGCTACGTTAGCTAAAGCCGGGACACCCATGTTCAAATATCAGCAAGGAGTCATAGGAAACACAGGAAGCTGCGTTATCCTGTGTCAGACATTGGTCCATCTAGATCAGTATTGTCAACACCAGGGCTTCCCAAACCTGGGCCCCCAGCTGTTTTTGGACTACAACTCCCAACATCCCTAGCTAGCAGGAGGAGTGGTCGGGGTTGATGGGAATTGTAGTCCAAAAACAGCCAGAGACCCAGGTTTGGAAAACCAAGTTTCAGACAGACCTACCTGGAGATTCCAGAGGTTGAACATGGTACCTTCTGCATCTGAAAGAGATGCTCCACGACCATAGCCATGTTTTACCTGTAAGGAGGAACTGGTGTGGGGGACAGAGATGGTCTATTTCATCTGGTCTAGCCTTGTAATTCTATTCCCCCCCCCATTATTATTTGTGTACCGCCCTTCATCCAAAGATCTTAGGGCAGTTCGCAGCATAAAAATGCAAAAGAGAAGCACAAAGCGTGTTCTCCCTTATGGAGAGCACGTGTTGCGGCGGAGGCTGACAAGACACCTCACTGTTGCTGGGCAAAAGAGTTTGGCCATCTTTAAGCAGGGGTGGAGGGACGCGGGTGGCGCTGTGGGTAAAAGCCTCAGCGCCTAGGGCTTGCCGATTGAAAGGTCGGCGGTTCGAATCCCCGCGGTGGGGTGCGCTCCCGTTGTTCGGTCCCAGCGCCTGCCAACCTAGCAGTTTGAAAGCACCCCCGGGTGCAAGTAGATAAATAGGGACCGCTTACTAGCGGGAAGGTAAACGGCGTTTCCGTGTGCGGCTCTGGCTCGCCAGAGCAGCGATGTCACGCTGGCCACGTGACCCGGAAGTGTCTCCGGACAGTGCTGGCCCCCGGCCTCTTGAGTGAGATGGGCGCACAACCCTAAAGTCTGTCAAGACTGGCCCGTACGGGCAGGGGTACCTTTACCTTTACCTTTACCTTAAGCAGGGGTGGGCTGTTACTGGGGAGATTGATATGTTGCCATTTAATTGATTGACAGCCCTGTTTGTTAAATACACTGTACACAGTGATGAGCTTCCTCGTTTCGCTGCATGCTTCGGATCACCCACCCTCCCTCCCTAATGTTAGGCTGTTCGCTTGACCTTGCTATGCCTGTCATGGGGTCGTCTGCTTTGGGGCAGGGGCCTGGTAGGAATTTTGTCCATTTGGCTGATTAGTGTGTGCAACTTGGTTTTTGCCTACTGCGTAGCAAATCGTCACAACTTGTAAGGTTTGCGGTTAGGCATTGGTCTTGGAATTGATTGGTGGAGGGGTATGGATTTGGCTGTGCCTGCCCCTCCAAAATGCTGCTGCTGCTTCAAGGGTTTTCCGTTAAAGGAACCCAGGGGCTCCCCATGCTTTTGTCCGAACCCCCTGGCAAGGGGCTAGGGCCACGCAAGCCCCTGGGAGCATTCTGGGGAGAAGTGAGGCATGGTTCCCAGTCCCGTCTCTCTCCCCAGGTGACTTACCCTTGCTGACTTCGCGGGGGGTGCGAATGTCAGAGCTGTCCCCGTGCGGGGTCAGTTAGTCGCTACCAATGCCTAAGCAACCACTCACATTGCTGTATTTTTAATAAAGTTGTGGCCAAAATTATGCCAAAAACCTTAAACAAAAATCAAGTGTCATTGTGTTCTTATTTGGGGTGTCTTGGGGACCTCGACGCGCAAAAGACATAATAAAAACCAAAGCATGTGATGATATAAGTTCTTGGTTTTCTCGATTTTCCTATGAAACTTTGGTGTCTTAACAACCCAAAAGTTGGGGGCCACGTAAGTTGCATCAAGTTACAATTAATTCAGCTCTACCTGGACCAAATGATTTAACAATCAAATGTAACCCTTTCCCCCAAATCAATAACACAAGGAATCAAAAGGATTCATGCATTTTTTGGGGGGAGGGGAGGAGTTTGCAATACCCTCACAAGAAAAACAGATCGTTTGCATATGACCTATTATGGAGATTAATTTGTAAACAGTATGCAAATTATGTATATGCGATGAGCGGTGGGAGGAAGCTTTCTGCGGCTTGTCGCATGTGATCACCAGCCACATGAACCATTTCCCTTTTCCCATTATGTTTCTATAGGCTGTTCGGCATGTCAACTTAGTTATTAAGTTTTACAAACAGTATTTTCTCCATATCACGTAACAGCGCTGTGTACATACATTTCTTTGGCCATAAAACCATATCCCAATGGCTTTATTTCGAATCCCCCAAACCTTAATTACCCTTTAAAAACCAATGTTCTTGTTTATCTTCAGGCAAGTATTATGCTAGCAAATCTGGAAGTTAGTTCTGAGCACGGCTGTTTTTATAGCACCACAGCTCCTCAGGGGTGGCTGTGGGGGAAATGGAGGCGGTTTCTATTCTAAGAAAACATCCATAAGCCAAAGGAAAAGAGCATTTTGATGTCTCTTTCATTCCCCTCCCAAGAATCTCTAATAAGTAGGGTTTTTAAAAGGAGGGGGGATGTCATAATGGTAGACTTTTCTGATGGCTTTTTCTTAGGACTTGGCAAACATGTTCCCGACACAGACCTATATTTGCTGGGGTAATGCAAATGTAAGGGTTGTATCTCTTGCAGGAGAGAATGTGTGTGTTGGGAAATGTCTAACCCTTTATCCCACCTGCCAATTTCTCCATACAAATCCTTCATTCTAGAAGTGGTTTGCCAGGTGGAGTGGAGCCATCACAATCATTTCTCAGTAGCTGGGCCACTGTTGGCCCCCACATGTTGTCTTCAGCAATTTTTATTTAGTCTCTCTCTCTCTTTCTCTCTCTCTCTCTCTCTCCATCCAGAGAACCCCCACCTCCCTGTCATTGACATCTGAACAGTTCCATCCTCTGGCTCCACAAAATTGTTAAGGATCTTTTCCCGGCTACATACAACTCCTGTGATTGGCTACTCAGAGCCACTTGTCAATCAGCACCACCTGGTCAAGAACCTGTAAAAGTTTGATGTTGCCAACATTATTTGATCCCTCAACATCCACCTGATCATCAAGGATGCTATGTCACTCATGAAGAAACCATAAACCTCTCTCTCTCTGTGTGTGTGTGTGACTTTGTGTGTGATGGCCTAGGGTAGATAGACCTGAAAGGCTTATTTTCTTCCACACACTGTTCTACCCTTTTCCATTTTTGCTCCCCTAAACTTTATTCTTATTAAACTTTGTGCACCTCGATTCTCTTTGGCCCATGCTTCACAGGAAGAAAGGAAGCTACTCTGCTTGCAGTAAATTGATGGGTGTGGAATGGATGCTCCCTCATCTCCATCACCAATATTCATTGCTGATAGCCTTGAGGATTGCTCTTGTCTCAAGGTCAGAAGAAAAGCAAAGACTGGTGGCAGCATACCTCATATTTAGAGATGTGAACGATGGAGGCTGGTCCATTAGGGTGAAAGCAGCACTGCCCTTCCAATGACAGCCAGGCCCCACCTTCTAGGTACATTCTGTCTAAGGGATGGATCTTGGCTGTTAGCTTCCTCTTCTTCAGGAAGTGTTGCGATTATAGAACTCTGTAGGGAGAGGGATGAGGGCAAAAATTGGATTTGTTGGCCCTGTCTGTCATTGGCTCTGACTCCACCTACTGTTGGTGCCTCTGCCTTCTGTCCTACAAGTCCCAATGGGCCCAATCCACTGCTGAATGTGAGAGAGCTCTCAGGCTCTCCTCTGCACAAACAACCAAAGAAAAGCCAACACAAATAGTAGCATTTAATGCTGCAGAATAGCAACCTTGTTTAAAGCAAAGTGAAACCCCAAACATCTGAAAGGGCTGGCAAGTAACATGCTGTTTCCCTGGTGCCAAAAGTTCATCCATCAGCAGCAGTTGTGCCTTCATTGAGGGGGATTCCAGGAAGAGGGTACCATCACTGTTTCAAGGTACTTTATGGGCTCCCTTTCTGATGACAAGTGGTCTGCAGAAGCTCACATAATTCTTCCCACTTCACCTCTGAAAGCAACCAGCCCAGAAGGATACCATGGCTGATAACATCAACAGCCACTGAGACATCTAGAAGCAGGTATGTGTCCCATCCTTCTCCCAGCATAGGTCATCCAATCTGTTTCAGTGCCAAAACAAGGCAGAAACAAGATAAGAAGGTGTCCAGGTGAACCGTATTGCCCAAGAGAATCTGAAACATCACATCTACCACCCACTGAAGATCCTTGTGCAAAGAAGGTATTTTCACCCCAAGGGAAAATGGTACTTCAGGCAAGGTGAGAACTTCCCAGCCACCAGCAATGGCCCCACACACTCACACATGGGCCATTGTAAGTCCAAAGCATCTCATCAGGTCTGAAACATTTGGGGTGAGATCTGCCTGCCTTCAGAATGGTACCTCTGACTGAAACGGATGTTGTCAGTCATCTAGGGTTGCCATTTAATGCCTCACCAAAAGAGAGGGAAAGCATCACCAAAGAAGAGGACAGCTTAATAGTAATAATAATAATAATAATAATATTTATTTATACCCCGCCCTCCCCAGCCAAGGCCGGGCTCATGGCGGCTAACAAACAGTAATAAAAACAAGTTGAATGAATACAACTTAAAAGCAAGATTAAAATACAACATTAAAATATTGAAGCATTAAAATATTAAAATATTAAAATGCATCACAGGAGGAGAAAGGAAAAAGAAAAAAGAAAGAGGGGGATGGAATCAAACTGGCTCCAAGCCGAAGGCCAGGCAAACCAACTCTGTCTTACAGGCCCTGCGGAAAGAAATCGGATCCTGCAGGGCCCTGGTATCATGAGGCAGAGCGTTCCACCAGGCCGGAGCCAGTGTTGAAAAGGCCCTGGCTCTGGTTGAAGCTAATCTAACTTCCTTAGGGCCTGGGACCACTAGGGTGTTGCTATTTATGGACTTTGAGGCTCTCTGTGGGGCATACCGGAAGAGGCGGTCCCGTAGGTATGCCAAAGTTTAGAAACAATGACTATCATTATGACCAGCTTTCCTGCACAGTCTGCAGTTCAGGTGCAGCTGTTGATGGGCAATTTCAAGGTCCATCATCTCCCCTCTTATGATTCTTTACACCAAACTCAGACAGGAAGACTGTCCTTGGTAGAGCTGGGCACACAGCCACTCTCCAATCATCTCTGCACAGGAGATGCTCACAGGATCCATTGACGTGCACCTGAACGTCACTCCGCTGTACTTTTGATATCCTGTGTGAATTTATAATTTCAGTTTCCTCGAAAACGAAACAAATTCGACTTTCTGCAGCATGCTAAATGGCAACTGTTAAGAAACGAAGGAGTTTGGAGAGAGCAGTGCCTCGGCTGCTTCCACCCAGACCTGTTCTTCTCTGCTTCATCCCTCTGACTTCCTTCCTGCCCGCCTCCCCCGTTTAAAGCATACATTTTCATAGATTTCCACCAGTCCCTCAAAGGAGTGAATCGGCACTATCCAGAGATCCTCTTTCTCTTTCTTTCCCTCTCACACCCCTTGATTCTTTGGGCAAAGTCTTTTCAATGGAGAGCAGGGGAATGCAAAGAAGGGTGGCTGGCTTTTGTGTGTGTGTGTTTTAGGGGGAGAGAAGGCTACCTGAGGCTGCGAGCCATGAAAAGATGTCGTTGGAGTGTATCAAAGACAAAGCAGGGACCCGTTTCCCTCCCCACCTCCTGCCTCCCCACCTCTGCACATCCCTCCCCTCTCCAGCAAGGCAGGACAGCAGGCATTGCGGTTCAGGCCACAGAGCTGTTTGATTGCTTAAGCCTGGTGGTCACACAATAGGACCAGAAAGAATGGCTGTTTCCTTCCTTCCTGTTGAGTGTTCTGCCTGAGTGAAGAAATTGAATAGCCCTTCGCTTCACAGCAACACTGGGCTCTAGCGCAGGCGAAACCCAACAAAGAGCCATTCTAGGGCATTTCCAACTGTACCTAAGCCAAGCCACTGAGCTGTGGAATCATCCGGGCAGGGGGAGGAAAGCAGCCAAACGCACAGACATTGCTGGAGAGCCGGAGGGTAGGGAGAAAGACACACACACACACACACACACACACACACACACACACACACACACAGTAAACATCCAGGTTATTGTTTGTGATGTCTGATGCTTGGCTTCTCTGCTTCTCCCCTCGCCCACCACCCACAATTCTGGATTTATTTATTTTTTAAAAAATATTATTTTGGTTAGTGCAATCTTAACCTGAAGGAAGTCTTGTTGAATGCAATAGGTATTGTTCCCAAGTAAAGGAGGTTAGGGTTGCAGTAGATAAGTTTGCACACTGGTCCGGTATGATCTCATATAATTGTTATTTACCTAAAAAGGGGGTGGGGAGCAAAGAAAATACAACCCAATATGGTTTGAGCTGGAACTCCTGAATACGGGTTGCTGAGGGCCCAGATCCCAGGATTTCTTGTACAGGTGCATATGGACTCTTGAAGACCAAAAACACAAAATAGGAAAAGACTTGAATGCATGTATAACGGGACAGCTACACCTGATATTTCCTTTCTGATACAAGCTATTTTTTTTTAAGGGGCTGTATTTTCCTTACTTGTGGACAGATAAAGTGAAATAAATCTAGTATTAAAAGGGGGGTCCACTCTGCATTAAGTCACCAAGGCTGCAGTGAGGGTGTAAGGGCCAAAGCCAAGTTCAGCACTTTTTAAGCCTCTTTTATTTCAATCGGGGAGTTATACATGGCTTAGGCTGCAATCCAGCAAAAGCTTAGCATGGAATAAGCCCCACAGAAAGCTAGTAGGACTGATTTACTTTCAAATCAAGCAGCATAGGATTGTGCTGTAAATTTCTTCCGCTGAAATGAATAGGAATTAAACATACTTCACACTGGCAGGGTCACACCCTTAGTACGCTAAAGGAGGATTGCGTGTAGATGTTGTGTTTCAAAATCTTTAGTAGGGATGGGAAAGTGTGGTCTTCTAAATGTTGCTGGACTCCAAATCTCATCAGTCCTAGACAGAAGACTAGAGATTATCAGAGCTGTAGTTCAACAACTTCTGGAAGACCACGGGTTTCCCATCCCTGATGCTAGCAGGTGAGTTGATGTGTTTGTTTTTTAATTATAACTTATGCTTCAAACAAGAGAGTATCTTGCTTCAGACTTAATTCCTCCTTATGCTGTCTTCTTCCTTCCTCATCCCTTAGAAGGATGTTCCTGCTGCAGTTTGAGAAGAATACCAAGAGAGAGCAAGATTTTGGTGGTCTGAAAGGACTCAGGACATGATCTCATACTTACTCACTTGGGAGTAAATCCCACTGAAGCGTCTAGGGCTGCACTGACACTCTTATTTTAGAGAGGTGCATCTGAGCAAGTTAGCCATATTTTTAAAATTTCAGTGGGTCTGCTCTGAGCATTGGCACCAACTCTATAGGGCCAAGGCAGGGGTCAGGAACATTTTTCAGCCGTGGGCCAGTCCACCGTCCCTCAGAGCATGTGGTGGGCTGGACTATTTTGGGGGGTGGGGTGGGGAGGGGGAAATGAACGAATTCCTATGCCCCATAAATAACCCAGAGATGCATTTTAAATAAAAGGACACATTCTACTCATGTAAAAACACGCTGGTTCCCGGACCATTTGCGGGCCTGATTGAGAAGGTGATTGGGCCACATCCAGCCCACAGGTCTTAGGTTGCCTCCCCATGGGCCAAGGTGTTTTCAAGCCCCTCAGTCTCTGGGAAAGGGGCCAGGTCCCTTCAGTGTTGAGGGGGCAGAGAAAGCAGGGCAAGGCATAGCTTCAGTGGCCAACTCCTCGACTGTGAGAGAGGAGGAGCCCCCAGTCATTGGAGCCACACCGCGGTGGGCTTCACGCTCGGCCTCCTCCCAACAATGTGACGACGTGTGTGTGCACATGATGTCACAAATGCCCAACATGCAATAGGCCCCCCTCAATCTTGGGCGCAAGTCGGCACCTCTGACTCTGAGGAAGACTAATAGTGCAGACAACCCATAGTTATTCTTGAGTTTAATGATTTGAATATCCTCCAACATTTCTCCAATGAAAATAGGGATGTCCTATTCAATACTAGTACTACCCTATTACTACTGCTACTACTGCTACTACTACTACTACTACTACTACTACTACTACTACTACTAAGTTTATTACTTATACGCCAACCATCTGACTGGGTTACCCCAGCCATTCTGGGCAGCTTCCAACGTATATAAAAAACATAATAAAACATTAAACATTGAAAAACCTTCACTATACAGGGCTGCCTTCAGATGTCTTCTAAAGGTTTTAAAGTTACTTATCTCCCTGACTCGGGGGTCGCATAACTCCATGCCCTCCAACATTTCTCCAAGGAAAATAGAGATTTCTTAAAGAAAAGTGGGACATTCTGGGATCCAATCAGAAACTGGGATGGCTTCTCTAAATCATGGACTGTCCATGAAAAATAGGGACATTTTGACAGTCTCGATCTGGGTCAGGAGCAGGAGAGATATCTGAGACAGGAAGTTTCATTTACTTATCAAAACAAAGCAAGGGATTTGCTTAAAATATCACAGGACTGTCAGTTCATTGACACCAGCCTTACTGATACGGCTGTAACTCTCTCATAGAGTTCAGTAATCATATCTTATCTAGCCCTTCAAACGTTACATAAAAATTTCATAGATGTTTCTGTTTTTAGCAGTATGGCCACCCAGTCAAAGATGCATTCACATGGTCATGGCTATAGAGTCTCTCTTCTCTTCTCTTCTCTTCTCTTCTCTTCTCTTCTCTTCTCTTCTCTTCTCTTCTTAGCAATAACTCAGAACTGAGTAAGATTGTCTTCCATAAACACAGTTTTAACAGTGAGTCCATAAATGACTGTGGAGGCCAATTCTGGATCCACACGTCCTTCCACAGTGGGGGCATAGGTTTTCAGGCTGATCACGGTGAGGATTTGCCAGGTGTGCCTTCCTCTTCTTAGCATGTTTCTCCCTTTCGTCCTGAGTTTGAGGGTCTTCAAAGCCCATGACACCTTTGGTAAAGGCTGTTCTCCAACTGGAGCGCTCGCAGGCCAGTGTTTCCCAGTTGTTGGTGTTTATACTACATTTTTTAAGATTTGCCTTATGAGAGTCTTTAAACCTCTTTTGTTGACCACCAGCATGATGCTTTCCATTTTTAAGTTTGGAATAGAGTGGCTGCTTTGGAAGACGATAATCAGTAACATGTCATCTGCAGGGTAGTTAAATTGACCTGGATATAAATAAGCATGGTTAGCATAACAAGCATTTAGATGCCTAATGTTTGCAAACAAATTAATAACATTGCCCCATTTAATCTAATAATTTGTATTTATTTATTTAGATTATTCTTTGATCCACCCTTTTGCTATGGGCTCAAAGGTGTGGGTGTAAGTATATTGACTTTAGCCACTTTGGTTTTATAACCTGAATGATTGCAATGAATTCATTTTAAATAATACTTCATCTGTATTTTCTGTTTCAGCTTTGTATATAATTCTACTATGGGGGCTTCGGCCCAGAAAGGCGGCATAGAAATATTGGACAGGCATACAAACAAATGACTACATTTCATGCTTTAAAAATAAAAATAAAAAGAGGCACCAAGAAAACTATGCAAGTATTATGAAAGCGCAGCATTTTCTAAACAGATCAGCATAATTTATTCTTCTTTTGCTAGTTATAGGGAGGCGAAATACATTATGAACCTCTACTCCATGATTCCGCCTCAGGTTCCAGGGTGGGTTACAACAACGTAATATTAAAAACATTTTCAAACAAACTACAGACACAGAAATAGAATGGCTCCTAAAAAAAAAAGGTGTCTCAGATGTTAAAGGTAAAGAGGTGTACCCTTTATTCCACAACCTAGAATGCCCTCTCCTGAGCGACTCAAAGTTGTTTAGTTGTTGTTGTTTTTTTGAGGGGGAGGAGAGATTGGCCAAAGTTGTTGAGCTTTGAAGTTTTTAAGCTATTTTTAAAGGAAATTTGCCAGAAAATCACTTTACTGATTTTTCAGAAACTCCGCCTGGGCGCTATTTTCAATGGACAAATCCTGGATATGTCTGGGAAATTATGGACGTATGGCAGCCCTTCCCAAGAGAGCCCAAGGGAAGGGAGTCAGTCTTTCAGATATTCTGGGCCTGAGTCGTCTAAGGCCTTTAGCACTAATGTGAACACCTTGAATTGGGTCCAGAAACCAACTGGCAACCCCCATTTGTAGGTTCTTTCCTTCTTCATGCTTGCCCCCACCCCCGTCCGAAGCAAGACAGCTCTTCTCCTCCTCCACTGCCACATAAATGCAAACGAACCCAAGCCCAAACCTCTTTCCAGGAATACAAATTAGGGGCAGGTAGTCTAAGGAGGCTTAGAAAGCTGAAACGGCCAAGTTCACAATGAAGAGGATGAATGGATGAGAGACGGAAAGTGGGGTAAAGTGTTCAGCTTTTGTCATTTAAAGTGACCTCTTTAACTCTTTGCCATTGCTGGTTTGTCCTGCACAAAAAATAATAATGACGAATTTCAATTAAAACGTGAAGTACGAGAGAGAGAGAGAGAGAGAGAGAGAGAGAGAGAGAGAGAGAATAATGTATTTTGGGAGTGGGTGAGAGACAGATGAGGGCAAGGTCAACAGAGCAGCACTGAAAATAAATATGAGGATAACAAGATGATTTTGTTAACTTTCTGCTCATCATAAGAATATCAGGCTGGGAAGAACAGAGGACGGCTTTAGGGCCGTGACAATGGCTCCTCTGTAAATAGCAAAATGAATGATGTCATCAAAGCAGCTGGAGAAAAGTTTCTAGGATGATCACATCTCCTGCAGCTATATCCATCTAGCTGATTCATATCCCATTGCATTAGCCACCGATCTCCGTGACCAAATTATCAATGTGCTTCTACTGTATGTTATTAACTTTGTGGCCATTTTGAACAGAAAAGCTGATGGGGACTGAATCATACAATGATTCAGAGTTGGAAGGGCACCCTGAGGGGTCATCTAGTCCAAGCCCCTCCTGTGCAGGAATCAAACTTCATAGACAGACCACTGCCCTCTGTGCTTCTATGTGAACTGAAACAATCCTCGCCTATTCTCTGCTTCTCTCGTCATCATGCCAGGGATATGGTCTGTGACTAGCCCAAGGTCATCCACTGAGCTACATGGCTAGGTGGGGATTTGAGACACTGGTTGCCCAAGCCAAGAAGATAAGTAACTATACCACCTTTAGAAGACATCTGAAAGCAGCCCTTTACAGAGAAGGTTTTTTTTAATGGTGTGTGTGTGTGTGTGTGTGTGTGTGTGTGTGTGTGTGTTGGAAGCCGCCCAGAGTGGTTGGGGCAAACAATAACATTATGGAATAGAACATTCCTATTTTCATTGGAGACATGCTGGAGAGTATGTTCTCTGCAATGCAAAATGTCACCTTCAAGGAACAGAGAAGCTGTCTTGTGGTCCATTGGTCTATTAGCTCAGTATTACTCACTACACAGACTAGTAGTGGTTCTCCAGGATTTTGGGAGCCTTCCATGTTTTCTTCTTCTTGGCTTTTCCACAGCAAATAGGTCTGCTCTCAGAATGTACCGGTCTCTCATTTATCTAGAACAGCAGTTATCAAATGCTGTAAACCATGTGTGTGCCTTTGCAAAGAATGTAATCTCTTGTTGTTGTTGTTGTTGTTGTTGTTTAGTCATTTAGTCGTGTCCGACTCTTCGTGACCCCGAGGACCAGAGCACGCCAGGCACTCCTGTCTTCCACTGCCTCCCGCAGTTTGGTCAAACTCATGCTGGTAGCTTCGAGAACACTGTCCAACCATCTCGTCCTCTGTCATCCCCTTCTCCTTGTGCCCTCCATCTTTCCCAACATCAGGGTCTTTTCCAGGGAGTCTCTTCTCATGAGCTGGCCAAAGTATTGGAGTCTCAGCTTCAGGAACTGTCCTTCCAGTGAGCACTCAGGGCTGATTTCCTTCAGAATGGATAGGTTTGATCTTCTTGCAGTCCATGGGACTCTCAAGAGTCTCCTCCAGCACCAATGTTGTCTTTGTCCATGGAGTTTTCTTGGCAGGGATACTGGAGTGGCTTGCCAGTTCCTCCTCCAGGTGGATCACATTTGGTCAAAACTCTTCACTATGACCTGTTCATCTTGGGTGCCCTGCTCTGCATAGTTCATAGCTTCTCTGAGTTATTCAAGCCCCTTCACCACGGCAAGGCAGTGATCCATGAAGGGGATGTAATCTCTAAATTTCCCCAATCCACACGCTCCTTGCACATATGTTTTAACCAGCCACCTCCATAATTTGTGGCCTACATTTGGTTTAGCTGCAGGTCACCTCCTTTCATCTTCCCTCTGCCTCCTAATGGAGAAATCCTGTACGTATAAACTAGTCTTAAAAATGACTGTTTCTCCAAGAGCAGTTGAAGATTCTTCCACACAGCTGGTAGAGCCAGTCAGCTGATGCTATCTGGCTAGTTCACCAACAGCCCTGCCATCTCCCTGTTATGACTATAGATTCTGGAGGAACTCCTGGGCAAATGCCTAGAACAGTGTTTTCCAAACTTGGGTCTCCAGCTGTTTCTGGACTACAGCTCCCATCATCCCTAGCTAGCATACCCTCCAACATTTCTCCGATGAAAATAGGGACACCCCATTCCATATTGATAAGTTTACTTATCCCCACACATCTTACTGAGTTGCCCCAGCCACTCTGGGCAGCTTCCAACACATATAAAAACATAATAAAGCTTTAACATTAAGAAAAACACCCTTCCCTATACAAGATTGCCTTCAGACAGCTTGGAGGTTGGGTAACTCTATACCCTCCAACATTTCTCTGATGAAAATAGGGAAAAGTGGAACATTCTGGGATCAAATCAGAAACTGGGACAGCTTCTCTAAATCATGGATGTCCCTGGAAAATAAGGATACCTGGAGGGTCTGAGCTAGCAGGACCAGTGGTCAGGGATGATAGGAATTGTAGTCCAAAAACAGCTGGAGACCTGAACACTGGCCTAGGATAATGTTTTCTCTCCATGTCTGGTAGTTATTTTACTCAGGAACTGATATAAAGAGTCTCCAACATTTGCCCGCATATAGGAAGTAGGCACTGCAATTGGTGTGTCAAACTCTGCTCCCCTTTAAATGATTGAGAGCCCTGTTTACCAAAAGCTCGAAGGCTCACGCCCTATCAAACAAGCCATGATGCAAATCCCACGGAGACGTGCAACGTGAGCCTTATTTGGGAGCAGTGCATAATTGGAAAGGATCTGGAATTAATCAGGAAATGTTTGGAACGAGTTTATTGCAAGGGCGCTGCTTCCACGTAGCTTTCCCCTTTCGACAGAAAGAATTGCAAATGATGTTTGGCAGATATCTATAATGTGTTTGGAACGGGAAGCCAAGTTGGCTTCCCCTTTTGGCGTGGGTGGATATTTTCTCCCAGGGCAAAATTTAAACATGTATGAGAGAGGTGGGATCTCCGAGCTCTTCCCAAAAGAGGACATGTAGCTGCAAGCTTTGCAATCCTAATGGATTCCTTATCAGCCACCTGCATACCACAGTCCTTTATTATTGCAAGGCATTCAGAAATGCAGAAGTTCAGTCCTGATAAACATATAACCTACACATGTGATCCTACACATCACGGGTGGGAAATCTTTTTTCAGCTCAAGGGTCATATTCTCTTCTGGGAACTTTCCAATCACCGGATTCCATTATTGGGTGGTGTCCGAGGGGGAAGTGGGTGGAGCAACTGATGCAAATATTATTATATTATCACTGATTTATTAATTGCCTTCTAAACAACTGTCTCAAGATGATATACACCAAAGGTAATTACATACCCTCTAAGTGTCCCTATTTTCAAGGGACATTCCTGGAATTATGAAAACCATCTCAGCTTCTGATTTGATCCTGGAATGTCCATATTTTCCCCACCAGCATAAACAATAAAATTGTTGTTGTTGAACAGGACATCCCTATTTTCATCAGAGAGAAAGATTGGAGGGTATGTGATCATTGGTCATTTGGATGATTGACCTTTGGACTTAAGGACTATTTCAAACGCTGGCAGTTGGACCATTGACCCACTGGCTGGGCCTGATGGAAGTCATAGTCCAACAAAATCTAGAGGGTCACACAAGTTCCTTATCCCTGCCATATGAAGTTACTCCTGCTGATTTCAAGGTTACTTTCTCCCTATTAATTCAGGAATGAACCCTTTAAAGGTGCTCAATGCCCAATCATCACTCAAAGTAATCTTTAAGATTTGTCCCAAATTTCCCTGCTCTTCAGAAGCTGCTCTTCAGAATAGTCACTGTAGCTGAAGAGAAACACGCCTACCTCTTTGGTTTCTCAGAAGTACAGCAATTCAGAGGGCTTTATCTTTCTTAGTATTGTCAAGGATGTGGCGGTGGCAAAGAGGACTTTCCTTTTTTGCTTCCTGTTTGCAGATTAAAGCTTCAGGAGCCAAGGATCATGATTTAAAACAGCACAATATGAATCATAGCAGATTTTTCTTTCCTTTCAACATCTAATGAAAAGGGGCGGGGAAATAATTTTTTCTGCATAGCACTGAAATAAAATATGAAACTGAAAAAAGGAAATATGAAAAAAATGTGATACCTTGGGTAGGTAAGTAACTTACATTCCTGGCTTCAGCTATTGTTACTAATGCAGACATTGAATTCTGTTTCTGAAACACTTCTGCAACATCAGAGTTGACAAATGGAACTTTTGATGTTTTTTTTTTTTAAATTGTAGAGCTGGTGTTAGTATTGCATTCAGTAATATGAAGTGCCTTGGAAGTGTGTTCACACAAATAAACATGTGGTGACGATAGCATGCTCTGTGGCACTCTGTGAAACTTACAGAGAGAGGCTATAGAACCCAGCCTCTTGGATAATGGCGTTGTCCTGAGTGAGTCTCCACTCCCTGTATCTCCCACTTCCTCATTCATCATCATCTCCTCTATGGGTGCCGCTAAGTGCCCTCTGTCTTTGAGCTCTTTGCTCTCCTACTTCTAAGGCTCACCGGGTTCTGGGAGTTGGTGGGTCTGGAATGCTTTCTAATGACAACGTGTCAGCCAGCTGCTGCTCTGGCTCTGCCTGTTCCTCCTCTCCCATTATTTCCCAACTTTTCCCCTCATCTGCCTCTGAGCTGTGACCTACTGCAAACCACTGTTGTAAATCTATACTGTCTTCCTCTTCCTCCTCCCTGGAACGGCCAGGATGGTGAGGTGGTCTCCGCCATTCCTCCTCCTCTGCCCAGTCCCTGGCACCTGCCCGCCCACCCCCCCATCCAATCCATCATACTCCCCAACCTTTTGGCTCTGGTGGCGCTGTGGTCTCAACCACTGAGCCTCTTGGGCTTGCCGATTAGAAGGTCGGCGGTTCAAATCCCCATGATGGGGTGAGCTCCTGTTGTCCGGTCCCTGCTCCTGCCAACCTAGCAGTTCGAAAGCATGCCAAAAAGCGCAAGTAGATAAATAGGTACCACTCTGGCGGGAAGGTAAACGGCATTTCCGTGCGCTTCCCTGGTTTCAGTGTTCCGTTGTGCCAGAAGCGGCTTAGTAATAATGCTGGCCACATGACCCAGAAAAACTGTGTGTGGACAAACGCCGGTTCCCTCGGCCTGTAAAGTGAGATGAGCACCGCAGCCCCGGAGTCGTCTGCGGCTGGACTTAACTGTCAGGAGTCCTTTACCTTTAAGAAGCATTACCATTTGAATGATCATTTATAAAACATCAACAACTGATATGTTTTGAGAATATTGGTTCCCCTCATATGGGCTTGTGTACTTCTCACTCCCTAGACATTCTGTCTCTTTCTTTAAATTGACTCACATTGTCCTGGCTGGGGTGGAGGTATCGCTTACGATGTTTAAAAACAAAGCTTTTGATTTGATTTGTCTTCTAGATCCTGTACACCATGAGGTGATGAAAGAGTTAAGCAGAGGAAATTCCTGTCATCTTCAACAGACCATCAGGCAACGCAAAGCATTTGCCTAAAGCATATCTGAAATCAGAAGTGGAGCACATTCATTTGAAATGTGATATTTTTTCCTAGGGATTCCCTCAGCGCTTACAGAATGGAAAATTGTGTGTGCAGAGCAGCGGGTGGGGGGGTTTACATGAATGTGCTAATTTCAAAATTTCACGACAGGAGTGACCGCACTGTGCAAAGCTTAGTTAAAAATCATTTCTACCAAAAGAAAATGTTTGGTAGAACCTTCTCCCAAGAAAACAATAACATATCTTAGAAACCTGGGAAGGAATGATGATGATGAACAGATTGCCCAAAGTATTGTAAATAAAAGCAACACAGTTAATAAAAGACACCAATGCAATGAAGCATAAATCGCAGCAGTACACTCCTCAAAAGTTGAAATCAGGCTTGCAATCTAAAACCCCAAAAAATCAATAAACCAAACAACCCATGACACAAAGAGAAAAGGAACAAGGAGGAAAGAGGAGGATAAAAATTAAAAGTAAGGAACCAGTTGTAATAAGCAATTTGTCATTGATGTTCAATTTATTTTGTTTTGTTTTGCAAATATAAGAGAAAGAAAGGGAGGGACATTGCCAGCTGACATTAACAATAAGAACCCTCACTTAAACGTATAGATTAATGGTCATAGTCCATATGTCCAAATGTATCTAAGTGAGACTGATGGAATAGTGGATGGCAGGTGTTTGCATTTCCAACTTTTGCTCACAAGATCCATGTTTGTGGTCCATCTGTGAGGCCCCACATCACAGGGATATAATTCAAGAGTGCATGAACATCTGCAAATATCATGGATTTCCCCCAAAATGTGTTCAGTTTGGCATATTGAGGAAGAGGCCCCTGGGGAACTTTGCCCTGGGCCAGTTCAGGACCAGTTTCTGCATCTCTAGCTGAGTTTTGCATCTTCTTCTCTAGCTGAGCTTTGAGAGACTCAAAACAACATGGGCACTATGAGAGCCAAAAGAAACTAGGACATGAGGAAACTGTTTACATGGGCAATCCCACAGTGTGATACAACAATTCAGCTTTTCAGTTAAATGCAGCTGTAAGCTGTGCAGAAGAGGACACGGCCGTTGAAAATAGTGATGGGGAAAATGTTCCGTCTTATGATCTGTGGGGAGAGAAGATAAAAACTGACTCATTGTTTGCACTAGCTACAGAAACAGGGAGTGCATGTGCCAGGCTTCGTCTTCATACCCGGGGCGTAATCAACATACGGAAATAATGGCCACAAGATGCTGTGATGGGTACCAGGATGCATGACGGTTCAAAAAGATTAGATAAAGTCACAGAGGATGGGCCTGTCAACGTGTGTGAGTCAAAAATAGCCACAAACAGAGCCTGTATATTTAAAGATAGCGTGCCTGTGAAATACGAGGAATGACAATGCACTAGGGTTTGCAAGAACCCCTGATCTGTCCTGCAACCTCTAGATTGGGGTGATTCACCCTGAGGCCCCCACTCCACCCCTGATCAATCTCTAAAACAATTTCTGGATGTGGGGCTGAGAGGTTTTTTAAAGGGTTTTGAAGAGATCAGATTCCTCTGCTTAAGAGCTGTTAAGCAGAGTGATCCAATCCTGCGCTGTGCTGTCTATTGCATAACGTCTAAGTGTCCTGATTTTCCAGGGACAGTCCCAGAATTACAGAAGCCATCCCAGTTTTTGTTTGTTTTTTGATCCCAGAATGTCCCGTTTTTCCTTTTTCCTCCCCTCCATGTCTCAGAGGACAATTAAAAGTGCTGTGTGTATATGCAACAACGGAGTCCTATATTTACTGAAAATAATACTCTTTTACCAAATGAAGGAAATGATAAAGTTGGCATCCGAAGCGCTTCCTATACTTTTGAAGGAAAAGGTCACCAATCCGCCTTAAGTTCTTTCATTGCAACACTTCAGCAGCCAGCGATTTCTTAGGAAACGCATGGAATGTTTATTCCTTTATTGTAAATGCAGCCTTACATGATAAGGAGGATTGTTCTAGAGAAGCAACTTTTTGTGTATGCTTCTTCATGAATTCTCAGCTGGATTTTAGGCATTAAAGCAGAAATAATTATATGGTGCAATAAAGCGTCATTCAAAAACTACAAGTGCAATAAAGCAGATACAGACTTGCTAATAAGCGATGTTATGGAAGGTCATAGGTCAAGGAGAAAAGTTCCAGATTCACACCCAGATCCCTGGGCATCTCCAGGCTGGGATGGGAAAAGCTACTGTCTGAATTATTGCAGAGCCACATCTAGTCAATGTAGTGTAGACTAGGAGTTGGTGGGCCTGAGACCCTTCAGATGTTCCTGGACTACGCATTCCATCATCCCTGACCTTGGGCTATTTTGTCTGGAACTGATAGGAACTGTAGCCCAACAGCACCTGAAGGATCACAGATTCCCTCAGCTCCAGTAAACAAAGCTGACCTGGATCAGATCTGTGATGTGACTTAGTACAAGGCAGATTCCTAGACTAGATGGGCCATTGGCATGATCCAGCAAACTCTCCTTACGTTCTTACATTCTTAAGTACCGTACTTTTTGCTCTGTAAGACTCACTTTCCCCCTCCTAAATAGTAAGGGGAAATGTGTGTGTGTGTTATGGAGCGAATGCAGGCTGCGCAGCTATCCCAGAAGCCAGAACAGGAAGAGGGATCGCTGCTTTTGCTGCACAGCAATCCCTCTTGCTGTTCTGGCTTCTGAGATTCAGAATATTTTTTTCTTGTTTTCCTCCTCCAAAAACTAGGTGCATCTTATGGTCTGGTGCATCTTATAGAGCGAAAAATACGGTACTTACCAGGAGTAAGATAAATGAGCTACAGCCCCCCCCTCTCTCTTTCTCTCTCTCACACACACATTCCATGTTTGGGGAATGGGGTGACTGTTAAAACTGCCTTTCCACATCAGTCTAATTTAAAACACAGATTCTGTGAATGAAATAAGTTGCTTTAAAATCTACCCTTAATTTAAAATAGCACTTGAGATCAGAGCGATGTCATTGATACTGGGGCTTCATATAAAATGCTATTTCTGGCAAGGCCTGTACAAACAAAGTACTCTTTGCAAGTGTTACTTTTCATGACAACAGAACTTTGACAACTAGGAAAATAGCCGGGAAATAATAAAACGACATATAGTATTTTACTTTTTCAACACTCTGCATTCACCATGCTGCATAATTTACGGCCAAGCCCCCTGGTATATTCCTGAGACGGTTTCAACCGCAAGGTTCCAGGACTCTTGTGGCTTAAGGTATTATGTTCATATGTATGAAGAGAACAGATTCGGCTGACCCTCCTTTTGACCCAGATTTTAATATGGAGTAATAAAGTGCCACTCTACACGACAGCATTTCCTTTGCCAACAGCCTTGCTCTGTTCAGGGAGCCCACACGATGCAGCTAAGCTGCAAAAGGCAATGTGGAGACTACACAGAAACAAGGGTTTCAAAAATATGAAAGCTTGAACCCAAAGAGCTCTGAGCAGAAGGAGAAAATACCTCAGTGCCGTTCCATGAATTCTTGTCCAAGTGCTGGCAGAATATTTCTTGCAGTGCACTGCCAAAATGTATCTGAGGTCATGTTACATTATGGCAGGGAGTTCCCACCTAATGCAAGACAGGGGAGTCCCCCCCCCCCATTTTTAAAAAATAACAAGGTAAAGAAACATCACATACATTATGCAATGGACCAGGGATGGGGAACCTGTGGCCGTTCAGATGTTCGTGGACTCCAACTTTAATCTGCCCCAGACATCCGGGTTCTATCGAGGTTGTCATCCAGCAACATATATAGAGGATGAAAGCAGTGGTGTGGCATCCCTTGCTGGGCCCCAGGGCTCATGCGCGTGCATGAGCACACACCAGCTGGGACCGGGGGCAGGACATGGAGGGTCAACAAAATCCACCAAGCCAGCCCAGCTGATGCCGCCAGGCAGCTGCCAGGCATGGAGGGTTCATGGGGCCAAGCTGCGCTACCCGCCTGCCCGTATACGTAGGGGGAAAAACTTTCCCTTTGTTACAGAAGAGAACATTCACTGCCTCCCTCTTCTCTGCTCCTTATTTCATTTTGGAATTCTCTGGCTTTGGGGGCAGGCCCATGCATGGGGCCAAAGCGTACAGCAACTTTGTGGTCCCACCTTTTCGCCCTCTGAATAAAGCCTTTCTCTCCGCTGCAGTTTGCACAAATATTTAGGCAAGCAGCGATATCAAGAAGGCAGGAAGAACTCCGTGGACACATTTGCAGAAAGAGAAAGCGAGTTGGCCTGATTGGACTCCGTCATTATGAGTTCAGGCTCATAACGTATCTTTGAAAAGCACCAACTTGGCTCAGAACCTCAACTTACTGTATAGGTAAAGGTAAAGGACCCCTGGACGGTTAAGTCCAGTCAAAGGTGGCTATGGGGTTGTGGCGCTCATTGCACTTTCAGGCCAAGGGAGCCAGCGTTTGTCCACAGACAGCTTTCCGGGTCATGTGGCCAGCATGACTAAACTGCTTCTGACGCAACGGGACACAGTGACGGAACCCAGAGAACACAGAAACGCCATTTATCTTCCCGCCACAGTGGTACCTATTTAACTACTTGCACTGGTGTGCTTTTGAACTGCTGAACCCCACCCTGTAGAATTCTATTAGTTATATTTTATCTCCACAATCAGAAAGCATTTCGAGAACAAAAATGCTTCTTCTGCGCTGCCTAAGCAGGAGCGGTGGAAGACGTTTTGGTTAATTGTTGTATGTCTTCACTTACCCCACCCCACTGCCCTGCTCACAGTTGTGAATATTCTTACCTTATGAATGGTCCCTGTCACCATTAAGAAAAAGAGGTGGGAATAGGCCAGTTGATATATGGACCGTCCCTGGATCAAGGGACTTTCCTTCTTTAAGTTCTCAAAGTCATTAACCTAGCTGAAACTTGTCATCTGAACTAGCCAGAGGTTTAACTGAGAATCAATCACAGTCCCTCATTTGAAAAACAAGACTTTTAAAGCCATCTTGCCCCCCCCCCTTCCCGGCAACTAGACATTCTATTTTGGTGACTGCAACCTTGGTCTAAGAAGCCATTTGGTGCCTATCTTATATATCTGAGTTTCCAACACTGGTTGTGTACTAAATTAGTCAGAATAAGTTCCTTTGTGGGGCAAATGTATTCACCGCACAAATTAGCATAAAAGGCGCCTGTAGATCGCCATGTGTGAGGAACAGACACAAACCTATTGCATTACAGATGCCATAAACCTTGTGGGGAGCTTGCCTGTGCAGTGAGAGATAGCCATGTGTGCAGATCACATGCGATCCACACCTGATTTTCATGCTTCTCTACAGAGCACATTATATGCAAGGAACATATAAACCAGTCCTAACGTTCGGTGACATAGCATCTGCTGCCGGCACCCAGGGTGGGCGCAGACACTGGGGATCATGTGCACTGGGGGGGGGGGGTTGGGAGGCATCAGCCCAGCCCTCACCGAGCTAAGTGGGACTGCACTGAACAACCTGCCAGCTCATGCAGGCAGGAGCCTGGCTGGCCAGCACAGCCCTTGATGGGCAGAGGAACACCAGGCAGGGCCTTGCTGGGGTCATCTGTGTGGGGTCACAACTCAAAAATTGTGCAGCCAGGGCCCTGGGCCGCTGGCACCCTCCATGCTACATTCCTGCTAAGGCTAAAAGCGGAGACCAACACATACGAGCAACAATTTCCAAAGCAAACATTACCTTCGAGAAGTCAGTAACACAAGGGTTTTGAATTGGAGCAATTAAAAAAAAAAGTAAGAAAGATAGAAACATCCAATAACTTATGTTTAACTTGTAGAAAACAAAACCCTCTTGGAACAAAAGCTGATTCTTTGCACATCAGATGCTTGCAGAGTAGGATGGCCACTGTCAGAACCAGAATTCTAGACTATTTTAGGATTGCCATATTTCAAAAAGTGAAAATCCAGACACAAAGGTTGCTGAGCTTTTTGTGGGGCCGGGGGGTGGGGAGGCAAAGCTGTTCAGCTTTTTTTGGCAAAATCTCAACAAACAATTTTTTGAGCATGGGTTGCCATACACCTGGGTTTCCCCAGACATTTTTACCCGGACATTTCCGCTATTTCCAACGGATGAATCCCGGATATGTCCGGGGAAACCCGGACGTATAGCAGCCCTATTTGGAATCCATAGCTTTGTGCTTGGATAAAGTTGAGTTCACTAGGGCAGTGTTCCCCAACCTTGGGTCTCCAGCTGTTTTTGGACTACAACTCCCATCATCTCTCACTACCAAGGCCAGTGGTCAGGGATGATGGGAATTGTAGTCCGAAAACAGCTGGAGACCCAAGGTTGGGGAACACTGCACTAAGGTAGTCAAGCAAGACTACAGACCCATTGAAAGTAACCTCAGCAACTCATGACCATCAATTTCAAGACGTGTATTTGGAGTATGCCTTGTGTTGGAATCAGTTGTGTGCTGTTAATTTAACTTTGCTTCAGGCTTGAGAGGATTCAGAGCTGCTCCAAAGCTCTTTCTCCTGTCTGCCTAGTCTTTTGTGATTTCTCAAGAATGACCTTTCTCCTGCAGTGAGCGCACACACACTTGTGGCTGGCTCACGCCCTCTCTCTTAACTACGTAAGCGGCACTCATACTTGAAGGACAACAACAGAAAAAGGTAAGTTAATAGACAGGTAAATCATTTTTTAGACTTCCGATGGGAAACTTGGCAGCAGAAGGAAACTGACCTTAGTGGAGGTTAACAGTCACCAGTGACAAATCAACCAAGCCATTTTCGTTTCACAATTGCTTGGCGTAAGCTTCACTGCAATCGGATTTCTAATGCCCTATGGCACATTTATTTTGCTCATAAACTCTTGGCGTTTAAGAGTTTTAATTGACTTTGACTGCCTCTTCTTCATTCTGAGGGTTTTGAGGGTGTTTTGGTCCACACTTTTCCCTAACCAGGCATTTATTGAGCAACTTACACAGGCCAGAGTGATGCATTAATAAATTTATGCTGAAACAAAGGCCACACATTGAGCTACCCACTTCTGTCCCCTAGAGATCTAGTGCACCAAACCCATGTCAAGTCTTGCAATTCCCTAAGTGGTTGTTAACTGGCAGGTGGTGAGGAAATGAACAGTAAAGTCATGTTAGGAAACAAGTTGAGGGGAGGGTGAACAAGGCAGACAACTGCCTTTTGTGATAGGAGCTGTCTACAGCCAACAGGCTGCCCTTGAGATGTTGCTGGGCTAAATTTCCCATCATGCCTGACCATGCCAACAAGGCCTGATGGGAATTGTAGTGCAACTTTTAGAGGGCACGATATTGAGTCATTGGCAAACACTGGATTATCAAAGTTGGAAGGGGCCATGAGGATAGTCTAGTCCAGCCCCCTGCAATGCAGGAATATTTTGCCCCATGTGGGGCTCAAAGACATGGCCCTGAGATTAAGAGTCTCATGCTCTACCAGCTGAGGAGTATGGCAACAACAAGTGTGAGCCAAGGTCTTCTGTAAAACAGGCCATCACTTTCTGCAAACTCACTCTCCTTTCTCTCTTCAGCATACATTACTTCAGGCATAAGCAAACTTGGCACTCCAGAGGTTTGGGACTACAACTCCCATCATCCCTAGCTAACAGGACCAGTGGTCAGGGATAATGGGAATTGTAGTCTCAAAACATCTGGAGGGCCAAGTTTGCCTATGCCTGCATTACTTCCACTAGCTCTGCATTTCCGTCTACAATCATATAAGGATGTCTTATCAAACAACAGCCTTCAGAAGAGATCTCAACTTATTTTATAGTTTCATTATTCATTTTTGCATTCAGAAATGCCTTCCTTTCATAAGAGACGGTTCAATTCCAAAGGACCGGAGGAAGGGGAAAAAACGACAAGCAGCCCAGTTTAATTTCAAACGTTAATATATTTTCTATTTTATAGGGAACATATGTATCTTTCACCCCTTATTTGCAGCAACTGTGGCATCCTCATAAAAAGGGGTGAAATTTGTAAGATGCCTCTTAAAATAAATATTTCTTTTTTTATAAAATAATAAAACTTCAAATAAATATTCTTTACACTAAACAATATGTTGAAAAAAAATTAGAAAATAAAGACTGAATTTTACTGTAACTGTACAATATACATGAAATCCAAAAAAAGTGGGTGGGGGGAATCAGAGTCTTGCAAATGAAGGGCTTCCTTAAGGCAAAATACAATCTAAAACATACTGATTGATTCACATTCTTTTGAATGTACAACATATTAGTATAATATTTTGTGACCTGTGCCATGTCTTCTATGACACTCGTGTTTTCACAGTTGAAAATATCCTATATACAAAAATATAGCACATCTCTGGCAGAAAATAATCGGGAGCAGGTTGAAGTAGTTTCCTAATTTACAAATGTACTATTCATTTTTTTTGGGGGGGGAACCCACACATGTACAACATGACAGATTGCCTAGGAGTGTCTCAAGTTGCGTTAGCTTATGCAATAGTCGGGTCCCGCGGAGCATCTCTCCCTTCATCTCTCCATTAGGTGGACTAGAACAAGCAGGTATCCGTTAAGTTGGCCCATGCAAACACACAAGAGGAAGAGCAGGTCACTGCAAACCTCAGGGCACACCTCCCCATCCTCCTAAGACACAGTGCCACAATTATAGCTCGTTTAGTTGGCTGCATATGATGTTAAAAAGGAATAATCCGTATTATTTCGCCGTACTCCCGAGGAGCGATGCTATGTCAGCTTCTCGAAGTTCCTGGGGGGGACGTTGGGCACTTTGCAGCAAACAGTGTTGGAGTGCTTACAGCGGCAGCCGGGCCTGTTCACCTGGTCGTAACAGCCCTGGCACAACTTAAGGCAACCCTTGGCCGGCAGGTAACACCACAGGCAAGGCAGAACGAGGGACACGATGCCCATGGTGGACCACCGAGTGCAGCAATGGGACTGGCTACAAGAACAAGGGTTATCGGCGCAGTTGTCTTCATCGTCGTTGGAGCAGTGGTAGAAAAGGCCCTTGACGCAGCAGACGCAAGTCCCATAATCGACCACGTTCTGGGCCGAGCAAAGACACTGTTTGTCACAGATCCAACAGGAGGGAAGAGTTCGCGGGTAAGTACACTCCTTGCACTTGCATTTCCCACAGTCCTCACACCTGTAGGCATGCAGCTGCACATCTTCCTTGCTAGGGGGCTTGAGTTCACTGGGCTTCAGCTCGGACTTGGGCTGCACTCGGACTATCCCGTCCGCAATGGTCCCCAAAGACGACCCCAGAAGTCTCTGTTCTGATGAGTTACTACTCGTACTGGTCCGGGTACTGGCCCGCGAGCCGGTGCTGGCCATGCTAATGGAACGGGACAGTGGTAACCGGGAAGATACATGGACCTGCGGATGTTGGACCCTGCTAAGGTGATCAGTCAATCCATTGGCCCTTTCACTCTTGTGCTGGAGAGGCAGACGCGGCGCTGGCTTCACCCCAGGCCGCGGAGCCACCGTAGGTGGTTCAGTGTATTCGTTTGTATTTCGGATGGCCTTGATCTGGTCCAAGGACAAGACGTGAACCTGTTGCGCCAGGACATCTCTTAGGTCAGGTTCTCCATACTGCCTCCCGCTGTCATGCTGACTCTGTAGCAAAGGCTGTGACCCACTGCCATTCTGAGCTCTCGTCTCCATCAGTACCCTGAAGAGTGATCACTCCAGGAAGCTTAGAACACATCTGAAATCCTGCGGGCAAAGGAAGAGAGGATTAGGGTTTTGTTGCTACATTGCCTGGTGTATTTGCAAAATCCCTCAATATGACACACTTCACAGCAGCTAGTCCCTGAAAGCAAAGGCACCAAGCCTTCATGGTGGAAGAAGACTTGGGGACAACCAATTCAGTGGAAATAAGCAATCTCTTTTATGATTTCAAGGCAAAGGCAAGGAACCTGTGGCCCTACAGATACTGTTGGGTTTCCAACTCTTGTCAGCCCCAGAGACTATGGTTAGGGATAATGAGAGTTGTAGTTCAGCAATACCTGGAAGTCCACAGGTATCTTCATCCCTGTTTTAAGTGATCAGAGGCTTTGTTTTCCAGCATGGTCCTCCCTTGAAGAGAATGGATCTTCTTTGCAGAAGAGATGCTACCAACCTAACTCTAGAGAGCATTTTTAAATCCAGTTTTAAAATTGGATCTTATTCATTTTTTAAAAAGAGAAAGGTAGTTGTTTTCTACATTTTACAGGGTTCTGCTTTTTAATTAAGGATCGGCAAAGACCTCTTCTTCTGGAAACCCAAGGAAACCTGCATCTTAGTCACTTCTTGACGTTCATTATAGGACAGATACACACACTACATAATACAAGCTTGTACACTTGACAGAAAGAGCCAAAGAGTCAATTCTGGCAACTCTGGCAAATGTACCCGCTCTTTGCATATGTTTGCAACCACACTGCAGTTTTCATATTTAGGTGTATACCTAAAAAAAGGGAGAAGCCTGCGATGAGTCCTTACATGTCCCTGCCTGAATCTCTCTCTGTAGATCTAGACACCTTAGGTGTCTGAAACTCTTGACAAATCCTCTCAGATCACAGATTGTAACACACTTTTGCAGTCAAAAACCAGAGTGTCAGAAGTCAGTGCACCCAAGTTCACTGTGGTCCGCTCCTCAATAAATACATACAGGACTGCAGGTTTAAGCCATAGGAAGAGATGGGACTGCCTCTGCACTATATGTAGCAGACTTTAGACAAGCAAAACAGAACTTTCCAATGACAGAGTGGTAACTTTTCTATCCTGTGCAAGCCTAGCAAATACGTCCTCTTTCCACACTGAGCTTAAACATGTTGCAAGAAAGAAGGGAAAATGTGTTTTTCTGCAACGACACTGCGAAAAGCATAAAGTAGCAACAACGTGTCTGAGGCTGGTCTTAAGTGCAGGCCAAAAAGCATATACAAAGTACCTCTCTGCAGAACTTTTAATATTTGTCTACAACTTTGCATTCCTAAGCCCCAGCACCTGAAGCTTACAATGCTGAGCACTGTAAGGGTTTTCATTGTGCATTCATAACACCCAGAGATAATCCATCCACTTCCTGGGCACTGCCAGGGGAAAAAAAAAGTGGTTTGGCTTACAATACACAAATATCCTGCGTGCAATCTGCAAGCCACATGGTTCCAGGAACAGCCTATGACAATATTGCTTCAACTTGAACAGCACTACCTGAACCGCCATTACTTACAATGGAATCTTGATAAAGTATAGACAGAGAGCGACAGGACTGCCAACTAGAAAACAGCTGGGCTAAATACCTCTCTCTCACAAATGAACAGGATCCAGTTTGCCAAAAAAAAGTCTGAGGAGCAGTTGTTCAACAAAAGGAGAATTCTCTTGGTCACATTACAGTGACACTACAACCTGGTGCATACATGGAAATAAGTTCCACTGAATTCAGTGTGAAACTTACTTTTAAGTTAAAGAGAAGTATAGGAACCGGCTGCTTACACAACTGGAATCCGCAGGGCTCGTTTCTGACTAAACATGCATCAGATCAGCGAAAGCCTATGCATATACTTGCAAGTAAGCACTATTAAACTCCGTGGGACTTACTTCTAAGGAGTACTTAAAATTCTGGCTTGGATTTGCCGGCACATAAAAACCACCCAATAATCTGCAGTAATTACAGGGTGAAAATCAAGGTATAGTCCTCTCTATTGCAATGACCTCATAGCAACTCCCCCCCCTAAAAAAACCCCAAAAGTACTACTAAATTTAGGTGGCTGTGCAAGATACTACAAACTTTAGGTGAAGACTGCAACCCCGTGCAGTCTTCTCTCTCTGGAAGGAATTCCCACTGAATTCCAAGTAAGCAGTGCCGGCTGAAAATCTGTCCACAATCCACACGTCGGGAAAGATCTGTCTCACGTTTTCCTCCCGCACTGCCTCCCCGCCCGCCCGCCAGCCAGGGAGCATCACCTCCTTCCTTCCTTATTACAGGCTTCTTCCTTTCATACATAAAACAATCCGCCTAGCAGGTGGGATCCCAGGAACCTGCTCATTTTCCTCTAGGCTGCCCTGATACTGTGTTCAAAGGAACCTCCCTGAAAGGCAGACAACCTGGAGATCAACAGGAGACAAGCAGGGCGGGGGGTGGAGAGGAGGGTGAAGAGAGACGGAGACTTGTACTGTAATAAGATTGCCTTATCAGGAGAGCCTGGCAGGATCTTTCCTTCCTCCTCCCAGCAGGAGATGGGGAAGGGCTCTTTCCTGCTTCAGTTATGTAAAGTGACTTACATATCTGCTCCGTCCTGAGCACCTTCGAGGCACCTGCTCACACAATCCCCTCCCCTCCCTCTCCCCCCACCCAAATGCCATCAAATCCCACCAGCTCCAGCTTCCAAGAAGTCAGGTCTGGCAGGAAGTCTGCCCCCAAGGGAGCGCCTGCTGGGCATTTGTCCGATTTGCGTAAATTTCAAGCAAATCCCCATCTCATGAATGACAAAGCAGGACTCTCAACTCTTCCTCCCCCCATCACAAACAGCCTCTGGAATTTTATTGCCCGGAGGGAAACGCATTCCCCGGTCGACAGATCCAGCTACACTATCAACAAACAAAGTCCCCTCACCCCCAGGCACGAAACACCCTACTTTCTAACAAATGCAACAATTGCTGAAGCCTTATTTTAAAATCCTCTGTGCCAGGATTTGTGGTGCTGTACGTATGTGCCAACTGTCCCACGGATTTTAAAAAGCCAAAGTCCATTCACTAGCAAAGGGAGAAATGCGAAGTAAATCAGGGGTGCGGGTGGGGGTGGCTTTTGAATAAACGACGAAGAATTCATATAGTGCACAGCCACCCTTTTCTTCCATGCAAAAGCTGCTGTCTCTCATAGTTTAGCTTTCCATTTTATTTTTTAAAAATAATATTTAGGGTGCTTTATCTCAGGGGTGTTTAGAACACCCTCTTCGTCTTCGCACCCCCCCCCCCATGAATGCCTCCCTCCCCTATTTAGGGCTGAGTCTATGTAGCAGGCATTGGGGTGGGGCAAATTAAGCCTTAAGAAAAAAGAAACATGACCAGCCATTTCCAAAAGTAGCAATCTTCTGCATATTCCACCCCCCTCCAAAAAAAGGCCCGGGGCGGTAGGGAGGGGGAAGAGAAAGAAGGTAGAGCAGATGTCAAAAAAGAAAAAAAAATGCACTTCAGAAGACAATCCGGTTAAGTGGGAGATTCTACCCATCCCTCCCACTGGCAACAAAAAACCAGATTTACACTTAAAGACGTTCGCTCACTTCCGAATTGCACATTCCAAGTGCACAAGTTTGAAAAGAGGGCGGCTAAAGTACGAGGTGAGCTTGGATCTAAGAAGCTGCAGAGCAACTGGAGTTGGGGAGGAAGGAGTTGCGAAAAAGAAAAAAATACCCAAGTTTTTGTTTGTTTCGTTTTTACCCTGTCCTGCAACCCAGCCTTTTTGACAGGCTCTCTTTGCAAGCAACTCTCTGCTTAACTGTTCCGAACTCGGACGCGCGTTTCCGAAGCTGGGCACCGCGGCGTGCCGTGCACAAACCGAGGGGAAGGCGCTGCCGCCAGAGCTTCTCTGCAGAAATAGCTTCACTTCAACAACCTGAGGGGAGATTTCCGCCCTTTCAAAACAACGCTCGCCCCCAATGGCGCGAGGCGAGGGGTTTCCTCTCTTGCAGAGTCATCCGCGAGGCGCAGGGACGCGCCAGGAATCCTTCAAAGCGCGAAGGAACTCCGCGATCCGCTCCCACCCGAGAAATCTCAACCCCCAAACAACACACGCAGGCACACTTTCCCAAGGCAATCTCCCCGAACACACACACCATTTTGCAGTCTCTTTGCCGTGCACAAGAGAAAAGAAACAGCCCTCGCAGGACTTCTACCAAGGGAATCGGCCTGAAATTTGCATTTGTCTCCTTGCAAACAAGTCACTTTAAAACGCACACGCACACACATATATATAGAAGCAGAAGCTTGCTTTGCAATGAACCCTCCTCTTCCTCTCTCCCCTCCTCACAACCCCTTCTCCTCTCCACCCCGCTCCCTGGATTTTCTTCTTCCTGAGGTTGACGAGTAAAACGCAACCCCGAAGCCAAACGAAAATAAAAGGAGGGGGAGAACAGAAGCGGCTCTTCTGTTCCAGAAACTCACTTCGAGTCCAGGTTGCGAGCGAGAATCATTGAAACGAGCAAAAAAGAAAGGAAAAAGCAGACAATCCACGGCAAAGTTGCTTTTACCCCCCTGCCTCCTTCTGTCTTCTCCGCAGGGACGGCTGATAATAAATAGCCAAGAAAACAAACCACAAATGTGTGCGTGTGTGTGTGTGTGTCTAAAAAGTCCCTTTTTCCAGACGGGGCGAGGGTTTCTCTTTTTCTCTCTTCCCTCTTTTCCTTCGCAATCACACACGTTGATTTCCTTGTCGCTGTTGCTTCTCTCTGTATTTTTTTCTCAATGAACAAGAGGCCGATTCGTCAATCCCAAGTCACTTTCGCTTAATACATCATACACAGGGGGAGGGCGAGCCCAGGCGAGCGACATAAAGTGAGTGGAGAGAACGAGAAGAAAACAGAAAAAAATCCCAAGGTTGCCGCGGACCAGGAGTTGTTGTTTTCGCTCTCTTCTTCCAGCTTGGGCGTCCCGATCGGTTGCAATCTGTATTGATTTCGCTTTGTAAATTTTTGTGTGTTGGGGGGGTGCGCGCGCTAAGGGCTTGTTGCTTCTTTTAAGTGGTTGGCGAGCTCTCTTCCCGTCTTCTTCTGGGCAAAATGTGTGTTGTACGTGAGCGCGTGCGTTTTCTTCCCAAGGCAGCTTTTGCTGGTTGCAAACTGGGAGGAGGAGGGGCAGGAGGAGGAGGAGAGCAAGGTCTTCCCCCCTTCTTTCCCCCCCTTTTTTTCTTTTTTGGGGGAGGGAGGGAGGGAAAAGTCAGCGGGGCTCGAGAGCCGCAGTTGCTGCTGCCTGTGGCGCGTTTGCAGGAAGGCAGGTTGGAGATCCGTCCTTGCAGCGCTCCAGCGTTTTTCCGCCCTCTCTCCTCCACCCCCTCCTCCCTCCTTCCCTCCCTCTCTCTCGCCCCCCCTCTCTTTTTCTTCTTTCCGGAGGAGGCAGGGTGATCTCTCCGCAAAAGCAGCAGTAAATGGCGTCATGTGGATCTGAGGAGGAACAGAGCAGTTGTTGTCCCAGAGGATATATCGTATCCGGTCCTACCTCATTGGCTCGCCCGGGCTTACATTCACTTACCCTCCCAACCTCTTCGCCTGCCAGCGCTTGGGAGCTAGCCTTTAGCAGAGCGCGCCAGGAGGTATTCAAAAGGGTAACACCAGCTTGGGGAGGGACGGAGAGAGGAGAGGAGCCCATTCGCCGATCCAACGGCTTTTCTTTCTTTCCTTTTTCTTTCTTTCGTTCCTTTTCCTTTCTTTCTCTCTCTCCCCTCCTCGATTCCTCCCCCCCCACCCTGTTTTTTGTTATACGCGGATGGGGCTAGTCTAGGCACACACATACACACACACACACACACCGAAAACTGCAGGGGATCGGGGTATTATTTCCACAATAATTTCCGCTCTCGGTGCAAGCTGGAAGGAGGGAGGGAGGGAGGGGACTGTGACCCGAAAGCGTTTTAAACGTCGCCGGTGACATTTTGGACAAAGAGAAATGATCGACGGGGATTCGAGCGCCCTCTCCCCCCCCCCGCACTCCTTCCTTCCCTCCCTCCCACGCACGCTTACTCGGAAGTAAGTCGCATTCCGCGCTGATCCAATGCCTGTTCCACGGGCTTTAGGGAGATGGCCTCTTCCAAGAAAGCTCGTGTCAGATTTGTGGGCGGTTTTCATTCCCACCCCCGTGTCGGAATTTACAGCCGTTTACTCTAGAGTAGGCTCTTCTTATTCCCCCCCCCCCTCCAAGGTTCAAACAGTCCCTTGGTGGTTCCGAGATGTGTCTCTCTTGCTTAGCAGGTTTTCTGCGGGCTGTGTTTTTGTCGATTGCCCCGGGGACTACTCGTGAGCAAATGTTACCGGGAAGTGCAATTCCAGAAGGTCTCTTCGAGGCTGAAATCCCAAAGTGCAAAAGAGTTGTTTTACTCGGGAGTGGGTCTGGGTAGTAGGAGCCCTGTAAATTTGTAAAGGGAGATTCTAGGAAGGCTGCGATCCTTTTCCACGCTGTAACCTGGGCATCAATCTCGTTGAACTGGATGGGATTTACTACTTAATGTAACATGAACAGGATCGGGCCGCGCGACCCTGGAACCATTCACTTGGCTGTCCCTTAGGATCTTATCGATATTGCAAATGACAATATTTAGGATCGCAGCTCCAAGGCAGCCACCTCTCATACTGCGTTTACTCGCGAGTAGACACCCCCCCTCCAAAACAAACACAACCCTCAATGCCTTCCTTTTCCTTAAATAATAATGAAAAGTGAGTCGCTCGCAATCTTCGGCCAACTTACTCTCAAAGTAGACGTGACAAAAGTCAACAAGGCTGACCCAAAAGAACACGTGTTTGAGAATTGCATCATTAATGTTAGACGTCCTGCCCCGCTCCCACCCATCCCCTCCTTTGAGAAAGAAGGTAATCCAATCACCTAGCAGATTTTAGAGGGCGCTGTGTTTGTAAGAAGGGGAGGACACATTGTTCGGTGGATTAACACAATTGATACGCTGTGTACAAGTGTTAGCTCCCAGCCCGAGTCGCCCTCCCCCACGTTAGTGTACGTGAGGAGCGGAACACGGCGTGCCTGAAACAGGCCGGCTCCCACTGTTCTTTGCATCGCTTTCTCTACCAACTCTCTCTCTCTCTTCCCTCCCTCCCCCCGCGCCCCTTCAGTTAAAAATGGGATTAGCGAGATGCTCCTTCCGGAGCATTCAGACTGCGGCGTGCAACCATTTGGGCTGAAATCCTTGCACGCTCATGGGACGCCTTAAGAAAGTTACACATGATCCAGGAAAGAAAAGAGAAAGTGCGCGCGGGTAAGAATGTAGCGCTGAGAAAACGGGAAATGGGCTTCAAAACCTTGTTGAGCCCGCTTGCCCTGAGTTTACACGCAGAAGATAGCCCCCTTTGGCTGCTTGTGGTGAAGTAGAATAATAGCGTGGGAAGGGGTCCTGTGGATCATCTAGTCCAACCCCCTGGAATGCAGGAATCTGCAGCTGTCCCATATGGGGCTGGAACTTGCAGCCTGGATATTATCAGCGTCAGTTGGATACCCAACTGAGCGTTCCCGGCAGACCAAGCAAAAAAAAGCCCTTTTCAACTCAAAGGGCCTTGCTCTTGTGTGAACAGTGTCCTGGATTGGGCCTCCCATTCAGGAACAATTCCTTGCATGGGTGGAATCGAGAAAACTTACTTCAGAGTAAGTGTACTTAGAATTGGTTTATCTGCCCCAGTTTCAGGAATATTTTAGGGGTGCAGCCTGCAAATGAAATACAAGCTGATTCATTCTTGATACGGGTGAGAGAATCTGGCGGGTGGTAGGACTAGAATGGTGCCATTGGCATTGGAGAAATTAGAATCCATTGCTTCATTGAATGTCAACAGGGATCCATTCATTATTTTCAAAATTATCATTATTTTTAAAAATGATGCAAAGATGTCTATGATGACGGTCCTCTGGATAAACTCTGCCAGGAACTTTGACCACTGGTGGCATTTATCTTGGGGTAGTTCAATCGATTGTACCACTGCCGTGGGTAGGAGGAGGAAACGAACAACCTGGCAGCATTATTCAGAAAGCAATTACGCTTGTTTCCTTAACGTTCAAGACAGTTCAGTGACTGCGAGGGCTACAGCTGTTTTTTTTAAAAAAACAACAACCAACAGGCAGCCACAATGCTCACATATTTCCTGGTTCATATTGTCATCCGCTTGGGAAAGGTGACGAAATCACTTTAATTCCAAATGCGTTGTTTGTGGGTGACAGCAGTAAACTTTATCTTCCCACAAATCTCACCAGGGCTCCCTGGAAAGAGCCCGATATGGAGTGGCAGCCCCCATCCTTGGCTTGTTTACGGTGAAGTAAGTCCCACTTTGCTCAACGGAATTCACACTCATTCACCAAGGCCTAATTTGGCTACAATCCTACCCACATTTCCTAGGGATTAAGTCCCAAGTAAACATGCCCTGGATTGCGCTGTTAAGTGTTTGGAGACTTCTGGAGCAAAAGTGGTTGGCTTCCTTCTCTCCAGATGTTGAACTACAACTCACATCCTCCATGACTCTTGGCCATGCTGGCTAGGCCATGCAATCCCAGTAACAACTGGAAGGCAGTGGTTAGGCACACTGGTCTATAGTGAGAAGTATGACCACATTCAGATGATCATCTCAGTACAGTGGTACCTCGGGTTACATACGCTTCAGGTTACATAAGCTTCAGGTTACAGACTCCGCTAACCCAGAAATAGTGCTTCAGGTTAAGAACTTTGCTTCAGGATGAGAACAGAAATCGTGCTCCGGCGGTGCAGTGGCAGCAGGAGGCCCCATTAGTTAAAGTGGCGCTTCAGGTTAAGAACAGTTTCAGGTTAAGAACGGACCTCCGGAACGAATTAAGTACTTAACCCGAGGTACCACTGTATATTAAGTTTATATATTAAATTCTGCCTACACACGTAATCCCTTTGCAGTGAGATGCAATTAAACCAGGAAGTGTGTAATTAACCATAGTTTCTCACTTTGTCTGCCCAAGAAACAGTGGTTAGCAGCTTTGGGCACAAAGTCAGGATCTTAAATGTCGGTTTGAAGTTGATTTGAGATCTTGACTTGTTCTGAAGTTGGCAACCATATTTTCCCAGCTCAAATCAGATGAGACAGGAAACTCTGGTGAACGAGAGACTTCCTGGTTCAATTGCAAAAATGAAAGATGCAAGCATATCTTGACTCAATAAGCCAAGATATGATAATCTGATGTGGCTCTCTCTCTGCACAGGCTCCCAGCCAGTCTCACTTTCTACGCGTAATTTAATACTAGGCTTTCGAAATCAACCAGACTTTCCCCATTGGAGCCTATTAGGTAAAGATAATGCATGCCATTGGCTGTTAGAATATTACCGTGCAATCTGAACCCAAGCTGCTGTCTAGGGAGGCTTTGCAGAGCGGCAGGGCTACTGCCACACCCGCAGCCCTGCCAAGGTGGAAGGTGGGAGGAAAGGCAAATAGCAGCACCAGCCAGGAGCTGGCACAGAAAATTGGACCCATTGCCATTACATTCGGTGACAATGGGGCCAGTTTGTGACCTACCAGATCCTGGGCTAGCTCATCTCCTTCTCACCATCTCCCAATTTCTGGGTGTTTTTTGCAGGCTGTGGGCGTTCCGCTGGCTGTACTTTCACCTGCCCATTTGGCAGGTGGAATGGACAGAGTGAAGTTGGCATCACTCCTTGGGCAGAAGGCGACAGGACCAGGCAGAGGGACACCTATGCCATATCCAACAACTCTTTCACGGTTTTTTAAAAAAGAGTAAACACTCAAGAACACAACATCCATGTTGTGGAGTATGTCCTATTTTGGATGTCGTCCTGTTTCTATTGGCTGCAAGCTAGCCCCGTTTAATGCAGTGGGACCTACTTCTGAGTAACACATATAGGAATGGACTGCATGAAATATGCATGATAAAACTCACATAATATGCAAATGTGGAGGAGGGCCAGTGACCATAGGTTCCATGTAGCGTGCATGGCCCTGACACTGAAATTTGTGGGTGCCCGGCCTCTTCATGGGGAATTTTGTGGGTGCTCAGGCACCCAGGGAGCCAGCACCTATTAGTAGCCCAGCTGCTAGAAATTTGGAGTTTGAGTCAAATACTTTGCAAATAAGAGCTGGGCTAGTAGGCTAAATAAATAATGAAAAATTCTCTCTGGAGGTGTTTGTGCAGACCAGTTCATTCATATTGTTCTTATCCTTACCCTGTAGGCTCTGATGCAGAGGACTGTGTAGTAAGCAGATTTTGCAAGTCTCCTATTTTCAGATTCAGCACCCAGCAACCTCAGACTCAAAAGACTTTCAAAAGTCCAATGCTGGGTGTGTCAGTATGCGTATGTGAACCATTATTTGCAAGTGCAAAGCAAGTAATACAGTGTGTTTGTGTGCGGAACAGCCTTTTAAAACTTAGAATAGGTCAAATTAATGAAAATCTTTAAGATTAAAGGGGATATTTCACTTCTATAAAGCATCTATCACACATTACATTAGAAGTTTGGGGTGATCTACCACTGAGTAATAGAGCAGCCTGATTAATGCGCTCAAGTTCATTAATTTCAATGGGTCTAATTTCCCATTAGAAATGGGTCTAATTTCTAAATTTTTCATGGTTATTTAATTGGAACATTCTTTTCTAGAGTTATAGACATTCCTGACTTTAAAAAAACCCCAGCAACTTCCATACAGGTTCCTTCAATCGCTTGCTAGAAATCCCTTATTTTAATGACAGTTCATTTGTAAATATATCTGATGATGCAATCCTTTCTGGACGCTCCAGCCCCCTTTGGGGGATGGGGCAGGGGGTACCTGGCTTCAAAGCACTGCAGGTGACAGACATCACATCTTCCAATCATATGGCAGTGTTAGCAGCCCAGAGAGCCAGGTGTACTGTCCCAACGGCAAATCTCTTTTCATTCAGCAATTTTATGAATGGCAAGGGTTTGACGGCTTTGTGCCCGCTAGAGGGAGCAGTGAATTGAGCCGCTTTGTGTGCTGTTAGCAAAGAAATACTTCGGAGCAGGAGAACAGGAGAAAAGATAGGCTTCTCTCCCTGCATATAAAGATGCAATTGGCTGAAAGAGCTGCCCATCGCCTTCTCTGTTCAGGAGTGCAATGGGAGGCCATTGATAAGGCTTGGAAACAGAACCCAAGCTTCTAGTCTGGGGGGGGGGCAGGGAGGAGCAGGGATGGGGTGGGAGCTGAGACAGAGGAAGCACGACTTTTCCTTGTTGTGTAACGCTACTTGGAAGCTGTTTTGCAGCTACTTGTGAATGCAATTTGGGCATTTTGCCAGGCCGTTCTAGGCCAAGCAGGTAAGAGCACCTCCTCCACTCAGCCTACCGTATTTAACTGACCCGTGCTGCCATGCACCTGCTGCAACAGTAACCTCATTTTCTGCCTTTTGTGGTCTAGCAGTTGCATTTGTTGTTGGCAAGGGAGGGGGACATAGTCCTATGGGGAGAAAAGAGGGCAAAGCTGGCCTCCTCCCCAATGCTTGAGGCTCCCTTTTCGATGTAATAATCCCACGGCATACTTTCAGAGAGGGCGTGCGAAGCCGGTTTTGAACCCGCTGCAAGCAAGGATCTCCTTTGACACAATCACCCCCTTTCTGTAGCTTGGGGGTGGTGGGTGCTAGAGAGGGCATTGGGCTCATCCTGTCAAAGGCAGTGGACCTGTTCAGGACCAAGTGGATTGTGAACTGCATCCTTTGCTATCTTTGCACTTGCTCAGAGGTTGTCTGCCTTTAGATTAGTAGCAGGGGACATGAGTGTAGCCAAGGGGGTGGAGGGGGGAGCTGCCCCCCCAAATCCTCAAATGCTGTTGAAAAGCATTAAAAGTACTCAGTTAACTGAGGTTCTGCCCCCCCCCCGCAGAAGCCTGCCCCCCCAACAAAAGCCTGCCCCTGTAATCTCCTCATTTTGGGGGATTTTTTTTACCTGCAATCTCCTCCAAAAAGCTCAACAAGTGTTTTTTTTTTTGGGGGGGCAACCTGCCAAAAAGAGCTCAACAACTTTTTGCCTCCCCCCCCCTAAAAAAAATCCTGGCTATACCCATGGCTGGGGAGTAAATAGGGCCATAGTGACTAAGCCTAGGCGATGTACAGTGGTACCTCGGGTTAAGTACTTAATTCATTCCGGAGGTCCGTACTTAACCTGAAACTGTTCTTAACCTGAAGCACCACTTTAGCTAATGGGGCCTCCCGCTGCTGCTGTGCCGCTGGAACACGATTTCTGTTCTCATCCTGAATCAAAATTCTTAACCTGAAGCACTATTTCTGGGTTAGCAGAGTCTGTAACCTGAAGCGTATGTAACCTGAAGTGTATGTAACCTCAGGTACCACTGTATTGATACATTGCCTGAAATCGGTTTGAAGTGGAAAACGCAAGAGCAATTTCAGAATTTCCAATCAGATTCTGTGTCGCAAAATCCCATTCACTGCCAGCATCGCAAACTTCCATCTGGAGGCCTGATGCTCACCCTCTCCCTCCCTCCACAGCCCAGCCGCTGGCCTCAGGAAGGGAACTTGCCTGCCAGCCTCCTTGTTCCCCTCTCTGGCCCTGAGAGCACTGGCAGGCTGCCTTCTCCCTCGGTTCCTACTCGCACTGATCCAAACAGTGGTTCATGGTAGCTGCCATGCGAGCATCGAGAAACTATCATTGGGGCAAGCTGGGGCTGGTGGTTCCCGGGAGGCCGGGGCTTTGCAGTGCCATGCCATGTGGTGCCCCAGCTGATGTGCTCTGCCCAGGGCAGCGGCGTGCGCCTGGCCTCACCAGGAAAAGGCAGAAGCTGTACAAGGCGACACCAATTGTCTCTGTGGCCAGCAACTGCCTTCTTCCTCCCCGCTTGCTTTCCGACATCATAAAATACTGCCCTATCTCAAATCTTAAGGTAAAGGTAAAGGGACCCCTGACCATTAGGTCCAGTTGTGGCCGACTCTGGGGTTGCAGCGCTCATGTTGCTTTATTGGCTGAGGGAGCCGGCGTGCAGCTTCCGGGTCATGTGGCCAGCATGACTAAGCCGCTTCTGGTGAACCAGAGCAGCACATGGAAACACCGTTTACCTTCCCTCTGGAGCGGTACCTATTTATCTACTTGCACTTTGATGTGCTTTCAAACTGCTAGGTTGGCAGGAGCAGGGACCAAGCAATGGGAGCTCACCCTGTTGTGGGGAATCGAACCGCTGACCTTCTGATCGGCAAGTTCTAGGCTCTGTGGTTTAACCCACAGCGCCACCCGCGTCCCATCTCAAAGCTTAGCTGGTGATCTATTACATACAGAGCAGAAGAATGGACTAGGTGGCCTGCTATAAGCCCCCAAAGCTAGGATTGTATGTGCCAAGGATCTTTTAAAGATTGCCCCTTCTGTGTGCAGGATTATCGCAAGTAAGGGCTTTTCCTTAGCCTGCATATGGAGTAAGAAAAGTTCCTGCGAAACCACTTAAATTACTATGTCATACCCCTACCATATGTTTAAAACTCATGGCTTCCTCCAAAGAACCCTGGGAACTGTAGTTTTCCGCTCACAAAGCTACATTACTGTAAGAACATAATAGTCTACTGGATCAGGCCAATGGCCCATTTAGTCCAGTATCCTGTTCTTACAGTGGCCAACCAGAAGCCAGTGGGAAACCAGGGAGCAGAACGCGAGCACATTCCCAGAAAATTCCCAGCACCCTTAACTAGTTCCCAAGGTTCTTTAGGAGAAGACATGTGCTTCAGATATCTCTGTAGTGCCACCTGTTCCTGGTATAACATCCCGAGCATGACATCAGCAGCAGCTATGACATCACGGGGGCAAAGAAATTGGAACATACTGTTTCTGTGTCATAAATTTATTTTTATCAGACATAAAATCAGAGAGCGAGAGAGAGAGACTAATTGTGCTGGTCCCGGGGGCTAACCAAGAGGCGAGGTCTGAGTCCAGGTCGAGGGTGCAGTATGGAGCCAGTCCCGTCAAAGCTGAAGCTGGGTCCAAGGCAGGGAGTCGGGTGAGGTCAGGAGCTCCGGCAGAAAAGCAGGACAGGGTGCAGGCAGGAACAGGCTACCAACAATGTTGCTCCCGAAACTTGGGACTGGGGCTGGCTGGCTTTTATCTGCCCCGAGGCATAGGGTGGCCCCAGTCCACAGGTGACTCGCCTCTCCTGGCCTGCAGGCAAGCACTCCTCCTGTGGAAACTTAGTTCCCTCCGCCTTTCTGCGCTGAGCCTCCAACCTCAGCCTCCCCTGATGGGGCTGAGGATGGAGCACCTGCAGGCATTGGGTCCTCCATCCCCTCAGGAGCCAGACAAGACTCAGCTGGTGCCTGCACCTGAGGATCCAGCACAGGTGAGGACCCTTCAAGCTCAAGCCCCAGCTCAGCTGGTTCTGGAGGCGGGGAATCCTGTGCAGGCTGGGATTCCTCACGTTCAGCCTCTGAATCTGATTCCCAGGCCATCACACTAATAGAAGGAGAGGGGAGTTGCTGCTGCTGTTGACCAGGATCTTCTCTGTGGCATCTAATTCATTCCAGAGCCATACATCCTCCCTTTTGGGTATGTCTCCATTCAAGGGCCTATAGCAATTTCACTACATAATTGTAAGCGGCCCCCATGGCTGTGAATCAAGGAATGTCTACAGGAGCAGATCAGAAATAAATTCTTAAGCATGTTTTATAAATAAGGAGGGGGCTGAGGAGGAAGAGCGAGAGAGGAAGAAATGTGGTGCATAATTTGTCTGTTTCATTTCTGGTTAAGAGCTGAGTAGTCCAAATAGATAGCTATCTTTCTGCTGGGTGCATTTCCTCAAAGTACTTATTCCCTGCAAGCGGATGGCTGCATGGCTTGCCTGCTGCGTCCCCTGAGCATTTTGTACATTGTCTCATGGCTTAATGCAAAGATATTGATCCAGGACGTTGTTTAGTGAGTGGGAGGCAAGCATTAATGCCTGGTATTTCCTTAGAAACATAAACCTTTAATTGACATCTTCTTTTCATGTTTGAGCGTTTGAAAGGAGCGGTAATGAAGCCAAAGGAAGGAGGGAAGATAATAATGCGCCTAAGGAAGGAAAAGGGCTTAATTATCTCTGACAGCAACTTGCTCTTTGAGAGAGGCCTTGGGAGATCAAGAAATCCACCCAGTTGTCTCAAGAGCAGCCAGGCAGTCTTTGATTCGTCTGTCACCATCTGGAACACTGTCAGGATCAACCGGGCTCCAAAACAGGTTCTGCGTTCTGGTGTCACTTGAAGCAAACCACTAGAGGCCACAGAGAGGAGGAAGGATGACTCATTCCATGCTCCAGGCATCTTCCTGACCTAACCCGGCTTTAAACACTTCCAGGTCAGGGATCATTAGGATGGGAACTGAAAAAGAGCCACACTTGGAATACTGCAAGCAGTTCTAATTGCCTCGCCTCAAAAAGAATATTGCAAGCTCTTTATGATGCGAGTGGGCATTATTATCTTGGAAGATGTTTAGTAGGGCCAGTTTTCTAACACTTGCTTCGTTATTTTGCATATTTCTTGTGTGATAGATGTCCAGAAGAGTTAGATTTGGGGACATTCCCACCACATGTGGAGGTATGTGCCTGTGGAGGTGCATCCTCTCCAGCCTTTTGGTGAGCTTCCTGGGCGTATTAGCACTAGTTTCCGTGGTGTTAAGTACCATCTGTAAGTGAGCTTCAAAGTGAGTTCTTTTCTTTTCGCTGAAACCACTCCCCACCCCCCCTCTTTCCACCCCTTTTCTTCCTAACTTAACACTGTATGTAACACTAACGTCTCACAACAAATGAAACTAATCTGTAGAAAATGCAGCTTGAAAAAAGAGACAATGCATGTATTTTTGTAAACTAATCTTTAATAATATATATATATATTTAAAAGATATTGTAAAGTTGAAAAAAGTTCAGAAAAGGGCAATCAAACTGATCAAGGCATAAGTTGGGTGCATCCTTCTCTCTCTGCTGAGCAGTACCAATAGCCCCTGGGGTCCCAGGCACTCACACAGGGTCCGTCATTCTTTGGAGAAATGAGACACGGCCAAGGCTGTCCTAGCTTTAAGAAACATGGTTTGTTCACCTATTTACACCTTCAGTTTGCATGGAAGGAATCCAGATCTTGCAGTATGGTCATTTCAAGAGGGGCTTGTCCCCAATAGCAGTGCAGCCCTGGAGTCCAAAGCATCTCTCCCAGCCAGCCTGCAGCCAGCCTGCCCAATATGGCTCCCACTTTTTCTTCTTCCTTCTTCTTCCCAGAGCACCCTGCTAAAAACTCTCTTTTCCTGTCACCTCACACCCAGTTACCCTGGCAACCTTCCAAATCTCTGTTCACACCTCAGGGCAAAGGGGCAGTACAGTCCTCTTGCATTGCCAATGGCTCTCAATGGCCCTGTATTGTTTCTTAATGGCCCTAGCTTGGCCAGGTCATTTTAACATAGGCTAGCCCAGGAATTCCTCTGCAGCTTGCATTTCTCCCTTCACATCCCAAATAATCAAAAACCTATCATTTATTACGTAATTTCTAGGTTTTAGGGTGTTTCCCTCCCCATCTCCTCCATGAGGAAAGGTTACAACATCTGGAGTTGTCTAGTTTTGAAAAAAGGTGAGCATGGGATTACATGACAGTGCTATATATACATGTAGCGGAAGTGGATAGGGATAAGTTGTTCTTCCTCTGTCACAACATTAGAATCTGGGGCCAGCTGGTGAAGCTAAATGTTAGAAGATTCAGGATTGGCTAAGGAAAGCACTTCTTCACATAATGCATGTCAGTGCTTTTTTCCCTAGAAAAATAGGTGCCAGTCCTCACCATGAAGTTGTTACAGTAAGTGCCACACTTTTTAATAAAAACAAAAACAAAAATAATAAATTAATAAATATAATAATAATAATAATAATAATAATAATAATAATAATAATAATAATTTATTTATACGCCACCCATCTATTATTTATACAGCCACTCTGGGCGGCTTCCAACAAAACACTAAAATACAATAACCTATTAAACATTAAAAGCTTCCCTAAACAGGGCTGCCTTTAGATGTCTTCTAAAAGTTTGGTAGTTATTTTTCTCTTTGACATCTGGTGGGAGGGCGTTCCGCAGGGTGGGCGCCACTACCGAGAAGGCCCTCTGCCTGGTTCCCTGTAACTTGGCTTCTCACAGCGAGGGAACCACCAGAAGGCCCTCAGAGCTAGACCTCAGTTAAATTTATTAATAAATAAATTTAATAAAAACACACTTTTTAATAAAAACAAAAAAGAGGTGCCGGTACTGCTCACCCTTGAGTACCCCTTGAAAAAAAAAAAAAGCCACTGCTGCATGGTTAAACTATGGAACTCTCTCCCACAAGAGACATTGATGGGCACTGCAATCAATGGTTACTAGCCAGATTGGCTATGTTCTACCTTCACTGTTGAAAGCAGAATGCCTCTGAACGCCATTTTCTGGGAGTCCCAGATGGGAATAGTGCTATTCAGGTGTGCCAAGTGGTGTGCCAAGTGGTGGGGTCTGAGGGGTCTTCAGAACTCCCCCATTTTTTAAAATGAGGGGGCTGGACCCCCCAAATCCTGTGGTGGGGTCTGAGGGGTCTTCAGCCTCCCTCATTTTTTTAAAGGAGGGGGCTGGACTCCCCCCAAATCCTGTGGCCTGCTCTGCCTCCCTGCTGATGTTGCAATGGGAGGAGAATGCCGAGCGGGGAGCCCAGCTCTGGCTCCCCATTCCCCACCCCACGCGAGCACACTAGGGGGGGACGGGACACATGATATGTCAAGTGATGTGCCTCTGCAATGTGGGGATAAATCGGCACCCTCGGTTGCACTTGTGTCATCCTTGTGGATTTGGCGTAGGTTGGCTTCTGAGAAGAGGATGCTGTATTCAATGGGCCTCGTGGCCAGATCCAGCAGGAATATTCTGAAGTTCTCATCTCAACCGGTCTGGCTTCAAATAAAGCTCTTCATCTAATTTGCAGGAAATAAAGATGCATTGAGTTTCTGCAATCTAGCTTAAAAAGTACTTTTCTCTTCTAGCAGCAGACGGGGAATTCTTTCCTCTTCCTTGCCCTGACTTCATATAGGGCAATCCTTTTGCTGAAGCTTGATGGCACACTTGGGGATATCCAAAGACACACTGAGACCATGAGGCCACTTTACGCTAGCTAAAGAAAAGCAGGTATGAGTCTGGTCAAGGGCTGGATGCATGACTGCTTTGGAATTACATGTACCCTGCCATCAGTTCTAGGGAGGAAGGAGGGTCATAAATGTAAGAAAATAATTCAACACAACTCAATATAACAAGTTAGATTATCCCTCCTGCTTGCCACCTCTCCCTGCTTCCACTTGTTTCCACCTCGTCTTTAAACACTTTTTAAAAAATGATTCCTATAGGGATGTGAACCTGATTCCATTGTTTGCTGTAGCTTCTCTCTCCCATCTCCTCTGAATCATTTGGTTTGCCAGTTGGGCATCTTCCTGCCTTGAATAAACCACATTCCCCCGGTTATTCAAGGCCGGTCATTAGCACCCCGGTTTCCCCACCCTACCCCCCTTCCTGAAATTATGAATGAAAAGCCTTGTTGCTCTTTACAAATAACTCCGGGTTCCTCAGTCAGTCAAATTCAAATGGGAAGTGACTGATGGACAAAGGGGCCTGTATGATGGACAGGCCGCTCAGCAAGTCATCAGTGTTCACAGGAAGTTTTTTTTTTTTAAAGACACACAATATAGGTACTGCGGCTTGGGCGTTCTCTGTGGTCAGGGCTGCTTGAGCAAGGAGAGACGGGAGGAAATAATCCCCACCCCCCATCCTCTCTAACATAAGAAAGGAAGGGAGCAGCAGCAAGTTGTTAATAAAAGGCCATGCCAGTTCTGCCTGAGCAGAACTTCTGAACCTTTCCATAGCGACACCTCCACCTTCTGCTCCAGCCATCCTCATCGGAGCAGGCAGTTTGGGGGTGGCGGGCGGGGCGGGGGGGGGGGAGAGAGAAGGCAGGCACCGCCATTTAGTCAATTTTGAATGCAGAGTGGGTCACATACTTCGAACAGCACACCCACCCGCTGAGCTTTCCGGCATTGTCCTGGGCCTCCTTTTCACAACAGGGGAAAAGGTAATTGACAGCTAGATTGTTCCGGCCGGACCCCTGCTGCTTTAAAATACTCCCAGGCCCCAGTCAAACCGTTGTCAATAATAGCTGTCAGAGGTGATGAGTGTAGAAGGAGGCTGTTCAGGAAGCGGTTTGGAGCCCTTCAAAGTGGACAGGCCCGAGTGACTTCTCTGGTACCGTAGCTGCCACAGGCAAGCCCCCCTCTCCCTTCAAAACTAGCCTTCGAGCAATAAATCAAACTTGGTTCCTGGACTATACAAAGAACAGCTGGTTATCCCCCTCCCTATTTTTTTATATATATTTTTTGGTCTTAAAAAAATTAAGCACAAGAAACCAGGCATGTCATAGTTTGGCAAAACAGTTTGGGTGATTTAGCCATTGAACATCTCTCTCCCTCTTGCTCTCTCTCAAATGTTTTAGTCCTGGTCAGCTTCCCCTTCCCTGACTTTTTATCTACTGCCTTCCTTCACGTCTGCGTTTGCTGCCGCCGCTGCGTTGTCCATAATTCATCTCCTATCTCCCACACAGCGCAGGAAGTGCACTGAGTAGTTTGCAAAGAAAATTGACCACAGTTCCCTGTTTTGGAGGGATCACATATTCCCCAAAGAGGAGTTGAACTTGTCTGGTCCGTTGATTTAAGAGCCCATAAAAAAAGGCATTTGTGGAGTTCTGCAGGCTTGCATTGTTCAGGCTATTATGCAGTAGATAGAACGGCAAGCATGGTGGATGTGAAAGACATCTCCACCCAACAGAAATTGCTGGGTCTGTCTATGGGGAATAGGCTGCCACACGGTCCTGCCAACCTTCTGTTCACTTGCCAGGGGCTGTTGAAACCTACTTTATGGAGCATGTTGTACTGTGTCAGAACATCTAGCCCAATACTGGCAGTGGCTCTCCAAGATCTCAGGTTCAGGACTTTTCTAGCTCTCCTTGAGATCATTTGGGGAAGGGGCATAGCTCAGTGGTAGAGCAGCTACTTCGCATGCAGAAGGTCCTGGATTCAACCCATGGTATCTACAGGTAAGGCTGGAAATGTCTTCTGAGAGATTGGAGATAGCCCAATGGCCTGACTCACTATAAGGTAGCTTCCTAGGTCCCTGTGTCAGCCAGAACACTTGATGGATGAGTGAGGAACTCAGCTTGGATCTCCTTAGTCACCGTTCAGCAATCTGGGACCGCCTTTCCTGGTATGCCCCGCGGAGGACATTAAGGTCCATAAATAACAACACTTTGGAGGTCCCGAGCCTCAAGGAGGTTACATTGGTCTCAACTAGGGCCAGGGCTTTTTCAGTACCGCCCCCGACTTGGTGGAACGCTCTGTCACAAGAAACTAGGGCCCTGTGGGATTTGACATCTTTCTGCAGGGCCTGCAAGATGGAGCTGTTCCACCTGGCCTTCGGCTTAGACTCACTCTGACCCCTTATATGGGATTTGGTATATAGATTTTCCCTTGGCCTTTTTGCTGGCCCATGTAGGCCATGGATAGCTGGCTTGGGTGAATATCTGATGTTTCCTTCCTTTATGGTCTTGATTTATGGGCTACTTCTAAAATGAGGCTGCATTTTAAGCTGTATTTTAAGCCGTATTTTAATTAACAGTTTGTTTCTTTGTTGTTGTTTTTTCTATTACATTTTATTGTAATTTATATTTGGTGTTAGCCGCCCCGAGTCCAGCCCTGGCCAGGGAGGGCGGGGTAAAAATAAAAATAAAAATTATTATGCTACACTGGCTGTTGTAATAACTGCATGGTGGTTGTCCTCTACACACCATCCAGCTTGTCAGTATCCTCCTTCAATTGTGGTGCCCAGAACTGGACACAGTAATCCAGCTGTTGTCTGACCAAGACAGAACAGAGCAGTGCTATTACTTCCTTTGATCTGGACACTATAATTCTGTTGATGCAGTCTAGAATAGCATTAGCTTTTTTTGCTGCTGCATCATACTGTTGACTCGTGTTAAGCTTGTGGTCTACTAAGACCTCTCAATCCTTTTCATATGTACTACTGGCAAGCCAGGTGTGCCGCATCTTATATTTGTGCAGCTGGTTATTCCTGCCTAAGTGTAGAACCTGACATTTCTCCCTATTTGTCCCAGTTCTCCAATCTGTTAAGGCCACCTTGAATCCCAATTCTGTCTTCAGCGGCATTGGCTACCCATCCCAGTTTGGCGTCATCTGAAAATTTGGTAAGCATATCGTCAAATCCTTAGTCCATGACATTTATGAAGACGTTGAACAACAATGGGCCCACAACAGAACCCCAAAGCAACTCACATCGCTTCCCCCCCAGGTCAGTCAGCCAGCTACAAATCCACCTAACAGTAATCTTGTCAAGTCCACATTTTACCAACTTCTCTGCAAAAATGTCATGGATGACATTGTTATTATGCACTTCAGAACACAACAGACACATTTTGTATCTGCTTCCTCTTGTTGTTGTTTAGTCGTTTAGTCGTGTCCGACTCTTCGTGACTCCATGGACCAGAGCATGCCAGGCACTCCTGTCTTCCACTGCCTCCCGCAGTTTGGTCAAACTTATGTTGGTAGCTTCGAGAACACTGTCCAACCATCTCGTCCTCTTCTCCTTGTGCCCTCCATCTTTCCCAGCATCAGGGTCTTTTCCAGGGAGTCTTCTCTTCTCATGAGGTGGCCAAAGTATTGGAGTCTCAGCTTCAGGATCTGTGCTTCCAGTGAGCACTCAGGGCTGATTTCCTTCCGAATGGATCGGTTTGATCTTCTTGCAGTCCATGGGACTCTCAAGAGTCTCCTCCAGCACCAGAATTCAAAAGTATCTGCTTCCTCTATCACTTGGCTAATAGTGGGTTGGGGAGCAGGATGATTTAGCATAGGGAAATAACACTTAGGGTTGGAGGGTGGGGGAGAAAGGTCTAATCATTCTCCCCCAGTTTTGCAGCTCCAATCCAAACAGGATCCTTTCTGGCATGCTTAAACTGAAATAAAAAAGCAGTTGCGAAACTAGATTACTGATCTCCCATGTCATGTGTGTTCTGGACCCTCCAAGTGTCCATTTAACATGAAAGTATTTGCCACATATAAATATTGCCAATATGGGACAGAATGCAGAAGGACTGGCTGACAGCTGATAATGCAAATCTTTCATTAATTACAAATAGAAATAAAGAAGGGTGAGGTTAATACTGTATATAGATCAGTACTTGTAGTAAAAGCATTATGATTTGTCAGCAACAAAGGAATGCCAAAGGCTCTTCATTAAAAAATTTTAAAAATGCACTTTAAAAAATGATGCAAAGATACTTTGCTGTTGAACTGTTTGCTGTTTATAGTTCTATATGGCAGTTTCTCAATAAAGGGGAAAGAAATGCACTGTAAATTAGCATTACCTACCAAGTTAAGTGAAAGCTAATTTAATCCTCAAGTGTGGAAGTTGGCAGGTACTTAGGACTCAAACTGTGCTAGCAGTCAGAAGGTCAATGATTTGTCATGGTCTCAAAGTCAGGTAAATAATCTAAACCTTGAGCAGAATCAAGCTTGGGGCAAAGGCCTCTTCTAGAGAAGGCAGAACAGTGGAAAGAGTGTTGGCATATGACCAAGGAGATCTTGGTTCTTCAAATCCTGTTTGAGCCCTGTAGCTCACTGGATGGCCTTAGGGCAGTATCACCCAGAGGAATAATGGTTCTCCATCCCATGATACAGTATCAGAGATTTTATTTGTCATCCAGTAAAGGGACGCGGGTGGCGCTGTGGGTAAAAGCCTCAGCGCCTAGGACTTGCCGATCGCATGGTCGGTGGTTCGAATCCACGCGGCGGGGTGCGCTCCCGTCGTTCGGTCCCAGTGCCTGCCAACCTAGCAGTTTGAAAGCACCTCTGGGTGCGAGTAGATAAATAGGGACCGCTTACCAGCGGGAAGGTAAACGGCATTCCGTGTGCGGCTTTGGCTCGCCAGATGCAGCTTGTCACGCTGGCCATGTGACCCGGAAGTGTCTGCGGACAGCGCTGGCTCCCGGCCTATAGAGTGAGATGAGCGCACAACCCTAGAGTCTGGCAAGACTGGCCCGTAAGGGCAGGGGTACCTTTACCTTTACCTTAAAGGACAGACCCCCGCTTCTTAAGACAGAAAAAGAAATAGTGTTCAGAAGTCACAAATGAAGTTATTCCATTTTGCTCTCACAACAGCCCTGCTAGGCAGAGAGATAGTGCTACTTAGATTTTACACATCACTTGGGAAGACAGGCGAACTAATACCAGTGTACCAGAAGAAGCAAAGATCATCAGTGTTGAAGCAATGCTTCTTCAACATCAACTTTGTTGGACTGGTCATGTTGTGCGGATGCCTGATGATTGTTTTCCAAAGCAACTACTCAATTCTGAACTTAAAAATGGAAAGCGTAATGCTGGTGGTCAACAAAAGAGGTTTAAAGACTGTCTCAAGGCAAATCTTAAAAAATGTAGTATAAACACTGACAACTGGGAAACACTGGCCTGCGAGCGCTCCAGTTGGAGAACAGCCTTTACCAAAGGTGGCATGGGCTTTGAAGACACTTGAACTCAGGACGCAAGGGAGAAATGTGCTAGGAGGAAGGCACGCTTGGCAAACCCTCACCGTGATCAACTCCCTATGTCCCCACTGTGGAAGGACGTGTGGATCCAGAATTGGCCTCCACAGTCACTTACGGATTCACTTTTAAAACCGTGTTTATGGAAGACAATCTTACTCAGCTACAAGTGATTGCCAAAGAAGAAGAAAGAAGACGACTTAGATTTGGAGATTTGAGAACCCCATCTCCTTGGTCAAACCCCAGGACTGTCCATGCTAGACCATCTTCATTAGAAGAATTAGAATGAATGATCAGTTATGTCATTGAGCTCAGCACGTACCATTTGCATATGCAGAAAAACTCTGCTGCATATATTAATTAACTCACATGCCTAGTACTGCGATGCTAAGACTGAACTTACTTTTGGGGGGGAAAGTATTGTCTGCGTTGCACCAAACATTCTAGTGAAATCTGTTTAAAAATGGCCCATGGTAATTTGTTTGGACACCTGGGTTTGATTATAACTAGCAGTCAATGGAGCCTGCTGTATCTTAGCATAAGGTAAAGTGAAGTTGTACTCTACATTTGTAAACCTCTTATCCACAAACTTAACATGAGTCAACGGTGCAATGCAGCAGCAGAAAAAGCTAACACTATTCTGGGCTGCATCAACAGAAGTATAGTGTAAAGGTCAAGGGAAGTAATAATACTTCGGTATACTTGGTCCAGTATACCTGAAGGAGCATGTCCACCCCCATCGTTCTGCCCGGACACTGAGGTCCAGCGCTGAGGGCCTTCTGGCAGTTCCCTCGCTGCGAGAAGCCAAGTTATAGGGAACCAGGTAGAGGGCCTTCTCGGTAGTGGCACCCGCCCTGTGGAACGCCCTCCCACCAGATGTCAAAGAGAAAAACAACTACCAGACTTTTAGAAGACATCTGAAGGCAGCCCTGTTTAGAGAAGCTTTTAATGCTTAATAGACTATTCTATTTTAATATTCTGTTGGAAGCTGCCCAGAGTGGCTGGGGAAACCCAGCCAGATGGGAGGGGTATAAATAAATTATTTTCCTTTTCCTTTTCCTTTTCCTTTTCCTTTTCCTTTTCCTTTTCCTTTTCCTTTTCCTTTTCCTTTTCCTTTTCCTTTTCCTTTTCCTTTTTCTTTTCCTTTTTCTTTTTCTACCACTCTGTTCTTCATTGGTCAGACCACACCTGGAACACTGTGTCCAATTCTGGGCACCACAGTTTAAGAAGGATGTTGATTAGCTGGAACATGTGCAGAAAAGGGCAACCAAGATGATCAAGGGTCTGGAAACCAAGCCTTACAAATAGCGCTTGAAGGAGCTGGATGTGTTTAGCCTGGAAAAGTGGAGACTGAGAGGAGATAGGATAGCCATCTTCAAATACAGTGGTGCCCCGCAAGACGAATGCCTCGCAAGATGAAAACCCGCTAGACGAAAGGGTTTTCCGTTTTTCGATGCGCTTCACAAGACGAATTTCCCTATGGGCTTGCTTCGCAAGACGAAAACGTCTTGCGAGTCTTGCGATTTTTTTCGCTCCCCCCCTTTTTCTAAGCCGCTAATAGCCTTTTAGCAGCTAAGCCGCTAAGCCTTTAATAGCCGCTAAGCCGCTAAACCGCTAATAGCGCTAATCCGCTAAGAGGGTTGCTTCGCAAGACGAAAAAACCGCTAGACGAAGAGACTCGCAGAACGGATTATTTTCGTCTTGCGAGGCACCACTGTATCTTAAGGGCTCTCACATGGAAGTGGGAGCAAGCTTGTTTTCTCCTGCTCTGGAGGGCAGGACACGAACAAATGGATTCAAGTTACAAGAAAGGAGATTCCCACTAAACATCGGGAAGAACTTTCTGGCAGTAAGAGCTGTTTGACAGTGGAATGGACTCCCTCGGGAGGTTGTGGACTCTCCTTCCTTGGAGGTTTTAAAGCAGATGTTGGATGGCCATCTGTCATGGATGCATTGCAGGGGGTTGGACTAGATGACCCTTGGGGTCCCTTCCAACTCTTTGTTGTTGTTGTTTAGTCATTTAGTCGTGTCCGACTCTCCGTGACCCCATGGGCCAGAGCACGCCAGGCACTCCTGTCTTCCACTGCCTCCCGCAGTTTGGTCAGACTCATGCTGGTAGCTTCGAGAACACTATCCAACCATCTTGTCCTCTGTCGTCCCCTTCTCCTTGTGCCCTCCATCTTTCCCAACATCAGGGTCTTTTCCAGGGAGTCTTCTCTTCTCATGAGGTGACCAAAGTATTGGAGCCTCAGCTTCAGGATCTGTCCTTCCAGTGAGCACTCAGGGCTGATTTCCTTCAGAATGGATAGGTTTGATCTTCTTGCAGTCCATGGAACTCTCAAGAGTCTCCTCCAGCACTGAAGTATCAATTCTTCAGTGATCAGCCTTCTTTATGGTCCAGCTCTCCCATACATCAGCACTGGGAAAACCATAGCTTTAACTAAACGGACCTTTGTTGGCAAGGTGATGTCTCTGCTTTTTAAGATGCTGTCTAGGTTTGTCATTGCTTTTCTCCCAAGAAGCAGACATCTTTTAATTTCGTGACTGCTGTGATCATGGAGCCCAAGAAAGTAAAATCTCTCACTGCCTCCATTTCTTCCCCTTCTATTTGCCAGGAGGTGATGGGACCAGTGGCCATGATCTTAGTTTTTTTGATGTTGAGCTTCAGATCATATTTTGCACTCTCTCACCCTCATCAAAAGGTTCTACGATTCTATAATTCAATATATTCAGTGCTAGGTGATGGCACAGGTTGCAGGCATTGTACATAGTTCCCAGCCACAAAGATTTCAGGGATGAGAAAGACTTCCTAATCTTCCTCTGTACCATTCGCATTGCCTGAATCTCCAGCCTTCCTTTTCAGTTGCATTGGGAGAAATGATTGTTAGTGGAGCCGTAGGGACCAGAAAAAGCCAGTGAACACTGGATACTGTTAATCTGCTGTTTGTGTAAGTTGTTGGATCTTAGTGCACTAGCAGTTGCATAAAACTAATTTTGCTATTTAGATTTATGGGGACTGGAAGAAGTTCTCTTGCCCATGGTTCATACAGACATTGAGCTTACAGTCTGGAAGGGGGACAAAGGCCACCAATGAGAAATATCTCTTTTAGTTTGAGAACCCACAAAAAAATGAGTGTGCTGTACTCCCCCTGCTGGCTTGATGGTAACAGCTAGCCAGAGAAACCTTGTATCCCAGTAGGATTGATACTGTATCCCAAAGAGGAAATGGCTGTCCCTTTAAATATTGAAACTTTTAATCAATTAAGTGGTTAAGTTAAACAATGTGACCTCCTTTCAACTGCCTTAAAGCCAAACCTGAGCAATCAGGCAAAACATTTTTTAATATAAAATATATGAATACTTATAAAAACTGTAGATGGGAGGCAAAATCTCAGAAGAGGTATTCCCCGCTTATATATAATTTTTTAAAAAAGTATTTTCTTGGTTTACAAAAGTATGTACATTGTCTATTTTTAACAGGCCAGGGAGTGCCTCTTCTAAGTTGCTACTGGTGCCTGTGATATATACACAAACCATCTAAGCACAAAGAAAGTCTCTCCCCCCTTTCAAAGGGATTGTTTCAGCCCAATGCAAATTTATTCAAATTTCATTGATAAAGACTCATCTGGACAATCCACAGGACAATTTCTTTAACTGGGTTGCAGGCTGCAGTCCTTAAACAGTGATTTAATAAGTGCCAGCCACAAGGTTGTTAGTTTATTTGACTTTGAGAAATTTGTTAGAAGACAGGTTGCCACCTTTTTAAACTGGCCATGCTCCTGCACCCTTAAAAGTGACCTGTCATGCTGAAATGAAGAAAGTGACAAATTCCTCCTCATTTTCTCTTCATGGCAGGAAAATAATTGACTCCTTCATTTATTATTATTGGGCTGCTTGCTATCATCAAAGCAGCAGGAATATACACCCTTGTGCAAATTAATTGAAACAAACAATGTAGTTTATTGTACAAAACTCACATACACCTGTAATAAACTCACATATACATGCATTAGTAATGGATATGACCTCCACTATTTTTAAGCAGCATTTGAACACAGTTTGGCATGGAGTCTACCAGTTTTGAACAGTCACTGTTGATTTTCAGATCCCTGTACCACACTTGAATCAGCTCCTGAATGAGCTTCTTCATAGTCATACAGTCTATATTTCTTCACCACTTTCGATGTGTGACAGGGGGCTAGGTCCTGCTGCAATATCCCAGTACCATACGGATACCCCTTGTACCTACGGGACCGCCTCTCCTGGTATGCCCCACAGAGGAACTTACGGTCTTCAAATAAAAACATCTTGAAGGTCCCAGGCCACAGAGAGGTTAGGCTGGCCTCAACTAGAACCAGAGCTTTTTCGGCTGCGGCTCCAACCTGGTGGAATGCCCTGTCGCAAGAGACAAGGGCCCTGCAGGACTTGACATCTTTTCACAGGGCCTGTAAGACAGAGCTGTTCCACCAGGCCTTTGGTCAGGGCGCAGCCTGACTCCCTCCTTTGGCAATCTCTACAAAGCTTTAGTCTATGGTTGCCATCAATTTGTATTTTAATTAATTTTTAGAATGTATTTATAATGTTGTACTGTTTTAGTGTTGTTAGCCGCCCTGAGCCCGGCTTCGGCTGGGGAGGGCGGGATATAAATAAAATTTTTTATTATTATTATTATTATTATTATTATTATTATTATTATTATTATTATTATTATTATTTTCCAGCTCTGAAATAACTCTCTTTTGTAGAACCTCAATATATTGTGGCGAGCACATCATTCCTTCTATTGATTGCAGGCTTCCGACACTATAATGATCAACTGACTTTTTGTGTTTGTTTTGAGGACAGGATTACGAGTAAGATAGAAAACGTGCTTTGTTTCAATTAATTTGCACAAGGGTGTACGTAGGACCTTGTTAAAAAAAGAGAGAGTCGGCAATCCCAGTTGGAAGTGCAGGTGAAAAAGAGCACAATAATGCTGCTGCTTTGATCCAGTTTCAATCTGGGATAGATGCCCCCATCTGAAACCCCGGAGAACTACTTCTAGTCCATGTGGCCAATACAGTGGTACCTCAGGTTAAGTACTTAATTCATTCTGGAGGTCCGTACTTAACCTGAAACTGTTCTTAACCTGAAGCACCACTTTAGCTAATGGGGCCTCCCGCTGCTGCTGCGCCGCCGGAGCACGATTTCTGTTCTCATCCTGAAGCAAAGTTCTTAACCTGAAGCACTATTTCTGGGTTAGCGGAGTCTGTAACCTGAAGCGTATGTAACCCGAGGTACCACTGTATCAGCTTCCCACCCCTGCTCTAATGTGAGGTTCGAGAGGGCCCCAGAAAATGCTGTGGGTGTGTTTAGCATGAAAGCCACAACCCCATAGAGGAGCAATGAAGATTCAGCTGCCACCTTATGCAGATAGGAGTTGTTTGGGGCTATACCCTCTGGCGAACCAAGAGCAGTGATATGGGGTAAATATATATATATCCATTTCTTATGCAGCCATGAAAGAATGCCAATGGGAAATCAGTCTTGGGCAAGCTTAGCAGTTCCAGCATTTTTAGCTTTGTTTACCAAATGCTAGTATAGCAAACATGATAAATTAGATCGCTCTCAAGGGCATCATAAAATTCCCCAATGCACATTTTCTGATTTAATCACTCTATGCAAATCACTCTCCTTTGCACAGGAAACATTTCCAGGTCGAACTTATCTTGGAAACCTGCATCTCTGCCCAAGAGGCAGGATTGCAGCCTTGTTCTTCAGTGATTTGCACATGATCTGTGCCAAGAGATATCCTATACAGGTCTAGAGGCATGCAATAGCATGGTAACACAAATTCCAGCCTCACTTTCCTCTGAGATGGATGCAGAAAGCTGGGGGAAGCCAGTCGAAATGTGCAATTATGAAGCAGTGATGGAAGCGACCAAGAAGAGTCTTAGAAATATCGGAAGAGTCATGCTATGCTAAGGACATCGAAGCTGATGTCCTGCTCTTTTAAAATGTCAGATTTCCTGTGGATGATGGCGTCATGCCGACATAAAACTAAAGCAAATGGACACAATATGGGCTACTCCAGGGGAAAACCCTAGTATGAAAGTGCTGAAGTTAGTCTGCAAGACTTTTGGGTTTTTTTGGGAGAAGTCATTTTGTTTTTTGGGGGGAATGGGATGCGGGTGGCGCTGTGGGTTAAACCACAGAGCCTAGGACTTGCCGATCAGAAGGTCGACGGTTCGAGTCCCCGCAATGGGGTGAGCTCCAGTTGCTCGGTCCCTGCTCCTGCCAACCTAGCAGTTCGAAAGCACGTCAAAGTGCAAGTAGATAAATAGGTACCGCTCTGGCGGGAAGGTAAACGGTGTTTCCGTGCGCTGCGCTGGTTCTCCAGAAGCGGCTTAGTCATGCTGGCCACGTGACCTGGAAGCTGTACAGCGGCTCCCTTGGCCAATAAAGCGAGATGAGCGCCGCAACCCCAGAGTCGGCCACGACTGGACCTAATGGTCAGGGGGTCCCTTTACCTTTAGTCATTGTAGCATCTTAAAGTCAGAGAGGGAGAGTTAATCTATGTCACCTGTTCCCCCCCAATGATGTTGTTGGTCTCCCATCAGCTGTAGTCAGCATGGCCAATGGTCAGAGAAGGATGAGGGGTGTTCCAGAAACATCTGGAAGGACAAAGATTGCCCACCTCCTATCTATGCTATTTGCAGCTGCCATTCTGCAGTGAATGTATTCTCAGCACAGAGCCATAAAAGGTGATATGTAAGTGTCAGGGGTTCAGGGAGAGAGGCACAGATGAGGGAGGAGACTGAGAGCGAGGGGGAAGAGTCCCGGAACGAGGAGGAGGAGTATGACAATGACTTGAGGGTTTCCATGAGTCTTTCAAGTGAATCGGAGGATTCCCAAAAGGGGGCGCCCCTGGTCAGGCCAAGGGGAGCCACAGGGGGGACTCGTCAGGAGCAGGGGAGCAGCAGGGAAATCCCGAGTGGGAGTGGGAGATCGGGGCCGGCTTCCCCGCCGGAACGGAGAGAAGAGGGTGGAGTTCCCAGTGTGACAGACGAAGCAGAGCAGGAAGCAGAGAGGGGAAGGAGATCGGGGCAAGACGTCCTGCCGGAAGGGGCGGAGAGTAGTACAGAGAGTAGTGTAACTGTCAAGAGGAAGGTCAGAGGTAGCGAACGCGCGCCAAGTTCAAATGTGGAGGCGCGCGGAAATGCGGAGAGCCCGGAGGAGGAGCCTGGTGCCAAAGCACGGAGGAGGGGGGACCAGGCGTCTGGGGACTCAGCGTCAGGGGAAAGCAGGAGGGAAGGAACCCAGGGGGGCAGAAAGACCCTGCGGAAAAGGAAGGACAGGAAGAGGTGGACCAGCAGAAGCCTCTTAAACTGGTGTGGAGGCGGGACTGATTCAGAGGGGACTTCAGCGGTCTAAGCGTAACAGACGTGGGGCTGCGCGCCTCGGCTGTGGAACAAACAATGTACTTCAATAAAGACTTTTGTAAATAAAGTGGACTTGGCGTTGGTCTCTTGTGAGCTGGGACCTGAGGCGGCCCTGACAGTAAGGCTTTCCTAAATAATGTCCTCCCTTCCTTCCTTCCTTCCTTCCTTCCTTCCTTCCTTCCTTCCTTCCTTCCTTCCTTCCTACTATAAAAACCCTCTTCCAAATGCTCTCCTTTGATGGACAGCTGAAATCTACATAACATCCTCTGCAGCCTGAAACTCCTGAAAGCAATTAGAGGGATAGTCTCCCATTACGTCTCTTTGATCATAGAGATTAGTGGAAATGCCTTGTGGGTACCTTTTGCTCATCTTCTTGCCAGTGCTGAATTGTTAGTAAAGACGCACAGTTTTTTGGTTTTTTTTAAAGGAACAAAAGAAAAAAAGAAAATCCCTTCTGTCTATACTATTCAAGTTAAGCGTCTATGGGAACTTGCTGCTAGGCTACTTTTCACAATCCCTTTTGATTATGTTGACTTCGACAGTTGCAAATATCTGGGCTGCACATATTATCTTCCTTCTGTCTTTTGGTGTCCCCAGCCCCTAGACTCTTGCTGGTGGTGTGTTTCTCTGGGGTGGGGTGTAGAAAATGAAGGGCACCCAATTAAACAGGCAGCAGATTCTTTAAAATGTTCCTTTCCTTTTTCTTTTTAATATAAGCACTATATGGCCATCTAACCTCCGCTTAAAAATCTCCAAGGAAGGAGAGTCTACAACCTCCTGAGGGAGGCCATTCCACTGTTGAACAGCTTTTACTGTCAGAAAGTATTTCCTGAAGTTTAGTGGAATCTCCTTTCTTGAAACCATTGGTTTGAGTCCTACCCTCCAGAGCAGGAGAAAACAAGCCTCTTAACTCTTCCATGTGACAGCCGTGAGCGTAACTAAAGGGGGGCAGTGAGTGGCAGCTGCCCCCCCTAAATCAAGTAAATCAATACAAAATACTTAACTAACTAAGCTTCACCCCCCCCCCCCAACATAAAGCCTGTCCCCCGAAACATGAATCCTGGCTACATACATGGTGGCAGCCCTTGAGATATTTGAAGATGGCTATCATATCTCCTCTCAGTCTCCTCTTTTCCAGGCTAAATTCATCCGACTCCTTCAACTGTTCCTCACAAGGCTTAGTTTCCAGACCCCTGATCATCTTGGTTGCCCTTGGCTGCACACATTCCAGCTTGTCAACATCCTTCTTAAACTGGGGTGCCCAGAATTGGACACAGTATTCCAGGTGTTGTCTGACTAAGGCAGAATAAAGGTAAAGGTACCCCTGCCCGTACCGGCCAGTCTTGCCAGACTCTAGGGTTGTGCGCTCATCTCACTCTAGAGGCCGGGGGCCAGCGCTGTCCGGAGACACTTCCGGGTCACGTGGCCATTGTGACAAGCTGCATCTGGCGAGCCAGTGCAGCACACGGAACGCCGTTTACCTTCCCGCTAGTAAGCGGTCCCTATTTATCTACTTGCACCCGGAGGTGCTTTCGAACTGCTAGGTTGGCAGGCGCTGGGACCGAACGACGGGAGCGCACCCCGCCGTGGGGATTCGAACCGCCGACCATGCGATCGGCAAGTCCTAGGCGCTGAGGTTTTACCCACAGCGCCACCCGCGTCCCCCAAGGCAGAATAGAGTGGTACTATTACTTCCCTTGACTGGGGCACTAGGCTTCTGTTGATGCAGCCTAGAATAGCATTACCTTTTTTCTCTGCTGCATCACACTCTTGACTCATGATCATATTGTGGTCCACCAAGATCCCTAGATCCTTTTCACATGTACTGCTAATAAGCCAGGTGTCCACCATCTTATATTCATGCGTCTGGTTCCTCTTTCCTAAATGCAGAACCTGACATTTGTCCCTATTGAAATTCAGTTTGTTAGCTTGCGCCCAGTTCTCCAATCTGCTAAGGATAGTGAGCGGCAGTTTAGTTTCTTTGGCCCAGCCTGTCAGCTCAGAGTCAGAGGATGAGCTGGCTCAGCTGAGCTGGAGCCTGCTGTTCTGCCAGATGACGGGATGCACCAGTCTCAAGACACTGAGCTGGAGCCCATTGAAACAGAGTCTTCTGAACTGGAGCCAAGGATCTCCATGAACTCTGCTTCCCCTGAGCTCAGGGAGCCAAGTGTCTTCCATGCTACCAAGCCATTTCCAATGGTACATCCAGTGTACCAAGTGAGAAGCTGAGAAGGAGTCCTCATCACTAGGCCTTTAAGCATCTCCATTTCCATTCTTGGTGGACTGAAGGTTCATAAGCCTTCTGTTCATCTCCAGATGGTTTGTTTTTTCAGTGCAAGCTGCTCACTTGGAGCTCTCCGCCATGTCCCATAATGTCTCATGCCAGGGCACTTAGAAGAAGCCTTGTTTTTTCTCTTACACACATAAAAGATGCTCTCTGTTGTGCGACACACGTGGAGTTACCTTTTTTCCCCAGTTTATATTTTATAAAATTTTCAAAAATTCCACATATACACACCAAAACATAATAATTTTTTCTTTGGTTTGATCAACTTCCCCTTCCATTTTCCATGGTGTTTTTAATTTCTACCCCTTGCTTCACCCTGTCTTCCCTCTCTTAAATCATCACCACCACACCATAATCTCTAATTCATCCTGTTGCTCATAGTTCAAATCCTGATTTTGAATTCATCATACTATAATATTTCTTTAAATATTCTGAAAAGGACTTCCATTTGACCACAAAACAATCATGGTTAGGTTCTCTTATTTTTGCTGAGAGCTTTGCCAATTCCACATGGTCCATCACTATACTTACCCATGGAAATGATGTATAGATGGTATTTAGCACCTAACAAACTCTCTAAAATGTACAAGAAGGTTCCTTTGGAAGTGGTAACAAATAGTTGGGTTTCCCCCCACATGCAGGCATTATCTAAACATAATGAGACTGGGTTGTATCCAATGCCTGCAGGAGTTTTGTTCCACTTACACAACAGTGCACCCTCTTCCTCTCCTCTTCCTGTGTGCCCTGCAAATCATCTGCAGATGTCCCCCAAACCATCTGGAGCAGTTTTTGAGGGTGGTGATGGGAGGCTGCCAGAGAGAGGAGCAGGAATTTCTGTTGCATAATCTGATGTCTATTACAAGATGAGGGATTTCTGCTGCCATAGCCTCAGCTGAGCCCAGATGTATTTGGAGATCTGCCTATTCCACAATCCCCTGAGTTGAGATAACATAAGGAATATCTATTCTAGATTAATTAATCTGGAATAAAATGGGATCTTCTGCAATTGATTGTTCCGCACCAAAAATTGCTTTCTCTTCCACGTTTTGGATAAACACCACCATCCAAAATGTTTTCTTTCTAAATTTCCTTTTCATTTGGAATAAAGCCATTCATTTCATTTCATTTTTTTGCTTTTAAGTGTCATTCCACTAAGCATCACTTTCCCTTTTATATATAATAATGAACTTTATTTATGGTGGCTATAATCCTAAGTTCATGTAGGTAGCCGTGTTGGTCTGACGCAGTCGAAATAAATAAATAAATTGTTCAGTAGCACCTTAGAGACTAAGTTTGTTCTGGGTATAAGCATTTGTGTACCCCGAACAAACTTAGTTGGTCTCTAAGGGATACTGGACTTTTTTTTTTATCTTTTATTTATAATCCTAAATGTATTTGTTTAATGCTATTTCCACTTGTTGTGGAATACAATGGATTTTGCTTTTTTAAAAAATAAAATAAAATCATCATCGTCTGTCGGCTTCCGAATGACTTTAGCTTCTGTCTTAATTTAAGTGTTGGAAGAGCATAACAGATTATTTAAGTAAGTGAAAGTTCTCCACTTCCCTTCCTCCCAGCTTTAAAAACCTGCCTAACAGGCTTTGCCAGTTCTCAAACCTCAAAGGTTGGCAACCTCTCTGCTTAAGTGGAGACAGCCTAATCCAAATACTTGGCTCTTCTTGCAGAAAGCGTTCTACTGATCTGTGAATTCGAAACCCTCCTGTCTCTTCTATCAGATCATCTACTGGTTCATTTCCAGTATCTCTCTACTCCTTTCTTCACCCTTGTTTGGCAGTGGCAAAATCTCTGAAGAGATTCCATGCTGAGTTTCCAGTCCAGTTGCTTCTCACTTGCTGAAATAATCCTTGATTATACAACCTTCTTTCGGTGGTTTTGGTATGTTCGCATGGAGAATACAACTAGGGTTATAAGAATGCCATTCTAACGCTGATCATAGGATAGATCAGTAGCTTGTGACTTTGTGACTTTGAGGACTGGTAAAAAAAATGCTGGGAGCCCTGGGAGACTAGAATTTTCCCTGCTTTCTGCCACATCATCGTCATCAGCTGTGCTTTCAGGAAACTCACACAAAAGTGAGCATTGCCAGAGCATTTGCTGCCATTTGCAGCAAACCAGCAAAGAATATTATGGAACTTCAAAGTCCAATAAATATATTATAAAAAGGTAAAGGACCCCTGGACGATTAAGTCCAGTCAAAGGCGACTGTGGGGTTGCGGTGCTCATCTCGCTTTCAGGCAAGGGAGCCAGCGTTAGTCCACAGACAGGTTTCCTGGTCATGTGGCCGGCATGACTAAACCGCTTCTGGCACAACAGGACACCGTGACGTAAGCCAGAGCACATAGAAACACTGTTTACCTTCCCGCCACAGCGGTACCTATTTATCTACTTGCATTGGCGTGCTTTCAAACTGCTAGGTTGGCAGGAGCTGGGACAGAGCAACGGGAGCTCACCCCATTGCAGGGATTTGAACTGGCAACCTTCTGATCGGCAAGCCCAAGAGGCTCAGTGGTTTAGACCACAGCGTCACCTGCGTCCCTAAATATATTATAGACCTTTGGTGAATCACTTCCCCAGATTTTTTTCCAGGATCCTATTCTTTTAGAACATAAGAGCATGAGAAAAGCCTCTGAATTTGGCCAATGGCTCATATAGCATCCTGTTCACACAGTGGCCAATCAGATGCCTGTGGAAACCCAACATTGATTTGGCCCTGTGCCTTTCAACATCCTTTTTACCAGTCTCCTCATTTTGTTTTTGTTTTTTTAACAGATATTTATTAGAATTTTACAATATGAAAAAAGAAAAAAGAAAAATACAAAGTAAAAATAGATAAAAAACAATTCCATCATTCCATGACTTTCTTTCATTTGCTTATTTCCCGGACCTCCTCACACCTCCCTTTTTGTATTCCAGTTCAATTTGTTAGTTCAGCAAATCCTTCCCCTCTTTGTTTATCCTAATCTTTAATCTTGAAATAATGTGTAACATTAACTTTTAACTGTTAACACCCTGGTTGTTTTTTTCATACTCCTTATAGCGTTATAGCTAAAAACCACATAAGTTTCATCCAACATCATTTTAACATTTGTTAATTTTACAATATTTCTCTAAGTAATCTTTAAATTTCTTCCAATCTTCTTCCACCAACTCTTCTCCCTGGTCTCGGATTCTGCCGGTCATTTCTGCCAGTTCCATGTAGTCCATCAAAAATATGGAACGCTTCACGAATTTGCGTGTCATCCTTGCGCAGGGGCCATGCTAATCTTCTCTGTATCGTTCCAATTTTAGTATATGTGCTGCCGAAGCGAGCACTACCAGTCTCCTCATTTTGGGCAAGTTTCCTCTTTGGAAATCAAATGTTGGAATTGGGAGGGGGGGCATTCGCCCATTTACACCTAACCACATTTGCACCTCTCATTGGGTCCTGGGCCATACTCAAGATTAAGTCCAGTACTGCTACCCCTCTGGTTGGTTCCAACACCAACTGTTCGTTTCAGATATCTTTAAATTTTACCTGTTTGCCACAACTGGTAGCCAGTCTATGTGAGAGTCACTTATGGACTCACTGTTAAGACCATTTTTATGGAAGACAATCTTACTTGGCTACGAGTGATCGCCAAAGAAGAAAGATTGTCTCCTGTTTTTCATGCTTCCTCGATCTCCATCTCCATCTCAAGATCTCCCTGGACTTCTTTATTTTTGCATTGTTGTAACTTATCCTGAGACATTATGGTTGATAAGTAATAATAATAATAATAATAATAATAATAATAATAATGGATTATTCTGAGTAATAGGTACAGGTGTACATGACTGGTGGTGGTGGAAATTGTAAACAGTGAGGTAAGAAGGAAATGAAATGCAGTAAGGTAGAGCCGTGATAATTACGCATAAAAGCAAACAATAAAAGTAGCTGATAACACAAGCATCCTGGCATTGATAAATCAATTAACATATGCACTGTGATAAAAATCTGTTGTGTCATTGCAATCCACAAGTTGTAGCACTGAACTTCTTGGTGCATTGTAATTCAGCAGTTTCATTTTGCAGCCTTCCTTTGAAGTTCCTTTCCTCAAAGATGGCCATCTTCAGGGCATGTTCTCCCAGTGGCTTTTCTGTATTGCCATTCAAATGTGAGAATTGTGTCCATCCCCTGCCCCCTCACATGGAACCTAAAATGTCTACAAAAGTATCATTTCCTGAAACAAAAATAGAATGGAATGGAACCCCATTGAAGGAAGCTTCAATTTACCCATCAAAACTCCTTGAAAAGATTTGCACAGAAACAAGAAGATGGGTTGAAAAGAAGGGGAAAAAAGCCTCAAAAAGAAACCTGAGACCTGACAGACTTGGCTGATCTTATGGAAATGCAACCTTTTTATGTTTTTTTATTTATTTATAAATATTTATTGGAGTTTTCAAAGTTAATACAATAAAACAGAATCAAGAAGAAAAAGAAAAAAGAAAAAATAACAAAAAATAGAAAAATACCATTTTTTTAAAAAAACCACATAGAGTTCACAACACTTATTTTTCATTAACATATTTCCCCGACCTCCTCATACCTCCCTTTTTTGTATTCCAGTTCAAATTGTTAGTTCAGCCAATCCTTATCAATAATTTTTAACCTATTTCTGCACCTTCCCCCCCCCCACATCACTCAAAACATTACAGCTAGAAACCACTTAATTTCTATCCGACATCATTCTAACATTCATTAATTTTACAATATTTCTGTAAGTAGTCCTTAAATTTCTTCCAATCTTCTTCCGCCGTCTCTTCTCCCTGGTCACGTATTCTGCCAGTCATTTCTGCCAATCCCATGTAGTCAATCATCTTCATCTGCCATTCTTCCAGAGTGGGTAAATCCTGTGTCTTCCAATATTTTGCGATAAGTATTCTTGCTGCTGTTGTAGCATACATAAAAAAAATTCTATCCTTCTTTGGCACCAATTGGCCGACTATGCCCAAAAGAAAGGCCTCTGGTTTCTTCACCAAAGGTGAAAGAAATGCAACCTTTTTATGATCCTTTAACCAAACAAATCCAAGTCAAACCTCAACCTCAGATAGAGAATTGCTGCACAGGGAAGTTCTACTTTTGACACACAACATCCTTTTACTGGAAGGGATGCTCATTTTCCCTTTGGTCATACAGTCAGTCATAATACTTCTTAGGATCCCTCAAACAATCTTTTGCTCCCTGCCTACTTTTTTTATGCCCTTTAAGAACAAATGTGTTGAGTGGGGTTGTGTGTGTGTGTGTGTGTGTGTGTGTGTGTGTATGATGTGTATGCAAGCACAAAGGTGGGATGTGTGTGTTGACCTGAGTCTGACCCAGTTGAAAGATAGCCTGGTTTTGCCTCTGTCAAGTGGAAAGAAAGATCTTCAAACCCAGCTCATCGTTTTTCTTTTTTAATAATTTTTTTTTATTAGTTTTCAATTACAGTCCAATAATAGCCTCATTATAACAAGACCAATTTATAATACAATTATGAATACCAATCGTTCAAATACCAAATTATGTAATTTAGATAAAGTGGCCCCCCGTGTGCTAGATTTGACTAAGGATTTTCTTTATTTCTGCGTTCTAAAATCTTATTAATTTCAATCGTACAGTGATACCTCGGGTTACATACGCTTCAGGTTACATACGCTTCAGGTTACAGACTCCGCTAACCCAGAAATAGTACCTCAGGTTAAGAACTTTGCTGCAGGATGAGAACAGAAATCGTGCTCTGGCGGCACGGCAGCAGCGGGAGGCCCCATTAGCTAAAGTGGTGCTTCAGGTTAAGAACAGTTTCAGGTTAAGAACGGACCTCCGGAACGAATTAAGTACTTAACCTGAGGCACCACTGTATTCCCTTATACAACAACAGCAATATTAGTAACTTCTATTTGTGTTGACACATCAAATGATTGATAAAACTACAAGTGAGGAATTCAAACTATATCCTTGTTCTTCCTGTGTGTGGCAATTATTCTGTCTGTGGTGTTTCTTCCTGTCCTTGTAAGATGTTAAGTCTTTCTTTCCCCCGGTTGTTGCTGTTATTCGTCATGCCCTGGGCAGAGCTGACATCCCATTTTTGTTCCAGAAATTTCTCAGTCCCTCCATCTTGTGCTTCGTTCTTTTGCAACTTTAACAACAGCTGCAAAAGTCATTCTGTCCCAGTAAATATTACCTGTTGTCTATTGAACTGCAGGTGATGTCAAACCCAGCTGATCTAGACCTTTAATAGTAATCTAGAGGTGAAAGATTGTGTATCTCATGAGCACCTCTCTGACCTGAGTAATTTCCCTGCGCAGGATTTACTAAAATGACTTAATTTTATTTTTTTTGGAGGGTTGGCTGTGATTACTTCACTGAATGCCCAGCTCTTAAATTTTCTTCACCTTTAACTAAATGCATTTACATGTCGCAGCCCCTTTAAAACGAGGCGATAGAATAATAGTGTCGATTCATTGCTTGACTGCTCACTTTTATAGCTGGTCCTCTTTCTTGTATACTTTATGGCAGTGCTTCCTCCAACTTGAGTCTGAGACATGCTCCCCCCCCCCCCCGCCAAATTAAGATTCCAGGCACAATTTCACTCTTGCATCCAAAATAGTTCACTCTTAGGACATATAAACGTAAGGGCCAACCTAGATGTGTTAATTCCATATTTGCATTTAGCATGCAGATTTATAAGTAATGCAAACAGCATCATCTGAAGGGGAAGGTTTGCTATATAAGGGGATCAGAGCTCAGTGGCGTAGCGTGGGGGGGTGCAGGGGGGGCCAGCCGCACCGGGCGCAACATCTGGGGTTAGGGCAAATCCACAGGTTAGGGGGCGCAAATCCACGGGTTAGGGGGCGCAAATCCACGGGTTAGGGTGCGCAAATTACTTGCCTTGCCCCGGGTGCTGACAACCCACGCTACGCCACTGTCAGAGCTGGCATGGGCAAGGAATTTAACCACTTCCTCTCCTGGTTCAGTCCTAAGCAGTTGGAAAACATATCTCCTCTGAAGCTACTATTTCTGTTGGGAGGAAATTCTCCATTGGTGCCAGTGGAGGATTTAAAGGCAAAGCAAATGTCAATTTCAGGAGAAGACTTTCCTTCAGGATCACTGCAGGGGAGAGAAAAGGGGTAAGTTCTCTCTCCATTCCAGCTGTTAGCCTGTCAGATGTCTCCACAGTTGATGCTATTTGCATTTTTAAAAACCTGCACTTAGATGCAAAGGTGCACCAACTTTGTTTTTTTTATTATTTATAATTTTTTATTGGATATTTTATTTACAACATAACATAACCCCCCATACAAAAATCCACGCTCATTAAACGTGAACATAACATACAATAAACATAACATTCAACAATACAAACAACCAAATAAAAGACTTCCTTTATCCTGTATCTGGCCTCCTTATTTACTTCTTATAAGCTGTTTCCTTTATGAGTAATTATTAAGATTTTTCTAATTATAACTTAAATATCCACAAAGTCTCCTGCAGACATTAAGTCCAGGTATGTATTTTAGGGTGCTGTTTTGTGAAGTATTCTCTGCATTTCCCCCCATGCTTTTTGAAACTTTTGTCTAGTGTGATCTCTAATTGCCCCTGTTAATCTAGCCAATTCAATATACTCTAACAGTTTGTCTTGCCATTCCGTTTTTGTTGGCACAGTTTCTTTTTTCCAGTCTTTAGCAATTAGGATCCTTGCCACTCCTGTGGCATAGAGGAATATTTTCTGATCTTCTCTTGCTCTACCTGTGTCCGTTATCCCTAGTAGAAAAGCTTCTGTGTTTGTCATAAAGTTATACTTAAACATTTTTTTAAGCTGGTCATATACTATGTTCCAGAAGCTGTTGATTTTTTCACAGGTCCACCACAAAAGTGCACTAACTTTGGTCCCACCTGAATCCCTGCTCTCTTCCCGCCCCCCAATTAAAAATAGGCATATGCTTCATTCTTACACTACCCAAGGCTGTGTAAGCAGAGAGGGCTCAAGACATTGCGGTACCTGAAGTGTTACCAAAAGAGGCAAAATCATGAACCATTTTTAAAACCATTTTATGTCTCAACAGCTATCATTCGAGTTGGGCTGCTTCATCCTGTCTAAAGGTAGGTCTGGCCCAGTGTCTCAGGCTGCATAGGGTTGCCATACATCCAGAAATTCCCGGACATGTCCTCTTTTGGAGGTCCAACATGCCCATCCGAGGGAATTTTACATTTTAAGGCAAATGTCCTGGATTTTGGGTTTAAAAATTTTCTCTCTGTGTGTGGACAGCTCTGGATCAGGCTCTGGTGCAGGTGACCCAAACTCTGGCATGGGAAGCTCTGGCTCGGTGGCAGTGGAGGGGCTATCAGGCGATTGGCCTAAAAAAGCTCACCAACTTTTTGTATCCAGATTTTTACCTCTTGAAATATGGCAGCCCTAGCATACACACAGGGACGCGGGTGGCGCTGTGTCTAAACCACAGAGCCTAGGGCTTGCCGATCGGAAGGTCGGCAGTTCGAATCCCCGCCATGGGGTGAGCTCCTGTTGCTTGGTCCCAGCTCCTGCCCACCTAGCAGTTCGAAAGCACGTCAAAGTTGAAGTAGATAAATAGGTACCACTCTGGCGGGAAGGTAAATGGTGTTTCCGTGCGCTGCTCTGGTTCGCCAGAAGCAGCTTAGACACACTGGCCACATGACCTGGAAGTTGTCTGTGGACAAACGCCAGCTCCCTTGGCCTATGAGCGAGATGAGCGCAGAACCCCAGAGTCGTCTGCGACTGGACCTAATGGTCAGGGGTACCTTTACCTTTACTTAGCATACATACCCAAAGGATTCTGGGAACAGTAGCTTAAGAGTGCTGGGAATGGCAGCTCTATGAGGGGGTAAACTGCAGGTCCAGGGGCTCTTGGGGAGACATCATGTGCTTTAAATGTGTGGTGTGTATGCTGCCTACTGGTAAGAGCTAAACTAGGTGTGATATGGGAGTCCTATGATTGGAGCTCTTGCCGTCTTTTTCTGCCACCCCCTTACCATTAGGCAAAGTCAGACACCGCTGCTGTCACAGCAGTGCTACTAACTGCAGCCAGCTGCTAAACATTTTAATTCTGAGAACCACAGCCTGTCAGACATATCAATAATGGCAACTGACACTGCTATGTTAGCAAAGAGAGAGAATTTAACACTCTACCTGGACTCTACCTGGAGGATAGTACCAACATCACTTAGCTTCGGTTCTTCAAGTTCTTCAAAACATTCTGTCCTTAAAGCTCTATAATTGCCACTTAGGCAAGAGCACCCTTTTATTTTTAATAGAGCAGCTGACGAAGGCCGAAACCTAAACATTTTGCCGCAAAAAGAAAACCCATGTTTTGTTAATCACATCAAGGTATATGCTATTTTAGAGATTAACTGAACCCTAAAAGTAGAGACATCACCTTGCCAACAAAGGTCCGTATAGTAAAAGCTATGGGTTTCTCAGTAGTGATGTATGGAAGTGAGAGCTGGACCATAAAGAAGGCTGATCGCTGATGAATTGATGCTTTTGAATTGTGGTGCTGGAGGAGACTCTTGAGAGTCCCATGGACTGCAAGAAGATCAAACCTATCCATTCTGAAGGAAATCAGCCCTGAGTGCTCACTGGAAGGACAGATCCTGAAGCTGAGGCTCCAATACTTTGGCCACCTCATGAGAAGAGAAGACTCCCTGGAAAAGACCCTGATGTTGGGAAAGATGGAGGGCACAAGGAGAAGGGGATGACAGAGGACGAGATGGTTGGACAGTGTTCTTGAGGCTACCAGCATGTGTTTGACCAAACTGCGGGAGGCAGTGGAAGACAGGAGTGCCTGGCGTGCTCTGGTCCATGGGGTCACAAAGAGTTGGACATGACTAAACGACTAAACAACAACAAAAGGAATCTGGAGAAAGTTTGCATGGTGCTTGATGCTTTTCCATTTTACAGGTTTTTCTCTACTTTCATGAGGACTACAAGCATTGTTTTGAACAAAAAGAGAGCAAAGAGAATCCAGATCACAGGGATAAAACTCTACGAGACCCAGAAGTGCCCTTGTGATGGGCCCGATCTGGATATCTAAGGGGAGTTTCAGCATATGGTTTTCCTCTTCCACTTCTTAATATTTTGGTCTCCGGTGAATCCGCATACAAAGGCTTTCTTCCTCTTGCTGGAGTCCACGAATGAAAGGCTTTTCTTTCTCTGATTGCAGGCTAGCTTGCCAAGAAACAAATTCGCACTGGAGAACATCACTTTAATTTATTTATGGGACACAGATGTCATGGAAGTCTGTCCTCTTCTCAGGCTTTTTTGGAAAGCGTCAGGCTGACCCAACGCAGCAGAGTTCATATGGCAGAGAGGCAAACTTGGCCAGGAAGCAAAGGCAATAGTCACTGCAAACCCCTGAACCAAAACATTCCTTTGGTGCTTGAATTTCCCTATAATTTGTGTGGATTCCCTTTTTTTTCAATGAAGCTAGCAGTGGATAACTGGCTTAGTGCAGTCAGACAAAACAACTGTTCTATTCATTCAGTAATTAGATGATAGCAGTAATGCATGCTTTATGGTTTCCGTTCTTCATTCTTTCCTTGCTTTTGAAAGCCCTTGGAGACAAATGTTGGGATGTTTGGCAAAAGGGAGCCTGTTGTCGAAAAATATCCTGCCTTTGTGTGTGTGTGTGTGTGTGTGTGTTAAAAAAAATTAGGGTTGCTAATAAGTCCTGTTCTCAAAACCTAAACATTAGCTCAGCTTAGCAGAAAAAGACCAGCCAAGGGAAAAAACAAATCTATGACCATTATGAGGATGAACTTTTGCTTTTCTATGTTTAAGTTTATGGAGGAAAGCTCTCATTCTGTTTTATCACCAACATATGCCCTAATTTAGAATAAAACTAAGAATATCCTTAATGTAAATAATTCTAAGTAGAGCTAAGCTGAACCAGTCTTGCTCTATAAATGGCACAGGGAACAGAGGGAGAGAAGGAGGGAGGGAGGGAGGAAGGGAGAATAGAAAGCCCAGGACTATCTAATACTCTTTAAACCCTACATTTAGCTTTCATCACATAGTAAGAGTCAATGTGGTTGATCATTAATTTATTTATAATTATTTCAGACCTGCCCTTCATTGAATAAATGATGCCAGGGCGGTGTACACTAGAATGCGATAAACCATTTTGACAAATTTAAGCAGAATATATATTTTTTTAAAAAAACCAAATGAAGAGAAGGAAAACAAACAAACAAATCAAATACTTGAAAGCCTCATTGGCAAAATCCTGCACCAGTAGAGATGTCTGCTGTTGCTCCTAAAACTACGTCAGCACCAACCATACCATAGAGGAGAGGGGCTATCTAAAACGGGGTGGCACTATCAAGAATACCTTCTTATGGGTTGTGATGAAGTAGATTGCATGCAACATGAGGACAACTTTGAGGGCCTCTACCAAACATCTTCGCTCACAGGAAGGTTGCTATGGGAAGCAGCGGTTCTTGTAAGTATTTCACTTCCAAGTTGTTTGGAGGTTTAGACACAAGCAGTAGGGCTGCCATACTTCTGGAGTTTCCCAGACATAGGCAGGATTCATTGCAACCCATATCGGAAGTGTTGATTTTGATTTATTTTTTGGGGGGAGGGCAATTTTTCTCAACCACATTTGTGTCTGGACTCTCACTTTTTGAAATACGGCAACCCTAACTAACAGAAGCACTTTGAATTTGGCCTGGTAGGAAACAGACTGCCAGGGCAACTCCTCCAGGACCAGTGTCTGATGGTCCCTCAGTAAATGGCTGCCTGCATTTTACACAAGTTGCAGAAACTGGACCACCTTCAAGGGCAGCCCCACATTACAGTAGTCTATCTAGGAGGCTACAATGGTATGCGTCATTGTGCAACAAGGGGAATTCTGTCCAGGAATGGCCATAGGTGGCAAGCCAGCCAAATACCGTATTTTTTGCACCATAACACTCACTTTTTTCCTCCTAGAAAGTAAGGGGAAATGTCTTTGCGTGTTATGGAGGGAATGCCTACGGGTGGCATGCGTACGGATTGTCCTCCTCTAAAAACTACGTGCGTGTTATGGTCGGGTGCGTGTTATAGAGCGAAAAATATGGTAACTATTTGTCATTTGTTCTAGCAATGTTTAGGGGGGTGTAGTTAATCTTTGTTGATTTCTTTGTTTGGTGCAAAAAAATGTTACTAGGATCACCTCACATTTTTTAAATTATGGTCCGGAGTTCATGGAAGCATTTGGAACACACATACACACACATATATGCTGTAAAGAATACACGGAAGACCTGGAAAATGGCGCCCAGGCCAACTTGGCCCACGACTAAGGGTGCCTGGGGACATGGGTGCAAGCAACATGCATGGCCCTGGCACCAAAAATTTTGGGTGCCTGGCCCCTTCATGGGGAATTTTGTGGGTGCTCAGACCCCCGGGGCCCCAGTAACTTGGCATATATGATGGTGCCCACAAGTAGACACCCCCCCTCCCTACTCAATAATGTGAAATAGAAGCTACAGCATGTCCTAGCATGATGACAATTACCACTTCCTCTGCCCTGCTGCACAGCTTTGGCTGCTCTTGCCTGAAATTGGGAACTTATTCTGCAGCACGTACCTGGGACCACAAGGCGAGTTCTAAGAAATGTTATGAAGGATGACAGGACAGTAGCTCGGCGGTAGAATATTTGCTTTGCTTGCAGATCTCTGGTTCCACCCTGGCATCTCCAGGTAGGGCTGGGAATTTCCCCCTGTCAGAAACCCTGGAGAGCCTCTGTCAATTCGTGTAGACAAAGCTGAGCTACATGGACCAACAGGTCTGAAACGGTATAAGGCAACTTCCTATGTTCCAAAGCTGCTGCCCTATGCTCCCTGTGAAAGGGGGACCTCTTGAAATCCCACCATGCACTGTTTGCAGCTCAACTCTTGTCTGATGCAGTGGTGCAGCATGGGTTGCCAGTGGCCGGGGCTGTGCAGAAGGGGTGGGAAATATGGAAACAGATGGAATATGCATGTGTATTCAACTGCCTAATGGCATCTGTGTCACCCGGGTGATTGCAGCTGCAGAGGTAAGAAAAGAAGAGTCGTTCTGTTGTCTGGAGAGGTCACTTCCTGGTTTGCATGGAGAAGCAGTTTTCAACGGAGCCCAGTGACGGAAGCGCACAGCTGTATTGAGGCAGCACCGGGTGTTGAAATTTTGTGTCCTTAACAATTTTGTGTCTGGGACAACTGCCCCTGTGGCCCCATTCACACTATGCCACTGGTGTGTCCGCTCCCCACAATACCTCTTCTTGCTGTTTTTAAGGTGCTCTTTAGGAAAGTATTGACTTCCTCCGTCTCCAAATGGGTCTCCCTGGCTTATGTTTCCTGGTCGCATTCCAGTATGACAGAGCCAGAGTGTTAGAGCTCAGGAAACTCACGACTCCATACCTCCTACCAACTTTCACAGTGATTAAATTACCCCCGAGGGATATATTCATAGTTTCAGGCATCATCCCAGGGGAAGAAAGTGCTAAACAAATCATTGAGACAGATTATTGTTCTTTGAAAAGAGTTGAAGATTTGTAGACATCCCTGTGTTGTCTCTGTTCGCATGTTGTTAAGGTTTTTGAAGGGAAAAAATGAACTATACATCAGAGGCTGCATTGGGAAATTACTTTATTTCATTTTCCTTATGCTTCCTTACCTGATAGTTTCCATATTTTATGTGATCTTTCACATGAAGTGAAAGACACTTCTGGAAAAAAACAGTGGATTTTAGTGAAAACTTAGCACTCATTTCTGTTATAATTGCGTCCATGAAAAACCCCCAAAACAACCTCCAGTGTAACTCAATTAGCTTAGAAATTTGCAAGAGTTTTTGCTCTGTAATTTTCCTGCCATCTTCATGGATCACACCATGTGATGAAATTTGGAGCGACCTTTCAGCATACAGTTCTTTTCTACATGTTTCATGGGTGAAGCATGGGAGGAAGAGGGGCACACATGCCCATAAAGGGTGGCAACATGTCCAATGACACCCACTGTTGTGTCACATCATGCCCACTGGTGCGAAAAGAATTTAACGTGACATGGTGGTAACTTGATCAAAAAGCCACCGTTCCATAACACAACATATAATGCACTGTATAATGCATTAGAAATCGGGAGAGAAGTGTCAGCATTGTAACCAGTGAAACTAATGCCACAATCCCTGTATCTCAGTGGTTTTCAACCTTTCAACGGCTCCCTTGACCAACTCCATTCTTTCTGCAGCACCTCTGTAGTGCTCAGGAGCACAATTATCTTGCTTGCAGAGCTGGCAGTGTCTCACCCTTTTTCGAACACCTTTGTCCATTCCCAACAGCAAGGGCTGGTGGACCGGCTGGCTGGGCTCCCTCACCCACTTGCTTGCTTACTCCAAGGCCATCTCAGCTCCTGGCAACCAGCACAACCTGGCCAGCCCCAGAGGCACCACTGACCTGGGGAGTTGTAGCCAGGACTGCTGCAACAAACAGCTGTGCAAGCCTTTGGGAGGCTGAGACATGAGAGGGCATCAGAGGAGGGAGGGGAGGAAAGAGGGACAGAAGCCAGTATTGCCCACAACACACCTGGGCATCATTCAAGCCACCCCAGGGTACCACGGCACACTGGCTGAAAACCACTGCCTGTATCTGAATGCACCCAGAGCCAAACACAATGGAAAATGAGTGGGGAATCTATGGTGCCATATTCCCTCCCCCTCACCTTTAAAAATATGCTCTTCAGATGTTTCTGGATTCCAACTTCCTTCATCCTTGACCATTGACCGGGCAATGAAGAAGAAGAGAAGAAGAGTTTGGATTTGATATCCTGCTTTATCACTACCCGAAGGCGTCTCAAAGCGGCTAATAGTCTCCTTTCCCTTCCTCCCCCACAACAAACACTCTGTGAGGTGAGTAGGGCTGAGAGACTTCAAAGAAGTGTGACTAGACCAAGGTCACCCAGCAGCTGCAGGTGGAGGAGCGGAGACGTGAACCCGGTTCACCAGATTATGAGTCTACCGCTCTTAACCACTACACCACACTGGCTCTCCAATGATAGTTGGAGTGCTACCACTTCAGAATTTAAGGAGTTGCAGGTTCCCTACCCCCATCAGAGAATCACAATTCTAATATCACACTACCTTCAGGTCTCTGAAGAAACCATGGATGGTTCTCAGCACCAAAGGATAAGCCTTTTTGGGTCTGAGGGCCACATTCACCCTTGGCCAACCCACTGTGTTTATATGTGTGCTTGCCAAGTGTATCCAAATGTGAACACCCTTGCACAAAGGCAGTGCCACACAGGACACACACAAGCCCCTCCTCAACTCAGTTATGCAGATCAGCTAAGGAGAGAAGAAGAAGAAGAAGAGTTTGGATTTGGTATCCCGCTTTATCAGTACCCTAAGGAGTCTCAAAGCGGCTAACAATCTCCTTTCCCTTCCTCCCCCACAACAAACACTCTGTGAGGTGAGTGAGGCTGAGAGACTTCAGAGAAGTGTGACTGGCCCAAGGTCACCCAGCAGCTGCATGTGGAGGAGCGGGGGACGCAAACCCGGTTCACCAGATTAGGAGTCCACCGCTCTTAACCACTACACCACACTGGCTCTCAGTGGGGACAGTTCCCTTGCCATGTTCATTAAACCATCCATCCATCCATCCATCCATCATCATCATCATCATCATCCCATTTATGAATCATTTCCCATGTGGGGTGTGTGTGTTAAAACAATTGCATATACAGTCTAAAAAACAATTATAAAGTTTGAAAAAACAACACATGCATGGAATCAGTTCAAATCCATGACAGATACCAACCAGGATAAAGATTTTAGGTTTGTTGAAAGAGGAATGTCTTTAGCAAGCATTGGAAAGATAAGAGAGATGGCACTTGCCTGATACTCCAAAAGTTAGGTGTTGCCACACTGAAGGCCCAATTCTGGCATTGCGTGGAATGGACCGCCTGATAGAATGGTACCTGTTGACCAGGTAGGGCATGAGGTACATCCCCATCAGAGAGGTTTAAATATTTTCCTTTCCTTTCCCTGAGACTGTCAAAATTGGTGGGGTCCTGGGGGCAAGGGGTGGGCAGAAAACTATGTTTGGGGTCTCTGATTCAGTCTGTGGGCCAGGGAATATCCATCCTTGGTCTACATAGTTGTAGACCAATGCACTCGTAAATCGCATTATTTATTTTAATAATGGAAAATACCTGCCATGAAGAGAAACAGGTTGATAGAGCTCCAAATGCAGTAAATCCTTCTGGAAGGACATGGAGGCACCGAGGCATGGGGGTATCACCCCATTTCTCAGTGGGACGCTTTCATTCTCTGGTATAATGCATAAATTACAAATGCTTCATGACATGAGCAAATTTCCTTTTAAAAAGAAGAAGAAATTATATAACCTCCCCTATCATTTGTCGTGTGGAGCTCGTTTGAAGTTTGATGTAAGTCTCAATTGAAATATTAAACTTTTAATGAACTGGGAATCTTGGAAATTCTTCTGAGGCAGACGTTTATTTATGATATCGCAGTCAGCATTTCCACGATATCCTCCCATTTTCTGGGATTTATAACTTAGCTATAAAAGTTCGTTCTAGACTGAAATTTGGCACCTCCGTTCTCTTCGGGCCCGAGGGAGATAGGTCCTGCAGCAAGTTTGAAAGCAAGCGCGTAACTATGTTGTAAAAGGAAGACAAAAATTGTTACAGATCAGGGAAAGCTAAATGGTAGTCTGGGGGCTGAATCTGGATCATGGGGGTGGGAGGAAAAAGCCCATCCTGCAATGCACCTCAGAGGCCTTTTCCTGTCAAAGAAACAGACAGGCAAATAACTTAGCAAAAGCCCTGTAGGTTGGACAACAGGAGCTATCCATTCGTAACAAACCCCAGGTGCTCATTCCTTACTTGTTTACAGGAATGAGCAGCTGAGCTCTGCCAAAAACTCGGTTACTGTTCACACAGGGAAGAGAGGTTAAAGAGTTGCACTTGGGCAAAAAAATTGAGAGGCACAAATACAAGATGGGTGACACCTGGCTTGAGAGCAGTACATGTGAAAAGGATCTAGGAGTCTTGGTTGACCACAAACTTGACATGAGCCAACAGTGTGACGCGGCAGCTAAAAAAGCCAATGCAATTCTGGGCTGCATCAATAGGAGTATAGCATCTAGATCAAGGGAAGTAATAGTGCCACTGTATTCTGCTCTGGTCAGACCTCACCTGGAGTACTGTGTCCAGTTCTGGGCACCACAGTTCAAGAAGGACACTGACAAACTGGAACGTGTCCAGAGGAAGGCAACCAAAATGGTCAAAGGCCTGGAAACGATGCCTTATGAGGAATGGCTAAGGGAGCTGGGCATGTTTAGCCTGGAGAAGAGGAGGTTAAGGGGTGATATGATAGCCATGTTCAAATATATAAAAGGATGTCATATAGAGGAGGGAGAAAGCTTGTTTTCTGCTGCTCCAGAGAAGCGGACACGGAGCAATGGATCCAAACTACAAGAAAGATTCCACCTAAACATTAGGAAGAACTTCCTGACAGTAAGAGCTGTTCGACAGTGGAATTTGCTGCCAAGGAGTGTGGTGGAGTCTCCTTCTTTGGAGGTCTTTAAGCAGAGGCTTCACGGCCATATGTCGGGAGTGCTCTGATGGTGTTTCTTGCTTGGCAGAGGGTTGGACTCGATGGCCCTTGTGGTCTATTCCAACTCTATGATTCTATGTTTCTATGAGTTCTTCACCTGGATCTCATGTATGAGTGAACCAATGTCCCTCATCTTTTATACTCCATCTGGTATGCAGGCTGAGACCCTATCTGCCCACAGACTGCCTTGCCAGAGTGGATGCTCTGGTTATCTCCTGCTTGGACTACTGCAATGCGCTCTACGTGGGGCTACCTTTGAAGGTGACCGGGAAACTACAACTAATCCAGAATGCGGCAGCTAGACTGGTGACTGGGAGCGGCCACCGAGATCACATAACACCGGTCTTGAAAGACCTGCATTGGCTCCCAGTACGTTTCCAAGCACAATTCAAAGTGTTGGTGCTGACCTTTAAAGCCCTAAACGGCCTCAGTCCAGTATATCTGAAGGAGTGTCTCCACCCCCATTGTTCTACCCGGACACTGAGGTCCAGCGCTGAGGGCCTTCTGGTGGTTCCCTTACTGCAAGAAGCCAAGTTACAGGGAACCAGGCAGAGGGTCTTCTCGGTAGTGGCGCCCTTCCTGTGGAACGCCCTCCCACCAGATGTCAAAGAGTAAAACAACTACCAGACTTTTAGAAGACATCTGAAGGCAGCCCTGTTTAGGGAAGCTTTTAATGTTTGATGTATTACGGTATTTTAATATTTTGTTGGAAGCCACCCAGAGTGGCTGGGGAAGCCCAGCCAGATGGGCAGGGTATTATTAATAATAAATTATTATTATTATTATTATTATTATTATTATTATTATTATTATTATTATTATTATTATTATACAAAGGACAGGGAAACATTTTCCCCTCCATATGTAGCTGGAGTTCAACCCTGATTGAAAATACTGTCTCTCTAAACTGAAAGCCAACTTAAAAAAACAACTCTTAGACTGCAATATTCAGAGGTGCAGGGTTGGGAAGGCAGGTCAAAGACCCATTACTATTCTCGCCACAGGGTCCTAACGGGGTCCCTGTCCCCAGCCATCTATAGCATGGGTTTGCAAACTAAGGCCTGGGGGCCGGATCTGGCCCAATCGCCTTCTCAATCCGGCCCGCGGACAGTCTGGGAATCAGTGTGTTTTTACATGAGTAAAATGTGTCCTTTTATTTAAAATGCATCTCTGGGTTATTTGTGGAGCAGAGGAATTTGTTCACCCCCCCCATATAGTCTGGCTCCCCACAAGGTCTGAAGGACAGTGGACCAGTGCCCTGCTGAAAAAGTTTGCTGACCCCTGTTCTATAGTCACCTGATCAGCATGAAAGGAGAGTTTTTTAGACTCTTTGTGTTGACTGTAGCAAATCAGAGTGAAAGGAGGTGAGTCAGCCACGGAAGACTGGCTCCTAGAATCATTCTGGAGTAGGGCTGGGTGATATATCAATATATTGCCCAAAACCGGTTTGAAGTCCATATTGTGATACCAGTTTCATAATTGTTGACCTGGCAATATATTGCGAATCGTGATGTGTGTGTGCTATGCAAAAATCATGATGCGGCAAAAACCGCGAAGCCAGCCAATGCCCCTACATAGCTCCATCCTTATTTCATACATTGTGATATATATTGAGATGTTTAGCTGGTAATATATCACGATGTTGAAAACCAGATATTGCCCAGCCAGCCCTATTCTGCAGAAGGTACATGGGATGAGGATTTGTTATGTATGCTCCAATGCTAAACATTTAGGAACACTGAAAACACAAGTTTTGTTCCGTTTCAAGCGAATGATGCTCAAGTTCTGTTACGTACAATGAAACAACCGAAGTCACTCTGAAAGCACTACAAACCATTTGCCCCAGTGTTCCTTAGGCTTTACCACAAAACCACCCCTTTTCTAAAATGCTTGTAACGTTTCCATTGCAGCCAAAATGTCAGTTTCCCTTCCCTCACAGATACTGACTGCTTTGTTCCTCTATCAGTTAAGTCTGTTTGTGAACATTCTGCATCTACATTTTCTGTGCCTACCAGCTCAGGCAGCCTGTGTCAGAAACTTCCACATTCCAAATACAATGCCTTATAGATTTTTAGCCCCACTTCTGATTCCTGATTTAAAGCAGGGCAATGTGGGTTAAACCACAGAGCCTAGGACTTGCCGATCAGAAGGTCGGTGGTTCGATTCCCTATGATGGGGTGAGCTCCCATTGCTCGGTCCCTGCTCCTGCCAACCTAGCAGTTCAAAAGCATGTCAAAGTGCAAGTAGATAAATAGGTACCACTCTGGCGGGAAGGTAAACGGCGTTTCCATGCGCTGCTCTGGTTCACCAGAAGCGGCTTAGTCATGCTGGCCACATGACCCGGAAGCTGTATGCCGGCTCCCTTGGCCAATAAAGCGAGATGAGCGCCGTAACCCCAGAGTTGGTCACGACTGGACCTAATGGTCAGGGGTCCCTTTACCTTTGCCTAATGCTCAGTAGCTTGTGCATTGCATGAATGGCTTTATTGAAGTTGCTACCCTGACTTCTAACAGATATGCCTAGAGCAGCATGGATCTGGATAACAGGGAAGCAGCTGTGAGAATCTGGGAATAGAATCCAAAATAAATACCCAAACGTGAGACATAATAGACACTCCTTCTGTCTAGGAAGAAAGACAAGGAACCATGCCCGACAGAATGTATCAGACCCCTGTTAATAAGCATCTTGTGTTCAAGTCATCAGAAAGCCAGACAGTTAATTTTCTATGAATGTGCTTCAAACTGTTTAAGTCTGAAAACCGCTTAGATGATTAGACAGCCAATACGGGTCCTGTAGACAACAACACAATTTATTACTGTGTCACAGAGTCTTCCAAAATGATAACAACAGCTTTTTCAGCCATCCCCCAGTTCCAAGATGAGAAAGAAGTGAATCACCACCAACTCTCCCATCTGCTTCCATCTGCTTTATTCCGATTTATTTTATTTATTTCCCTTTTACCAAATAAAGACTCTTTGGCAGGGTAAACTAGTCTTTCTTTAACAGCTAAAAACAGAGTACGGGGAAGAGCAGTCTGAAAACGTATGTTTCCCGCCACCCGTCTCCTAGAGACTTTGCTTGGAAGCATGTACAAAATTAAATAATTGCTTTATTGTACATTGCAATTTAATGCACGAGAGATTGGTATGTCAACTGCCTGTATCTTCATTTCCCCCCATAGCCAATTCCACAACTCATTTGTGGAACTGAATTGAGAACTGCTTGAATTCTATTATTATTATTATTATTACAGTGGTACCTCAGGTTAAGTACTTAATTCGTTCTGGAGGTCCGTACTTAACCTGAAACTGTGCTTAACCTGAAGCACCACTTTAGCTAATGGGGCCTCCTGCTGCTGCCGCGCCGCCAGAGCACGATTTCTGTTCTCATCCTGAAGCAAAGTTCTTAACCTGAAGCACTATTTCTGGGTTAGTGGGGTCTGTAAACTGAAGCGTATGTAACCTGAGGTACCACTGTATTATTATTATTATTATTATTATTATTATTATTATTATTATTATTATTAACCGCCCTATACCCAGGAGTACCTGACTGAAGCTGTTGCTCTAATAACCTGGGAGTAAGAACTATAGAATGGGACGCAGGTGGCGCTGTGGGTAAAAGCCTCAGAGCCTAGGGCTTGCCGATCGAAAGGTCGGCGGTTCGAATCCCTGCGGCGGGGTGCGCTCCCGTCGTTCGGTCCCAGCGCCTGCCAACCTAGCAGTTCGAAAGCACCCCCGGGTGCAAGTAGATAAATAGGGACCGCTTACAAGCGGGAAGGTAAACGGCGTTTCCGTGTGCGGCTCTGGCTCGCCAGAGCAGCGATGTCACGCTGGCCACGTGACCCGGAAGTGTCTCCGGACAGCGCTGGCCCCCGGCCTCTTGAGTGAGATGGGCGCACAACCCTAGAGTCTGGCAAGACTGCCCCGTACAGGCAGGGGTACCTTTACCTTTACCTTTAAGAACTATAGAACTCAATGGGACACACTTCTGAGTAGACATTTATAGGATTGTGCTGCTATGGTGAGAACCCAAGGGTGAACAAACACACACACATTTTTTTTTTGAAGAGGCATGTTTAAAGTTGGCCGTTTTCTTTGCTGAGGAAAAAAGCCCAGCCGAACTCCACATCAGGACCATGGTGCAGACCAAAGAGGTTTGCCCTTTTATCCCCAAGCAATTTTCTTGTTGAAAACACCTCCCCTTTTTACCACCATTTCCACAGAAGTTGCTTTTTATTATAAGCAGCAATGGGGCGGAGGGTGATTTTCATTGAGAAAATTGCCCTGGGAGGAAACGGTAATCCCTTCCATGTGCCATGGTCTCAGCTGAGATCAGAGCTACACGGAACTGCTTTTCCCCACCCAGGAAAGAAAATGGTCAGTGCTACACATTATTGTTTCTTTTCTTTTCTTTTTTGAAAAAAGCATTCTTAGCATATTGTGTAGCTTGAGCCTAAGTGCACACATGAAAAAGCAAGGAATGCAAGCTAGACAGAGTCTGGACAGTACAGTGGTACCTCTGGTTATGAATTTAATTTGTTCCGGAGGTCCGTTCTTAACCTGAAACCGTTCTTAACCTGAGGTACCACTTTAGCTAATGGGGCCTCCCGCTGCTGGTGTGCGGCTAGCGCACGATTTCTGTTCTCATCCTGGGGCAAAGTTCTTCACCTGAGGTACTACCTCTGGGTAGCCGAGCCTGTAACCCAAAGTGTTTGTAACCCGAGGTACCACTGTACAGTGGTACCTCAGGGTACATACGGTTCAAGTTACATATGCTTCAGGTTACAGACTCCGTTAACCCAGAAATAGTGCTTCAGGTTAAGAACTTTGTTTCAGGATAAGAACAGAAATCGTGCTCTGGCGGCACTGCAGCAGCAGGAGGCCCCATTAGCTAAAGTGGTGCTTCATGTTAAGAACAGTTTCAGGTTAAGAACGGACCTCTGGAACGAATTAAGTACTTAACCCGAGGTACCACTGTATAGACAAACCACTAAGATGGCGGAACCAGTGTTGTCATCCAGGCTTTTTTTATTTTACATGCTGGGATTGGCCCTTGGGTTCTGGTATTGAGGCTTGAGATAAGAGAGAAATTTGATTCAGTTCACATTTGTCAGTGAACCTACCTAATCTTCAATTTCAGGAGTAATGTTCCAACTGAAACACAGCCATCTTTTGAAAGTCACAGTCCTTCGAATTTTGCAACGTAGTTCTCAGCCAAGTAATGTGGAGCGGAAACACACATGCTTGGTAAAGTGTGCATAAAATGCACAGAATAGTGACAATAAGATTTAAAAATGCATTATAAAAACTAAAATGGTTTGGCGAGGGAAGTATATTAGGCAAAATCACTGGCAAAATTGCGTGCAAAAACCCACATTAAAATGCTGCTGGATTTTCACCACAACCTGTTTTCCCCCAGAAATCGCAAACTGATGTGGAAATTTGGAAAACTGAACTTAGGAGATGAAAACTGAGAAACAGAGAGAAACTGAAATGGATACATTCATTCATTGTTTAATCCCAAAGCTCAATCTTCCAGGCTTCAAGTCAGAACGTAGTACCACTGGCATAGGAAATAAGATGCCAGACTCTGATTCTTATGATAGAGCCCTATTTGGAGGTTACTTGCTAGTACTTTATACAGAATTTGGCCCCATATGCACTATACATTTAAAGCACTATCACACCACTTTAAACTGTCATGTTTTATTCCAAGGATTCCTGGGAACTATGCTTAAAAAGTAAAGGGACCCCTGACCATTAGGTCCAGTCGTGGCCGACTCTGGGGTTGCGGCGCTCATCTCGCTTTATTGGCCAAGGGAGCTGGCATACAGCTTCCGGGTCATGTGGCCAGCATGACTAAGCCGCTTCTGGCGAACCAGAGCAGCGCACAGAAACACTTTACCTTCCTGCTGGAGCAGTACCTATTTATCTACTTGCACTTTGACGTGCTTTCAAACTGCTAGGTTGGCAGGAGCAGGGACCGAGCAATGGGAGCTCACTCCGTGGCAGGGATTCGAACCGCCGACCTTCTGATCGGCAAGTCCTAGGCTCTGTGGTTTAACCCACAGCGCCAGAGCTACAATTCCTGGAGTGGTTCAACTGTCAATATCTCATCCCAGGGAACTCTGGGAATTGTGGCTCTGTAAAGGGAATAGGGGTCTCCAAACAACTCACAGAGCCTTTAACAAATTACAGTTTGGAGGATTCTTTGGCGGAAGCCATGACTGTTGACAGTGGTGTGATATTGCTTTAAATGTGCAGAGGGGACTACAGATGGAATCCTTTATCCTCGGAGGCAAATAGCAGACAGGAGTAGGTAGGGAGAATATCCTCTTCAGTTCTTTGGTCTTTATTTCGCTTCCCAAAGCCTCTTACTTGGTTTTTCTTTTCTTTTTTAAAAAATAGCATCAGGACTTTGTTATATGTGTTTATGCTTGTAATGTATACTTAGCTCCTAATATTGTCTATTCCTGAAGTCCAATTTCTCTAATGAGTCGAAAAGAAAAAGGAAGAGCAGGTAAGTATCTCTCCTAGTCTATACCCAGATTGTTCCCATTTACTGAAATAAAGAGTCTAAGTTCCTGCCTTGAAGCACTGTCTTAAACTGCAGTCAGATGTACAATCTTCCTAATCAGGCCTGCGAAGGAGGCCGCAATTAAGGCTGCCTGGCAAAGCGCAGACGAGCAAACAAAAAATTATTAACCATCACTCAGGATTCCTGTTTCTAATTTGGAAGAGGAAACGACGCATTAATCAAACCCAAGCCCTCAGCTCAGAGGCACGTTTTAGAAATATCCTGAAACAACAAGAGGAAATCTTTGCAGCATTTAGAGAAAACATCTCCTGATTGGTTCGGATGTGTAGGAAAATAACTTTGGACTTGCAGTGAGGTATGGGGTAGGATTCGGCGTTCTCGTTGCCTCCAAGCAAAATAACGCGAATGCCACTTGAAATCGAAGCACATGACAACACTTAGGTATAGAGCTGGTTTTGTTAAAGGGGAAGCAGTCTTTCCCCCCTATTTATATTTTAGAATCCACGCGCCATTTTCCCAGCAAAGAAAATTCATGGCAAAGATGCACATCTGAAGCCATGGCACCAATCTCCTCTCTCATCTCAACTCCCGGTCGTGTGCCTGTTTCCATCTCAGACCTAATGCAACAGCAACAACGATGGAAACAAAGGCAACTGTAAAAAAAAGCAGCAACAATTAAAAGCAGATAACAAGCAGAGAACGGACAGTCCTAAAAGCTGCTGAACTTGTGTGATCACATGTCCAGATGAGTACATCCTGGTGAAAGCTTTCCACAGCATTTGTGGTTGAGTTTTCACCATTCACCAAATAGTCTTCCCATGACTGATGAGCTCTCAGCAAGGTAAAAGATCTTAACCAACTAAGGAACAAACTCATCTAAGTAATTATGTTCCATTTTTGGTTTTCCAAGGAAAACAAGTCACAAGATAAGATAAGTGTGAGGCTAGAAATTGTATTACTATTCAGGAAGTTCAGAGACTCAGAACAAACAGAAATGCCTAGATCAGAAAAAGTGTCTTTGCATATTCCTTTAAATGAATTTAGCAAACAGGAAAACAGCCCCTTCGTACTAAGTGGAATCACCTGAAGTCCTTAGTTAGGATTTATATGCGCTGTCAGAAATGGTTTCCATCATAAGTGGACTGTGAAGATAATTTCCCATTTTTTGGCAAATCAATGTAGACTTTCTGGCTGAAATTCAGGTAAACAAATATGTTCTATATGGAATCATTCTGAAAATATTATTTTAAGGATACTGGAATAAGAAGTCCACATGGCTATGATTTTTCAGAATGAAGGGAAATGAGGGCCTCACGCTACCATAAAATTGTTCCCGATCTTTTTCCAGAGTACATAAGTGGTGGATGCCCAGTTTTTGCAAAACTATTTAACCTTCTAAGGGGCAAAAGTTCCTCCCCGCACCACCTGTGCAATGCTTTGTGTTATTGTTTCTGTGATAGTACGTGTACTCACCAAGCCCTACACCCTTTCAATTATATGAACATAAGAAGAGTCTGGATCAGGCTAATGGTTTATCTTGGACTATTGCAATGCGCTCTACGTGGGGCTACCTTTGAAGGTGACCGGGAAACTGCAATTAATCCAGAATGCAGCAGCTAGACTGGTGACTGGGAGTGGCCACCGGGACCACATAACACTGGTCCTGAGAGATCTGCATTGGCTCCCAGTATGTTTCCGAGGACAATTTCCAAGAACCTCACTTCTCAGAGCGAGGGAACCGCCAGAAGGCCCTTGGCGCTGGACCTCCAGAGATGATTTCACATACATGGTAGTTCTTTGGTTAACATTTTTTGCTAATTCAGGTGCCCTCAGTCCCCAGATCACAATTCTTCCCCACTTCACTTATTGACTTTCTTTGCATCCCGTGAGCTGTGAATCAGAATAAATATATTCCTTATCTCTGCTGCAAATCAAAGGTTGGAAATTCCACCTGTCACCGCTCATGCCGTATTTATGCCCCTATGTTAACTGCATGGTTGAAAGCCATATCTGACCTCATGCTGGGTGTGTTTCTGCAAAATTTAAATGTTTAGAGAGGAACAGTTCTGCAAATTTCCTCTGATTTAATTACATGCTTTCCCTGTCCATACAAGTTGTATTCCAATCTGTATAAAGTCTGGAAATCAAAAAATGAAGCGTAGCAGATTGATTGTATCAGCACCCATATACACAATCAGCCTGCAAGCCTATACACAATTACCTGGAAGCAGTGATGGCCAAACAGGACCAGTGGTCAGGGATGATGGGAATTGTAGTCCCAAAACAGCTGGAGTGCCAAGTTTGGCCATCACTGCTGGAAGAGAACCCAACCAAAGTCAATACAGCTTATTTCTGGATGGGACTGAAAAATTCAGATGGGGAGAATTTTGCAAGCAATCCTAATAGAAACTTCTGGGAGCCCATGGCAACACTTTATTTTTATTCACGGCATATATTCACCTGCACTAACGATGTGGCATCGCCTCTGCAGAAAGTAAAAAAAATAAATTTGTTTGGTTTGATTTCTACATGCTGCTGTTTGGGCTTTTTTTGTATTTGCTTCTTCAAAGCATCAAGGTGGTGCCACTGTTTCACTTATCAGATCAAAGCTGCAAAACATTGCACTTGCTAAAAATGAAATTCTGTACTTATGATTTTCCCTTTGGAGGTTTACATGCCCTGTTAACAGCAGTCAGGTGCAATCCATACCAAAATCTTCTAAGGGAATCCACATAGCTCAAGCTATCTTTCGGTTTCTTGATCCTGATCCACCTGACAAATGTTAACATGTAAAGTTTCACCATAACCTGCCAAGCAGAATATTATTACTATCAGAGGTTTATTGGGTTTATTTCCCAATCTGATTTTTATAAAAGCCCTGATTAGTCCTTCACATGATAGTTCTGCTAGTCTTTTATTGTTCTCTGTTTTCATGGGTGTGTCAAAATGAGCTTTCTTTTGCAAGAGACACATGTTTTAGCCGAGCATTATGCTCACCAGGTTTGCTGGCAAAGGGACAATATCAGCTTTTCGACTTGAGAGATTAACATTTCCTAGCCATCTACAAAATAAAATAAATGGGAATAATGTAAGCACATCCAATGGAGTCCATATATGTAGACTTTCTTCAGAAAAATTGCACGAAACTGTAGCTGAATGTAGACAACTGTTTACTGAGTGATAACTTTCTGCAGCGTGCCTGGAATCACTTGGTAAACTGATAATCCTTATCATCTTGCCAAGTGGTAAGGAGAGTGTTACACCCCTCTGCTCCCCCCCCCCGATTTTTTTACAAGATGTAGAAGGGTAGTACAATTCTCCTCACCCTTGGGCTAGATTATATAGAGAGCATACACATTATTCAGAGAAGAAATCAATGCTGGACAGATGTTCTCCATGCCACAATACAAATTACCCTCAGGGATGACCATGGCTATAAATGCAGCCCTCCTAGTCTCTCTCACTGGTCTTTGGGATACATCCTAGGCCACACCCATCCTCCCCAGGCCACACCCCTCCCCAGCTTTACCTTATATCCTCCTTTAGCGTTGTTGCCTGGCTGGAATGTGTCCTGGAACTCAATCAATGTCCCCTGGTTGCCTTAAAGGGGGGCAGAGAGGGGTGGGAGTGTGTGTGTGTTGAAACTAGCTTACTGTATGATACATAGATGGCATTTAACCCAAAAGAAGCTAACTCAAATGTACAAAACATATCAAACAAGTTTTGGACTTTGAGGGGTCATTTTATCAGATGCGGCAGATTTGAAGGAAGGCAAAGGCCTTTTGGAACATGAATATAATGAGATTAAGAATTTAGTTATATGTTGTTTTGGTCTTCTGTTCTTTCCCCCCTTTCTCTTGATAGTTTTGTTGTGTGTTTTATTTTTATTTGTGATGAATTTGTTTTGTGTGTATTTGTGTGTAATAAAAATCAATAAAGAGAAATTTAAAAAAATAAAATAAAAAAAGAATTTTATTAAAATTGACTTTTCCCAAGAGGCCAGGATCCTTCCTGCTGGGGATACTAGCCAGTGAAATCCTGATAGAAGCCTCAATGGCACTGCTTCCCCCCCAAAAAAATGTTTAGGGGTACTCTCTTTTTGACTCAAGAAAACCACCATTTTATAGTGCAAATAGGGAAAAATAAATGCAGTAAATGGACATCAGGGGTAGCAGTGGAACTGACGATTCACCATGCTAGAGAAGAAACAATTTTTAAATTTTTTTTAGTTTCTTCTCCCATTAGATTCACAAAAGGTTTAGGGGTATGCATAACCCTGTGTCCCCCCATAAAAAAGCACTGCTCAATGGTATGTATGTGACTACAGCGGCAAGGATTCTCTTTGCACTGAAATGAAAGGAGGAGAGAACAGCCTCAAAATAAGAACGGTTGAGGAAAATCTTGGAATACGCAGAGATGACAAAACTGACGACACTGATAAGACACACAAATTTAAAATCCTTTAAGGAAGACTGGAAACCCTTTCTAGTCTTTTAAAAAAGTTATTTCCCATATGCGAAGAGCACTGTGGGGTTTGAAGTAAGAAAACAGCAGAAAATATCAAGAAACATGTTACAGAGGATGAAATTAGATAAAATGGAACCTTAAAACAATTGTATGTAATTTGAGTTATAAACACTGATGTTGGTTGAGAGAAAAGTCACTAGTTCTGTTGTATTGGAATATAATTAAAGGTAATGGGACCCCTGACCATTAGGTCCAGTCGTGACCGACTCTGGGGTTGCGGCGCTCATTTCACTTTATTGGCCGAGGGAGCCAGCATACAGCTTCCGGGTCATGTGGCCAGCATGACTAGCCACTTCTGGTGAACCAGAGCAGCGCACGGAAACACCGTTTACCTTCCCGCTGGAGCGGTACCTATTTATCTACTTGCACTTTGACGTGCTTTCGAACTGCTAGGTTGGCAGGAGCAGGGACTGAGCAACGGGAGCTCACCCCGTCGCAGGGATTCAAACCGCCAACCTTCTGATCGGCAAGTCCTAGGCTCAGTGGTTTAACCCACATAATTGTTGAGTAACAAATGCAACTTTCAATATGGAAAAAAAAGAATAAAGTATTATTATAAGAAACAAAAGAAACTAGCTTACTATACAAAGGTAAAACATTGTTTTTGCTCCACCCACCTCTGTTTTTGGCTCCGCCTACCACTGGTTGCCCAGAAGAGGATGCAACCTTCTGAGTAAAGAAGATTCCCCACTTCTAAATTACCTCATGCCTTTCCAGCTGGGTACACTGACACAGGTCCCAACTCTACATCCAGATAGAAAGAAGTAAGAACTACTTGTTCGGTTTTGCCTTTGTTCAGTAGGAAGGAAGATGGGGACAGGACCAGGAGGAGGTGGTGTCAGGAACTGGCTGGATGGCAAGGAGGGATGGGAGGCACCAGTCTGTGAAGTCCCTAGAGAATCTTCTAAGGAAGAAGGTTCAGAGCACAGGGGATGGCGGTGGGGCACTGAGGACAGGCCAGAAGATGAGAGGGAGGAGGAATGGTAGGCCGCTGAAGAAGCAACAGGCATGAGTGAGAGGGAAGAGCGAAAGGCAGAAAGCAGTTCAGACTCAGAACATGAAGCTCCCCTGTCCTACTGTGTTAGGTTCTTAGGAGCCAACTCCTAAGGGTCAAGGTCCCTTCAGCCCCCCCTGAAATATTCAAGGAGGCCAGGCCCCCCAAAGTTGATAGGTATTGCCATTCAAATGGTGTGTGTGCACCACGTAATGTGATTGATTGTGTGGGGCAGTATTTATCTCGCCCCCCCAATATTTTAGTCAAGTTGGAAGCCCTGGTTAGCGTCCCCTCCCTCCTCAGCTCCAAGGACATGGAGAGCTATGCATGTGAGCAAGAGTTCTCTCCCGACATAGTTTACATCTATGTGGGCAACCTCTAGAGGGGTCTTAGGGGGAAGAGGGAAGCAGGAACTGTCACTCCTGGCAATTGTGCTATGGAAGCTGGTCCTGCCTTGAAGCTACTCTGTGTTGTTCGCTGTTTTCTTGAATGAAGAATTACCGGGTAAGCTTCCTAATCGTCTCTGCCTTTGAGTGCTGACCTGCATCTGAGCCAGCCCTGACACTGAGGACCCCCTATTTTTCAAAAGCCAAGCCATGGACCCCCTGCTTTTGAAAATACTGTACTAGTTACCTGTGCAAAGCAATTTTTCTGAAGGAAATGTGGGGCAGGCCCCAATAAGCAAAGGAATTCTTTTTGGCGGGTGGGGGGGGGAGACAAATTTAATTCACTGTGCAATTAGCATGATAAGTGAGTTCCCTGGCAGGGGGTGATGCTGCGGACCCACTGGATGTGTTCTGTGGACCCCAGGGGTCCCCGGCCCCCTAACTGGGAACCACTGCTGTAAGCAAAGTACAGTGGTACCTCTAGATGTGAACGGGATCCGTTCCGGAGCCCCGTTCGCATCTAGAAGCAAACGTAACTAGCAACTGCATGTCTGCACACACACACCTCACTTTTCGGCACTTCTGCGCATGCACGTGATGTCATTTTGAGCGTCTGTGGATGCGTAAACGGCGAAACCCGGAAGTAACGTGCTCCGTTACTTCCGGGTTGCCACGGAGCGCAACTTGAACGCACTAATCCCGAAGCACATTCAAGCCGAGGTATGACTGTAAAGAAAAAAATTGCAGTGTTAAAAGGGGGGCTAGGGGACAAGAGTGAAAAAGACCCAGGGCTTGGCCCCCCACCCATTCTATGCCACCCCCTGCAAAGTCCCTGTCTCTGCAACAGTATGAGAGGCAGGAGAAGAGGCTGCAGTGAAGGGGGAACCCACAAAAACGGGCTTTCGACTGCCTGGATCCCCGTCCCACTTATAAACAGAAGCAGTCCTTAGCTTCTTCTTCATCAAGCAGAATTAAATATCAGTGACCCTTTGCCTCCGAAGCTCTTTAAAAATATATAAGTGAGGTGGGGAGTGGTGGGGAGAAAAGCTCTGAGTGAGGATCACCGCATGCGCTGCAATGCTCTGTTCCAACATTAACCACTGTGCGGCAAAGCTGCTAATTCCATTTCAATGATACCGCCAACAGGCTGGTTGTGCAGGCTGCCTTTGATCTACCTTTGACATTCATTTACCTTAATAAGAGCTGGCTTTATAGGACCAATTAAAATTACAGCCTTCCCTTATTATCTCTACTAAGCACGGCAGAATTACAGTGGGTCTCAGGAAATGTTTTCACTTAACATGGAAGTTATGTATTCTTAGCTCCTCTAGCAAAGCTGGATTTATAAAGTGCGTTTTCTTTAAACCCCCCCGCCCCCCCCACAGCCCGCGTAACAAAGATTTCAGGCCCACGGATTAAGAGTTTCCATTGCAAGAGAACTGGAATGTTTGCAAATTGCAGACTGCAGTTTACAGCCTTTCTTGTTCTTCTTCCTCTTCTTCATCATCCATTCATTCATTTAGATCTTTTTGAGTCTACGGCTCCCTTGACCAACTACATTCTTTCTGTGCCCCCCCCCCCCCGTGGGGCTCAGGAGCTCAGTTATGCCACCCCTTGCTTGCCAAGCTGGCAGCCTCTCACCCTTTTTCGAACACCCTCCCTTGTGGAGTGTTCCCTCAGCCTCCTCTCCTCTCTCCTTGAGAGTCCTCTGGGCAGCCATTGGTGCTGCCCCTAATCTCTGAGCTGCCCCAAAGAGAGGTGCTTCCTCGCACTGCCCCACAGGAGGCAGAGACACAAGAGGGCATCAGCTGAGGGAGGGAAGGAAATAGGGACACAGTCACAGACCAGTGTTGCCCACAGCACCCCTGACCATCATTCAAAGCACCACAGGGTGCCATGCATAGCTGTCAACTTTTCCCTTTTCTTGCGAGGAATCCTATTCAAAATAAGGGAATTTCCCTTTAAAAAAGGGAAACGTTGACAGCTATGGTGCCATGGCACACTGGTTGAAAACCACTTATCAAAAAAAGCTCTCTCCAGTGTACAAAGGAAATTGGATATAAAATGCAGCTAAATGACACACTCCAATCAAAAGCCAATACAGTGGTACCTTGGGTTAAGAACTTAATTCATTCTGGAGGTCCATTCTTAACCTTAAACTGTTCTTAACCCAAGGTGCCACTTTAGCTAATGGGGCCTCCTGCTGCGGCTGCACCGCCTCTGCGCGATTTCTGTTCTCATCCTGAAGCAAAGTTCTTAACCTGAGGTACTTTATCTGGGCTAGCGGAGTCTGTAACCTGAAGCGTCTGTAACCTGAAGTGTCTGTAACCCGAGGTACCACTGTATATAGAAAAATATCTCAAATGTGCATAGACATATATTATTCCTCCGCCTCCTCCAGATACCATGATTCTTCACTCACTGAGCACAGCAGGCCATGATGTGCTGCTTATCCAAATTCTGACCACCAAGAGGCACTATGTGGTTTCTCCCCACATGTTTCCTGTCTTCCAGGTCTCATTTCACAGCTGGATTAACCCTTTGGATGCCTGGACTCCTGAAATGTGCTCTACCTGGAGCTGTCCTTGAAGACAGTCCAGAGGTTGCAGATAGTGCAGAATGTGGTAGCTAGGCTGTTGTTGCTGTTGCTATTATTAATTCTTAAATTTCTGTACCACCCTTCATCCAAAGCTCTCAGGGAGGTACACAGCATAAAAGGACAATATAAAAGAGAAAAACACAAAATACATAATAAAAACAAAAATGGAACAATATCAGCTACTCCCCAGTGTTGCAGCCAGGTGGAACTTTGTGTCACTAGTCCTTAGAGAATCACATTGGCTGCCTGTGAACTAGAAGGTCCAATTCAAGGTATTAGTACCACTCAAGGCTGCCAACTTGAATAAAATATTGTGGTGGCCCAGATAAGCCCCGCCCTACATAATTGATCACATGATGCAGTGCAACACACTATTTGAATGGGAATGCCCATCAACTTTGTGGGGCTCCGGCCCTCTCAAATCTTTTATTGGGGGGGGGAGCCCTCATGGCCCCTAGGAGTTGGCTCCTATGGTACCAGTATCCAAATCCCTAAATGACTCATAACACAGCCTCCTCAGTGAAGGGTATCAGCCTCTCTCATTATTAACTTTTAGGAGATATTTAAAAGCATTCCATTTAGCTGGGCATTTGATGACTGAAAGTCCTGTTCCTGACCAACCTTAAAATACTCACTTTGGGAGTATGTGACTGCTTTTTGGTGTCTTTCAGAGAGTTGCCTTAATTGCTTTTAGAAGCCCTTGTACATAATAAGAGCCTTGGGGGATCTGAACATCTAGTCTAGCATCTACCATAGGTAAAAAGGTATAAAAAAGTAAAATCAAAGGCGACTATGGGGTTGTGGTGCTCATTTTGCTTTCAGGCCGAGGGAGCCGGCGTTTATCCACAGACAGCTTTCTGGGTCATGTGGCCAGCATGACTAAACCACTTCTGGCACAACAGAATACCGTGATGGAAACCAGAGTGCACGGAAACGCTGTTTACCTTCCCACAACAGCGGTACCTATTTACCTACTTGCACTGGTGTGCTTTCGAAGTGCTAGGTTGGCCGAAGCTGGGATAGAGCAACAGGAGCTCACCCTGTTGTGAGGATTCGAACCACTGACCTTCTGATCAGGAACCCCAAGAGGCTCAATGGTTTAGACCACAGCGCCACCCACATCCCTCTAGCTTCATTCTGGTGAACCAGGTGCCCATTGGGATGTCCACGAGCTGAACCTGAGCTCTACAGCACTCTTCTCACTAGTGATTCTCAGCAATTGGTATTAAGAGGTTGCCTCCCCTATCAAATTGGCAGCCCACTGTGCCTGCACTTATTTTCCTTAAGGAGAAACACCTCTGGGAGCTAAACTCATGAGTTCCCAGTGTAATGTGTAGTTTGGTCTTAAGTGCCAAGAAAACATGCCTCGTTTATCTTACGTGGTGTGTTATGACACAGTATTTTCAGAGTGGCTTTCATCTCACTGACAGGGAGGGAAGGAATTAGGAGTGGGTTTTGTTGATTTTTTCCAGACAGGGGTGTGCTCTCATTCTTTGTTGTATGACTTCTGGATTTGGCCCATAACAGCAATTACCTAAACAGCCAGTCATCAGTTTCAAATTATTCTGTTTGTATTGATGTACATCCTCCGTTGCAAAACAGTGTTGAGAAAAACTAATATGTAGTAAGATTGAGGTATGGTCGGGTTTGGTTTCATATCAAGAACAGGCTGGGGCAGCCTTGATGCCATGGTTGTTTAGAGTGTTGTAGGGCTTTCCAAGGTTGTGAAATACATGTGTGAGTCTCATTAGCTGAAAAGAATACCAGATGGTTTCACACGGTCTACCTCAACTCATGAGAAAATCATAGAATAAAGCCCAAGTGAAGGAGGAACAAACATCTTTCTGAGGCTAGTCCTGGTAGTCTTGACCTGGTTCCCCAAGCAGCAAAGCATTCTCTGGGATACCCTTATATAGTGTATGTTTCCTTGTTACAAGAATAAAATATTGAGGCTTGTTCACATGTTGTGCCAAAAAACCTCTCTTTGGTGCTTGGTCAGAGCCAACAGCAATTGGGTTTTCCATAGATACAGTGGTGCCCCGCAAGACGAATGCCTCGCAAGACGGAAAACCCGCTAGACGAAAGGGTTTTCTGTTTTGGAGGTGCTTCGCAAAACGAATTTCCTATGGGCTTGCTTCGCAAGACGAAAATGTATTGCGAGTTCCTGCAGGGTTCCCCCCCTTTTTCCCAAGCCGCTAAGCCGCTTAACAGCTGATCCGCTAAGCCGCTAAGCCGCTTAACAGCTGATTGCTAAGCCGCTTATCAGCTGATCCGCTAAGCCGCTTAACAGCTGATCCGCTAAGCCGCTAAGCCGCTTATCAGCTGATCCGCTAAGCCCGCTAAGCCGCTAATAGCGCTAATCCGCTAAGCCGCTAATGGGCTTGCTTCGCAAGACGAAAAAACCGCAAGACGAAGAGACTCGCGGAACGGATTCTTTTCGTCTTGCGAGGCACCACTGTATTCTGATGTAAAGCTAAATAGCAGGTTTTCCCTAGGAAAGGAGTGGGGGAAGGGACAAGCCACTTAGACCCATGCTTTTTAGCCACGGGACCAGCACTTCCACTCATAATAGCATCCTCCCTGTCCACAGGGTACAGAACCGTCTTTCTCTCATAATACAGTTGTCTTACATGTATTCAGTAGGAATGGGTAACCTGTGACCTCCTGGTATTGCTAGATTCAAGCTCTCATCAGGCTAGTGAGAATGGTCAGTAGTCAAGGCTGATGGGAGTTGTAGTCAACAACATCAGGGGATCATCCAGATTACCTATTTATTGAGCATTCAACCAGATTTGCTCAGAGGTTTGCACAGAGGTTAGACTATATCTAGTCTTTTTTGAGCATTTGTTCTGATTTGTCTGAGGTAATAAGACGACGAGCATTCATTCTGATTTGTTTCTGTGGAAGTTACACCGTTTCCTGTTAGTCCATCATTATACCACACTTTTTAGTGTATTTCCCCATAACTTTTCTAACTGCAAAAAGTCCATTTGTTTTCTTAAAAGGCAGATTTGTTGTGACAGAGTGCTTTAATCCACTTTTAATTGCACAAACCTAAATTTCCGGTGTGCGATTTAATCCCTCACAAAATTCTGGAGATGACCCTGAAGGCCCTCAGGTTGCCCACACCTGTATTCAAGTCTTACACAACTGCAGAACAGAAATAACAACATGAAACCTTCTTTTAAAAATCTCACCTCCATACAGAGAGCAGAAGACCAGGTCACTTTCAGCCCTGCACTTAAACAACAACAACAACAACAAAAACTAACAAGCTTTGTTATCCCTTAAGATTGAAATATGTCGTGTTGGTTTTCGATGCTCAGAGTTTGAGAACTGTAAGTTGAAAAACTAATCAAAACATTATTGGAGCCATAATGCATGATAAAAGTGAGTCTTGGGATAACTGAGCACTGGTAGCTTGTTCTATAACGGGGAGGAAAACCCACCATAGATTGGCACAAGTCCTGCTCCAAATCTAAAAAAGAAAGTCACAAGAAGAATATTTATACTTCTGAATGCTTAGAGGTTGGCTGCCAACACTCTATACATTGGAAGCATGCAGCATCTCGCAAAGAATTCTGGGAACAGTATATTATGAAGGTTCCTGGAATTATAGACCTTTGAGAGTGAAAAACTACAGTTTCCAGGATTCTTTGGGAAGTCATGTGCATAAAATGTATGCAATACACGAAGTGTGTGAGGAACTGAGTGCTTTGCAGAGTATTTATTCCACATCAGAGACCTTTTCAAAGAAGGGTCTAGGTAATAAAACGAGGCAGCATAATAAAACAAGGCAAGGCCCAGTTTAGATAATACCTTCCACCTATGTTGTAAGATGAAACCTCTTCCCTGGGATCCCCATTTCAATCCTGTGACCACACACACTGGCCTAAACAAGTGCATTTCTCATGCCAGAACTAACCGCCTCAGGCTGTGCAAAGCTGGCATGTGGATGCTCCATGTGCTTAGACAGGTATTTGTGGTGTGGGCAATTCAATGTGACTCCACGCCACATGGCATGAGGACGAGACTTTGGGAGGTAACCTGCTAGGGTTGCCATACGTCTGGGAATTCCTGGATATGTCCTCTTCTGGGGGTCCTACCTGCCCATCCAGGGAAAATTTTACATTTTAAAGCAAATGGATTTTGGTAGTAGTAGTAGTAGTAGTAATAATAATAATAATAATAATAATAATAATAATAATAATAATAATTTGTGTGCAGGTAACCCTGGCTCTAGCTCTGGCTCTGGTTCCAGTGTGGGTGGATCTGGCTTAGAAATGGTGAAGGGCGCCTAGAAAAGCTAAACAACTTTTTGTGTCTGGATTTTTACCTCTTGAAATATGGCAACCCTACTGCAGGCAGGCAGTAGTGTTTAACTTGGTCCTTAGTCTAAATTGGTGAACAGCTGAGGCTTGGTTTTTCCAGATCTCCATGCCCCTGCCAGGCATGAATGCAATTCAAATAATAATAATAATAATAATAATAATAATAATAATAATAATAATAATACAACCAATGACATTTCCCCAGCTTGGAACATGAAAAATCTGCGGACAATATGCTAAAAGGCAAATTATGCTAAAACGCAATATGCTAAAACGCAAATTATGACTAAAACAATGCTCATCATTCATTTCCTCTCTGGGGGGAAATTTCCTCTGCGGCTGTGGCTTGAAATCAAAAGCACCAAATTCAGGATACAGCTGCAGACCTTCCTAGTGTCCCCACTAGGAACCATTTTCCACAACCAGTTCCAGTTTTACTGAAGCCATCCCATTTTCTGATTTGATCCCGGAATGTCCCGCTTTCCCTCAGGACACCCCTATTTGCATTGGAGAAATGTTGGAGGGTCTGCAGCTGCAAAAGAAGAAGCAGGAATGGTATGCAATCTCCAATGGTGCTATCTTGCTTGCTCAGAAGACTTTTGCTTGAACAATAGAACTTCTCCTTCCTCTCCTCTGCAGCCCCCAAGCACCCTTGAAATCTGTTCCAGAAGGTTGGGAGGCCTCTGGAGAAGATTTTGAGCATGCATGGGGTAAGGAAGGAGACATTCTGTTGCAGAAGCAGAACTCTGCTCATGCAGCCCTGGAATGGAATTTCACTCCTCATGCTTCCTCATATGACATCAGGTCCAAATGGCCTGTGCAGGGCTGACCACTTTTTAATCCAACCCCCAGCCACATCTAGGCAGGATCTACACTGACTGGTAGGTTTCAGACAAGAGTCTTTCCCAGCCGTCTCTGGAGGCTGAACGTGGCACTTTCTGCATCATGCAAAACATGAACTGTGCCACTTAGCTATGGCCCTTCCTCAGTTGCTGTGCACTGAACCCACTAGTACACACATGCCATCTCTAAGTCCGCTTTGTGGGATGTGATACATAAGTAGCAGTCAAGTACAACATTCCTTGTTTTCCTAGAGTGGACATGCAGGGGAATGTTTGGCCCAGCCAGTCGAAATTTCCTGTTTCCTCCTAGGCTGAGACATATTTCCTTTAGCATGTGACTAGAGGTGGGCGTAACCTTACCTGCCCACGTAACAAAAGGGCAAGGCACGCAGCACACTTCCTTCTTTTCAACCTTCTTTTTGACCCCTCTCCACCTTCCTTTTGTCGTGTGAACTGCATTGACTGCCTGTCTGCAGTCACTGGGATTATCCCTCCATATGGGGTAGATCCAAATGTTTATACTTTGTAACTAAGTCTGCCTTCAGGGATCCAACTGTGAACTGATGATGTGAGTAAACTTATTTTATATACTTTACACAAGAATGTGGTGTGTTTATTCTTTTAAGAGGGGTATAAAGGGGATTTTACTGTACCAGGAATCTAATAATAAGAGGCTTAAACAAGCCTGCAACCAGCTATCTGCTGTGCATTTAAAAGGGGAATGTAAAACTCTGCTAAGTTATAGAACTTGCTAGCGCAAGTTAGGAAGGATATTAATAAACAATACATCCTCTTCTGCCTCCCTGAACTTTCCCACATGCTTGCCCACTATTGGGCAGGCAGTGTTGCAGCATGGCACTGTGCCCCCTGCACAATCCACCGGGTGTTGGGGGCTGGCCGGATCATAGCAGGATCTCTTCAAGGACAGGGCCAACTGTGCCAGCTGGCGTCACTTGGGTCCACGCCCAGGGAGTCAATTGAAGGGCCTGCCCAGGCCTCTTCACCCAGTCTTGGATGGAGGGGAGGTTGTAGCCTCTGCCTGCCCCTCCACAGAAAAGGGGTCTGTGAGGAGCTGCTTCTGTCTGGATGTTCAGGCGGGGCCTAGGGCCATCACACTCCTCAAATGGGGACCCATCGGGGGTACCCCTATTTGATGTAAGTCATAGACCCTCCCCCCACTGGTTGGGTTGACCCTAGAATACACTCTCAGCAGACAGAGCTAAAATGGTAAAATTTTAAAATCCGAAACTTTCACAGCTGTAATCAAAAAAGTTGTGGCCTATTTGACCCATTCTTCATTTACACTCATCCTATCTGGTTATTTTAGTATACCAGGTGCGAAGGGGTCAGGGGCCTTGGCGCGCAATAAACAAACCAAAGATAGAGAACCAAGTCAAGGGATATTTTCCTATGTCCCATTTTTTAATAGCCTCTGAAGTCAGTGATCTTCTAGACCTCTTTAAACATCACTTTACAAGCATAACACTCAATTATAACTTCATTGAAATACCTTCAGATAAGGAAAATAAAGATGCTTTGAGTCTCATTGGAGGGGAAAGTGAAGCAGAAATGTTACTTCTGAGAGATCTTCCTTTTTGCTGATGAAAACATAGTGTGGTATCACTTTCCTTCCCCAAAAAATGTCCGAGAGGGACTGATCCAATGGTCCTCTGAAGGACTTTTCAGGTTGCTAAGTGCCATGCAATATTTTCTCTGTTGCAGAAATGGCAACAATATGGACAGTATGCTTTTCATTAAACCCAAAGGTAAAGAATAAAACAAATTTCCATGAGGCGAGTACAGACTGTGTGTCTCCTCTGTAACTGGATGCAAACGCCCCGAGAACAATGTGCCTGCTGTCTGTAGGCACGAAGTCCTCTGAGTGAAATTGCAGAAAACAGATCATGGTATCAGAGCTGCATGGGGCACTTAAACAAATGGCTTTATTCAGCTAGGGTTCTCTCACCCTGCTCCCCCCTTCCAGGTTTGTGCTCCTTGCAAATGCAAGGCCGCTCTTTCAAACACCCCTTCTTTCCCAGAGTAATCATTTGAAGACTTTCGTGTGGTATCAAACAAACAAAGGAGGAAGGATGTGTCAGGAAGCAACAAAGAGGTGCACTTGGCTCCAATGAGTGTGACAGAATGGCTCAAAAGACATTGCAATACAGTCATACTGCCAGTTCTGCATTCAGTGGTTCTAGAGAATCAGAGACAGCGGGCAACAAGCTATCATGTACAGGTGAACTTCCTTTCAACAGTGCACTCAAGGTTACAGGTTTCAAAAATTGTAGAACTTTGCCACACTGCAACTAGCTAACCAGAAGATTTGGTCTTTATGAAGACCAGAATTAGCACAGACCACACTGTGCGGCCATTCAGTTTTCGTTTATGTGGTGCAGTGGCGAATAATGGTAGAGAGCAGTGCTCTCCACGACCAGGTTTCAAGTTTTCACCCAAGTGGGGAACCTGTCTGGGTTGTTATACTGTTTCTGGATGTAGGTGAGTGGCTTTTATCTGTAGACATAAAGTGGATTTGTATACATAAATGGGGGCAGGGAGCTGATTTGATAGCAGACAGTATAGGGGAAAAAAATAACATTACAGTGGACCCTCCAGATATGAACTTAATTCGTTCCGGGGGTCTGTTCACACCCCGAAAATTACGTAAATAGAGGCGCGCTTCTGCACACACGTGTGGCATGATTGAGCGCTTCTGCGCATGCGTGCAGCGCGATTGAGTGCTTCTGCACATGCGTGCGTGGCGAAACCCGGAAATATACACTTCCGGGTTTGCTGTGGCCATAACCCAAAGAGTCCATATCCAGAAGGATACGTAAGTAGAGGTACGACTGTACAAACTTTCTTCTAGTCATGAAGTTGTAGAAGTCTAGATTCGCAGCTTTTTATAAAGAAAATAAAAGAAAAAAGTTCCAGCCCACCCCTTTTACAGATTGTTAGTGTACTCCAATAGACATTCTCCATTGCCCATGTTTGGTTAAAGAGTCCAAGTTTCTAAGAATTCTCCCACATTCCAGACTTATTGCTTCGCATTCAAGTGCCAAGCAGTTGAGTACACAAGGCCACTCACAGCAAGTCATTTGTCTCTGTTTTCATCGTTGCTTTCTCAAAAGAACCACAAAGACAACACTTAAATCATTAGTGCGTGTTTGGCTTTTTCCTATCAGGGAGTTGAAATACTGGGAACCAAAAGGAAAGATCCATCTTTGGGAGAAGTTGATGAGGGGAAACAAGAGCTGGAACCACAGCCCAAATGTTTATATGGTGATTTAGTATGATGCTAGACATGAACGTATTCCAAAAATGAGCATTTGGAGTCTTCTCTACTTTTGCCTTGGTCCAACAATTAGTTCTGGGAGTACTCCTCCATCCAGAATGGTTTCTTTATCAGTTTCATGGAAGGGAGCTGATCTGGCCAGGTTCAGGTCCTTTCAACTGATGCGCACAAAGCAATCTATTTCAGAAATAGAAAGGAATGCTTGGTGTGGCGTGTCTTCAAAGCTACTTTGTTCTCTACCCCAGATGCTTTGCTGTCTTTGACTTTGGGTCCCCGGAAGTTGTTGGACTATGATTCCCACAATCCCTCACCACATGCTGGCTGGGGATGGTGGGAGTTGAAGTCAAGCAACACTTGAAGACCCAAGGTTGAAGAACATGGACCTAGCTTAAACAAGGATGCTTGAAATTGGCTTCATAAACATGGCAAGGAGAGCAGCAGCACTTGGTTCACAATCTCAGATAAACATCAGTCAAGGAGCAGGCCTGGGTCACTGACATCAGAGGTGCTACAGCCATTGTGACACATTCACAAATGCAACCCTATGTCAAACTAGCATTAAGGGTCCCTGTGTTCAATAGGGCTCCCTCCAAAGTAAGTGTGTCCAGGATGGCAGCCTCAGTTACATGCATTCTATATATCCTCCAGACCTTCTGAGTGTCCCTATTTTCCAGGGACAGTCACAGATTTACAGAAGCTGTCTCGGTTTCTGATTCGATCCTAGAATGTCCCGCTTTTCCTTAGGAATCCCTATTTTCATCGGAGAAATGTTGGGGGGTATGGTAGGATGTCCCTATTTTCATCGGACAAATGTTGGAGGGTATGGAGTTATGAAAACTCCAAGCCAAGGAGAAGAGTAACTATACAACCTTTATGAGACATCTGAAGGCAACCCTGTAAAGGGAAGTTTTAACAAAATGTTTACTGTTTTATGATGTTTTTGGATATGTTTAAAACTGCCCAGAGTGGCTGGGGCAATCCAATCAGATGGGTGGAGAACAACAACAACAACAACAACAACAACAACAACAACAACAACTGAATAGGACATTCCTAGTTTCATTGGAGAAATGTTGAAGGGTATGATCCTCAAAGTGCAGATTTTGAACAGGAATAGTATTTGGCCTATTACGTATTACATAAAATATTCAGACCCTGCCTTTCCTCATATAGTTCAAGGTGGCCACATAACATATGATTCTAGGCCCACGGTCTCCAACAGGCAGGTCATGCCGGTTGTACTATAACTGGATTTCCCATAAACCATATGTGTTGACATCTACAAGTACCACATAATATTTGCCCTGTTTTTGCAAAAAAAGCAATTCCTCAGCATGGCAGCACCCAGCCTTTGGAACGCCCTGCTCATTAATATTTGACTGATGCCTTTGTTATACTACTTTTGCCATCTGCTAAAAACTGTTGTGCTCCAGCTAGCAGGCAAATAATTTCAGTGTGCAATTTCAATGTGCGATTTTAGCAGGCATCTTTGTTTTAAAATTGCTTTTTCATAAGTTAATTTTATTGTTTTTGACATTTGCTTTGATTGATACCATTGCTGGTTTTTTAGGTTGTCTTTTGTTAACCACTTAGAGGTTTTTTAGTTTGAGTAAGCAACGTGTATGAATTATGTCAAAAATTAGAGAGAGAGAGAGAATTTTTGACATAATAAATATGTTATGCATTACATAATGTGGGCCTTTCTTCCACCCATGAATATATTGATGGTTGGAAAGAAGGCCTGAAATTCATGGTACAATTTGGTCTTTGAAGGGCTGATATGATATTATCTAGCCATGGGCAACTTAAGATGGAAGGGAAATTCCTATTCAGAAGATAGTAAATGCAAGTTTGTACATGAAATAGGCTGATCAGTGTTCCTGTGCTTCTTAGATTTTGAGTTTAGAATGGCTATGAGCCATCTTTGTAATCACCACAATGGAAGGCAATTTAATGATTTTCAATATTTATTTGAGATTAGGAGTGTTGACGGATTTAGTGTTTTTTAGATTGATTAATCTTCTGCCTCTTAATGAATCAGTCAGTGAATCTCTATACAAAATTTATAGATATTTGAGTGTTACCTAATCCTTAAACCAGGGGCTTTTATAAGTTCATTAAGTACACGTGAGACTTTATAAAAGTAAACAAAGATTAGCAGTCATTTGTTTGGAAGGAAGTCGTTCTTCATTTTTATTCCTTATCACAGTTATGTAACATTCAAAATAACCTTGAAACATACGCAAAATATATTCTAGTGCTAAAAATTAAAAATTGCTTCATTGATTGAATTGCTCTTCCCTGATTCAAGGTTTGAGCCTAAACTGAAGTCTACAGATTGCCTTATTTCTCCACTCCATACAATATTAAACCCCACAGAAGATTTTTTAATATTATTATTATTATTGAAACAGTATTCCACAAATTCTAAATTTGGTGTAGTGTTGGGAAATGTATGAGCCTCCGATTGCCCAAGTAATATGGGACATTTCCAGAATTAAATCAACATTTGTAAGTCTTGTATGACTCATTAACAAATTAGTTTCACGGTTGACTTACATTTGTACATGTCAGGGTGTGAATTTTATATACAGATCAACAAGATGGGACAGATTGAGGTGTGAACATATTTATGTAAGGGATCTGTAGGTTTAGAAATAAAGAAAGCAGAATAGCCTCCCTATTGATGCCTTTTGATTTGCCTTGTTCTTTTCCACACTCTGATATCCAAGACGCTTTGAAGATGACAATTAGATATTGTGTATGAAGTAGAAGCCAAAGGCTTGTGACAGAGCAAGTCAGAAAGCTAAGGATATTTCAAAGCCTTAACTAAATATTGGCATATGCCATGTGCCAACCCTTCACTCACAGTTAGTGGAACACATGTATTTCTGTCCCCTGCTTCTCTCTTATTCTCTCGGCCAGACACCAAACAATGCACAAGCTGGCCAACAAGTGCCACATTTTCTCAAGCAAGATGAAGAAACCACCCCAGTTGTGGACTCTCCAGTCGCCACTCTTTCGTCTACATCAGCTATTCCAGCCGAAGGAGGAGGGTTTCTTTGAACTTCTTTGAACTTGGAGCTGCAAACTAATTTGAACTTTGAACTCATTCAAACTTGGAGCTTCAAACTAATTCGAACTTGGAGCTTCGAACCCTTGGCCCACTTAAGTCCCCTTAGCCCACTTAAGTCCCTCTAGCCCACTTAAGTCTCATTAGGCTACTTAGGTCCCCCTAGCAAACTTAGCTCACTTACATCCACATTAGCCCACTTAAATTCACTTTAGCCCCCTTACGTCACCTTAGACCACTTAAGGGACATAAGGGGGACTTAAGATGGCTAATGGGACTTAATTGCTTAAGGGGACCATAGGGGGCAGACTTCAACATTTCACTCCAGAATGGTGCCAAACAACAACAGATGGGTGATCAACACAGTTTCTTGCGGATACTCTCTGTTTTTTTCCAGAAGAGCAAGAAAGAGATTTATCACCCCTCCGTTCTCCAGGATAAAGGGAAAAACACTGGAATTATTGCTCAGCAACCCACCACCTAAGTGCTATAGAACTGCAAGGGGTTGAGATGCTGAGATGTAAACCACAAGAGGGGAAAGGGTTTATTGTCCCTTCCACAAAATTTTACTGTTCAGGATCCCACCATTGCTACCAAGTTCCCAAGAGTGTGACATACATATAAACAACATAACCTCTCATTTGGCCCTTATGCATAAATCTGTTTCTCTGCTTACTTTACCAGGCTGGTAAATCTTACTGCCATCCCAAGTACAGACAAAAGGGCTAAGCCTGTCAAAATGTTTTGTTCCAGCTATTTGCCAAACAAACTTAATATTCCAGTATTTCAAGCGTCTGAATAGTTTTCCATTCTGCTCCTGTTTGTCCTTGCTGTTGCAATTGCTTGAAATCTGGAATGGCTATGAGTTTGAAGTTACAGAGGGAGCCCTCAGAGAAAGACTCTTATCTGTTGCTTCGGGTGTATTTCAAGTAAGTGTGTCCTTTTGAACTTTGGCTCTGATGTTCTTGAGTCAGGACTAGGTTCAAGCTGTTTGGCCACATCCCCATTAGATTTCACTGCATTATTCAAGCAGAGCATCCCAATATCCCTTTCGAAGTCATGAAGATGCTGTAGTAAGGTGAAGAAACTCTTGGAGATGGTATGCTCCTTCGCCAATACTGATCCAGTTTCAGTTGTCCGTGCAGTTGGGTCGCCGTGACTTATCAAGGGTCTCCAAAAGTGAAACCAGAAATGATGCTAAACAACATTGCTAGAAGTTGCATCTTTGATTCTGTAATTTTGTTGTTGTTTAGTCATTTAGTTGTGTCCGACTCTTCGTGACCCCCTGGACCAGAGCACGCCAGGCACCTCTGTCCTCCACTACCTCCCGCAGTTTGGTCAAACTCATGCTGGTAACCTCGAAAACACTATCCAACCATCTCGTCCTCTGTCATCCCCTTCTCCTTGTGCCATCCATCTTTCCCAACATCAGGGTTTTTTCCAGGGAGTCTTCTCTTCTCATGAGGTGGCCAAAGTATTGGAGCCTCAGCTTCAGGGTCTGTCCTTCCAGTGAGCACTCAGGGCTGATTTCCTTCAGAATGGATAAGTTTGATCTTGCAGTCCATGGGACTGTAATACAGTAGTCAATAGCCACTGCTATTTTCATTAGGCTCATAAGCATACAGGGAAGGAATCAGTGGCATGCAGTCAGTGGACTGGGGGACCAGGCTAGTCCCCTAAATGTTCCCCTCTGCCTCCTTTCCAAAGGCTGGGAAGCTTCTGCCCAGCTTAGGGAGGTGCAATGCTCACCTGTGCAACATCCCCCAATTGCCCTTGCAAGCTCTTGTCTCTGGCCCTGACTGTTCCCCTATGAAAAAAATAATCTTTTTTTTTTAAAATCATTTTTATTTGATTTTACAAATGTAAATTGGTCACAATACCAAATATATATCCCTAAAATGAGATTTCTCTGAATATCGAGACTTCCCCCATCCCCTCCTTGGGTCCTGTTGTCAACCTTTCTGTTATGTACTGAGCTGAATTGGATCCAAATGGCAGCAGTCTGATTGGTCCTAGAACAATAGGATTCAGAATGCAGCAGTCTGATTGGTCCACAGGAGCCACCCAATCCAGCTCCAGGTGGAAGGGAATCCGCAACCTGATTGGCCTACAGGAGAATCCCAGAATTAGCCAATCACGTGGGGCCCATTGTGTAAATAATGTATATAAGGCAGACATTCTGGGGGAACTTCCATTCCTCCTTACCTCTATGAGCTGAATAAAGAGCATGAAATCCACTCTCAACTCTGAGTATATTTCACTTTCCAACTGCATATTATTGCATAGTCTATATTTTGTATCTATCCATATTGTCCATAGTACTTGTTACATTGCAAGTGGGAGCAAAATCCTGCTAATGTTTTTATCTGCTTACAGTGGTCTCCTAAATGAATTGTAAACTCTCCCCATTCTTTCTTGAATTTCATGTCTTCTTGGTCTCTGAGTTTCCCAGTCAGTTTTGCCATTTCAGCATAGTCTAACAGCTTAGTTTGCCATTCCTCTCTTTCTTCTTTCCATCTCTGGGTTAGTAGCATCCATGCAGCTGCTGTCGCGTACATAAAGAGTATTTTCTGTTCCTATGAAAGATTTCACCTCACACCACTGGAAGGGATTAACCCTTTCTTCCACATTGCAGGAAGATCCATAATGAAAATGGCTTTCCCTTGCATCTGATATTATCCCTAGGAGGGAAGCTCTTCTCAGTTCTAATAAGATCTCCCTCTCCCCAGGGTTCATAGCAGCCACAAAGGTGAGGAAATTTTCGCTGGGACTGTGGCAGGCAGAAAGGACAGGGTTGAACCCCATTCTCTATGCTCCACAGTTCTTGTGAATGCCACCCCTGTGACTGTTATATTTTAACAATCAAATCAGACACAACTTCAAGCGACTCAGCAGATGTCACATCTACTATGTGTAATTAATCTATAGATAAAACCAGAAGCTTAATTCCAAAATGCTGCTGCGTCATCTACCCAGAGAGGCGTATCTCTGCATCACCCATGCCCCAAAGCCAGAAGATGTGTATCTGACCTGCCTCCCACCAATCTCAAAGCAGTAGTAATATTTGGCCAGAGGTTACAGATAACCACCTATTCCTATGGCTACAATCACTGTGCAACAGGTTTTAAGTGGCTTCAGGCATGAGCGGTTGCCTGTTTTCCCCAATACATTTTCACCACAATGTATCTATCAGAATGGCACACTGTATCAATGCATCTATCAGGATGTACAGTGGAACCTCGTGTTACGGATGGGATCCATTCCAGAGGCCCATCCGTAACACGGAACTGACGTAAGCCAAAGCGCCACATCTGCGCATGCGCACCGCACAATTTAGCACTTCTACACATGTGGCGAAACCTGGAAGTAACCCGTTCCGGTACTTCTGGGATGCCGCGGGACGTAACACGAAAATACGTAACCTGAAGTGGACAAAACATGAAGTGTGACTGTATAGAGCAGCCAAATTTCTTCTTCTTCTTCTTCTTCTTCTTCTTCTTCTTCTTCTTCTTCTTCTTCTTCTTCTTCTTCTTCTTCTTCTTCCATAGATCTCAGGGATGCTTAAAAACAGGAAATTACTTTGCCCTTTTCTCCTCTGTGCTAAAAATAACTGCATTTTTGAAAGGCATGTGATATTAGAGAAAGAGTCCTTTCCCCTATTTATAAGTGTGGCTTAAAAAAAAAAAGTTTCACTGTTATTGCTTCCTAACTCCAGTTTTTATTATATTACAATATTTTATTTAATTAAACACATATAAAAAAGGAATAACAATATCCCTTCTTACAGATTCAGTTAGGTAGCTGGGTTGGTCTGACACAGTCAAAATATATAATTTTTTTTTTTTTTAAATTCCAGTAGCACCTTAGAGATCAACTAAGTTTGTTCTTGGTATAAGCTTTCGTGTGCATGCACACTTCCTCAGATACACTGCAACAGAAGTCACCAGACCCTTATATATAGTGAGAGGGTGGGGGTGGGGTTTTTCTCAGGAGGGTAGTAGGAGATGGGTGATTGACTCAATGGGTATGGTAAACCTGTTGACGACTGTTAACGACTGCAATTAGTCCTACAGGAAAAAGCAAGGGATAGTATGCAGATGATTAGCATATGTAATGAGACAGGAATCCAATATCTCTATTAAGACCAGGTCTCTCCATAGTTTTCAGTTTAATGATAAGTTGTAATTCAGCAACTTCTCTTTCAAGTCTGTTTCTGAAATTCTTTTGTAATAAGACAGTTGCTTTGAGATCCTGTATTGAATGTCCTGGGAGACTGAAGTGTTGTCCTACTGGCTTCTCTTTCTTGTGATTCCTGATGTCAGATTTATGTCCATTTATCCTTTGGTGTAGGGATGCGGGTGGCACTGTGGGTTAAACCACAGAGCCTAGGACTTGCCGAACAGAAGGTCGGCGGTTCAAATCCCCATGACGGGGTGAGCTCCCGTTGCTCGGTCCCTGCTCCTGCCAACCTAGCAGTTCGAAAGCACGTCAAAGTGCAAGTAGATAAATAGGTACCGCTCCGGCAGGAAGATAAATTGCATTTCCGTGCGTTGCTCTGGTTCGCCAGAAGCGGCTTAGTCATGCTGGCCACATGACCCGGAAGCTGTATGCTGGCTCCCTTGGCCAATAAAGCGAGATTAGCGTCGCAACCCCAGAGTCGGTCACGACTGGACCTAATGGTCAGGGGTCCCTTTACCTTTACCTTTTTATCCTTTGGCGTAGGGTTTGGCCTGTTTGTCCAATATAGAGAGCTGAAGGGCACTGCTGGCATTTCATGGCATACACGCCAAAGGATAGATGGACATAAATTCATATATATATAAATGAATGGTACTTAGGGTAGAGATGCAGAAACTATACAGTGGTGCCCCGCAAGACGAATGCCTCGCAAGACGAAAAACTCGCTAGACGAAAGGGTTTTCCGTTTTTTGAGTCGTTCCGCAAGACGAATTTCCCTATGGGCTTGCTTCGCAAGACGAAACGTCTTGCGAGTTCTTGCGAGTTTGTTTCCTTTTTCTTAAAGCCGCTAATAGCCGCTAAGCCGCTAATAGCCGTGCTTCGCAAGACAAAAAAACCGCAAGACGAAGAGACTCGCGGAACGGATTAATTTCGTCTTGCGAGGCACCACTGTATCTATATCAAACCCATGGTGAGTTTTTTCTTCCCTAATAAGTTTTTTTCTTTTTTCTTTTTAATTAAGAGATCACAAATATTGATTGGCGGAATGTTAATTGGCTGCAAGCAGCACTCTCTGCTTAGATGTGAAATCCGCCCGAAGTACACATGGGAAGTTTGTCTCTGTTTCTTCCATTTCAGTCTTTAGTAGCAGCCTCTACTGAATGACTGTGAGGATTGTCTGTCTCTGAGCCTTTCAAAAAGCAAAGCATTCACTGAGATGCTTTTTCTTTGCTAAAAGACGTTCTCAGCTTCAAGGATGGCCACCAGCCAGAGAAGCAATTTCCTCTTTTACCCTTGCCTTCTTTTCCATCCACCCTTTTTTTTCCTTGAAAAAAAGGGTGTTGTTTTTTTTTTTAGGAAAAAAAAATCACTAGCTTATATCAGGAAGCAATAAAGCCCAAAGATGGTATAACGTTTACTCCTTTTATGCAATTAATGGAAGAAATTGTATCCTGTAAGAAAAGTGAGAGGGCAAAGCAATTAAAAATGCCCAGAGGGGATGGAGCATGAGCCTATGTTATTGCCAAATAAATTAGGATGGGAATTTGAAAGAAAAGACAACAACAAGCAGGCTTCATCCATAAATACTTTAGCTTTCATTGTTTGGTGTTACAGAAGCCCAGATTATTACGCAACAAGATGTATTCAACCTTAATTGTGAGGGCATAAATTCTCATGCAGTGACTCTCTCTCTCACATGGCTCTGAGGTAATAACTGGAGGGAAGTGTGTGTGGGGAAGGGGATGAGATGCAAAATATCTGCATATTCAATTTATAGCAGCCTTCTTGTATTTATTGGCATGGTAACAGATAAGGTTGAGGTGCCTTGGATGCAGATCTGGCTGGAGAACTTACTTTAACTGAGCTCCCCACCAATACTTAAGCCAGTTTGTATCCAAACAGAATCAAGCTGTTCCCAAACGCTACGCACACCAAATTAAATAATTTGCAAACTGTCTTCACTGGCATTTTAAAATGCCTTTGGACATTTTAATTGTGTGTGTGTGGTGTTTTTTTAAAGACAGCCTAGTAAAAAGAACAACTCATCCGGTTTCTATAAACTCTCCACACTCGGAAACACCCGGAAACCCATTTCAGAAGCAATAAATATTGCATCTCCTTGCGGTCGTTTTGAGAGTGAGCAGAGACATTTACCTCAATAAAGTCCTTAAAGGGTTTGAAAAGTTGATGTGCTTCAGATCAGACAAGGCCTTTGCTTTGATAGCTCTTGCAGTGGGAGGGTAGTGAAGCATCTATGTATTAGTGCCCAATCTGCCCTATAAAACTAAAGAAGTATCATATTGAATAACTATGGCTTTGCCCAAAGAATCATGGGAGATGTAGGCTTTTTGAAAAAGGTGCCAGGAGTGGTTAAGAGCTACAATTCCCAGAATTCCTTGGAGAGAGGGAATTCTAAAAACATGGCGCCCAGTGCAAGGCCAAAACTTTGTACATCCCAAATGGATCTTCTCAATTATGAACCTCCTCAATTTTGCACCCCCTCAGCTCAGCCCCATGTGGGGGGGGGGACCCACACTGCCCCCCCTCTCTCAAATCTATCTGCCTGACATTCCACGACCAAAGAAATGGGTTAGACCTGGTATAATCTGCATGCAGAGATTGCAAAACTGACGGGAATACTCAGAAACAAAGTGTTAAGTTGTGGCCGAACATATCAGACGACACAGCGATTCTTCCAAAGCAGCTCTTTATTTGTAAGCTGGAACAGAACTAACTGAGGAGCTCAGTCAGCCTGCTTATATAGGGCTCCAGAACAATGTAACTGTTGCCATTTTCTAAAACTATCCAATCACTGTCACTTTCGATCCTTCATTTGTATACAAACTATCCAATCACTGAACGTCACTTTCGATCCTTCATTTACATAACTATCTACAGTATCCCCCTGCTGGCCCAGGGTGAGAACTTCAGTACATAACACAAAGAGGACAATTTTTTTTTTGTTATAAAAGAATGGGAAAAGTTTTAACTTATCTAGGAGACCACTGTAAGTAAGCAGATGGAAACAAGAGCAGGTTTTTGACTCACTTGTAGTGTAAGAAACATTATGGATAACATGGTTCGATATTAAAACTGGAGTACAGACTAATATGCAGTTGTAGATGTTTAAAATAAGACTCCATGGATGGGATGGGGGGAAGTCGCGAGAGTCGGAGAATCTCCATATACAGTATGATTTTACTGATGTGTGTTTATTTCTGCTTTTTATTTGTAAAACTAATAAAATGTCTTGGAAACTAGACCAGGTATAAACTGGCTTCCTGTGATCATCACATGCCAAAGAAACAAAATTTAATACGGCACCTCAATAAGCAGGAGTTAGCTTGATTCTTTTTGTCTTCGGTCTTAACATGTATGTTAATATTTTAAACTCTTGTGGGATATGCTAATATACCACGATTTACATAGAACTGGGTAAAAATGACCATGTTTGTGGCAGCAAATATCATTCTAACCAGCTGAAGTTTCAAACACTTCTTGACTTTGGTTCTGTATGTATCGACCACTGTGCAAATAAAACATTTTTTTCCTTTCCCCCCCAGACATCTGCCTATTTCATGATTCAATGTAATTCATTTTTTTTTAAAAAAAAGAAATTAATTTTTAAACCAGCCAGCTGTAATGCATCTTCATATGAATTCACCTCAGATTACATTCCTGTTTTCTCCATTTATTTGGCTAATTTGGCTGTAATGTGACAGATCTTATCATGTTTCACAGACTTTGTTTTGACACCAAAAGGCTGTGCAAGCCTTTGCTTGCAAAATACGACATTCCATAAGCACCCTTTAAAGCCCTCGCCCAGTTTATTGGTTTAGTCATAAATATTTTTATGCCTCTCCTATGGATATTTATGGATTTCAATGAGTTCATACATAGACTTCACACGGTAGACCTTCCCCCCACCCCTAAACATACGAAGGAAATGAAGTAATTCTTTGATGTTCCCCGCTGTTTTTTGAATGCATTATTTTGGTATATGGAATCTAGAGCTGAGATTAATGTTCTCTAGCAAACATTTCTAGAGGAAAAGGGGAGTGAAGGGAATTTCCCAAAAGATCAACCCCAAATTCACCCTTTATTGTGCCAGCTTGCTTCTGTTTGCATCTGCAGTCTCTATGGCTGTCTCATAGGCATCATTTTCTGCTGTTTTTGGTTTTTTAAAGACTCTTCTCCTTATTAGTAACAGTGATAGCATTGTCAGATTATATATAGCAAGATCTCTCTTCAGGTGTGAACATTTGGATATTTGAGATCCATACCTTTTTAGAATTGTGTGAGGGAGAGTGGGAACGTTTTGACTGCTTAGCCCCCTCCCATCAATTCAAATTCAAAAATGTCAAAAGAAAATGGAAAGGCAAGGGGAATCAGCGAAATAGTGACAGAATCATGATGATATGATGTGAATCCTCAAAAAATGATACCTTGAAACAAACTGGATATTTTTGAAGCAAATAAATAAGAAGATGATTCTGGGTCTCCCCTCCCTTCTCCCCTTGGGATAATTTTGCTTTAAGCTCAGCCTGTTTTATTTAATCTGTTTCAAATTATTTCATTCAGCCATTGTTTGCCCTCTGTTCTTAAACTCTGAGTATCTTTTTTCATATGTGTGGCTTTTTCACATGCCCACTTGAGTCTGCGTCCAGCAATTTTAGTTCGTTTTATTATTTCTCAGCCAATCAGCTAGTCAGCTTTGTGGATTGCAATGATTTTTGTGTGCACAAACACTCGCTGTCGTAAGCAGCAAAGCATCACACAACACACCTGTTGTCATTTCCTCCTATAATTATACAGTGGTACCTCAGGTTAAGAACTTAATACGTTCTGGAGGTCCGTACTTAACCTGAAACTGTTCTTAACCTGAGGTACCACTTTAGCTAATGGGGCCTCCTGCTGCCGCCATGCCACTGCTGCACAATTTCTGTTCTCATCCTGAAGCAAAGTTCTAAACCCGAGGTACTATTTCTGGGTTAGCGGAGTCTGTAACCTGATGTCTGTAACGCCAGGTACCACTGTAATCCATATATTACCACACCTACTACAATTACACAATAACACCTTTATTGTTAACAATCCAGTATTCTGTCTAACCATGAGGCAAGCTGTGGTAACATGGAGGTGGGCTTTTTCTGGTGGCACCAAAGATCATAGAATTGTATTGTTGGAAGGGACCCTGAGGGTCATCTAGTCCAACCCCCTGCAAGGCAGGAATATGCAGCTGTCCCATATGGGGTTATCAGTGCCATACTCTAACCAACTGAGCTATCCATTGTTTGGAACACTCTCCTTGCCGAAATATGTGGTGCTCCATCAGTGTTGACATCCCGCCAACTCCTGAAGACACACCTGTTTAGGCACGCATTCCCCTGAACTGAACTTCTGATTTTATTGTTTTAACTCTCCCCCTCCCACTCTTTTAAGTGGCATACTTTTTAATTGCTTGTTTCATTGTACATTTTAATTAAGGATTCTCTTTAGTACCAATGGAATTATTATTGCGTATTTTGATTATGTGTAAATTTTACTGTCGTAAACGGCTTAGAAGCCATTTTGGCATATAAGTGGTATATACATTTAATGATGATGATGATGATGCAAACCACACGGGGCCCCCAGTGGCAGAGTTGGGGGGCAATTGCTGGTCCAGTCACTGGCTGAGGTGTATCAGCAACAATCAGATACATAAAGGCAAGGTGCACCACAGCCAATTTATTTGGTACCTGCGACAGGTAACCTCTCAAGCACCTTCAGCCTCCCTGGCAGAAAAAATACAGTACAGTGGTACCTCGGGTTACGTACGCTTCAGGTTACATATGCTTCAGGTTACAGACTCCGCTAACCCAGAAACAGTACCTCGGGTTAAGAACTTTGCTTCAGGATGAGAACAGAAATCGTGCTCCGGCGGTGTGGCAGCAGCAGGAGGCCCCATTAGCTAAAGTGGTGCTTCAGGTTAAGAACAGTTTCAGGTTAAGAACGGACCTCCAGAATGTATTAAGTGCTTAACCCGAGGTACCACTGTAATAATAAATTAAATTAAACACCTAACAATTTACTACCCTTTCAAGGTACGCTATAATCAGCTGCCTCGCTCTAATAAAAGCACCGGTCCTGGAAATGAGGTCTGTTTTTGTATTTGATCCAGAAAAAAATATGCTGTTTCTCTGGCGGGGTTGTCCATGTGTCACAATTCTTGCACGTCTGCTTTAGAAGGGACTATAGCAGCTGTAGAGAACCCTTGATTCCTGAACTGATATCTTACTCACCGATAATGTTAGCTGGAAGTTTCTTGAGTCCCTGAGATTGGCCTCAGGCTGGGGAAAAAGGTTTCTTGCCCCTGCCTCATGGTCTGGCCTCATTATTGTTTGCGAATGACAAATAATAGGGAAGATCAATAACATATTGGGAAATTGGCAGGTCTCGCCATGGGATGAGCAAAGAGCTATACACTAAGCAACGCTGACCTGAATCTGGTTCGTTGGGCCTATGAGCATCTACTGTACCTATCCACAAGATTTTGGCTGCCCTTTCTTTGCTCCTTGTCTCTGTTTCCCCTCGCAACATTTGGAAAGAAAACGACTTGTTTAGCTGTTCCAAGAGCAGCTGTTTGTCCTGAACGTGGGGACAGCTCTGGGAGTTCATGGCCATTTCTGAAATGTGAAGTGCCGCTGGAGAGCTCATCTTTCTCGGAAGCCCCTGGGCCTTCTCTCTGCAGCTACAATGCAACTCTGCTTCTTGAGGCCAATTGTAGTTGTGACTGTGTATAAAAGAACACGGTGTTTTGAGAGGAAGTGGAGGTATTTGAAATATAGGTAAAGGCAAAGGGACCCCTGACCATTAGGTCCAGTCATGGACGACTCTGGGGTTGCAGCGCTCATCTCGCTTTACTGGCCAAGGGAGCCGGCGTACAGCTTCCGGGTCATGTGGCCAGCATGACTAAGCCGCTTCTGGCAAAGCCAGAGCAGCACACGGAAACGCCGTTTACCTTCCCACCGGAGCAGTACCTATTTATCTGCTTGCACTTTGACGTGCTTTCGAACTGCTAGGTTGGCAGGAGCACGGACTGAGCAACAGGAGCTCTCCCTGTCACGGGGATTCAAACAGTCGACCTTCTGATCGCCACCCGCGTCTCATTTTAAATATATTCAGCTGCCAAATGTTGATGTTGACATGTGATGCCTTTGCTTGTGCATAGAAGTTGCTTGGATGTCAAGAGGTAGAAAACCAAACCCACTGTATGTGGATTTCAAGACAGGTGCTTGCTACTCACCTCTGCAAAGTAAGGATTATCACATAAAAAAAACTTCTGCAAATAAACGACAACAACAATTTTATTATTTATACCGTGCCCATCTGGCTGGGTTTCCCTAGCCGCTCTGGTCAGCTTCCAGTACGTATAAAACACAATAAAACATCAAACATTAAAAAACTTCCTGATACAGGGCTGCCTTCAGATGTCTTCTAAAAGTTATGTATTTCTTTATCTCCTTGACCTTTGATGGGAGGGCGTTCCACAAGGAGGGCGCCACTGCCGAGAAGGCCCTCTGCCTGGTTCCCATTGCCAGAATGGTTCAATCATCAACCCCAGTTTCCAGGGAACCCCGGAAATGGCAGCTCTGAGGGTGAAATAACGGTCTCTGAGCAACCCTCAGCACCCTTAGCAAACTACATTTCCCAGGAGTCTTTGGGGGGAAATCATGACTGTTTAAAGTGATATAATGCTGCTTTGAATGTATAATGTAGATGGGATCTTATACAGCTTTAAAAGGGTAGTAAATAAATCCAGGGATAAAAAGGCCATCAATGGCTAACAATAACAACAATTTATGACTTGTACCTTGGCCATCTGACTGGGTTGCTGCTCTAGGTGGCTTCCAACAGCATATAACAAAACACAGCAAAACGCCAGACATTAAAAACTTCGCGATACAGGGCTGCCTTCAGATGTCTATGGAAAGTCATAAAATTGTTTATCTCCTAGTTTATCTCCTAGCGATGATGGCTGTGTACCAAGATCAGAGGTAGTAGCCGCAGTGGGAGAAGGCTGTTGCCCTCATTTCCTGTTTGTGGGTTTCCTTGAGGGATCTAATTGGTCACTGTGGGAAACAGGATGTTGTGGTTGAAATGCCTTAGTTCTAATCCAGCTGGGCTACTCTTGGGTAAAGAGAAGATGCTTCCCATACAGAAGTTTGAACTTTCTTTCTTTTTTCCAGAGGGGCTGATCTGTTCGTGACATTCACAGCAAAATGATAGGCCAGTGTTATGGAGTGTTGGTTTGCGTATCTATACAGTTGTTTGGTCACCCTGAATACTGACCGAACACACACAGCTCCTCTTCTTCGATTCCATGGAAGAGGAGAACTTCAGAGGGGAACAGCTTGTAATGCACTTTGCATTCTGAACCAGGGAATTACAAACTTCATCTGCGTAAAAACATTGCCGGCTGCTAACTAACGTAGACGTATTTGCCAACCTGGTTTCATAGGGTGGCTAAATAAAATGGATGTCTTTAAAGATAAAGGTAAGGCAAAGGACCCCTGGATGGTTAAGTCCAGTGAAAGGCGAATGTGGGGTTGCGGCGCTCATCTTGCTTTCAGGCCGAGGGAGCCGGCGTTTGTCCACAGACAGCTTTCTGGGTCATGTGGCCAGCATGACTAAACCGCTTCTGGCACAATGGAACACCGTGACGAAGACCAGAGCATATGGAAACACTGTTTACCTTTCTGCTGCTGTGGTATCTATTTATCTACTTGCACTGGCATGCTTTCAAACTGCTAGGTTGGCAGGACCTGAGACAGAGCAATGGGAGCTCACCCCATTGCAGGGATTTGAACTGCCGACCTTCTGTCTGGCAAACCCAAGAGGCTCAGTGGTTTAGACCACAGAGCCAACCGCATCCTTGCACTCACCCAACTAAAGGTAAATGCTGCCATTCCAAATCTGGAAGCAAGTCTGGAAACAAAACACTCTTCTAATGTGTATTGCAATCCGCTGCATTTTGCCTTCTCCCTCACTTATTGTACACCCTAAGATATCCTCAGCATTCCTGCAGAAGTCCTTTGCTATTCATATATCTTGATTTCCTCAGCCAGTCAGATGTCTTCACTATTCCCAGTTTAGTTTCTGACTTATATGTTGCTTCTTTCTCTCTCTTGTCCCAGAGACCTCATCAGATGCGATGCAGCTGCAGGAATCTGAGACGCCCTCCGTGCAGAAGCTGAGAGTGTGACACTCCCACATGGCGCGTCTTAGGAGGGTGCTGCATCTGCAGGTCTTGAGCCAATTGTTCCTGCCAAGAGGATATGGGAATTTTATATTTCTGGGTGGAAAGTCCCATGGAAATTGGGACATCTGGTACTTTCACATTCCATCTTTAACTTATCACTGGATACTGTAATGCTCTTAAGTGTCAAAAAAGGGGCGATTCCCCCTCCTAAACATTCTGGAATACACAACAGATGTGGAATTCGTGGGTTGGGAGGTCCAGCAAATGTTTGATGCATGGGGTCAGGAGTTTCTTTCTTGTCCCCATGCTGAGGGACAATCGGAAGAAGCATTAGGGAGCACACTATGAGGCCTTGTGAAATGATTGACACCAACGTGAGTTTCTTATTTAAGAAGCAGGCAAGCTATGTTCATGAGGACCACTCAGATCCCTCCTAACTAGGAGCCCCAGCTTCCATTCATATTTAGGTGAGCTGCAACATATGAAACCACCTTCATGGAATTCCTGTCATGGAATTCTACTCAATATTGATCCAGACCAGATTCCGCCATATAGTTGGCAGAGTAAAAACTTAAACATGTTGCTTGTTTCCCAAAAAATAGACCAGAGGCAATTCATGTTTCATCCAGAGCTTTACTGCTACTGAAAGCAAATGAACATAATGGTCACAGATCCAATACATTCAGGATTGGCACTGTCCATAAGAAATCCAGTTGCAGCAGACTTAACTGCAACTTGCAATAACTTATAATAAGTATAAACCTTAACACTATATACAGAACACCACACCAGAAGGAAGAGAGATAGAAGGAGAAAGTGAAACCCAGGTTCCTTCTGGCCTTCCTTTTATAGTCAGCATGACTTTGACAGAAAGAGAAAGGAGAACCAGTTTAAACCAGCTGCACTTAGCTTCTCTGAAGGAATAACCCAAACATCATGAACCTTCTGCTTATTTCTTTCACACAGAGAAGCTTCCAGAACCCTCTTGAATTAATTAGAATAGGAAAGATCTCTACACATCAGATCAATACTTTCTGCACCAAGCTGACACAGAGCACCATGTCACCATGTTCCGATACTGTACGAGGGGCATTCATTAAAGATTTCCCCTGATGTACTTCCCATGGACTGAGACAAATGAAACTTGGCACAGTTATTATTCCATCTCTACATAGCTACCAGCAAGAGTCACACACTTCTCCCATCGCTTTATGCAGCTGTGGAGACCTCGTCTGTAGAAGTTGGCAGGTTGTGTCAGAAGCCACGACTTGACCTCAGAAATCAGCATTTTATTGTCTGGAAAAAGCTTGCTCTTCAAAAATAACTTCATGGTTGGAAAGAGGTGGAAGTCAGATGGTGTGAGGTCAGGAGAATAAGGGGGGGTGAGGAAGGATTTCATAGCTACAGGACTGTGCTTCCATCTGAGCAACATGCTAGTTGTAAATTGGGGCGTTATCCTGCAGGAGGCAGGCACCTTTGGTCAGCATACCATGCCTCTCGATTTTGATGGTCTTCCACAATTTCTACAGCAGTGAAGTGTAGTATGTCCTGGTAACTGTGGTACCCTTTGCCAGGAAATCCATCATCACTACTCCACACTGGTCCCAAAAGACCATGAGCATGACCTTGGTCACTGATGGTTGGACATGTGCCTTCTTTGGAGGTGGTGAGGCAGAGTGCTTCCATTGTTTGGACTGAGATTTAGTCTCTGGGTCATAATGATGGACCCATGTTTCCTCCTGAGTAATTAGTTTGGCAAAGAAGTCATCATGGTTTTCATAACACATGGCCAAAAGAGCCCGTGAGCATGTGACTTGTTCCTGCTTCTGGAAAGGCATGAGCAGCCGGGGAACCCACCATGTGGACACCTTTCCCATGTGCAAATGGTCATGGATGATTTTTTTCTACAGAGCCCACACTGATCTTGACATCTGCAGCTAGTTGGCAAACGGTTATGTGGCAATCCTCCAAAATGGTGGCCTCTACCTGCTGGATGGGGTCTTCATCAATGACGGACTGTGGTCGCCCAGGAATGGGAGCCATTCCACTGAAGTCCGACCACACTTGAACTGATGATGCTAGTGCTTGACTACATCATATGGTGGGGCACCTTCCCCATAAGTCCCTTTCATCTCATTGAACATCTCCCGTGGTGTGCGCCCTTTCAAGTACAGGAACCTGATGACTGCTCTGCTTCAACTGGTTCCATTATCAGATGTTACTCCATGTTAGCACCCATAGCAAAGAAACTGTTACGAGTTCAGAGGTACAAATTACCACGTTGCCTATGGAGAGATGTATCATTATACATGTGCAATTTCATCCTCCTACAATAACCGGAAGTGGGTCGGGGAAATCTTTAATGAGCGATCCTGGTAGAATACACTGACATCTTAAAGTCAAAGTCATTACTTGCAGTATGTCAGGAATAGCTTGTGTAGTGGAGCAGAGCCTCCTTGCAGCATAGTCCCTTCCACTTACCAGAATGGGGAAGGATGAGGCAAGGCGCTGCATGGACACGCTAGCAGAGTCAATCCTGCTGGTGTCCCTGTGTAGCCTGGACCTCATTGCTTTGTCTCTCCCCTTCTGGTAAGTGGCACTGATTCTGTTGTTGGGAGGTTACTGCTGCAGCTGTCGGATGGTCTACTCCAGTGGCTTAATGTCACAAGCCAGAGTCAGGCCAGCAATAAAAGGCCTGGCGTCAGTGACATCAACTCTTCATTCAAAGAAACCAAAACAGCTGAAGCCTAGTGATCGCAGTAACTCTTCCTGGTAGGTCTATCCCCAATGAGGCAGTTTTGGGATTTGAAGGTCCTTGCCTTCCCACCACAGTCCCTATTAACTTGGATCTGAGAGCCTTAAATATCTAGGGCCATGGCCTGGTGTAGCATGAGCTCTTAATTATGCCTTGATTTGTTTTGCAGGACATTGAGGTCACAATCAAAGTATCAAAGGAAGCTGAAATAATCCTTTGCCAATTTCTTGGCATTTTTAATGTCTGACTTATGCCTATTCATGCACTTTAATAGAGAACACTCCATTTGGCCTATGCAAACATAAACAGGATATTGTTGAAAGTAGTTGGCACTGAGCAATTAAGTATATGAGTCCTTGATAACCTTTCTCCTGTTATTTGTCCCCGTAAATAGAGTTACTCCAAAGGTGAAGGAATACGTTTGGCTCAGGGATGTGTTAGAGCTTTTGCTTTTGCTTTGCACAGTGGATCTGAGCATTTATTTATTTATTTATTTATTTATGGACTTCCACTGTAGTCAAATTTTTATTAAACTTTAAATTCTTAACATATATATTCCAGATTCTGAATTTTTACTACATTTCTCTCTCTTTCTCTTTTCAATTTTCTTTTTCTTTAATTTTTTGACAAAGTAATAATTATAAATAAATAAGAATAAAATTGTGCACTGCACCACCGAGACCATTCCCTTGTAACTATCCAACCCCACCAAATTTCAACACCTCTTGCAATGGTTTGACCACTTTCCTTTTTAACAATACAAATTCTACATTTCTCTTTAAACTTTCACTTCCTGCTTTTCCTTCCATGCTGTTCTTAACCCCATCCCATTCATTTACATACTGCATTCTAATAAACACTTCACCCAAGACATCTTTTCTATTTCATATATTAGCAATCTTATACCACTACTCATATTTCAAATCCTGCTTGCGATTTCATTTGATTATATATATATATATATAGATTTTTAGATTTTCCAAAAAGGGCTTCCATTCTGTGAACTGTCCATCATGTTCATTCCAGATTCCATGACTAATCCCCTTCCCCCTTAAAAGTCCTCCTCAAACGGAACCCCAACAAAATGGGCATAAAATAGGATATTCCCCACCTGTAAAAAAAGCTCAACAGCTTTGACCTGAACCCTTTCCCTAAAAAGGTAGATCACTGTCAGATTTTAATTCTGAAAGTAGATTGCAGTCCCTCGGGAGTTGGCCATCCCTAAATCCATTTTCCCCCTCCATTGGTGTTTTCTCTTCTTTCCTGTTCTGAGCATACAAGGTTCCGGCTGCTGCTGTTGCAGACATAAGAATCTGTGCTTTTACTAGAGTTCCTTCTGGTTAATGCAGCCCACAGACGCTCCCATGTCCAGGGAGCCCCTGAAATCTGAATGTTGGCCTTAATTAATACTGTCTTAAAGGTAAGCTCTTGTAAAATCTAGATATCAGAGCTGATGAAACAACAGTGCACTTGCCTCTCAATGAATTAATCATGACGCGTATTCTGAAAAGGATCTTAGAAAAATACCGGCAGAGCACTTAGGATAAACTTCTATTTCCTGTTATGATTGCACTACACAGAGGAAACACTTTGAGAGGGAGGGGCTTCTTTTATTTTTATCTTGCGTTGCCATATTCTCGTGCCCTATAGCTATGCCTCAAAACCAGCTTTTTCTGGTCGCCTTATCTGTTGCTTTCCCTACCTCTCTGTTTTGACCTTGCAGCGATAGCCAATATGAGGCATTGTAAAACCTAGGCTGGATCTACACTGACCTGTTTAACGTTATTACATATGCTGTTCTAAAATGTCACAGGGCATATTTGTTAATTAAATCGTGTTTTCTTTTACCTTGTTTCCCCCCATCAAATGTAAGTAATACCTGGCTCAAGAGTGCCAACTTGGTCCTGTAGCCATGGGTGCCTGGGACCATGGGTGCCATGTAGCGTGCATGGCCCTGGCACTGAAATTTGTGGGTGCCCAGTCCCTTCATGGGGATTTTTGTGAGTGCTCTGGCACCCAGGGCGCCAGGGAGTTGGCACCTATGGCCTGCTCACACCATTCCGCAAAATTCTGTTTTTCCCCTGCTGCTGATCGCTGGTTGCTCTGCTCTAACCCCTGGGGTCACATTTTTATTCTTCCTCTTGCCTTCCATGTCCTTTTCTTATCTACCCCCAACACCATTGGAGGTGGGGTTTGGAGTTTGAATGCAGTAAGAAAAAGGGTAAAAATGCTACATAGGGCCAAATGAGCAGAGTTTCATGAATATAGCAGCATAAACAATTAAAAATTAAGCTCTAGCACAGGGGCCATGCTAATCTTCTCTGTATCGTTCCAATTTTAGTATATGTGCTATGGAAAATTGGAAAAGTGGTATTATATCGACAAAAACAGAGTGGCTTGCCAAATTATTGGAGTATTATAATATATCCAAAACAATGGGAGAAATTGGAAGGATCTCAAAAGAGAAGATAGACAGGGACTGGAAGGTGTTTAAAGGATACTTGCAAAACCATATCGAAAAATCAGAACTCCTATTAGAATGAACAAGTTCCGTTTTAAATACTGAAATACTAAATAAGATGGATAACAATGTGTAACAGAAAAAGAAGCATGAAATTAGGTTAAAGGTGTGTGAAAGAAAGAAATAAAATTGGAAAGAAATTGCAATTGAGTAGATTGGAAGTCTAACACAAAGGTGGGGTGAGGAGTGGTGGATGGTGATGGGAAAATGAATTATTCATGGGATTGAGTGTAGGTATGTTTGAACACTTTTAAGGATTGTATGAAATGTATGTTTGTATGCTTGTATATTCGCAATATGTGTGCATTAATGCTGAATTATTTTAATAATAAAAACTTTTCAAAAAAAAATAAGTTCTAAAAAAGACAATGTAAAAACACACCATGAATGTAAAAAGTAGGGTGTCATGTGTCCATCTATCAAAACCTTTCCTTAACCCTTTCTTAACATTAAAAACCATGAGTGTAGATCTGCCCCTAGTTTCAAATCTCTGGCCAGGTTAGCCGTGAAGCTAACCTGGTGGTTTTGCATCAGTTGTGCTGAACCTCCCTTACGGAGCTGTTCTCATGAAGAAACCCCATTTATAATGTCCCAAGCTCATTGGAATTGAATGCAGATACAAATTTGATCATTGGCTCTGTAACTAGAAGCCGAGTTAGTGGTAAATCAAACTTTATTATTGATGAAGCCTGCACAAAGTAGCAGATGATTCTTCCAACCAGGCCACAACACTTGAGTCAGGTCTCCGGCGGGGCTGGCATCCTGGGTCATAGGTTTTTCTCTTAAAGGGTCCACATGCCTGGTGTTTAGTTGATAATGCTGGTTCCATCACCCTCTGTTGCTCAAAAGCCACCTAGTTCTTCAAGATTCTCCACCCATTCTTCCCCGCTGCTTCTTGCACTTATAGCAGTCCACAGAATGCTTGTGCTATGTCATTCTGTTTCCTTCGTTGAAAGCCCTCCTCAAACTGCTTTTCCATGGCACAAGCGCAATAGCACATAGGTAGGCAAAATAAATATACCATGAATGAATGTATATCAGTTAGGTCCCAGGCTCATGATCCAGTGTTGGCTAATCAATAAAACAGCCATTTCTTTCTTTCATTATGGAGTGAATATAGACCTTCAAAGTTTCCCTATTTTCCCAGGGACAGTTCCAGGTTTAGAGAAGCCATCCCGGTTTCTGATTTGATGCTGAAATGTCCCTATTTTCATCAGAGAAATATTGGAGGGTATGGAGTTATGCGACCCCTAAGCCAAGGAGATAAGTAACGATACAACCTTTAGAAGACATCTGAAGGCAGCCCTGTATAGGGAAGGGTTTTAAAAAATATTTTATTACATTTTTTTATATGTTGGAAGCTACCCAGTCAGATAGACGGAGTGTAAATAATAAAATTATTATTATTATTTATTCTGGAATAAAAGGTAAAGGGTAAAGGGATTCCTGACCATTAGGTCCAGTCGTGGCTGACTCTGGGATTGCAGTGCTCATCTCGCTTTATTGGCCAAGGGAGCCGGCGTACAGCTTCCAGGTCATGTGGCCAGCATGACTAAGCCGCTTCTGGCAAACCAGAGCATCGCACGGAAACGCCGTTTACCTTCCTGCCAGACCTATTTATCTACTTGTACTTTGACGTGCTTTCAAACTGCTAGGTTGGCAGAAGCAGGGACCGAGCAATGGAAGCTCACCCCGTTGCAGGGATTCGAACTGCCGACCTTCTGATTGGAAAGTCCTAGGCTCTGTGGTTTAACCCATGTCCCTTATTCTGGAATAGGATGTCCCTATTTTCATCAGAGAAATGTTGGAGTGTATGGCATGCTTCCTCTGACAATGGAGGCGGAACATAAGGCATCATGTCTGGTAGCCATTGATAGACTTATCCTCCATGATATATTTTTACTCACTATTGTGGACCTCAGCCACTGATACAGCCTTATCCTCCACGAATTTGTCTAATCTTCTTTTTGAAGATTTCTACCAGTGAGGGGTGTGAGAGAAGATGGCCACACTGAGGTTTATTCTGATCCTAATTCCATCTGCTGAGGAGAGAAAGCAACACAAAGACCTCCCTAGAGAATAGCATGCCATGCTCCCATAATTGGATACACCTTGACTTTTGAGTTGCAGGACAATATTTACTCTGTTGGGGCAACACTCTGTGTCCTCCCTCTATTTATAAATTCCATAAAACCTTGCTGAATAGGTAGAGCTTTCCTTCTCCTTTCCACCCCTCCTCCAGCCCAGGCTCCTGCTCCACTCACAGCTTTTAAACAGGAAGGAAGTATCATTTGCTTCTCCCAGCACAAAGAGAGCTCTGAGCATCTAATTGCAGCTTTCTGTTAGCAAATGGAACTGGCAAATCACTCCCCCCCCCCCTAGCTAAAAGGTACATGCCAAACTCTCTTACAGGCTCCGGTTTAGAGAGAAAGGGAGAGGAAGAAAGGGGAAAGGAACCCCCACGGAAAATCTGCTTTTTAAATTATTCCACTGCTTTGCGGAGAGGAAGTATTAATTACATGACTGCAAAATGTAGATCAGGGTGGGATTTAATTACAGGGCAGGCTTTGTGTCTGTTGTCCGACCAAATTCGACAGGAAGTGTTCCCGATGCCAGCAGTTTCAGGTGTTTTGTAGCCTATTTTATTCTCTCGTTCTCACCAGGTCTGAAAGGTAGATCAGGTGACTCTGTCTGTTGCCCCATTGTCTGCAAATCCACAAAGCTTCCATTACCCACAGGGCAAGTACACCATTCCTTTTTCTTTTTTTAACAAGGCAAGAAGTTTCAACATTTTTTTTTTTATAGGCAACATAATGTGATTCCAAATCCATTCTGGGTTCTCTCCCCCGCTTTCTCATCTCCCCGCCTTCTCGTTAAAATAAGATGCGTGACACCCCCCCCCCCCAATTGCTTTCGGCACAAGGCATGCCTGCAAATATGTACTTCATTTGTCTGCCTAACACCTTATGGCTGCCTGCCTGCTCTTTTATCGTGAATGGGAAGTGTTTTTCAATAGCCAACAAACCGATTGTTTTCGATTTATTTCCAGCTGGTGGGGTGGTGTTTTATGTTCCTTTTTCTTTTTGAAATCCACTAACTGATTTTGGTGAATTTTAGATTGCTTTAAAAATACATTATGTCCTTTATTTATTTAGATCAGGGTTTCCCAAAAACTTGGATCGCCAGCTGTTTTTGAACCATCTAGCAGGACTAATGGTCAGGGATGAGGGGAATTGTAATCCAAAAACAACTGGAGACCCAATTTAGGGAAACCCTGATTTAGATACATAGTGTGCCTTAAGGTAGACAACAGAAGAAAGATCCTGCATCAAAACAGTACTACAGTGGTACCTCGGGTTGAGTACTTAATTCGTTCCGGAGGTCCGTACTTAACTCGAAACTGTTCTTAACCTGAAGCACCACTTTAGCTAACGGGGCCTCCTGCTGCCACTGCGCTGCCGCCACACAATTTCTGTTCTCATCCTGAAGCAAAGTTCTTAACCTGAAGCACTATTTCTGGGTTAGCGGAGTCTGTAACCTGAAGCGTATGTAACCTGAAGCATATGTAACCTGAGGTACCACTGTAATTGAAAATTCACTATCTTTCCCTGGCTTACTTCTGAACTCCAAAAGTCCAGACCAACCAGGTATGTCGTACAGTGCTTCCAGAAGATTCTCAGGCTAGTACTTTGGTGAATCAATACCAAATGGAATACCCACAATGCACCTGTTCACAAGTGGCAGAAGCTAGAAATACAACAGGAAATCAAGCTTCTTATGCGGTCACCAAAACCTGATATGGCACCATCTCAAAGGCTCAAAAGTGCTCTAATCACTGGTGGGTTGCTTACCTAAAGTTTGTTTAAAGGAAACAGCAAGATTTGACTGAATTTGTCAGGATAGTGGAGCTCTCCTAACTCCTAGGGTGGGTGGATCTACACACAGGGGGGAAAATCACTATAAATAACTCAGAAATTAAACTGTTATAACAAAAGGAAAAAAACATAATGGAAAATTGCAATTATTTATTTTTTTGCTCTCCAGCGCTATTTGGAGATGGCGTACCAGTTATAAGATCAGATATGCTGCCTTCTCTCTGACAGTTTACAGGCAAACAAGAAGCAAAGCCATATCTCCATCCTTAATGCTGCAGTGCTTAGTGCTAAGACAGGAGATAAGAGACCCCTTGTCTCTGATCTTAGCACTTCATGCTTACGTCAGAGATCATAGATCTCTATGCCTGATGTCATATGACACCAGCTGATTGATAGATGCATAGGAGCTAAGTCCTAGGGGCCGAGGTTCCTTTGTCCCCTCCCCCAAGTCGATGAACATTGCTATTCAAATGGTTTGTGTGTGCCACGTCATGTGCTGGGCGGGGCTTACCTGCCCCCCTAATATTTTATTTAAGTTGGCACCCCTGGATAGGTGGGTGTGGTTTGTTTCTTGGTTTTACTGCTTTATCTTTTGTAAACTGCTTTGAGGTTGTTGTTTAGTCGTGTCCGACTCTTCTTGACCCCATGGACCAGAGCACGCCAGGCACTCCTGTCTTCCACTGCCTCCCACAGTTTGGTCAAACTCATGCTGGTAGATTCAAGAACACTGTCCAACCATCTCATCCTCTGTCGTCCCCTTCTCCTTGTGCCCTCCATCTTTCCCAACATCAGGGTCTTTTCCAGGGAGTCTTCTCTTCTCATGAGGTGGCCAAAATATTGGAGCCTCAGCTTCAGGATCTGCCCTTCCAGTGAGCACTCAGGGCTGATTTCCTTAAGAATGGATAGGTTTGATCTTCTTGCAGTCCATGGGACTCTGAAGAGTCTCCTCCAGCACCATAATTCAAAAGCATCAATTCTTCGGCGATCAGCCTTCTTTATGGTCCAGATCTCACTGGACCTAATAGGTATCTAAAGCCATTTGCCACTGTTGCTGTACATAGGTTTTTATTTGTTTTTTATCTTATATTTTGGAAATGCACATCCAGGTTTTTTTCTTTAATTTTTTTGGGGGCCCCCAAGAGAGTGGGGCCCTAAGCTATAGCTTGTTTAGCTTATACGTAAATCTGGCACTGTTTGGGGGCCAAATATAGGCCATAGATTTCCCACCCCTGACACAGGCCTCTGGTTTGATCCAACAGAGCTCTCCTATGCACTCTGCCTGATACCTGAGGACAGAGATGCAGTGGATTTCTCTTCTGCAATCAGCTCTCTCTGCACGCCGGGTTGTGACCTTGTTTGTTTTGTAATAGTGTGTGTACATCACAAATCTCTCTTTCTGTCTTCTCCTTGAAGCAGTCTTTGATGTCTGTTCCCCCCCACTGCCCCTCCCGAAAGTAGCTATGTTAGCAACTTTTGCAACCCCGGTGGGGGTTTTATTAAAGTGTCAGGATAGCCTGATAATGGAACGGTAATGTAGAAGAGACCATTAGCAAAATGTGAAGGGATACATGTAACTTTCAGTCCTCCTAACAAAGGCAACCTTGTGTAGAATGCAAACGAAACCTAATGCCTACAAAGTGCCTGAGGTTTTTTATTATTATTTTAAAAAACCCATTTACTGGCTGACATTAGACAGTGACCCACTCTGGAACAACTGATTATTAACTGAATGGGTAATTCAAAATACGTTGAGGTAGGCTCAATTCAGTTCCCAGTGGAGTATCCATACTGTACATCTTTCACTATGATGTTTTCCCTCCCTTTGTCTCTTTCTCTCTCTCTCTTGCGTGTTTGTCAGTGTCCCTCTGTCTTCAGCGGCAGCCAGGCAACAATCTTTGTGCCTGAATAATTTTGATTTCATGTTTGTGCATGTGTAGGGAGAAAGGTATTTCAACAAGAAAAGTCATGCCTCTATAGCAGCTCTTCTGTATAAGAGAAACGAGCATTTGTCCCTTCAAAGGTCACATGCTGATTTCACATTTACATTTAAAAGATAAAAAAATAAATAAATACAACAGCGATGCAAGCAAGCAAATAAACAAAACACCACACAAATCCATACGCTGAGCAAAAATGGGTGTCAAACATGACAAAGTTCAAGGCTCCCTTGTAGTGGGAGGAGCAGAAATCAAGGCTGAAACTTGTGAAGAGGTGTTGCTCTCTTTAAAGATAATTATTTTCCTGTGACACTACCCTTGACTTAATATGGGTAGTTGATCATTCTACAAACTCTGCAGGGAAGGGGACCGAGGGAGCTGAGCAAGTCAATGCCTCCTCTCTCTTCCCCGCACCCCCCACCCAGGTCACACTAACATTTCATCATATGAGCCAACTCTAGGGGGCTGTGGGTTCTTGGTCACCCACCATAATATAATTGTGGGGACTGGGCACCTACAAAATCAGTGATCAAAGCTGGCAGGTGGCAGCAGCACTGTCTCTGAGAGAGAAGCAGGTCATCTCCACCCTCTGCAGCCAATGAGCAAGACACATTTTTCTGGGGTAGTCTCTCTGCCTCTGAGTCTGAACCCTTCCCCATGGAAAAGGGTGCCTTTGCTGGCTGCAGAGAGAAGGAGGAAGATATAGAGTGGTACCTTGGTTCTCAAACTTAATCCATTCTGGAAGTCTGTTCCAAAACCAAAGCGTTCCAAAACCAAGGCAAGCTTTCCCATAGAAAGTAATGCAAAATGGATTAATCCATTCCAGACTTTTAGAAACAACCCCCAAAACAGCAATTTAACATGAATTTTACGATCTAACGAGACCATTAATCCATAAAATGAAAGCAATAAACAATGTACTGCAGTCACACAATCAATCAATCAATCAATCAGTAGCTGAACTGGGTTCCACACAGTCACAAAAATAGAACAAAAAAGAGCCGCAAAAACAAAAACGCAAAATAAATAGCAAAATCAGGCAGACCGCAGCGTAACACTCAAAATGGAAGCGTAAGACTCAAAATGGTGCACGTTTGGCTTCTGAAAAAAGTTCGCAAACCGGAACATTTTCTTCCAGGTTTGCAGTGTTTGAGTACCAAGGCGTTTGAGAACCAAAGTACCACTGTATGAGAGAACAAGGGAGCCACAAAAACGCAAAATATATAGCAGAAACAGACACTCAAATTGGAAGTGTGGCACTCAAAATGGAAGCGAAACACTCAAAACGGAGCACGTTCGGCTTCCGAAAAAAGTTCACAAACCGGAACAGTTACTTCCGGGTTTGCAGTGTTTGGGTTCCAAGTTGTTTGAGTTCCAAGGCATTTGAGAACCAAGGTACCACTGTATACAATCTGAGCCTACAATGGAGGGGTTCACAGCATCAGCAACCCCCAAAGGTCTTGCTTCACCCATAGTCACAGCCTTGGGTGCAAGCAGAAAATGGGCATGGCTTTTTCTTTGGCTTCCCAGCCTGCTGCTTTCCATTTCTAGCTTCTAGTGTCTCGCTCACATCACTCAACTCTCCACTGGCCTTTGTCTTTCTAAATATAGTACCAGCCAGTTGAGGAAAGAGTATGCACCCATTTCTCCTCCGGAGCTGAACCACTTCCCTTGTTTCCTTAAGTGTCCGGGTGAAAATCGGGAAAATATCAGATTTTCCACCAAAATAGCTTTTTTTTTTAGATTTTGTCCCCAAAGCACAACTTTGGGCAGAACTATGAAAGGTCCCCTGAGAAAGCTCAACAACTTTGCTACCCCCAAAAAATTTTGCCAAGAAAAACTCAACAACTTTTCTGTCCGGATTTTCACTGTTTTAAATATGGCAACCCTAGTATTGCTCCAGTCTGAAGGCAGAAGTTTACTTTCTTCCATGGCACGTAATGGCAGCAAGATGGGAGATTCCCTTCACTGATAGATCAGTGGACAGGATGGGAATAATTGTGTATATGCACCCCTAGATCTGAATGTTTTCAGGGAGTGTAGATCATGTATTTGGTTGTTGTTGCAACTCAAAGGGAATTGAACCAGGTTGTTATACAAATTCCATTGAAATGAATGGAAAATGTGCTGTAGCATGGGCAGATTGAATTTTTGCCATGTAACATGTGGGTGGAAAACTGATGTAAGGCATGTAAGCTGAAAACACCGTTTTACACCACTTTCTCACACAAGATCTATGTATACACAGGGCAGGAGGCTCCAGTAAGGCAATAAATGCAATGGAAATGGTCATAAACGAACTCTCTTTACGAGCTTATTAAAACCTTCACAATGTCTAAGATTAATGTTACGGGTTGAGAGGAGATATTTAATTGGTGTCAATTAATTTCTACTGCAAGACATCTTCTGAGGAGACAAACCCATTATTTTCAGAGCATTTCAACTCAATGCCACCTCCATCCCCCAAAATACATAGCTGTATGACAGTAAAGGAGAACAGCAGTTCTTAAAGTTGCCTAAACATAGTTTTCTATCATAGTTCTGTGGAATGTACACGAGTTAATCACTAAAGAGGAAAGTAGCCAGAGAACCCTTTTGGCTATGTCACATGGGCAAGGAAAAACATGTTTCATTCACTGCTTCATTCTAAATCAGTCCATAGGTATTTATTTAATTGCATTTCTAAAAATATTTAAAGACTGCCCACGCATATAAAATATCAATGTGATGCTCAAGAAACTACACAAATGCAATAAAGCATAAAATACCATTAAAAACTGTTATGTACTGAGTTGAATAGGATCAAAAAAGCAGCAGTCTGATTGGTCCTAGAACAATAGGCTTCAGAATGCAGCAGTCTGATTGGTCCTAGAACAATGCAGCAGTATGATTGGTCCGCAGAAGCCACCCAATCCAGCTCCAGGTGGAAGTGAATCCGCAACCTGATTGGCCTACAGGAGAATCCCATAATTAGCCAATCACGTGCGACCCATTGTGTAAATAATGTATAGAAAGCAGATATTTTGGGGGAACTTCCATTCCTCACTACTATGAGCTGAATAAAGAGTATGAAATCCACACTCAACTCCGAGTATATTTCAAAAACAGTGCAAAGTCATCAGAATAGTGGCTGGCTCATCTTGAAAAGATTAAACAACTGGCTAGGCCTAACTAAGTTCTTCTTTTTCTTCTTTTATCCCATCTTTTTTCTTCTCTTACTCCCTTTCTCCTCTCTTCCCTCCTGCATTTATCGTTTATTTTTCATCCCCTAGTTTACGCAAGTATGCCTTATTTACTGTGTGCAGGAATATGAAGGGGGTTGTGGGAGGAAGAGGGAGGGTGGAATGGGAAAGAAGGAAAATTGGGTGGAATTGCACAGTTGAGTCTTTGTAAGATTTGGAGGGGGGAACTGAAATAAACTGTTAATAATAATTTTTAAAGTCACTTGGCTACTCAAGGCTACAGGTGCTTTTGGTGGTCTTTAAAGGTCCTTGTTTATTGATAAATATGTAACAGCTATTTAATTGTTTCAGGGCAATTGCTCAGGGAAAATGTTGATCACAAATCTGAAGGTGGCAGTTGCACATTTTCTGAGAACTTAGAGCATGAGCTAATAATCATGTGTTCCCCAAACATGCAAGAAATTTCTCTCTGGAAATGCAAAGGACTGCTGTATAATGCTAGGAGAAAAGATGGACAACTGCTTTTCTAGAGCCTCTTGCCGGCAGTATCAAGGATTGAATTTAATGATCCATATCTGAAAGGGTTGGAGCTAAAGCTGACAGGGTCAAAACTAATTTTCCATGTGATACACAAATTTGATATGACTGTACTGAACCATAGAAAGAAGGACCTGTTTGATGTCCCTCAGACAAGATCAAAATACTAGGTGTTTTTTTTATGCTTGAGGTCTAACCATGGCCCTTTCCTGATTATATTCTGACTGCATTTCTGTATTTACTTACACAGGAGTAAGTAATGCTGACTTCAGTAAGGCTTGTTTTTGAGTGGAACAGGATTTCACCACCAGCCTCTGACTGCCACACTGCCCATGTGATACAGTTCATGTCTACTGAGAAGCAAGTGCTATTGGTTTCAAGGGGGCTTACTCCCAGGCAAGTTGCTATAAGATGGCAAGCATGGCCAATGGCCAGGGATGATTGTAGTCAGGGCTTTTTTAAAAGCCAGATCTTGGTGGAACTCAGTTCCATCACCTCTCAGGTGGATTCTGGCACCTCTCAGGTGGGCACCATTGCCATTCTAACAGAACAGGTGAATTCCGGCATCTCTGTTTTTCTAGAAAAATAGCACTGATTGGAGTTGTAGTTGAGAAATGTCTGTCAGTCCAAAGTTGATTCAGCAGGAAAGGATAGGTTAATAAATAATAATAAATTTTTATTTATACCCTGCCCTTCCCAGTTCAAAAACTGGGCTCAGGGCAGCTAACAACAAATTTAAGACACTTAATTATAAAAGCAGCATAAAATACAGTATAAAAACATGAATAACAATAAAATTCAAAAATCAATTTAGGGGAAATAAGCATTAGATAATCTCCAGGGCTAGCTGGCTGAATTGGTCCTACTTGGGCCAGCGAGGAGGCCAGGGGAGAATTAGCTGTGGGGTCTCAGAGCGGGTGATCTTCATAAAGGGGGAGGGAGAGGGAAGAGACGGGAAATAAAAGATCAGGCTGAATTCAAATTAAAGGCCGGGAATAGCTCTGTCTTACAGGCCTGACAGAAGGAGGTTAAATCTTGAAGGGCCCTAGTCTCATGGGACAGAGCATTCCACCAGGTCGGAGCCATCATTGAAAAGGGCCTGACCCTGGTGGAGGATAGTCTGACTTCCTTAGGGCCCCGGACCTCTAAACTATGGTTATTCATGGACCTTAAGGTCCTTTGCGGGGCATACCAGGAGAGGTTGCAGTAATGGTGCACAGAGAAGGGAAACACATATTTGGTAGAGCACATAAAGGAGACATTTGCTTATTTGATTGATATTTTTTTATTTATATACTGCTTACTTGCCCAAATGACTTCTAAGCTTTTGACAAGTGTGAAGACAATCGTAAAAAATATAATGGCACATCATTTTAAAAGAGAGAACGTTAAAAACATCCATAATTGAAACGTACAATAAAACAAGCCCATTAAAACAGTGAAAACAGCAATTAAAACAATTAGATCAGGAGGCGCGAGTCGGAAGAGCAGGGGAACACTTGTCTAAACAAGTGTGTCATGAAGAGCCAGCAGAAGACCAATACCAATGGAGCCTCACCTATTTCCGCAGGGAGAGCATTCAGGAAGACTGGTGCTACTTGTGAAAAAGCCCGCCTCTGTGTTACAACCTGATAATCATCAACCCATTGGCAAAACTACGGTAATCAGGTTCCGTTTGTTGATCTTAATGCCTTTTGTTGGGCATGGGTTGGTTTCCCAAATAAATGCTTCACATTTGCTGGTTTGCCCTCCCATTTTCTGAACTTTTTCTTTCACACAGGACTATTACGAAATGCATAAAACTCATATTCGCAACAGACGCAGAATGACATGATGCCAAAACGGATGCAGAATGTGCACACAAGTTCATAGCAACTGCATCTTCTTGTAACTACATTAGATAAAAAATAAATAAATGTTAAACACAATCTCTTTGAGACGATACCAGACAGGCCTTTGAAGCATTAATGCTCACCTAAAAAACGTATCTCGTAAGTTTCACCCCCCCGCCCCTTCTCTTGTAAGCATCGCTTCTAGAAAACATTGAGAAATTGAGCCCATACAGAGATGGTACAGCAAAAACGTTCCTTTTTAACCAGGCCTTTGGTTGATCCAATTTACATCCTATGGCCTTTGAAAATGTTTTTTTTTGGGGGGGGGGCTATTGGGTTGTTGTTTTCATTTTTATTAGGTATTTTGTGGTTTTATATCATGATTTTATGCTGTGAACCGCCCTGAGACCCCTGGGTATAGGGCGGTATATAAATTTAATAATGATGATTGTCAGATGGCAAAGGTGGTTGCTCACGAGTAACCAGGCAGGACTCCTACCTGTCTTTTACAGGTTTTATTTAGGTGCAAAACTATTTATAGTGCAGAACCCTGAAGTTCATGTCTGCCTCAATCGCTAGCAGAATCCGGGAGTGCTTGTTTCCTGGACCTCCCCCAACATAAAAGGCTTGTTACGCCCAGCCATTTCCTTTTCCATTGGGCTGTCCTGCTTAATCTACACAGAGGCTGATGGCAGTTGTCCAGGGATTCAGGCAGAGAAATCTCCTAGTCCTACCTGGAGATGCGATAGATTGAACTCCAAACCTTTTGCCCACAAAGCAAATGCTTTGCCACTGAATTATGGCCCTTCCCTGAGGGCATGGATAACTTGTATTAGACTTTATAGATGGGAGGGAGGAACCAGACATGTGACTGCTGGATTTGATGGCAGCTACATGTTTATTGTCTTGTTTGGCCCTTGGCCCAAAGCACAACTGTTTAATTCCTTTGTGGGGAAAGTTGGAGACTGACAGTACCAGGAAGTTCTCTGAAACCCAACCTCGCTTCATACAAATTGCTCTCCTCCTTCCTTTGTGCTCATTTCACTCCGTCGCAGCTGTGTTTTGTTCAGGGGTCATTGCATAATTTAATTTGAACACCTCATTGTCAGCAATGATTATAGATTTCAAATATCACAAGAGGAAGCTTCTGATTATGCGAATTGTAAAGGAGACCAAACAAATAAATGCAAAAGGTTGTGGTTTTTTTACAGTTAATTTTCTTAAGACTGGAGGATTAGTTTCAGCTATTTACATCCCCAGTGAGTTAAGCAAACTATCCTGTTGTGGCAAGATTTTTTTCCCTATTTTTTTTTTTAACAGAAGATGAAGTATTTTCCTGATGGGCCATTAGCAAAAGGCAAGCATGAGCTTCCATTCATCATTCTTCTCAAATATGTGGACCTGTTTTTCATCAACAGCTGTTGGCATGCAAACCAGAGCAGTTGAACTATCTTTTCAGCATGTGCAGAAGGTGCGAGCGGCAAACAAGCTCATTAAATGTCTGTTTCCGGAGTGAAGACAAAAGTCATATGAAAGCAGGGGAGGTTGTGGCGGGTGGGGGGGGGAGAGGTGGAAGTTGTAAAACAATTCAGGGCTATTAAATTATTTTTTGTAGAGGGAAAAGAAAGTCTTAAAGTGTGATGAAAAAATATTGATTTCATTTTATGTGGAGCTAATGAGATGGCCCGAAAGGCATTGCTCGCCAGAAAACATTTGCTTTTTCAACTCTCCCTAGATTATATTGCATATTATAAACAGATGACATCTTTTATTCGTAATTTTTTTTTTAAAAAAAAGAACTCACAAAAGCCATTGAACGTTGCTGCAATGTGTCATGGTACAGGGCCTTGTGCACACCAGCATCTGTTATAGTTGAGTTTTTCTGATGCACTTTCAACCAAGCCCAAAGTATGCACGTCAAAATCATGCCAGGTTCAGCTCTGCCAAAGTGTGCCAAGAAATACGTTAGAGTTCAGTGCTCCAGACTACGGTCACCTGTAATGTTTCTCGTTGCTCTATGCAAGGGGTGGGGAATATTTTGCACTCCAGATGTTGATGAACTACAACTCCCACCACCCTTGACCATGGGCCAAGCTGTTGGCTGGGGCTGAAGCAAGCTGGTGTCTAACAATGACTGGAAGGTCACAGGTTCCCTACCCCTCCTATAAATGCACAAAACCTGCAGTCTGGTTTTTATTTTTTATTTTTTTTTAATTCAAAATTATAACAAGACATATTATCCAAAAACATATCACCCTTGTCCCCCCCCCCATTTTCCTCCCTCCCCCCCTCCCACACAAAACCCACCCACCCCCCGACTTCCCTCAGTTCCAGTCTTTGGTTTCTCTAAGAATGCTGCTTTCTGCATGTTACAAAGTTGTATAGATCCTCAAACTATTTAGCTGATTATTATCAATAAAAAGTTTGTGAATGTTTATTCAAAACCTGCCAAGGAGTCCAGTTCGCTTTGTTGCGTCTTCAGATACTTTGTAAAGGGTTCCCATTCATCCTTAAAGTCACAGTTATCCTTGTCCCGTAGCTTGTATGTCAGTTTTGCCAGTTCTGCATACTCTATCAATTTTTCTTGTCATGATTCTTTAGTTGGGGTTTCTTCAGTCTTCCATCCTTGTGCTACCAGAACTCTCGCAGCCCAGTCTGGTTTTGCACAAGACAGATGTGCCAATTCCAAGTTGAAAATGCCATTCCAAGTTGAAAATGTTTCTTAATTCCCATTGCTATGATCTCACACCCAGTTATTGCTGCGGAAATGTTTCCCGATACAGTTCCCTTTGAACTCTACATCTGAAACTGAATAAGTTCAAATGTTGCATTTCTAAGAGGGATTGCAGTGTGAGAGTCACTCACCAAAAGAGGTACGATTCTCCCTCCCCAACCTCTCACCACCACCACCACGAGTGACTATGTCAGCTTTCTTAAGTCTTAATAACTGCAACAACAACAACTTTAATATTTATACCCTGCCCATCTGGCTGGGTTTCCCAGCCACTCTGGGTGCCTTACAGGATCTCTAAAAGCATATTAAAAACATCAAGCATTAAAAAGCTTCTGATACAGGGCTGCCTTCAGATGTCTTCTAAAAGTCAGATAGTTTATCTCCTTGACATCTGGAGGGCATTCCACAGGGAGGGCACCACTACCAAGAAGGCCCTCTGCCTGGTTCCCTGTAACCTCACTTCTCACAGTGAGGGAACTGCCAGAAGGCCCTTGGAGCTGGACCTCAGTGTCCGGGCTGAACAATGGGGGTGGAGACGCTCCTTCAGGTATATAGCAATGAAGCTGAAGCTCAAAAGATTCAGGACAAACAAAAGAATGCACTTTTTCACACAGCACACAGTAACTTGCTCCCAAAATGTCCACCAACTTGGATAGCTATAAAGCAAAATGAGACACATTCATGGAGGATAAGGCTGTGATGACGACTAGGTATAAGAGAGAAATTTGATTCAGCTCACATTTAAAGGCAAATCAATCAATTGCTCACATTCAGAAACAATTTGAGAACCCAAAGACAGCCGTGCTCCAAAATTCACACTGGTTTGAATTTTGCAATGCAGTTCTTCAAATAAGGAATGTTTACAAAAAAGCACGCATTAAGGGGGGGGGGATGTGCCCAACCATGAATATATTTTGAACAAAATGAACAAAATTTTAATATAAGCGAAACCTTATACTGAGTTTCCTCCAGCTGGGAGGAGTGAGCCATTTGATATGATTAAAATTGAGTCTTGGACCACTGGATCTGTTTGCTTTATGTTAACGCAGCACAGAACACAAGGTAACTAAACAATAAGAGGGCTTCAGCACTGTGTTTGTGATAGCACGTCCTGGCATAATGATTCTGCCACCTGCATATTTTTAACCGACGTGGCCAACCTCTAGGTTACCTTAATATTTACCCACCAGATGGGCCCTGCGTGAATTCCTGGGGCTGCAAGAGCCCACAGCAGGTGATGCACAGAAAATCTGCTCTGCAGGATCTTCTCAACAGGAGTTGCCCAAGAGCAAAATGGAGCATAACTGAAAGGTCAAAGGGCATATTCTAGGTACTTACATCTGGCCATGTTGTCCGAGCCTATGATGCCTAGAATGCTTTACACAGTTCATTGGGTGATTGATCCAAGATGAAGGTAGTTGTGGAGAAGTTTCTTTACTCAGGTTTTAGGTGGTGTGCTGTTGCACATTGGGGTATAAGTTGTATATCCTAATCTAATTTGAACAAAGAGGCTCAGGCCTTTGGCTTAGAAAAGACAGTTTGGAGTTGGGCTCTCAAATATTACAAATAGTAATGGAGACTTTGTGATTGATATCCTCATTTTCAGCTATCAGAGAAAAGAGAACAATTTTGATAGAGTAGTTTGTGCATCCTCTTCCATTGTATGAAACCTATATTTGGACACTGCTAAATGCTATTGCTCCCCTGAGCTATTGCTGATGCTTCCTTCTTGTTCATGAATGGTGACAAAGTTTTCTCCATGCTTGTGAGATGTATTGTTTTTCCAGATAAATGATAATAATTATTTGTACAATAACATCTGCAAATATCATGCAAGACCGTGTCCTCTTTGGCGGTGCCTAAGAATGTTGAATGTGTGCTAAATAAGGATATATATATATATATAAAACCACAGTAAAACCTATGAATGTGCACATGCACAATAGGGGTGCGTGTGATCTAAGCGACATTTTCTGTTTAAATTGAATGTTAATTATGTTTGATCCCTCCTGTTGCTTTGGCTATGACAGTAAAGTCCAGTGGGCCCCAGAAATCCCATATAGATGCCTGAGCTATAAGAATCCTAAGCAAACACACACAAATGAATTGATCTCGAACATTTTTCACTATGGATTCAAGTTTTTACAAACCATTGTTCCAGAATATTAGGATTCTGGGTTGATGGTGCTGTGGAGTTCAGCTAGCTCCAACTATTACAAGGAAGTTGACCCTGTAAAAAGGCTCTGGAACCTTCTACCATTGGTGGAAATGGAATGCACATAACATCAGTTTATGTGCTAAATCACGAGCCTTTGGAGAAATGGAAGTGGTGAAATTAGTAATAAAATAAAATAAATGCTACATTTAAAAGACCAAATTTATTGTAGGTTATTTTGTTGCCAGTATATGAAAGAAAATGAACGAATATCCCCAAATTGCTTTCTAATCATTTAGATGAAATGCAGTCTACTAGCTTTAAAGCAGTTGGCTAGCTTCTAGGTTGCTGAGTGGCTGAGTATTTCTTTCTTAACAAATAAATCTGAGTTTGTTTGATGAATTAATGCTCAGTTATAGTGGGGCGCCTGTCTCATAAATGACCATTAAGTGATGTCCGGAATACTGGATGCATTCGGCAAGGCAGCTGTAATTTATGTAATGATTCAACACATTTCACATCCTACCTTGATACAATTAGGATAGGAAAAGCTTTCCTGCTGACATTAACAGATGTTGTTGGAGATTGTTTTGCTGCACTCAGACCGGAGGTAATAATCAGTGAATGAAATTGCTTCTCCACAATGCAGACATTCACTCTGCCAGTCAAGGACTGGACAAAATATGTGAAAAGGGCCTGCAGTAGATGTCAGCATTCACTGAAAAAAACTTAATGTTATTCAGTTTGTTCCAATCTTTTAAATAAATAACCAGGATCCTTGGTGTTACCTACCCTAATCAGTGTGATCATTACATATTGACAGCAACAAACATCAATAAAACAATGTAAGGTTAGTGTTTGCATATTTTCCTGAAATAGTAGAAAGGTATGTGTGTCTTTGGGGAGGGAGATTTTACAGGATTCTTGTGAAAATAAATTATTGCTGAGTTATGGGGTGTTTTTCTCATATATACAGACTAGGAACTCGATTTTCTGTGTTCTATTCCTTATTAGTGATACATGAACCTGACAGCTTTGGTTTCTTTCATTTCCCCACCCCACTTCAAAAATAAGCACAGTTCTCCACATTTCAACATCAGTTTGTGATTTATTTATTTTTTAAAGTTCTCACAAACATTTGTTGGCATGTTTGTGTGAATTTCCCCCAATAGATACGTCTTTATTTTGCATTCCTTATTTCATTGGAGAATTGCATTGTGAAATTTTGTTGTTGTTTAGTCGTTTAGTCGTGCCCGACTCTTCGTGACCCCATGGACCAGAGCACGCCAGGCACTCCTGTCTTCCACTGCCTCCCACAGTTTGGTCAAACTCACGTTAGTAGCTTCAACAACACTGTCCAACCATCTTGTCCTCTGTCGTCCCCTTCTCCTTGTGCCCTCCATCTTTCCCAACATCAGGGTCTTTTCCAGGGAGTCTTCTCTTCTCATGAGGTGGCCAAAGTATTGGAGCCTCAGCTTTACGATCTGTCCTTCCAGAGAGCACTCAGGGCTGATTTCCTTAAGAATGGAGAGGTTTGATCTTCTTGCAGTACATGGGACTTTCAAGAGTCTCCTCCAGCACCATAATTCAAAAGCATCAAATATTCAGCAATCAGCCTTCTTTATAGTCCAGCTTTCACTTCCATACATCACTACTGGGAAAACCATAGCTTTTAATATACGGACCTTTGTTGGCAAGGTGATGTCTCTACTTTTTATTGTGAAATTTGGGGAAGTGCAAATTTTGAAGGACAGCTGTGTTTTGGATATTGCTTTGGACAGGGTGACATAGGTAGGTTCGCACTGGAATGCAAACTGAACCAAATTTCTTCCCCATCCTTAGTCTGTATGTAACCAACCCTGCTCTGCCCCTCCTCCAAACACCCTAGCATCATTGACATACCAGAAGGAAGTATCAGCAAGATTGGGGTGAACTTCAATGTTTGGAGAAGTAAAAAAGGAACTTTTTCTAAGGGAGGAAGCAGTCCAAAGACTAACCCCAACATACTCATCATTAGAACGATGGAAAGCTGATTTGGAGCGAGTAGTTGAAAATCTGAAAAGGAGCATTCTAGGGTGCAATGTTTTGTTCTAAGTCCTCCTTGTATCTCTCAGTGTACATATATGCGGGTAGAGCAGGAGGGAACAGGCAAGCTTCCACACCCGAAGATGTCCAAAATATCGAAGTTGGGCATGCAAAAGTGGTAGACCTTCAGCCACAATCACAATACACCTCTTCCATTGGAATGGCTGTTAAAACCAGCGGACGTAGCTGAGATGGAGAACTCAATGTGTTAGATGAACCAATGGTGTGTGTGTGTGTGTGTGTGTGTGTGTGTGTGTGTGTGTGTGTGTATAATTAAATTTCCTCTCTTATAACAAATTACAAATAACAATTGTCCAATTTTACATTTTTCAACCCCACCCCCCCGGTGACTGCCCTCATTTTCCCTTTCTGGTTTGTTACAAAAGTTCATAGAATCATAGAATCATAGAGTTGGAAGAGACCACAAGGGCCATCGAGTCCAACCCCCTGCCAAGCAGGAAACACCATCAGAGCACTCCTGACATATGGTTGTCAAGCCTCTGCTTAAAGACCTCCAAAGAAGGAGACTCCACCACACTCCTTGGCAGCAAATTCCACTGTCGAACAGCTCTTACTGTCAGGAAGTTCTTCCTAATGTTTAGGTGGAATCTTCTTTCTTGTAGTTTGGATCCATTGCTCCGAGTCCGCTTCTCTGGAGCAGCAGAAAACAGCCTTTCTCCCTCCTCTATGTGACATCCTTTTATATATTTGTACATGGCTATCATATCACCCCGTAACCTCCTCTTCTCCAGGCTAAACATGCCCAGCTCCCTTAGCCGTTCCTCATAAGGCATCGTTTCCAGGCCTTTGACCATTTTGGTTGCCCTCCTCTGGACACGTTCGAGTTTGTCAGTGTCCTTCTTGAACTGTGGTGCCCAGAACTGGACACAGTACTCCAGGTGAGGTCTGACCAGAGCAGAATACAGTGGCACTATTACTTCCCTTGATCTAGATGCTATACTCCTATTGATGAGGCCCAGAATTGCATTGGCTTTTTTAGCTGCCGCGTCACATTGTTGGCTCATGTCAAGTTTGTGGTCAACCAAGACTCCTAGATCCTTTTCACATGTACTGCTCTCAAGCCAGGTGTCCCCCATCTTGTATTTGTGCCTCTCATTTTTTTTGCCCAAGTGCAATACTTTACATTTCTCCCTGTTAAAATTCATCTTGTTTGTTTTGGCCCAGTTCTCTAATCTGTCAAGGTCGTTTTGAAGTGTGATCCTGTCCTCTGGGGTGTTAGTCACCCCTCCCAGTTTGGTGTCATCTGCAAATTTGATCAGGATGCCCTTGAGTCCATCATCCAAGTCGTTGATAAAGATGTTGAATAAGACCGGGCCCAAGTTATTCTCTTCTGCATGTTAATACACACAAAATGTCATTACATTATCTTCCTCCATGTTTTAATTAAATAAAATTGTGGTGTTTATTCAAAACCTGCCAGTGAGTCCAATTCTTTATGTTGTTTTTGTAAAAAAATTGTGAAAGAGTCCCATTCATTTTTAAAGTCTCTGTTGTCCTTTTCATGCAATTTATCTGTTAACTTTGCTAATTCTGCATAGTTCATCAATTTTTCTTGCCATTGTTCTTTTGCTGGTACTTCTTCTTTCTGCCAACCTTGAGCTAATAAAATTATTGCTGCTGTTGTAGCATACATAAATATTTTCCATTTTTCTTTCAACCTGAAATGCCTAGCAAAAAGGCTTCTGGTTTTCTTTTTGTTTTGTTTCTTACAAACATTATTTTAAACATTTCCCCCCCCAATTCATTATATATCATTTCCCAAAAGTTTTTAGCAATTTTACATTCCCACCACATATGATAAAATGTGCCTTCCTTTTCTTTACCTTTCCAACAATTTTTTGATCCTAGATGAACCAATGGTCTTACGCAGTGTAAGGCAGTTCCCTATGTTCCCTAATGGAGGACCTTAATATATAGCATTACAGTGGTACCTTGGGTTAAGAACTTAATTTGTTCCGGAGGTCCGTTCTTAACCTGAAACTGTTCTTAACCTGAGGTACCACTTTAGCTAATGGGGCCTCCCGCTGCCACTGCACGATTTCTATTCTCATCCTGAAGCAAAGTTCTTAACCCGAGGTACTATTTCTGGGTTAGCAGAGTCTGTAACCTGAAGCATCTGTAACCCGAGGTGCCACTGTATATAGCATAACATCCCTTTCTTCCTCAGACTTCCATGGAAAGTGGAGGAACAACCAGTTCTAGTGCTCTCCTCTCATGCTCAGTTGTGATGCAAGCCAGAGCTCTCACGATGCAAACGTAATGCTAGAAGGGAACCTGTTTTCTCATTTCACTCAGCTGTACCTGGCCTGCACCCTGAGCACAGTCGCTTACTATGTGTGGTGGTATGTAAAAGGGAGAGTAGCTAGAGTTGAAAATATTTACAGTGGTACCTCTGGTTAAGTACTTAATTTGTTTTGGAGGTCCGTTCTTAACCTGAAACTGTTCTTAACCTAAAGCACCACTTTAGCTAATGGGGCCTCCTGCTGCCGCCGCGCCACCAGAGCACAATTTCTGTTCTCATCCTGAAGCAAAGTTCTTAACCCGAGGTACTATTTCTGGGTTAGCGGAGTCTGTAACCTGAAGCGTCTGTAGCCTGAAGTGTATGTAACCCGAGGTACCACTGTATATCCCTCCTTTCGTTCCCCAAAGCAGCTCACATTTCCCTTAAAAAAGCAATGTAGAATCCATAAAAGTAAATGGGGGGAACGAGTTTAAATCCAGACAATGGATTTTCCCTTCCTTCCTTCCTTCCTTCCTTCCTTCCTTCCTTCCTTCCTTCCAGTGCATAATAGAAGAAAAAACTAAATCAAAGGTGCCACAGAACAACATAGGTTGGTGGGAACATATGAGAATGCCATTAAATGCCATTAAAAGGAAGGCAAGTGGGTTTCCCGGGGTACGGGATTCTACAACCTTGGTGCCTCAACTTAAAAGGCCCTGTAGGAGTGCATGATTTAATCAATTCCAGGCCTAAATGAGGAAGATGTAAAATAAGAACAAAGATGAGTGCCAGTGAGTGCAGAGTTCATTGCTTCAACCACTAAGTACAGAGTCTCTGAACATTGCGGACTGGGAGAGGGGTTTCCACATCAGAAGAGAGACATATTATATGAAGCACCTACCCTCCAACATTTCTCCAATGAAAACAGGGACGTCCTATTCCATCATAATAATTTTAATATTTATACCCAACCCATCTGACTGGATTGCCCCAGGTAGGGCTTCCAACATGTATAAAAACATAATAAAATATCAAACCAAGAAAACTTCCCTATACAGGGCTGCCTTAAGACAGCTCAGGGGTCGGCTAACTCCATACCCTCCAATATTTCTCTGATGAAAACAGGGACATCCTGAGGAAATGAAGGACATTCCAGGATCAAATCAGAAACCGGGATGGCGTCTGTAAATCTGGGACTGTCCCTGAAAATAGGAACACTTGGAGGTGCTGTAAACAAGGCCACAGACTCTCTTTTAAAAAGCACTGCTGTACTTGTCAACGCAAACTTACTCTATCCATGGTTATCTTTGTTATTTGGGGGGGGGGCACCCAGAAGGATTCAATTATTAATAAAACTGGGTTGGATTAAATTTCTCTAGGCCAAAGGAAATTGGGTCCATCTTCACTTTAGGAATATGAGCCTTTCGTCCATTTACATAGAGCCTTTAGTACTTTTGAATGCCAGGAAGGTGAACCAAGAAGGAAATGCGGAATGGCTTGCTTGGCAATGATCCTTAATATAAGTAATGACTGCACCCAAAAACCTAGGATTTTCCTATCTGCTTGTACCTGCTTTTAATAAAGCCTTTCCCCTGCGTAATGAAATGTGAAGGGCTCAACTGTTATATGGATTTTAATTTGGAAGTAGCTGTGGGGAAGGGTGAACCTGAAGATGAATTGGAGGAGGAGGGTTTTTTTGTTTTTGTTTTTTTAAGAAATAAAATCTATTGTCCATGCTGACTGTTTTCCTATTCCTTCAGCACATCTGGTTCTCAGTTTAAAGCCGGAAAGTGGAGGGGAACATATAATATTGGCAAGGTATTCTGCCTATAGGGGGAAATAAAGAAAGACACACACATGCAAAAACAGATACAAACAAAAACAAAACCTGACATTTTTCTGATGAAGCCCAGTGCCTATGCAAGAGCATCCTGTTGACAAGGAAATATTTCTGGAGTTTGGACAAATGGAAAAGAATATTCCAATTCTGCAGAGTTTATATTTTTTTTTGTTTTTAACTCTTATCAGCCGGGATAGCAAACATTTTGCAAAACTTCGTTTCTGCAAAACGGTGAGATTTTTCAATATTTGAGTCTGGAGTGGCAGGTATTTGTCCCTGTCTGCCTCCTTGCTCCAGGAAAAAAATATATCTGTCTGCAACCACATTAAGACAAGGGGATAAAGTGACAAAATTCAGAGTGACATACCAGCATACCAGTTGTTGTTGTTGTTGTTGTTGAAGATCTTCTTCTTCTTCTTCTTCTTCTTCTTCTTCTTCTTCTTCTTCTTCTTCTTCTTCTTCTTCTACTACTACTACTACTATTTGCATTTCTGGTACATTTCAACAGAAGAAAAAACTGAAAGTAAAAAGAAAATCGGAAAAAATGAGCTACATATTACATATTCTATTGCATTCAAAAATACAATCATTGACAGACTTCTCTTCCTCTCTTACCTTGGTTCCTTTTATATGTAACTTCCTCACACGTCTTCTTAGTTTCCCCAATCTTATTCTTTGTTGTTGTTTAGTCGTTTAGTCGTGTCCGACTCTTCGTGACCCCATGGACCAGAGCACGCCAGGCACCTCTGTCCTCCACTACCTCCCGCAGTTTGGTTAAACTCATGCTGGTAACCTCGAAAACACTATCCAACCATCTCGTCCTCTGTTGCCCCCTTCTCCTTGCGCCCTCCATCTTTCCCAGCATCAGTGTCTTCTCCAGGGAGTCTTCTCTTCTCATGAGGTGCCAAAGTACTGGAGCCTCAGCTTCACGATCTGTCCTTCCAGTGAGCACTCAGGGCTGATTTCCTTAAGAATGGATGCGTTTGATCTTCTTGCAGTCCATGGGACTCTCAAGAGTCTTCTCCAGCACCATAATTCAAAAGCATCAATTCTTCGGCGATCAGCCTTCTTTATGGTCCAGCTCTCACTTCCATACATCACTACTGGGAAAACCATGGCTTTAACTATACGGACCTTTGTTGGCAAGGTGACGTCTCTACTTCTCAAGATGCTGTCTAGGCCTGTCATTGCCCTTCTCCCAAGAAGCAGGCGTCTTTTAATTTCGTGGCTGCTGTCACCTGGAGGAGGAACCGGCAAGCCACTCCAGTATCCTTGCCAAGAAAACTCCATGGACAAAGACAACAGGCATATAATCTTATTCTACTCCTCCAATTAATTTTAGTTCTAACTTCCACTGCTGAAAATATTAATATCTTGCTAGGCTAATTGCATACCAGTTCTTCCTTGCCATTTGCCATGGTGAATTTCAGGGGGACAGAAACACTTATGCGTGGAAAGGGTGGGGAACAAGTGTGCTGTCCAATGATGTTCATCACTGTGTCACACTACGCTCATTGATGTGAATGAAATTTCGCATGATATGCTGGTATATTGGTCAAAAAGTCCCAGTTCCATAATGCAACAGGTATTGCGGTGTGAAAGCAATTTTGGAAAATGGCGTATAAGTGCTAGCATTATAATCAGGAAATCCACTGCAATATTCCATACCCTCCAACATTTCTCCGATGAAAATAGGGATACCCTATTCAACAACAACAACAATTTTACTATTCATACCCCACCCATCTGACTGGGTTGCCCCAGCCATTCTGGCCGGCTTCCGATATAAATAAAAATATAATAAAACATGAAACATTAAAAAAAAAACTTCCCTATACTTCAGCCTTCAGATGGCCTGGGGGTTTGGATAACTTCATACCCTCCAACATTTCTCTGAGGAAAACAGAGATGCCCAGTGCTCCCCCCCTAAAAAATGTTAAGGGGTACTCTTATTTTCCTACTCATACTGAAATACTGCCCCTCAATGAGGCCAAACTTAGATTCACAAAATATTTAGGGGTATTCATACTCCTGCATACCCCCAGGGAAAAAAAGCCCTGGGGATGCCCTAAGGAAAAGTGGGATATTCCAGGATCAAATTGGAAACTAGGATGGCTTATGTAAATCCGAGATTGACCCTGGAAAATAGGGACACTTGGAGGGTCTGATATTGTCAGGGTTCTGTCAGTGGCTCCCGCCTGGTTGCCCAGCAAAGTATAAAGACAAAGAAAAGTTTATTACAGTGGTACCACAGGTTAAGAACTTAATTCGTTCTGGAGGTCCGTTCTTAACCTGAAACTGTTCTTAACCTGAAGCACCACTTTAGCTAATCTGGCCTCCCACTGCTGCCACGCTGCCGCCACGCGATTTGTGTTTTTAGCAAAGTTCTTAACCCGAGGTACTATTTCTGGGTTAGTGAAGTCTGTAACCTGAAGCGTCTGTAACCTGAAGCATCTGTAACCCAAGGTACCACTATACTGTCCTTTTTTATTTCAATCTTTATAGAGAGAGGCGATAGAACCCAGCCTCTTGGATAATGGCGTTGTCCCAAATGAATCTCCACTACCCGTCTCTCCCACTTCCTCATTCGTCAATCTCATCATCTCTCCTACGGGTGCTGCTACCTGCCCTCTTTGAGCTCTTTGCTCTCCTACTTTTAAGGTTCGCTGGGTTCTGGGAGTTGGAGGGTCTGGAATGCTTTCTAATGACAGTCTGTCCGCTGGACGTTGTTCTGGCTTTTCCATGATTTCCCAGCTTCTCCCCTCATCTTCCTCCAAGCTGTGAGCTCCCTCAACCCCCTGAAACGCCATTTACCTTCCCGCCGGAGTGGTACCTATTTATCTACTTATACTTTGATGTGCTTTCGAACTGCTAGGTTGGCAGGAGCAGGGACTGAGCAACGGGAGCTCACCCCATCGTGGGGATTCGAACCGCCAACCTTCTGATCGGCAAGTCCTAGGCTCTGTGGTTTAACTCACAGCGCCACCCGCGTCCCTTCGGTTTTCTTTATAGGCAGTGCTTAAGTGATGAGCCCAAACTAGGCTTGAGTGAAACCGGCATGCTCCAATAATCCCCATTCTGCAGTAAAAACTGAGCGGACCAATTCCATCCAACACCACCTCTCTCATTACAATAGTCCCCAATGTCCAGACGTGAGAAAAATGAGCGCTGTACAGTTTATTGGATACCTAATGGTGTTTTGGGTGTTGGGTTGCAAAATATGTCAATAATAGCAGCCTGGAAAGCGGCAGGCAGGCAAGCTGGTCATCCTACAGAGGTTCAACTAGGAGTCAAGCAGTCTATATGCAGCTCAGCTTGCAGCTTAGCAACCAGTTAACTCAGACTGTAGAGCCAGGAAGGATTAGCAGGTCTGTAAGGTCGGATGGGATATTATTGGCTCCTCAGGTCATGTGACGACTGATGGATTGAATACTATAGCACACCCTCTTGTCAACTGCAGCAATGGTGATGGCTGATGTAGCACAGGAATGAGCAGGTCAGTCATTCCCAACTGTAGAGAAGAGGGTGCCTGGGTTTTATTATAAAACTGGGTCCGACGACGGGATTCCATTCAATTCCCGAGTTTGAGATACTGGTCTTTGGTCTTGTACATCCCCTGTTTATTCCATCAGTGCTGCAAAAACTGAAGTCTGTGTACACTCACGGAAGGTGTCTGAGCGAGCCAAGAATGTGTTCTCCTCTTATGGCAGAAGCAGATTCACACATGGCTCCATTTTTGCTCTTCCTCCCAATCCATCTTGAAACGCTGTTGGGAATGGTCCAGTTGGTGCTACAGGACGTACGGCTTTAATGTTTTCCTGCAGATCAGTAAATATATGTTGCTGATATACAGCAGATCAGATGCACAAATAATGCAGCTTAAAAAAATAAATGCATTGAAATCTGGGTGTTTCCCCCCCTCCTTAAAGGACTGCATTATACATCCCTCTCATTCTTGTTCTGTTTCTGGAAGGTTCCTTGTGGCTTCCTGGATTTTGGAGACATTCCTCTTCCTTCCCCTTTGATGCCAAACTATTTTATGTAAGTTCTGAGACAATCAACTTGGCCATCTCTTTGGATGCAATTTCCTTCTGATTTTAAATTTGTCACTGGGGAAGACTTTTTCTTCCCCTAAGCCAAACAGCTGTTTTTTATTTTATTTTATATTTTTCTCTGGTTCTGCCTCCCCCCACTCCCTCCTCCCCAAGTGGTCAACTTCCTTTTTTGGAGTTCATTCCTTTCTTCCCCCTAATATCAAAACAATAAAATACAGATTACAAATGGAATGGGATTTGCTTCAGTTAAATTCTGTTGATTCCGCCATCCTTGCTTCCCCTGATCTGGGTCTATGCCTATAGCAATAATAGTCATCATTCCATTTTTTGTTGTAGCACTTCTTGAATTTTTTAAAAAAAGAAAAAGACTGCTACGGAGGAAATAGAAGTCATGCAAATCTATCTTGAGTCTCTAATTCAAAAGCCCTGTTTCAGTTATTTCTAAAAATGTAATCTATTTTTCTTTTTAAAAGAGAGAGAACCCAAAATGACTTACAATAAAATGTAATCTGTAAACAAACCCCTGTGTTGCAATATAGACAAGCTGAACAATATAACACAACACAATGGCCAATAACAATGGCACTAAAAACTATTTATGTTGTTGTTGTTGTTTAGTCGTTTAGTGGTGTCCGACTCTTCATGACCCCATGGACCAGAGCACGCCAGGCACTCTTGTCTTCCACTGCCTCCCGCAGTTTGGTCAAACTCATGCTGGTAGCTTCGAGAATGCTGTCCAACCATCTCGTCCTCTGTCGTCCCCTTCTCCTTGTGCCCTCCATCTTTCCCAACATCCGGGTCTTCTCCAGGGAGTCTTCTCTTCTCATGAGGTGGCCAAAGTATTGGAGCCTCAGCTTCAGGATCTGCCCTTCCAGTGAGCACTCAGGGCTGATTTCCTTAAGAATTGATAGGTTTGATCTTCTTGCAGTCCATGGGACTCTGAAGAGTCTCCTCCAGCACCATAATTCAAAAGCATCAATTCTTCGGCGATCAGCCTTCTTTATGGTCCAGATCTCACTGGACCTAATAGGTATCTAAAGCCATTTGTCACTGTTGCTGTACGTAGGTTTTTATTTGTTTTTTATCTTATATTTTGGAAATGCACATCCAGGTTTTTTTTCTTTAATTTTTTTGGGGGCCCCCCAAGAGAGTGGGGCCCTAAGCTATAGCTTGTTTAGCTTATACGTAAATCTGGCACTCCATGGGCTCCATGATCACTGCAGATGGTGACAGCAGCCACGAAATTAAAAGACGCCTGCTTTTTGGGAGAAGGGCAATGACAGGCCTAGACAGCATCTTGAGAAGTAGAGACGTCACCTTGCCAACAAAGGTCCGTATAGTTAAAGCCATGGTTTTCCCAGTAGTGATGTATGGAAGTGAGAGCAGGACCATAAAGAAGGCTGATCGCCAAAGAATTGATGCTTTTGAATTATGGTGCTGGAGAAGACTCTTGAGAGTCCCATGGACTGCAAGAAGATCAAACGCATCCATTCTTAAGGAAATCAGCCCTGAGTGCTCACTGGAAGGACAGATCGTGAAGCTGAGGCTCCAGTACTTTGGCCACCTCATGAGAAGAGAAGACTCCCTGGAGAAGACACTGATGCTGGGAAAGATGGAGGGCACAAGGAGAAGGGGGTGACAGAGGACGAGATGGTTGGATAGTGTTTTCGAGGTTACCAGCATGAGTTTGACCAAACTGCGGGAGGCAGTGGAAGACAAGAGTGCCTGGCGTGCTCTGGTCCATGGGGTCACAAAGAGTAGGACATGACTAAACGACTAAACAACAACAACATAGAGCGAAAAATACGGTAGGTACCGCTCTGGCGGGAAGGTAAGCGGTGTTTCTGTGCACTGCTCTGGTTCGCCAGAAGTGGCTTAGTCATGCTGGCCACATGACACGGAAGCTGTCTGCGGACAAACACCAGTTCCCTTGGCCAATAAAGCGAGATGAGCGCCGCAACCCCAGAGTCGGCCACGACTGGACCTAATGGTCAGGGGTCCCTTTACCTTTACCTCTTCTTGCATTGGCCACCCAAGTTATATCCAAGCCTCTTATGTGTTGTGAAACTTAAACAAGAACAACACACAAAATAATTCTATACAAGTTAAATGCCAAACTGCATGCAAAAAAAGAGGTATATCATGCATATAATAAATATAACAGAGTCAATCCTATTCGGTATTATATTTCTGTAAGCATAATTTCATGCATTAGTAACTGAGAGCTTTTTATAGTTATATGAAATGTTGCATGCATCTGTTCCTTTAGGAACCCTGCTGTGTATTTCAGGATTATAATGCATATAATATGCAATAATTATTCATATTTTTAGCAGAACCAGTAAAAAAACAAGTCAATTCTAATTAAGATCAAGGAGGAAAACAAAAACTAAAAAACATCCATGGGGGATAAGTTCAACATGGAGTTTATTATTATTTTTCTTTCTTTTCTTTTTTTTAAAAAAGCCCCATCCCTAGTTCCTAGTAAGTGTAACATTGTCAGTCACCATGACTACTTGTGACCTTTTGTTCTGGAACGTGTTGTCATTGTTTTTACTTCTATATTTAACGAATAGGACTAACAATGAATGTGATCACTGTAAGCCAGAGGTTTCCAACCTTTCTGAGTTCATGGCTCCCTTGACCAACTCTATTCTTTCTGCGGCTCCCCTCTGGGGCCCAGGAGCCCAGTTATGTCACCCCTTGCCTACAGAGCTGCCAGCCTCTCACCCTTTTTTGAACACCCTCCCTTGTGGAGTGTTCCCTCAGCCTCCTCTCCTCTCCTCTCCTGCTGCTGCCACCCCTGGTCTCTCATCTGCCCTGTCTTGCCCCACAGGGGCCTGGGACTTGTCTGTCCATTCCCAACAGCAAGGGCTGGCAGACCAGCTGGCTGGGCTCGCTCACCCGCTTGCTTGCTTACTCCAAGGCCGCCTCAGTTCCTGGCAACCAGCAACATCTGACCAGCCCCTGAGACACCATTCACCTGTGGAGCTTATAGTCAGAGTTGCTGCAACAAACAGTTGTGCAAGCCTTTGGGAGGCAGAGACCCAAGAGTAGGGTTACCAGACGTCCCCAGTTCCCAGGGACATTCCCCAGATTTGCTAATCTGTCCCCGGACAAATTCTGTCCCCAGAATGTCACCAGATTTGCAAATCTGTCCCCGGGAAACATGGCAGTGGCAGCCTCAGCAGCCCAGAGCCAGCTTGGTAGAGCAGTTGGCTCTGGCTGGCTTCAGGAACTGTTCGCTGCTGAAGGGGAACCGGGGATGTCCAGCGGTACAGATCTCCTGCCCCTTCCCCCTTTGTTTTGACAGATTGGGGGAGGCTCAGGAGTCGTGGGAGGACAGCTGTTGCCCAGGAGGGGCGCAAGGTGCGCTGTTTCTCTGCCAGGCAAGGTGCAAAGCCCTTCTTTTGCACCCTGTGAAACATAAATGCACAGAGGTTTTTTTAAAAACTGGGCAACGACAGCCCGTCCGCAAGTCCTGAGCCTCCCCCAGTCAAAACAAAGGAAAGGATGCAGGAGATTGGGGGAGGCTCAGGAGTCATGGGCGGGTGGTGCGCCATTGACAGGTTTTTTAAAAAACTCTGCGCATTTATGTTTCACAGGGTGCGAAAGAAGGGCTTTGAACCTTTATACAATATGCATGTGTGCCAGGGTCTTTTGCCTCACCATCCCCACTACTGACTCCTTGTTGCTACTCAGCTTCAATAATAATAATAATAATAATAATAATAATAATAATAATAATAATAATAATTTATTATTTGTACCCCACCCATCTGGCTGAATTTCCCCAGCCACTCTGGGCGGCTTCCAATCAACTGTTAAAAACAATACAGCATTAAATATTAAAAAAAACTTCCCTAAAACTTCCCAAAAATAAAAATCTGGTAACCATACGCAAGAGGGCATCAGAGGAGGGTGGGAAAAAAGAACGACAGAGACCAGTGTTGCCAACGGCACTCCTGACCACCATTCAAGGCACCCTGTGTGCCACAGCACACTGGTAGAAAACCTCTGCTATAAGCAGCTGCGCAATTTTGCAGAACTTTTAGGAGAAACTGGCTTTGCTACTCAGGAGGATTAAAGAAAACAATCTTCCTTTCTTTTTTTAAAAAAACAGCACCAACCTGCAGTGCTTAGAGCTTGCCATTCCCCCTCCCCTCTCCCCAATGTGTGCAAGTGAGAGCGAGAGCTTTCACAAACTGGTTCTACAGTCCTTGGCATTTAAATCAACTGCCAAGTAGCGCTCACAGTGGATTCTTTGCAAATAACTTACAGTTAACCACATAAGATGCACCGGGATTAAGCTAAACCTTCTTTTGATACCTAATGTGTTATGCTTTCCAGAGCAATTTGGTGGCAGAGACAAACTGTTAAGAAGTGCAGGAAATTCAAATGCATCCCAAGCGAGCATGGGAAATAGAAAATTCCTATTTGTGCCGCCTCCAGTTCTTTGCCATGTTTCTTCATCCAAGCCAAAAACTGCGTTGCTCAATATTCCACAGTGGCCAGTGAAAGGATGAATGGAATTTAGTGCTCTTTTGTATGCTCTGTGAGGGAAGAGAAAAGGGCACAGTAAAGCTTTTATTGACCCAACTCCAAATCCAGTGTGTCTAACTAGGAAATTGTTCATTCAGTTGGAAGCCAAAAAAGCATCGATGCTTTAGTGAGGCTGAGACAGCAAAATCAATTCAGAAAACAACGGCTGTGTTGAGTATGTTTTTTAGGGAGGGGAGTCTCAGGCTAGCACAGTCTGTGGTCATGAACAGGACAACACACTTTCGCTATGCTAAACTTTATGAAATTAGGATCAATGAGAAACTGCAAGTACGGCCATTGCTGTTGTTTCTAAATCATAAAACCAGCTGTGAAATAATCTCATGGGAGCCAACTCCTAGGGGCTGAGGTCCCTTTGCCCCCCGATAAAATGTTTGAGGGGGCTGATTCCCCCAAAGTTGATGGACTTTCTCATTCAGATGGTGTGTGCTGTGTCTTGTGATTGATTATGTGGGGCAGGGCTTACCTAAGTGCCCAATATTTTATTCAGGTTGACACCCCCGGATACTGTAACTCCTAAAGTAAAATCCCCACTCTTTCAGGTCTCTTGGTAGACTTAACAGTCCTCTCAGAAGGCTGCTGGATACTCACTATTTGCTTATCATGGTGTTTCATGGTGTTTCTTGGGCATTGGTCTTCAGCCCTTGCCTCCTGCTTGGCAAATCATTTTTCCTGGGTCACCTTAGTCTGCATAACTTTACACCAGATGGTCACTGGAATAAGGTAGTTCTGAAGCGTGAAGGGAAGGGACCATAGCTCAGAGGCAGAAGAACACTTCTGTTTCATGTGCCAGAGGCTGCAGATTTAGTCCCTGGCATCTCCAGGCTGAGGAAGGAAATGAAAAGACCCTCTTGATTGAGATCCTGGAGAACCATTGCAACATTGGGCTACATGAGCCTTTCACCAAACTGGTGTCCTCCGGAGGTTTTAGAGTACAACTCCCATCAGCCCTGATCATCGGCCACACTGGTTGTGGCTGATGAGAGATGCAGTCAAAAACATCTGGAGGGAACAAGGTTAGGGAAAGGCTGACCTGGACAGACAAAGTGTCTGAACTGGGAAAAGGCAGATTCCTGATTGATTGCACATTCCTTGCTTCCCTGCCTCCTAGCACCTTTACAGTCCCAGATTTACAGAAGCCACCCCAGTTTCTGATTTGATCCCGGAATGTCCCGCTTTTCCTTAGAATGTCCTTATTTTCATTGGAGAAATGTTGGAAGGTATGGAATAGGACATCCCTAGGGCTTTTTCCCCCTAGCCAGAACTCGCTGGAACTCAGTTCTGGCACCTCTCAGGTGGGCGCCATTGGTATTCTAAGAGAATGAGGGAGGCGTTCATGGTGAGTTCCAGAACCTCTTTTTTTAGAAAAATAGCACTGGACGTCCCTATTTTCATCGGAGAAATGTTGGAAGGTATGCTACGCTGCTGAATGTATTTGTCCAAATCCAACAGCAAACAAAGCTCATCGAAATCTGATAAACTGCTGAACTATTGTACAGTCCTCCTGGCCCATTCTGCACCTTGCAGATTGGAACAAAGTTATCCCTTGATCCGACATAAAGTGTGTTTAGATGTTTGAGAAAAAATATGCTTACAAATACATACTTCTTGAGAAAATATGTTCAAGAATACACATTTAAATATTTTGTTAAAAAAACAACCACACAGATGAATGCAGAAACCAGACAAAACATATTAAAGAATGAACATATGTGGAAATGAAATAGACCTATTTTTCTAGAAAAAGAAGTGCTGGAACTCACCATTGTTGAATGCCTACCTTGTCCTCTTATAATGGCAATGGCGCCCACCTGAGAGGTGCCCTGAGTTCTGGTATGTTCCGGTTGACAAAAAGCCCTGAAAAGACCAGAAACAGACCAGAAGTGTATGCATGTAGACTCATTCCACACATAGAAACCAAAAGGGCTTTAAAATTTTTCTTTAACTGGGTGACAGCCTGAGAAATTATCAAGAAATTACCAAGAGGCTCTAACAGTGGAGGGAGGCAGTCAGAAAGACAGAAGCAGTAAGAGGGGGCACAGAGACATTTTTATTAAATGTAGTGCTAGGGAACTCATTCTGTTAGTAACAGGATTTACACTGGAGCAGTGGATCTTCTTCCCCTCTCCCATGCCCCCACCCTTTCTGTTCCAGGTCCCCACCCCAAACCCTCCAGAATAGACTTGGCTGTGGTGTGTGGTTTGGGCGAGTTTCATTGTGCAAAAATAAATCCATGCTAATTGGATACTGCCCAGAGAGTAACCTGCTGGCCCACAAGTTGCAAAGCACAAGGAAATGTGTTTGGAAGAAGTATGCGGTCTCATTTTGTTTGTGTGTGTGTAAGAGAGAGGATGGCAAGAGAGAGAGTGTGTGACTGGGTGTGAGAGAAACCGGGTCCTACCCTTGACACATTCAACATCCTGGAGCCAGCCATGATTTCAGTAATATGTTTAAATAAATCCAAAGGGATAGACTTTCAGCTCCAATTAGAATAAGCAAGATTTCATTTACTTTTGCCTTTCTACTTCCTCTGAACTTCAGCAAAACTCATTTGGTTCTAGCCAAAATATGCTTGTCTCCTTGCCCGGTGTTTTTAATCCAAGGCTTGTTCCGTACGGTCTTTGAGACTCTGAAACGGCATCTCTAAACCAAGTTCCGTTATGCTCTTGCCCAGTTTCTTGAGGCTATGCTTTGCTTTATGCACTCTCTGTTGAGAGCAATTGAACCAAAACGGGATGCTCATGCTGCGGTCATAACTTCAGAGATCCAGCTATAATGGGGTGAGGGAATCATCTGAGAATGTGCTCTTTCCTATCTTGAGGAGGGGGATGCAGAAATGAACGTTTCCAGCCAGATCTCTGAACTGAGGAACATGCCTGCATTGTTGCCACATGCTCTCTTCCTTTGCTTTGAAATGACCTCTTAAATTCTCAGAGCCATCACACATTTGGATTTGGAGCATGTATAGAATGTTGCCAAACAGAGGAGCATCTGAAATTGCTGCTCATCCATCTAGTATAGTATTATGTACATTGATCAGCTTTGGCCACCTCATGAGAAGAGAAGACTCCCTGGAAAAGACCCTGATGTTGGGAAAGATGGAGGGCACAAGGAGAAGGGGACGACAGAGGACGAGATGGTTGGATAGTGTTCGCGAAGCTACCAGCATGAGTTTGGCCAATCTGCGGGAGGTAGTGGAAGACAGAAGTGCCTGGCGTGCTCTGGTCCATGGGGTAACAAAGAGTCGGACACAACTAAACAACTAAACAACAACAACATTGATCAGCAGAGGTCCTCCAGGGTTTCAGGGAGAAGTCTCCCTGCATGGTGATGCCAGGAGATGAACCTCAGAACTTCTGTGGGCAAGGCAGATGCTTTACCACTGAGCAACACCCAGACAGACATTCATAATAGTCCTCATAGCGAGCCATTCATACAGTCGTGAGAAAGTGACATCACAAAGCAAGGAGACTTCAAATGACTTGAAAATCAAACTTCAGATCTTCTTTAAATTGAAATCATGTCTTCATTCTAGCCTTGTGAAACAGACCACATTTGTTTCTATTTTCTCCTATGATAACAGATACCCATGTTTGCTATTTCTGACACACAGAAGACCTTATACACATGGGTTGAGAATTTCAACGCGAGAAGGAACTCATAAGCCCCCTGGCCTCAGTATCTTGTCCTTGCAATTCTCACCCGACCATACCTCCTCAATACCCAATAACATACCATGCAACTATACTGTTTTAAGTGGGGCACCACAGATTTACCGAAGCTGCTCTGACTTCTGATCCCAATCCCGGATGTCCATGTGGGCTCCTGTGCTTTGGCCGTATCAGAGTGCAGGACCAAAAGATGTGCATTCACCCCACGCTGTGTCAGGACAAAAAATGTAAGTAAAATTTAGCTCCCCCCCCGCAAGCCACCACTTCTTCCTCCTTCCACCGCGGCTTTCCAGCTGACGTACTTCTTGGAAGTGGCACCAGCTTCTGGAAGTACAGCAGTGGCGGAGGCCACAGAAGCTGTGGTGGAGGTGGCAGCTGTGGTGGTGGGCAGGTGAAGGTGCAAGGGGGAGCCAAGGAAGGCGCTGGGGTGTGAAGGGGTACAGCCTCCATTGAGGTCTTGTCCTGACTTCCTTTACTCCAGTGTTGGAGGTTGCCTTGGAATGAACTTCAATCTCCAGGAATCTCCTGAGGACAATCCTAGTGGTGACAAAGCACCACTGCTGTCTCACACAAGTGAGACAGCATGGGTTCAACGTATAAAAGCAATTGTTATGAGTTGAGGGGGAGGAAGAAAGTAGGCTGCATGTGAGATCCTACAAATATAAGCTAGGCTGTTTTCCTGTGTTGAGGTGATTGACTGGGCGATGAGCCATTAGGACAACAAAGGAAAAGGAGCTCTGTGTGAGATGGAAAATGAAGTTGTAATTAGTTAGAAGGATGAAGCCAGAGTTTAGAGTTGAAAGTTGCCATCAGATGGGGTAATAATAATAATAATAATAATAATAATAATAATAATAATAATAATAATTCGGTTAGAAGAAAAGCTGTATGCTGGACAGTTAGAGAGGGCGCAATGTTTGATTTCAGTTTGAATCCAATGCTGCAGCTATGGGAGAAACAATACCCTTTTGGGTTGCTAATGCTGTGAGTCTATCCTCTGTGGGCTCAGGTTGAAAATATGTATAAATAAACCCAATTGTCATAAATAAACCACAGTCTGTGCTTTGCCTCACTCCAGAAGGAAACATTAACCCTGGATAAGCGCCTGAAACTCCTGGAATCTCACACCGCTGGTCCACGATTGGGGTGGCAGGCAAAAATACTGAGCTCTCACAAAAGATCCTCAGCCAATTGAAATGCAACCTTTAGCTTTCATTTACAAATGCAAACAAACTGGCTAGCATAACTTGCAAGCAGTCTTCTTAACAGTCTTGCTGGTGTTAAACTGCTGGCATAAAGTAGGAACCCCATTGAAGTGAGTATACAGCCTCTGACTGCCTCTATTTTTCTTATTTCTTATTTCTTAATTTAATTTCTATCCCCGAAGGTCTCAGGGCAGTTCACATAAAATATCAAATTCATAAAATCAAAACAACAACAACCCAATACCTCCCCAAAAGAGAGCCAGCATTTAAAAAAGGGTACAGGATGTAAATCGAGTCAGGCAAAGGCCTGGTTAAAAAGGAACGTTGCCTGGTGCCTAAAGGTATATAATGATGGTGCCAGGCGAACTTCCTTGGGGAGAGCATTCCACAGATGGGGAGTCACCGCGGAGAAGGTCTGTTCTCGTGTTGCCACTCTCTAGACCTATCAAGGAGGTGGCACACGAAGAAGGGCCTCAGAAGATGATCTCAGGGTCCAGGTAGGTTCATATGGTAATCTGCCACGTAACCAGACTTGAAAGCCTATTCATTTTGCACAGCAAGGAGGGCCCACCATATAACCTGGGATTCTAGAGGCCCTACAGCTCACCTGTGCTCCTCTTCCAGTACACCACTGATGATAAGGCTTGTCTTTTTGGAATCATGATGGGTGGACTCCCCTTGATGGAAGTGGAAACTGACTGCATTCCAAGCTTGGTGAAATAGTTTGGGTATTTGCCATTTTTTCTTCCAGAGAAATACTTTCTTAGAAATGGGGAATGTGCCTTCCTTCTATGTTAGGTGCCACTTTCCCAACCAAAATGATTTGTCTTTGAGAAAAGGAATTTTGGGAAGGGTAGCTATCACTGAGAGGAATGTTCATCACTAGAATTCCTCTCCCCCCACAGCCATTCTTACATAGTTTTAGAAGAAAAAAAAATTCCTTCCAGTAGCACCTTAAAGACCAACTAAGTTAGTTCTTGGTATGAGCTTTCGTGTGCATGCACACTTCTTCAGATACACTGAAACAGAAGTTGCCAGATCCTTCTATATAGTGAGAAGGTGGGGAGGGGTATTACTCAGAAGGGTGGTGGGAATGGGTGATTGGCAGATAGCTGTGATGAGCCTGTTGACGACTCTTAACGACTGCAATAGGTCTTACAGGAAAAAGCAAGGGGTGAGAAGGTGAAAAATGGCTTCCAGTCTGAAACTGGAAAGAGAAGCTGCTGAATTGCAACTCATTACCAAACTTAAAACTATGGAGAAACCTGGTCTGAACAAAGACATTGGATTCTTATCTCATTATACATCACAAAGCCATTTTTCACCTTCTCACCCCTTGCTTTTTCCTGTAAGACCTATTGCAGTCGTTAAGAGTCGTCAACAGGCTCATCACAGCTATCTGCCAATCACCCATTCCCACCACCCTTCTGAGTAATACCCCTCCCCACCTTCTCACTATATAGAAGGATCTGGCAACTTCTGTTTCAGTGTATCTGAAGAAGTGTGCATGCACACGAAAGCTCATACCAAGAACTAACTTAGTTGGTCTTTAAGGTGCTACTGGAAGGAATTTTTTTTGTTTTGACTATGGCAGACCAACATGGCTACCTATCTGTACATAGTTTTAGAAGGGCTTTCATCCTTCTTTAAAAACCCTTTACATTCAATAAACTGTCTAACGTTCTTCCTTCCCTTATTTTTACTTCTGATTCATTCACTTTTTGGGGAGGGGTTGGGCAATGTGGAATGTGGCCCTTTCCCGCAAGGACATCTGGCCCTCAGCACGAATAACGTTCCTCATCCCTGGGCAAGATGATGATCTCATATACTACACTAAATATATCTCGGGGGGGAAATCGAACATCCATTTATATCTTTAGGATTTAGAATGGAAATCTAAGTAAACACCTGGGACCATTGTGGAACAGTAACAGGACCATTTGACCACCTTCTGACTCTTCCAAGAGTTAGCCTGCCAAGATAATCTATACGGATGGACAGATTGCCAAGATCAGGAGCCACCAAATTAATATTTCTACTTTTTCCATTAATAATGTTGGGCTCCATCTCAGATAAGCACTAGCCATCCTTTTTTAATCAACTTTTTTGAGCACCATCTTGGAGACGCCTCAACTGCACTCGATCATAAGGTCAAGTTCATCGGATTAAAAGAACAGCTGAGGTTTTGAACCTCAGTGTTTTACACTATTTACATAAAGTGCTATAATTTCTGCAGAATATTAAATGCTTTGAAAAAACAACAACAACACCTTTTGCTAAGAAAAAAACAAACCAAAACCCTTCATTGATTCATTGCAGAACAATGGCAGCTTCGTTTAGACCAAAGAACAGTTTGGAATGCATGAATTCAGCTGAATGTTATCTTTTAGACAGTTTGGTGTAATTATTTAATGAACGGAAATGGAGCATTGTGGTACTGAAGGATTTGAATGCGAGATGAGGGGTGCTGTGGCTAGCTCATGGTGCAGCTCCATTTCAGAGCCGTTCACATTTTCAAATAATGAAATGGTGAGTTTTCATGGTTTGCCCTTCTTTACCTCTTTCAGCTTCATGCCACAATTCAACCAAAGAAAGCCGTCTTTTGCCAGATAGCAGGGACATTGGTTGCTGAGGCAACAGGTTGATGGGGGTGGCGGAGAGAGTAGGCCTTTAAAATAAAGATGGCTCATTTCCAACTTTTTCCACTTCTGGCAAGAAAACAGTGCTGTGGACTCCTGAAATCAATAAACCTGTTGTTTGCTGTGGAGATTTCCCTTGGATTTTCAGCATTAAGCTGGGGGAAAACAAGACATTTCTGTTATATCATTTTAAAGAATTTGAAAGAAATGGATAGTGCATTGAGATTCAATTTGAAATAATTGATAGGAAAACAAGAAGAAATGCTGAAGGTCTCAGAAATCACCATCTTACTTAAGATACTGTTACTGGGCTTTGTGACTTGCAGATAGCTTGGGCCATGCATACATTAGGGAAGATCTGACAGACCCTCCAAGTGTCCCTGTTTTCCAGGGACAGTCCCAAATTTACAGAAGCCGTCCCAGTTTCTGATTTGATCCTGGAATGTCCTGCTTTTCCTTAGGATGTCCATATTTTCATCAGAGAAGTGTTGGAAGGTATGGAGTTATGTGACCCTGAGCCAAGGAGGTAACTATACAACTTTTAGAAGACATCTGAAGGCAGCACTGTATAGGGATTTTTATATATATATAAGTTAAATGTTTTATTATGTTTTTATATGTGTTGGAAGCTGCCCAGAGTGGCCAGGGCAACCCAGTCAGATGGGCAGGGTATAAACAATAAAAATATTATTATTATGGAATAGAACATCCCTACTTTCATCAGAGAAATGTTGGGAGGGTATGGATCTGCAGAGTTAGTGAGCCACCAATCTGAATGTAGGCCAGCGATCATGCATGCAGGAGACTCCCTGTCCTTTGCAGTGCTAGGCAAGCAGCATAAGCAAGAAGTGTACCAGGATCTTGGTGGGCTTCCATAACCTAGGTTAGAAGGTCGCATGAAGCCTGGCAACTGCACAGGCTTACGTTAGAGGCAGAGGTTACGTTTGGATCTATTGATAAGGTAGATTTTCCCATTTATTTTGATTTATCTTGAATGAGCCACATGCTAGTATATGTGGTATGATCACTCACACATCCCTAGCTCAAATGGGATAAACAAACCAGTAGCTTTGGTTGATAGTGATGCCCAAACTGGAGACCATGGTCTGTTGAACCCTAACAACATGATCATGATTCAGCCTGAATCTATGGTTTGTCATTGGCTTGATGCTCATGTCTTGTTAAAGGTAAAGGGACCCCTGACTGTTAGGTCCAGTTGTGGACAACTCTGGGGTTGCGGCGCTCATCTCGCTTTAATGGCCGAGGGAGCCGGCGTACAGCTTCCGAGTCATGTGGCCAACATGACTAAGCTGCTTCTGGTGAACCAGAGCAGCGCACGGAAATGCCGTTTACCTTCCTGCCAGAGCGGTACCTATTTATCTACTTGCACTTTGAGGTGCTTTCAAACTGCTAGGTTGGCAGGAGCTGGGACTGAGCAACAGGAGCTCACCCCATCGTGGGGATTCGAACCGCCAACCTTCTGATCGGCAAGCCCTAGTCTCTGTGGTTTAACACACAACACCACCCGTGACCTTCATGTCTTGTTAGAAGCCAACAAACCACAACCTGTGGTTGTGTTGTAATGGAAAGCCAAAGCTTCTTGGTCTGTTTATCCTGCTCACACTGTGGGACAAGTGAAATAGAAGAAATCATTAATATATGCATTTTTAATACGTATGTTACCCTAATGCATGCATTTTCCAAGTAGTGGAAAACAGGGCAGGGCTCTGCTACACACCTGAGCATCCACTGGCTTGCATAGTGCTGTCCTCACACCTCTTCTTCTCTGTTCTGGTATATAAGTGTACCTGGAGATGCAAGTGATGGAACCTGGGACCTTCTGAATAATAATAATAATTTATTTGTAGCCCGCTCATCTGACTAGGTTGCTTAAGCTACTCTGGGCAGCTTCCAGCATATACAAAAACATGGTCCTTCCCTACCTTATGATACAGAATTTTGTTGTTGTTGTTTAGTTGTTTAGTCGTGTTCAACTCTTCGTGACCCCATGGACCAGAGCACGCCAGGCACTCCTGTCTTCCACTGCCTCCCGCAGTTTGGTCAGACTCATGTTTGTAGCTTCGAGAACACTGTTCAACCATCTCGTCCTCTGTCGTCCCCTTCTCCATGTGCCCTCCATTTTTCCCAACATCAGGGTCTTTTCCAGGGAGTCTTCTCTTCTCATGAGGTGGCCAAAGTATTGGAGCCTCGGCTTCACGATCTGTCCTTCTAGTGAGCACTCAGGGCTGATTTCCTTAAGAATGGATGCTTTTGATCTTCTTGCAGTCCATGAGACTTTCAAGAGTCTCCTCCAGCACCATAATTCAAAAGCATCAATTCTTCGGCGATCAGCCTTCTTTATGGTCCAGCTCTCACTTCCATACATCACTACCGGGAAAACCATGGCTTTAACTATTCGGACCTTTGTTGGCAAGGTGATGTCTCTACTTTTTAAGATGCTGTCTAGGTTTGCCATCCCCTTTCTCCCAAGGAGCAGGCGTCTTTTAATTTCATGGCTGCTGTCAGAATAAAACAGAATTTTACAGGTGCATATATTATCAATCCAGTTTGATTTTTGTAATGATTTCCCCCAGTGATAACATCCTTCCCTAACCCTTTGTATTCTTCCCAGAACTTCACCATTGCCTTCCAACGTTTCTTCCAGCATACAAAACACAACATATGCCGGCATGGGTGTTCAGCAGAGGAGGGCACGCTAGTTGGTGTTACCCCGACATTGTCGGAATTGGTCCCTTATTCTCAACTCACTACACAATAAATGGATTACACATTTAAAAGGACTGTATGCAATCAAGAAGAAATTTTAATTAATCACCAATAGAACTGGCTCTGTGGAAATAATATGGCCTGACAGTTTAAGGTTTGATCAGCACATCACGGAGATTAAGAACACTTTTTGACTTGAACAGTCAGAGTCCCAGAGAGTCAGTTCAGCCTGAAATACTTTTGAAAAGCTAGTGTGCACAGATCACACAATGTCATTGTCTCTCCTAATGCTGCCATTCCACTGGGAGCCAATGCGGGGCTCTTTTAACTTCCGAGAAACCTCCCAATATCATGCTGTCCTGGTCAACACTGAAGCAACAGAGATTACAAGACATCAAACTACAATCTTTTTATCCCATGCTCTGTGTGTATAAAACAAGGAGTCAGCTTCCCTTTGAAGTACTAATTGACTGTCTGTATCAATCAGTGCCTAATCCCTTTCCTGCATACATTTAGATCTCCACAGTAACTGAGACTGGTTTTCCTCTGTTACACACAGGAAGGCACCAAGGGTGGGGGAGTGAATGGTCACAACGATGAAATCAACCAATGATCCAAATTTCAGACAGCAAAGCTAAAAACAGCTTCATTCATGGTTTGTGCTTTCGCTAGGCAAGTCAATAGCTGAAATCTTCAGATGGTTTACTCTAAGTATTTGTACGACTGTCGCACTTAAGTGTCTGTAGTATATTTGCAAGGGAGGAAGGTGGGGAGGAGACCAAGTGGTCCTGCCCCTGCGATCTCATTGCCCATGCCTTCTTAGCACCCCCGAGAGGTCCAAAAAATGCCAGACAACACTGCTCTGAAGTAGGCCTTCTGAATACTCTAGTGAGCCAATGCCAGAGTGTGGGACTTGAGGACTGAAACTGATATATACAGTCCCTGTTGGACACTTTTGGGTTTTTGCCACTTAGTGGAAGATGCAGACAGATGCTGCAGACTCTGTTTCCCGTTTGCTTCCTATAGCCAAGGGCAGCACATCCTGTTTTGCTGCCTGAGGAGAAACAATGAATGTGCTGCCCTGCACCACTACCCTACCCCTGCCAAAACCTCCCTTTCCTGGGTCATGTGGCAGGGACCTCAAAGTGGCGACAACAATGGCAGGTTCTGGCAAGGTCTCAAGAGTGCTCATGGAGCTCTCCTGAGATCTCACCACGTTCATGAGGTCGCAAAAGATTCTAGAGAGATCTCACCAGGAGCTGCCACTGCAGGATGAGGCAATGGGGTGGAAGGGATGCCAACAGGGGGCATTGCCTCTTGGGGTTATGCCACCAAAGATGGCTGCCTCATCCCACCTCATAAGCAGGCTGGCCCTGCCTACAACGTCCCGTCAATCTAATCAGCATGGACCCACTTCATATATGCACTTCCTTTGAGGCAAAGATGGTGAAAGTCCAAAGCCTTATAATGTAGCTAGCTGTTGCAGAGGAATCTGAGGAGAAATGTAATTAAAACTGTGAGAGATGTTGGCTCCTTGGGAGGAGTCTCATGAGATTATTCCACACCCATCTGCCACAGCTGGAGAGCGCATAGGTCTGTCCTAAGTGCTTGCAGCCTTTTATCGTATTGTATATTTTCCTTGAAAGGGACACGGGTGGCGCTTTGGGTTAAACCACAGAGCCTAGGACTTGCCGATCAGAAGGTCAGCGGTTTGAATCCCCGTGATGGGGATTGGATTACATCTTAATAGTAGTGATTTGGATTTTTGTCCCGAAGGTATCAGGTTGTTAGGGGGTGAGTGGCCACCACACAGGGGGCAGCTTTTTCCTCCCAGTAGTGTCCTGAGGACATCGTTGTTGTTAAGTTGTGGGTGAACATATCAGACGACACAGCAATTCTTCTAACAGCTCTTGTTTATTCAAAGGCCAGAACAGAACTGAAGGGTTCAGACAGCCTGCCTATAAAGAGCTCCAGTACAACGTAACTGTAACAATTTTCTAAAACTATCCAATCACTGAACGTCACTTTTGATCCCTTATTTGCATAACTATCTACAGTATCCCCCTGCTGGCCCAGGGTGAGAACTTCAGTACATAACAGTTGTGATATAATGTCCTCCCACAAAGGCCTCGAGGGCCGAATTTGCCAAAGGGTGTACTAGAGCCACAGCTGGAAAAATTCACCTAAGTTGCCAATAAATCATAACGTAAGAGCTCCCCTTGAAAATTAAATCGGTTTTCGCCACCCCACACAAATTGCAGAAAACACAGCCTCTCCACTTTCACAATATGAGAAGGGGCTGTGAAGGGGAAAGCGGAGAGGCCGTTTCAGCCCTATTTAAAGCTGTCTAAACTATAGCTGGATCTTGCCCAAATTGTGTAACATATATATAACCGTATGCTGGGAAATGTTCCTCGCTAAGAGGTAAACAGAGATGTTCCGAGAACTAATAACAAGAGGAAGATGCATAATTGATCACCAGAGACTCAGCAAGAGAAAGCAGCAAACTGCAGCATGATTAAAGACAACAGAAGAGATATGGAATCTGGAACAGAACATAGCCTGGATTAGAATCCGCCCGAGGCTTCCTTGAGGAATGTTGGCGTTTTGCCAGTGAATTACTTTAACATGCAAAAAGGTGGATAAGCATAAATGACCTTGAGTTGTGACTCAAGTGTGGAGAGAAATGCTGTTTGTCCCTCAAAGCTGTTGTGAACCCTGTAAATTGCGTGACAAGAGAGCAGTGCTGAGGGGAAGCAAGAGGTAACAGCAGACTCCAATCCACCCGCTGCTGGGGGATGGCTAGAGAGCAGGGCCACACTTTGTGGGCCACGAGGAAAGGCAGTTATGTGGCTGGTTAACTTTGTCTCTAGGAATGTAGCACACTGCACTTTCGTTTCTAAAAGGCTGGGGAATTGGGGGCGTATTATTGGTAGTTTGGTAGTAATAGTAATAATAATAATGATGATGATGATGATGTCCCAGTAATAATGTGGATACAGGGACGCGGGTGGCGCTGTGGGTAAAACCTCAGTGCCTAGGACTTGCTGATCGCATGGTCGGCGGTTCGAATCCCCGTGGCGGGGTGCACTCCTGTTGCTCGGTCCCAGCGCCTGCCAACCTAGCAGTTCGAAAGCACCCCCGGGTGCAAGTAGATAAATAGGGACCACTTACTAGCGGGAAGGTAAACGGCGTTTCCGTGTGCAGCTCTGGCTCGCCAGAGCAGCTTCGTCACGCTGGCCACGTGACCTGGAAGTGTCTGCGGACAGCGCTGGCTCCCGGCCTATAGAGTGAGATGAGCGCATAACCCCAGAGTCTGTCAAGACTGGCCCGTACGGGCAGGGGTACCTTTACCTTTACCTTAATAATGTGGATGATATTGTTGTTGTTGCTACTTCTCCTAGTGGTTATCATTAGTATTAATAACAATGCTAGTAGTAGACAAAGCTTTTCCCCCCAGGCATTTCTCAGGTGGGTGCCATTGCCATTACAGTGGTACCTTGGTTCTCAAACCTAATCTGTTCTGGAAGTCCGTTCCAAAGTCAAAGCATTCCAAAACCAAGGCGCACTTTCCCGTACTTTTAAAAATCCGTTCCAGATTTTTAAAAACAGCCCCTAAACCAGCAATTTAACATGAATTTTACTATCTAACGAGACCACTGATCCATAAAATGAAGGCAATAAGCAATGTACTGTAGTCACACAATCAATCAATCAGTAGCTGAACCGGGTTCCACACAGTCACAAAAGCAAAAAGCAGCAAAAAGAAAAACGCAAAATAAATAGCAAAAGCAGGCAGACCTCAGTGTAACACTCAAAACGGAAGTGTGGCACTCAAAACAGAAGTATAACACTCAAAACAGTGCATGTTTGGCTTCCGAAAACATTTCGCAAACGGGAACACTTTCTTCCAGGTTTGCAGTGTTTGAGTACCAAGGCGTTTGAGAACCAAGGTACCACTGTATAAGAGAACAAGGGAGGCATTTATGGCGAGTTCCAGCACCTCTTTTTTTTGGGGGGGGGGGCAGGAATAGCACTGGTATCATTATCATCATCGGTGGAACAGTCCTAACAGTAGTAGTAATAATAATAACTGAACAGTAATGAACTTGTTGTTGTTGTTTAGTCATGTCCGACTCTTCGTGATCCCATGGACCCAAGCATGCCAGGCACTTCTGTCTTCCACTGCCTCCCGCAGTTTGGTCAAATTCATGCTGGTAGCTTCAAGAACACTGTCCAACCATCTCATCCTCTGTTGTCCCCTTGTCCTTGTGCCCTCCATCTTTCCTAACATCAAGGTCTTTTCCAGGGAGTCTTCTCTTCTCATGAGGTGGCCAAAGTATTGGAGCCTCAGCTTCACGATCTGTCCTTCCAGTGAGCACTCAGGGCTGATTTCCTGCATTTGATCTTCTTGCCGTCCATGGGACTTTCAAGAGTCTCCTCCAGCACCATAATTCAAAAGCATCAATTCTTCTGTGATCAGCCTTCTTCATGGTCCAGCTCTCACTTCCATACATCCCTACTGGGAAAACCATAGCTTTTACTATATGGACCTTTGTTGGCAAGGTGATGTCTCTACTTTTTATGATGCTGTCTAGGTTTGTCATTGCTTTTCTCCCAAGAAGCAGGCGTCTTTTAATTACGTGACTGCTGTCACCATCAGCAGTGATCATGGAGCCCAAGAAAGTAAAATCTCTTACTGCCTCCATTTCTTCCCCTTCTATTTGCCAGGAGGTGACGGGACCAGTGGCCATGATCTTCGTTTTTTTGATGTTGAGCTTCAGACCATATTTTGCGCTCTCCCCTTTCACCCTCAATAAAAGGTTCTTTAATTCCTCCTCACTTTCTGCCATCAATGTTGAGTCATCTGCATATCTGAGGTTGTTGATATTTCTTCCGGCAATCTTAATTCCGGCTAAAGATTCATCCAGCTCAGCCTTAGCACCTTAGAGACCAACTAAGTTTGTTATTGGTATGAGCTTCCATGTGCATGCACACTTCTTCAGATACCAAGTGTGCATGCACACGAAAGCTCATACCAATAACAAACTTAGTTGGTCTCTAAGGTGCTACTGGAAGGATTTTTTTTTTATTTTGTTAGAATTTGCCAGAGCACGCCAGCCCCCCCCCCCGTCTTCCCCTTCATGGATCACTGACTTGCCATGGTGAAGGGGCTTGAATAACTCAGAGAAGCTATGAGCTATGCCGTGCAGGGCCACCCAAGATGGACAGGTCATAGTGGAGAGTTTTGACCAAATGTGATCCACCTGGAGCAGGAAACCGGCAAGCCACTCCAGTATCCCTGCCAAGAAAACTCCATGGACAAAGACAACAGGCATATAAAAAGTAATGAACTACTATCCATAATTGTTTGATCCCTGTATGGGACAGCTGCATATTCCTGCATTGCGGGGGGTTGGAATATATGGTCCACAGGGTCCCTTCCAACTCTAAAATTCTATGATTTGAAGTATGCAAAATGTTCACATTGGCAATTTTGTGTGACTCTCTCTCTCTCTCTTTCTTTCTCTCTCTCTCTCGTGTGTGTTAAAAGTAGCTTAACTTTGTTGCAGCTCATCAGTTCCATGGAAGCTGTCCGGATGGCAAAGAAACAGAGATAAAAATGGAGCAGGGAGCAGCTGTCGACCATCTTGCAGGCGCAAGGTGGGTCACATATTACACAAGCCAAAACTAGAGGAAATTTAATGGCGTGAAATGCTGTCATCACTTGGAAATGGCGCTATGTGGATTTCCTACGAACAGGTGGAATTATCTTTTGGGCTATCAGTCGGAATGTGGAGAGTAACTATGGAAATAAACAGAATGAATAACCCCAGAGCTGGATCAGAAAGTAAATGGGAGCCAATTCCACCAAGCGGTTGTGTTCACAGTAGTCATTGCCCTGATTTGGCAGAGCTGCTCCAAACTGGAGAGGAAAAGGTCCCCAGGGTCGAGGAAGGCAGAAGGCAGAGGTGCTTCTAACTGTATCGCAGCTGGCAGTTACAGCCCTGGAAGACCGAAGGGCACTGGCCTGTGTTTGGGTTTATGAAACTTCTAATCTCCTTAGCTGCAGTGTAGAGTTGCAAAAATGATTAATGGAAACATGGAGCATGGCCAGGAAAGAACATTACAGCTCTCCATTCTGATCTAATTCATAACACAAAGCTCACCAATTCACTCAGCATGTCCAGAGCCACTGACAAAATGAGGGCGATTTGCAATACCAATGGAACATTTGACAAGTATTGGATTCTCATAAGGCTGCCAGTTTCACGGGTGCAAAGAGACATAAGTGGTGGAAATAGTGGCATTCTTTTTTGTCATAAAAACAGTGCAGGAAATATCAGTGCTCGCTTTCTCCAAAGCAACTGTTCTCAAAACGAATGAGCCAGTCCTCATAACCTTGGTTGGAGTTTCCTGCCTCCTTGCACTAGATGAAGTGATCATGTGACCTGCCACCATAAACTCAGATTACACCAGTATGCAAATCCGCAGCCTCTCTTTAAAAGGTGCATAATAAGAACAACAATAATTTTATCATTTGAACCCTGCACATCTGACTGGATTTTCCCAGCCCTTCTGGGCAGCTTCCAGCACATCTAAAAAACATAAGATGTCAAACATTAAAAACTTCCCCAAACAGGGCTTCCTTCAGATGTCTTCTAAAAGTAGTGCAGTTCTTTATCTCCTTGACATCTGATGGGAGAGCGTTCCACAGGGAGGGTGCCATTACCAAGAAGGCCCTCTGCCTGGTTCCCTGTAACCTCACTTCTTGCAGTGAGGGAACCACCAGAAGGCCCTCGGAGGTGGACCTCAGTGTCTGGGCTGAACAATGGGAGTGGAGATGCTCCTTCACATAGCATGTGAACATATCCATCTTTTTTAAATTGAGCAAGTAGCTGGTCGGACCAAAGTAGTGCACTGTCGAAGTACTGCACCGTTCAACTTCAGTGACCCTTTGCTTGAAGGAGAAGCACTCCTAGTCTGGTTACTGGTACAGTGGTCAATAGCTCCGGTCTAATCCCAATATCCTCCAGCTGAAACATCCAAGAGGAATTGCAACAGTAAAACTAAGATAATGAAAATGAGTTTCCAGGAAATTTAAATATTTTGTGCAGGAATGCTGAGCACAGCTCTTTTTGATCAGATTTCAGGACTGGCTGTTCCATCCAGCTGTCATATATTGTCCCTCAGGTAAATGTAATAGCAAGACAAACTCGACTACGAACGTAGGTTCCTTTGCTCTTTCATTTTTGCTGGAAAGTTTCCATCACCCCCTAGAAGGAATCTAGGAATGCTGTGCAATAATCGTGCACAGGGGCTTTTGAAAGCTATTTTCAATTTGAAATGAAACAAAAAGTTCCAGTATGATTAAAATACCTTAGAGCAATAGAATTCTCTAGCGTATGTAACAACTACATAAATTATTGCAAGAGAAGGTTCTGCAGAGCGTTGTAGAAATCGGTCCAAAGAGGCCCTTTCTGTCTCATTGCACTTCATAGAAAGCCTAGGTCCAGGCTCTGAAAGAGGTATTTTCACCTTTAAGAACATCCGAAGCAACACATGAGATGAATTTAGAGGGGCCTTCTGAGACAAAAGGGACGCGGGTGGCGCTGTGGGTAAAACCTCAGCGCCTAGGACTTGCCGATTGCATGGTCGGTGGTTCGAATCCCCGCGGCGGGGTGCGCTCCCGTCGTTCGGTCCCAGCGCCTGCCAACCTAGCAGTTTGAAAGCACCCCTGGGTGCAAGTAGATAAATAGGGACCGCTTACCAGCGGGAAGATAAACGGCGTTCCGTGTGCTGCGCTGGCTCGCCAGATGCAGCTTGTCACGCTGGCCATGTGACCTGGAAGTGTCTGCGGACAGCGCTGGCTCCCGGCCTATAGAGTGAGATGAGCGCACAACCCTAGAGTCTGGCAAGACTGGCCCGTACGGGCAGGGGTAACTCTGAGACAAAGCATCCACGGGAAATCTGTGTAAAGTTAATTCCAAATAAATGAATAAAATTAACAAAATTTCTGATATGCAACTGCAAAATAATTCTATGAATTGGAGAAATGGAGAAACCAGTGGTCTTCAAGATGTTGTTGGTTTCAGCTCCCATCATCCTCCATTGTTGACCATGCTTGCTGGTGCTGATGCGAGACAGGCTCCAAATTTCTGCTACAGGCAATATGGCTATCAAGTTCTGAACTTGGTCCTATAGCTGTTCCTTTGATAACCGCTTAATTTACCAACATCAGCTGATGACCATGCTTTGAAAAGCCTCAACTGATTATCGCTGGACATTATGCTTCTGTTAAAGGAACAAGAGTAGCATGGGCTGTTGGATTGGATTGGATTGATCTTTATTACGGCCATTGGCCCGTCACACGACAGTTTCCCATACCACCATAATGTACTTAAACCTCCAAATTTAAAACCGCCAAAGCTTACAAAAAACAGACAAGAACCAAAGCAAAACAAAAACGAAAGACCAACATCATACATTACATATTTGTAACATAAACATCGCCCTCTGCTCATAAATTAATAGAAGACATCAATGGTGATATCACCTAATTACATCCTAAAACATAGATCATTGTTTAAAGGGATTATCCGAGCCACACAGGAGTCCGTTTCTCTTCTTTAGGGATAGGACGCTGATCAAGAATCTGGCAACCATGAGTGATCTTAGGGGGTCATCATCATTTAATAGATATCTCAGTTTGGCTTCAGTCGTATCATCGGCAATTCCCTTTAGATATTGAGCAAGGAACTTGCTCCTGGCCGATAAGTGAAAAGCACAATCAAGAATTATGTGATGCAACGATTCCGGTGCCCCACAATTACAATCACATAAGAGCATGGACTGTTTGTTTCTGATAAGCTGGCATCCCTCACAGATAGGCTTTTCCATATTAGACAGCCTGTGTGCTGTATTCCTGAGCTGAAGTTTCTTAGGTCTCTTCCCGTTCTATTTTTCTGATATCTGAACCCTGTCATTCTTGTTGGCTTTTGCCAAATGAAGTGTTGCCTTTTGCAACGTTGCCAACCCACCCTCCCTCCCTCCCCCATCACGTGAAACCACCCAGAACTATTGGGTTGTGGTCTAATCTCCATTTCAATGCAAGCTGCAAGATGTTACAGTCTTGGCATGCTAAGCTCCAGCTGCAATTCGGATCAAAGAGCAGCTGAAATTAATGGTACAGAGAGCATAACTGTAAGAGCAGTCAGGTGTTTTTATAAGTGAAACGGGTCCTCAAAAGCGAAAGAGGAAAGAAACAGATGAAACAGACTAGTCTCGATAGATATATTTATGAACGGACTAGGAATTGTCAACTCTTCCCTATTTAGTACAATAAAGTAATGGGATGTTAAAAACAGTGTAGCCTTTGATGAGGCAGGACTGTGCATGATATGGTGTTTTATTGCAGACAAGCAGCCCTGGAAGTCATTTGGCTTGCCTCTATTTTATGGGAGCTGAGCAGGCAACTTGGTGTTAACAGAATGGTTCTTGAACAATAGGAGTTTCTGGGGAAGGTTCCCTGGACAGGCAACATCCTGTTAAGGAAATATGAATGGACATAGGAGTACCAGAGAGGTCCAAGGAAGAGTCTACTAAGTGTTGGTGGCAGGACAGGGTGGAAGAAGGTTGGTTCTGGATCTCTCATATGGTTCTTCTGATAACTCTCATGTCTATGTAACTCATGAAAATGGTAAAGTGGCTTATCAGGAACATGGTGGCTAAGGTCTCATGTTATTTGTCTCTGAAGAGATAGAAGCACTTCCCCAAAGTCACATTTTAGCATCTTAAAAGGTAAAGGTTAAGGTAAAGGGACCCCTGACCATTAGGTCCAATCGTGACCGACTGGGGTTGCGGCACTCATCTCGCTTTATTGGCTGAGGGAGCTGGCGTACAGCTTCCGGGTCATGTGGCCAGCATGACTAAGCTGTTTCTGGCGAACCAGAGCAGTGCATGGAAACGCTGTTTAAATAGGAGTGGTACCTATTTATCTACTTGCACTTTGACGTGCTTTCGAACTGCTAGGTTGGCAGGAGCAGGGACCGAGCAATGGGAGCTCACCCCGTTGCGGGGATTCGAACCGCTGACCTTCTGATCAGCAAGCCCTAGGCTCTGTGGTTTAACCCACAGCACCACCCGCGTCCTTTAGCATCTCAATTATCTATCTATTTAAACTGGATTGTTTCTTAAAAACCCCACAGCAATCAGATAATTTCAAAATGCATGTCACAAAATGATGTGATGGTATAATTCAGTGTTTCCCAAACTTGCATCTCCAGCTGTTTTTGGACTACAATTCTCACCATCCCTAGCTAGCAAGTGGTCAGGGTAATGGGAATTGTAGTCCGAAAACAGCTAGAGACCCAAGTTTGGAAAACACTGATGTACTTCCTCCCAAACCAGGGATGTACAGTGGTACCTCCGGTTGCAGATGGGATCCGTTCCGGAAGTCCGGTTGGATCCTGAGGTTTCCACAACCTGAGGACCACTTCTGCGCATGTGTGTGTGGCAAAACCCAGTCAAATAATTCCGGGTTTTCCGCTTTCGCATCCTGAAGTTTACGCAACCAGAGGGTTACGTAACCAGAGGTACTACTGTATTTACAAAACTTCTCCAAAAGAAAAAAAAAAGGTTACATTTATCTGGCTGGTGAAGTATTTTAGAAGGCTTCAGAATTAACGCCTGCGGTCAGGAATTCCATTAGCCATGCAGTGAAATCACTCCACATATTTATTCAGAAGTAAGCCCTCACTGAGTTCAATTATTCCTGGGTATAGAATGTGATTTATTTATTTAATTTTCCTTACGTTTACATCCTCTCTTTTGTCCATCTTGGAACCCAAAGTGGTATACAAGTGATGGTCTCATTTGCCTGAAGACCATGCACCAGGCTGCGGCCAAAATGGGCAAAAACATTTAATGTACACTTAGTTGGGATATTTCAGAGTAAAACCATGGACTCCAATGAACCAGAGTTTCCGAAACATGTTGCTAGATAGCAACTCCCATCATTCCTAACCTCTGCCCATGCTCTGACTGGGTCTGGTGGGAGTTGGAGTCCAGCCACATCTGGAGGTCAACATGTTCATCACCCTTGATTTACCTCCTGCCACTTCCAGTAAACAAACACACTCTGTTCAGGTAGCGGCTGTCACTCATAACTGCAACATGTGTTCCACAGGCAGAAATGACTGCACATAAAAGTATCGGACACAGGTGTCTGGGTGTCAAAGATCATTCCCTGCTTGTACGCTCCATAAGGATGCAGACAAATGTGTAAAACAGGCCGGGGGGACTTGGCAAAAGTCATTCAATGTGGGTGCCATATCGGTGACCCCGCCCAGGTCACAGGTCGTGTTGCTTTTGGTGCTGTACCAGATTAAATCCCCGCCTTCTGCGGTTAACAAAATATCCCGTGGCATGTGGAAAGAATGCCTGTGCATCTGAATGTTATTTAAAACAAGAGCACCAAACAATCACTCTGGATCAATTCAATTAAGGACCAGATTCTCAGAATCAAGTGTTAATAATGAGTGTCCTTTTTTCCTTTTGTTAAGCGCAGCGCAGTGCAGGGTGCTAGTGATTCAGAGAGATTACACCTGAGGAACAGTGGTGGCTGGTGCCCATTGAAATTGGTAGGGCTGAAGGCAGGGAGACAAACAGCAGGTGGCGCCGGAACCAACGGCAGGCAAAGCCCACTAATTCTTTGTCCTCATCCTTCTTCCTGCTGAGTTCTGCTAGAGCAGGGGTCAGCAACCTTTTTCAGCCAAGGGTCGGTCCACCGTCCCTCAGACCATGTGGTGGGCCAGACTATATTTTTTTTTTTGGGGGGGGGGGGGGATGAACAAATTCCTATGCCCCACAAATGACCCAGAAATGCTTTTTAAATAAAAGCACACATTCTACTCATGTAAAATCACACTGATTCTGGGCAATCCGTGGGCCAGATCGAGAAGGCAATTGGGCTGCATCTGGACCCCGGGCCTTAGGTTGTCTACCCCTGTGCTAAAACAACACTGAGGCTTAGGATGAGGAAGTTGACAAGGGATGCTTCTCTGTGGAATGGCTTTAACTAAGAAGGTGAGTGGTAGCTAAGTTTGGTGGGGACAATGCCTCATTTGCTATCATGCACCAACCTCCACTGCTGGGGAGGGAAGAGTGTGTTTTTTAATTAAAAAATCCTTTTATGAGAGAGAAACTGTATTTTTCGCTCTATAAGACGCACCAGACCACAAGACGCACCTTGTTTTTGGAGGAGGAAAACAAGAAAAAAAATATTCTGAATCTCAGAAGTGAGAACAGCAAGAGGGATCGCTGCGCAGCGAAAGCAGCAATCCCTCTTGCTGTTCTGGCTTCTAGGATAGCTGTGCAGCCTGCATTCGCTCCATAGGACGCACACACATTTCCCCTTACTTTTTAGGAGGGGAAAAGTGAGTCTTATAGAGCAAAAAATACAGTATATTGAAATGCAAACACTTTGTTTTCATGCCCCAGCTGTTTTCTTTACCAAAAATGTCCTGTTTACCAGAGCAAGGAACAGCTTGCATTCATTATTCGATGGCAGGGAAGTTTTGACTAGCGCTGAAGTTGCTTCTCTTCGAAGGGGAGAGACAGTAGTTCAACGCAAGTTCACAGAGCTGCATGAATTGGCTTCCGGGACACTTGCTAAAAAAATGTTATATTCAGAAGCGTTACTATGATTTTTCATTTAGTCACTCAGAGTGTGTCACAACTCTACAATTCTATGATTGTATGCTTTTTGACCACCACCTAGTAGCATTGGCATTGGGCAAGCTTTGGCCAAACTAATGTCAGTGTCCTGGAAGAAGCAAAGATCACCAGTGTCAAAGCAATGATTCTTCAACATCAGCTTCGTTGGACTGGTCATGTTCTTCGGATGCCTGATTATTGTCTTCCAAAGCAACTACTCTATTCCAATCTTAAAGATGGAAAGCATAATGCTGGTGGTCAACAAAAAAGGTTTAAAGATCTCTCAAGACATACCTTAAAAAATGTAGTCTAAACACCGACAACGGGGAAACACTGGCCTGCAACCATTCCAATTGGAGAACAGCCTTTACCAAAGGTGTCGTGGACTTTGAAGAAGCTCAAACTCAGGACAAAAGGGAGAAATGTGCTAAGAGGAAGACATGTTTGGCAAACCCTCACTGTGATCAACTCCCAACCAGAAACCTCTGTCCCTACTGTGGAAAGATGTGTTGATCCAGAATTGACCTCCACAGTCAGTTACGGACTCACTGTGAAGACCGTGCTCATAGAAGACAATCTTACTCGGCTTGATTTCATATCTCCCTGTACAGTGGTACCTTGGGTTAAGAATTTAATTCGTTCTAGAGGTCTGTTAACCTGAGGTTCCACTTTAGGTAATGGGGCCTCCTGCTGCCACCGCAGCAAGATTTCTGTTCTCATCCTGAAGCAAAGTTCTTAACCCGAGGTACTATTTCTGGGTTAGCGGAATCTGTAACCTGAAGCGTATGTAACCTGAAGCGTCTGTAACCCGAGGTACCAATGTATTATACTAATGTTTCCAAACAGTAATAAAGTACAAATAAATGTATAAATATGTATGGTGGTTTATCTTTGCAAATTAGATTTTTCTTGTAAAGCTTGTATACTATAAAAGCCTGTATACTATATAAAAACTGACATTTATTGAAAATACTGTTTTTTCTTCTTACAGTGGAGAACGAAGAGGGATTTTTCCATGGAGGGTACTGCTAAAAAACATATAAACCCTGTGTTCTTTATTTCACAAGCCCCAGGTTTGTTGTGTAATTAACATAGATATTTTGGGTTGTGCATGCAAACTGAAAGGCAGTTTTCAGCTTTTCTTTCCATTACCTTATGTCAAGTCACTAAATGTCACGTTTTTCTTCACTGGATCAAATTTTTGCTACATGAAATAATTATTTTGATGTTATAGACTGGCATACTCTTTAGTCTTCTGTAAGTTGTATAATGAAGAAAGAACCAGGTGCTTGTAGCACTAAATGTATTGAACAATGATAGCCACCGAATTTGATAATTCCTACTTTGGCTGCTCTTTCAGTGTCAACAGTTATACAGTAACCACTGTTCACCACCCAGTGGTTGGTTTTTTGTTTCAGTTTTTTATTATTATTTAAAAAAGAGGTCTACTTTATTCAAAGAATATGCATGTCACCCAAGCATAAACCTTTTCCCCTTAATTTTTATTGACTTCTAAAAACAACAACTGGAACATCCTCCCTCTCCTCTTCCCCAAACCCTAAGGCATAGCTCAGATGTAAACAATAATATCAATATGAAGGAAAATATTAACAACCATATATTACAGAATGCGTCAGATACAGTTTGTCCTAGAGTCATTGTTCATTTGCTGGATGAATAGCAACCAGACTGCCACAAATGCCTCTCCTTTCTTTTGCCACACAGGTTGTGTGTGTGTGTGTGTGTGTGCTTTGCAGAAAGTGTTATGCCCAGATTATGCCATTGATGTACATTTGGATTATTTCCAATTTCTAGCTATTAGTATTTAAGCTATTAGTATTAAGAAGCAAGCAGTTAAGCGTTTGTATACAGTACATTCACAACTTACACACATTTAACTTGTGTGCATTTACTTTTATACGCTTGACAAAGTTAAAAAGAAAAAGAAAGGGGGAAGGTGTGCGTGTGTGTGAGGGGGGGAGGCTGTAGCAACCACCATTGCACCCAATGTGATTTGACCAGCGCTCCCCCCCCCCTAAAAAATGTTTAGGGGTACTCTCATTTTGACTCAAGAAAATCACCATTTTATAGTTCAAATTGGGGAAAATAAATGCAGTAAGTGGCCAAAAGTACAAAGAACACGCACTACTCATGTTGAGGCCAAACTTTCATCAGTAAAACACCCCACATCCACATTCCACACTGCTTCACACATTAAACGCTCGCTTCCGTCTGAGACTCAGGAAACACTGGAAAAGGAAATGAAGCCACCATTGGAGGTGGTAACAACAAAACTGACCAATCACAGTGCTAGATTCCAACTCCTACTTCACACATTAAACGCCCGCTTCCATCTGAGACTCAGGAAACACCATGACAGGAAATGAGGCCGATTCACCATGCTAGAGAAGAAACTATTTTTTAAAAAATAGTTTCTTCTCCCCTTAGATTCACAAAATATTTAGGGGTATGTGTACCCCTGCGTCTCCCCAGAAAAAAAACACTGGTTTTGACTATATGTGATTTTGACTTTAGGCACTATCTCCAGAATGCATAACTTGCACTCGATATGAGAAGCAGATATAGGGGAAATGTTGAGTGCAGTGCAGTGAATGCCAGATTATGCAATAGTGTTCTATTGTTTGTAAATCTGCTGCCAGAGCTGTTCCGTTTACTCTGAAGGAATAAGTAACTGCTGAGGAAGCAGATGGAAGGAAGCTTTTCTCCATATTGGTACCACTGAATGCCTAAAATTGAAGACATGTTTGCGGGCGTGTGTGTGCCCGCATGTGTATGGGAGTTTGTACCTTGAACACTTTGGGAAATACTATTAAAACATGAATTTAAACACCCCAGAAGTGAATTATTTTATTAGCAACAACAAGGGACCTTATTCTACATGAGATGATGTTCTCTAATTTTCCATCTCCCCCACCCTCTTTTAATCCATAACTGCTGGTGGAATATTATTCACACATGGACTATGTATTTTCTCCAGTATAGTAAGTAAATTAACTTGAGAAGGTTGACAGCTCTTGTTTCTGTTTACCACACAAATAGTATTAATAGTGGAGTTGCGTGAAATTAATGTCAGGTTGTGCGACTATTTATCTGAGCTGAGGAACCTCTCCTGTTACAGAAGGTGCAGGATAACTAAGCACTGTTGCTGGTCATCAAAGGAACATAGTTCTAACACTCTTTGTGGTTCCATATAATTCCATAGTAGTCCTAATATGCCAGTGTCCCCTGTGGGATAAGTCAGCCTCATATTAACAACATACTTAACTTTAATGCATGAAGGGGTTAAGTCCACAGAGTCTTGCCAGGCTTAGCTAGGTCACACCCTCTCACCTTGGGAAGAAGGCTTACCAAACTCTTTGTTCTCTCACTTCCACCATATGAACCCTAGCAGTAAGGAAGTCTAAGCTGGATGCTCCAAATTTAGACCACATGGCTTAAGGATGCCATTTTTGTCTTTCTATTAAAATAATTTAGAAACTCTTACAATTTTTGGAATCTAAGTTAAACTGTCTATCTTTTCTTGCTGCTGTATGGAACGGCACATGAATCTGACCTTTGAAGAGTTTGTAAATCAATCATTTTAAACTTACCAAACATGTGGTCTCTTTCTGTACTAAGGGAAGTGGGGAACTTTGAAAGGAACTTAGAAAGGGATATTACAACGGTCTAACAGGCCCTATTTCCATGCTCTACTTTGCTGCATGTTTTGTAATTTTAAATCTCTGCTGGGGCTCACAAACCAAAGAGTATGTACCCCAAACCTGGACCTAGGAATCCAGGGAATTATAATTTTATATTTTACATACTATATTTTCTTTTTTAATCAAAATACAAAAACCAGCCTCCTGCATACAGCTTGTGAAAAACAAAAATAATGAAGGAGTGTTCCCACTCAGAATAAGAAGACCACACTGTAATGAACACTAATGCTGGGATTGGAAGTCTGTGGCTTGACACTTATTGTTGAACTCAAACTCCCATTAGTGGGGTAGGAGAGCTGGGGGATGGAATTTATATCTGGTAACCAATGTGCCAGGGACGCGGGTAGCGCTGTGGGTTAAACCACAGACCCTAGGGCTTGCTGATCAGAAGGTCAGTGGTTTGAATCCCCGAGACAGGGTGAGCTCCCATTGCTTGGTCCCTGCTCCTGCCAACCTAGCAGTTCGAAAGCACGTCTAAGTGCAAGTAGATAAATAGGTACCGCTCTGGTGGGAAGGTAAACGGCGTTTCCGTGCACTGCTCTGGTTCACCAGAAGCAGCTTAGTCATGCTGGCCACATGAACCGGAAGCTGTACGCCGGCTCCCTCGGCCAATAAAGCAAGATGAGCACCGCAACCCCAGAGTCGGCCACGACTGAACCTAACGGTCAGGGGTTCCTTTACCTTTTACCTTTAACCAATGTGCCCCTTTGGTTTCAGATAGTACATGGGTAGATGAGTCTAAAATACCTAGCACACAAATTTTCGTGGCCCTCTAGCAGCTATGTTGGTTCATTTACCGAAATTAATGTATTTAGTATTAACTCTGGAAGTGTATACTCAATTCTGACCAAAGTAAGCCTCCTAGAGCAAAATCATCCTTGGGAGCTTACTTTGGTCAAGGAGAATTAGCAGGGGCACATTTCCCCTGTCTCTCTCAACACAGGTCACCATATAGGGCAAGCAAATTGAAATAGATCTAGAAAATCAGTTTCCTCCAAGAGCACCTAGCAGGGGGAAGTAAGAGACGAGTGCCTCAGGTATGAAATGTAATGGGTCATGTGTTTACTCATTGGCAGAAAGGGTGAAGGTGAAGATGCAATGGTGCTGTCTCCTGTTTTTTCCTCCCAGACAGATGGCAAAGCAGGAAAAGGTCGATAACTTTGTTAGACAAACTCACCAATATTCTTTTCCTTGCTGTCTCTTATCTGTTGTTCATTCCATCCTTCCCTTGACCTCCTGCTGGAGTGGGTTCATTAAGCACAGATAGACATCAGCAGCTGAAAATCAGATTTAGAGGTCAAAATAGGTACAGTCTTTCTCGATGTACAAGATGTTTCCCCCTTCATTTCCAGCACTGTTTTTAAAATTGCATCACCTCATTCTTTCACTGTCTTTTGTAGGAAATAATAGACCTTTGCTATCCCAATGAGATAGCACAGAAGCACGAGTCCGTTTGCGGCAGGTACCTTCCATGCAACTCATTTTAATACATCAAAATGGGCAGCTATTCCAGTAGTTTTTAAAAGAGCCAACAGTACCAAATATTGATCACATCCATATGCCCAACCTTGGGAGATTTGTCCCCCCTCTATTGTTAACAAAATCCAAAAGAGCAGTTCATAAAGAAGAGTACATGCAGGGAGGAGAACAGTCTGAAGGCATGTTCTTTTGACGATAATGATGTAGGATTTATAGAGGACATCAAGAATAAGCTATGTTGTGATCACTCATAGTGCAGCTTACTTTTTGCGATGCTCTTTGTACCCCAGGCTAGAGCGATAATCCATCATGGACCTTTGACTAATTAAAACAAGTCATATAAATTGAAAGAGTCCATCTTTAGGTTTTGGGTCATTTTTTGGGTTTTTTTTTTACTCTTTAATAAATTTTGCATGACTTGGCCATCCTCTGTTCCCATGCAAATGACAGCAATATGGAAGAAAATTAAACATGTGTGCTCCAGCTTGGATCAAAATATAATTCAACTGTGGCCCTGGCAAAGACTGAGCTCCTGGCATCGCATTTATATGTATGGATTGCACATCTGCCGCACTGTCGCAAATATGCAGTAATGATCAGAACAGAATCTCTCTCTTTTTTTGGCATTTCTACTTGGTCAGAAATACTTATTTTAGAAATTTAAGCGTTGCTGCAGAACATATGGTTTAGATAATGGGATATAGCTTTTTTTTTAAAGCATAGAGGCTAAGAGTATGAAGTGAGCCAGGATGGAAGGAAGTTCTGTTTCAAATTTCATCTTGACTATAACAGGCAAGTCTGCACCTCTCAACAAGGCAAACAAGGCCTAAAAGGCAATGATAATGATAATGATAATGATATTTGTAATACCCCCCATCTGATTGGTTGCCCCAGCCAATTTGGGTGGCTTCCAGCATATACAGAAACATAATAAAATATCAAACATTAAAAACTTCCCTGTACAGGGCTGCCTTCAGATGTCTTCTAAAGGTAGTATAGTTACTTATCTCCTTGACATCTGATGGGAGGGTGTTCCAAAGGGCAGATGCGACCGCTGAGAAGGCCCTCTGCCTGGTTCCCTGTAAGCTTACTTCTCGCAGTGAATGAACCACCAGAAGGCCCTCAGAGCTGGACCTCAGTGTCTGGGCTGAATGGTTCTCTCGGCTTCTCCTAGCTAGATTTCCCCCTACACAGTCACACATCGATACACCCTTGGGGTGCTTTTGCCTGGCTAGAAGGTCTCCTTGAACTGTAATAATGCCTCTCACTTGATGTGTGTGCGTGCCACCCAATTTTGTCTTGGCTACCCCAGGCTTAGGGATGAGGGTGGCGCTGTGGGTTAAACCACACAGCCTAGGACTTGCTGATCAGAAGGTCGTGGTTCGAATCCCCGCGACGGGGTGAGCACCCGTTGCTCGGTCCCTGCTCCTGCCAACCTAGCAGTTTGAAAGCACGTCAAAGTGCAAGTAGATAAATAGGTACTGCTCTGGCGGGAAGGTAAACGGCGTTTCCGTGCGCTGCTCTGGTTTGTCAGAAGCGGCTTAGACACGCTGGCCACATGACCCGGAAGCTGTATGCCGTGAGATGAGCGTCGCAACCCCAGAGTCAGTCACGAGTGGACCTAATGGTCAGGGGTCCCTTTACCTTTACCTTACCCCTGGCTTTATTCCCAAATCCTTCTAAATGTAGATCAAGTGACATACACACATGTCGAGAACCTGAAGCAGAGCTCTAAGGTACATGGCTAGGCAAAGTACTATGGCGTAGTGAAATGTGAGTAGGCATGAATAGGATGAACAGCTCACACAGGGCCCCCTGAATTATCCATGATTGACGTATGTGACCAATTCATGCATTCACCCCCCCACCATGATCTATATGATCCCATATCTAAGGGAGAAATACATGGAGGGGAAGAATTATTATGTGAATTCCAGAGCCAGCCCATTGGATTGGAGTATAGTGCTTAATTTCATATAGGAAGATAGAATGCATTTTGGGGTTGGTTTGTTTTTTATAGCCATATTTAGAACCTCACATATTTCATCCTTGCATTGTGTCACAAATGTGGATAGCCGAGTAGTTTCACTTGTCTAGAAGTGTGGCCAGGCTAACAATGCTGACTTTTAATACTTCCTGTGGAATGAGCGTTTAAAAGCTGTACACAAGTGTTCACCATATGCCCCACATACCCAATCTGTTGTGTGACCATGGGGCTGATTGCTTACTGCTGTTCTTCATGTCCCAGGACAACCTTAGTAAAGAGGGATTTTTCTTTTCTTAAAAAAGGATTTGGCTGGGGTGGCACACAATTAAAGCATAACATAAAACAAATGGGACCAGACTCAGTACATTAGTTAAACAAAACATGAAATACATTTCGTCCTAAAGTTCATTATGGCTTGCTTAGCTGTTGCAAACTAAGCACCAAATACCATTTTCTGGTGTTTGAGAGCACAAATGTGCATGTAAACTAAGGTTACCAGACATCCCCGTTTCCCGGAGACAGTCCCCGGATTTACAAATCAGTCCCCATACAAAATCCATTGAAGATGAAAAGTGTCCCTGGATGCATTGAAAAAATCTGGTAACCTTAATGTACACTCCAACAAACAGATATATTTGAGGGTAGATTGCTGATTTAAAGTGGCTGCAATTGAAAGATGGTCCAAATGAATTAAACAGAATGACTGTCAAACAGGGATAAATCCCAGATTCATCACAACACGCACTTGAATTGGGCAACCAAAATATCCACATGGCTGCTGAAATCATGGCATTATGTGTTACAGCTGTGTCTACTGGAAGTAAAGTAGGCCTTTACTTTGTCTTGTGACCATAAAAATACTGTCTAAAATAGAGATATCAAACTTCTGTCTGTTCTCAAACTATGCCTTGCCAACCAAGCAGAACAAAAGACTCTGGTTTTGCCCCTTGGATCACCAAAATCTGCTGCTAGGGTCTGCCCCAGATCTGTCCAATTCTTGGACTTAGCTCCCTAGCTCTACCACTGACACATGCTAGATTTGCTCTGCTCCAAAGAGAGATATGGGATCAGTTTTGCAATTTGGCAATCTTATTCATGATGCAGGAGCTGGAGAGGAATTCTTTCTTGCAAACTAATTTTACAGAACAGACGTACACACATACACAGTTAGCCTTCCTTCTAGGCTAGTTGATGCTATCATAGCAATAAGGGTTTCTGTCTTTGTTGCTGAATAATAAGAAGAAGAGTTTGGATTTGATATCTTGCTTTATAATTACCAAAAGGAGTCTCCAAGCAGCTAACATTCTCCTTTCCCTTCCTCCCCCACAACAAACACTCTGTGAGGTGAGTGAGGCTGACAGACTTCAGAGAGCTGTGACTAGCCCAAGGTCACCCAGCAGCTGCATGTGGAGGAGCGGGGAAGTGAACCCGGTTCACCAGATTACGAGTCCACCGCTCTTAACCACTACACCACACTGGCTCTCAGTTTAGAACAAAACCACATGCTTTATTAAGCAAAATATTAATATACTGCCGACTGATATAAAATATCATGATTGTGTACAGCAATGGCCTCTCACCCCTTTTCAGGTGGGTGCTGATTGTGGAAGTTGCCTCCGTCCACCACCCTCAACCACTATGGCCCACGTACAGTTTTTAGGGGAATTCCCCGGCCGGCAAAATCAAGGGGCGGGGATCCCTTGCAAAAATGCCAGCTTTAAATGGGCCAATCAGTGGCTCTGCCAGATGGGCAGTGCCTTGCCAGCTGGCCAGACATTAGCTACAGGCCATGTCCGTTCAGCCGGCAACACAAAAAAGCTGACCATGTCTGCCCTCCACAGCACGGCTAGCCGAAAAGTAAAGGAGAAGACCAAAGAAAGAAGAAAGCTAAGCAGATGGGAACGGCTCTAAATACATGTACAATAAAACCTAAAACATAATAGAAACAAGACAAAATAATTATTAAAATGATTGGCTAATCAAGGAAGTTTAAACAGCTGTATCAGCCTGTCAACAGAAAAAGGCCTTCAAGCGAATCCTGAAAATCGTAAATGAGAATGTCTGCTGAAACTCTGCCTGAAGCATATTCCACAGCATGGGAGCTGGTATGCTTCTGACGCACAAGGGACAACGAACAGTGTTCCCTCAGTTTGGTTTGGGGCTGCAACATAGGTGGAGTGTGAGTCATGGCCCTAAACAGCCATGGGGCTGGGGTTAACCTTGGAGAGGAAAACATAGAGGCTTCATACAGGTGATATACATAGAGAGAATGCAATTTGCTGTATTTTGCTTGCAATGGAGACACAATTAGTTGGGATGAGAGACACATCTTTATCTATGGCTACACTCATGGAATTCCTTAGTCCACAAGGTTTGCCCACTTTCCTGCTGGGCAGATGAGGTTTTATATGGTGAGCTTCGCAAAAGGTGGTATTATTATTATTATTATTATTATTATTATTATTATTATTCACTGATCCTGTAAACAAGAAGGAGCGTCTTCACCCCATCACTCAGCCCCGACAGTGAGATCCAGCACCAAGGGCCTTCTGGTGGTTCCCTCACTGAGAAGTGAAGCTACAGGAAATCAGGCAGAGGGCCTTCTCAACAGTAGTGCCCACCCTGTGGAATGCCCTCCTATCAGTTGTTAAGGAGATGAGTAATTATATAGAATTATATAACATTTAGGAAACATCTGAAGGTAGCCCTGTATAGGGAAGCTTTTTAAGATTTAACCTTTCACTATGTTTTTATATACTTTTATTATACATACGTTTTTATAGGGAGTGGGTGGTGTTGTGGTCTAAACCACTGACGCCCTTGGCCTGAAAGTGAGATGAGTGCCACAACCCCATTGTCGCCTTTGACTTAACCGTCCAGGGGTCCTTTTCCATTACTTTATGTTTTTATATATGTTGGAAGCTGCTCAGAGTGGCTGGGGCAGCCTAGTCAAATAGGCAGGGTATAAATTAATCATCATCATCATCATCATCATGATTGATATTTACATTCTTTTATTATGGTTTGGGTGATGTAATATCAGATTGGGTGACAATAGCTTTAGAGGCATCCAAATCAGTCCAGTTTTGAACCATCACACCAAACTGGGTGAAGTCATGTTTAGGTCTGCCGTTTTGATTCAAAATGGTGTCCAACATCCAAATGCAGACAAAGACCTCCTCTACTGCAGGAACCCTGATGCCAAACTGGGTGATGATATGCTGAATGGCGTCCGAACCCATAGAGATCAGACAGACAAACCACTTTCCAAAATATATAGTAGATTGCCATTCCTTCTTTCTACTCAATTTTAACAAGACCCATAAAAACATAGAACACTAATTGCTTGGATGAATCCGCTGTGGGCTTCAGACATAGCCTATAAATTTCACATGATTGGAAAGGTTTCCTGGGACGATATGCACCTGCAAATTGTTAGCCAACACCCAGTGACACATTTTACGGTCCTTCAACAGCTCATAGTTTTATGCAGCTGTAGGACTACATGAATTCTGAATGCTTGACATTTGTCCTAAGTGGTGTTGACATTTCAGGGACTTAAAGAATCAAACAAAACACACAAGAACACAAATCCTTTGCATTTGATTGTACATCTGCCCCATCAGCAGAAAAAGGAAGTCCTACCATCTCAGGAAGTTCAAATTATACTCAAAAGACATACAGTTGAAGATCTGATTGCTATTAATGTATGGTATCTAGCCCTACTTAATGGATAGTTGCTTCCTGCTCCATAAGGTATCTATATACAGATATATATATATAGAGAGAGAGATTAAATTTATTTCCGTATTTATTATTTTCTCATGCTTATTTGTCAGACTACTAAGAACATGGAGTTGTTTGTGAATAACCTCAACAAGGAGCTCACAGGAGTCCATTTCTCATGTGAAAATTGCCACGCCAGGGGGTCATTTATAAGGGTATAGGAACTCAGGAGCTCAGAAATACTAGGTCTGATCTATAAATTAATATTGTTTCTTCTGTCAACATTAGCAAAACAAGGAGCTCCCTCCCAAGGCATAGACCTTTCTGCTGAAAAAATATCTCACATGGTCGAGAAAATGTGAACAATATTCAAACTTTTTGAAATAACTACGTCCACATTCAGCCTGCCAAAGGATGGCTGTCAGTTTCCAAAGCGGCAAATCAGTAAGAACACAATTCAGAGCAATGTTTGGAGGCAATATACAGTGGTAGCTTGGGTTAATAACTTAATTCATTCTGGAGATCCATTCTTAACCTGAAACTGTTCTTAATTTGAGGTACCACTTTAGCTAATGGGGTCTCCCACTGCCGCCGCGCGATTTCTGTTCTCACCCTGAAGCAAAGTTCTTAACCTGAGGTACTATTTCTGGGTTAGCAGAGTCTGTAACCTGAAGCATCTGTAACCTGAAGCGTCTGTAACCTGAGGTACCACTGTACATCTATATCAGGGGAGGGGAACCTCTGTCCTGAGGGCAAAATACATCTACCCAAGCTCCTTTATCTGGCCCTTGAGATTGTCCCCAGGCCACACCTCTCACTCGGCTGGCTTCACACCTTCCTTGCATTTTTGCTTGGCCAGAATTTGCCCCCAAATTCTGATAATGAGCCTTGCTTGCTGGAATGGAGGATAGATAGAAGTGTTTGTAGACACTAGTCTACTATATAAAGGTAACATTCATATTTATTTATTGATCCACCTACTTTTGCCTCTGCCCCCCAACCCCCAAGTGGCTTCTGCAGGGTTGCCCAGAAGGGAATCTGAAAACCCCCCACCATATCAGACCTTCCAAGTATCCCTATTTTCCAGGGACAGTCCCGGATTTACAGAAGCCGTCGTGGTTTCTGAATTGATCCTGGAATGTCCCACTTTTCCTTAGGATGTCCCTATATTCATTAGAGAAATGTTGAAGGGTTTGGAGTTATGCAACTCCTAGCCAAAGAGATGAGTAACTATACAACCCTTAGAAGACATCTGAAGGCAGCCCTATATGAGGAAGTTTTTTGAAAAAATATGTTTAGTGTTTTGTTTTTATATATATTGGAAGCCACCCAGAGTGGTTGGGGCAACCCAGTCAGATGGGCAGAGGATAATTATTAAATAGGATTTCTCTATTTTCGTTGGAGAAATATGAGAGAGTATTCCATGCCTGCTTTAAATACCATATTTTTTGCTCTATAAGACTCACTTTTTCCCTCCTAAAAAGTAAGGGGAAATGTGTGTGCGTCTTATGGAGTGAATGCAGGCTGCGCAGCTATCCCAGAAGCCAGAACAGTGAGAGGGATTGCTGCTTTCACTGCGCAGCCCTTACTGTTCTGGCTTCTGAGATTCAGAATATTTTTTTTCTTGTTTTCCTCCTCCAAAAACGAGGTGCGTCTTGTGGTCTGGTGCATCTTATAGAGCGAAAAATACGGTACTTGATGGTGATTATGAGCAAAAGGAGCGTGACTATCATTTTTATGCTCTCTGTGTTTCCAAGAGGGAACCAGCTTCAGCTGAAGCCTTTCTGAAGTATGCATTTTAATCATTATTATAATCGATCAAATTTTATCGAACCAGTCTGCTGTTGTTTGGGGGTTGCTTTTCTTCCAGTGTTTAGCTCTGCAGATTTTTGCAGCTGTTAACAAGTTAACTATTACTTTCAGGTCTATTTCTAGCAAAGTTTTTGGTTCCAGAGATGAGGAGCCACCTCTCACTTAATTCATTTTGTGCTGATTAAATCCCAAAACATCTGAATTTTTCAACATGCTATGCAAACTAGGGGCTGTCAACCCTACTCTTTCAGCTTCCTGTTGAAGACCTTCATTTCTGAACAAGCCTTTTAGGTATTTTTTTAAAAATAGTCTATAGTTGTATTGGATTTCAGACCCCCCCCCCATATATGGAATTGCTTTTATATATGGAATTGGTTTCAATTCTTTTTACATGTAGAATTGATTTAATCATTTTATTGTTTTCGTTGTGAATCGCTTTGAGATATTGCAAGAGAAGCAATCCATAAATGGAACTAATTAATCAATAATTCCCCCCCCCCTTTCTTACAGTTTCATATTTTCTATGCTAAGAAAATATTGCTCTTCTACATAATCTGAAAAGTATTGGAAGAAGGGTGTTGTTGTTTTTTTAAAAAAAGAATATTTTAGAGTCTTCTTTATAAACTTACCTTCTGTTGAGCAAGTGGGATATACATTTTGTTAATAAATAAATGATGCCTGGGAGTACGGATACTGAGATAAACAAGAATTCACTTCTGATCCAATAATGCCTGGTTATGTTAGGATTTCTGATAGTGTCAGTGCAGCACTTATAATAATTGAATCAGCCCCAGGAACTTAAAGATAATTGAGTTTTAATAGATACCCTGTATCCAATGTGCCATTTATTATCAATTCTCTCTGTCATGTTACCCTTTAATACAAGGTAACAAACACTGAAGTAGTCAGGAATCATATCCTCAGTGGGAATATTCAAGTAAATAAAGCAGTGCAGATACATTCCGTGTGCATTAATTAGCAAAATTAAACGTATACCTTCCCGCACAGGTTACATAATACTCACATTCTTAAAACTTGTTGTTTGCCATCTGTACTCAGCATGTTGTCACACATGATCGTTAACTTTGAAAAGCAAGTCTTGCTGAACAAAGGCCATGGAATAAATGGGTTGCCGTAAGAAAACAATTTAAAAGGAGTCACCTGTTGAGAAAAGACACTTAATCAAACCTTGGCTTAAAAGAGAGAGAGAGAGAGAGACCACCCAAGATTAACAGACCACTCCCCACTCCCTATGCACACACCAGTTTAAAATCAGGTACGTTATAAGAAATGACTGATTGTAAGAGTTTTGGATCGAAACCATCCTTTCTAAAAGTAGACCTTTTAGAATACCAAAGGGATGAATTACATGACGGATGATTGACTGCAGATGATGCAAACTATAGCTGATTAAAAGGACACATTTGGAAGGACAGAAAGCCAGCTTGGTTTAAGGCAGGCACAGGCAGACTCGGCCCTCCAGATGTTTTGGGACTACAATTCCCATCATCCCTGACCACTGGTCCTGTTAGCTAGGGATCATGGGAGTTGTAGTCCCAAAATATCTGGAGGGCCAAGGTTGCCTATGCCTGCTTTAAGGCAATAGCAATGGTCTTGGGGCCTGAGAGAACCAGATTTTGATTCTTGCTTTGTGGTAGTTAGCCACACTCAGACCTACCTGGGAATCATCTCCATGCATGTGTGCTGGCTCAAGTGACTGGCGTAGAAACAGCTACCTAATGTGCCTCTCAAAGGATTTGTTTATTTTATTATTATTTTGGTGGGGACAATGTCAAATAACAAATCTCCCTGGGAATATCAGAGAAAGGTTGCATAAAATGGCTTATAATAAATAAACAGATAAAACAAGCATTTCTTTCGCTCTTCTTTTAACAGAAGTGGAGCTATGACCTTATTTGAGTTTGCGACTTCCATGTTTTGACACTCTTGCAAGCAACTCTCTCGTGTGTTTTTCAACAAGTCAACCAATGCTGTGTTATCCAAACCAGCTCTAAGGGAGCCTGACCAGAAATCATGGTTCCTCTTTCGTTATGTTATGGGATGGGTTTTGTTGCCTTGGTTGAAAATAGGGATGGGATATAACCTGCCAGTTCCACTCTGCTGTTCATGTAGTTTTTGAGAAAATGACAGTTTCCAAGTCACAATGGACCTGGACACCAAAGCAGGTCCAAAGAATTACAGACCCTCCAAGTGTCCCTATTTTCCAGGGACATCCCGGATTTAGAGAAGCCAATGAATGAATTCAGAAGAAGAAGAAGAGTTTGGATTTGATATCCCGCCTTTCACTCCCTTTAAGGAGTCTCAAAGCGGCTAACATTCTCCTTTCCCTTCCTCCCCCACAACAAACACTCTGTGAGGTGAGTGGGGCTGAGAGACTTCAGAGAAGTGTGACTAGCCCAAGGTCACCCAGCAGCTGCATGTGGAGGAGTGGGGAAGTGAACCCGGTTCCCCAGATAACGAGACTACCGCTCTAACCACTACACCATACTGGCTCTCAATGAATGAATTTGGGAATTGGACAAAAAAGGAATGGACCAGAAGGCTTGGTGAATGTTCTTTAAAGGTCTGTGGCCAGACTGTACCAGCCATACCTCATTATGGAAATTTCAGGTCAACGGCTGAGAAGAAGTTGGAAATAATTGGAATGCAAGGAGAGGCTATGGGGAGAAGACACATCCTCATCCCAGTCCCCACGTAAGAGGAGGGAGTTAATCTGTGTCTGTAAAAGCAAATGTAGTTTTTGGAATGGATAGAGATCAAGTGTGCTGCCTTGTCCCCACAACTGATGTCATGCACACACACCACATGACGTGCTGACACTGTGCACACATGTCACATGACATACTAACATATCACATGCATGTGTGAGTGAGACAGGCAAGCCGCATGTGTTGTGCGATTAAGGTAAATACATCATGCAGTGTGCGTACACAGACTCTGCATTTGGGGGCGGCTCCCTGCTTGAAATTTTTTGGGGGGGCCCTTGGTCTCCCCGGTGCCCCAGATGGTGCCTGTGATACAGTGGCGTAGCGTGGGTTGTCAGCACCCGGGGCAAGGCAAGTAATTTGTGCCCCCTAACCCGTGGATTTGCGCCCCCTAACCTGTGGATTTGCCCTAACCCCAGATGTTGCGCCCGGTGCGGCCGGCACCCCCTGCACCCCCCACGCTACGCCACTGCTGTGATAGAATATTCACTCCCCAGAGACAGATTTGGAGCTGGAAGCATATTTCAGGGTACAACTAGGGTTCTGATGTGGGGCAAGGGCTTTGCTGCATGGATGAATGAATAAACTCTTTGCCTCCAACTGTTGCCTACCTATAGCTTTGTAAATCAGGGCTGGGAAACTGGATCCAGGCAGTGGGGCAGATCCTTATCTCCCCCACCCACTGGGCACCTGGTTTGACAGGTGATGTGAGATGACCTGTTTTTGCCTGCAGAATTTGCAATCTGCAGGTAAAGGCACCACACATTGCAGCTGATCATGTTGTTGTTGTTTAGTCGTCTTAGTCGTGTTTGACTCTCCGTGACCCCATGAACCAGAGCATGCCTTGAAAACTCTCACTTTCTTCTCAAAGCTCCTCCTTTTTCATGTCCATGGAGTTTTCTTGGCAAAATACTGGAGTGGTGTGCCAGTTCCTTCTCCTGGTGGATCACATTTAGTCTAAACTTTCGGCTATGACCTGTCCATCTTGGGTGGCCCTGCATGGTATAACTCAAAGCTTCTTGGAGTTTTTTCAAGCCCCTTCGCCATGGCAAGGCAGTGATCCATGAAGCGGCAGGTGATCACAGAATCACAGAATTGCAGAGTTGGAAGTGACCCTGGGGATCATCCACCCCAACCTCCTGCAATATAGGAATACGTAACTGTCCCATACAGGGATTGTACCTGCAACCTTGGCATTATCAGCACCACACTCAAATCAACTGAGCTATCCAGGTGATCAGGGCTTGCATGGTGTGGTAATGCAGGCAATGGCTTTTCCACCTGCCTTGCCTTACCCCCCAGCCCCCAGAGCCTTTCCCAGACCATGGCTTTGAGAAGAGCAGAAGCAGCTGGGAATTATTTTATAAGTTATGTGTCCTTGTTTCTCAATTTAATCCTTTTACATGGTTTTGTATGATTTGTGGTCTTTTATGCATTGCGACTTGCTGCTATTTTTATCGATTACAGATGAGTAATTCTTTATTGTAATTGATAAGTGTAAACTGTTTAACTATTGCTTGCTGGTGTTTAATTTTTGGATTCTAATGGATTATTGCATATTGCTTTATTTGATATAAGTTGTCTATTTTAAAGTGACTTTTTATATAGGATCTGATTGTTACTGTTAATGTTTTATTGTTATTTTTGTGAGTGTTGGAAGCCGCCCAGAGTGGCTGGAGCAAGCTGGCCAGATGGGTGGGGTATAAATTAAAAAATATTATTATTTTTTATTATTAGTGGTGCCTAAATAAACCCAATATTACAAACAGCACCGCTATCCCCCCACACCATTGCTTTCCTGTGATTTCTCTTCCATGAGGAAGCCATAACTGGGTAAGTGCTACCCACGGAACAACTAACCATTTTGAGAAGTAGGTGAAATGTCAGGAATGCCCCTTTCCCCCAATTCTTCCTGTGTTCTGTCTGTTTTTCTTCCAGATATTGCTGAACAGCCAGTGTCGATCCTCTCTTTCTAGCGCTCTAATTACAAACTAACTTCTCCCAGTGTTGCAACTGCTACTAAAAGGAATGCCATTAATTTTTCTCCTCTTTTCTTCTTCTGACTTTGTCTGCAGCTATGGGTGCAGAGATATAGGGAAGAACAGTAGAGACCACCAGCAAGTAGCAGCTGTGATGTAAAACAGCAGGAAAGAGTTGTTCAGAGGGGAAGAAAAAGAAGGGGCCTCACCTTCTTCGGTCAAGGTTTGCGACAACATGAAAGGCAAGAGCTGTGAAACTACATAAAGGCTTGACACACAAAAAGAAGGATTTAAACCAAAGTGAAGGAACGTGGGAGGTTGCATTTTTTTAGAAAACAAAACCACAAAAACATCGTGACATCTATTTTCTTACCACCACCCCCAGACCTTTTAAACAGCATCATGTTTTAGCAGCAGAATGGAGAACAATGTTGCTCTAAAATAGGAAGTTTGCAGCTGAAACCGGAAGCCCTACTGTTGCCAAATTCTGCTTGACTTCCTTTGAAAACACTGTCATGTCGAATCATGTGACTTTTCTGGATAAATATTCTGTTGATTTTGGAAATCACAGGCTGAGCTACCTCTTAAGGTATGGTTCAAAAGTATTTTGAATGTGCATTCTGGGAAATGATATACAATGAGCTGGAAAAAAAATGCTTAACATAACTTTTGTGGGGAAAAACAGAAGTTATTTTTAGTAGGAATTTTAGATGCAGAGATACTAAAAGAGCAGAAATGATTGTTTATGTATGCGATGACAGCAGCATAGATACTAATGGCTCAGAGACGGAAAGAAGATAAAGTCCCGACCAGAGACGAATGGCTGATGAATATGATGGACTATGCCAAAATGGCGAAAATGACCGGGAAAACCAGAAACCAAGAAGATAGAAACTTTAATAAGGAATGGGGGAAATTTACAATTTACTTAAGAGAACACTGTAAACAACTAAAAGCTTTGGTGGGATTTGAGTAACACTTGCAATGTATTAAAAACTAAGGAAGAAAGGGATTATTTCAAGAAAGCAAAGAAAACATATGATGCAGTGGGAAAAGTTTGATAATAGAAACCATGGAGGGGTGGAGGAAAGTTCAAGGTTTCAGGAATTCTGAATGTTGTTGATGATGATTAATGTTTGAATTTAAATGTTTAGAGTAAAACTGAATAAAAAAGATTTTGTAAAAAATAAATAAAGCAGGCATGAACCAGGAAAAACAATAAAATTGCAATGTGGCTATCTCGGAGTGACCAGTTCAACTTAGAAGAGAAGCAAAAAGGGTTACCAAGAGAGATACCTTTGTTGAAACCTGGACTCCTTTCTTTTCATATGTAAGGGAAGGAGATAACAATTTTTCCCCACCAACAAGTGCATTGCCTGGTCCCCACAACTGAGGGAGGTGACGCCGTGTGTCATGTGCGAGTTCCATCAGCACGCCAGTGATATTTGTGTTTTAAAACGTGTGCACTCAAACACACGGTATTCCAATTTGGATACAAGCATTTAATAGAGAAGTTGAACAAATTCAAGCGACCTTTCTTCGTAAGATCCTTGGTGCCCCTAAATGCGTAAGTTATTTAACCTTATGTGCTGAATCCGGTCAACATCTGACAGAAAACCAAAGCATGGCTCTCCACAATCAAGGCCTGGCTGAAAGTCCATTTTTGAACAACATCTAACTCCTTCTTAACCTCTATGCTTGAAGACCGTATTTTATCCAGATGGTATAGAGCAGGGGTGGCCAACTCCCAAGAGACTGCGATCTACTCATAGAATTAAAAACTAGCAGTGATTTACTCCCTTTTTGGGGGTTCAGGTCAAAGTTGTTGAGCTTTTAAAGAAAGGAGAAGAGGCCTTTTCTTAGGGGTTGAGCTTTTTTGAGGGAGGTAAGGTAAAGGGACCCCTGACCATTAGGTCCAGTCGCGGACGACTCTGGGGTTGCGGCGCTCATCTCGCTTTACTGGCCAAGGGAGCCGGCGTACAGCTTCCGGGTCACGTGGCCAGCATGACTAAGCTGCTTCTGGCGAACCAGAGCAGCGCACGGAAAAGCTGTTTACCTTCCCGCTGGAGCAGTACCTATTTATCTACTTGCACTTTGACATGCTTTTGAACTGCTAGGTTGGTAGGAGCAGGGACCGAGCAATGGGAGCTCACCCCGTCACGAGGATTCGAACCACCGACCTTCTGATAGGCAAGTCCTAGGCTCTGTGGTTTAACCCACAGCGCCACCTGCGTCCCTTTTGAGGGAGGTAGAAAGCCCCAATTTTTGAGAATTCAAACCTAAGCTTAAGGGAGAATGGGGAACAGCAACTCATCAACAGATTGCTGGGGAAACAAACAGCCTCAGCGAGTAAACTCCGTCTTCCGTTCTGCAGATCGTGCAACAATGGAGGGCAGGGCAGGATTCTATTTTAACAACGCTAAGGAAAGGGACACAGCGATTGACTCGGGGATCTCCCAGTAGATTGTGACTGACCTGTTGGACATCCCTGGTATAGAGCAATTCAAGACAAAATCTGTAGTTTGGCCATTGCCCTCAAGAGCCTCAAAGTACATGATGAAAATCAAGCAGCGGCTCTACGACCACGAAAGACAGCACTTGTTACCTCATACTCTGAGATCTTGTTCCCCGGAGGCCTTAGATATCACAACATCCCACGGAACCTGTGCCAAATATCTAAAGGATCTACTACTTCCTTCCCATCAAAGAGCTTTTATGCTTGCAAGACTAAATACTTCCCCCTCCTCAGTGACCAAAGGCAGATTCTCACACATTCCATTTCAAGCCCGTTTGTGTGCCTGCAATCAAGAAGTACCTGATTCAATGGACCACATTCTCTGAGATTGTCCTTTACACAGCAGACCTCGCCAGCTGATGCTGAGCAAAATGTTGGACATCCGGCCCACAACTCCAAGAAGAAGCCAAATAAGGTTTCTCCTGGCAGATTGGGACAAAGATATTACTGCTTTAGTGGCTTCCTTTTTAGCCACAATTTTACCCGAAAGGGTTCCCAATGAACTATTCTTTCGGGAAATAGACATGGCATAGCAGAATATCCAAATGCACACAACCATAGTGTGACCTTATGGCCTTGATAGCTTCACCCTTGTATTTTTAATTATTCCAGTTACTTGAAATGTTTTATACTGTGATGCAAATAAAGGTATCTGATTGATTGATTGAACACACCCTCCAACCCCAAGACTTCTATATTGGCAAAACCTATCTGGTGTTTTGCAACTTTCTGACTAGTTGCAGGACCTTAGCCAGACCTAGCATAGTACATGCTGAATCCACAGAAGCAATTAGCGACTTGGCTGCAGACAGGATAGACGAAGCAGGAACCAGGAACTTGTAGTTAGGTGTTTATTATATACAGTGGGCTATTTACAGGAAGAGAACACAGATCTTTAGCTAGCTCTCTCTAACACGACTCACAACTCCTACACTCACTGACACAGAACAACTGAACCCAAATTCCGAACTACCAGTTAGTAGGCCATTAATTATCACTCCCTTGAGAGAGCTTGACCAATCAGGGAGCGGTCTCCATGTCTCTGTTATCACCAGGCAGACTTACTCCTTCAGATTGCCTTCTGGCTGTCTGCCAAACCTTAATTGACTCTGTGTGAGTAGCTGCACGTACACAGTTTCTCAACATCCTATATGTGTGAGCAGGCTCCTGATGTCCTCCTACTAGGGAACGCTTTTCAAGCAACAGTATTTCACCTTGTTGGATTCAAGAGCAGCAGTTCTGGTTATGTTAAATCAATTTTAAGTTCCCTCGTTTTGCCAGAAGACCAGCATTTGGAGAACAGCTTCACATATCACATTTTAAACCAGACTCCTTTTAAGATGCTGAGAGTTCCAGCATCTGAAATTCACTTCTTTCTCACTGCAGCATGTGTCAATGTCATTTCTCTTCTCTCGGTTGGCAAAAAAACCTCCCCTAAATATGCTTATGATCCCTTTAAAAAGAGCCATCTATATTTGACATCAGAAGCAATATGTTAAGGTTTTATGTCTCCAAAACTGAGAGACAAAAATAAAATAAAATACTGCCTTTGATTCACTTACCATGTATTTCCCTCCTTAAGTCCTTCTGCATATGGGCTCTTTTCAGTTTTCATCAACTAACATAAACATCAAAAACAAAGTTAAGAAAAATATTTACACATAAATACATAATGATAAACTATATTCAGGCTATTGTGAAAGTTATCATCTCATCTTTCTACTACTTTTCTTGGCAGCAAATGTTGAGAGTGGCGGAAGTAATTTCTCTCAGATGATCCCACTCTGTAGAGAGAACAGGCAATGAGGGCAGGTCTTGACTGCAGCATTATTGATTGCTATTTATTTCTGAAAAATCACTCGGAAAAAGCTCCTTCACAATTTGAAAGGACAAAGTCAGAAAAAGATAAAAAAACAGTGCTAACTTTTCAAAAATTCCAGTCAGTTCCTAACTGTAAATACCTGCCTGTAAACACATAGACCATATGTATGGGCTCATCAGGGGGTTTCGATTTGTTGTAACTCCTTGAGTTTACACTTAGCGGTTGGTTTCTGCCCTAATACATTCAGTGGGGCTTAGGAAGCCATTTTAGTCCCATCACTTGAGGAATGTTCCGCCCTTTATAAATTCCTGATAAAATATTAAAACTTCAGTAGCTGATACCCAAACAGCCCACTGACGTCCCCATTAGTGTCTATTTGTGTCACCAAGCGAGAACTGAACCGCGCTCAAAGTGTTTTTATTTCTTATTTAGCCCCCCTCCCCCTTTTATGACAGTGTGGGTTCATATGGGCCCAATCATAACATCAAGCGACTACTCCAAATATGTATAAACTTCCATCAAAAGCAAGTCTTTCAAAGTTCATGCATCTTTCATCGTCTGTGTAACCCTTGCTCACCACTTAAAAGAAAGGACCAAAGGATTTATGATGAAGTCAGAATAAGCGTTCTTAAGAACATTTCATGTGCTGAACAGACTAGACGGCAAAGATCAAAATAAAGGCCTAACCACCAGAATAAACTCACGAGGCATGTCTCTAAAGTGCAATCAGATGGCCCTATCTATCCCTCACACACTTGTGGTAGCATGGCTACCACTGAGTCAACCAAAACCCATAGAAGAACCCTCCAAGCATCGTGACCTTGAATTTGATATTTGTGTGAGGAAACCCATCCTTTCAATTCAGGAAATGATTGACAGAGCACCCTCTTGGCGAAAAACCTCGTAACTAGGGCTGTGCACACCAAATGTTCACTTCAAATGTTGACCTTTTGACAACTTTCTGCTGAATCATTGGGCAAATTGTGTGACAATTGATTATACCTGCACACATACAGGCATGATTTAGGCTGGGCGATTGGGGCTGGGCCAGCCCAGCAGCTTCGCAGTCACCTAGAATGACTTGTCTTGGGCTGAGAAGTTTCAGAGCTGGCCTTCAAGATGACAAGGCCCAGGGGGAAAGAGTTTAGATAGCCCTGAAGGGCTGTTTATGGGAGTCCCCTGACTTGAGTGAGCCAGTCTTCCTTTACATGTGGTTGAGGGTGGGGCCACTGACACATGATCACTGTGTTTAATGGGAGACAGACTCCTTATCTGTGTAGAAATGTTAGGAAAGATATCAGAGAAGCCTTTAAACAGCTCCATTTTTTTAAAATGGTGTGAAACCAGCCATGCTATTCCAGGATACAATATCCCCCCACTCCAATAAACGCCAAACATTTTCCTCACCATTGAAATCTTGTCCTAAAGGCCCAGGTATATATATATCTGTTTCTCTCCATCTCAAAGCCTCTTCCAATGTCTTTCCTTCTTTCTTTTCATGGTTGGAAGCTCAATTAGTTTCATGCAATACTGTGCAGATTTTTTTTTACATGGTGAGAATGTCCTTTTTTTGCTGCTGGTCAACATTTAAAGAATATGTATAGTTACTGTAAGTGTGTTTAGATACACCCCCCCCCCCAAAAAAAAACCACCCCTCTCCTTATATTGTGTGTCCCTGTGAGCTCTGGCTTCTGTAAATATCCTTCTTTTTCTTTGTGGAGCTTGCAACTGTTCAGTGCTTACCCTCATTACAAGTTGACCTAATTCTAGTAGGACATGATTTGTACAATTAGAGCCATTGTATGGCCTCCTTTCAAACGCCAGTGTGTTTGAATAAATACTGTATGCATGACACTTTAAAAGTTACACTTGAAAGGTCCTGTCGTTGAAATCTTAGTAAAAATTGTAGCTGCAAGACTTTCTGGGGCTTTTCCCACACCCTAAGCTGCATTATATAAGCATTGCAACTGGATTCCCTCTGAATTATTTTATAACAATAAAACTGCTCCACCCTGTTGAGAAGCAGAAGCAACTCACTGGGTTGGGCAGCATTGTTGTGCAGAGAAGTCAGTGTGGTGTTCAATGGTGTGCGGTGAAATTTGTTTTAGGGGATGTGGTGGGAATGTAAAAAGGTGAAATGCTTCTGGGAGATGATATATAATGAGTTGAAAAAAATGTTGAAATATACATTTCTAAAGAAACCAGAAGCATTTCTATTGGGCATTGTGGGGAGTGATATAAATAGAAAGGAATGTGAGTTCTTTTTATATGCAATAACAGCAGCAAGAATATTATTGTCCCAAAAATGGAAGCAAGAAGAGTTACCGTCAATTGAAGAATGGAGGATAAAGTTAATGGACTATGCAGAATTAGATAAACTAACAGGAGGGATTCGAAACCGGTGAGACCAGAAATTCACGGAAGACTGGAGTAAATTTACAGACTATTTGAAAAGTAATTGTGAAGAGCAGACGATGTTTGTAGGGTTGCAAGAAGTTTTGTGAGGAGTATTATTAGAAGTATTGTAAAAATGGACAAGGGGGAAGATGATTTGTTAAGAGATGTAAAGCCAATATAAAGTTAAGACATGCATAAGAAGTGGTTAAAACGGTGGATCATCAGAGGTGCTGATGGAAGTCCAAAAAGATTGTATAAGTGATAAGTTTTGTGGTACATTTTGTAATTTATATGTTAAAATTAATTTAAAAATATTATAAAAAAGAAATTTGTTTTAGGGGAAGAGTTTGGGCCAGAGGTTCCAGCTTGTGAGGGAGATTGGGTGGGGCACAACACACGTGCGACTTCCTGATGTCATGCTCGTGAGCATGGTGCCTCCTTTCCTAAGCTGGACAGAAACTTCCCGGATTTTGGGAAGGAGGTGCCAGGGTCTGACAGGATGCTGCAGCCCTTCTGCCTCCTTCCCAAAACCAGGTGGGCTTTAGGAAGTTGGCAAAAGAGCTCTTGGACCTGTCAGAGCATCGTGCCTCCCTCCCTAAGCCGGGCTGAAGCTTCCCGGGCTTTGGGAAGGAGGTGCCCAGCTTTAATACTTTAATACTCTAATTTACCAGGAACATTTAGGGGGCTAGCCTAGTTCCCCATGTCCACTGACCACACACCGTTGGTGGTGCCAATGCACTGATGAAGGCAACCTGCCATTTTCACTGGTGTCTTTGCACTGTGTTGGTCTCTCAGCTGCCTCGCCCTTCGTTCTGCCCTCCTGGCAAGCAACAGTGATCTACCTAATGGGAAGCTGGTATAGAGGCCAAGTGCATATGGAAGCAAATTCTCTTGTTTTCTCTCTATAGTTTACTACAGGGGAAGACAGTTGGCCAGACTTGTATATATGCCAACAGAACTTACTAGCCTGCAGAAATCTTTACTAGCTTGCAACAAGGCTTCCGTGTTGAGTGCAGGTGAGGGCAATCCCATCCTCCACAGCTCACAGGAAATGCGAGCTTTTGACTCCTTGGCAGGTTGTGTTTTTTAAAAGAGGAGGCAGAGGATCCAGTGTTTCTGTGCTGGTTGCAGAGAAATTGACTTTCTTTCCTCTGTGGCTGGCTTAGGAAACCATCAACTTTTCTGGACTCCACCGGCCCTCTCATTCACCTCCAAACAGGGATGGGGAATCTGGAGATGCCTAGGTTTGAACTGGAGACTGTCTATATGCAAAGCAGAAGCCATTCCCCAAACTCTTTGCTGCATAATTCCCATTGCTATTGCTGTTTTGAGGACTTACTGTATCAATGAGAAGCAAGCAGGCAATCAAAACTTGGAGCATCTACACATATACATTTGGTTGCAGTGAACATAAGAGCAAAACAAGCAGGCAACAGAAAACCTCCCACAAATATATCATCTACAACACACAAACCAATAAACACTAGTCAAGCGAAAAGGGAAAAGGGATAACTCAGTCTATAATTTTACTATGTAAGGTAAAGGTAAAGGGACCCCTGAGCAGTAGGTCCAGTCATGACCGACTCTGGGGGTGCGGTGCTCATCTCGCTTTATTGGCTGAGGGAGCTGGCATACAGCTTCCAGGTCATGTGGCCAGCATGACTAAGCCGCTTCTGGCAAACCAGAGCAGCGCACGGAAACGCCGTTTACCTTCCCACTGGAGAGGTACCTATTTATCTACTTGCACTTTGATGTGCTTTTGAACTGCTAGGTTGGCAGGAGCAGGGACCAAGCAATGGGAGCTCACCCCGTCGGGGGGATTCGAACCACCAACCTTCTGATCAGCAAGTTCTAGGCTCTGTGGTTTAACCCACAGTGCCAACTGTGGCCACACTTCACTCTATAAAGTCACCTAATATTTGTTTACCTTTGTTTTGATTTTGAATAACTTCATTTTGCTGCCAGTGATGGCACTATAATATAGAATGTTAGAAAAAATTAATTTCCCAAAATCCCAAGAGGAGATTTCTCTAGGAACCCTAAAAAAGTAAGAAAAGCTGCTCTGAAACAGACCAAACACTGATCTGGCTCAATGGTCCAGAATGTGCTTCTGAGAAGCCCACCAGCAATAGCCCTGTTTCATTACTCATCTCACCCCAATCCCAAAACAGATAGTATTCAGTAGCAAACTGCCTCTGAATCTATAGCTAAGATGATCACAAAGGACAGGTTCACTTCATCTGGGAGATCAGATTTTTCTTTTTTCTTTTGTCAGAGCATATTCAAAAAATTACTCGCTGTATGCTTCCCCCTCGCCAGGCACTGACAAAATAGCGTTTTCACCAGCAAGCTGGTTTAAAACTTTTTGAGGTTTTAATAGCTTTTAAGAACTCAACTGTAGCTATTGTGTTGTAAATTCTTTAGCGGCATGTGTGGGATGTGCTAGCAAATTCTTGCAAAGAGACCTTTCTCTGGAGGTTTTCATCCCGCTTGATTTAGAATGAGCAGGATTTTACAGTGTCAATAACCCCCCAGCTGTTTGCAGAGCCCTGTCCTGGCGATGGGAAGACATTGTAGCCTGAAATCCACATAAAGCACGAACTTTTTCTTTCATGATCAAGCTCACACAAAAGGATTGCATGCAATGTTAGCTAGATTTGCAGTAGCTCCCACTTCGTAAAAGTAACAGTGGGGCTAAAGCTTTATTAGAATGTGTGTGTGTGTGTGTGTGTGTGTCTGTGTGTGTAATATTTTACATCTCAAGCAAATATAGTAAACTAAAAAGGCCTGTTTCCAGTGACTGAGACCAGCGGCCTAGCTAGCTAATGGGGGCAGGGGAACTGCGTGGCACCTCTCTGCCGCGTCCCTCTCAGCTGTAGGGCAGCTGAGGGAGAGGTGGTGGGCAGACGCAAGTCCCACGCTGCCGTTTCAGGCAGCACGGAGCCTGCAGGCGCCCAAGCCACCATGTCACTCCCAGGAGAGACGCATGAATCGGGCACACTGCAGGCCCCATGGTAAGTGCCAGCCCCACAGTGTGGCGCCCAGTGCCAGCCACATTTTGTTACATTTGTTGACTGAACTAAAAAGTTTAGTGAACCGATTTTTTAAACAAACAAACCAAAACTCATATTTTTGTCACTCCCCTCCGTGATGACACCTGGGGTGTCCCGCACCACCTGCACTCCCCTTCCTCCGCCACTGGCTCTTCTTGTATTCTAGGTAAGTGAGGTATCACTTATCGGCACAGGAGCTTGTTTCTTGCAGTTCCACTCACACAGCACCTCAGCTTCCTGCACTCCACATCAACAGTAGGCTACAAAATAGCGAAATGAAGTAAACAATTTCATTCATAAGAAATTCCCACTGTGAAAAAAAGGTTTTAAGTGCTTATGCTCACAGTCTTAAGCAAATAAACTAGAAAATAACACTTGCAGCTGTAAGTATCTTGTTTTTCCTTCCTTTAATAATTTCAATGTGTGTGTGTGTGTGGGGGGGGTGACAATAAATTTTCCGCACCGGGTACCACCTGACCTTGCTATGCCACTGCCCCTCAGCTCATCAGTCAAGCTCTGAGTCCAAAGCCAGCCCCTCTCCTTGCCTCTTTTCCCAGCAGCACCCCTTGCCTCAGGCCTCTGAGAAAGAGACTTTGGGGCTTGGGTTCCCTCCAGTCTCTGGTTCACCCCCCCCCCAACCTGGACAAATACAGATGCCTTCCCTGGGGAGTCTCTCCTTGCCTTGGGAAAAGACGGGCGGCAGCACCTGGCAAACCGGGTGGCAAGCTGGACTCCGGCCTGATTCACTGCAGGACAGTTTGGGAGAGAAGGGGAGACAAGCCGCCACATCATACAACCATATGTCTGGCAACGAAAACCCACCTCTTTATTTTATATCTATTAAAATTTTATATTTAATTCTCAGTTTCTTCCCTTGCCAGACAAGGCTGCTCTGAGCCTGGTTTTGGCCAGGGAGGGCGGGGTATAAATAAAAAGTTATTGTTGTTGTTGTTGTTGTTGTTGTTATTATTTAAACCTAGAAACATATTTTTGCCATTCTTTGAAGCATCTTGTTCTGCATACTATTGGAGTGGTTTGAAAGAAAAATAGAATTTGGGGCAAAATATATTCATTTTTATAACCAAAATTCTTCCCATTAGAGAGAGTTTCATTCTTCCCCATAACTCAAGGTTTTTCCTTACATCTTTTCACGTCTTTACATAATTGTCTTGAAATATATTGGAGTTTTTCACTGTTAACCATATTTCCAGATACTTCACCTTTTTCTCAGTTCTCAGCCCCACTGGCCATCTGCCAATCTTTTTTTGCCTGTGCATCCATATTTTTCACCAAAACCTTAGTTTTGGTTGTTTTAAGATCTACACTTTTTTTTATAAGATTTTTTATTAGGAATTGTAACGTAACATTTTATCAATAAAACATATCACCCTCATTTTCCCCCTCCATTTTCCCATTTTCCCCTTCCCCCAAATAGAAACCCCCCTCCCGCCACCCCCCACACTTCCCTCAGCTCCTCTCTCTGGTTTTTCCATACTTAGAATTTTCTGCATATTATAAAATTGTAAAAATCCTTAACCTATCTGTCTATATGTTATTAATAATAAATTTGTGAATGTTTATTCAAAACCTGCCAAGGAGTCCAGTTCATTTTGTTGTTGTTGTTTTTTGTTTTTTTTAAATGATATTTATTACTTTTCCAACATTTCCAACACAACACTACAAACAAAAGAAAAGAAAAGAAAAGAAAAGAAAAAGAACAATACAAATACAATACAAAAACACTACATAACACCAACACACTAAACCGACAAAACAAAGCAAAAACAAACAAAAACAGTTTAAAAACACCTCAAACATTTTCAATATCTTATTGAAAATAAGAAAAGGAGTCCAGTTCATTTTGTTGTTTCTTTAAATACTTTGTAAAAGGTTCCCATTCTTCTTTAAAGTCACAATTGTCCTTATCACGTAGTCTGTATGTCAATTTCGCCAATTCCGTATAGTCCATCAGTTTCTCTTGCCACAGTTCTTCTCTTGCCACGGGATTTCTTCATTCTTCCATCCTTGTGCTATTAAGACTCTTGCCGCCGTTCTCACGTACATAAAGATATTCTTAAATTTCCTTGGCAGGTCTTTCCCTAAAATCCCTAACAAAAATGCTTCAGGTTTTTTGACAAATGTTAATTGGAACATTTTCTTCAACTCATTATATATCATTTCCCAAAGTTTTCTCATTTTACTGCAATCCCACCTTACATTTCCAGTACATGTTTGAACTGGTTTTATACATTCTTCCTATCTGTACTGGTGTTGCATACCATCTATACATCATTTTCATATAATTTTCTTTCCACAGAGAGCAATCTGTAAATTTTAAATCAGTTTTCCATAATCTTTCCCAGTGTTCAAACATTATATTGTGACCTATATCCTGTGCCCATTTAATCATTACTGATTTCACCTCTTCATCTTTTCTTTCCCATTCTAACAGACACCTAAATATCCACCTTTCAGCAGCTTCAGCTTCCCTTCTATGACTTCCTTTTGGAATCTGCATGTCGTATAGCTAAATCCTTTCTTGTTATCTTCTTTGTATATTTCATGTAGTTGCCAATAATGTAACCAATTCTGAAAATGGTAATAACTTAGGTACACTTCTCAATGGTTCTTTTACAGAAAACACCACATCACCCGCAAAGGCTTTTATCTTATAATTCCCTTGGCCCACCGATATCCCCTTTATGTCAGAATTATTTCTTATCCTCTGCACCAACACCTTACATTTTTCCTGTAATGGCATTATTTACAATCAGGTTTGCAGTTTGATCTGTATAAATTGCCTTAATTCCTTTGATGAAAATGACTCCTAATTCCATTCCCTCCCTAATAACTTAATCATAAATGACCAAAACCAAAAAGAAATTCAATAGGGACTAATCTAAGGTTCTGCACTTTGGCAGGAAGAACCAGCTGCACCAATATAAGATGAGGGATACCTGGTTTGCTAGCAGTACATGGGAAAAGGATCTAGGGATCTTAGTGGACCACAAGCTTAACATGAGTCGACCCGAGGAGTGATGCAGCAGCTAAAAATGCTCATGCTATTTCAACAACAGAAAAGAAGACAATAATACAATGAAATCCAAAACAGTAACAATTTATTGCACGTTTATTCAAAATCCATTAAAAACTTTCTTTCTTTCTTTCTTTCTTTCTTTCTTTCTTTCTTTCTTTCTTTCTTTCTTTCTTTCTTTCTTTCTTTCTTGTTCTGCCCAATCTCAGTCCATATTTCATGGCTGCTTAAATCATCTGCCCCCCTCCTGATTCTCAGTGCCTCTTCTTCTGCCAGTCTTTGGCCAGTTGAGACGTCCAAATAGAGTGGCAATTCCTTCAAGGAGGAAAATCACAGCTCCTCAATGATGATGTCATCTGGATGGAGAAGAATGAAAAAGAGAGAAAATCTGTTCAGTCCTCTCCGCTTCTTGTAGCTGGAGTCAGTCTGGGTGCTGCCCTCCCAGGCCAGGTGGGAAAGGCCTGCCAGGCAGGGAGCAGGTCCTGCAGGACTCCCAGCAAGAAGACCTGGGAAGTGTGTCTTGGGCAAACAAGGGACAGGGAGTTTACTGTCCCCAAGGTGTGGGGCTTACCTTCTTTCAGATTATTCCTAAAACAAGCCAGCTCTGGCCGAATTACTGTGTTCTGCAGAGGAAAGACAAATATGAGTCAGTTGACACTATGAACCCCACCCTGGATGGGTGTAAGAGAAGCAGCCCCACCCAGGAAGGATGGAAGCAACCAAAGAACTGAATACAGGGAGGCAAAATACTTACTCTTAGGTTCGGGAATCTTCGTGAAAGGGCCAGCAGCAGGGATATACTGCTGGCCCCTAATTTCCTTTGGTCTTCACTCCCCAAAAGGGCGTAATATCGGAAGTCCTGCAGGATGAAAGAAATGGGACAGTTAGTTGGGTAAGGGACAGGGGGGCAACCCTAAAACCACTCCTGATGCTATCAGGATACTTACGGTAAGCAACTGGAGGAGGGTGCTAGTATTGGGGGCTTCTAGGAGGAGACCCCCCAGCAGGCTTTGAAATGGCCTCTTCAGTTCCTGTGGGAAAAGAGAGAAGAGAGGTTGAGTGCTTCTGGGTTAAATTTTGGAAGAGTGTAAAAAGAAGAAAGAGCTGTGCAAAGAGAAGTTAAAGCAGAGGACATACCTCTTTGTCCTCCTCTGCACTCCCCAGAACTGCCTCCGCTGTTCTATGGAGGATTTCACTCACCATAGAGAGACTGAAGTGGGGTCTCATAAAACTGGAGAGAGAAAGGGAAGGGGTTAGACACTGCCTCTTCCAAGTCTCCCTTGACCCTTCTCCCTCCTGCTTGACTTGTCCACCCAAAGCTCCCCCCGGAGTTCTGTCCCCCTGCAGCCCTGCCCACCCCAAAGATCCCACTCACCTCAATTGCAGGAGGGCCTCGAAGGCCAGGGCCAGGCTCAGGGGGCGATCCCTGAAGTACTCCAATTGCCCGAGAATGTTCTAGAAGAGAGCAGAGGAGGAAAGTCAGCTCCTTCCAGGAGTCTCCAGAGGATGGCTCCAACCCCAAACGCCAGCCCCTCTCTGCCCCTCCCTCCCCATGGGGGTCCCTCACACCACCCATCACTCACCAGAATGGCTTTGGCAGTCTCCTCCTTGGAGTACTTCAGGGTTCGGAGCCCCCTGAGCCGAGCTGCCTGGCAGTCCTGGATGATGCCCAGAAGCTGGAGCTGATCTTTGTCCAGCAGCTGAAAGGCAAAAGTCAGGCTGTCAGTTCCTTGTGGGGGGAGGGCTCCTCCACATCTGAGAGTGCAGAGTGGAGTGCAAGAGGGGGGGCAGATCTGAGGGATCCCCTCCCTGTTCTCGTTTTAGCTAATACTCACCGCAACGGAAGGGATGTGGATCCCCAGCACATCTGCAAAGTGAAGGACATAGGGATTGGTGAGTTCCTCCCTGAGCCCCTTGCAAGGCTTTCCCAAGAGTTTTCTCCTGGATTCCAAGTCCTACTACAGGAGAGGGACACCCCAGGCCTTGGGGGCCAATCCTGATCTCCTGCCCCCAGAACATGGCTCCCCAGGGAAGGTGCCCCTCCCGCTGACAACTGTCCCCCTGTCTTGCCCCACAACCCACCCCCCTGCTTCCTCCAACAGACCCCACAAAATGGGGTGGTTGCTGGGGGGGCGGGGCGGTTGGGTTTCCAGATGCTGTCGCAGATAAGCGGGTTGGATCCAGCCGTCTGGCTCTGTGCATCTTTTTACTAGATGCCCCCCTAGCCCATTCCTGCCCTCCTGCATCCCCAAAAGGAGGGCCACTTGCTCACCCGACACCGCAGGCTGCTCCAGGACTTCCAAGGGGGCCACCTTCTTGCAGCTGATCAGCCGCCTTAAGCGCCTGAACCTAGAAGAGACGAGCAGAGAGAGCGACTCAGAAGCTGGCAGCCCCAATTTTTGTGTGTGTGAGAGAGGAGGGGCGTCTGGCCCAATTCCTGCCCTCTCTCTGCAGTTCTGCAACCTGAAAGGGCATTGGCAGAGCTGGAAAGAGGCAGCCCAGAGCAAGAATGGCTGGCAGAGAGAGAAAGGAGGCCCCAAGTGCTATGGGTTCAAGAGTTCCAGCCCAAAGGAAAGACAAGCATTGCCAGCTGTTAAAGGGCTGCTCTGCCTCGTCTTCTTAGGACAGCCCTGCCCTTCCTGGTGAGGGAGGAGACCCCTAGGAGGGTCCTCCAAGCATCAAGGTGTCCCTGAAGAGGAGCAAAACATGAGGAAGGGGGTGGAGTCTTCCTTGGAGCCAGAGAGACCCCCCCCCCAGGGAGGGGAAGAAGGCCAGTGTTGTAGGGCAGCTGGAGAAATGCAAAATGGAGCCAGGCAGAGGTGTAGTGGTTGGAGGGCTGGACTGGGAGAACCTGGGAGAGCAGGGTTCAAATCTCCACTCAGCCATGAAGCTCCCTGGTGGACCAGAGAGCTAAAGCTGTGGAGGGGACCCCAGGACTCAAACCCCGCCCCCAGGAGACCAAGAGAAAGCAAAGGAATGGTACTTACAGCCTGCACATCTTCTTGATGAACCCCCCCCCCCTATCTAAGCTAACAACCTAGCTAAAATTCCCACCCAAGCCTGATCCCAAACTCTGATCCCACCCCCACCCCCAAACCCAGCCCTAACTCTAAACGTAACCCCCACCCTAACCCTACGCTTACCCCTAACTATTTCTCTATAAACAAAAGAAATATGCACACAAATGTGCACAAATATGCACAAATGTGCACAAATATGCACAAATATGCAGAAACGCACACAAATGTGCACAAATGTGCACAAAAAACAAAAAACAAAAAAACAAAAAAACAAAAAAACAAAAAAGTAAAATAAAAGTGTTAAAATAAAAAAGGTAAAATAAAAAATAAAATAAATAAAAATAAAATAAAATGAATCAAATAAAAGTAATAAAGAAAAGAAAAAGAAAAATAACAAGCAAACCTCTCCTCTTCTATAACCACCACCACCACCACCACCACTACCTCTCTCTCCTGACTCTCCTCACTAACCCACAATGGCCGCCTGCAAGTCAGAGGCTTTTAAGGGAAGAGCAAGAGATGTCACAAAGGAGGGCAGGTCCTTGTCACCATGGCAACCCCTCCACCTGGACCTGGCCCCTCCTGAGAGGTGATGCTTCTCTGTCAAAAATTTGAGGCACCTTCTGTTCTGACTGCTGCTGGACTGTATCTTCTATCCACAGATTCACATCGGCATTTCACATCCTTCTTTCTGCAACCCCATTTCCAAAGGGAGACCACCCCCACATCCTTCAAGGCAGGCTAGGGGTCTCCATAGCGCAGCATTGGACCATCTGCTTTGCATGCAGGCCTTCTGTCCTGGGAATGTCCCCACCCCCCATTTGAAACCCTGGATAGCTGCTGCCAGTCAGCACAGGCTAGTTGAAGAAGGATATTGAGCAGCTGGAAGGTGAGCAGAAGAGGGCGACCAGGATGATGAAGGGTCTGGAAACAAAGCCTGATGAGGAACAGTTGAGGCAGCTGGGTAGGTTTAGCCTGGAGAAGAGGAGAGAGGAGAGCCATCTTCCAATATCTGGGGGCTGCAAGAGAGAGCAAGGTGATATGTGCTGCCGCTGCAGTTTTGAAGAGTTAAAAGGTACGTTTCCTTATTTTGCCACATCCTGGTATATTATAGGTTGCTTCCAGACAGGTGTTTATTGTGGGATTGGCACTGCTCTCACATACACCCCCATGAGATCAGCATCAAAATGCTAGGCTGTGTTTCATTCCTTTTATATTCAGTTTCACAGTTTTCACAGAAAACCAGACAAGTAAAAAACAAACAAAAACAACAACCCTGCTGCCAATGTCCCATTTGCAATTTCTGAATGGCCAGTTTACAATATTAATTCCCCAGCTGGAAGCACCCACAGACATTTCAGTTGCCGCACAGCTGGGGTGGGGATAGGGCAGGATGCAATCATATTGTGCATTTCAAATGTTTGTGTATAGCACTAGCAAAGGTGCAAGATCCTGCTGGTGGGTAAATTCGTATTGGAAGGTACCGGTATATGCTTGAGGGTTTCCTATAGACATCTAGCTGGCCACTGTGAGAACAGGATTCTGTTCCAGATAGGATTCAGCAGCGCTCTTCTCAGTGGCGTAGCTAGCCGCTCGGCTGTCGGTTGCAGTCTGTGCATCCTGCAGCCGGGGGTGGGGCGAGCAGCCCAATGGGGGCAGGGCAAGCCACCCATGGGGCCAGGGTGTGCTGTGTGGAGCTTCTCTGCCACCTCCCCATCGGCTGTAAGGCAGCTGAGGGAGAGGCGGAGGCAGGCACAAGTCCCATGCTGCCGTTTCAGGCAGTGCAGAGCCTGCAGGTCCCCAAGCCACCATGTCACTCCCAGGAGAGATGCGTGGCTCGGGCACGCTGAAGGCCCTGCGGTAAGTTCCGGCCTCTGCAGTGTGGCATCCAGTACCAGCCACATTTTGTTACGTTTCTTGACTGAACTAAAAAGTTTCATGAGCCCTTTTTTTTCAAAAAAAGAAAAGAAAAGAAAAGAAAACCTCATATTTTTTTCACCCTCCTCAGTGATGACACCTGGGGCAACCCCACCCCCTTTCTCCGCCACTGACTGAGATAGTTTATTATACCCATACAAAGGTGACCATATACTTTCAGAATTACTAACCAGTCCTTCTTTTGACATTTCAACTTTTGAGTCAGAAATTGAACATGACTAACGCTTTGATGTCCTTGGTTGAAGGTAATCCCTACGTGCTCAGATGTGATTTTCTCTTTCCTTACATAGTCTCATGTTCAAAGTCTTTGAAAAGCTGTTAAATCTAAGTCCAATCCACGTCCTCATTTAGAATGCTGAATAAAACAAAGTCACTTTCTGTGGGAAGACCTGCTGGGATGAGCAGTTTATGATGTTGTGGATCTCAGCGGGCTGATTTCCAGCTTACCTGGTGTTAAGCCCCCATCCCCAGCTCAGCTGAAGATATAACAGCATAACTTGCTCATCCCACCTCAGCCATAGCTCAGCTGGTGAGTTGAAACTGATGGAGCCATTTATGGTGTAAGCCATGGGTAGGCAAACTAAGGCCCAGGGGCCGGATCAGGCCCAATCACCTTCTAAATCTGTGCTGCAGGCAGTCCGGGAATCAGCGTGTTTTTACATGAGTAGAATGTGTCCTTTTATTTAAAATGCATCTCTGGGTTATTTGTGGGGCATAGGAATTTGTTCATTTTTTTCTTCTTCAAAATATAGCCTGGCCCCCACAAGGTCTGAGGGACAGTGGAGTGGCCCCCTGCTGAAAAAGTTTGCTGACCCCTGGTGCAAGCAGTGGTGTAATGGGGGGGGAGCCTCAGGAGAGGTTGCACCGGGCCCAAAATTGCTAGGGGGCACAAAATTTCAACACCTGGCGTTGCCTGAATGCAGCCGCATGCTTCTGTCGCTGGGCTCTGTTGAAAATGGCTTCTCCATGCGAACCAGGAAGTGACCTCTCCAGACAATGGAACAACTCTTCTTTTCTTATCTAGGTGGCTGCAAGCTCCTGGATGATGCGGAAGCTGTTAGAAAGTTAAATGCACATGCATACCCTGCCTGTTTCCCACCCTCCCAATCACCCTCCATGTGGTCCTGGGCTCTGATAACCCACGCTACGCCACTGTGTGAAAGTTCCCCAAAAAGGACATTCGGAAGGGAGGAGCGGTGTGTGAGCAGTGAAAGGAGATTTAGGCTGGATCCCAAGCCCGTTCTGCTCAGTCATGTGATCGGGCAACCCAACATAAAACACTATTTTAAAGGTTTTTTCCCCCTCTGCTGTGCTTAGGCAGAGCAACAGCAGAAGCCCTGCTGCTGAATGTGTTACAATGTGGTGCAACTTTACACTAGCTTGCTTTGTGCCAAACTTTTGCACATGGGATTGACATCCCCAGCATCCCCCACGCCTGTCAAGGGAGCTGATACGTAGCACACTTTGCAGAGCAGAGAGAGAAGGCAACCCCTGCTAACTTGCAATTAGTCCTTTTAAGGGACGCAGGTGGCACTGTGGTCTAAACCACTGAGCCTCTTGGGCTTGCCAACTGGAAGGTTGGCAGTTTGAATCCCTGCAACAGAATGAGCTCCCGTTGCTCGGTCCCAGCACCTGCCAACCTAGCAGATCAAAAGCACGCCAGTGCAAGTAGATGAATAGGTGCCACTGTGGTGGGAAGGTAAACAGTGCTTCTGCACTCTGGTTTCCATCATGATGTTCTATTGCACCAGAAACAGTTTAGTCATGCTGGCCACATGCCCCGAAAGCTGTCTGTGGACAAACGCCGGCTCCCTCGGCCTGAAAGCGAGATGAGCGCCGCAACCCCATAGTCGCCTTTGACTGGACTTAACCACCCAAGGGTCCTTTACCTTACCTTTACCTTTACCTAGTCCCTTTATTAATGAATCAGAACAGAAAACACATGGAGACTCGAGCGATATACTCCACCATAGCAAGCAGCTTCTCAGACTGTCTTGCACCTCCGACTTCACTCCATTCCCTCTGTGTCAGGCCCTTCCCTCTTTCTAGGGCGAGCTCCAAGGGACCCTCTCTGTTTCTGCTTGGCTCTCTGCTCTGTTATATCTCGCAAATGGGAGGAGCTGCCAGGCTGCCAGCAGAAACACTGTTCCGGCGGGCTCTGTAAAGCTGCTAAGTCTGACTCCTCTCTTTGCTCTGTGCAGGGGCACCTGCCTGTTTCCCCCTTTCCCTCATCCTCCAAGCTCCCAGTCCATCCCAGCTCTTCCCCTCCTCTGGGGTGCGTCCGGTTGCCCACCACCAGGATCCCGGTTTCTACCACTCCACCTCACCTAGTCAGTCCCTGACAATGCCCTTAGCAATCCTCAATGTATGGGTCAGCCCTCAATGCATAAGGATTTATTGTGGCAGTTTGCTTGGTCCTGATGAAGGTACTCTACTTTTGCTTGGAGATAATTCTTCTGCTGAACCAATGCAGCCATCTGGAATTTTGAGTGTGTGTGTGTGTGGTTTATTACAAAACTCCATTTAAGCATTATGAAGTATTTGAATGCTGACATATTTAATAGCACCGGAGATGTTCTCCATGTGTTGATAATCTGCCTGTTGCCCTCAGACATCAGACCTTGAGGGAAGTACACTCTGGCCTCTGCCATTGGCCAGGGACCCAAGGGACCGAGGGAGGCCACAGCATCTGCCTCCCAGGAAGAACATTATGGCCGGAGGAAGACAAGTCTGTCCCCATCCATCAGGAAGCAATGAGTTTGTTTCCTCCTTGCCTGCCAGAAAGAACACTTGGCTCCAATTGCAGAGCAGAAGGGAAGTACACTATGGCCCCATCCATCAGCCAGGGGACGAAAGACGGCTGGGTCATTTTCAGTCCCTCCATCCAAGCAAGACCACCAGGGCTGGAAGATCAGCCTGGTCCCAAACTGTATATAAATCCCTGTTTTTAGTTCACCACTTTGTTTCTGGCACTGTCAAACTGTTCTCCTTTCCCCCCTTCCATTCCCCTCCCCTTCTGCGTTTTCTCTTTTTAGATTTGTCTTCCTGCCTCTCCTTCTCCAAGCTTGGTTCTTATTTGGATGGGGTTACCGGAGGCAGGTAACAGGTTTATCCCACTCCTCAGCTGAGTACTCTTTTGCTTTCTCACATGTAAGCAAAGAAGTGAGAACTACAAAGCGTGTTCTCCTTCATGGAGAGCACGTGTTGTGCTGGGGTCTAACAAGACATCCCACTGTTGCTGGGCAGGAAAGATAAGTTGGCCACCATTGCGATTGGGCTCCTCTTGTCGTTGGGGAGAATTTGATGTTGCCATTTTGTGATTAACAGCCATAAGCTTTATATTACCCGCGCGCAGCAATGAGCTTCCTCTTTTTGCTGCGTGCATCAGATCACCCACCCACCCTCCCTATATTTAGGGTTGCTCCCTTGACCTTGCTATGCCTGTCATGGGGTCGTCTGCTTTTGGGGCAGGGGCGTGGTAGGAATTTTGTTCGTTTGGCTGATTGGCTGGGCCATTTGGTTTTTGCCTACTGTGTAGCAAATCGTCACAACTTGTAAGGTTGCGGTTAGGCATTGGTTTTATGAATTGGTTGGTGGAGGGGTATGGATTGGCTGTGCCTGCCCCTCCAATACTGCTCCTGCAAGAGTATTCCGTTAAAGGAATCCAGGGGCTCGCCATGCTTTTGTCCGAATCCTGTCAAGGGGCTAGTGCCACGCAAGAGCCCCTGGGAGCATTTGGGGAGAGGTGAGGGCATGGTACCCAGCGCCATTTTTCTCCCCAAAATGTTTTCTCTTTCTGACTTTCACGGGTGTGTGAATGTCAGTCGGTCCCCGTGTGGGGTCAGATAGTCACAACCAATGCCTCAGCAACCACTCACATTTTTTGTATTTTAATAAAGTTGTGGCCAAAATTATGCCACAAACCTTAAACAAAAATTCTGTTTGAATTGTGTTTTATTTGGGGTGGCTTGGGGACCTCAACACACAACAAAATGTGTGGATGGCTGTTCAGAGTGCCAGTCAGCCCTAGCCGTTCCACTCCAGGATACTCTATTCCATTCCCTCATTTCTAGGTTTTGTTTCTATAAACAGTCAGTATTTAGTCACCACTGAGTATACCCAGCCCTCATTGGAATGATTTCGGTTCTTTCCCTTGCCCTTTAGCTTTGGATGTGCAGCATTCCTGCGCTCATGGCATTGCAATGATTACAAGTCAGTTCCCACGGGGAAAATGGTGAGGCTATATTCCTAATCAGGTTTGAAAATATTTATGCAAATCTGTTTCCCTAGAGCTGTACACAAGCTGCTCAACCTTGCAAAATTTGCTGGAGCTAACCATAAAGAATAAGGTCAGAGCAAAAAAATAAAAAATGTATTGAACATTTCAGGCCCCCTTCTAGAATGAACACATACAACAGAAACTCTAGTATTTTCTTTTGAGAGACAGAGAGAAGTTTGTTCATTCTTGCTGGTGACTGAGCTCACTGCAGGAAGCTAGAAGCAGATCTTGCTTGCCATAAACCCAATGGTGTTTTTCCCATATAAATAAATGGTTCCCATTCTTTCATATCTGAAATAGGTAAAGTGATGTCCTTGGGGATACTGTACTTTTGAGGGCATGGTGTGTGTGTGTGTGTGTGTAAATTTGTCTCTGTGCAGAATGCACTGCACCCTCAGGGCTCTTTATGAATTGAAGGCTTTTCTCAAAACACACGTACCGACAATGACATCTTGCTAGTTAAAAAGAAAAAAGCATAGCCATGACACTGAACTCCAGTGTTAATGCTGCAGCTCAGGGAAAGCTCTTTACAAGAGAGAGAGAAAAATGCCTATGAATGGATCTTACCTGAGCTTGCTTATTGCTGCTTGCTCAGCACCTTAGGCAAATATTTGTTTTCTACTGTGGTACATATTTGGCATTGTTTGAGCTAACCCTTCTTTCAGAGTACATAAGGTTTTGTAAAAATGCCAATACCTCGCTTTTGAAACACAGTTTATGCAATCTCGGAATGTCATTGCATGCTTGTTTTCCAGCAGGGATATTCGTACTTTCATCACCTTATCAGTAGATCGTTCAGGAGAAATTTCTCCTGCGATTCTTTATGCCCCACAAAGTAGGCAGCATGTCATAATCTTAAGTTGCTCAGATCACTAAGGCTGTGATCCTAAGCTTATGCACTAGGAAGAAAATGCATTCTACTTTGCTCAAGGCTGTTTCACAAATTACATGGTAGACAGTTCAAGTTGCCACACTGAGTTTATTCCCATCAGGGAACAGTAACTCAACAGACACCTGGGTGAGTGTACTTGTCTGTTACACATGTTTTCACAAATGCGATTGTCATATTCATGGTTGCCGTTTGCAAGGGAACAAAAGTACAAAATTGGGCCTGAGTGTCTAAACCTGCAAATTACTTCCCCAATGTATGAAAAACAGAAGTTTAAATCCATATTTAACACATGCACACACAGATTTAGAAGATATATATCAAAAACAATCTAAAATCTCATTCTTATACTCATGGCAATATAAAATAACATCAGAACATCACCTTATATGGCCAGAAAAATGTGACCAACAATATTGCTATAGACCAAAGATGTTTCAACCCTAGAAGGGTCTTCCCAAATGGTCAAGATGCTTAAATATCAGTGTTGTCACCAAATATGACTCTTAGCTAGTCTGTATAGACCTCATGGACTGAGCTATCTTATCCACAGAAAATGTTCACGCCCTTTAATAGATCTGAATGTATGTATGTTGTTATGTAGCTTGCCTGCTCATCTGTGATTTAGGGGTTTATTCCAAGATGTTAGCTTTCAAAGGTCAGCCAGCAAACTTGCATTTTAAAATGTGCATGCCATATCAAGAACACTGTGCTCCAGTGGTCTTTAAGGTGCTACTGGAAGGAATTTTTTTTGTTTTGACTATGGCAGACCAACACGGCTACCCATCTGTAACTGGAACTATGGAAGGCACCACATTGAGCCGCATGAAATGGAAGTCCATCAAATGAAGAAGTGTGCATGCACACGAAAGCTCATACCAAGAACTAACTTAGTTGGTCTTTAAGGTGCTACTGGAAGGAATTTTTTTTGTTTTGACTATGGCAGACCAACACGGCTACCCATCTGTAACTGTGCTCCAGAAACAGTGATGGTCATGGTTCCCCACCCCCAAATAATGTTCAAAACAGAAGCAAGTGTCTTTCTAGTGCATGATAAAGTACATAAAATCTGTCATTTGGCCTGTTCTGCTGAGGCAAGGGATCCCTGCAAAATTGACTCTATGGCCACAGGATTTCCTCCTGCCGCCCAGATGTGCCACGAATTCCCTGTTGGGTTTGGAATGTTTTTTAAAAAAGTAAATTTTACACTAATTAAGGACATACAAAGTAGCATCTGCTCAGTATAGCCTATGTACGCTAGCCTTCCCAAACCTTGTGCTGTCAGATGCTTTTAGAATACAGTTCCTATCATCCTCGACCATTAACCATGCATTCCTTCCCTCCCACCACTCTGTGCAGCCCTGGGCACTGGTAACCCACGCTATGCCACTGAGCAAAAGGTTGGGGAAGGCTGGCAAATGCTAATTCCCTAGTACTGATTCCCTGCGTGTGTATCAGTGCCACCATCCGCATCTGTAGGGCTGAGTGAACCCAAATGTTAATTACCAAAAGAGACAAAGAGAACCCTTAGCAGGGGAAGGGAGACACCCAAACAGCCCAATAAGGACTGAAGATTCTGAGTTGTTCTACAAGATGCTGGCTGAGAATTGGATTGTGGGGTGGGGTGGGGAGATGGAAAATCAGGGCAGAGAGAGGTTGGAATATAGAGTGTCCTGGTTGCTCCAGATCTTACGGAAGGGTGACATGGATATTTTTAAAATAAATAAATAGTAAATCCTCAGGGCATTGCATAACTATCCCTGCTTAAGCCTCAAAGTGTTTTGTTTGATCACTGGATGCACTTGAGTCAAATAAAAGTTACAATATGGCAATGTGGTCAGTAAATGCTGAATCAGGGATTCCAGCCCCATCTTTTTCTCTTTTTCCCCAAGGGCAAAATCTGAATATATTTCATGTAAAGGAGTTGAGCTTTGGGGATTATTTATAGGGAATCTACTGAAATATGTATAAGATCCTAATATAGCAATTATATTTTGTCTGCTAGGATGTGGTCAACCACAACTTCTGCCTTGAACTCCAAGCCAACCCTCATGCTAAAGCCATCAGAGAACGTCTATAGCTGGATGAATTTGTGGTAAATATGTGAAGAAAAGGTAGGTCACCTCCAAAGCAATTCAACATCGTGCTGCCATTCATCTGGTAAAGTGGTTGGCTGCGTATATCCAAAGGGCATATGTCAAAGTCAAAATTCACAAACACTTTGAAATTGCATAGCTCCGAATATGCTGCTTCTGTCCTTAAATGCAAGTGTGGAAAACTAGTCTGCTTATTATATATTTGGATAATCAGACAGTTGGGCTTCCAGAGAAAGAGATGTAACCCCAAACTTGCTCCTTTAGAGGGAATTCAACCCCACCCAGAACAGGTAACTTGCCAGGTATTAGAAGAGGCCTCACATTAACTTGAGACAAAATTAACATGGAAAACACACTTCCATTGGTAATCATAATTATGCCCAAGAAAAAATTACATATCCTCCAAGTGTCCCTATTTTCCAGGAATGTCCTTGATTTAGAGAAGCCAACCCAGTTTCAGATTTGATCCCAGAATGGCCCACTTTTCCTTAGGATGTGACTATTATCATTGGAGAACTGTTGGAGGGTATGGAGTTATCCGATTCCCGAGCCACCTGAAAGCAATCCTGTATAGGGAAGGTTTCTTTTTAATGTTTAATGCTTTCTTATGTCTTTATATATGTTGGAAGCCTCCCAGAGTGTCTGGGGCAACCCAGTAAGGTGTGTGGGGTATAAAAAGTAAATTACCATTATGGAATGGGACGTCCCTATTTTCAGTGGAGAAATGTTGGAGGGTATGAAATTAAAGTTTTATTTACTTGTAAAACTTTGTTAATAGAAATCTACCAATTCGCCTCAGTAGAGGAATTTCAGAATCAGTTTAGACTGAGTCTACACAACATGGAACCCAATGGCTATCGATTGAGTCCTGCCTCCATGTTTCCAGTTGGAAGAAAATAGGAATAAATAAGAGATTGCCTATACGACAGGCTCAGCTTTATGGCCAGTTTACAAGGTATGCAAATTTGACTTCAACTGTTGTGTGCAATTTCTGCACAGTGCACCAACAATACCTTCTATTGTTTTGCTGAGGGCTCTGCATTTCATCTTTGACCAGGTGCTTGACTATATTAACAGTTGTGTTTCTATAGTGAAGTAAACATCAGTGCCTGAGGGAATATATATGGGGATGTATGGAAGTGAGAGCTGGAGCATAAAGAAGGCTGATCGCCGAAGAATTGATGCTTTTGAATTATGGTGCTGGAGACGACTCTTGAGAGTCCCATGGACTGCAAGAAGATCAAACGCATCCATTCTTAAGGAAATCAGCCCTGAGTGCTCACTGGAAGGACAGATCGTGAAGCTGAGGCTCCAGTACTTTGGCCACCTCATGAGAAGAGAAGACCCCCTGGAGAAGACACTGATGCTGGGAAAGATGGAGGGCACAAGGAGAAGGGGGCGACAGAGGACGAGATGGTTGGATAGTGTTTTCGAGGTTACCAGCATGAGTTTGACCAAACTGTGGGAGGTAGTGGAGGACAGAGGTGCCTGGCGTGCTCTGGTCCATGGGGTCACGAAGAGTCGGACACGACTAAACGACTAAACAAATATATATATATATCAGTGTCACTTGCAAACACATGGAAAGAAAGATGAAGAACTGCATAGTCCTCCAACTTTCTCCCAATGGATTTACTCCAGGTAGTTTTTGATACAATCAAACATTTGTGCAAAACAGTGAGTAATCTGAGCACAGTTCTACCCATAGACAGATCTGATGCTATCATGTTGTCCATCATTAAATTATGTCGTATTTGTTCATCAGAGACTAGCTTGCCAAGCCCAGAGACGGATGCTTTTGAGTCCTGACTTCAACTGAAATGCCTGTCTCTGTCAATTATGAATCTATCTTGCAAGCAGGGATGAAATAAATCAGGACGGGTGTCAAGAAAACCGTCTCAGGTCACATTCACATTTGTGGTGCCAAAGAAACGCCCTCTGTTCCCATCTTTAAATATAAGGCAACGCCCCAAAACCACCAGGATGCAAATGCAGGAATTGGCGCACGTATTCCTAGCTGGAATAACACACATGTCCACACATGTTTCTCCTTTGCAATACAACAATCAACATACTTGAAATTCCACAGGTCAGCTGGTTATGGGAGAGTGTGGGAACTGGAGTCAGCATCGCCTACATCTCCTATTCCATCCAACGTGCAAATCAGCGGGGTTTCAGCTGTTTAAAAACAAGGCTGTATAGGCCTGCGGAGATCACTGTAACTGTTGGACTAGCAACAGCCAACGACGAAGATGGGAAAGCATAGCATCCCCTTCCATTCACTGTTAATGTATTAATACTGGCTTGACTTGTGGTTTGGAGTTGGGTGACACTGATATGCAGAGAACACCCAGCTCTCTCTCTCTCTCTTTCATCTGATCCATGAGTAGTGGTGGAGCCCAAAACGGGCGCCTGGAGTCGGCTAACTTGGGTGGGATTGAGGCTAACAAAATAATCGAGATCAAGACAGGTGCTGTTGGTGAATTGCTTGGAAGTGGTATTTGACCTGTTCTGGACAAGGTTACACTGCTGCTTGAGGATTAGGTCAGAAGTAGATTGTCAGATTGCCCTTACCACTATGTTAGCTTCCAGGCAGGTGGGTAGCTGTTGCTCACTGGGAGACAGGGGTGAGATGGTGGGAAGGTTGATATAGTGCAGTTGCACCAACAAGATTGACTCTGCCAGTGCATTTTCATTATGCCAGCCTCCCTGCACGATGCCCCTCCCGGCAATTCAGCTTCTTCTCACATGTCCTTCTCAGGGTAATCCTACATTTCGGTGGTGTGTTTGTGTAGTGGCGAATTGTGCAGAGTGGGACTGGTTCAGTTGCACTGGGTGTGGAGTCTCTGGGGTGCTACCGGGAAGGCCACAACTATGATTTAGAATGGAGTAGCAAAGGGGTGCCAAATTTTGGTGTTGCATAGGGTCAACATACGTCCAGGAAAACCCAGACATGCCCTCTTTTGGGGGGCCAACATGCCCATTTGAGTGGATTTTTACATTTTAAAGGAAATGTTTGGGGTTTGGGGCATATGGCTTGAGTGGCTGTCAGGGACTGGACTGAAGGGGACGAGATTGAGGAGGAATGGTGGAGATCATCCCCCCGTCTCCTGAAGCTTCCATAGAAGAGGAAGGCAGTATTGACTTACAGGAGACTTCCTCAACCTCGGCCCTCCAGATGTTTTGAGACTACAATTCCCATCATCCCTGACCACTGGTCCTGCTAGCTAGGGATCATGGGAGTTGTAGGCCAAAAACATCTGGAGGGCCGAGGTTGAGGAAGCCTGAATTACAGCATGGTTTGAGGGAGGTCACAGCTCAGAGACAGCTGAACAGAAGAGTTGGGAGGTGTTGGGAGAAGAGAAGGGGGAGACAGAGCAGCCAGCTAACACGTTATCACTGGAGAGTATTTCTGACCCTCCTTCTCCCAGAACCCGGCGTTCGTCGAGAGTGCAAGAGCAAAGGACTCAGATACAATTAGCCTCTGGCAGCCACCATAAGGGGAACCGCTATAGCTAGGAAGAGAGGCAGGATGAGCTCAGTTGGAGCAACGCCATTAACAGCAAATAAACTCCATTCCTTTGTCTCTCACGGTGACGATTGAATAAACTTACTAGTAAGAACTCTTCTTTGTTTTTCTCTGCTGCTTGCTGCCACTGAGGGAGGGATAGAATTCCTCCAAAGCCTGACAGTGCCTTGGGCTTGGGCTGAGACGCAAGCAGCTCGCGTGTGGGCATGGGCTACTGTTCATGCCATGGCCTCTGCCAGCCCAAGCTGGGGAAAGAGGCATATGGGCACAACAGCAGCAGCCCTGCATGCCTTCACCCACACACCTCATTCCCCAGCTCGGGCTGGCAGCGGCTCAGGCTGTCCTCTTGTTTGCTCTTCGAGGTATGGCAACCTTAGGTTGTGCAGGGCGCTGGTTAAATGTGAGACCCCAAAATCTGTCAGTGTGTGTGTGTGTGTGTGTGTGTGTAAAACAAGTCAGCAGCCACCAAAGAGAGATGATCCATTCAGGAATAGGATGGAGTGAAGGGCTCAGTCCCAACTCCCCTATATGCGTGATAGGCCACCAGACTGAGCATGTGTTATACAGACCAATCCCTCCATGGGGATTTCCTCTTTTGGGCCTTGCCAAAAGCACACATGGTATCCATTTGAGTCTGCAGTTCCTGGTGCAGTTAGGGATCTGAACACATATGGACATAACTGGATCAGGGAAACGGGAGGGATTCGACACGTGTACTACGCTTATGCCAGGATGCAAAGAGTGTGCAGTCAAAAACCCTGGAAAATAGGCTTTTTAAAGGATTTTCAGTTCAACGGAAATGCTGTCAATGCCTTGTAAACATTGAAAACGAAGCTAAAACTCAAACCGCTCCGCTTCGTACTGGAGGGGCACTTATCAATTACATATGCAAACAGAAAATGTTTTCCACTGAAACAGGCTTCTAAATGAGCTTCTGTGTCTAGTTGAAAATGAAATCTTTGTAGGTTTTCAGATCTACTGGAGCGAACTGAAATTTTCTGTTCTAATTCATGAAGTCTTTAAAAACCTTGCTCTTAACTTATCAAAATACTTTTAAATATCTGGGGGTCAGTTCCACTAACACGCGAACATAGGCTTCCATTTCCTTACCTCCCTCATTGTGTTTACAGAGAATGCAGTGTAAACTGTGTATGCGTGTAGTTTGTGTATAGGGAGAGAGGAAGAGGCCATCTACAAGTTTGCAATTTACCAGAGTTTAGTCTATGAAGAATGAGCTATAAACAAAGACGGCCAAAGGCCACTTGCTTTGGCCAAGAATGCTTGGGTTTCTGGCTCTATTGTTTTCTTGGCCTTCAAGCTTTGTTCTTGCAACATCCCCCCCCCCCCCAATAGATGCTCAAACCAAAAATTCTGCACTAGTGCCTCTTTATTAGCTATAGCCCCATGTAACATGATCTCTCAATTTATACTCAGAATGAGCATGTTTGTCCAACTAGCTTTCTGATGCATGTATTGCCCAGGGAGGCACATTATGTGACCCAAGAGAACAGCAAAATAACCAGACTGTACAACACCAATGTGATAAAATCCAGGCCAAATCTTTATTGACAGCAGCAGGCAGGGCAAGGGTTGGCATGGCATGGGGTCCCAGGATCAGTTCATCATTCCACAAGCCCCACGTTGATGGAATGGATCTGCTCCAAACCTGTTCCATGGGAGTCGGCCAGTGTTGAACCTTGCTGTGGTGCAAACTTAGCAAGCAAAGTCTCACTGCGTGACCAGGGTGCAGATTCCTACCAGGCAGATTCCCCAGCATTGAGCTTCAGTCAATCCTCCCTTTAGGCTCCTTATGGGGGCTCCTCTATACCAGGGACATTCAATTCCCAAGAGACTGCGATCTACTCCCGGGGAAAAAACCCTAAAAAACTAGCAGTGATATACGGGGGGGGGGGGGGGAGGCAAAGCCAAACTTATTGAGCAGCTTTTTTAGGGGGGCAAGCCAAACCTCTTGAGCTTTTTGGGGGGCATACTTCTGATGCTTTTTGGGGGGGAATGTGTCATAAATCACTTACCAGGTAGTAAACCCAGCAGTGATAACTCCGTCTTCCGAATCAGCAATTGTGCATGAGTGACGGACAGAGCGAGGGGGCTGGGCCGCATACTCTTTTCCCCCTGCGGAGGAAAGTCAGCACGCAATCAACCATCATCAACCGCTATCACCCGGGGACTGACCTGTCAATTGCGGTTGACTAGTTGGACACCCTTGCCCTATACTATGTTGATCTGCCCAATGCCATTTCTGCCCTCATACAAACTACATTCTTCTGCCTAACAAAGTAAGGCCATAATGTCACTGAGGGAAAGGTGGAAAAAGAGCCAATCAGGTTGAGAGAGGAAAAAATTATTTCTGGCCCTATCGACCAGCGCCCCATAATTTCTCAGTAAAGGCTCTAACCCGAGAGTGGGTGGGCAGGAATCTCTCGAGGCAAAATGGCCTTGACCTCAAGGGGAATCGGCCTTATGTAGGCTTTCCCCTCCCCTTTGCAAGGACTCATGGGAAAGCTTTTTTGCCTCTGTCCAGCCCAGTGGTTTCCATTCCACCAGCATCAGGTGAATGGAATGATGTACTGATGCTGGAGCCCTGCTGCCATGCCAAACCTGACCCTTCTTGCTGCGGTCAATAAAGATTTCATTCCAACACCTGGTGTTCTGTCTGTTCATTTGCAGTTCTTCTGGGTCACATATTGCTCCTGTCAGGGCAAACACTTTCCCTTCTTGAAGACTGTCCTGTATTTAATAAAATGTGAGAGAGTGGGACTAAAGAGTAAATCTGCCATTTGGTTACTCACTGTTTCTTAAGGTTCAGGAAAGAGAGACTGGCGTATGCCAGCCAAATTGGTCCACTTTAAATTTCTGTAGGATTCCCTTCCTATATATATATTCTCTTTCTCTCAGAAATTCAGCCAAAGTAGAACCCTGTTAACTTCCATTCACTTCCATGGTAGACTAAAGCACATGCTTCATTCCATGCTACTGAAATCTGTGGGACTCAAACATGCTTTATTTTGACTAACTCGTACCCTATATGCTTTAAGCCAGTCCTTTATTCTGTGGCAGTTTGCCATTTGGAAAATACTTCCTCAAATATCGTAAATAATATATCAAAACAGGAAAGCCTGTTCCTTATTTGGTGCCATTTCCTTTTCTTCAAAAGCGTTTACCTTACGGCTACATATGTAGACTCTGCACTTGATGGCTTCCAAGATATTTTGGGGGGAGAAATCTCAAAATAACATAATATGCATTTTTTAAAACATCTGCTGCAGCTGATGTCTTGCGGGGGAACCAATATGTTAACTTGCCCTCTGGTCAGTGAGTTCTTAGTGTGCTAAAGAATAATACAGCAGCAGATGTACAATAAGAGCCGGGACGCTGGAACATTTGGACTTTCGCCTTGTTCGTGGTAAAAGGAAACTAACAGAGGCTGTGTAAATACAACTCACCCTGCGTGGCTCCAATAGAAAGAAAATTGCTGTTTTGCCTTTCAAATCATCAACGTAGTCTCTCTCTCTCTCTCTCTCTCTCTCTCTCTCTCTCTCTCTCTCTCTCCCTCTCTCTCTCTCTCTCTCTCTCTCTCACACACACACACACACACACACACTGTATTTTGATGTTGGCACCATCTCCATTGAAAAAGTAGACCTCTTCTTCTACCAAACTGGCTTCCAGTCAGAAGATTGACACTAACCCTAAGACTGATATGGGAGCAGGTATTTGAGGTCCCTTCTTGCGGCATCACTGTGTTTGCTCACCATCTTAACATATTAGCTAGTGCTTGATTAACTTGAAACATTATTGCTCAGGACCACCTCCTCCCATATGAACCTACCCAGACCCTGAGATCATCTTCAATGGCCTCGTTAGAGAGTAAAATCCATGTTAAATTGCTGTTTTAGGGGTTGTTTTTAAAATGGAATGGATTAATTCATTTTGCATTACTTTCTATGGGAAAGCACACCTTGGTTTTGGAACGCTTTGGTTTTGGAACGGCATTCCAGAATGGATTAATTTTGAGAACCAAAGTACCACTGTAGTTTTCGGCAATAGAAATTGTTGTCTTGATATCATGGGTCCAATAAGGTCCTTACAATATTCTCATCCAGTATTATGATAATGAGCTGAATATATTGATCCAGACAAGTGGGTGGCCGAATGTATGGATGAAAGAAAAGATCCATCCATTGATTTTCTGTTGAATTTGTACTCTGAGACATAGGATTCCAAGGCAAAAGTCGGTAAATGAGAATGGCTTACTATGTTTGTGGAGGGTATCCTTGTTGAAATCATTGAAAATCTTGGATCTTGATATTTCTAATCTGTTACTGATAATGATTAGATCTTATTTGTTTGTTGCCCTAGATGTGATTTAACACTTGCACCTTTGTTTTTGAAATGCAAAACTTTTTAAAAGGTAACAACTAAGAAATATAAAAAGAACTGAGGCTGCCTCCACACCTTACACTCAACTGTTTGTTTCTTACCCTTCCTTCTTATAATACTTCACGTGGCATTATTCAGTCTCGCTTTTACGCAAGAGCCAAGTTCTCCCATTCATCAAGATAATGTTTATATTCTTCCTGTCCCATTTGTCAGTGCTGGGTCATTCTGCATTGATCGAGGGGTCGAGATAACCTGAAAGTGTGTTTGCACGCACAATGTGAAGCGCTCTCTCCAAACGCTTGGACCAGATTTATCTCGCCCTCCTCCACTTTCCTCTGGGAAGAATTAATGGAAACAGGAAATCTGCAAACATTTAAAATGGATATATGAGATTATTGAAAAAATGCCTTTCCTACAAATAGAGCTTTTAAAAGAAAAATAATCTGCAGTGTTTGGGACTAGAATGAAGTTAACTCAAGCCACATTTCAAAATAGTGCATATGATGTATATCACTCTCTTTAACTTTGTATTAATAAAGACCTTGGGAGTAGTAATGAGAGACGCTTTGAGGCTGGCACTAGATGCTCTGTATCCCACACACAAGATGTCGGATGACCAATATATGGGGTATGTAACCACCTTGGGCTATTCCAGCAGGTGGCAGGCTGTGACCTGCATAGGCAAGTGATGAGGGTTGATCAAAATGGCAGAATACCTGGCAATTTTTATAATGGAATCATTGCCATTTTGCTAGTGATTTAGTATCCCTGTAGGTTTCTTAGTTGTCACAGAACTACCATTCCCAGAGTTCCCTGTAAAGAAGGATGAACTGTTCAACCAATCTGGGAGCTGCAGCTCTGGGACAGGAATAGGGGTCTACTAGCAACACTTAGCAGGGACGTGGGTGGCGCTGTGGGTTAAATCACAGAGCCTTGGACTTGCCGATCAGAAGGTTGGCGGTTCAAATCCCAGTGATGGGGTGAGCTCCCATTGCTCGGTCCCTGCTCCTGCCAACCTAGCAGTTCGAAAGCACGTCAAAGTGCAAGTAGATAAATAGGTACCGCTCCGGCGGGAAGGTAAACGGCGTTTCCGTGCACTGCTCTGGTTCGCCAGAAGTGGCTTAGTCATGCTGGCCACGTGACCCGGAAGCTGTACACTGGCTCCCTCGGCCAATAAAGCGAGATGAGCGCCGCAACCCCAGAGTCAGTCATCACTGGACCTAATGGTCAGGGGTCCCTTTACCCTTTACCTTTTAGCAACACTTAGCACCCTTAAACTACAGATACCAAGATTTTTTGGGGAAGCCACATGTTTGGGTTTTCGTGGACACTTCCGGGAATCAGACTGCAAACTGGCGTCCAGGCGGATTTTTGCTGAATCAGGCGGATTCGTCCAGGCGGATTTTTGCTGAAAACCTAGGCATATAGCAAATAGGGCAATTAAATAATTTTAAAAAGCTTCAAAATTCCCCCCAAAGACCCAAAACTTAAATTTTGGGGTGAGATGTTCTCGCCAAAAGCTCAGCAACTGGATTTTCACAGAATATATGTTCTGAACGTGGTCATACAGTTGTTGTAGTAATAATAATTTGTTGAGTTGGAACCCTAAATGAATAGCTATAGCCGAGACAGCAAGAATCAGGTTCATTATTGTGAAAAACGCTGTCAGGCTCCCCGCACCCCCAAAAGTCTGTCATAAGATGTCTGCAACTAGTTTGAAAAGCCATCTACTCCAGAAACAAATTTACTCCATTATCAACCGTCATTATTTGTAAGCAAAACTGAATTTTAATGGAGTGAATACTCTGAAATAATTGGATGACCAAGTTCAACAGTCCACATTATATAACCGTCCCATAAGCATTGTACACCAACAGTTTCCAAAGAATCCAAGAGAAATAGTTGACTGAAAAAAATTAGAATTCCCCAGGTCCACGCAGAGGCATATTTCAGTCCATAAGAATGCAACCCCAGTTCAAGACATGTCTGAAATCATCTTTCTGGCTTAAAAAAAGATCACTATCAACTGTTACATTATCCTTTATTCAGCAGAATGTTGAGAGCTGCTCTTTTCACACCAATAATATTTTTGAACACAAAATATATATCAACATTGTTTCTTCTAAAGAGCTCTTATCAAACCATATTAGTCTTAGGAAGATTACCTATTCCTATAACTGCCTTAATTTTGTTTCTTCTTCATCTTACACATTTAAGATGCCCAACCAAAGAAAATGAATGTGTATGCTGTAGATTTTGGTAGTGGATTCAGCCACCCTGCTAGTTCATTTTTCTCATGGCTTTCTAATATTTCCAGATGTTGCTTTTGCTCAGCTAATTGCTCCGCTGTGCTTAATTGAGGTTTTGGTATTACCAAAATGGCCTCTGATTGGCTTTATTGTCTGTTGCATTTCTGGTCTGTTGACTGTAATAAAACTGATGGCGATTTCCTGTAGATAGTAGAAAGCAATATAAATAATTGTACAGTTGTTAAGAATAGGTAGGAAGTACATTCGCTCTAAGCAGCAGTATAAATTCCGCCATAAGGGGGCAAACCGACGGCAAGATCTGCTGGGATAAGCACTTTAGGAAGCAGAGGATTTCTGGCTCAGTTGGTTGATTCCCAGTTTAGCAGGTGTTAGGCCCCCAACTCCTGTTCAGCTGCATATATGCCAGCTTAGCTGGCTACATAGATGCTGGCTGAGCCAAGGCCAGTTTAAGTCTTCAAAAATGTGCATTGTGGGATGAGGACCAGGGTGGGGTGGGGCTTAGGCTCGATCCTAAGCCCTTTCAGCATTGTCACATGACCTGGCAACCTGTCAGGTGGCAGGGGAACCATTCCCCATGGCAGGTTGCCAGGAACGGATAAGACAAGGAAAGGTCCTTACCATCTGCTTTTTATTCAATATTCACAGAGAGAGGCTTGGAAATGCAGCCTCTTGGAATAGTGGTGTCCTGAGGAAATCTCTACCCCCCCCCCACTTCATTCATCAACAGCACCACCACCACCACCTCTATGGTTGCTGCTACATGCCTTCTGTCTTTGAGCTCTTTGCTCTCCTACTTTTAAGGCAAGCTGGGTTCTGGGAGATGGTGGGTCTGAAATGCTTTCCAGTGATAACGTGTCAGCCACCTGCTACAGCTCTGCCTGCTCCTCTCCCATTATTTCCCAGCTTTCCCCCTCATCTTCCTCTGAGCTGTGACCTCCCTCAGACCCTTGTTGTAATTCTAAACTGTCTTCTTCTTCTCTGGAAGGGCCAGGCTAGGGAAGTGGTCTCCACCATTTGTCCTCTGTCACAGAACACGATTTTAAAGGCTTCTGTCATACCCCCCAACATTTCTCCAATGAAAATAGGGAGTTCCTATTCTATAAGACTAAGAAAAAGAATAATTTTATTATGCCTTGCCCATCTGACTGTGTTGCCTCAATCACTCTGGGTGGCTTCCAACATATATAAAAGCATAGTAAAACATTAAACACTTAAACAAAAAAACCTTCCCTATACAGGGCTGCCTGTATAGATGTCTTCTAAAAGTTGTATACAGTGGTACCTCGGGTTACATATGCTTCAGGTTACATACGCTTCACGTTACAGACTCCGCTAACCCAGAAATAGTGCTTCAGGTTAAGAACTTTGCTTCAGGTTAAGAACAGAAATCGGGCTCCGGCAGCGCGGCGGCAGCAGGAGGCCCCATTAGCTAAGGTGGTGCTTCAGGTTAAGAACAATTTCAGGTTAAGAACGGACCTCCGGAACGAATTAAGTACTTAACCCGAGGTACCACTTTAGTTACTCATCTCCTTGGCTTGGGAGTCACATAACTCCATACCCTCCAACATTTCTCCGATGAAAATAGAGATGTCCTAAGGAAAAGCGGGACATTCCGGGATCAAACAGAAACCAAGATGGCTTCTGTAAATCCAGGACTTGAAAATAGGCACATTTGGTGGGGTCTCTTGCTTCCCCTCTGTCTTTTTCTCTGTTATCACCAGTTTGGGCACTGCTTTTCTTCTGGGTGAAGATAGAGGAAAAGTAGATGTTGAGCAGTTCTGCCTTTTCTCTGTCATTTAATGGCCTGTTTCCATCTTCCCCATGCAGATGTTAGGTAAAATGTTAATCTGCAGCTACTAAGTGCACATAAAAGTACAAGGAAAGGCGCAAAAGTGAACACACACTCCTTCATTTATCGTTTGCGAGCCTGTACCTTTTTCCACCAGATAATCCTCAAGGCAAGAAATAGAACATTTGTTTAAAAAGTTATGAGGATAAAATAAAATAAAAAATTGCCATTTCAGTCAAAATAGAAAAACAGAAGAGAACCAAGCATCACTTGCCATTTTATTTTGTCTCCGGTTACGAAGTGCTGGAAACAGCTAGAGCTAAATATTATGGCAGATGAAAATCTGTTGCCCCTTCTATCGCTGTCGTCTTTCCCCTGCAAACATCTAGGGGGACTCAAAGCACAAACTGACATTGTACTGTCAGGTTTGCCTTCCTATAATTCCTTGGCTGTCCTCCAGGTTTCTCTGTTTGGCACATGGCACTCTCCTCAAGCCACACCCCTGCTAGTCCTGCTTTATACTATTTTATTTTATTTTATTTTGACTGGCTGGAATGTATTCTTGACCTCTGATAATGTTTCTGGCTCATCTGAACGGAAGATAGAAAGGAATGCGCGAGAGCACAAAGGTGAACTACGGGCTCCTCGCTTCATCCACTTTTCCTTCTGTCATCTGACCCTCGTAAAGTTGCCAAAAAAATGAATAATGCCCTCTGTCTGAAAAATATTCCCAATACTCTTATGCTGCATGCATCGTTTCCAGCTGCTCTAGGGAAGACAACTACATACTTGCAGTAGGCAAGCATTTGCTATAGCATCTAATGTCACCATTATTGGTTGTTTTTGTTCCCCCTCCTGTTGAGACACGGGTCATTCCCTTTAATTTTGCTGAGGAAGTAGACCCCTCAGTTTACAACACTTCCAGACTGAAACTGGCCAAGCCCAAAGTATTTTTTCACCACCGAAAGGGCAATAAGTAGATTATTAAATACATTATTTGCGGGGGGCGGGGGAGAAGTAGGTGTGAAGTTTGTTGATTTTGCTGTAAACATGAACATGAAGAGTGCTCTTCTGAAGAAGGGAGGATAGGAACAGAAAATATGCAGCCCTTTCAATTAAATTATCGCGTTTTAGCTTGTAGCTTAATTCTCTGCCACAAGAAAACAAAGTTTTGACTTGGCAATGGCTGAATCTCTGCAGGACAACGTGGAAAAGTACTTGATAGTATAGTTCTCCAATTCCCTTCCACAGAAATTGAAAGTATGATTAGCGTCGTTAGTTATGACATTTTCAGACTTTGTCTGGCATGATCCATCCCCTCCCTTTTAGGAAAGGAAAGCCATTCATAAATTCTTTTGCAGTGTTTTGTGTGTGTGTGTGTGTGTGATGGAATGGCCGTTTCTAATTCCGAATGACTTCTGAAAAGCGGGTTCTCCAGCTCTGGTCTTTTTCATAATCTTGCATGTAGTCAGCTAATTACTAGTCAGAGTCAAGAGCATTCAGCAATAGGACCTTTCCCAGGCTCTGACTTGCACTCCCCCCCTGCCACCATGTAACACGGCCAGTCTATCAGCTGTTCGCTGGATATTGAACAACAGCTGCCATCCACAGCAAACATCCGGCTTCTACTGAGTGCCATAAAGGGCCAATTGACAGGCGCAAGCTTCAGAATGCAGAGGAATGCATCCACAATTACAGTGTCATTCTTAAGGGTATAATAGTTCTAGCAGAAACAGAAAAAAGGGGGTAGGTTGACCACCCATATGAACAGGACTGTTGGGACTGTAGGTCAGGGGAAGAGCACAGACTCTGCATGCAAAACGCCTTTTCTGGCAACTCCAGGTAGAGCTGAGAGAGACTTTGACCTGAAATTTAGGAGAGTTGCTGTTGCTCCGTACAGACAGTAATTGCTTCTGGGTTCTGTCCTGGGCCCGTTGTTGTTCAACGTCTTTATAAACGACAAATGCTATTCTAGGCTACATCAACACAAGTATAGTGTCCAGATCAAGGCAAGTAATAGTACCATTCTCTTCTGCCTTGGTCAGACCACACCTGGAATACAGTGTTCAATCCTTGGCACCACGATTAAAGAAGGATGCTGGCAAGCTGGAACGTGTGCAGAGGAGGACAATCAAGATGATCTGGAAACCAAGCCTTATGAGGAACGGTTGAAGGAGCTGGGTATGTTTAGCCTGGAAAAGAGGAGACTGAAATATAATGGCCAACCTCAAATATCTCAAACTTGTTTCTCCTGCTCTGGAGGGCAGGACTCGAACCTATGGCTTCATTTAGCATTTGAAAAATGAAAGAGAGAAACAGAAATTGGTGGAAAGTTTGGTCAAACCCACTCAAAGAGCTTCATGGATGAGTGTCTTCCTGGACCATAATCAAAATCTGCTCCATTGCACCTCATCTGTCTGTCTGTCTCTCTGTCTGTCTGTCTGTCTGTCTGTCTGTCTGCAGTGATCTTATATGCCATTTTGACCCCAAAACCACAGGATGCCTTTTCCCAACCAATGTGGTTTAGATCTAGCACCAGAGAGTGTTACGTGAGCCTTCACTTAAATACTTCACAATGTTTAATTCCTATGTTTGTAGAGACACAAACACTCCTTAGTGACAGAATTATCTCAACAATGCACAATTATTACCAAGTGAAGTAAAAAAAAAAAAGTATTTTGGATTTAATGAGGAAAAAGCTGGGATGTTGCAACTCCCTTGAAATGTAGGTTACTACTTCAGCCTAACCCATTAAGTTTTTAGTTTTTTTAGTTTTTGAGGCTGTGGTATTTGGCATCATTTCTTCTGTTCTTTTGATAAGTACCTAAACAGGATGTCCTTGTAAATTAAATGAAAAACAGCTCTGGAAGGTTTCCTCCCTCAGGAATAAGCATTAAGATTGGCAGATGGTTTAAGTGGAAATACACAGGAATGCACTTTAGCCAGTACTTGGAAATTGTTCCTGCAGATATTACCAAGGTAGATTCACAAAGTCCCATTGGGCATCTGTCTGCAGTGAGTCAGTTTCTAATGGCCTGGAGCAGAATCCTTTAATCCAAATTGTTTTCAAACCACCATAGTCTTAAGAAGTGAAATGTAAAAATAACTTGGAAGTTAATGATCATCTCAGCTAACTTCTCACGGCATGTTCTTTAATGTTGCTGGTATTAGTCTGGATAGTGACTAATCATCATAACCCCAGAAGCCTTCCTGATTAATTCATCGTTTTGGGGGCACCTTTTTACAAACCATGATCCAGCTTGGCTTGTAAAAATGTAACAGTGACACTCACTCTCCTGAAATACATCCATGAAGGTCAGTAGGAACCCATTCAAAGCCTACATCTGCATCAGATATGTTCCTTTCTGCCGGATTGCAATGCCTCAATTTTAAGGGGCGGATCTGCACTCATGGTTTTTAACATTAAGGAAGGGTTAAGGAATGGTTTTGATAACTATATGAACACGTGACTACTTTTAACGTTCATAGTGTGTTATTAAAATGCGACACTAGAGGGCATGGCAGAGAAATCAACAACTGGCAGTAGGGAAACAGCATTATGACAAAAGAAACAAAGGTAAAGAAAGAAAGAAAGATTTTATTTACAAGTATGCCCTGTTACGTTTTAGAATGATATCTCTAATATTGTTCTAATAACGTTAAACAGGTCAATGTAGATCCAGCCAAGGTTTCCTCTGCTAACCATATTGTGGAAGACTGTGACTGTGGTGGATCTACACACAGGGGAAAAACCCACGATAAATAAGTCATAAATTAGATTGCTATAACAAAAGAAAAAAACCCCTGTGTAAAATTGCGTAGACAAATTTTGTGCTCTACAGTGCCATCTGGTGTCACATCTGTGCAACAGAGTTACAACAATATAACTGACTGAGTGTAGCTGAGTCCTGTGTTCCTCTTCACTCTGCTGCCAGATGCTAACCACTGTTGGGCAGTTTCAAGTCCCCTGGTTTCTTTAGTTTTAAAACAGCCCTTTTTAAGAGAAGATGCTTCAAATAGAAAACTGTTCTCTGTGAAGTAAGATACTTGGCCACTCTGCTGTGAGGCTTCCTGCTTTCTCCCTAAAGTGTGCCACACGGTTGGTCAGTGATGGTTTACAATTCACGGGGATGCAGGAAAAGGGTGTAATATTTGGGCTGAAGGTGCAGGGCAGTGGGTGTCTAATGGCATTTGAGAGAGTGCCTCTATGGGATCGCCTTTCCTGGTATGCCCTGCGGAGGACCTTAAGGTCCACAAATGACAACACTTTGGAGGTCCCAAAGGTCACTTTGGAGGTAAGGTGGTTAGGTTGGTCTCAACTAGGGCCAGGGCCTTTTCAGTACAGGCCCCAACTTGGCGGAACGCTCTGTCACAAGAGACTAGGGCCCTGTGGGACTTGACATCTTTCCACAGGGCCTACAAGACAGAGCTGTTCCGCCTGGCCTTTGGTTTGGACTCAGTCTGACCCTTATGTTTCCCTCCCCTTATGGTTTTGATCTATGGGCTACTATTAAAATGAGGCTGCATTTTAAATTGTATTTTAACCCATATTTTAAATTGGTGTCCCCCCCCCCCCAATTATGTTTTTATTGTAATTTTACTAGTGTTAGCCGCCCTGAGCCTGGCTCTGGCTGGTGAGGTAGGTATAAATTACTACTACTATTATTATTATTATTATTATTATTATTATTATTATTATTATTATTATTATCTTTTGAGGTAGATGTAAAACTCTGCATCTTCGTAAAGCCGTTGGTTTGCATTGATAGAAACTCATCGGAATGAAGGAGCTAGCAGGTCAGACTTTGCCACAAACTTCTGCTGTAATCTGAGTAGCGTTTGACTCTGCTTTGTAACATATGTGCAAACACTGTTCAGAACAAAAGGTACTCTTTAAGTCCTCAACAGCCCTAGAATGGAGACCAAGGCCAAGCAAAGTACTGCCACCGGGACTACCAGTGGGTTTAAGAGTTCTGCAGGATTTTATATGAATATAATAGCTCTCCAAATAAAAATTGAAAATGTACTGTCTACAAAGAGTGGAGAAACCGTGTCTTTTTCAAATAAGTGGAAGTACTGTTAACCCATACTAGATCTCACTGTCACCTTTCATCTGTTTGTGGGTCTTCCACATATAATAACAAATATATTTTATACTTACTGGTGTTTCAATATTAGTAGCAGTAATATTAATGGTGCTTTCCTAAAGCAGAGAGCCAAAGGATTACTTTAGATGTTACCATGATCTTCTGTGCACCTAGGGACAGCAGATGTTTTCCTATTTAAAAAAACTGATTGCAAAATTGTTTCAGCATGACTGAGGTGGGATGCCGATGAAAGAAGCACAGGTTCTAAATCCCCTGGGGTATGCAGAACCAAATGCGCGAATCTTCGAACTCTAGGTTTATATGTTTTGTGAATCGGATCCCAAAGGCAACTGTGTCCTTAAACAGCAATTGCTGTCAACATGGAGTTGACAGATGTGTCCTTTGTCAATAACAAATGCAGCTTGATCCTCTTAGGAAAGTTACTTGCAATCCATGTAGATTGCTGTTATGGAAATACAGCTCATTAAGCAGATTAGACAGATTTATGGGAGACATCTTATTAATTTCTATTTGCTATGATCGCTAAGTGGAATGTCTGTGTTCCACAGATAATTCTGGGGATAAGCCATAGGGGAGGGACCTTCCATAGTCAGCTTCCAAGACGCATCTGGCTGTCCACTTTGAGTAATGGAATACTGGTCTAGATTTAATAAAATCTACTGGAAAAAAATAGATTCCTTGCTGTCAAAAGGATTTGTATGTCCAGTAACACACTGCTGCAATATGCTAAAAGATGGTGGTGCAATCTAATGAGCCTCAGCCACCGAGATTATAGTAAGTCCCTAATAGTATCTGCTTTCTAAATTTAGAGACTTATGAAGCCTCTGACATTTTCAAACCCAGGGTCTACTGTTAACCTGAATCTGAAATAGAGGTTCTCTTGCTGTTTTCTTATATATTATGCTACTATATCCATCTATCCTGAAAAAAAATAAGTTAAACCTAATGGAAATTGTTTATAACTAGGGTCATGACTCAGATACGACCAATCTATTCATACCCTCCAACATTTCTCCGATGAAAATAGGGACATCCCAACTGTTCTCTGGTGAAAATAGGGACACCATACCCTCCAACATTTCTCTGTTGAAAACAGGGATGTCTACCATACCCTCCAGCATTTCTCTGATGGAAATAAGGATGTCCTAAGAAAAGCAGAACAAAAAAAATTCCTTCCAGTAGCACCTTAAAGACCAACTAAGTTAGTTCTTGGTATGAGCTTTCGTGTGCATGCACACTTCTTCAGATACACGTGTATCTGAAGAAGTGTGCATGCACACGAAAGCTCATACCAAGAACTAACTTAGTTGGTCTTTAAGGTGCTACTGGAAGGAATTTTTTTTGTTTTGACTATGGCAGACCAACACGGCTACCTATCTGTAACTAAGAAAAGCAGGACATTCCAGGATCGAATCAGAAACTGGGACGGCTTCTCTAAATCCTGGACTGTCCCTGGAAAGTAGGGACACTTGGAGGGCCTGATCTATTTTGTTCCATGTGTTTTCGTTCTCCTTTTCTCATTCTGAAAGATAGCTGTGGAGCAACCTTCCTTAGGGAAACTTGCAGTCCTCCTGTACACTGTGAGCCACCAGTTGAAGACCAATTGTCTAAACCAGGGATGGGAAACCAGTGGTCTTCCAGTGGTTGTTGGACTCCCACTCTCAGCTGCCGCTACCCAACATGGCCAACGGTCAGGGCTGATGTTTGACAACATCTAAAGGGTCAGCGATTTGCTGTCCCTGACCTAAATGATAGTTTCTGCCATTCTTACTGGTTCACCTTCCCTTCTTACTTTCAGAATGAGTCACACAATGGGCCAGATTAATGTCTGGCAGTTCAGAAAAAAGCGTCAGATATTTAATATTTTCCCCATCTTCCTGCTCTTAAAACACTTAACATTAAAATCAATACAAATGTAACCACTTAAAATCCATTCACTTGTCTGCTTCTTCTTCTATGAATGATTATATATATAATTTTCAGGGAAGTGTTCTAGCAATGTAATTCACTTTAAAACATGCAATTAAATTTCAGAGACATGGCCTTTTATTCCCGTGATTCAAGGACTATTATCGCCATAACTGGGAACAAAAGTGTTACACATTGCATTACCTGTCCTTCTATGAAATGATACTATTTGCAACAAATGTTTACATCTTCAGCAATGAGCTATATCTTTATCCAAAAATCAATGCCTGATCTATCCATATTCGGATAACGGGCAACCAGATCTAAAGCAGGACAGAGCAGTGACATTTTCATAATTATATATATCTATCATCAATCAATAATCAATCAATCAATCAATCAATCAATCAATCATCTATCTATAATTATATTGAAGAGCAATATAGCAGGTACAGTTTGTTATAGAGGGATGAGCATATCTGATCCAACTGAGATTTCCATCTTCTACACAATGATTAAATATGTACAGGAGTCCTATACACCACAACATCTGGCAACCCTGTTTGTGTGTAAAGAGCGTCAGTCTGTGTTTTTAAATTATGCCATACTCCTAAACATATTTATTTTCAGGGAAGGCTCATAGGTCAGGGGTAGACCATCTATCTTACATGAAAAAGGTACCAGGTTCAGTTCCTGGCATTTCAAATTCAGGAGCACAGGGTCCCATCACAGCTATACCATACTGACATTGGGGGGAGGGGGGCTCTGAACATTGAGGGAGCCCGGACCCTTGAAAAAAATAAAGATCAGGGGATCCCACAGAGCTTCAGCCACTAGGAGCTGGCACCCGATCAGAAGGTCGGCAGTTCGAATCCCCGCAACGGGGTGAGGTTCTGTTGCTCGGTCCCTGCTCCTGCCAACCTAGCAGTTCTAAAGCACATCAAAGTGCAAGTAGATAAACAGGTACCGCTCCGGTGGGAAGGTAAACGGCGTTTCCATGTGCTGCTCTGGCTCACCAGAAGCGGCTTTGTCATGCTGGCCACATGACCCGGAAGCTGTACACTGGCTCCCTCGGCCAATAAAGCGAGATGAGTGCCACAATCCCAGAGTCATCCGTGACTGGACCTAATGGTCAGGGGTCCCTTTACCTTTAAGCTGTGCTTGCTTGAGGTCCCATTAGTTTAGCCTGGCAATGCCCTTTAGGTGCTTTGGTGATGGGTTGTCCTCAAAGCTCACTTTGCAGACTCTGTGGTTCAGGGGCTGAGATAGGGGCCCCTTTTGAGGCCAAACTCCCTCATCCACCTGGGGTTCTGTGGTCCTGGATGCGCGTGTGACGAAGCAAGGCCTCCCGTCTCACGTTCAGGGTGTGGTCCTGCAATCGGGGCGGGCTAGGGAGCTATGCCCTAATTCCTTAGGCAAAGGTGGTTTACCCAATGGCTATAGGTACCCAGTTAAGTTAGTCCTTGCCCCATAGCCATCCCCCTTAAATTTTAATTTAAGAAAATTGGGCCAGTTCAACCCCAGCTTTTGTGTCTCCCTCTTTATTTGCTTATTGGGATGCAAATAGGGTTTTACAAGCATTGAGTTTATCTATTTTTAAGCTTTACAAGCATTGAGTTTATCTATTTTTAAGCTTTTTGGACTGACACATATTTCTACACCTTTGTATTCTATGGATTTAAGGCCATTTATATTTTACATATGAATTTGATGCAAAATTAAAAAATTCACTCAGAATAACATCTGTAACATCCTTTGGAAATATTTAAATAATAAAAAAGAGGTAGATTACATAAGAAATAACACCTGGAAGTTGAGGGTTAGGAGAAGAGCTCGCTCTGATACTTAAAACCAAGTAACACTTTTCAAAAACCATTATGTAGCAATCACATTATATATGTAGAGCCCTAGACTAATCGTCTAACATTTAGATCCATTGCAAACTGTTTCTCAGATGCGGGAGGTAATGGATATGCTAGCTGAAAGTTGTTGTAACTCAAGCAACGGAAAGAATTACCTTATGGCAAAAATTTGCAAGCCAGCGAAATTAATCTTAGCTTAATGTATGGTAATCAATACCCTGTTTACCAATAGTGGCGAACAGTATTGATGACCTGCGTGGAGTCTTGGACTCTGCTGTGGGGAGACAAACAGATACATAAGATTGACTTTAGTAGTCATTGATGGCCTGTAAAGTAGTCACTCACAATTATACAGCATGTGCTGGGAATCCCAACGCACCCCCTTGTACAGGAACCGTCAGGGCGGAAAGCAGAGGTCTGCAAGGGCAGTGAAACAGAACTACTCATTCATTTGGTGATGGATGCACAGATGTTTTCCTCCCTCAGGGAGGATGGAGGAGGAGGAAAGAATAAAAGAGATAATAGCATATCATGTCAGCAGCTTTCCCCAGGAACTGCAAAAGTGATTCGCTATTATCAAGGGAGTTTGGGAGAGAATGCATTTGGAAGAGCTGCTCCACACACAGGAAGTAGAAGCCTGGGAATGCAAGGAGAAAGAAAAGAAGAAGAACGAAAAGAAACGTAAAGTCAGCAACATAAACGAGAAGTGGAGAGACGCAGTAAACATAGAAGCACTAATATTTAGTATTCACCCTTCGTCTTCTTTGGGACTAGATGAATTTGGGCTTTTTCCTGTGTGAATTGTTCTGTATGAAATAAGAAAGGTGATGTTTAAATGTCTTCACACACAGAAACATACACACACAGAGGATATTGGAGAATTCTGAGGGAAATTGCCAATGTTTGCATATTCATCCTATGTCCGGAATGGAAATTAATCCAGAGAATACAATTGGTATTTGCTGTTGTTGTTCTTTTCAGTCCAGAAACAACACGTAATTGATGGTGCCCCCCCCCCCCCCCCAGCAATTCTATGTCCTTTGCATTGAAATGAACGGTGTGGAATAACGTAACTACAATGTCATTAATTACATATCTAATTATCTAATTTCCACTTCAGCAGACAGTGAAACAAATAATATTTTTTTGGAAGCCGGCCTGCAATAGAAGGGAAACAGTGTTGCATGTGACAAATGTTGGACAGAACAGAAGGCAATGTCTTCTTCTTCCTCCTCCTCCTCCTTTCAATGGAACCAGTTTGGAGTTAGAGATGGCGTAAGGGCCAGAAGAGTCACGATGCAACATGACAGATTAAAATCTGGCTTTTCAGATCATGACACTACGAAACATATACAGTGGTACCTCGCAAGACGAATGCCTCGCAAGACAAAAAACTCACTAGACGAAAGGTTTTTCCGTTTGCGAGTTGCCTCGCAAGACGAATTTCCCTATGGGCTTGCTTCGCAAGACGAAAACGTCTCGCGACTTTGTTTCCTTTGTCTAAATAATAATTCGCAAGACGAAAAATTCGCTAGACGGCAAAACTTGCGGAACGAATTAATTTCGTCTTGCGGGGCACCACTGTATATATAACTAAGACTAAGTTATTAGGAGAGGGGCACATTTTGAGGAAAAAGTTAGCAGTGGCAGAAGTCATTGTTACTGAAATTTGTTTCCCATATTTCTACATAAACAGTTCCTTAGGAGGAGAACAGCATAAAAAAGAAAACAGAATAAACAGTAATTAAATTTATAATAACATACTAACTGAAGCATATTAAACTCCTTAGGGTAAACAGTGACCAATTTACAACATCTACCCACTAATGACTGCCTTTCTTGAGTCTCTTGAGTCTCTTTTTTATTTTTTTAATGATTGCAGTTATATTTAGCAAACTGCTAGGCATTGGTGAGACTATTTGCCCATTCTAGAAGTCCTGTCATGGACGATGTCAGGGCCGCCTCAGGTCCCAGCTCACAAGAGACCAATGCCAAGTCCACTTTATTTACAAAAGTCTTTATTGAAGTACATTGTTTGTTCCACAGCCGAGGCGCGCAGCCCCACGTCTGTTACGCTTAGACTGCTGAAGTCCCCTCTGAATCAGTCCCGCCTCTACACCAGTTTAAGAGGCTTGTGCTGGTCCACCTCTTCCTGTCCTTCCTTTTCCGCAGGGTCTTTCTGCCCCCCTGGGTTCCTTCCCTCCTGCTTTCCCCTGACGCTGAGTCCCCAGACGCCTGCTCCCCCCTCCTCCGTGCTTTGGGACCAGGCTCCTCCTCCGGACTCTCCGCATTTCCGCGCGCCTCCACATTTGAACTTGGCGCACGTTCGCTACCCCTGACCTTCCTCTTGACAGTTATACTACTCTCTGTACTACTCTCCGCCCCTTCCGGCAGGACGTCTTGCCCCGATCTCCTTCCCCTCTCTGCTTCCTGCTCTGCTCCGCCTGTCACACTGGGAACTCCACCCTCTTCACTCCGTTCCAGCTGGGAAGCCTGCCCCGATCTCCCACTCCCACTCGGGGTTTCCCTGCTGCTCCCCTGCTCCTGACAAGTCCCCCCTGTGGCTCCCCTTGGCCTGACCAGGGGCGCCCCCTTTTGGGAATCCTCCGATTCACTTGAGAGACTCATGGAAGCCCTCAAGTCATTGTCATCCTCCTCCTCCTCGTTCCTGGATTCTTCCCCCTCGCTCTCAGTCTCCTCCCTCATCTGTGCCTCTCTCCCTGAACCCCTGACAGACGATAATGAAGCCCTATAGCTCATATGTTCAATTAAGCCATATCTTAACAGCCTTACAATGAAATTGGACACTGATGCTAAATCTTAACGGTTCTTAGGAAGGAAGCAGAAGATGTGAGTTTCTGAGAATGGCACCTCAAGGACATCATAGGTAGGTGTGGAAATAGTTGGGCAATATAGGGAAGCCCATGGTGTGGCTTTTTTGATAGTGCAATCTTATATATCTCTAACCCAAAATCAGTCCCACTGAGTTCAAAGGGGCTTAGGTAAAGGTAAAGGTACCCCTGCCCGTACGGGCCAGTCTTGACAGACTCTGGGGTTGTGCACCCATCTCAGTCAAGAGGCCGGGGAGACACTGCCCGGAGACACTTCCAGGTCACGTGGCCAGCGTGACAAAGCTGCATCTGGCGAGCCAGAGCCACACACGGAAACACCGTTTACCTTCCCGCTAGTAAGCGGTCCCTATTTATCTACTTGCACCCGGGGGTGCTTTCGAACTGCTAGGTTGACAGGCGCTGGGACCGAGCAACGGGAGCGCACCCCGCCGCGGGGATTCGAACCGCCGACCTTTCGATCGGCAAGCCCTAGGCGCTGAGGCTTTTACCCACAGCGCCACCCGTGTCCGAGTCCAAAGGGGCTTACCTCTAAGTAAAATTGGTGTAGGTCTATAGGATGACCCTCAGAGCCGCTGGTGTCAGTCACATTTTTCTAGGCTGGGTTGCACTGTTTTCAGTATTGGTGGGGTCCCCATTGTTTGTGAGGCCTGAAGCAATTTCCCCTATTGTTCCCCATTCCTAAGCCTGAGCAAGAGGTCATGCAAAGACAGTCAAAGCTGGTGGTTGTCCAGGCCAGGAGCAAGTCAACAGGGAGGTCATGTAAACACAAAGCTGGTCGTTGTCCAGGCCAGGAAGAAGTATGAAATGCAAGTCTTCACTTCAGTCAGTTCAGTCAGCTAACACAGGGTTGCCCTATTTCCAAAAGTGGAAGTCCAGTGGGAAAATCCACCTGGACAACATTCTGCTGCCCAATTCCTGGATGTGTCTGGGAAAATGCGGATCAGGGCCGCATTTAGGTTTGATGCGGCCCTAAGCTACTGAAGGTAATGGGGCCCTTTATATTTCCAGCTGTCCTTTGTCAACAACAAATTGTCGCTGTTTTTTGTGTTGAATATATGCTATATGGTAATTTATGGAACTAATAGGTATCTAAAGCCATTTTTGCATAACAAAATATGTATTTTATGTCATTAGGTTTTTTTATCTTATATTTTGCACGTGTACATATTATATTTATATTATCTTATATTTTGGACATGTACATCCAGGTTTTTTTCTTTTAATTTTTCTGGGGCCCCCATGAGAGTGGGGCCCTAAGCTATAGCTTGTTTAGCTTACACATAAATCCGGCACTGATTTGGACTTATGGCAGCCCTAGCTAATATGACTGACAAAACATCATTATTTTGTCAACAATAATAATAATAATAATAATAAAATAAAATGCGATGAGGCATTTTAATGAGGCATTTTAATATTTTAATGTCTCAATATGTTAATGTTGTATTTTAATTTTGTTTTAAGTTGTAATCATTCAACTTGTTTTTTTATTGCTTGTTAGCTGTCCTGAGCTCGGCCTTGGCTGGGGAGGGCGGGGTATAAATAAATTATTATTATTATTATTATTATTATTATTATTATTATTATTATTATTATTATTATTATTATTTCTAAGCCCCAGAAAACCCCATTGTTCCTCTGCTTCTGAATGTGTGTTTATATCAGCAGCAGTCTCCTCTCTTTCTCTCAATGTTATCCTATCAGTGAAGAGATGTGAAAAAAGAGAAAAAGAAATATTTGAAAGACGTTGCCTCCAAGTGACCACTGTGACTGTGAGTCAGGTATGAAGTATATTACTTAACAAATGCTTTTCCTGTTTAGAATAAACTTCATCATCTTTGTCTGAACATGCCTCCGTGAATTAAAAACCTGAAAGTGATTGACCCGCGTCCAAGATACATTGCTTCATCTCTCTCCAGCTGAGACTATCTTTATTATAGGTCGGCAGTTTCCCTGTAACCAATGAAGTAAAGAAATAAGTAATAAGAAGAGCTAACAAAGACACACAACTGGGATTTCTTATGGGCCACATAGAGGGAAAAGTCAAATTTGGGGAGATTGTGAACCAAGGCCATGTAGCATTCAAGAGAATTTCCACTGGCAAGCTTTTACCCTGCATAACTACTTCTTTATGTAGAAGCTGGTACTTGTAACACCTGGGCCGTGAATAGACTTTTCAACCAGTAATTAGACACTTTGGGGACAGCAGAATCTCAGAAGTAGGGTTAGGAAAGGGTTCTCTTAAAATAAATTAACTCCACCATCCTCTGCCTGCCAGAACATCACTTAACGATAGCTTACTTGTTACGATGTCAGAAAAGAAGTTGGATTCTTACTGGATTTCATTCTGGATTATACAAGGGGATTTCCTGCTGGATTCTGTGCAATATTCTCCAAAGGCACCCACACAGCCACCCAATATCGCATTACAAGTTTTCAAAATAAATCTGTTTTTGCAGGCTAATGAGTAATGAGCCATTTAAGAGAAATCACTGAGCCTCACCACCCCCATTCCCGTGTCCAAAGAACTTAGCATTCAGTGACAACTCTAAAGGGATTTATTTAAGCCCCAAATAAGTATTTTTGGGGACTTAATTAGAGGAAGTGCTTGAGCTGCTGGATTCAAATGCCAAAAGGGATTCGTTGGGGACTAAAACGAATCCTTTCCTGTTCTCAAATTAGCCTTTTCAAAATAGTTTGGAAGGAGGGGGCACTTAAAAAAAGAGAGAGAATTCTTGTTTTATGTTGAGGCCTGTGCTGGAAAGCAGTGCAGCCACCACCCAGTTTAGAGCGATGCATTTCAAGAATAATAATTTCAAGAATATTATTGTTATCATTACTAGAGGCTAGGCCCATAGCTGTCAACGTTTCCCATTTTTTAATGGGAAATTCCCTTATTCCGAATAGGATTCCTCGCAAGAAAAGGGAAAAGTTAACAGCTATGGCTAGGCCCCTGCTCTCTCTGCCTTTCTCCCCTAGAGCTTCCCTTTTCCACTTCATGCAGCGACTAAGGTTGAGTCTCACCACTGTTTCTGAAGCTCCTTTGCTCTTCTATTCTGCTTCTTCTCTTCTTGAATTCACCTTCACCCCCATTCCATCTTTCAGTGGTTCCATTCCCAGCCTTCCCAAGTTGAGTGGGAAATCTCAAGGGATAATTCTAAGACTGTTCAGTTGATGCCTCCACACAATTAATACTGTAATTTCTGAATAAGAATTAAGAGAATTGGGAAAGCAGGCTGGAGGCATAAATCAGTGACACGGATAGGGCACCTGGGATAGCTTTAACAGAGGATTAGCCAAATCCATGGAGGATAAGGCTCTTGGTGGTAGGGTGGATGTGGGTAGCTCTGTGGTCTAAACCACTGAGCCTCTTGGGCTTGCCAAGGTTGGTGGTTTGAATCTGCATGATGGAGTGAGCTCCCGTTGCTCTGTCCCAGCTCCTGCCAACCTAGCAGTTCTAAAGCACATCAGTGCAAATAAACAGGTACCGCTGTGGCGGGAAGGTAAACAGCGTTTCCGTGTGCTCTGTTTTCCATCACAGTGTTCTGTTGTTCTGTTTAGTCATGCTGGCCACAAGACACGGAAAGCTGTCTGTGGACAAATGCTGGCTCCCTCGGCCTGAAAGCGAGATGAGTGCCACAACCCCATAGTCGCTTTTGACTGGACTTAACCGTCCAGGGGTCCTTTTGTTGTTGTTTAGCCTTTTAGTCGTGTTCGACTCTTCATGACCCCATGGACCAGAGCACACCAGGCACTTCTGTCTTCCACTGCCTCCTGCATTTTGGTCAAACTCATGCTGGTAGCTTCAAGAACACTATCCAACCATCTCATCCTCTGTTGTCCCCTTCTCCTTGTGCCCTCCATCTTTCCCAACATCAGGGTCTTTTCCAGGGAGTTTTCTCATGAGGTGGCCAAAGTATTGGAGTCTCAGCTTCCGGATCTGTCCTTCCAGTGAGCACTCAGGGCTGATTTTCTTAAGAATGGAGAGGTTTGATCTTCTTGCAGTCCATGGGACTCTCAAGAGTCTCCTCCAGCACCATAATTCAAAAGCATCAATTCTTCGGCGATCAGTCTTCTTTATGGTCCAGCTCTCACTTCCATACATCACTACTGGGAAAACAAAAGGGGTCCTTTACCTTTACCTTTATGGTAAAGATTTAATATTCACTCCAGTTTAGAATGGGTTGGAACCTGTGGCCCTACACATGATATAGGACAACGACTCCCTTCATTTCAGATCATTGGGCATGCAGGCTGATTGGAGTCCAAGAGTATTTAGAGGACCACAGATTCTTCACCCCTGGTTTATAATAAGAAATGGCTAGGACTGCCCATCCTCTGCCAATTTATGCAGGCCAGCAAACAGGAGCAGAGTTGTCCTGGATAGTTAGAACAGAATCATCTCCTTTGAGCATCAGAATGGCCTTTGATGTTTAGGAGAGCTGCTCAAAGGGACCTGATGGGGATTTTGGTTTTTGTCCATCAGCTTCCTGCTTGGCCATTCCTGGTACATATGGACCCTACAAATCATATCCGTGCCATCCTAGCCAGAGTATTGATGCTTTCTTCTGACTGGACAGACACTTAGCATTCATTGCAGTAGCATCCTGCATTTAATCTTTGATTTATATTCTAATCTACTTTCAATTACCCAGCTTTTGAAACACAGCTAATAGAGAAGTACTAAGGATGGGGCCTTTAGAGTAAAATCGATACAAATTATGTTGCCTGATCTCGTTAGTCTTAGTAGTACTCACTTAAGAACCACTGTCAGCATTTGCCGTCTGCTGATAACTATGCAAGGATATCTTAAAGTTAATCTGCCTGCAAAGTAGAATTGTTCCATATTAGACATTATCAAGATTGCATGGTGATTATCTTCCATTACACAGCAGCTCAAGGGAATCATCTGCGCTACGGAAAGAGTCAACAGTTGATAGGTTTTACTAAGTAGAATAATGTATAAGCAAGGGTTATAATGCAATAAATATGTTTGGGGAAGTTGACGAAGGAAGTCACTTCCTTTTTGTTGTAAATGTACCAACCATTTATTTTATTTGAGGCCAGCAGAGCACTTTTGTGTCATTTGGACTGCGATGGGAGATTGCCCTCCATGAAAAAGTTAGTCCTAGTGGTGACATAAGAATGGGGAAATCTGATATTTTCGATTTCTCATTCCCCCCCCCCACTCTGAAGTTTTCTTCTTCACATTTACACATCTGTTTGTGCCTTTTGCTAAAAGAAGACCTCATGAAAATTCACCAGCATTTCCATACCTATTTTCCCAATATACAGATTTTTGTATGCAGTTTCATCTAATATCCTGGTTACTTCTACGTTCTTGTTACTGTATATATGCAAATCTATGCACACACTTTACTCCACAACATGCATTTTTGTATACATCACTCGACTGAGAACTGCATGGCAAAATCTGGAGAAGTGTAATTTTTGAAAGCTGGCTGTGCTTTGCAAATTACATAGTTTCGTCTTTAAATGGGAAGGGATTTGAATTTCTCCTTCATCAGTAGCACCGTGACCTCAGTGCTACAAATCTGTAATCTACAAAGTTTCAGGAAAAATAGTGTATCATTGACGCAGGTAATGTTAGTGTTCTCATCTCTAAACAGGACAAGTTAAAAGCGACCTGTTTTTGAGAATGCAATGAGATAACCATTATTAATTGGTTACGCTCCCAATTGGGTTTGGAAAATCCAAGTGATATTGATTTCATCTGTAGCTAGCTTGTAGAATTGCTTTTCTGCTTTTGGAGGAAGAAGCAGAGAGGCACAAACAAGGGTAACACCTGGAAAGAATACTACAGCAGCTGCAAACTCCGCAAACAGCTTATTATATACTTTATGATCAACTTTAGAATTTGCAAATAGCACTGTGTACTGTTCTCAAAAAAGGCACTGATCTAGACCAATCATTTAACTTTGAAAAGACTGTGGTCTCATAGATTTAGGAATAGCAGGGCAGGTCACTTTTTGCAATGACCTTCCGAACTCATGACACACAAATATACCACAAAGAGGGCCGTCAATTCTTGAAATAATATTAATTAAAACAAATCTGGCACCTGGATCACAGAGTTGCTATCCTGTTATTGCATTCCAACTCCCAGCTGCCTGGGCCACGAAAGCCAATGGTCAGCTGTGATTCAGCAACATCGAGAGCAGGGGTCAGCAAACTTTTTCAGCAGGGGGCCGGTCCACTGTCACTCAGACCTTGTGGAGGGGCAGACTACTTGGGGGGGGGGGAGAACGAATTCCTATGCCCACAAATAACCCAAGGATGCATTTTAAATAAAAGCACACATTCTACTCATGTAAAAACACCAGGCAGGCCCCACAAATAACCCAGAGATGCATTTTAAATAAAAGGACACATTCTACTCATGTAAAAACACGCTGATTCCCGGACCGTCTGCGGGCTGGATTTAGAAGGCAATTGGGCCCGATCCGGCCCCCAGGCCTTAGGACCTTATCCATGATCTAGAGGCTTTTTGTGCTTTGTTTGCAATCTTGGTTTATTAGGAAATAAATATCAAATATCACTAAGGAAAGTGTTTGCTTCAACCTTAGAACAGGGGTCATTAGAATATCTGGCCCATAAGCCAATCTTTTCCCAATACGGGGGTTAAATTTGGCCCGCCTGGTTGTTTTCCCCAAATCGCATCCACCTGTCCATCAGCTGATGTCACTGGTGATGTCAGGTGATGGGTAGGAGGTCTGCATTGGCTTCACAATCCTGTTCTTAGGATCTCATACTTTTTCTTTTTCTTTCTCCAGTCTTAAAGGTGTGGCTTTTTAATAACCCTCCACTCGCTTCCCTAGAAAACAGGGACCAAAGGTATCTTGACAAGTGGGTGGTGTTTCCCACATGAATGAATGAATTTACTTTATTACGGTCACAGGCCAGCACAGGCAAAGCATCTAAATAAATAGCATAACAGTATGAGTATTGCCTTCTCAATCCAATCAAATCTTGAAAAGGATTGGGCCCATGGAGCCAAAAAGTTTTCCCATCCCCACCTTAGAAGACACGTTTATATTATTTTTGCTGTCTGTGAGGAAATTGCCTGTTTTAGTTGTTCCTTTATGTTCTGTTGCTCTATTTAATACTGGTGAGGGATGAAGTAATTTTTGCTAGTTTAAAGGACCTGTGAATTACTCCTTATAAAGGCGAGGAAACTTTTCTTGAAATCATCTGCTGTTTCTGCTGCATTGGGTATATTAAAAGTACAGTGGTACCTCGGGTTACATACGCTTCAAGTTACAGACTCCGCTAAGCCAGAAATATTACCTTGGGTTAAGAAATTTGCTTCAGGATGGGAACAGAAATCATGCATCTGGAGTGGCTTTTTGCAGAGTACAGATAACTGAACTTCCTTCTGGTTGTAATTGTATAAGGCAGGGATGGCACCTTCTACTCCCTCCATGACATTTATAGTTCTTTAAAATTTTATGTCCACTCCTCAGTCTTAAAAATATACCCACAGCATCCCTTTACTTTTTCCATCCCGTAAGAAAACTGCAGACCCTCCAAGTGCCCCTATTTTCCAGGGATGTCCCTGATTTAGAGAAGGCATCCCCGTTTCTGATTTAATCCCAGAATGTCCTACTTGTCCTTTGTTGTTGTTTAGTCATTTAGCCGTGTCCGACTCTTTGTGACCCCATGGACCAGAGCACGCCAGGCACTCCTGTCTTCCACTGCCTCCCGCAGTTTGGTCACACTCATGCTGGTAGCTTCAAGAACACTGTCCAGCCATCTTGTCCTCTGTCGTCCCCTTCTCCTTGTGCCCTCAATCTTTCCCGGGTCTTTTCCAGGGAGTCTTCTCTTCTCATGAGGTGGCCAAAGTATTGGAGCCTCAGCTTCAGGATCTGTCCTTCCAGTGAGCACTCAGGGCTGATTTCCTTAAGAATGGATAGGTTTGATCTTCTTGCAGTCCATGGGACGCTCAAGAGTCTCCTCCAGCACCATAATTCAAAACGCTTGTCTTTAGGACGTCTCTATTTTCATTGGAGAAATGTTGAAGTGTATGAAACGGTCTTTTTCTGTATCTGCACTATCTTTCTGCTTCCTTGTATAAACCACACCAAGAAAGTTAGCACCTGCAAGGGACTGAGCGAGAGGAGCTGGAAGAGTGTCGTACAGGTGGCTGACCTTTCTCTGGCCTTCCACAATGGGAGAAGAAGTTCTGTGTTTAACAGGCTGCCCCTTCCCTCCCCAGGCCTTCTTTTGGCTAGAGACGCACTATACATAATGTGGCTTTGAAAAATAAACACATGACTGTTTTGTAGACTTAACCTAAGCATTTAGCCCACTTTTCTGTCATTCATAACTAAAGGACCACCAGCAAGCTTAGCGCAACCTCTGGCCTTCATTAAGCACATTGTAAGTTTCCCTTCTTCCCCCCTTTTTTCCCCTTAAAAAAAAAGTCTTTCCCTTTCTGTCTTATTCTGTGTCACTTCATGGGTTAAGTACTTGAGAAAATGGACAATTTCGAAGCAATAGATTACCCATTCATGGCTGGCTGTTGTTTTTCCCCCTTCTCCCTTCCTCCCCACCCTCTTGTGTCTCTTTCTTTGCCGTTTCAATGAAAGATGGAGAAGAACAAAGAGATTTGGAAGAAAGTCAAGCTAATCAGATTGAAATCTCCTTTAGTTCAGAAATGCAGGAGTTAAGTCCCCTAATTCAGACTCTGAACTGTTCAGTAAATTGAGGGGAAGCCACAGAGAACATTCTTTACGGGGTTTTGTAGTTTCTGGGAAAGGAAACGCAGTGCGCTTTCAAAATGGTCACATTAGCCCCACTCCCTGAGGCACCTCATCTGCAGGAACGTTTTTCTGTAGCTGCACTGTAAACATTGTCATCTGGAAAAGGGAAATGTATGAATATATGGGCTTTGGAAGGAACAAAATGATTCATTTCGAGCTGTCCAAAACACCTTGGATTCACTGAGAGTATTTCATACCGAGGCGATCATTCCTCTGCTTAATGGCTGCAAGGATGTGTGTTGAATTCTGCATAAGTACAAGTCATGGATGGGGTGTGTTATCACTGCCACCACCTTTTAAAATAAGAAATATTACTGAGGAAAGCATCTATTTGTAGCACCTGCACTACGTATGAAATGGTCCATAGAAACCTGTTTGTTCCAGCTCTGCTATAGCACTTGGAATCCTAAAACACCAGTAAAACAGACAAAAAATTAAAGTGGAAATCATGTTTGGGGCATGAGTGAAAAGAGAATGAAACAAGCATGCTTGAAGGAGAATCTAGCAAGCGTGGCTCAAAATCTCCAGCCCACCCCAATTTCACTGTCCCATGATGAATTTGGAAGAGTATTTTGATAACTGTTGGGTGGTGGCATTTTAGTGCTGTTAATTGTACTTGCTTCTTTCCCCTCCCCAAATAACTTTCTAACAGGTAAGGTAAAAGGTAAAGGTAAAGGACCTCTGGGCAGTTAAGTCCAGTCAAAGGCGACTATGGGGTTTGGCGCTCATCTTGCTTTTCAGGCTGAGGGAGCTGGTGTTTGTCCACAGACAGCTTTTTGGGTCATGTGTCCAGCGTGACTAAACCGCTTCTGGCGCAACGGAACACTGTGACGGAAACCAGAGTGCATGAAAACGCCGTTTACCTTCCCACCACAGCGGTACCGATTTATCTACTTGCACTGGTGTGCTTCCGAACTGCTAGGTTGGCAGGAGCTGGGACAGAGCGACGGGAGATCACCCCATCATGTAGATTCAAAACACCGACCTTCTGATCAGCAAGCCCAAGAGGCTCAGTGGTTTAGACCACAACACCACATACTTCCTAACTTCCTAACAGCACTGCAACAGCTCCCATTTCCTTCCAAACTCCCTCTTTGGAATGATACCATACAACGATAAAGCATCATTCAAAGGTGCTTTCTGGGTCGGGGAAATGGCAGATGCCAGCCTGAGGCTACCAGGTGGAACACCCATTTTTTATTTTTTTTATTTTTTTTAATTTAATTTTATTATTTTATTTATTTTATTTTATTTTATTTTATGCACATCCTACCTTTATTCCCAGAAACTCAAGGTGATATGCATGAATTATGGCATGGCATGTGGTGGTGATCCCAAGAAAAGGTGACAGATAATATACATACTCCATACTCAATGAGACACTTAGGAAGTTTATTTTGGATAACTCTCCACCCTTTCTCCAGTCCAATCCCACTTAAAAGAATGCAGCTGCCAATATCATAAGGTGGTTTCAATTTTCCAGACATTAGTTTACATCATAAAGCATATCTGTTAGCATGTGTAAATGACTGGCAAGTTTCTCCTTCTATGAATACCCCAACTTGGATAATCTTAGAAATGGCTTATTTTAACACCTGCATTTGGGTTGCTAGTAGACCCCCCAATGTATAATTAAAAGAGAGAGCCTAGGCCACCTTCAGTTTTAGCAATAAGAGAAACATGGCGTATATTGTCTCATCAGTTACAATTTGACCTATATGCTCAAAATAAATTATGAGATAATCCAGATTTGAGGATAGAGAGGCTGCCTTTTTTGTGGAAGAAATGAGATGAATATGGGATATATACATTAGATTAGCTGATAGACTCACATGAATGTAGTTTGTCATTCCCTGTTTTGTCATTCCTATAACAGGATACTTCTCCCTTGTTGTTGATGTGCTGCTAAATTCACGAAGCAAGCTCTTGAATGAACAGCACACCAGGTTGTTTTCTTGGAGAAGTAGCAAATAAATTTTACACTGCAAATAAATTAATTTGGAGCTCATCGTAGAATCTATTACAGTGCTGTTATGCTTGATTCCTTCTTGTGGGTTTCCTGTAGCTTGGCCACTGTGAGAACAGTACACTAGACTAGACGAGTCTTTGGTGTGATCTAGTGTGTGTGTGTGTGTGTGTGTGTGTGTACACACACACACAAACACGTTTCTGGATTAGATCCTAAAAATACTTTTTCTGGTAGACTTCTGAAGATAATGAGATATGGTGATACCAGTGCACTTAATGCTACAACGCTTGTTTTCAAAGAAAATATTGGCTAACGAATGTCTGCACATAAGATCTGGAAATTTGGATGAAAGATGAATGGCTCCAATGTAGTAAATCAGAGGTCTGAAACTCAGACTGAAAGCACCTGTCGATTAATCAAAACTATTTGTCAAATTAATTAACCACTAAATGTGAAAGATATAACTCACACTATTTTTGAAAGGCTATTCAGTAATGATGAGTATAGTTTTAAAGTCAATTTGTCAACACAATCCAGCCTGCCCAACACTCCTTCGATCTAAAGACACAACACAAAATTTTCATTTATTATTGTATTGCAAAATTACCTGACTGGACCCTGTTGTGGATCAAGTTCATCCAGAGCTATTTTCCTGTTGAATGTTGCCATAAAGTCTGTTGTTGTTTGTCCTTGTTGGGAAAATCATGGACAGCATGGGTCAAGTAGCAGCTGCAGGTGGGGAGTTTTTCAGCATGAAAAGGTATAGTGGGGAAAGGGTTAAACCTCCTCCCTACCATACTGTAGTCGCAGTCTGTGCCAGACACTCCCCAATTGCTTTTTTTTAAAAGGCATCAAGAGTTCCAGTTGCCAAGCTCCAACACCACATCTTGTTGAACTCTTGGACATAGTAATCTCAGTGGAAATACTGAAGTATGTCCATTGTACCTAAAAGTGTACAGTTTTCCAACTTCTCTTCAACCGATGGATCCAGGGAAGTGTGAACAGGCTTCTACAGTGGTGCCCCGCAAGACGAATGCCTCACAAGACGAAAAACTCGCTAGACGAAAGGGTTTTCCGTTTTTTGAGTCGTTCCGCAAGACGAATTTCCCTATGGGCTTGCTTCGCAAGACGAAGCGTCTTGCGAGTTCTTGCGAGTTGGTGTGATGGCCTGGGAATCCGATTCAGAGAGTGAACCGGAGGAATCCCAGCTTGCACAGGAGTCCCCGCCTCCAGGGCCGGCTGAACTGGGGCAGGGCCTTGATTCTGAGGAGCTTGCACCTGTGCCGGATCCTCAGGAGCAGGCACCAGGTGAATCCATTCTGGCCCCAGAGGTGGTTGAGGACTCAGTACCTGCAGGTGAGTCTCCCCTTGGGCCCAGTAACCCTTCAGCCTCTCCTGAACTGCAGAGGCTTAGGGCAGAGAGGTGAAGGGAACTGGTTTCTCCCAGGAGGAGTGCTCGCCTTAAGGCCAGGAGAGGCGGGGCTCCTGGGGGCCGGGACCGCCCCTGGCCTCAGAGAAGATAAAGGCCAGTCAGCCCGGTCCCAGGTTGCGGGAGCAACGTCATCATTGAAGAGCTGTTTCGGCCAGCATCCAGTCCTGTTCCTCCAGTATTCCTGTTCCCCGCCCGGCTTCCTGCTTCTGATCTTTGAGTGTTCCTGTCCCCGCCCGGCTCCCTGCTTCGGACCTCGCCTCGCACCTTGTGGACTATTTCCAGGCTAGTGACTCAGGACTGAACTTTGACTACTGTAACAATAACCTTCCCCCCGGGACCAGCACAGTTTGTTTCCTTTTTCTTAAAGCCGCTAAGCCGTTAATAGCCGCTAAGCCGTTAATAGCCGCTAAGCCGCTAATAGCCGCTAAGCCGCTAATAGCCGTGCTTCGCAAGACGAAAAAACCGCAAGATGAAGAGACTTGCGGAACGGTTTAATTTCGTCTTGCGAGGCACCACTGTACTTAACCAGCAGTAGTCTTCAGTTTCCATGGATTTGTCAGCTATTTGACTACAAGTCCATGCACCACAACATATGCAATTCCAGAAGGTCCCCACAACCTTCGGGAGTAGGAAGGAAGAGGTGGAAATGAGATTTTCTATTCGGATAATCCTGCTCACCCTTCTCTGGATACATGTCAATGTGTTTGAGATGAACTTCCAAAAATAAATTACATGAATTATAGTTGACCGAACACATTGCCATCCTTACACAGTTGAATTGAAACAAAATGCTGGAGAAACATTTAATGAAAAGGGAAAAAAAACCCACACACAACAAACAAAGAAACACCACCAGTCCAAAGCTTGGAAAGTAAAAGGAACCATTTCAAGCTCAGTATCTCCAAAAGGGAATTAATTTCAGTTCATATCTGTCCCTTTATAAAATGAACTAGCTCAGTTCACGTTAAGTTCAGAGTTCAAGTTCATCTAAATTATCCTTGGCCATTTTTTTGGCATTCAGATTGTTACAAGCTGTTGTCCTGAAATACAAAATATACTTAAGAAAAGTAAACACACCCACAGTGGAATGTAAATTTATTTCCCCCAACAATTATGATCTTTAAGCTTAAAGGCCCAATGCAACTAGAAAGCTTTTTTTTTTTTTTTAATGTTCAAAGTTTTACTCCAAAGCAAAATTTATTCACATTAGGTTCACACGGCAATTATGGAAATTAATTCCAAGGTGCAGTTCAAATATTTTTGAACTAATTCAGTGAACTTTATTAAACTGAACTTGTTCATCCCAGGCTCTACACCAGCCACGGCCACCTCACCACGAAAAAGTAAGCCCTTCTCTTCATCTGCCCAAAGTCTAACACAATCTGAGAATGAGACTGAAAAATGTAAATTTCTTTCACAGCAGAGGACATCATCTGAGAAACTGGAGAACAGATTTCAACATAGCAGTACTTAAAATTCTGTATGTGCCACCAGCCTGCACACAATTGCTTCTGCAAATTACACCATTGGCCCAAGCAGCATTTTCTGGGATAAACTAATATTATGCACACTCCAGTATGCCACAGGGTTCCTCTATGTGACTTGTTTAGAGAGCATTCATCCTGTTTTGCTAAATGGTGGATGCTAAATGTTATTGGGGACGCGGGTGGCGCTGTGGGTAAAAGCCTCAGCGCCTAGGGCTTGCCGATCGAAAGGTCGGCGGTTCGAATCCCCGCGGTGGGGTGCGCTCCTGTTGTTCGGTCCCAGCGCCTGCCAACCTAGCAGTTCGAAAGCACCCCCGGGTGCAAGTAGATAAATAGGGACCGCTTACTAGCGGGAAGGTAAACGGTGTTTCCGTGTGCGGCTCTGGCTCGCCAGATGCAGCTTGTCACGCTGGCCATGTGACCCGGAAGTGTCTTCGGACAGCGCTGGCCCCCGGCCTCTTGAGTGAGATGGGCGCACAACCCTAGAGTCTGTCAAGACTGGCCCGTACGGGCAGGGGTACCTTTACCTTTACCTTTTACCTTAAATGTTATTGAGAGCTCTGATTTGTTTGCAATGGCAATGAGCATTCCTATTCTGACTTGCTTAAACAGACCTTATATGCATCCATTAACCATTCATCCATCCTGCACTTTTTTGCGCATTTGCCCATACTAACCACAGAATACTTTTTTTTTTTAATTAAAAAAGTGGATTTATTGTGCTATGATGATTGAGCACTTCAATCCATTTTATTTGCACAAACCGACATTTCCAGTATGTGTTTGGATCCCTCCCACAAAATACTGACAGTCCGGATGTGATCTAAATTTCTAACACCTTGCTCCTTGTGTAGAATCACAGTTCCTGGCAGCTCCAGAATGCCCCTTGGAACATCTGGGGCAGAATCCATCTTGGAATGACGGCACACTATGTGATGACATGACATCATTCCAAGCTGTATTCTTGGGGGTGGGGCGAAGCTGGCAGCCACTAGCTGTGAGGGAGTAGAAGGGGGTGACAGCCGAAAAGATAAGACCTTTTTTTTTTGGGGGGGGGGGTTGCTCCAAACAGAGCATTTTACAATTGACTTCTTCTTTTTGACTCCTGAAATGCTGTTAATTATGACGGGCTTGGTTGCAGAAGGAGTGAGAGTACAGTGGTACCTCTGGTTACGAACTTAATTCGTTCCAGAGGTCCGTTCTTAACCTGAAACTATTCTTAACCTGAGGTACTACTTTAGCTAATGGGGCCTCCCGCTGCCGCCAGTGCCCAATTTCTGTTCTCATCCTGAGGTAAAGTTCTTAACCTGAGGTACTACTTCTGGGTTAGTCACTTATGTGCTCCACCAGAGATCCGATAAACATTCTATGACTTTTTAAATTGTTTTTATTGTCTCTGGAATTTTTTATAATGTGTGTGTGTGTGTGTGTGTGTGTGTGTGTGTGTATGTATGAAGGGACGCGGGTGGTGCTGTGGGTAAAACCTCAGTGCCTAGGACTTGTCGATCGTCAGGTCGGCGGTTCGAATCCCCGCGGCGGGGTGTGCTCCCATTGCTCGGTCCCAGCGCCTGCCAACCTAGCAGTTCGAAAGCACCCCCGGGTGCAAGTAGATAAATAGGGACCGCTTACTGGCGGGAAGGTAAACGGCGTTTCCGTGTGCTGCGCTGGCTCGCCAGATGCAGCTTGTCACGCTGGCCACGTGACCCGGAAGTGTCTGCGGACAGCGCTGGCCCCCGGCCTCTTAAGTGAGATGGGCGCACAACCCTAGAGTTGGACACGACTGGCCCGTACAGGCAGGGGTACCTTTACCTTTACCTTATATATATATATGAATCTTCCCAGAGTGGCTGGGACAACACAGTCAGATGGACAAAATATAAATAATAAAGTTGTTGTTGTTACTTCCGGGTTAGTGGAGTCTGTAACCCGAAGTGTTTGTAACCCAAGGTGTTTGTAACCTGAGGTATATCGAAGTATCGAAGCAAACCCACTGTATATAGGCTTTTTCTGGCAAGGGTGGGGAATTGTTGTTGCACTAGCTGTGTCACAAAGCAACGCAACCCAGAAGCAAGTTTCAGGAGACTTCTGTAGGGTGATCTCCCCCCCACCTCGACCCACCGATTGCCCTCTTCCTATGTGCTATAAACTCGCCAAGCATCCCTTTGACTAATGTAGTCAAAATCAACTGCTTTCCATTTTCAACCTATAAATGGTTGACCACGTGATACAATTTCCCTTGAGAAGTTAAACTTTTGGAGACTGGGAAACGTCACACTGCTGTGTAAAAGAATAGATTCAGCTGTGCCTGGGAAAATCCAAAGCCCCTTTCACAGTCCACTTGAGTCTTAGTGGTTCACCCCATCATCTCTACTCACTCCAACCCCTCTTACGGACAAACACAAAGGACAGCCCACTTTGCCGAGTTTCACAAAAAGTTCCCAGTCCCATAACAAATAGAATTAATTATAGGGGAAAAGACCCCCCAAAATTATATCTTTTAAAATTTAAGCCCATTCTATTTCTCCTTTACGGCTGCGCCTCCTGCTCTCATTTAACTTTAACTGAGTGATCCTGATCTGTAGCGGCTCAGACACAGCACAAGAGGGAAAGAAAGAAACTCAGCAAATTGTTCCTTGAAGGAAATCAAATAATTTTTGTGTGGCTAATGCGCTATTGCATTAGGTGGATTGCCATTTGATTTGCTCAGCGAGTTGATTAAAAACAATAGCAGCTATTAGCAGAGTTCAAAGTAATAAGAAAATAAGATGCACCGCTAGGTGAGCAAAGTCAAATTAGTCACGTTGTGGCTGGGAAGGAAAGTTGTACATTTGTATTTTGGATGTAAGGAGTGCTAAGAAAGTACGAAGGCGGATTATAGCTACTAAGTACAGTGGTACCTCGGGTTACATACAATTCAGGTTACATACGCTTCAGGTTACAGACTCTGTTAACCCAGAAACAGTACCTCGGGTTAAGAACTTTGCTGCAGGATGAGAACAGAAATTGTGCAGCAGTGGTGCGGTGGCAGCGGGAAGCCCCATTAGCTAAAGTGGTACCTCAGGTTAAGAACAATTTCAGTTTAAGAACAGACCTCCGGAACGAATTAAGTACTTAACCTGAGGTACCACTGTATTTACAATACACACCAGGCCAGGAACTGTATTGAGCCGTTTAGCTAGTGGGTTCTTGGTTAGTTTGGCCGGAAAGCTGGAGCCATTTCTGAGGTTTTCTAGTGTCTGGGGAAGCAACACTGATTCCCAGGATCACTTGACTCATGAGTCAGCAGGGATCAACCTGGCAATGGCAAACAACAGATTTACTGTATTTGCCCTACTTCAGGGAGATCACTTTTTATGAGTCAGAACATTGGTCCATATGGCTCAGTATTACGTACACTTACTGTCAAGGAGTCTTCCAGGCTTTAGACCATGGGTAGGCAAACTAAGGCCCGGGGGCCGGATCCAGCCCAATCGCCTTCTAAATCTAGCCCACGGACGGTCTGGAAATCAGTGTGTTTTTACATGAGTAGAATGTGTGCTTTTATTTAAAATGCATCTCTGGGTTATTTGTGGGGCATAGGAATTCGTTTATTCCCCACCCCGAAAAAATATAGTCTGGCCCTTCACAAGGTCTGAGGGACAGTGGGCCGGTCCCCTGCTGAAAAAGTTTGCTGACCCTTGCTTTAGACGTTGCCCAGTCATGCCTGAAGATGTTAGTGTATGAACTTGGGGTCTTCTGCTCAGGACCTAGGCCAAGAAGGGCTTTGAATACCAACATCATCATCATCATCATCATCATCATCAAGTTTTATTTATATCCCGCCCTCCCCAGCCAAAGCCGGGCTCAGAGCGGCTAACAACAGTAAAATAAATACAACATTCTAAAATCATTTCATTATAAAATTAAAATCAGATTAATGGCAACCATTGGGGTAGAGTTCTGCGAGGATTGCCAAAGGATCCTTGGCCAAAGGCTTGGTGGAACAGCTCTGTCTTGCAGGCCCTGCGAAAAGATGTCAAGTCCCACAGGGCCCTAGTCTCTTGTGACAGAGCATTCCACCAGATTGGAGCCACAGCCGAAAAAGCCCTGGCTCTAGTTGAGGCCAGCCTAACCTCTCTGTGGCCCGGGACCTCCAAGATGTTTTTGTTTGAAGACCGTAAGGTCCTCCGTGGGACATACCAGGAGAGGCGGTCCCGTAGGTAAGATAAATTAAATCTGGCCCCAAAGAAAGTACCTACCAAGCACCGCCAGCTGTTATTATATATTTCTCTGGGCACTGTAAAGTTGCCTTGATAGGTAAACTGACTATAGGTAAAATGGAGTCTGGCTGCCAGGGACTCCATTTTGTGCCAGGTCCAATTGTGGGAGGAAATGTCATCCAATGCACATGCTGGATTTAAGGCCTGTGTTGTTGGCATATTTGTGGTGTCATGCCAAGGCAATGTCATATTCACTTCACTTCTAATGAATAAATTGCTATACCTGACAATAGCAAACAAAACATTAAGGTCTGTGCCTTGCCGATATTTAGCACGCCTTTTTTCAAGTATGAAGTGAGTTCATCCAACAACATGTATTCATGTGGTCTGCAATAGCCTCCCTTTTTCAATTATTTCTGAGATGGTAATAATTTATGACTGAGAGAAGCTTCTCTGTTTGCCGATGGAAATTTACATCTGGTGTGTGAACTCCTTCCTGGCTTAAGAGAGTTGTTCATGAAAGGGCTGAAGGCAGAACAAACAACAGGTTCTAATTGTTTGAGCCAAGAAAGTTTTTGAGCCAAAGAAGGGAGTTCTGAGTTCAAGGAATTCTTATTTTCTGTTTTCTTGACAAAAGTGTTGCACTGAAATAAAAAATAATAATTTTGCCTCTTCATACTTCCTCTGTGGGAAAGGGATGTGTTTTGGTAAGAGAAGAACTTAAGGTGGAGATGGGAGATGTAATGTTAATAAGAACAAGAGAATTCCGTGTGGTAAATATATTGTTGCATATTCCACTGACTGTTGGCATCCTTCAGCAAACGTTTGGTGAGCAAATAAAAGTGATTAGATCTAAGATTGACGAAATGGTGAATGAAAGAGAAGCAAAGAAGACTGAAATGCAAAGTGGAATTAGAGAGGATACAGAGACTTTGGAGGAGAAAGGATTGCCAGATCAGGATGGTGAAATGGCAGACTTGGAGGCAACAGATGGTGAAATGGAAAAGTCCTTCACAGAGGTGTTTAGAGGAATGAAACAACCAAACGGGGGAGTTGGGATGTTGGAGGAGTGGAATGAAACATGGATGGAGAGAAGAAGAGACATCCTGAGTTGAGAGAGAGAGAGAGAGAGAGAGATAGTTGAGAGAGAAAGGACTCTGTGTACAACTTGGAGTCAATTCAGAGAAGAAGTCTATCAAACGTCTGACTCTTTTCTTGGAAAAAGAATGGAAGCAGTGGAAATGGCATAATTTTTAAAATCATGATGGGAAACCATGGCAAATATGATAGGACATGAGAACAGAAGATACACAAAAGACTGCAAATTAATGAATACATAACAATAAAAGAATCATGGGATATTATTTTAATATATGATCACAGTAGAGATGGACAGACTTATTGTTTAATACAGTGGTACCTCGGGTTAGAGATGCTTCATGTTACAGACACTTCAGGTTACAGACTCTGCTAACCCAGAAATAGCACCTTGGGTTAAGAACTTTGCTTCAGGATGGGAACAGAAATCACACGGCGGAGGCAGTGGGAGGCCCCATTAGCTAAAGTGGTACCTCAGGTTAAGAACAGTTTCAGGTTAAGAACGGACCTCCAGAATGAATAAAGTTCTTAACCAGAGGTACCACTGTATGGAAGAATGGTTGTTGAAGTGATTGGAAACAAAGCTGATATGTTTGATTAGAGAAAAACCATTGCTGACATTTATAATAACAATAATCAGAGAACCCATTTTGGACTTTTTGTGTGAAAAGGAAAATGAATTAATCTGAGAAATTTGGGTTGGAAGATCAGGAAAATATTGCTTGATGGTTGGATGTCATTCTAGAGTGAATATTTTGAATAATTTCTTTTATGTAACTGAGAAACGGAATATTGGAAGTCCTTTTAAATTTTTTTCTTCGTTGCCTTTCTTTTCTTCTATATTTTTGCTTTCCTTTTGTGTCCTCTGCTCTGGGTTATTTTGAGGGTTCAAGGATTACACACTCATGAAGGTGTTGGATGGTCGGTGGAAGGACTCTGAGTGAGAGGCAGAGAAGGGAAGACTTCTCAGGGACAGAGAAACTGGGAGAAGAATGGAAATCTCCCAGGTGACTGTTCACCACTATCTGTATGAGACATGGGTTTGAGAGAGGAATCTGCATTTTCAGTTTTCTTTTTTCTTTCTGCTTCTGTTCAGATTAGTTTCTTTTATCTTATTCTACCATGAAAATTTTCTACATGGTTTTCCCAGTAGTGCTGCATGGTAGTGAGAGCTGGACCATAAAGAAGGTTGATTGCCAAAGAATTGATGTTTTTGAATTATGGTGCTGGAGAAGACTCATGGACTACAAGAGTCCCATGGACTACAAGAAGATCAAACCTATCCATTCTGAAGGAAATCAGCCCTGAGTGCTCACTAGAAGGACAGATCGTGAAGCTGAGGCTCCAATACTTTGGCCACCTCATGAGAAGAGAAGACTCCCTGGAAAAGACCCTGATGTTGGGAAAGATGGAGGGCACAAGGAGAAGGGGGCAACAGAGGATGAGATGGTTGGACAGTGTTCTCAAAGCTACCAGCATGAGTTTCACCTAACTGCAGGAGGCAGTGAAAGACAGAAGTGCCTGGTGTGCTCTGGTCCATGGGGTCACGAAGAGTCGGACACGACTAAATGACTAAACAACAACAACAACCATGAAAAAGATTTAATAAAATATTTACAACAACAACAATCTTTATTACGGTCCAGAGACCAACAAAACATTACAAATCAATTCAGAGTTCTAAAATATTTAGAAACAAAAACCTCAGACTTTTTAGAATAAGGAAAGTGATGGAACAATGCACTGGAAATTGTGGGGTAACAAATTGCTTCATGCAATGATATATAGCCTCCCCACCAGAAAATCTGAATAGATCCTCAATAAATAGACAATGTCATTCAACTTCCCCACAAACTTTGTACAAACAGATCATGAAGAATATTCAGTAAACAGGTAATCTGTTTGAATATTCAATAAACAGGCCGTAACAATGCTGGTTGTATCTCATCTCTACATGATCATATTCATTACTGACTCTTTGGGAGATATCAACTAACATGTTCCATCAACACAATGAAACGTTCTCCTTACATTATCATGTAAGGTTATTGTGTCAATAGGTACAAAAATTCATACCTCGGATATCTGGTGTCTAATGACTCTAGTCTTAACACCAAGCCCAATGATAACATTAAACAACTCTTTTGTGTTAATACAGAACATAAGGAGTCATTTAAAAAATATTTACATTCCAGGAGGTTCTGAATGGCAAAAGTAAAGAATCTGTGGTCATTTAGATCCTTGGGGTTAATAGTTTTTCTCTGTTTGCTTTAATTTTGGGTCAAACCCGAATACTTTTGTTGTGATGCTCTTAAATGTTGAGATCATTCCTGCAGGTGCAATGGGAGAGGCATGTGAAATAGCACAGAACTTTTGACTTTTGTAGGAAAGGTATGAAGCATGAAATGGTGCAAATGAGAAAAACAAAATGAATAGGTTTAACCCTGTTTGGGTCGCCTGTGATTCTTAATATGTGGGGGAGTTAACTAAGTTGGCTGTTATACACTTCCTTACCAAGCAGACATCAATGGAACCTAAACATAAAATTCTCAGTAAAAGGGAATAGGTCCCATATGCAGTTTAAAAATGGAGATCTCAGTGTCTAATTCTAGGATGTTTGCGCATTTGGCTGTATATTGGCATTGTGGAGGGAGAAACAAAATTAAGAGAATGATCTTATTTCTGCTACACTGTTATTCATACAACATGATGCTGTTTTCATGGGGGGCCTAATATTGATGCCAAGAGAATTATTAGGATATAATGTTTGGAGCGAGTACTTTCCTTGATATCTTCCTTCTGCCATAAGTATATAAAAATACATGTATGATGAGGCTGATGAACAACAAATAAGGGTTAGTAGGACATCCTGGTTTCAGTCCATTTTGCCAGTATTAAAAGACCTACCCTGGATTCAGACTAATAGTTTTGATTTTTAAGACCTGAAACAAATTAATACCAAAGTACTTAAAGCTGTCCTGGGCAAACTGGAGGCTTATGGGCTTTTATTTTATTTTTTATTTTGAAATATTTGTATGTCATCTTTCCAAATAAAAATTGCTCCAAGGCACCTCTCACATTAAAATAAGAGCACACCTTAAAATATGTGCACATCAGCTTTAACAAAATAAAACAGCCATCCCTGAAACTCCCAAGGAACAAATAAATAATTTTTTTTGTAATGCGCCATTCATAAAATCAGCGGGGGGGGGGGGGAATCCCACAGCTGAGCAACATGGCCCATCTAAAGGTCACCTGAAACAGAGTTCTTGCAACTTTCAAAAAGACAGGTGTAATGGTCTTCTGGGGTCTTTTACTGATGTAACAGGCTTTCTCTGGGTTCAGATCACAGGCAGGCAAGACCATGGAATTGAGGCAGTCAGCTCAGTGCTGGGGCTTTCCTTGTCCCACAGGACAAAGGGACTGGCAAGGACTATTTAATCCAAAACAAAAAGAAGTGCTTTGCTAGAAGAGAGCTTTAAGTTACAGTATTCCCAGGGGGAGCACAAAGACAAGAAAAACCCCTCTTTAACTGGGTGGAAAACAAAAGGGATTACATTCCCAGATTAGAGTCCCGCCTCTTGCTTTGCAAGGTGCCTTTTGCTCTCTGCCCAATGTCTTCCTGGTTTATAGTTTTCATATTCTCTTGGCTTCCCTCCTTGCTTTGGGAACTTCTGCAGGTTGCCTCTGCTGCCAAACAGTCTCCATCTGGTCCTCCCTTCGGTACATCAAAGAGAGGGTGTTTAAATGGGTTTAAATGGTGTGAAAGTGGCCATAGATGGAATTACCAGCTTCACCCTGTATGCCATACACTGGGATGACTTGCAATCTTAAATTACTACAGGTCATGAATTCTACAGTGGTACCTCGGGTTACATACGCTTCAGGTTACAGACTCCGCTAACCCAGAAATAGTACCTCGGGTTAAGAACTTTGCTTCAGGATGAGAACAGAAATCGTGGTCCGGCTGCATGGTGGCAGCGGGAGGCCCCATTAGCTAAAGTGGTGCTTCAGGTTAAGAGCAGTTTCAGGTTAAGAACGGACCTCTGGAACGAATTAAGTACTTAACCCAAGGTACCATTGTACTAGCATAGTTAAAATTCTACCACCTCAGACTAAAGGAGGATAGCTGGGCATGCATATTTTTCAATGAATAAATCAATTTATGGATGTTGTTGAAGGTTGTTAGGAACTTAGGAAGTTCCTCTGAAGTTTGGCCAAAATCTGTTCCCCTCAAAATTCTAGCAATTTGCTTGCTCTTTGGAACAACAGAGAACCCATGTTCTGCAGAGGTACACCTCTACCACTGACACAATTGTCTCTTCTGTAGGCTAAACATACCCAGCACTTTCAGGAACATGGTTTCTACCATACCAGCTATGCTCCTCTGCACCTTCTGTGGTTCGTCAATATCTCTCTTAATATGTGCTTAGAACTGGACACAAGAAAGGTAAAGGACCCCTAGACAGTTAAGTCCAGTCAAAGGCGACTATCGGGTTGCAGCACTCATCTTTCTTTCAGGCCGAGGGAGCCTACAGACAGCTTTCCAGGTCATGTGACCAACATGACTAAAGTGCTTCTGGTGCAACGGGACACCGTGCCGGAAACCAGAGTGCACGGAAACAGCATTTACCTTCCCACCACAGTGGTACCTATTTATCTACTCATACTGGTGTGCTTTCGAATTCTAGGCTGGCAGGAGCTGGGGCAGAGCAAAGCGAGCTCACTCTGTTGTGGGGATTCGAACCCCCGACCTTCTGATTGTCAAGCCCAAGAGGCCCAGTGGTTTAGACCACAATGCTACCCACATCTGCGTTGGACACATTACTCCAGATGCAGCCAGACTAAACAGAGTGGAACTGTTACATCTCATTATTTGGACACTATGCTTATGGATACTATAACAATGCTTCCCCAGCCACTCTCAGCTGTCCTATGAACCAGGCCAGAGGTGAGTGAGGAAAGGAGAATCCACAGAGGACAAGTTGCAATAGGGAATAGAACAGAACCACTCCAGTCATCAGACACAGGAAGTTAAACATATGGAATGGAGATCAATGAGATTTAAAAGTGCTTAATTTTGGCTGGATCACATTCTCTCCCAGTAATTTCATTTTGCATTTTAAAATTAACTTATAACGGAGGATTCTCTCTTTAATGGCTGCACTTGTGCAATGTAATATGAAATAAATTAATTTCAGAGTCTGGTGTAGTCCTTCAGATCTTACTGATCAGCAGTTTCTGAATGTAGGTCAAATGGCACTTTTCTTGTGTGGCTTTAACTTCAAAGTTGTCTGCTGGTTATCTTTCCTTTTTTAAAAAACCCGATTCATTCACTTAGACTGCATTTGTTAAGCAGGTTTTGGAGGCTCATAATGCTTCCTTAGAAGAAGCATCATCAAGTCCCTCAATTCTTCTCCAATTTGAATTAAAATTGAAGCTGGAGAAGAATTTCCCCAAACTGCTTCTGGGCAACCCCCAAACCACTTAACTTGCCAGAGCAGCATGACTGCAGGGTTCAGCCTCAATGAGAGGGGGGGGGGGCTCTTTTCTAGCAAGAAAATAAAATAAAAGATAAGATAAGCTCTAAGCTTACTGCTTACTAGTGACTTGCGAGTAGGTTCCATTTGGTTTGGTGACTTACAAGCTAAGCATTTCTTGTTACCATATGCATGCTTTGCACACATGATGGTGAACTTGGGAGCCTCTGTGTGTTTCTAGAGCAAAGAGCCACAGAAATAGTAGATCCTTAAATTGATGGCCTTCCACCATTTTTCTTGAGGGATCTGCCTTCTCAGATTTCAGGAAGTCCTCTGCAATACAAAGGTTTCTAACAGAGAGCACATCCACTTTAGGTGCTATGCTCACCAAATGCTCACTGTCACTATGTGTTCACACTGTGTGTGTGTTTTTAATTATTATCATTCAAAAAACATCAATGGTTGTTGTTGTTTTTTGCAAACTTTAAAGTGTGTGCATAAAGGTGGGCTTCAAAAGTTTACGTTAAATTGATGCCTCTTTTAGGAAACGTCTGATTTCAAAGTTGCTGTTTTTTTCCATGTCTCGTGTCTAAATTAAGCCTGGATCTTAGATGATAGTTTCAAATCTCTATGTTAGACATGGAATTATGAGGAGAAGCCTTCACATCACCATCTATTTGCTAAATATATTCACATATGGGAAGTAGTTGTAAAGTCAAATAGCTTTCTTTGATTCCCCCGCCCCCCAAGGTAATTCATATATTGTATATATATAAATATAAAACCTACTCAGAGTGCCCTTGTATTTGGAAGCAAATAGCATCCTCTAGTGGACCAGTTAGGAACCAAACACTATGCACTAAAAAACATGAAAATTTCAAATAATTCAGACATAAGGATATGGGATTTTAATAGTCACTGGAATTCATTTCATATCATTTTAATTTGCCTTCGTCAAGGGAAATTATTAATCTATTTTAGATGGCTTTGGGATTATTATTTTTTTGGGTGGGGGGCATTAGCAGACTTTCAAGGCCATGAAACCCATCTCCAAAACATTGTTACTTTTATTCTTTGGCCCATCTATGAAATTTCTCACATGTTCCATTTGAGGAAGAACTCAGTAACTCACTTTAGGGCCATCTGGAAGCCCTTTATTGACCAGAACTGAGTTGGGATGCAGTCTGCACTGTGCCAATGAATGTGCAAAACCCCTTGAAAGGAGAAGATATTGTATAATGAAGTAGAGAAGAGGCAGAAGTCCTGATGGGGTCTTCACAACCGTTGTTCATCATGTCTATTTAGTGGGAAATTTGTCACTATGATCCCTAGGGGTGTACAAACCTCTCAGCTTTGGTTTCTCTTGGTTTCTTGTTCTTCTATTCATCAAGTTGAGTTTTCCACAATTCTTCATCAGTCTGATATTTTTTTTAAGTCCTCATGAAAATTTGTCAGCATTTTACAGCGCATTTCTCTTAATATACACATTTTGGCAGGGTATGTGATTTTTCCATAATCTATGCATTTTCCATAATCTAACAATTTTCCTAAATATAATTTGTTTGTTGAGCAGGATTCGTATACCACTTACTGTATTTTTCGCTCTATAAGACGCACCTTTTCCCTTCTAAAAAGTAAGGGCAAATGTGTGTGCATCTTATGGAACGAATGCAGGCTGTGCGGCTAAGCCAGAAGCCAGAACAGGGAGAGGGAGCGCTGCGTTTTATCATCTGGTGCATCTTATAGAGAGAAAAATATGGTAGCTGTGAATAAAACCTCAAAGCAATTTGTGTATGTTATGAATCTTTGCATGTTATTATCCCAAATATACAGGGCTTTCTGAGGACACCCCTCCCAATATAAGCATTTTGCACACATTCTTCCATTGGAGAACTGCATTGCAGAATTTAAAGAACTGTGAATTTTGAGGGGCAGCTGCATTCCACTTTGCATATTCTTTCAGGAAGAATGGATTTATTATTATTATTATTATTATTATTATTATTATTATTATTATTATTATTTGAATTTATATACCACCCTATACTCGGAGGTCTCAGGGCATTAAAATGCAAAATGAACTGAATTCCTCCCCACCCCCCACCTCTAACGAAGACTGCAGTTTTATTCAGCCCCCAGATTTCCTGAGATTTCCTTTCCAATCGCCATCTGCGCCAATTCCTTCCTTTCCCCCCCTGGCTTATTTTCTCCCAAAAGAATTCTGCTGCGGAAGAAGTATTGAAGAGCCAGTAGAATTTGGCACTCCTCTGTCAGCAATGGCCCAAGTGTGCGGTAAAATGCTTAGTCCCAAGTTCTCTCCAGATTTCAAAATGAGGTTACAAGGCAGGACTATCCAGCTTAGACCAGTATGTGCTCTCTCTAAGGAGTACAGATGTTTGTTAATGGCTTCTCCAGATTCCTGGCAAAAAATGTTAAAATAAGATTTTTGAAGGGATAGGAAAGATAAACTTAAGCAATATAGTACAATATGGACAATATACTCTAGCACGTTGAATTATATTTGTGGGCTCAGTTATTAGGCTATGCTTTGACTTCATTTTTGCAACATTATAATACTGAAGAATACTGTTGCAAAGACTTTAAACACAGGGTAGCTAGCTTATAGTTATGTTCTTAAAACTAGGAAAACTATGGGATGTTTTATTCAGGCTTGCATTTTTTGATGATTTACCATGGGAAACATATATAGATGCCAAATCAACCCACTGGTCCACCTAGCTCAGTATTGCCTACACTCTTTAGTAGCGCTTCTCCAGGGTTTTAGACCAGGGGTCGACAAGGCTTACTGGGTATGGGCCGGATCACTCCTGCAGAGATCCTCCGTGGGCTAGACCGACACAGCTCGATGCTGGAAACTGCGTCTGCGCATGTCTGTGGTGCCAGAAATTGCTTTTGTGCATGCCCAGATGCTGGAAATTGCTCCTGCGCACATTTTTTGTGATTTTTTGGTGTCCGGGCATGCGCAGAAGCAATTTCCGGCACCACAGACATGCACAGACGTGATTTCTGGCATCTGGGCATGTGCAGAAGTGATTTCCGGTGCTGCAGAAGAGAATCCCCGTGCCACGCTGTGCCGGTTTAGCGCAGTGCGCTGGGACCCGCCGAGTGGGCGGCTTGGTTTGGGGGCGGCTCATGGGCCAGTTAAATGGCCTCTGTGGGAGCCAATCTAGGTCTTTCAGGATTGGTGTTATATGGTCTCAGCAGCCACTCCCAGTCACCAGTCTAGCTGCTGCATTCTGGATTAGTTGTAGTTGTAGTTTCCAGGTCACCTTCAAAGGTAGCCCCACATAGAGAGCATTGCAGTAGTCCAAGCAGGAGATAACTAGAGCATGCACCACTCTGGTGAGACAGTCTGTGGGCAGGTAGGGTCTAAAGTTGAACCATGTTTCCCTTGACATTTTTATTTATGCAACATGAGACACATGGAACATAAACTGGGGGGAACTGACAGGGATTTCCCCCCTATTAAAAAATAAAGGAAAATGGGAAGCAGGAAGTTTACAAGGAGTTCACGTTTCTGCTTGCTCAGCAAAGGAAGACTCTTCCATGGCAGAGAGACAGAGAGAGGGAGAGAGGGAGAAAGAAAGAGAGAAAGAGAGAAGAGAGAGAGAACCAAGGAGAAGGGAAGACAAATCATGGTCTCCAGCCAAAATAATAATAATAATATGAGGGAAGGACATTAGGGAATCAGCAAAGGAGAGAAGGAGGCTGGATCTTCAGCCAAAAGCCAGGGGCCAGGCTCGGCTGAGGGGAAACAGGTGATGATGGCTGATCCAAGGTGCTCATTAGGAGCCTATCAAGGGAGAAACAAACAGAGGGGCAGGTGTGCACAAAATAAATCTTGGCACTCAGAAGACCTCTCAAACACAATAGCCAATTTAAAATAAAATACCACAATTATTCAGAGACATTAGAATAGATTGAACAAAAGATCCCCCAAAAGATAAATATTTTAGCATAACTGCATGTGCAGTTAGTTCTGGGGAATATGTGGAGCAAAGCAATAGCAAAAACTGGTGGCGTGGTTGTCCAACAACCATCAAGCTAATATTGCTGTGGAGCAACCTTATCAATTGCCATTAAGGGGCAGCAGTGGAGACTGTGGGTGTCTCGGTCAGCCCAGTGTCTTATTCGCTGGCACTCAGGATAGGCATACAATGGCTGGGCGGTGTCAGCAGGGACTGGTAGCCTCTCCACAATTGTATGCTTTGAGTTTCTCCACCATCACGTCCTTCATAAGTGGTCTTCCCTTCTCCCTTACTTTCTGCACACTCTGTCACTGGCCACTGGTGTAATAAGGTGGCATTTATTCAAACATATATTTTCATATAAGTGACAGCAGTCACGAAATTAAAAGACGCCTGCTCCTTGGGAGAAAGGCGATGGCAAACCTAGACAACATCTTAAAAAGCAGAGACATCACCTTGCCAACAAAGGTCCGTATAGTAAAAGCCATGGTTTTCCCAGTAGTGATGTATGGAAGTGAGAGCTGGTCCATAAAGAAGGCTGATCGCCAAAGAATTGATGCTTTTGAATTATGGTGCTGGAGGAGACTCTTGAGAGTCCCATGGACTGCAAGAAGATCAAACACATCCATTCTTAAGGAAATCAGCCCTGAGTGCTCAATGGAAGGACAGATCATGAAGCTGAGGCTCCAATACTTTGGCCACCTCATGAGAAGAGAAGACTCCCTGGAAAAGACCCTGATGTTGGGAAAGATTGAGGGCACAAGAAGAAGGGGACGACAGAGGATGAGATGGTTAGACAGTGTTCTGGAAGCTACAAACATGAGTCTGACCAAACTGCGGGAGGTAGTGGAAGACAGGAGTGCCTGGCGTGCTCTGGTCCATGGGGTCACGAAGAGTCGGACACGACTAAACGACTAAACAACAACAATATATTTTCATGAGATGTCATAATATTAAATGGAAGTTAACAAAATAGCTCAGAGAGAGAGGGGGGGGGAGAGAGATAAGACCTGAAGTACCGGACCACACTATATTAATACCGGACAATCCTATTTTATACAGGACAGGGGACAACGCTGCTAGTGATCCCCATGTGATTGTATCTGTACCAGTGCTTGGAATAACATGAACCCACTGATTATATCATAATCAGGGTGGGTGGGAGAGATGTATAGTTACATAAGATGCCTTATTTACAGCATGTTACCTAATAAGAGAGAACTATATGAAAATACATTACAGGTGGTATCTGACACCAGAAAGGCTGGCAAAAATGAATAAATCATACAACAATAAGTGCTGGATATGTAAGAAACAAAAATGAACCTTCTACCATATGTGGTGGACATGCCCCAAAATTGGGAAATTTTGGAGTACGATCCACGAGGAAATAAGGAAAATACTAAGAATATCATATAGTAAAAGGCCAGAGGCATTCCTTTTAGGAATTTTAAATGATGATATCCCAAAAGACAAAACTAAATTTTTCCTATACGCGATGTCTGCAGCAAGTATTGGAAAGGAAATCAGTTACCCACTAGGGGGAGTGGTTATGTAAGCTTTCAGAATATTCAGAATTAGCCAAATTGACAGCTATAATAAGACAAAAACCAAAAAGTGAAGTGAAAAAGGAATGGGAGTGTCTAAATGAATACCTTAAAAGCCAAGGTTCAAGGACAGAAATCTGGCTGAGTCTGGAATAACCTTGTGAAGTGAAAGGATAAGAAAGCCTCTCCTTCTCCCGGAGGGGAGGGATTGTGATCGGGAGCCTTTTCCACGCTTTGCAGGGGGCGTGTCAGCCCCCTGCCCATCATCCCTGCTGACGCGCCCGCTCCCCGGTCAGTCTTCCAATTGGTAGGAAACTCGGGGGTGGGGTTTAACCACCTAAATGTGGCCGCGGCAGCTCTTCCCCTCATTGTGCTGCCGTTTCCATCTCACCTCCCCACCTTTAGTTCATCCTTTCTGAATGACCTTGCTATGGACCTTTGGTTGGTCGCCTTGGTTGTCCAAGGGGCCTGGTAGGAGTTTTTTCCCATTGGCAAATTGGCACCGGCCTCTTGGTTTTTTCGCCTACCTCGTAGCAACTCGTCACAACTTTCTGGTATTGGCGGTTAGGCATTGGAATCTGTGGTTGGTGTATAGAAGGGTAGGGTGTGGCCATCACCTATCCCTTCCTTATGGGTATTCCGTTAAAGGAATCCGGCGGTTGTGGATCCTGTCCGATGCCCTGCTGTGGCTGGGGGCCATGGCATGACCCCGGTGACATCAGGGGAGAGCTTACAGTTGTATTTGCATCAACAGGCTCCCCCTACTGGTGGTTAACCCCTTTTAGACTCGCCCCTCCCTGAGGGGCAGAGTCGAACTTTGAGGTTTCTCTAATGCCTAAGCCAATACCTCTCACATGCTGTAATCAATAAAGTTGAGGCCTTTTCTAGCCCATGAACCCCAAATACTGTGTCCGTGTGTCTTTCTTATTCCCAAGCGTGGGGGGAGGGTCCTCGAATCACAAGGAGGGATTTATATCTGGATGCTAGGATAGAGATGATAAGGAAAACAGGATGACACAATGAGAGGTAAAGGAGGTGCTGTGGGATTGGTGGAAGTCAATGTTTGTTTTTCTTTTTAGTGTATATATTATTAACTTGTAAGATGTGGATTTGGTTTTTGGTTTTTTTTAATGTCGGTTTTTGTGTTTTGTGTATTTTTATTTTTTGTTATTTTTTGTGTTGTTGTTGTGTGGAAAATACTAATAAAAATTATAATTTTTTTAAAAAAGATGCCTTATTCTGAATCAGACTACTGACTCATCTAACTCTACAACGACTCACAGCAACTCTTCAAGAGCTGAGACAGGGGCCTCTCCCGGTCGTATCTGGAGATGACAGGAATTGAAACAGGGAGTTTCTGTGTGCAAAGCAGATGTTCTGCCTTCTGAGCCACAACCCTTCTCCAGGTGGCAGGTTGCGTGTGTGCACTGTGACAGAAAGAAGTACAGAAGTTTACAGTATACTCACCCAAAGAAGCAGGAAGGAGAAGTCTTTTGGAAGGAGAAAGTGGAAACCTCTCAGAAGGAACTATATGGCCTAGCTGCCTAATGTATGAGAGCACATGTTGCGGTGGGGTCTGCCAGGCTGACCCTCTGTTGCCAGGCAGGTTAAATGGTTATTGCCTGAAGCAACGAATGGCTGACCGGGTTGCTGGGGCAAATTGCATGTTGCAAATTGGGTGGGTGGGACCAAAGGCTTTAAATATTGGGGACACTCTGCTTTTGCTTTCTCTTTCGCAGAGTGCATCGGATCACCTGCCCGCCCACCCTGTGTTCCGGTCGACCTTGCTATGCCTGTCATGGGGTCGTCTGCTGTTGGGGCAGGGGCCTAGTAGGAATTTTGTCCATTTGGCTGATTGGCTGGTGCCATTTGGTTTTTGCCTACTACTTAGCAATTCGTCACAACTTGTAAGGTTGCGGTTATGCATTGGTTATAAAAATTGGTGGAGGAGGGGTCAGGATAGGCTGTGCCTGCCCCTTCAATGGTGGTGTGGAAGGGAATTCCATTAAAGGAATCCTGGGGCTTGCCACAATTTCGTCCAATCCCTGAAATGGGACCAGGGCCGGCAAGCCTTGGGGAGCTGGTTGGGTGAGCGGTGAGGGACTGTCGCTCAACTCAACTGATCCCCAACATTGTTTTCCCTTCACTGGTGTCCGATGGAGTTCAGATAGTCAGTTCTGTCCCAGGCGGGGGGACAGATAGTCATAACCAATGCCTAAGCAACTACTCACAGATTATGTATTTTAATAAAGTTGTGGCCAAAATAGTGCCAAAAACATTAAACTAAAATTACGTGTGATTTGTGAATTATTTTGAGCGGTGGCTTCGGGACCTCCACACGCAAAAGGCTGAGTGCAAGTACTGGAGGGAGAGAGATACTGTTTCTTTGAATGCTTAAGGAAGAAGCTGTAATCTTCAACTAAGCCCATGCTTTGATAAGCATGGAAATATAAATACATTGCCTTTGAAGTGGTACCTCGGTTGTTGAACGTAATCCGTTCCGGAAGACCATTTGACTTACGAAATGTTGGACAACTGAGGCGCAAAGGGTGGTCTCCAAAGTCAATCAAGAAAATTGAAAAACACACAGAGGAAACCGTTTGACTTCCGAGGTGTGTTTGAAAATGGAAGCAATTACTTCTGGGTTTTCGGTGTTCGGCTTCCGAGGTACCAATGTATTCTTCTTTAGCTATACAGTGGTACCTCGGGTTAAGTACTTAATTCGTTCCGGAGGTCCGTACTTAACCTGAAACTATTCTTTACTTGAAGAACCACTTTAGCTAATGGGGCCTCCTGCTGCTGCCGCACCGCCGGAGCACAATTTCTGTTCTCATCCTGAAGCAAAGTTCTTAACCCGAGGTACTATTTCTGGATTAGCAGAGTCTGTAACCTGAAGCGTATGTAACCTGAAGCGTATGTAACCCGAGGTACCACTGTATGTTCTCCAAGTAACAGCTTTTGAATATTTTAAGAAGTGTTTGGACACTGCTTTAATTTCAAGAAAAGAGTCAGCATTGCATATGATTTGGCTGCAATGTAACTACTCTGCTAACACTCCAGATGTTTGAGCTGGGCCAGTACTGAATCAGAGCAGTGTAATATCATATTACATTGGGATTATTATTATTATTATTATTATTATTATTATTATTATTATTATGCAAACTATGGTTTGTCTTGTTTCAGTGAAAGTATTTTTTTTTTTTGCATATATTTGCCACTTTTGTGTTTTAATATTGTAAAAACGAGCATTATTGTTGATGACCTATGAGACAAACCACCATGAAATCAACTCAGTTCTGACTCCACTGGACTTGTGCTGAACCTATGCGGACAAGTGCAAAATGAGCTCTGTCCTTCCAGGTGCTTGGAACTCAGGGAAATGGTCTTTATGTAAGGAATGAGCTGACATAAATTGCGTGTTTTGGTTTACTTGTCTTCTGCTGCAGCTGGATAGCCTGCTGTGCAAACTAAGTTCCATCGCTGGCAAGGCTGAACCATTTTTCATAGCTGGACTTGCACACTTCATTATTTAAACATCTCCGAGGGACAAACAGAGGGTCACAGCAATGTGAGCTGCTCACCAGAGAATGCAGCTGCTGACCTTCCTGCTTGGCAGGGGGTTGGACTCGATGGCCCTTGTGGTCTCTTCCAACTCTATGATTCTATGATTCTATGACCCTTTCGAGAACCCCTTTTCTAATCTGACATCTGCAAGAGCTATGAATATTGTTTTGACCAATTATATCTTCAATTTCCCCAACATTAAGCATTAAAATAAAACAAAAAACACGAATCCCGTTGTTGAAAGCGTTGTCCATTATTGTTATGGAAGAAATTATCATGGAAGAAGTTGTGCATCTCTTAATAAATGATTCCTTCAACAAGTAACATTGGCCAAATATTTCCCGAATTGTGGAATTATATAAGCTCTGATCGTACTGGTTGCTTGAATCTGCTGATTGGCTATGGTCATTGTTAGAGATCCTGCTCCATGTTCTGCTGGGGTGCCAACTTGAATAATTTTTTGGGGGAGGCAGGGCTTCCTGCATAATCAATCACAAGACGTGGCACACATACATTATTTGCATGAAAATGCCCATCAACTTGGGGGGGGGCTGGCCCCCTTAAATATTTTATTGGGGGACCTTAGCCCTTTGAAGTTGGCTCCTATGGTATTTTGCCACCAAAGGAGGTGGTTTCATTGCTAGTTTAGAGCTGGGAAGTCATGATTTTTGCCAAGCTTTTAATTGATTTAACTATATGCTAACTGCTGGTTTTGTTTTTATTTCATTTTTATAATGGTTTCATTTTTATAATGGTTTTATAATGGTTTTGTTCCCAGTTTTTATTGCATCAAGAATGCGATGAATCATTGGGAACCACATTGGGGGCATTCATTGGGACCAAAATTAAATGCTAATATAAACAAACATTTAAAGGTATTCTTAACGCACTGAGTTACACAGGTTGCTTACTGAAATATTGTGGGTATTAGCTATGGTTAAGAACCTTAGAAGAGGTAAGGTAAAGGTAAAAAGGGCAAAGGACCTCTGGATGGTTACGTCCAGTCAAAGGTGACTATGGGGTTGCAGCGCTCATCTCGCTTTCAGGCTGAAGGAGCCGGTGTTTGTCCACAGACAGTTTTCTGGGTCATGTGGCCAGCACGGCTAAACAGCTTCTGGCGCAACGGGACACCGTGATGAGTTGAGGTTTTTGTAAGAAAAGGAGATTACAGCGACAAAAGATTAAGTAAAAGAAAAGAACAATAAGGGATAAATTTGTTAAAATTAAATTTAGGATTTGCTGAAACAAGTTTGGAAATTGGGATGTAGAAAGGGGAGGTTTGGGGGAGTCAGAGAAGTGAGGTTTATGAAAAAAAGGAGAGGAAATTATACATGTTTGTTTGTTTGTTTCTTTATTTGTTTGTATTGTCTATAAAAATGTTGGAAAATCAATAAAATATTATAAAAAAAAGGAAATGCCATTTACCTTCCCGCCACAGTGGCACCTACTTATCTAGTCATGCTGGTATGCTTTAGAACAGGGGTGAGTAAACTTTTTCAGCAGGGGGCCGGCCCACTGTCCCTCAGACCTTGTGGAGGGCCAGACTATATTTTGGAGAGAAAAAATGAACGAATTCCTATGCCCCACAAATAACCCAGAGATGCATTTTAAATAAAAGCACACATTCTACTCATGTAAAAACAACAGGCAGGCCCCACAAATAACCTAGAGATGCATTTTTTTAAAAAGGACATGTTCTACTCATGTAAAAACACGCTGATTCCCAGACCATATGCGGGCCAGATTTAGAAGGCAATTGGGCCAGATCCAGCCCTCAGGCCTTAGTTTGCCTACCCATGCTTTAGAACTGCTAGGTTGGCAGGAGCTGGGACAGAGCAACGAGAGTTTACCACTATCGAGTGGATTTGAACTGCCGTCTTTCCATTGGCAAGCCCAAGAGACCCTTAACCTAAGAAAGACCCTTAACCTTTACCTTTTAACCTAAGAAGACCCTGATGGATAAGGCCAATGTCTCTTCTAGTACAGCATTCTGTTCTCACAGTGGGCAGCCAAATGCCTACAGGAAGCTAACAAGCAGGATGTGAATGAACAGCACTCCCCCATAGTCTGATTTCGAGCAACAGGTATTCATAAGAAAACTGTCTCTGACCATAGTGGTGGAGCATATCCAATGTGGCTAGAAGCCAGCGGTGGTGAGTGAAAATGAGTCCCACTGGTCAGGAGCCAAAAAATGTGTCCCATGGCTGAGGAGCAAAAACAGTGACTTGCTCATAAGAAGGAAAATGAGCAAAAAAGTGACTCTTGAGTCAGGAATTGAAAATGAGAAAAAACATGGCACAATAGTTAAGAGACAGAAAATGAGGAGGAAAGTGATCTGAGCAGGTCGGCTGTTGAAAAATGAATGAAAAAGGGGCCCTGTAGTCCAGGAGCTGAAAAATGAGCAAAAATATGACCTGCAGATTAGGAGCCAGAAAATAAGCCAAAAACCTGTGACCAGTGGATTATAGGTGAAAAAATGAGAGGGGGAAATGACCGATCAGTAGCTAAAAAATGTGTCCCCCATGTGGGTAATCAGAAAATTAGGAAAAAAGTGACTTAGGGGTCAGCAGCAGAAAAAAAATGAATAAAAATGTGACCCACGGGTGAAAAGCCAAAATATTAGCAAAAGCATGACCTGTGGATTAGGAGCCAAAAAAGAGAAAAAAAACAACTTGACCCATAGGTGAGGAGCTTTTACGTGATCCAAAAAGTAACACACACATGCACAAATTTTGCTGCTTTATTTATAGAATCATATCTACATATGGATTTGATGAATACAGTGGTGCCTCACAAGATGAAATTAATTCGTTCCGCAAGTTTTTTCTTCTTGCGAGTTTTTCGTCTTGCGAAGCACGGTTTCCCATAGGAATGCATTGAAAATCAATCAATGCGTTCCTATGGAAACCGCCTTCAGACCAGGTCCGGGGACAGTCTGTCCCCCGACCTCTTCTGAAGGCTGGGCGGGGGACACAAGGGCTTTTCTTCCCACCGCCAGCCTTCAGAAGGCTGTTCTGAAGGCTGGCGGTGGGAAGAAAAGCCCTTCTCCCCACCTCCCGCCCCGCAAGCTCCGGGGACAGGAGGGCTTCGCTGCTGACCGCCAGCATTTTAAAAGCCCCCGGGACAGCGGAGACTTCTCCGCTGTCCCAGGGTGATTTTAAAATGCTGGCGGGCGGCAGCGAACCCTTCGCTGCCGACCCCCAGCATTTTAAAAGCCCCCGGGACAGCGGAGGTCTTCTGAAGGCAGGCGGTGGGCAAAAGTCTTTGCTCCCCCCCGCCTGCCTTCAAAAGCCGTCCGGGATAGCGGAGAAACGCGCTGCGCTTCTCCGCTATCCCGGAAAGGCAGGCGGGGTGGAGCAAATACTTTTGCCCCCCGTCGGCCTTCAGAAGAGGTCCAGGACCTCTTCTGAAGGCCGGCGGTGGGCGAAAGTCTTTGCTCCCCACCGCCAGCATTTAAAAGAGGTCCCCGGAGATTTCCCTATGGGCTTTCTTCTTGCGAAGCAAGCCCATAGGGAAATTCGTCTTGCGGAATGACTCAAAAATGGAAAACTCTTTCGTCTTGCGAGTTTTTCGTTTTGCGAGGCGTTCGTCTTGCAAGGCACCACTGTATTGTTAACATATGTTGAATATTAAAATAACTGTATTTCTGTATTTCTAAAGATAAGTTTCTAATTATTCAGATGACTTTTCTCTTTTCGTCTTCTTTTTTAAACAACAACAAAAACCAGCTACTTCCATAGTTACAGGATCCAGAGTTATTCATCCTGGAAATCTGCTTTGTAGAAATAGGTGTCTCTGGTAGAGCACGCCCCCCCCCCCCGTTGCTCTGGGATATGTTTGCGTGTGTGGAATGAGTGTCTCTGCATCCACCTTTCCCAGGTTTGTTGCTCTCCTGCCAGCCACCAGCAGCCGAACCCTTCTGCCCATATAATACACAGGCAGGAGGCACGACTGCTGGTTAGATTCATATGTGCTTTTTTGTAAACATTACTCGACTGGAGAACTGTGCTCTAAAATCTGAAGCAGTGTGAATTTTGAGGGATGGCTGTGTTTCAGTTCATGTACTGTTTTGTAAAGTTTAAATGTGAACTGGATCCAGTGCTTTTTTCTGGGGGGTTGGAACGTAAGGGTATGACCCCTAAACATTTTGTGGGTGGCACGGGTGGCGCTGTGGGTTAAACCACAGAGCCTAGGACTTGCCAATCAGAAGGTCGGCATTCAAATCCCCTCGATGGGGTGAGCTCCCGTTGTTCGGTCCCTGTTCCTGCCAACCTAGCAGTTCGAAAGCACGTCAAAGTGCAAGTAGATAAATAGGTACCGCTCCGGCGGGAAGGTAAATGGCATTTCCGTGCTTCTCTGGTTCGCCAGAAGCGGCTTAGTCATGCTGGCCACATGACCCGGAAGCTGTACGCCGACTCCCTTAGCCAATAAAGCGAGATGAGCGCCGCAACCCCAGAGTCGGCCACAACTGGACCGAATGGTCAGGGGTCCCTTTACCTTTACCTTTAAACATTTTGTGAATCTAAGCTTGGCCTCATTGAGGGGCAGTATTTCAATATGAGTAAAAACATGAGAGTACCCATAAACATTTTTTTTTAGAAAAAAAAGAAGCACTGACTGGATCCGATTCCTCACCCATCCATAGGTGGCACTTAGGCTTTCAAAAAGTACTCCATAGTTGGTTAAATCCAGGGGAGCCCTCATGAAACTTGATTCTGGACAGAATCAAGTTGTGGTTCAGCTTCCACATGCACTATAGTCAGGACAGAGAACTTCAGAGCCTGGATGCGATTAGTGCCAGGTGAGTGGGCAGCCATTCACATGGGAGCCAAATTTGTGCCATTCAAAACGTCCTAGTAGGGAGATGTAATTTAACAACCAGTCCCTCTTCTCAGGCACCACTGAGAATTGTAGTTCTGTGAGAGGGGTAGAACATACCCTCCAACATTTCTCCACTGAAAATGGGGATGTCCTATTCCTGTCATCATCATCATCCTCCCCTCGCGCCCATCTGACTGGGTTGCCCCAGCCACTTTGGGCAGCTTCCAACGCATATAAAAACATAGTAAAACATTAAACATTTTAAAAAACCTTCCCCATACAGGGCTGCCTTCAGATATCTTCTATAGGTTGTATATAGTTACTTCTCTAATTAGCTCGGAGGTCGCATATCTCCATACCCTCCATAATTTCTGCAATGAAAATAGCAACATCCTAAGGAAAAGTGGGACATTCTGGGATGAAATCAGAAACTGGGACAGCTTCTATAAATCTAGAACTGTCCCTGGAAAATAGGGACACTCGGAGGGGCTGTGGGGGCTTTGTCCCCCACAATAAAATATTTGAGGGGTCAGGGACACTGCCAGGTTGATGGACACTGTCAATCAAATGGCGTGTGTGCACCGTATCATGTGATCGGTTATGCGGGGCAGGGCTTACCTAGTACCCTGCAATATTTCATGTAAGCTGGCACCCTTAGCAAACTACATCTCCCATAATTCTTTGGGGAAAGCCACGACTCTTTAAAGTGGCATTGTAGCTCCACTTCAAAGTGTGAATGCAAGCTTTTAACTCCCATCAGTTCCAGCAAGCATGGCTAATAGGGATGATGAGAGCTCCAGAAACATCTGGAGGGCACAACTTTGGGTAATCTGTGACCCCCTAGATCAGGGGTCAGCAAACTACGGTCTCCGGGCCTGATCAGACCCACCTGGGTCCTAAATCCGGCCTGTGCCGCGAAGCCAGAACCCACCACGAAGCCGAGACTCCCAGCGATGGCGACGGGAGGAAAAGGCCGAGCGGCGAGGCTCTGCCACTCAAACGCCGCACCTGGTTTACCTCAGTGGCATTTGATTGGCAGAGATGTCCCTGTGCCATGTTGAGGTAAACCAGGCATGGCATTTGATTGGTAGAGCTGCCACTGCTCAGCCTCTTCCTCCCGCCACCTCTGCCGCTGCCCTGGTACTGCTGTGGGCCAGACAGCAGAGCGGCTGAGCTTGCTCTGCCTACCCAGAGAAGCAGTGGTAGCAGCGATGGCGGCAGTGGCAGTGGCAGTGGTGGCAGCCCCTGGGAAGGTAAGCGCAGCAGCTGAGGCTGGAGGGGGAGAGGACTACTTGCCTGCCTCACCTCTTCTTTCAGCCCCCCCCCCCCCCCCGGTGCTGCTTCTCCGGCCCGCCACAAGGTCCGAGGGACAGTGGATTGGCCCGCTGCTAAATTTTTTTGCCAACCCCTGCTCTAGATGATACTGAACTATGGTTTGCATAATCCCTGGCTGTTGGCTATTCTGGCAGTAGCTGATGGGAGTTGTAGTTCAACAAAATCTATAGAGAGTCCTCAGTTAACTATACAAGTTCTGGATCTGTCTACTTATTTTCATATTTATACAGTGATAGCTTGGGTTAAGAACTTAATTCGTTCTGGAGGTCCGTTCTTAACCTGAAACTGTTCTTAACCTGAAGCACCACTTTAGCTAATGGGGCCTCCCACTGTTGCCGCGCCGCCAGAGCACAATTTCTGTTCTCATCTTGTAGCAAAGTTCTTAACCCGAGGTACTATTTCTGGGTTAGCAGAGTCTGTAACCTGAAGCGTATGTAACCTAAAGTGTATGTAACCCGAGGTACCACTGTATTCATGTTTGCTCACTTGTGCACAATTCCTAGTAATAGTAATAACAGTCAGTTTACTAACAGACTTGCTTCAGGAGTCAATGCAATACAGGCAGCTGTGGTGCCCATGATTGCTGCATTTGATAGAATCATTAGCTTCCTTAAGTAGAAATGTCTGAAGGTGCTCTCATGAATGAGCTGGCACCTGTGGCATGGAGAGAGTGGGGCAATCCATGGGAAACATATAAAAATAATATAAAGGTGTTCTGCAATTTAATTCTAGATGGTGTTTGAAACATTTGGTTATGTTTCATATTTCCACTAGATGGCACCCTATGCCTCAATATGAAGGTCTGCTTGAAGGGTTTAGCAAGCATTTTGAAAATAAAGTACATCTGTGTATCTGGGGTGGAATGGTAGCTTCGCTGTTGTCTTTTAAAGTGGGGGGCAGAGGGAGAAAGACTGCAATTTAGGAGACAAGAAGAGAGAGAGAGAAAGGAAAAAGAGCAATTTTATTTTAGAAATGTCTGATTAATGAAACAGCCATACAGTTTGAGGAGCTGTTACGATTATGTGACTGGCCGGAGCCCAGGGCACTTTTAGTTTGATATAGCTCAGAGCAGTTCTACACATCACATAGAACTATTTGTATGAAGCTCCACAGCTTGAAAGGGAAGATGGGCATTGCACCCATTGCCTTGGCTCTAGCTGCTGACCCCGGCCCATTGAGCTAAGTCCTGAAGAGGCAATTGCCTGTCTTTGAGAATGGTCCTCCATATGGTCAGGAACTCCAGTCATGCAGGGGTTCTGATTGTATACATAAATGTATGGAGAAATTTCCTCTAGTACATCCCCCCTGTTGAATACAAGAATCCTCATCAGCATTGGCATTCTGCTGGCCTGAAGATAAGGCTGTTTAGGCAAGCATTCTCCTGTAGTGAACTTCTGGTGTTAGGAAAAAATGTGCAATAAAATGGTGATGACTTTTCATGAGTTGGTTTTTTTAAGCACAAATTGCTGCATAAATGTGGAGAACTGAATATAAGATTGGCAAAATGAGAAACCAAGAGAACTGAAATCCATAGATCCATATACTCTCTCCATCAGTTCCTCCTGTTCACTCAGTTTGTGTGCACAAATATCACAGCTGATTTCCTGATTTATGCAGGAAATCAGTACCATTTTGCAATCAACCCTCCAATTTGTAGGCATGTAGGTGAGGTTTTCCCAGTAGTGATGTATGAAAGTGAGAGCTGGACCATAAAGAAGGCTGATCGCCGAAGAATTGATGCTTTTGAATTATGGTGCTGGAGGAGACTCTTGAGAGTCCCATGGACTGCAAGAAGATCAAACCTCTCCATCCTAAAGGAAATCAGCCCTAAGTGCTCACTGGAAGGACAGATCCTGAAGCTGAGGCTCCAATACTTTGGCCACCTCATGAGAAGAGAAGACTCCCTGGAAAAGACCCTGATGTTGGGAAAGATTGAGAGCACAAGGAGAAGGGGACGGCAGAGGACGAGATGGTTGGACAGTGTTCTCGAAGCTACCAGCATGAGTTTGACCAAACTGTGGGAGGCAGTGGAAGACAGGAGTGCCTGGTGTGCTCTGGTCCATGGGGTCACGAAGAGTCAGACACGACTAAATGACTAAACAACAACAACAGGTGGTGACTGAACTGTCCCACTGGAAATGGTGACCAGCTGAGCAGGGAAGAGCTGTGTCTGCTTGCTATTCTCAAGGATTGAGCCAGTGGGAGAGAAATGGTCCTAAGCGGCCCTTTTGACTTGTTATGTCAGGTGTGGAGACCCATGAGCCTTCCAGATGTTGCTAAATTATCATCCCTTGGGCCATGTGTATGAGGGGTGATGGGATTTGTATTTCGGCAATATCTCGAAGGCCAAAGGTTCCCCATTCCTGTGTTATGTGGAATATATTCATCTGTTTTCCTGCCAGATCTGTAATATGTGAAATGTTAATTTGGGAGAGTGTGCTGTGCTATCTCAAAGTAATCTATGAATTCAACTGTTAATCATTAGGGAGTAGGGGGGCCTCACCATCACTGAACTCCCAGACAATGCTAGAGATGTCCCCCCCCCCCGGAAGGAAGTCATTACCTCGGCTTGTCATACATCCACCAGTCTCCATGCTGTTCACCCAGCGATGGTGAGATAAGTAAGGGTTTGATTCTGCGATTGATTCCCCATTGCGAATCTCATTCACTTTATAATGTGGGTGTCAGCTGGCAGAAGGCTTTGCTCACAAAGGCTGTTAAGAGCTGATTGGAACAGGCTTCACAATCCTGCTGGAGATGAACAAGATGCAATAGAATCCTGCTGACCCCGTTTTAGTCATATTGTTCCCGCAAGGTGTTCTCATGAATTTTAAGGGGAGAAAAAGGCAGGGGGGAGGGCAGAAACGCAGGTAAACCTCAGCATGCATACAGTTAAGGGGAAGAGATGGGGCGAACTGCATATGCATCAGTATACTTCACAATACAAAGCAGAATCGCAAAGATTGCTATGCACTACAGTAATGGAAACACTTGATAGCATGAACGCCCATGTTACAACACGTAGCCATGCCTATACATTCGAGAAGATAATGTCTATTCATTTAGGCACTTGCTAGAACAGAAGAGTCTCTTAAAAGCAGAATTGGAAAGAGTTTGAGGCTTGGGGGTTCCGATCTTCCAAGAACAGTTTGCCTCTCCAGGGAACTGTTTTGCAAGCATACCTAAAAGATACAATCCAACACAGAGTGAAGACACAATTAAGCCTGTTGCTTATAACTTGAGCCAATTCACACAACTGTGTGTGTGAGAGAGTGCTTTTTATCCCCCGCAACTGCGTAAGGTTGCAATTTGCGTAAGTAAACTGAGCTCAAGTTGCTGACACAGTGCAGTTTAAAAGTTGCATAGACACTGAGTACTAGTTGTGCGGAGTATGATGATTGAAATGAGACTTCTATGGGATAATGTGCACAATCAATTTATGCGATAGGGCCTATAGAGCCCCCACATAATAATAATCAGCAACCTCAATATTACTTGTTTTCATGGAATCATTATCATTGCTCTGCTATCAGGGATAATACTTCTTTTGCCAGCTCATCACCTAACAAGGACTAGAGTTTGATAAGAATAAATGACAGCGGGTTATTTAGGATAATGGTTTCACACAATCAAGCAGTAAGGTCATTAACCTCAGCTATAATGGGGAAACTGTTAAATCCTTTTGCTGAGAAAGGCGGTCAAGTATGATGGCTAAAATTCCCTTTCGGAAACAGGGATGGCAAAGAATTTTTGATCCAGGCCAGATTTTGCAGTGAAGCCTCCCTCCTCCTCATTCATCCTGTCGAACCAGTAATCAGGATGGAAAGCAGGTCTGCAGTTTGATCAACAGGTCTACAGTATGAGGCCAGTGCACTTATAAGGTGTGCCAAAGATTATTCTCTCTCTGTATTTTCTTGCCTTTACCAGCGTAATGCTGCTTGGAGCAGATTCCAAAAGGAACACAACGTTCGCAAGAGAAATGCAAGCAGACAATAAGGGAAGCTTAAAAAGGAATTTGAAAAGCACTTTGCTAAAAATATAAATACCACCCTGAACAAAAACATTTAAATACAATAGCAGCAGGAAACCAGCTTGGGAGGTGATTGGACCTTTGGGTGACCAGGGAGGCAAAGGTGCACTAAAGGAGGAGAAGGAGATTTCAGAGAAGCTGAACAAATAATTTGCAGGGTCTTCACAATAGAATACATAGGGCTGTTCCTTCAGGCACTGACCTTGGTAGTATGGCTGCCTGTGCGAAGGCACAATTTGACACACATCCCCATTGTGCCACCTTTCCGAAGCCTGAAAGGGGAGGTGCTGGGCTTTGGGAAGGAAGCACGAGACTCTGCCAGGGTCCTAAAGCTCTCCTTCCTCTTTCCTAAAGCTGGGAGAGCACTAACAAGGCTTTGGGAAAGGTGTGTGCATTCGGAACACCCGCCCACCTCTCCCTAATTTTAGGGCTATGCCATCGTGTGTCCTCTGTCATTGGGACAGGGGAACAGCAGGAATTTCCCCACTTGGCTGATTGGCTGGTGCCATTTGGGTTTTGCCTGCCACGTAGCAAATCGTCACAACTTGTAAGATTGGGGATAGGCACTGGTTCAGGTGATAGGGATGGGAGAATGGTCTCACCATCTCTATGTGAAGGGTATTCTATTAAAGGAATCCAGGGACTCAACTGGTTTGTTCAACCCCCGAGGGGGGGTTGTGCCCATGTCTGAGTCCAGGGGGGCATCTGGGTGGTGAACATAGTCTGTTCCCAGCTTTTCACCTACCCAGGTGTTCACCCTTGGCTGACCTATGCTGGTGCCCTGGGTCAGCGCTGCCTGCAAGGGTGCAGGGAGCTAGTCAAACCAGAGCCTATGCAACCAGTCACTTTCTGTAATCAATAAAGTTGTGGCCTAAATTCTGCCAAAAACCAAAACTAAAATTTGAGTCAAGTGTGAATTTATTTAGGGAGGAGGTCTCTGTGTCTGAACACACAAATTGCTACTCTCTTCATTCTGCATGGGATATATATGGGGATATAAATATTTGTCTACTTTATAGAGATGTTGTAATGATTACTAAGCTAATGCGTATGAAGTGTTTTGAGCATTTGCAAATAGGTGTGTATTTATATTTTATGTATTTATATTTATATTTCATTAAATTTATATACTGCCCTTCCTCCAGAGATCTCAGGGCAGTTCATAAGATAAACACAGATCCCTGAACATAAGAGCCAACTCCTAGGCGCCATGGGGGCTTTGGCCACCGCAATAAAGTATTTGAGGGGTCCAGGCCCCCACAAAGTTGATAGGCATTTCCATTCAAATGGTGTGTGTGCTCTGCTTCATGTGCTCAGTTATGTGGGGCAGAGCTTAACTGGACCCCCACAACATTTTATTTAAGTTGGCTCGCCAGTACCTGAAGGTGTTCAAATGCTGCCTTATTGTTATTATTTTGAGTATACATATTATTTGGCTCGAAGCAACCTTGCATGGACCTTTCACGGCTTACTCATTTTCATTGTCTGCTTGTGGCTCATAATAGTTTTCTGCTATCCTGTTCATATACCAGTTGATTCATCGTCTATTTGTCTCCCTAGTGTTCTGTTTCATATTGTTACTACTGCTCCATAAAGTAAATCAATAATACACATGTGCTTCTGCTGTATATCTAAATCTTTCCAGTAGCTCCTTTCTATGATCCAATAAACAATTAATGATGTTGGAATGACATGGACTCACTCTCAATATTGCTACTGCTGCATTTATTATGTGAATGGGAAGTTCTGTACCCACCAGCTCGTGTTTAGTTTGTTTATTCGTTGCCTGACTCCTTGATGCCCATGGACTTAAAATCAAGCAATGCTTTTAATTATGGGTGATGCTGATACATTCTAAGCAATATAACCAGTGCAAACAAAAATTGTGAAAATATTCCTATAAAAATCTGAACATTAAGCCCACAAAGGCAAACCATGTACGTTTCTGAGCACAATCCAAAGTGTTGGTGCTGACCATTAAAGGCCTGAATGGCCTCAGCCCAGTATACCTGAAGGAGCTTCTCCATCCCCATCATTCACTGAGGTCCAGCTCCAAGGGCCTTCTGGTGGTTCCCTCACTGTGAGAAGTGAGGTTACAGGGAACCAGGCAGAGGGCCTTCTCAGTAGTGGCGCCTGCCCTGTGAAATGCCCTCCCATCAGATGTCAAGGAAAGAAATAACCATCTGACTTTTGGAAGACATCTGAAGGCAGCACTGTTTAGGGAAGTTTTTAATGTTTGATGTTTTATTGTGTTTTTAATATTCTGTTGGGAGCCACCCAGAATGGCTGGGGAAACCCAGCCAGATAGGCAGGGTATAAATAAATTGTTGTTGTGTTGTTGTTTCAGTATTCATTAATTATCTAAATCTGCTAACACTATCAGCCTGCCTCTGAAAATGTGTACAAGAAAGGTTGAGCAGAAAAGAACATGGCCCCCAATAAAGGTTGCCAAATGACAAAGATACTGTTAAAAGATGTGCAGGTTTGTGGTGGCAGAGAACCATTTTCTAGGGATGAAGGAATATAGAGAGAAGATCCAGAAAAAATAAAGCTGTGAGTTGAACATAGTAGAACTAGATGTGACAAAGAACAGTAGGCTGTCTCCAAAAGCATCATTCCTGTCTTGAGTTCCCCTCCTCCCTTTTATAATAGAAGCACATGATGTGATAGCAGTCTGTGATGTGGAGTGGCATGAGGGAAGCAACATCATATTGTCATGTCACAGGCTTCCAGTACGATACATTATTAGGAGACAGGAGGAAGAATTTGATGCAGGCTTCCAGTTTCAGTGACAACCCCATGATCTTCACGATGAATTATTTCACTCTTACATTTCACATTATAACATAGTCAGCTAAACTCAAATGCTATTACTAATGTGACAGCATCCATGCTCATATGAGCATACATTTGGAACGGATATCCACAGTGTTTTGGGTCTCCAAATTCAGACTACTGTCACAGAAGTCACAGTTACAGAAACACCCTTCTGTTTTCCTCTAGTGATAACTGTATGTCCAACTGGAAGACAGACTCATGTGCATCAGCCTCTGGATTGCAGCCAATCTGTGGTATTTTGCAGATCACTATTTTTGACACTATTACTGAGTTCCCACATAGGGAAATGGCCAGGAATAAGCGAAAGACTGGGTGAGCCCTGAGTTGGGAGTTGAAGGAAAGCTTATGGGCTGTGAAAACATGACCTGATTCAAGGGTTATATAACAACAGCAACAACATCATCATCAACAACAATGATTTATTATTTATACCCCACCCATCTGGCTGGGTTCTCCCAGCCACTCTGGGTAGCTCCCAACAGAATATTAAAAGCACAATAAAACATCAAACATTAAAAACTTCCCTAAACAGGGTTGCCTTCAGATGTCTTCTAAAAGTCAGATGGGTCAGTTCAAGGCAGTAGCAGGTGATGTGGTAGGGTGGTGGCACTTACTATATAACAACAACAACAACAACAACAACAACAACAGTAATTTATTATTTGTACCCCACCCATCTGGCTGGGTTTCCCCAGCCACTTTTGGTGGCTTCCAACAAAATATTAAAAATACAATAAAACATCAGACATTTAAAACTTCCCTAAACAGGGTTGCCTTCAGATGTCTTCTAAAAGTCAGATGGTTGTTTATTTCCTTGACATCTGATGGGAGGGTGTTCCACAGGGCAGGTGCCACTACCGAGAAGGCCCTCTGCTTAGTTCCCTGTAACTTCGCTTCTCACAGTGAGGGAACCGCCAGACGGCCCTCAGAGTTGGACCTTAGTGTCCAGGCTGAACGGTGGGGGTGCATACGCTTCTTCAGGTATACTGAAATAATGTTCCCCCCCCAAAACAATGTAGTTTTATCTTTTAACATTTCTTCTGCACCAACAAAAGTGTATGCTTTCTTATAACCAGAACAGGCCAACCCATTGAGAAAAGAGTGAATGGCTGGTGGTTAATAATAATAATAATAATAATAATAATAATAATAATAATAATAATTTGATTTATACCCTGCTCTTCCCAGTTCAGAAACTGGGCTCAGGGTGACTAACAACAAATTTAAAACACTTAATTGGAATACAACATAGGAACAGCATAAAATACAGTATAAAAGCATGGATTTAGATTGAGAAAAACAGAATTTTGAAGGGCACAAAGTATAAAGTGATGAAATGCTGCTGTTGTTTTTCACCTTGGAAGTTAAATGGACTCTTTCAACTGTCTACATAGAGTTTATGCAAACCTTACCAAGGAAGAGATGTGGTCCGCTACCATAAATAAGAGATGTGCGTGGAAAAGTAATTTGTAAGGACTGGGTTATCAGTAGTTCAGCTGTCATCTGTTCTCTAGCCACATGGGGTTCTATGGTGATTTGCATTCAGTGAAGTCAAAGCTTTCCCCAAAATTACTGTGTGTGCTATTTTAATAAAGGTTGCCTTGTAATTATGCAATGTAAGCAGTTTCAGAGACTTGTTCTCTAGACTTTATTCTGTGTACCCGTGCCACAAAATCACAAGTAATCTTGCAGTGTTTTACTTGAGATCATTCCCAGCAAGTGCAATCAGTTCAATATTTGTATTACGCTTGAGTATGAGGGTCTAGAAGTGTAAAGGAGCCTGGTTTGTGGGACTGCTCTGGGACAGCTCAATTTATTAGGGAGGTCAGACTGCAAACCATAGATCCTGTCTGTTGCTTTAAGCATTCAAAGGCAGAAGCAGGATGGTGTAGGTGAAGCACTGCAGCAGACCCACAGGAGATGAGTCAGTTCAAGGCAGTAGCAGGTGATGTGGTAGGGTGGTGGCACTTACTTAATAATAATAATAATAATAATAATAATAATAATAATAATTTATTTGTACCCCACCCATCTGGCTGGGTTTCCCCAGCCACTCTGGGTGACTTCCAACAAAATATTAAAAATACAATAAAACATCAGACATTTAAAACTTCCCTAAACAGGGTTTCCTTCAGATGTCTTCTAAAAGTCAGATAATTGTTTATTTCCTTGACACCTGATGGGAAGGCATTCCTCAGGACGGGCGCCACAGCCGAGAAGGCCCTCTGCCTGGTTCCCTGTAACGTCACTTCTCACAGTGAGGGAACTGCCAGAAGGCCCTCGGAACTAGACCTCAGTGTCTGGGCTGAACAATGGGGGTGGAGGCGCTCCTTCGGGTATACTGGGCCGAGGCCGTTTAGGGCTTTAAAGGTCAGCACCAACACTTTAAATTGTGCTCAGAAACGTACTGGGAGCCAATGTAGGTCTTTCAAAACCGGTGTTATGTGGTCTCGGCAGCCGCTCCCAGTCACCAGTCTAGCTGCTGCATTCTAGATTAGTTGGAATTTCTGGGTCACCTTCAAAGGTAGCCCCATAGAGAGCATTGCAGTAGTCCAAGCGGGAGATAACCAGAGCATGCACCACTCTGGCAAGACAGTGTGCGGGCAGGTAGGGTCTCAGCCTGAGTACCAGATGGAGCTGGTAGACAGCTGCCCTGGACACAGAATTGACCTGTGCCTCAATGGACAGTTGTGAGTCCAAAATGACTCCCAGGCTGTGCGCCTGGTCCTTCAGGGGCACAGTTACCCCATTCAGAACCAGGGAGTCCTCCACACCCGCCTTCCTCCTGTCCCCCCAAAACAGTACTTCTGTCTTGTCAGGATTCAACCCCAATCTGTTAGCTGCCATCCATCCTCCAACAGAACCTCCAGACACTTACACAGCTTTCACTGGTTCTGATTTAAAAGAGAGGTAGAGCTGGGTATCATCCGCATACTGATGAACACCCAGCCCAAACCCCCTGATGATCTCTCCTAGCGGCTCCATATAGATGTCAGAAAGCATGACCTTCTGACAGCTGAGTCACTTCTGCTTTTACCTGGAGGGAGAGTGTAAAGGTAGTTGGGAAACTGGCACCCTATAAAGACACTGGAGCATTGGATTGAGCAGTGACTCAGCACTGTCTGTTACTGATACAGACCAGTAGCAGACCACAGACCAGCAGTGAGAAAACCAACTGAAGGACATTCTAAGAAGAATGAAGGTTGGGAGCAGACAGAAAGGCAGGCAGACAGGGAGATTTGGAAGTTGTCAGACTGTGAGAAGACAGTCTGGCAGATAAAGAACTGGCAAGCTGATAGACTTAGATACCTAGAAGTAGACAAGGAACTGTACAGGCAAGACCCAAAGTCTAGTAGTAGTCCAGCAAAAGACTTAGGTCCAGAATTTGAGGCATTAATTGCCTGATGATGTCAAGAGGAAGAAATGGGTTGAACCTGCACTGGGACCTCCACTCTGCAGTGTCAAGTGTTTCACTACAAGGGGTAGTATAATAGTGACCAGGTTCTGCTTGATTTAAGTACTGCTTGATCCTCATTCATGGCTGCTGTTGCCATGACTTACTACAGCAGATAAGAACGAGAAAGATGGCTAGTGGAGAAACAGGCCAGAAGATGCAGAGACCGCGTGCTGTTCTGTCTCATTGACAGGATGGGATCTGGAACTTGAATGCTACTTTTTATTTGTCGGATTGTAAAGGAAAATATTCCCTCTGCACAATTTCATGCCAAAGGATCGAAATAAACCACAAATGTTGTGATTTCCTCCACTCCTCAATTGGCAATCAGATGTCTAGCTCTGACATTATAAACAACAACATTGAATTACATATTTAAAATTTGAAGCTCATGCTAGCTATCATCTATATAAAAACTTCTGAAAAACTCCAACGTCAACAATCAACTGCTTATAATCTTAGAGCATTCCTGTGCGGGCCACTGCATAGAGAGTAATGTGCAAAGCTGCTTACACTGCATTATCAGAAGGCCACCATTTTTAAACAGCACACACAGTGATTTTCATATATTACCAGGAAGGCTTCTGCACACATTGCAGAACAGTTAAGAGATTCCTAAGCAAATGCAAACATGCTTATTAAATTACTTGACAATGAAGGGGATCCAAAAACCTACATGAATTGCAAATGACACCTTTTGGAAGAAGCAAAGTGTGGCTACCAGATGAGCTTTGACTACATTTTACATCAATATCATAATAGTTTTTTCGGTTTGGGGGGTTTGTGTTCACACAAAGCTTTCTGCTTTCTGTTGGGCAGACCCCGTAGATCACTGAGATATTCATAGGAGACTTTCTTGATAGTGATGTAACCTGTTACAGATCCTCCAAGTGTCCCTATTTTCCAGGAACGTCCCTGATTTAGGGAAGCCGTCCCGGTGTAAGATTTGATCCTGGAATGTCCCACTTCTTCTTAGGATGTCCCTATTTTCATTGGAGAAATATTAGAGGGTATGGAGCTATCCGACCCCCGAGCCGTCTGAAGGCAATCCTGAATAGGGATTTTAATGATTACTGTTTTATCATGTTTTTATATATGTTGGAACCTGCCCAGAGTGGCTGGGGCAACCCAGTAAGATGTGTGGGGTATAAACAGGCAAATTATCATTATGGAATGGGACATCCCTATTTTCATCGGAGAAATGTTGGAGGGTATGCTGTTGAGTACCATCAGGAGATTGGGAGAGAAGTGTCACCAATATGGAGAGGACACTCAAATCTCTCTTTGCTAGACTGCAGACCCTCCAAGTCTCCCTATTTTCAAGGGACAGTCCTGGATTTACAGAAGCTGTCTTGGTTTCTGATTTGATCCCAGAATGTCCCACTTTTCCTTAGGACGTCCCTATTTTCATTGGAGCAATGTTGGAGGGTATGGAATTATGTGACTCCTGAGCCAACGAGAGAAGTAAATTACAAACTTTAGAAGACATCTGAAGGCAGCCTGTATAGGGAAGGTTTTTTTAAAAAAACACACACACTTTATTATGTTTTTATATGTGTTGGAAGCTGCCCAGAGTGGCTGGAGCATCCCAGTCAGGTGTGCGGGATATTAATATCATTATTAGTATTATTAAGGAATAGGACTTCCCTATTTTTCAGCATAGAAATGTTGGAGGGTATGAGACTGGTGCCTGAAGGCAGTGATGGGCTGGATGTAGGCCAATAAAGTGAAACTGAATCCAGAAAAGACAAAGGTGTCATGCCATGGTAGCCCAGGAAATTGCCTGCACCAGTGCAGTTTTGCTGCCATGGCTAGAAATTATCTTTCAAATATAGTTTAAAATTTTAAAGTTACTAAAATGAATTGAAACTTTTAACTATTAAAAAATAATAATAATTTCTACTGTTTCCAGCAAGGCTGTGGCAGTACAGGAAATTTCCTGAGCTGTATTGCCCAGAATGCCTTGTTTTGAAGCACCCTTGTCCCTGCCTCAGAACATGAGATATTGCTGGTGCTGCTCCCACATAAGCAATTGCATAGGCAGATAATTTCTGGACTGGCTTATGCAAACCAGCCTGGCTGGCTTAGTGAAGAGCAAACCTGCTAACATGACAAAAGGTGTCAGTTGTTTAAATGTTTCCATAAAGAATGTAAGCCTTTCTGTTAGGAATAGTTCGGACTGAAGTTCCCAGGTGTCGGAAAATGTTATTTATGTATCCAACAATGACAGCTCGAATTTTATTAGCCCAAAGATGGAAAATGAGGGAGGCCCCAAGTAAGGAGGACTGACAACTTAAGATGACAGAATTTGCAGAACTAGCAGGTTCAACATATAGAATAAGAGAGCATCTATTTAAAGAGGAGTGGAAAATCTTTGCTGAGTATTTGGAAAATAACTGCGTACAGCTGATGACGCTGGCAGCATTAAGATAAATTCAACAGTGTGATTAATATTTGAATGATGTCAATTGGGAGAACTGACTAAAATGGCTACAGTAAAATCCAGTGAAATATGCAGGAATACAGTAAAATACACAGGGAATATGCAGGAATGATAGGCAACCATGGAAGGAGAAGGAGGGAAGTCATATACGGTATTATGTAAAATGTTTATTTTGAGATTTGTAATTTGAAAACTTAATTAAAATTATTATTTTTTAAATGACAAAAGGGGTTGATTGGCCATTGGAGAGGAATCCTTTGCCTGGGGAATCAGATGTTACCAAGGTGTGTCTGAGGAGACAGGAAAAAGGAGTTTTCAAGCAAGGGTTGCTGGGAAGAAGGAGGAAGAAGAGCTGAGATCCATACTGGGCAGGCTGGCTGAAGGCTGCCTGTGCTGCTGTGGAGTACCAGTCCCTCTTGAAAGGAGCATGCTGTAAGATCTGGACTTCCTTCATGCAAAACTGAAGGTTTAAAAGGTGAATAAACCATATTCCTTAAAGCCACAACAGTCTCCACCTGGTCTCAATTCTCCAAAGGCCCACAGATCCTGTATGTAACCTCATGGGCTCTTGCCAATGCTTGGCAGAGAGAGGGGCAGGTACCCAATTTTTGTAACAATATTGTGCCACTCCTGATAAAACCTTGGTTGAAGTGACACCCCTATTTCCTTGCCTTTCCCATTGACCACAGGCAAAGCCCCCATCTGCTTCCCCTCTGCCTAGTGGGCTGAACTTCATAGCTTGGATTTGTTTTGTTTTCTGCTGTTTATGTGTCAGTTTGGATTTCAATCTCATTTTGTTTCAATGGGTTAAAAGAGGGAAAGGCGAGTCCCCCCTAATATGATTCCCCTCTCAACTCAAATGTCCAGTTGATGTCTGCCACCCTTTGCTGAGAAGATAGGGTGTGTGCTCGCCACATCCGAACACCACACACATTTGAGTCAGAGAGAACTCACATTTGATGCAGCCGCAGTAATTTAATTTATTGCCCTCTTGTGAGAAAACATAACAGTAGACTCCTTCATTCTGTGAGAATGTGGCATCCTATTTTGAAAATATAATAAATGAAACACAAAATATATTAATGCAAAGTTATGGCTGACATTTAACATACACCATAGTCTGCGAAATCAAAGTTATTGCTCCCACCCAAACCGTATCTCATCCGCTTTGCATAAACATGCTCCGTAAAATATGTGTGCAGGGAGGCTGAGTTATGGTTTCCATGGAGACGCTCACTCTGAATATGCATATTTGTCACTTTCCTGCGTAGAACTTTCAGTAAGAAATTGCCTTTATTAATAAACTCGGCTTCTTGGATGTTAGGGATATATATTCATTTTAATGGCACACAGAAAACTTTTATGAATGGACAGGCACCATGCTCCCCTCTGCTGCCTTCCAGGATACTCAGGTCTGTTTCACTGTATGCTTCTTGGTTTAGTTCTCACTTAGGAACTTTTTAAGACATTGTTGGTACCAAATCATGTGATCAGCAGCCTCACCTGATGTATAGGCCACTGGGTGGGCATTTGAATGCTTGCAAATTTACCTACAGCCCCGCACCTGCACACCCAAAACAATGTGATGTTCAGGACATGAGGTCAGCAATTCTACATGTTAGAGAACTCAACACAGGGATACCATCAGTCTGTTGCACCAGACTGATGGGCTACCTTGGCCATTATTCTGTTCCTACAGTGTCCCATAAGCAGCTCATTGTTCCCTGTAGCATCCTTGCTGCGTGCAGTGGCGTAGCGTGGGTTGTCAGCACCCGGGGCAAGGCAAGTAATTTGCGCCCCCTAACCCGTGGATTTGCGCCCCCTAACCTGTGGATTTGCCCTAACCCCAGATGTTGCGCCCGGTGCGGCCGGCCCCCCCTGCACCCCCCACGCTACGCCACTGGCTGCGTGGCATCTATAGTAAGGTTACCAGACATCCCCGTTTCCGGGGACAGTCCCCGGATTTACAAATCAGTCCCCTGACAAAATCCTATCATTCCTATTGAAGTTGAAAAGTGTCCCTGGATTCATTGAAAAAAATCTGGTAACCTAAATCTATAGTTCTGCTCACAACCAGCAACTGTTTATGGACTTCTGTTTCAAAGTGCACATGGTAAGAGGCTGGCTCAAACAAATGTTGCAAATGTTCAAAAGGTGCAGGGGAACCAAGAAATTAAGATTGTGTTGTAAACATTAGTATTACAAAAGCACTTTTTTGTTTGTTTTTTAAAAAGTACACTTTACTTTGAAATTCCAAACTAACTGATGTGTTATCCTAGCTGGATAAATGAGTCTTTGCTATGAGTGTCTATTTTGTATTATTTTAGTTTTGTTTAAATGTATCTTTTATGTGTGTGTTTGACATTTTTTTTGCCTTGAGACGATTGTGTAAAAGGCAATTAATAAACTAACAGCAGCAACAACAGGTGAAGGAACTTGATGCCGCCTGTGTGTGCTTTATTACCTAAAACTACCTAGAAATATTCCACACAGTGAGATACACACACACACACACACACACACACACACTGTCCAGTAGCACCTTAGAGACCAACTAAGTTTGTTATTGGTATGAGCTTTTGAGTGCATGCTAAGGTGCTACTGGGCAATTTTTTAATTTTACACACACACACACACACACACACACACACACACACACACACACACTGCATCAGACCAACACGGCTACCTACCTGAATCTAGTGAAATATATATATATATCTCATACTTAAAAGGCTATATTTGCCCAACCATTAAGATAGAACTCTAGCTCCTAGAATGTGCCTTAATGGAATTCTTTGCATCATGGTTATATATAAACTAGATGGAAATCTAGTGCACACTTACCAGGGAGTAAGTCCCATTGAACTCAGTTAGGTTTACTTTTTGAGTCAACTTGTATATGAGTGCACTGTTAGGTGAGTTATCTCAGTCCTACAAGTTGAAGCACACACTATTAGATCACTTTAGACAAAGCGAATGTAAATAATATTTGTCTAAGTCTGGTCCATTGCCGAAGGACAGCATACATATGGAGCAACTAACAGTGATGTTTCTCTGCATCCCCTTGATGTATGAACTTTGCACAGGCAGTGCAGTCCTCACTGATTTTAAGATTAAGAGTCCATTAAAATGAGGCCATTATTAAGGTAATGGGGGAACTGTTGCCAAATCATATCATTGTCGAGATATGAGCTTTTGCTCACAAACTTACATAACTGACTCCTCTAATATCCCATGAGATTTGTAGTTCATTGTATTGATCTGAAGTCACTTAACTGCAGTGGTAATCTGCATGCATACCTCTCTGCTGAACAGCTGGTAACATCTGATGGTCCAGATCAACCTCTCCATCCTTCCAAGTGATTAGTCAAGGCTGTAAAATCTGAGCATCTGTAGGCATCAGTTGGACACTCATTCAAAGTCCTTTTTAAGTAATGGGAACTCCAGGCATTTGCTTAGATGTCAAATTGGGGTGGGAGAGATTTAGCCACTGTAAATGCTCCCCAAAGCACTATTTGCATGTACAGTTTCCAGTCCCAGAGTGGACCCATAAGTAAACCTCCTAAATTCACCCCCTCCCCAAATAAAGGGGTTCATAGATTCCAAATTATAAATTGTCACAGTTCAAGGAAGGGGTAGAGAGAGAGAAAAATAAAAAGATTTAGCAGATTCATAATTGCCTTTGGGGAACACCCAATTCAACATATTTATAGGAAAGTACTCACGAGATAAAGTTCAACATGATGTAATGAATATGGGACTCATTAAACACTGCCCAAACTTGTGGTGATAACCACTAGACAGTTTTTTGGGGAAAAATAATATTAGACAAATTCATGGAGAATGGGCTGTCCAGTGTCTCTTATCCATGTTTGGAGGGTAGAAAGAAACAGAGCAGACTGTTGCCCTCGTAACTTGCTTGTGAGCTTCCCAGCAGCATTCGCACAGCCGTTGTTGACAAGAGAATGGTGGATTGAGATGTCCTTGATCTGAGCTTGACGTATTTCAAAAAGCAGAGGTGTCAATCGCTTTGATAACTACTGGGCATCCAACAAAGAGTCTGGCATATCAATAATAAAGCTGTCCCTAGTGCAACTCACTCTGTGCTTTTCATCATAATCTACCAATATAACTACTTGCTTCCTGGTACAATTTAGAAGCAATTTTCTATTATTTGGCCCATCCATTGTAATTTGGGTTCCCACCCCCTCCTCCTGAAACTTTATTTAGCACTCTAAGAGGAAGTCCATTTACATCCTTTCAATAGAGAACATTGTCTCCAGTACATTCAAAGACAGGCAGCTGCCTTTAATATTCTGTCACTTCTTATTCTGAGTCCTTTAATCTTTGCTTACCTCTAAATAGGAGGATACTGGGAGTATGGGATAAAGGCATAATGATTAGAACAACAGGAAATTATTGGTAATGGGGAAATGAGGGAGAAGCAAGTTTGACATAAGTACAGGAAAAAGTATTTCTCCACATTAGCTAACGGAGTGGAAATTTGATGAAAAGCTGCTCTTGTATTGCCTGGAGTATTAGCTTGGCATTCAAAGGTGACCATTTCATCGAGTAACACTGATTATCTTGAAAATAGATTGTTCACCACTGTCACACATATGTCCAGAGTCTGAAGAGAAAGAAAAGTGCTATGTCACCGATACATTATGTGCTCAACATTAGGAAATGTTAGCTTTGGGGGCCATTCATCTGAGGCAAAATTACATATCTCAGGAAAATTTCCCACCAGCTTCTTGCTAACACGCATTAGCTTTTTTTCCCAGCACGCATGGTTGCCAAATGATTCAAATCAATAAAGTTGGCATATTCTGTACAAGTTACAAAATAGATGGGACAACCTCATGAACAACTCATTGTCTCACAAGGCTGTGTCCCTTGAGTCATCTGTTTCCACCAAATGGGCCGTGAGAGTCTGTGGGGCAAGCTCTCCCCCCACCAAAACAAACAAACAAACAAATTATGGGTAAGCAATCAGCTGCAAATTTCTGAAATCCATGTGAACCATATTCTCTTGCATAACACCAAAATACAAAAAGTGAGAGTTAAAAATAGATGGAGAGTCCCAGATTACTTTAGATAAATTTAAAGGGACCCCTGACCATTAGGTCCAGTAGTGGCCGACTCTGGGGTTGTGGCGCTCATCTCACTTTATTGGCCGAGGGAGCCGGCGTACAGCTTCTGGGTCATGTGGCCAGCATGACTAAGTCACTTCTGGCAAACCAGAGCAGCGCATGGAAACGCCATTTACTTTCCCGCCGGAGCGGTACCTATTTATCTACTTGCACTTTGACATGCTTTCGAACTGCTAGCTTGGCAGGAGCAGGGACTGAGCAACGTGAGCTCACCCCATCGCGGGGATTCGAACCTCTGACCTTCTGATTGGCAAGTCCTAGGCTCTGTGGTTTAACGCACAGTGCCACCCGCGTCCCTATTACTTTAGATAGTTTGCGACAAAGACAAACCTCTTTATGAAACCTCCATGAAGAAGGTTTCTTTCTGTCATAGAAATAGAATAATGGAGGGACTTTAGATCAAAGGGTACTTGACATGGGCTCCTGTCCCAGCCCTAAAGTACAGAACTATTTACAATGGTTATAATCACTATGATGTTGTGATGTTCTATACTTATTCTCCACATTCCATAAAGATTCAAAGTGTGATGACACCAATACATGTGATAACTGACTGTACAACTGGAAAAGAGATCACACCTTATAGAGAGGCTGTTTTGACTAGCCTCCTTAGGGCTTTTTTAAAGGAAACCACAAAAATTGTTTTTGAGCAAGTCTGAATTGTTGAGCTTTTTCCATCCAGCAAAATTCCCCCCTGGCACCATTTTTATACCTGAAAACCAAGACATGTCAGGAATTTTCCTGACGTATGGCAAGCCTACAGGTAGTGTGTGCTCTTACATGTTGCACCTTCCAATTACAAAGAATTCAAAACTTTTATATAACTAAGTGTAGGGAAACACGTTGTTGTGGATTGGGAGACTCGGGGGGGCGGGGCTTTGCAAGTAGCACTGCTCAGCTGATCAGTAGTGCCTATAAAGCCCCTTTCGTTTGAGCCCCATCTTTCCCTGCTGTACACCTGACTTCATATATGATGCCTCATGGACCAAACGGGGAAGCCTGGTGGTTCTAATTAAGCCCATGGGTTCCCCACCCCTGTCTTATGCAATCATAATGACTTTTATTAAAACAGACATATGATTTCCTTGTTTTCATTCTATAGCAACCGTTCCGCCAGCTGGTACCCTGAAAATGTTTTGGACCACAACTCCCATCACTACTGATGATTGGTCATGCTGACTAGGGTCAGTGGGAGGTGTAGCCTTGTGGTTTTTTTGGGGGAGGGGCATCACCTTGGGGAAGGCTGTCCTATTAGAACAAGACGTTATCAAACAGAATATCTGTACAACACATTGTCAAGTGCAAGGAAATGAGCAAAATAGCTGCTGCAGAACAGCTTTTCCCAAGCTGTTCATGTAGATGACCACAGTATCAGTCAATATCTTCATATTATGGGACCGCCTCTCCCGGTATGCCCCACAGAGAGCCTCAAGGTCCATAAATAGCAACACTCTAGTGGTCCTGGGCCCTAAGGAAGTTAGATTGGCTTCAACCAGAGCCAGGGCCTTTTCAACTCTGGCTCTGGCCTGGTGGAACGCTCTGCCTCATGAGACCAGGGCCCTGCAGGATCTGATTTCTTTCTGCAGGGCCTGTAAGACAGAGTTGTTCCGTCTGGCCTTTGGCTTGGAGCCAATTTGATTCCCTCCCCCTCTTTCTTTTTTCTTTTTCTTTTCTCCTCCTGTGATGAGGCTGCATTTTAATATTTTAATGTTTTAATATTTTAATGTTGTATTTTAATCTTGTTTTTAAGTTGTATTCATTCAACTTGTTTTTATTATTGTTTGTTAGCCGCCCTGAGCCCGGCCTTGGCTGGGGAGGGTGGGGTATAAAGAAAAATTATTATTATTATTATTATTATTATTATTATTATTATTATTATATTAGATAGACTGTTTTCTTATTATCCCTTTCTGCTTTTGTTCTACATGTTCTTATCTATTTATTTTATTTTGTTCATAAAGTTTCCACACTGCTTGATTGTAACAACAACAACAACCCCTCAAAGCGGTTTACAAAAATGTTCTTCTGCTGTAAGCTAAGCAAATACTTCCACTAAATGACTTTGTTCTGAATGCAGGATTAAGCAACAGCTGTACTTCCAAATGTAAAAAAAGAGAAAAGAAATAGCAACAACCTCAACAGAATTGTTGGCCTTAGTTTCAGCACCTTGGACAGCAGCTGCACAAGCACCCTGTACCTCAGTTAAACTCTTCTCATGTTGGCTGCTCTGAAAGCTCAATATATTTGTTCTTCCCATCTGCACAAACGAGTCTTTCAGCTGCCTGGGAGAAAGCAATTTTCCTTTGTCCCTTCAGCAGTGACACTGAATAACACTGAGGCAATTCCAGGTCTCTATGGACAGAAGCACCCAAGGTCAGCATAGTACATTCTGTCTACATATAAAAATGGTGCTCTTCACGCAACTCTGCATTACCTTCCAGCCTGTTTGAACTCCAGGTTTTGACATGGAAAAAAAAAATGAAAAGCCTACAATGGGAAGCCTCAAAAGGTGAACACATCTATTATTCTGTAAACAACTGCAACAAGCTGAAAGCCTCAAAGGCCTTATGAACACGAATTGCCCTTCTTCACTAACAAAAGTGAACATGAGTAACATAGCAAATTATTTGGGTTGCTGGTCTTCAACTGTGAGTTGGGACTCACTACTGGGTCATCACCTGATCCACGACAGAAGCACTACCACCATGCAAATATATGGGGAAAGATTAACAAATGGTCCCCCAAATGCATGTTTGGGTTAAAAGTGGGTCATGGTCTTGAAAAAGCCATATTATACATTCCTGGGAGATACAACACTCCTGTTTCTCAATGAAGCATGAAAAAAGTGACATTTTACTAGTTTCCATACTGAGACATAGGATAAGAAGGATTGAGGCTGGAAATCCTCTTATTTGGTATTATCACTTGAATTAGTGATCTTGGAAGCAGAGAGTGGGCAGGACTATGGCAGGGCTGGCAAGTGAGATACCAATCTTAGCTTCCCTGGCCCTTTTCTCTTGGACCTGAAGATCAGGGGGCCTTCAAAGCAGTAAATAAACAATACACACAGAGGAAATCTCTCTCTCTCTCTCTCTCTCTCTCTCTCTCTCTCTCTCTCTCATATAGCTGCCATCTAAATAATGAATTTAAGACTGCAATCCAGTACACATTCCTGGGAATAAGCATAATTAAACTCAATGTGACTTACTTCTACATGGATTGAACTGCCGGTTATATCCCCTTTAACTAGTCAATCAATGCACTGTTCTCTCTCTGTATCATCCCCATAATTTCTCATGCAAATTACATTCAGCTTCTGAAAAAAGTAGTGTACTAATGGTGCAACGCAACCGTCTGAAAACAAGATATCCTAGATTCACACAAATTCAGGAGAAGGAAATAAAACCTTTTAAAAATAGAGGCTTTAAAAAAGAATTCCCAAAGCAACAGAATTCTTGTGAGTTTTTTGGATGGACGGATGGAAGAAAGGAAGATTTTCACAGCTTTGTTTCACTGTAGCATTATATTCTCCCAATCGCTTATGGTGGGTGCATAAGTAAAAGTTGAAATTGAAGGAATTAAAACAGACATTAGGACATTGTAAGAAATATGGGGAAAGTTTGTGATTAATGACATCATAAGAAATATGGAAAAAGTCTGTGATTAACATGGCTATTTGTTTGTTTTTATACAATTTTATCCCACCCTTCAACAAAGATGGGCTCAGGGCAGATAACACCACCATATAATGCAATATAATATGAGATACAGTTACAGCAACCAATAGAAAAAGATGACAAGCAAAATAGTGATCACTATCTCACTATACATAAAATGCATATTCAGAAGGTCTGGCAGAAGAGACAGGTTTTCAGCTGACACCCAAAGATGGAGAATATTGGAGCCAGCCTCACATCATTGGGTACAGTGTTGCACATTGAGGGTGCTATTACCAAGAAGGTCCTCTCTGTTAGTAGCAGTTCCTTTGACTTCATGCACTGATGTCATTACCGGGAGGCTCTCGCCAGTACATCTCAACATACAGGCAGCACAGTATGGGGAGAGGCACCCCTTCACTATTACGTAAGTGTTACTACTTTAGAATCATTGCTGCATTTAAAAAAGGGATATTCTACATAATGAATTAGTGTAATAATTAATATTGATCAATAGGATTTGCACATGCATATATTTATATTATCAAAAAAACTTCCCATAGCCCCGCTGCTTCATTCCATAGAGAGCTCAAGAACTTGATGCTATATTACTGGAAATTTGTCCTCTTTTGGTATTCATGGGCAGCTAGAGCTAGGAAGACTTACATCCACTTATCTATGCTTGGGGTCCTTGTGGATTCCCCCCCCCCCCCAATATAATGTGTTTTGCAGTCAGTTTAGCCCTAGCAAAGTATTATGTGTACCCTCTAGCATCAGAGACACCAAATTTCACTCACAGAGCCTTCCAGTCATACTAGTTCTGACAGGAGCTTCTTTCCAAATGTGAGAAATCACTAAAAGATCTCCTTAAAAGAGTGGGTGATGTCATTGTGACAGATTGATTAATTGCTTCAACTAAACATGTTTCTGAGATGCTGAAGTACGTGTAAGAGAACTCACAACTCAATAGCACAACGTTCCCTTTCCTTTCCTGTTACAGTAACACACTGCAACTAAAGTAGCCTTAGAAATATACATCCCCATCATTTCAGAGATGTCTCTACTGATTTATCAACATGAGTTTGAGTCGAATATCAACCTGTTACAGCTTAGAGGCTTCATATTTGGTGCTAGCCATTATCAGAGAAGGTTTATGAAGATCACTAGGCGTTAGTATAACTCAGCTAGATGCTACTCATTTTTATAGTGACAATACCACTTTGGGACATGTTATCTACCAAAAAACTCCTTTCTTTTTGTAATAGTAAAGTTACAAAATGAGCAGAATACATTCTGAAAATGAAAATACATTATTTCTTTTTTAGTCTGGTGCATTTGCTTTAAGAATTGATAGGGAGAGCAAGCAGTCTGACAGCAGATAGATACTTCCACAGTCAAGGAAACTGCCCTCTGGAGAAGTGTAGGATGATGGACTCCCTAAAGAAATTAGCGATCTGAAGTTACTTGACAAAATAATGATTCAGACCACGCAACCTTTTCAAATTGCTGTCTGTTTGAATGCTAAAATAAGTAATCTTGTTCTCTAAACATGCTGTAAGGATAATGCACTATGCCTTTCATACCCCCTGGAGGATAATAATATCTACTTTGTCAATCGGTGCTGCCATACATCCTAATTTAGTTATAACTCAGATAATGTTTGTCAGCTGAAATAACGTAAGCAAAGGGCACTTTGGAGTGAAGTACGTTTGAATTTCTATATAAGGCGGTTTTAAGACTTTGGAATGTGGTTATGCATATGTAAAACCAGTGAAGAAATGACTCAGTAATGAAAAACTGTTGCACAGGAAGTTGTAAGTTTGAAGTATTATACTGTCAGAGAGGTTCCAGTCTCTGTTAGAACTTAAAACTGTGAAGATGTGCTTGGGCCAAGTGTGTTCTGGTATTGCTCTATAAGTAACCTATGAAAAGGGATGCGGGTGGCGCTGTGGTCTAAACCACAGAGCCTAGGACTTGCCGATCGGAAGGTTGGTAGTTCGAATCCTGGTGACATGGTGAGCTCCCGTTGTTCAGTCCCTGCTCCTGCCAACCTAGCAGTTCAAAAGCATGTCAAAGTGCAAGTAGATAAATAGGTACCGCTCTGGTGGGAAGGTAAACAGCGTTTCTGTGTGCTGCTCTGGTTCGCCAGAAGCGGCTTAGTCATGCTGGCCACATAACCCAGAAAAACTCTCTGCGGATAAACATCGGCTCCTTTGGCCAGTAAACTGAGATGAGCGCTGCAACCTCAGAGTCATTTGGGACTGGACTTAACTGTCAGGGGTCCTTTACCTTTATGTTTTTAACCTATGAAAATGGAACATCCTAGTCCATACCCTTCAAAACTTTCCAATGAAAATAGTGATGTCCTGAGCACTCCTGCAGGTATGACAAGCACTGATATCCTTGGAAAAGGATATATTAAAAATATATACAAGGAATCAGGTTATTCTGATTTAGGTACTGCATGGATAAATTGTATGTAGTCATTTCAAATCCAGGCAGTCTATCTACCCCTTTTGCACTATTGCACCCTGCCATATGTATGACATATATATTCAGGTTATACAGTCCTGATGTACAGGGCTGTCTTAAGCATATGCGGCACTGGGGTGCAAAGATTCGCCCAGCGCCCAGCGCCCCCGCCCCCAGCTTGCCCAGTCCCAGGCTCAGAGGAGGGCAGAGCCGGCTGGCCGCCTCAGCATCTTGCTGGCTTGGTCGCCCCCGAACTGCAGCAGAAGAGCCCGTCGTGGCACTCCGACCACTCCACTCTCAGGCCCCAGACTCTCAGCCTGGCACCCCTGAGAGCCCAGCGCCCATGTGCCCCACATCCCTAGCGCCTGTGGGTAAGATGGCCTTGCTGATGTACTTGCACATGTAGTTGAATGAAGGGCATGCATGCACATATGATTTAAAAAAGAAGATGAAAAGCAGAGCATAGAGATGCACTCTATAGAGTGCAACAATTCTGAAAGGGAGATGAGGCATTTCCATAGGTCAATGTCATCTCTTTTTGGGTGTAAGGTAAAGGTAAAGGGACCCCTGAACATTAGATCCAGTCATGACCGACTCTGGGGTTGCGGAGCTCATCTCGCTTTATTGGCCGAGGGAGCCGGCATACAGCTTCCGGGTCATGTGGCCAGCATGACTAAGCCGCTTCTGGTGAACCAGAGCAGTGCACGGAAACACTGTTTACCTTTCTGCCGGAGCGGTACCTATTTATCTACTTGCACTTTGATGTGCTTTCGAACTGCTAGGTTGGCAGGAGCAGGGACCGAGCAACAGGAGCTCACCCCGTCGCGGGGATTCGAACCGCTGACCTTCTGATTGGCAAGTCCTAGGCTCTGTGGTTTAACCCACAGCGCCATATATACTAATTAAACACAAGGCACTGCAGATCTCTGGTCTATGAAGCCCTATTAATTAGGGAGGGCTTTGCTTTGCTTTGCTTTGCTTTGCTTTGCTTTGCTTTGCTTTGCTTTGCTTTGCTTTGCTTTGCTTTGCTTTGCTTTGCTTTGCTTTGCTTTGCCTTAAAAGGCTTTTGTAGTATCTGCTTTACCACTATAATGGCCGAAGAGATACACGTTTCTTAGTGACTGGTACATGCCCTGAACTTCCTGTTCCATGAGGATAATTTGGCTATCAAATCCTTAGGGAAAATTCAAACTTCATTTTGAAAATCAATAGGTAGCCCACAGATGAATCAGACAGGATGCATTTAGATTTGGGATTGTGATTTATGCCCACATGCTGCAGAATTTCTCAACTTCATCTTGGAAAAAGAAAAATAATTTTGATGTTTAGAAGAAGATTATTTTTAGCCTTTCAGACTAATAGTTTTCTGAAGTTGAAGTCTCAGAGGGAGCTGCATAATCTGTAGAACATCCTCTATTTTCGGCTTGTTACCCCATTTCCCAGGATGTACTCAGCAGCGCCAGCTCAGCAGACAATTGTAGGATGGTTGTCATAAATGGCACTTAGCCTCCTGGGCTTGGAAATATGACTGGAGTTAACTGCGATGGAAATTTTGTCACAAGAAAGCTGATTGTGTTTACCAAAATGTGAGAAGCTCATGGAGGCAGCAGCAGCTGGTGTCTGTGGGTTATGCTCTTTTGTTGGGGGGGGGGGAGTTGTTTGTATGGGGAGTCTTGTGCCAACATTCAGCTTGTCAAAGTGAACAGGGTTGATACAATTACAGATAGGTAGCCGTGTTGGTCTGCCATAGTCAAAACAAAACCTAGCTAGTTTGATGCTGAGATGTGGATTTGTACTCTTGGTAGACATTTATCACAAATGCCCTTGGCAAACTGTAGAGACTACTCTTGAGTTGCTCATAATTGTTTGAAAGGAAAGCATTTTAAAAACAAGGCACACAATAAATCGGGTTAGTGACTGTTGCAATAACAGAAGTAACGTAAATGAGCCAACCTGTTTTGTATGCAGAAGTCATGAAATAATGGTGGGCAAGTTGAAAAGGGTTGAATCCACTACCCAGTCACTCAGCTGGTTGTGTGACTTTGCCCCTGGATTCACTGCTCACCAAAACAGCTCTTTTTAGGCATTTGAAAAGAGCAACATATCAAACTGGGCTTATCTCTTTTGTTGGGGGGGGGGAGTTGTTTGTATGGGGAGTCTTGTGCCAACATTCAGCTTGTCAAAGTGAACAGGGTTGATACAATTACAGATAGGTAGCCGTGTTGGTCTGCCATAGTCAAAACAAAAAAAATTCCTTCCAGTAGCACCTTAAAGACCAACTAAGTTAGTTCTTGGTATGAGCTTTCGTGTGCATGTGTATCTGAAGAAGTGTGCATGCACACGAAAGCTCATACCAAGAACTAACTTAGTTGGTCTTTAAGGTGCTACTGGAAGGAATTAGGGTTGATACAAGATAGAGACAGTGGTAGCTAGCAGCCTTTGTGGATAATTATCCTCAAAAGCAATGGCCACTTTGGTTGAGGTCCTATATATTGATTTCAAGTGAACCTTCCATTCCCTCCCATGTTGATGCAAATGTCATCTCCTGAACCCTGAGGAGATATGACTAGACCACACCATATCACCAAAGAACTCATTGATTCTATACCTTGAGTCATTTCTTTCCACATAAGCATTGCCTCCCATCTGTTCATATGATCAGAACTTCACAAATTACTAAGGCAGAGATAGCATCATCATACCCTCCTGATGTATAGAGCATCTACTATCCTTGACCATTGGCCATGATGGATGGGAGTTGTGGTTCACAACATGTGGAGGGTATCACAGTGGCCACTCTTAAGATTACAATGGCTGAGCTGGGATTTAAACTCGCTTCCACTAGCTTAACCTCATCCAACACCCTCTACCCTATACTGCAATGGGTCCAGTTTGTTCCCTTACATATGATATGACTATCTGGAGGGCACTATTCTGGCTACTTCCATATTAAGAAGATATGGGATCAAACTTGGAGTTTGGTAGTAGCCACACTGGGCCTTAGTTATTTCTGTATTTCCTTCTGGCCTAAAGCGACAACAGTCTTATGCATGCAGTATTAAGCAAGATATCCATACATTGTCATATTTGTGAATAAGGAAAGTCAATTTTAATTGAAAACTGGTGAGTGATGAGGATGCACTGTGTGTCTGTATAAAAATAGGCCTGGTAAGTTAATAAAGAAAGCTGGATGTGATTAATCATCTCACTCCTAACACAAATAGTAATAAAAAGGCTTCTTCTTTTTCCTTGGGAGGGAAAAAACCCCAGATTCTCATACATTCACAGATTTTAAATGAAAATGTCAAACATTAAGTAGGAAAACTAGTGGACTTTAAAAAGCTCCATCAAATTACAGCACTTCTATTTCATATTTTCAGGCAAACCTCATGTTCCCCTTGATAGGGCATAATGTCGTGCTTCATTATCTGTGTTAAAAAATTTCCATAAATTTCCATTTCTCCTACAAAGCAAGATAATGTGAGCAATTGTTTAGGAAATGTCAGAATTGTTTTCTCAGTCCTGTATGGAACCCTACTTTCTGTCAAGACATGACTAAAATGCCAACTGAAAATTAGCATTTCAAGTGTCCTTATCCTTTGCTTCCAATGTGGGCTAAGAAAAGCAGAATGGTAGTGGGTTTTTGTTTTGTTTTTTTGTTTTGTTTTTAAATCCAATCTCTTCACATTTGAAGTTTCTTTGTGGGGGGAGGTTACTTAGGTGGCTGCGGTTTCTTGCCTTGTCACAGAATGATTTCAAGGAGATTGCAAAATGAAATGTTATTTTTTTAAAAAAAAATAAAGCTTTTTAACTGTTCTCCCCCTTCTCATTCTCTCTCTCTCTCTCTCTCTCTCTCTCTCAAACACACACACACACACACACACACACACACACTTCAGAAATTTGCTTTGAAACTTCCTAATACTATGTAGGCTCTTACATAAAGAAATCCTCAAAAACTGGTACACACTCAGTATAACATTTTAGTTAACACTGGTATAATGCAAACTGTTGTGGTGGACTCTGGGCTTGCCGATCGGAAGGTCAACGGTTCGAGTCCACACAACAGGGTGGGCTCCCGTTGCTCTGTCCCAGCTCCTACCAACCTAGCAGTTCGAAAGCATACCAGCCTGAGGAGGTGAATAGGTACTGCTATGGCGGGAAGGTAAACAGCGTTTCCATGCACTTTGGCACTCATCACGGTATCTCGTTGCGCTAGAAGAGGTTTACTCATGCTGGCCACATGACCCGAAAACTGTCTGCGGACTAATGCCAGATGAGATGAGAGCTGCACCCCATAACTACTAAATCCAAACTAGAGACAGAGTTGCTAGAAAGTAAAAGGAAAACTTTGTCAAAAATGTATAAGCTATTACTAGAATGGCATACTAAAGATGAAGAAGTTAAGACAGTTGTGATTAAATGGGTGCAAGATTTTGGTCACAATATTGAATTAGAGATGTGGGAAAGATTATGGACAAAAACAATTAAATTCACTGCATGTACGGCATTAAAAGAAAATATAATGAAGATGATGTATAGGTGGTATTTGACACCGACTAAACTAGGTAAAATGTATAGGTGTGGGTGGCGCTGTGGGTTAAACCACAGAGCCGAGGACTTGCCAATCAGAAGGTCGGCGGTTCGAATCCCTGCGATGGGGTGAGCTCCCGTTGCTCTGTCCCTGCTCCTGCCAACCTAGCAGTTTGAAAGCACGTCAAAGTGCAAGTAGATAAATAGGTACCGCTCCGGAAGGAAGGTAAATGGCGTTTCCATGCGCTGCTCTGGTTCGCCAGAAGCAGTATAGTCATGCTGGCCACATGACCCGGAAGCTGTACGCCGGCTCCCTCGGCCAATAAAGCGAGATGAGTGCTGCAACCCCAGAGTCGGCCATGACTGGACCTAATGGTCAGGGGTCCCTTTACCTTTAAACTAGCTAAAATGTATAGAACTCAATATAAGGTATGTTGGAAATGTAAGGAGAAGGAAGGGAATTTCTTTCATATGTGGTGGATGTGTCCTAAGATTAAAACCTACTGAGATATGATAATAATGAACTGAAAAAGATTTTCAAAAATACCTTTAGTAAAAAAACAGAGGGTTTTTTATTAGTGATAATTAGGTGAAGAAATAGCCCCAAAAGACATAAATATATTTATGTATGCTACCACGGCAGCAAGGATACTTTTAGCCCAGAAATGGAAGCAGCCGGAACTTCCAGCATTGGAAGAATGGCAGGCGAAGATGATTGAATACGCCAACTGGCAAGACCGACGGGGGAAATCCGAAACCAGCGCGACAAATTGTTTGCAAAGGACTGGGATAAATTGGTATACTATATGAACGAACATTGTAAACATTTGCAGGATTGTTTTGAAATATTTTGTTAGGTTATGACTGGATACCTGTTTATAAATATTAGAAGTAAGTCTATTAAGTACGGAGGTAAGGTAAATAAGGTGATTTAGAAGCACGAAGATAAAAGTGATTGCATATGGAAGTCAGGGAGGGGAACGGGAGGAGGTCAAAGCTCAATTTGAGCAAAGATATATGTGATGAAGAGATTTTATTTGGTTGTTATAAAGGAATTTAAAAATAAATAAATATTATATTGGGGGGGGGGGAGAGAGCTGAACCCCATAGTCAAGTTTGACTGGTTTTAACCACCCAGGGGTCTTTTACCTTACCTTTTATTCTACACCAGCACAAATGGACACCAGCCACCACTGTTTGGAATCAATAGTTAGTTTTGCATGGCTAACATTTGAATATGAAGGCAGAACAGAAAACAAAAAGACACAAGGATACTGCATACTGAATTACACAGGAAAATAAAGGCTCCAGATATAAACTCATAAAGTAGAATAATGTTAAGTTGCTAAGATAAGTCGCAATGTAAATGTATATGTTATGCTGGGTTTTAGTGGGGTTTCTCTCTCAATGAAATGTTTGTGAATTAGTACACTCTGAAAGTATATTAAAGGAATAAATCACTGGCAGGAACTTTCTCAAAAAGGCAATAGTGTGGATTGTGTTCTCTCTGTCTCATATTTTAAGACTGTATTTTCTTTTCTGGTTGAGAAAACCAGGAGAATTAATTAGTATCATCCATCCATTCATTCAACGGATCTTAGGAATGTTTGCAACAAAACAAAAAGCAGTAGCACACAACAGATAAAACATCGTATCCCTAAATTCCTGTTTAAATGAAAGTGGTATCCTTTATAATCAAAATCCACAGCACTGAAAACAACTGTTTTGAAATGGATATGGGGGGAAAGGAACCCAGATACCAGCTACAGATTCCCTGTTGCTTAGCTGAAGACAAACAATGCATCTTCTAAATAGCTAGTGAAATGAACATGTCTTCACTAACATCCAGAAGGAGAGCACAGAGCTGGGCTGGCAAACCTCCTTGGAGAAGATAATCCAGAAAACAGGCATTGCCATGGAAAAGATACTTCTCTCTTCCAATCTGACCACAGCTAAAGAAGGATTTGGGTTGGGGTCATAATGTACCGGAAGGCTGTAAAGACATATGCAATTACAAGATACTTATCAGTTTTGTGCCTTGGTTACACTAGACTTCCAGTGTAGTGTTCCTCCTTTGTGGGTGGACTGGTTTTTGAAGTGTACTAGGACAGGGTGGGGTACCATTGCATTTCTATAACTCTCCCACTGCTTTTCATGTTGACTTAACTAAATCTGGCCTAAGTATCCCACAACCTGTTCCTTTCCCCTTTTGAAACCACCCCGCTTCCTGTTTCCCTCACCCATTTCCATCATGCAAGTGTGCACACCAAAACTCTAGTATCACCAAGACATACAGAAGGAAAAGGAGTAGCAAAACCACATTCCTCTTTGAATTTTCCAAGGGACTTTTCCAAGCAGAGATAATCAAGCATATGTTGATTCTACCTCAACTATCACAAGGGGGCACTTGGGGAAAGAAATATAATGGAAGGTCTGAGTCCAGACCTGCCACAATGCTACTTACCTTAGCTCATGCTTGGTCTGCTGCCCAGGACTTCAGGCTTGGATCAATGTCTATTGACCATGTTACTCAGCTGCAAAATCAGGGTCAGAAAGACCCTGCACAAACTTGCAAAGATTTCTGCCATCCTACCATCACATGCTAAACAATTCCCAAACAAGAAAAGTCCTATCTAGAAATGTGCATACTTACATATGCAGAATTGTGGGAATGTTCAGGGATGCAGGAGAGGTTATATTGTTTGATTATAGCCTTTCCAAATTGTGTAAACAAGTTCACAATTTAGCAGAGTAACATTCCCCCTTAGCGGATGCATTTGCTCAGGCTTGCTAAAGCCTCTATAATAACTGTTCTGGTAAAAGGTAAAGGTAAAGGTACCCCTGCCCGTACGGGCCAGTCTTGACAGACTCTAGGGTTGTGCGCCCATCTCACTTAAGAGGCCGAGGGCCAGCGCTGTCCAGAGACACTTCCGGGTCACGTGGCCAGCGTGACAAAGCTGCATCTGGTGAGCCAGAGCCGCACACGGAAACACCGTTTACCTTCCCGCCAGTAAGCGATCCCTATTTATCTACTTGCACCTGGGGGTGCTTTCGAACTGCTAGGTTGGCAGGCGCTGGGACCGAGCAACAGGAGCGCACCCCGCCACGGGGATTCGAACCACCAACCTTTCGATCGGCAAGCCCTAGGTGCTGAGGCTTTTACCCACAGCGCCACCCGTGTCCCTAACTGTTCTGGTATTTTCCCCTTATTCCCTCAGAAAAGATAAGACACGACACAGTCTTCTATAAAAGTATAAAAAGAGTTTACTCACTCACATTCTGTTCACAATCAGATCCCAGAAGGCAGACTTATCTTAGAAAAGGAACATACACCTGGAAACTTTCTCATAAAGAGACAGTCCCTAGATGTTGCTTCTTCAACGAAAGTAGTCGTAGAGAGAGAGATGGCGGCCAGTCCTATGCTGTTGTTACCTGCATAGGTGAGGCCACGCCCACCACATGCAGAGGAAGTCTGTCCCAGCCCAGAAGGAAACAGAAAGTTTACCTACTGGCTGGACAAACATTCCTCCCCATGTATAAACATGTTCACTCTAGGGGTGTTGTACTTGACTGCTTTTGTGTTTCACATCCCACAAGAATGTCACATGCCATGACTTAAAATGTGTACCCTGCAGAGTGGCAGTCACTATGGTGGGTTAGAACTGTACAACTGGCCTCCAAACTCTGGTGTTGCTGAGCTTACCTGGACAGGGCAGGGTAGTGGCAAGGTCAGGGCTGTGCGGATGCGCTAGCAGAAATGCTGAATTGGCTCTCCTGGTGTGTCTGCAGAGCCTTGACCTTGCTGCCACTCTGCCCCATCCAGGTAAACCACAATGAGGTCAGCGATGGAGGGTGTTTCTGCTAGGGCTGCCATATTCCAAAGCGCAAAATCCCAGACGCATTCAGGGCACCCCACCACCACCACCCCACATCTCCGTCATTCCCTCCTTCCCTGCTACTGACCCCTTCCTCACCCACCTGTTCGCTCCCTCCTTCCTTCCCCTCTCTTACCTTTGCCTGTCTTAGACCTTCTGCTCACAAGATTCTGCATCTCTGGACGATGGGAGGCCAGAGGTCCATGCAAGGCCTGACGGTCAGCAGAAATGCCGCCCCCCAGAATAATAAACAAACAAAAACAAACAAACACACCAATTGACATTTCATGTAAATTGCACAAATCTGCCAAGAGGGTCATGCTGCCCCCCCCCCTAAAGAGGACATGTCAGGGAAAACCTGGACGTATGGCAAACCTAGTTTCTGCCCCACCACACCAGCTGCTACTACATGCTTGTAAATCAGTGGATGAGTATGTATGGTGAAGCTGTAGCTCAGGCATGGGCAAACTTGGCCCTCCAGGTGTTTGGGGACTACAGTTCCCATCATCCCTGACCACTAGTCCTGTTAGCTAGGGATGGTGGGAGTTGTAGTCCCAAAACATCTGGAGGACCAAGTTTCCCCATGCCTGCTATAGCCCCTTATATTTTCCCCATATGTGTATCACAGTGATTTATAAGTAGCAGATTATGCAAAGAGGAAAAGGCACAGGCAGAAACTCCCTGGTACGTGTGCATGAATGTGTCGTTGTCGTCATCATCATCGTCATCGTCATATCATCACATAGCATTCTCCTAGAGGATAAGGCATCAATTCCCACACAGGTGACTTCAGTATAGGAGTTTTATGATAAGTGAATCAATCCTTAAAAATGTAGTATTGTATTTCTTTACACCGTAATGGGTATTTTATAAGAAATTATAATTATGTGTTCTAATGTTCGACCTATTCTTAAAAGCCATAGGTGTTGAAATGTATATTGTTATGGAAGTTACTGAGTAGGCTTTGCTGCTTACATCAAACATAGTTTCCTCTAGGGAACTGTAATGCCAGAAGAAGAAATTATAATGAGCTGCAGCACTCCTGTAGATTTAGTTTATTGTACAGTTTATGGATACAGTTGTGTGGCTGTGTATAAAACAAGATGCATTATCTTCTGGTTTACTATGTAGGCTGTAATAAATATCTGAGTTTCACACTTTGCTTTGGTATTGTTATAAGAGATGCTGGAAGATCTCTCTTAAGGGAATCAACCTCAGCCTTCCTAATGATAGATGTTCCCCATAACAGCATGGCATATTCAAGGAAAATGAGCATCGCCAACAAAGATTGGCACCGTCTTTTCCAATATCGTAAAACTCCCACCGCCACTCTCCCTGTCACAACCCATAGTTACAATGATATTTGTATTGGCACCTGAAAGAGATTGATATTTTAACCAGTTGCTGCATACCTCCTTGGGTTTTGGAGATAAATAGCTAAATATCACAAAATGAGATGTAGAAATTACATCAGAAGTTTCGTTAGCAATGAGATTTTAAGTTGAAACGTGAAATAGCCCAGGTTTAGTTTGTTTCGATGTACCTGTACTGGGAAACATTCATTTGCAATTAAGAATGTGTAAAACTTGCTCTTTATTTCCATTTAATTATCCTTTTACTTAATGTATACGTAAATAGAATTAGCGAGTACACACACACACACATTATTATAATTACAATAATGCAAAAGGAATGTCTATTATCCTGAAAATGATCATTCCAGCTCTCTCCTACAACATGTTAATTAAGACATTGTTATAATAATCCTCGTTTTGTTATACCTTTCTGAAACTGATAGAGCAATTGGGATTTTTGCTTTTTGCTGCAGCAGCAGTAAAAAGGTTTGCCCTTATCTATATTCCAGTTCTTTTAGTAACCCAACAGAAATATTTTTGGCTCCAGAGATAATAAATATCCAGTCATTTCTCTTATTAGACTCCAAATTGAGGAGTATATTAAGTTGGTCTTCCCACTGGGCTTCAGTATCCACAAATACTCTATGAAAGTCATTCCATTTTAAAGTTATGTTTTATTGTGACTTTTTGCATTGGGTCAGATTGTTAAAAGGTGTGTGTTATTTGTTGTATACGTGGTTGCTGTAAACTGCCTTGTGTATAGTAATATAGAAAGGCAGTACAGTCTTACCTTGGTTTCCAAACAGCTTAGTTCCCAAACGTTTTGGCTCCTGAACGTCGCAAACCAGGAAGTGACTGTTCCGGTTTGCAAACTATTTTGAGAAGCTGAACATCTGATGGGGCTTCTGTGGCTTCTGATTGGCTGCAGGAGCTTCCTGCAGCCAATCAGAAGCCGCAATTTGGTTTTCGAATGTTTCAGAAGTTGAACGGACTTCTGGAACAGATTCCATTTGACTTCCAAGGTACGACTGTATACAAATTGAAAGTGAAATGAAAATGAAAATAAAATAATAATAATACACATTTTGAGAATGGACCCAAGCCTGGGTCTGGGTTAGCACAAAATGAGGCACAGTGTGTGTTTTTTCATTAAGGAGGAAGGGGCCCTATCCCTAGTGAGCACATTATAAAAGGGAAGGGAGTTTGCAGAAAGGAGATTGTCCCTTCTCAAATGTCTATTTTTGCCCCAATATTGAAATTGACAAGCATTTAGTACCAGCCCAATCTTATGCTCCTTTTAGTCTGAAAAGGCACATGGTAGAAACCGTTCCTTTATTAGACAACCATAATGTGTTCTCCCTTTGCAAGAAACTGTTCCATTATTTATAATGGAAATGCCGACACCATCTCTTAACAGCGGTGCCACGGACATGCTGATAGAAGAATGCGGATCCTGTTGACTTTGTTAAACTGAAAACACTTGCCGGAATTGCAGGCATCTTTCCTTTTCAACTCTGCAGGAGACAGTATTAACGAGACAACAGCCTTCTCCGAGACGGTAGGCACGCTCCATGCACTATGCTTTCACAGGTATTAAGGTCAATGTTTGAAACACTGGATGCAAATCTCCAACAGACCAAATCAAAATGCATACAAAATATGACTTCAGTCACATCCACCTGAGGGGATAGGTGCAATCAGTGATATTTTTGCCATGTTTGCCAAAGCTGTTGAGTTGCACGGGTAGAGACCATTCCTGTGGCTAAAGATTCCATTCTTTCCCATTAGATATTGTAAATATCCCACAGGATTAACTAAGGGTTAAAAACATTTGTGGCAATTCCTTACTTGGAAATAAGTGCCGGTGGCCTCAAAAGCGCTTACACAGTGCTTTTTATTTTTCCTAGAAAAAAAAGGTGCAGGAACGCTGCCCTGTCCCTCCTGCTTCTGCGCCAGTGGAAAAGTGAGGGCTGCTCTGTGCAGAGCAGATGCACAGAGAAGCTTCATCTCTGTGAGTCAGCTCTGCAAGTTGCCCTGTCCCTTCTGCTTGCGTGTGCAAGCTGGAGAGGCAGGGTGGCTTGCAGAGCTGAGGCATGGGAAGGAAGGCTGAAGGAGGCTGAAGCCACACTGCACCTCTGCCTTATGAGAGCCAGTGTGGTGTAGTGGTTAAGAGCGGTAGTCTCGTAATCTGGGGAACCGGGTTTGCGTCTCCACTCCTCCACCTGCAGCTGCTGGGTGACCTTGGGCTAGTCACACTTCTCTGAAGTCTCTCAGCCCCACTCACCTCACAGGGTGTTTGTTGTGGCGGAGGAAGGGAAAGGAGAATGTTAGCTGCTTTGAGACTCCTTGGGTAGTGATAAAGCGGGATATCAAATCCAAACTCCTCCTCCTCCTCCTCCTCCTCTTCTTCTTCTTCATGAGAAGACCTTCTCTGCACTCCAGGGAAAGTCTTCCCCAGGGCCGTCTTAAGCATATGTGGCTCGCAGCGTGCAAATATCCGCACGGCGCCCTCCCCCCAAGTTCCCCAGAGTTGTCAACCTTTTTAAAGGGGGGAACCCAAAGTTGTTGACTTTTTTTAGGGCAGGCCCACGAGGCGTGCACAGCAGAGCTGCCCGGGCCAGCCACCACAGTGGCAACAGCAGAGCCCGAGGTGTCAGCATCAGCAGAGCAAGGCTGGTGCCGGGTGTCTGGGGGGTGGGGAGCAGAGCCCTATCTCACCAACAGTCGAGGCCAAGGCGGTGGCGGAGACTGAGTGAAGCCGGGCGCTTCATGTGAGCAGCGTGCACTGGGTGGGCCTCTTGTCAACCCTCCAATTCCAGGCGTGCCGGAGGGCAGAGCTGGCCAGCTGCCTCAGTGCCTTACTCACCCACAGCAGAAGAGCTGCGGTGCTTGATGGGCTCTGCTCCACTCAGCAGCGGCTGTCGGCTCATCCCAATCCCTGGACTCCAAATCTCAGCCCCGGACTTTTGGCCTGGTGCCCCTGAGAGCCCAGCGCCCAGGTGCCCCACACCCCTAGTGCCTATGGGTAAGATGGCCCTGGTCTTCTTGTGAGCCAGAGACATAGCATGAGGAGAGCTGCTGGAACTGTGTTCCGGCACGATCCAGCTGAAAAGAAAGGCCCTGGGCTTACATCTAGATAAGTGTATCTAAGCAGAGCCTTAGTACATATGAATCAATGTGTTCAGATCTAGCCTCAAAATTCCAGTTCCAGTCAATGCATTATTCTTTTACCTTCCTGCGCAATGCCAAGTTGGTTCATTGTTCCACTTTAGAAGCTAGTGAGCCAAGCTGCCTGACTGAGATAAATTGGTTCCATCCCACACTTTGCCAAGTTATCAGTTCCTTCAAAACAGAGTTGTGTTTATCTACAAACCAATTAGCACAGCGGAGAATGTCTAAGGCAGGACATGTCATGCAGTCTGCTGTTAAAGCTCGGCAGCTGATTATGAGTAAAAGCCATTTTCAAAAGACAATGGCTGAATCAAGAAACAATTCATGTTAACACAGGCCCAGTTCAATTTAAGATAATCCATCTGCTATTAAGGAGAGGTGTCAAATATATATCGAGATATAAAAGCCAGCTCTATAGCTATTCACACAGAAACAGATCCAGCAACAGGGATTCCCAGATAGGGCTAGGATCCGTTTCCTGTTGTACCCTTTGAGATCTTTGAGACATGAAAATCTGGGACACATTTGAAATGGGGTAAAAATCTGTTTCACATTCCAAACTTCAGCTGGCAAGAGCTGGGAAAGGAGGAGAGATAACTCAAAGCAAAACAGAATTGTTTCCTCATTCTGGGCAATCCCATCCATGTTCATAGCTGTCAACATTTCCCTTTTTTTAAAGGGAAATTCCCTTATTCCGAATAGGATTCCTCGCAAGAAAAAGGAAAAGTTGACAGCTATGTCCATGTTATGCTCGGAAGTGGGGTAGCAACTTATCTGTCACCAAAAATGAGGACAAAAGAGGACACCTATTTGCATATGCTCATTTATATGCAAAGATGCAAATTTAGCAATAATTACTATAATTTAAATAGAAACATAGGACCTCTCATCACAGCGGGGAAGACGGTGACTAGGTGACTTGACTAGGTGACCTGTCAGGGATGTCAAGAGGATTTTGGTTCAGTCCACAATTTGCTTCACCCCCTTTTCATCCCATTGAACCAGACCTCAGTCACAACAGAACACAGATCTGTCATTTAATCTAATGGTTTGATCTCTGTACTTATGAGGTGCCCCAAGGGCTCTTCTGTCTCCCCATCCCATTGATTTTATCAGTATAAAGTTACTTGGAAGAAGCAGGATGAACAAACTGCAGACCACCTTCTCCGTAATTCTGTGAACAAAAGGCCATGATATGTACAAAAAAAAAAAAAAAAAAAAGCTTCCACCATGCTGTACTGATGTTCCTGTGGATCCTGCCTCCAGAGGCAATTGCCTCACCTTGCCTCATGGGTGGACTGGCATAATGTTCTTCATGCCTGTTCCCCAGATGTTGTTAGAGCAACTACCATTATCCTTCAACATTAGGTAAGCTGGCTGGGCATGAAATAGTTGCAGTTCAATAACATCTTGGGACCCAAGGTTGAAGAACATTGGTTAGCAGACAGAATGGAACACCCTTTGGAACACCCTCCCAGTAGATGTCAAGGAGATAAAGAACGACACAATTTTTAGAAGACATCTGAAGGCAGTCATTTGACATTTTATTATGTTTTATCATCTGCTGGAAGCCACCCAGAGTGGTTGGGGAAACCCAGCTAGATGGGAGGGCTATAAATAATGAAATTGTTGTTGTTGTTGTTGTTGTTGTTGTTGTTGTTGTTGTTGTTGTTATTCCTAGGATAGGCTAAAGCCTGGTTTCCAAGCCCCAGTGAACTATAACCCTGGCTACAACCAATCTCTATTGTCAGATATGTTGAGATGGCCATGCCTCCTTCTTGGAGCTGCTTAAAGGTGGTGCTGTGGTCTAAAACACTGAGCCTCTTGGGCTTGCCGATGAGAAGGTTGGTGGTTCAAATCTGTGTGATGGTGGTGAGTTCCCATTGTTCTGTCCCAGCTCCTTCCAACCTAGCAATTCAAAAGCATGCCAGTGCAAGTAGATAAATAGGTACCCCTGCAGCGGGAAGGTAAACAGCGTTTCCGTGCGCTCTGGTTTCTGTCACAGTGTCCTGTTGCGCCAGAAGCAGTTTAGTCATGCTGGCCACATGACCCAGAAAGCTGTCTGTGGACAAACACCAGCTCCCTTGGCCTGAAAGCAAGATGAGCACCACAACCCCATAGTCGCCTTTGACTGGACTTAACAGTCCAGGGGTCCTTTACGTTTACCTTTACCTAAAAGGTAGGGTGGGATGAGAATGTAATTGTGAGCATGATCCAGCCAATGATAAGCTTTCTAAGCTTGCAGTCCTAAATACACTAGGGATTAAGTCCCACTGGACTCTGGGATTTGCTTCTAAATAATCTTTGCATAGGATTGTACTGTAGGGCAGCAATCCCTATGTGCATTCCTTTGGAATAACCACTATTGGACACAACGGGACTTCTCAATAAACATACATCAGATTGTGCTGTAGATTCCATAGATATATGGAATATATGCTTAGTTCTCCTATTTAAATGAATGAGGTCTATTAGCTCTGTTGTGGGATATATCTATATATCTATATCTATATCTATATCTATATCTATATCTATATCTATATCTATATCTATATATCTATATCTATCTATATCATCTATATCTATGTATGTACTGTATGTATGTATATTATTTGCATTTTACATGAATGGATTATATTGGAAACAAGCCATTAGCTCAATGTGGAGGAACACTCACAAAACAAGTTTGAGCTTTACATCCAAACATCTGTCCTCTTAAGGCTACACATCAGAGAAGGGTAATTTAGTTGATTGCAGTCTTAAGCAAGGTGTGAAATGAAGTGGAAAATGCACAGGAAAATCACATATGTAAAACCAGGGTGTATACACAGTGTCTTTGTAAGAAAGATAGACCAGAATGTGTTTGGCACATCTTTGCTTGTTTTCAGAACAATGAAGGAGGGAGGTTCATGACGACCAGAGTGCACAGTTGTAACGGACCCAGGGGATCCTTGAAAGAGTTCTTACCAATCTCGGCACCCCTGAAGTCAACCAACTTACTGGAACATTTAATCATTAACCACGTTGATTACTAGGGTTAAATGCACCATAGCATAGCCCAATGGATTGTTAGCTGTCATTCCCTACTGAAAATATTATTTTTATTATTTAAAACTGCCATATACACATAGATCTTGGCGGTTCACAACATAAATGCACAATATAAAAAAACAGAAAATATATAACAAAAACAAAAATGAAGACAACCCAATTATCCCCCCTTCCACAACACATTTTAATAGGGCATCAGGTGTTAATCAGCCAAAGGCCTGGTTAAAGAGGAACGTTTTCACCTGGCACCGAAAGGTGTATAATGAAGGCATCAGCTGAACATCCCTGGGGAGAGCATTCCAGAAATGGGGAGTCACTGCCCAAAATGCCTGTTCTCGTGTTTCTACCATCCAGACCTCTCATGGAGGAGACAGTAGATTCCACCTGTGCTATATATATTTGAAGCAGTATCATGCCACTTGTCTACAGAGCAAGTACAGTATTGTACAATTTATGTATAGAGATACAGATGCGCACATATTTTGGGATACGTGTGTAGAAATGTTGCAGCTAGATGAGGGTCTAACAGGCTTGCATGTTGAGCACACTGCTTTATGGAAGTAAGTCATGAGCATCTCACACCTGCCAGGAGTGATGCTTCAATGACTTCCACATGCATTGAGTCAGGAAGATTATGGGCATCATATGGCAGGACAGAATCTCAAACAAAGATGTGCTCTCCCAAGTCTACATCCCTAGCTTGTTCACAGTTCTTTCTCAGCAATGCCTACACTGGCTTGGTCATGTACACAGGGAGCTGGCTTCAGGCACTAGGCCTGTTGGCAGACCAACTCTGTGTTACAAAGACGTCTGCAAACGTGGCAACATTAACCCCACGGTATGGGAATCCCTTGCAGGTGATCCCAGTACCAGGAGACAGACAGGTCATATATCCATGGAGGGGTTGTTGGTATTGAGAATTCCATTCCACCTTAAGAAACAGGCATTGGATTGTTATGTGTCACATGTCTGTTAACATTCCAGCACAGTATGCTGGGAACTTCCATTGTGTGTATAGCTTTTGCTTTTAGCTGTTCCCTCTGAGACGACATGAGAGAGAGAAGACATGTTTCTTTGTCCTGATTTATGATTAAGAAATCTGTAGTTGTAGTATGCTTCCAGAAGCCTCACGCCTATTCTGTGTGCACAGTTCAATCTGCTGATAGTGTGCCCTGGCTGAGTAAGCCCGGGTCGCTGATTTACGTCGGAGCAGTTGGTGTGTGCTGCATGCATGTGACGTCACACACACTATTTGTGGTGCATGTGGGTGATGTCACACGCATGACATGTCATGCAACATGACACACGTCTCCCAACGCTGTGCAGGTTGGCACAGTCTTCTGCCACACGCCAGTTCCGTGCAGGCCAGTGCAGCCTTCCGAGACGTCGCTCTGGGCCCCCTCAAAAAATATTTAGGGGACTAAAAACACCTCTCGGGACGCGGGTGGCACTGTGGGTAAAACCTCAGTGCCTAAGACTTGCCGATCAGAAGGACGGCGGTTCGAATACCCGCAGTGGGGTGAGCTCCCGTCGTTCGGTCCCGGCTCCTGCCCACCTACCAGTTCGAAAGCACCCCTAAGTGCAAGTAGATAAATAAGTACCGCTTTATAGCGGGAAGGTAAACGGCATTTCCGTGTGCGGCACTGGTGCTGGCTCGCCAGTTGCAGCTTCGTCACGCTGGCCACGTGACCCGGAAGTGTCTTCGGTCGGTGCTGGCTCACGGCCTCTTGAGCGAGATGAGCGCGCAACCCTAGAGTCGGTCACGACTGGCCCGTACAGGCAGGGGTACCTTTACCTTTACCTCTAAAAACACCTCTGCCTCCTGGAGTTGGCATGCTTGTGAGACTTTCTTCACCTCCAGAAGTCTCCAATTTGCTAGAGTAGTCTGGAGAACTCAAGCGGGTGTCATATCAGAATACTGATTTGCATCCGTATTGATCGGGGAAGTGAAGTTGCTGTTTTTGGCACCAAAGGACTTGTGTCAGATCATTACATTCTTGTGGAACGAAACAACTTATTTATTTGGTGCTTAGCACATCATTAGTTTAGTATAAGTCTGAGGCATGTTTGCACAATCACTACCTGCCCGTTATGAAAGCAACAGCAAAAAAGTGACTATATCGGAACAGGACATTATACCATTATACCAAGACAGGACATTGGTCCATCTAGCTCAGTATTGTCCAGGGTTCCCGATACTTGGCTCTCCAGCTGTTTCCATCATCCCTGACCACTGGTCCTGCTAGCTAGGGAATGATGGAACTTACAGTTTGCGAGGGTCTACACAGACTGATAGCAGCGCTCCCTCTCCAACAGGGAACATTTTTCACCCAACCTGGAGATCCTGGAACTGAACCTGGGACCTTTTGCATGCAAAGCAGATGTCTTACCACTGAACTTTGGGCCACGCCACTGTGGTATTTAAACCCATGATCTCCTTAACCAGTGTGGTGTAGTGGTTAATAGCAGTAGTCTCGTAATCTGGAGAACTGGGTTCGCGTCTCCGCTCCTCCACATGCAGCTGCTGGGTTACCTTGGGCTAGTCACACTTCTTTGAAGTCTCTCAGCCCCACTCACCTCACAGAGTGTTTGTTGTGGGGGGGGGGGGAGGGAAAGGAGAATGTTAGCTGCTTGAAGACTCCTTCGGGTAATGATAAAGCGGGATATCAAATCCAAACTCTTCTTCTTAACCACTACATTTGTTCTCCTTTACAGTCTATGGCTGGGTACCCTAATAAGCACAGTACAGTCCTGAGTGGGGGAGGTGGAGATTTGTATATCCAGGTTTCTGAGACTTCTCAGAAAGTACCATCTGAATAGGACCTCCAGCGTGTTACATCAAAGACATAACTGCTGTGTTCTAATTCCTCAGTTGGGTGCATTCAATAGAAAATGGAACGAAACTGTTATAAAGATCTATGGGACTTAAAAGACAATGCCCAAATAAAAGCAAGCATAAACCTGCATAGCAAAGTTTATACAAACAAATAACTACTTTAAAAGGCTTGCTGATTTTAAAGTTTAGTAAAAGCAGCACAACAAAAATCAATGGGCGCTAAACAGAAAATCCACTGAGGCTCCAATTCTTTACCATGACTTCTTAGTAGACGTGGTTAGGATTACACTGTAATCAGCAAGCAAAGAAGCTGTTGTTTAACTTCTTTTAAACTGCATTTTAATTAGATGAGGGATTTTATTTTATTTTAGTGTGTAAAGCATATTAAAAAGTAATTGACAGTGCCTCCATGGGATATGATAACCAAGATTTAGATGTTATAGGGATGTAAATTATTGTACAAGGTCTCTGTAGTGAAGATTACTAAGTTTGGGTCTGACTCCTTTTAACCGTTTATTGTTGTTGTTTTTAATAGCTTCTATAGAATCCTGTCAATAAAGAATAGTTTTAATACAAAAAGAAAATAGAGAGTGAGTGAGAGAATTGCACTGAGATGCTGTTTAGCAGCTGTCTAGGAAAACTAAGGGTATCTATTTCAAACTTTCTAAGGCAAGGCTAGCCAACTAGATCTTTAAATTTGCTGCTGAATCAAGATATTAGATGGTTATTTTGTCTGCCCTTCTCTCTCCCCACTATTTTGACCACCCCTCCTTCCACAGTGCACATGCTTATTGCTGCGGTTTTGCCGGGACTGAACCAAATTTGCCCTAGACCAGGCAACATAGTGTCCCTCAAAATATTGTTGGAGTCCATCAGCCTCAGCTGCCATTGGCCAATGGTCAAGGATGATGGGAGTCGGGAGTTGGGTTTCCAACAACGTCTAAACGGCATCGGGCTGGCTACCCCCATCTCCAAAATTCTCAACTTTTGCTCCAGCAAATTTTGATGGTGACTGTCCACCAAATATTTTCTGGGAGGTTGTCTCCAAACCATACTTAGAGCAGACCCATTGAAATTCATGGGACATAAATTAGTTGTGCCTAATGTGAGTCCCATTCAGTAACGGATCAAAGTAAGCATGGTTGAAGCTGTATTCAGATGACACTTGATTCCAACTTCATGATGCTTCCTTACCTGGTCATTTTCACAATTTATGAAAATGAATGTAAAAGTCACTTCTGGTAACTTTTAGGAGATCCATCTGGAATTAATGGGAAATTAGTGCTTATTTCTGTATTATATGTTTTCAGAAAAACAACAACGCAACCCCATTAAGTAGGAAAATCACTGGAGTTTCGCCTGGACAAAATTTGGGGCACTATATAGAGTGCTTTTCTTCTAGAAAAAAAGTGCCGGTACTGCAGACCTTTGAGTACCCCCCAGAAAAAAGCACTGACTATGTTGTTCTTTCCTGCCATTTAGTATTATATATTGTTCAAAGAAACCACAGTTCCATAGGTAGGAATTGGGACAGAAGCACTAGCATTATAAACCTGAAGAATTAGCACAATAAACTCCAAGTCTTAATGCAACCTAAGTATGGACCCAATCCTGGGCATGCAAGCATCCAGCAAATATTTAGAAACCCTGTGATACAAAGCATCCACATTTGAATCCTGAATATTTTGTGGTAGCAGGCAACACTTGACTGAAGCTGACGGATTACATGTGACAGGTGTCAAAATTTGGCAGTATCAGGTGGGCAGCAATCAACTTTTTTTACAGCCAATAATTCACAGCAGCTGACATATGACGTTCAATGGAATTTAGTACTTCTGTCATGTAGCTCATTTCACTTCGATACGTGTTTATATACTACCACCCTTAGGGTGCTTTCATTCATCTTGCTTTGCGAGTTACTTTGCTCTCGCTCCAACTATGCACAGGATTTCACATTTCAGGAGACTACTGTCTCTTCCTAGTTTTAGCAACTGCTTTCTGTGCTTATAACCTTCCTGCTGAATCTTCCATCTCACAGTGGCTGTTATGCAAACATCTGCCTCAGGAGCCACAACTGTGGTTGTGAATCCAGTGGATGAAGCTGTCTTCTCAAAATTGCTTTGTAGGCTTAATCAGTAGATGGCAGTAACAGCAAACGATTAGCTGTGACTCCAGCTTTCACACAAAGCTTGCCCACATTAATCATACATACCGAAAATCCCGCAAAGTACAACCTGACAAAGACCTTGCTTTGCCACAATCAATCTTTATTCACCGCTAGATTAATGCAGTTAGCTATACTTGATTGCTTCAGGTCCAGGATATAGTTTATAAACAACTACATGTATGTTCCCTGCTTTGGGGCATATATTTTTTAATTGGAGTTGGGTTGTAATCTCTTCCTTCTTGATTATTGCTTCTGACCACCCAGTGCCTGTTTACTCTGATTGCGGTGCCCTGGTATTTCATTGCATGGCAATGTGAATGATGTCACCAACCTTGTATTGTTTATGAACAGAGGAATAAACAACTAACCTGACATGATTAAAAGAGAACTTCCTTGCCTCGCTTGTCCAGTCTGTTATTTGTACGTTGTTGAATGGGTGTATTATGAAAAGTGAAATGGCTACTCATGATATACAGGTTATTCTTATTCTTATACTACTACAAGAAGAAGAAGAAGAAGAAGAAGAAGAAGAAGAAGAAGAAGAAGAAGAAGAAGAAGAAGAAGAAGAGAAGTAAAGAAGAAGAATGGTCTTAATTTGTGAAACCACTGCTGAGCAGAACAGCATTTCAGAGATTAAGGAGAATGACTTCCATATTTGTGAATGATGGAGAGTCCTTTAGAGACAGACACAATCCACATGAAAGGGGGAACAAACCCCTGTTTGTTGGATTCTGTTTGGTTGTTATAAAATTACATTTCCCCAATAAACTTCCCTGCATAAAAGGGTCAGCAGTTCACAGGAAGGTCAATGATGCAAGGAGGTGTTTTGCACAGGAGGGTCAAAAGTCTGCCTTAGGCAACTGACTATTGAGGAGGAATAGAAACTTAATCAGAAGTCTCCCAGGCTCAAAGGTTCGGAGGGGTGTGTGTGAAAACATTGCATATAAGTTGAGTTAATAGATTCATCAGAAAGCTGAGGCAACAGAGAGATGACCTCTTGAAGATCAGGATTTGAAGAGCTGCGAGAGAGAAAGGGTTAAAACACATTAAAAGAGCTGAAGACAGCATTGGCTTGAACAGTGGAGCAGAACCACACTAGCAATAACCTCTTGGCAGTGGAGTCACTGCTTCTTGCCAGGAGGGGGAGAGTGAGCCAGTGGCAAGGTCAAGGCTGTGTGATGGATTGGCTCTACACGCTTGCCACTAGCTTGCCCCTCCAGATAAGTGGCAGTAACGCTATTGACAGGAGGATATTTGTCATGAACTCTGGGGAGACATTGTGGAAAGGGTAGTTAAATAATGACAAGGAGCAGAGGTGTTGCTTTCTCCAGAGAATTGAGGGGGCTGATGCAATGTCCTGACATCACATGCACATCACATCTGAGCATTGAAGGTGCCTGGCCCCTTCCAAAATAAAGATTGGGGGACACAGTGCCTTGGCCTCCCGGAGCTGGCACTATTGATGAGGAGTGGGAGGTGATTGGGAAGCTGGAGGAGTCCAACCCAGAGGTTTGCGGTGATGGGGGAGACCGCAAGAGGAATCTGTCAATGGGGAGGTTCCCAGAAGCTTGGGAGGTGGACACTTGGATCCAGAGAGAGGGCTGAGATGGTTTTCAAGGGAACTGTCCACCTCTGTGTCACTGGTTACCACAAGTGCAATGTCACTACCAGTCACATAGGCACTTTCCCCTGTTAGTGAGGAGCTTTCCCTTTTGGTGAAGGTGCCTAGAGAAAAATCCAACAGCAAGTTGCCTCCGTTGCCTCCGCCTCTATCTCCACAGATGCAACAACACCGACAGGAACAGACTTTGCACACTCGGCCTCCATGGAGGAGTGCACATTGCTTGCCCAGTCCACCTGTTCCCTCTGAGTGTGCCATTCCCACCCCTTGTCAAAGTTCCATTTTTCCCCCACTCGTCACTCTACATTTTATTAGCACTGAGCATGCTCAGTCCCCCCTGGGATGACTTTTTGTTTATGCCCCCCTTGGCTTTTTTCTGAAAAGTACTTCTGCACCCCTTGGGGTACCCTGAGCATGTAGGCACCTCCTTGTTGTTTCTCAGTTCTTCTTTGGCTTCCTTCATTGAGTTTCCATTCCAAGATGGTGGCACGTTCATACGCTGTGACTCTGAGCTCCCAATAGCAAGACAAAGGAGATGGTGTTGGACTTTCAGAGGAAGAGAGGAGAACTAGCCCTGCCGTACATCGGGGAGGGCTGTGTGGAGAGAGTCTCTTCCTTTAAATTCCTAGGAGTTTATCTCAGTGAAGACCTTAGTTGGAAAATAAATACAACTCAGGTGGTTAAGAAAGCCCAACAGAGACGCCATCTCCTGAGAGTATTGTGGAAGAACGATGTCAATCAACATTTGATGATCTCCATCTACCGGTCAACAATAGAAAGTGTCCTTTCATACTGCATCACGGTGTGGTACGCTGGTTTGACATCATCTGATAGGAAGTGCCTACGGAGGGTGGTGAATACAGCACAAGGTATTATGGGCTGTCCCGTGAATCCGCTAGATGGAATAGTGGAAGAACGTTGCCTCAGGAGAGTGAGGAAAATTCTCAGGGATGATTCACACTCTGGCCGGCACTTTCTTGATCTCCTGCCCTCGGGCAGAAGATATAGAAGCATGATTAGTTGCACCAACAGGGTAAAGAACAGCTTCTATCTGTGGGCTGTTAGGCTGCTGAATGAAAAGATAACAACAGGGCAACTGACTTTCAGGTTTGGTGAGTGTGTGTCAGTAAATGAGGGGAATTAAGACTAAGAGAGCTGAGTGGGCAGTGCTCGTATAATCTCACTGTATACAAATTGTACAAGTGACAATAAAGTATTTCAGTTCCAATTTCACTTCAGCTGTCATGGACTAGTTGCATGCAGAGGGGTGGTGGGAGGAACTAGCTGAGGAACAACCAAGGGAAGAAGGGTCAGTGCCTAGGGAGTGGTGGTGGGACAATGATGAATAGTCAGAGGGAGAAGGCAGGGAAGAGGAGGTGTCGGAAGCTGAAGAGGTAACAGAGCTTAGTGAGCTGGGAGAGTCTGTGGTAGAGAGAAGTTCAGAATCAGGGGCAGAAGCTGAAGCTGAAGCAAGAAATTGGGAAGAGAGAGGCCCTGAGGCAGAGATGAGTATGGCTGGTGAAGAGTCATGGGTGTCTCCCACTCCGGCTGTGACAAGCTCATCCTTTTGTCTCCTTGGTAAAAGGTAAAAAGGTAAAGGGCCGCTGGACCGATAAGTCCAGTCAAAGGTGACTATGGGGTTGTGGCACTCATCTCACATTCAGGCCAAGATTGCCGTTTACTTTCCTGCCAGTGTGGTACCTATTTATCTACTCACACTGATATGCTTTCAAACTGCTAGGTTGGCAGCAGCTGGGACAGAGCAATGGGAGCTCACCCTGTTGCGGGGATTCGAACCACCGACCTTCCGATCAGTAAGCCCAAGAGGCTCAGTGGTTTAGACCACAGGGCCTACTTTGTTTTTCCTCCTAGAAGAGGCCTGGAAAGGGTGGAGGAGAGGTTGGCTGCACACAGGGGCAGGCTCTAATTGCTTGGAAAAAGCCCTAGAAGGGAGGGGACTTAGACAGCTGTGAGGAGGTGGGGATTTTGAGTTTTGACAATTGATTTTGACGGGAGAAGACCACTAGGAAGGAGCTGCTCCGATGCTCAACCAAGTGTGTGGAGATTGTGCTTTTGCATATAAAGAGTTAAATCCAACTTTGGACAGTGATTACTGACTGGTCCGCTCCTGTGACAGCAGCACTCATCATTGTGACACTCACCACCTGAACTTGCTAGTAGAAGGACACACACATATACACATACACACCTGAGATATTTCAAGCATTCCAACCCATCTTCTGCAGTCTCTCAAGCAACTGCCAGACGCGTACGTTCGTAATTCTCTGGCTCATGTAGCTTGGCTCCAAGTCCCTGATTGTTTTTCTTCCCTCTTTTCTCTTCATCAGCTGCCTATAACATCACCTTCTAATCTTGATTAGAAGCGATTTGCAAATCACTCCAAGGAGATTTGAAACTCAGCATGGATGCAAGTGAGGCAAAAACAGAAGACATCACGTGTACCGTCTCATGCACATGCATGTATGTTGTACTGACTCTCCTGGATGGCAACCATAGATTCCAAATATCTGCAGGAAGACATCTGTGCAATAATAATAATAATAATAATAATAATAATAATAATAATAATAAATGGGGCGGAGGGCAGATTTTGAGATGACTATTTCAGAGCAGGTTTCTGAAATGGCCACCTGCAAAATACACAGCCCAGTTTTGCTTTTTGTAAATGTCACGCAGGTAACTCCATTGCGATATCAGAGAGAATTAGCAAGCGAAGAATAGGGAGCAGATGTTCAGGACCAATTTCGGCTAAACCTTTCAAATTCACACTCATGGTAGGGATAGTGGGCATGTATCAGAACATTGTGGCAGTTATTCAGGCCATCTGGCTGCAATCCTACAGATGCTGATTTAAGAGCAAGCTGCAAATGCAAACTTACCTCTGAATAGGCATGCTTATGATTGCTCTGAAAATGTTGCAAACAACAACAACACCCTCTTCAGTCAGGCAAAAACAAAACAACCCCCATTTTTTATCCTTATTGGGGATAAGTCACTTATTGGGGCATCTGAAAGTGGCAGTGACCAACCGAGTCTGAGAATTAATTCAAAGTTTTATGCACATACATACATATTTACCTACTGAAAAAAGTATCTGGACAGAATCCAAAGAGCCACACAATTATGGCCCTGAATTTCTTTCCTTCAAACTGCGTTTCCACACACCCAGTGCCATGGAACTATGTGGAGGTCATGTCCAGGGATTGACCATGCCTGGTCATCTGTTATCAATCGCTGGAGCTGCCTCCTTGCTATGACTGCCTGTTTACCTGCTCTCTCATAGTGAGCAGTGACAGAAGATAGGAAAAGAAGAAGCCTTGAGCCACCTTGCCTTCTGTGTGGATGTGCAGATGAAACCCAGAGGGAGAGGGCCAACTGAAGGGGCAGCAACAGGTCCGGCCCTATCATTAGGCAAAGTGAAGAATCTGCCTTGGATGGCAGATGTTGGGAAGAGGGGCACAGAGCAGCAGCAAAGTGTTGGAGGGCAGAACTGGATGTGCTCAGCAACCTATTCCGTACTCCTTAAGCTAGCCTGCTGCCTTCAGGTACAATAGAGGACTCTATCCTGCCCTGTCAGGTTCAGCTGCGAGTCTAGCCAAATTCTGTACGTGGAATGAAGGAGTTGTTCACTTCAGGCAGCCACGTGTCTTGAACCAGCAGTGAGCAGCAACAGCAACAAAAACGAGGTGAGCCCACCCAATGTGCGGTGGATCTACACGCAGGAAAAAAACGCTATGGGAAATTATGTATAAATTTTGTTTTACTCTCTGGTGCCATCTGGTGTTGCATGTTTACAACGCATCCAAAACATTGTTTCCTTACTAATGTAGCGGAATCACTGGAGTAGGGCCTGGTTGTTTTAAGTTCCACATTCCAAGAAGCTCTTTGTTGCAACTACAGTTTCCCACTGGACACAGGTGGAGAACCTCAATATGTTATTGGATAATAATAATAATAATAATAATAATAATAATAATAATAATAATAATTTTTATTATTTATACCCCGCCCATCTGGCTGGGCTTCCCCAGCCACTCTGGGCAGCTTCCAAAAAAATATTAAAATACTGCAATACATCAAACACTAAAAGGTTCCCTAAACAGGGCTGCCTTCAGATGTCTTCTAAAAGTCTGGTAGTTGTTGTTCTCTTTCACATCTGGTGGGAGGGCGTTCCACAGGGAGGGTGCCACTACCGAGAAGGCCCTCTGCCTGGTTCCCTGTAACTTGGCTTCTCACAGTGAGGGAACTGCCAGAAGGCACTCGGTGCTGGACCTCAGTGTCCAGGTAGAACAATGGGGGTGGAGACGTTCCTTCAGATATACTGGATCGAGGCCATTGGATTCCAACTCCCATCAGCCTCAGTAAACATCACCAGTTGGCAGGGATGATGGGGCTTATACCTAGAAGGCCACAAGTTCCCCCACTTCTGGCTTAATGTCTCACAACATAATTTCTTTTTCTTTCTTCTTTTTTTTAAAAAAGACTTTACAGTTAGCAATTTTAACTAAGATTCAAGATATTACGCACCTGTTAGCCCTTGAGCAATGCAACATGGTGGTTAAAATGTCGATATGAGATGTAAGCAACCTGCATTGTTCCAGCTGGTTATTTGCCTGCCTAATGGATATGAATTGTGCACAGCAGACCTGCAAGTGCACCCAGTAGAGTAAACGGATGTTCTGCATTCCGTCAAAACCAAATGGAGTGCATCACTCTGGCCTCTAAAGAAAACAACAGGTGGTGATTTCAGATTTCCCAAGTGAGGCTCACAGCCTGCTGATTGAGCTGCAACTGCAGTTAACCTTGATTGAAGCACAAATATGCCTGGACTGTTCTCTGTGTTCATGCACCATCAGTGGCCCATCAGATTAAGACACTGCCTACTTGAGCTCCAAAATATGGAGCTCCTCAGCAATAAGCAAATGGTCCACATAAAGGAAATCTAACTTAGGAAATATAAATATGTTCCAATAATTTAACTATCTGTGCACTGCATGTTTTTATTTATTCTTAAATATCTTTGCATCTTTGCATCTTTGCTGGACCATAAAGAAGGCTGATCGCCGAAGAATTGATGCTTTTGAATTATGGTGCTGGAGGAGACTCTTGAGAGTCCCATGGACTGCAAGAAGAACAAACTTATCCATTCTTAAGGAAATCAGCCCTAAGTGCTCACTGGAAGGACAGATCCTGAAGCTGAGGCTCCAATACTTTGGCCACCTCATGAGAAGAGAAGACCCCCTGATGTTGGGACCCCCTCCTCTCACAAGGAGAAGGGGACAACAGAGGACGAGATGGTTGGATAGTGTTCTCGAAGCTACCAGCATGAGTTTGACCAAACTGCGGGAGGCAGTGGAAGACAGAAGTGCCTGGCGTGCTCTGGTCCATGGGGTCACAAAGAGTCGGACACGACTAAACGACTAAACAACAACAACAAATCATTGCATTGCATTTTCCCCCTCTTATTCTCCCCCTGCCACAAATCCCTGCTAATCAAAACCAAAATGCCATTGAATAGACTTCAGGAAGAACTGACATTTATTCACTGCAAGCTGAATACATATGAGCAACTTGTAATTTAATCTTCTCTTTTTGTTTTCCTTATCCAGTGATTGGGTTGTGGATAACTCTATCCATTTTTTTGATTAACGTTCTGCGATATCACCTTCGCTTTCCTGAAAGTCACCATTGCTCCTGAAAACAGGAAGGTTAAAGGAAGACAATCATCTGTGAGCAGGGCATATCCCATTCCTTGAGTTTTGAATCCCTGTGAAAAAGAACTTGGGTGTTTGCTGTCTAATTGCCAAGCACAAGTCTGAGGTTTTGGACAAAAGTAGGTCAAAGAGGCTAGACTGGATAACATTTCTTAACAGTCAGTGGCCAAGCTACGCAAGCCACATCTTCTGCTAGGGAGTTATAGGTAAATGGCCTAGAATGGTTGGGAAATAGTTGAGACTGCCTGGGAATGTAAGGAAAAGTATGAGGAGCTAGATGCATGAAAGGATAAACACATGTTTTTGCAAAGAGATGGAGATAGAGGACTTAACTGTAAGTTGCAAGCCGAAAAGGTGAATTCAGAATGCAGGTATATCTTTCTGGAAATTTGTGGTGGGGCAGTGGATATGATATTTGTAGAAATGCTTAAGTTGTTTGTTTCCCTCTATCCTTTATTTTACAGGTATCCAATTTAGTGACATAATGAATTGGGCTTGCCGATCGGAAGGTCGGCGGTTCGAATCCCCGCAATGGAGTGAGCTCCTGTTGTTCTGTCCCAGCTCCTGCCAACCTAGCAGTTCGAAAGCATACCAGTGCAAGCAGATAAATAAGTACTGCTGTGGCGGGAAGGTAAATGGCATTTCCGTGCACTCTGGTTTCCGTCATGGTGTGGTTTCCGGAAAGCTGTCTGTGGACAAACGCCGGCTCCCTCGGCCTGAAAGCGAAATGAGCCCTGCAACCTTTCTGTAAGATGCAGTGTTTTCCTATACCCATCTATTCATCAAATGTACCATCATAAAAGCGTAGAAAAATAAAATGTCCGACTCCAGGCTTCTCCATATGAGCAGCTGGTTGCAATCTTTTAATTAGAGATTAAATATGGGATCACATAGAGTCAGAGCTTGTGCCCTGCTGCTGAGTAAGGGCCCTCGACATAAAGCAGAGAGTGGTGAACTTTTCATAAGTCTTTCTCCTCTTCCTGCTCCTTTTGGAACAGGCTCTTTGCGAGGATCAGCTGCTTAATTTGAAGCGGCATAAAATCTAACCCCTGCTCACAGCTTGAATCCGGAAGGCGCTGTGAATAGACTCGGCAAGATCAGGAGGATCTTGGTGTGGGGGGCTCACATGAATAAAAAATAACCGCTGGGAACCAAATCCATCCCATCCAATCCATTTTTAAATGTAATAAGATGAATTCAGGTTTAAAAGATTTGTAATTTGAATCTGAATGGCTTAAGCAGACGGAGGTTAAGTCTGCTTAGTCTGCTGCTATCTGGAGACGGAGAGGTTGGTAAGGCGTTCTTTGCTACATTAGATCTTTTTTTCTCCTGGAATATTAACTTGCTGTCTTTCTATGAATGCCTGCATCCCATAACGTTTCTTTGAAGTGCTCCTGTTGCCTAGATGTTAACGGCACCGTAAAGCTAGGATGAAATCTTCATGGAATGCATATTGCTCAGATGAGACTCCCTGTCATATATGGAACATGAAGGTACACCATGGATGCAAGCTGGAGATGATTTATTCAGTGAAACATCAGTTGATTAGACCTTGGGGATTTGGAATAATGAACAGATCTACTTTGATTCAAAGGACAGCTGGCTCACTCTCATCTCATATTCTTTTGAAACCGAGATAGAGCCAACAACGTACTCAGCACTATGGATAATGTGCATTATGGACCAGCTACATCGCTCTTCCCCAACTTGGGTTCCTTAAGGGTCACTTCACACAGTGCATTGTTTAGGAGCCAAAACAAAGAGTTTTTCCCATTGGACCACGTCTTCCAACATTAACCCATTCTACACTAGCTCTCACACAAAGACTGTAAGATATGTGATGAGTCTCAAGTAGAACTGAGGAAGATCTCAGTCTCTAAAATGTTGGAGAGCCACTACTAGACTAGATCAGCTGTCCCCAATTTGGAGTTCTCCAGATCTATTGGACTACAGTTCCTATCACCCCGGCCATTGGCTAGGTTGTCTGTGGCTGTTGGGAGATGTAATCCAAAACATTTAGAGGCCCCCGGGTTGAGAAAAGCTGTGCTAGATGGATCAAAGATTGATAGATCAATTCACTATAAGGCAGCTCCATATTTTCAAAGTAAAAGAGAGAGAGTTGTTTATTAACTGGTTAAAATGCAGATGATTAAACAACTATAGCTAAATAAACATGCATATTTCATAAACTTAAATACTGACGCCTTTCTGAAATATTGATGGAAGTAATGGTGAAACCTACGCTTTAATGAAGAAACGTTACCACTTACGAGAAGAAAAAGGCATCTTTAATATTTCCTTTTTTATTCCCCGTTATTGTAACACATCAGAATCAAAACAGGCCCCAAAACCCAAATGAGTATGACCTTAATGTAGCTCCACTGATTAAATGGGTAAAGCTTTAGTTGATGAATCTACTGATTAAACCAATTAGATCTTTGTAGCTCTCAAAGTGGGATGGGAACACCTCTTTATAATAAAATGGATATGTGTGTGTTAGTAATGCTGCGCATAATATTGCATTATCTAACTTGCTGCAGCTCCTTTCTACTTTGCTGCTAGTATTAGCTGCCATTCAGCAAGTGGCAGGTGGATGATAAAGCCCTTGTTCTTCATTTCTCCATCTGTCCATCACTATAGCCATCCATCATCTGCTGACTGCCCTGCCTTTTTCTCTCCACTGCACAATTCAGCACCAGTGCTGTGACAAGGTAGATTTACATGCATCTGAAAGGGAAATTGATGTATTTTGGAAACAATTACATCTCCCTATCATTGTCGCCTTGGTCTTTGCAGTTTCCTTAAGCGTGCTTCCCTGCCGGTATGGAACAAGGAAAATGACTGTGTCAGACACGGGAAGTAGCATATTCTGGCAACAGTGTGGCGCTATCGGCTGAGAAGCAACTAATGTCAACAGAGATATAGGTTGCTTCCACATCAGTCCTTTTGCTCTCATTTATGTGACCCAAAATAGCCAGATTGTACCACGGTGATGGGATAAAATCAGGCCAATTCTTTATTGACAGCAGCAGGCAGGGCAAGGGTTGGCATGGCATGGGGTCCCAGGATCAGTTCATCAGTCTACAAGCCCCACGTTGATGGAATGGATCTGCAGGGCTTGGATCACTCCAAACCTGTGTTAGCAAATCACTCCTCCGAGGCTGCATTTTGTGATTAGTGGAAATCACACAGTGTCTGAGAGGAAGCGTGAGAACTGGATATAGTCCTATCTGTATGTATTATGTGATGTCCTTTCACTTTTGCCTGTCGTCTCTCAGAGCTGCATGAGAGAGAGCGTCATGATTCTGTGTCTGTATATAGTGTAAATAAATACGTAGTTTAGATCTATGGATGGTTCATTCTTCTTGCTGTGCTATGCCAGAAGATTAGTGTGCATCTTTCATCTGGGAGATGTCACTGAAGGACACACTGGATTGAAGGGACATGCCATTCCAGAGTTGTGCTTACTGAGAGGATGCTTGGAAAGGTCAGGGAGACTGAGGGGGCGACCTCAGAGTGTCATAAATCCCTACAGCCTGTATGTCAGGAGTTGGCCAGTGTTGAACTTTGCCATGGTGCAAGCAAAGCAAGCAAGGTCTCACTGGGGGACCAGGGTGCAGAATCCAACCTGGAAGATACCAAATACATGCTTGGGTGTGCCATGGCCAATCCTCCCTTCAGGCACCTTATGCCCCCCCCCCATACTATGTTGATCCTGACCAATGCCATTTCCACCCTCATACTATGTTCTACTGCCTAACAAAGAAATCCATAATTTCACTGAAGGAAAGGTATGTGGGGGGTACACCAAGTGCCAATCAGATAGAGAGAAAAAAATAATAATTTCTGGTCCTGTCAACCAATGACCCATAATTGCTCAGTGAAGGCTCTAACCCGAAGATGGGAAGGTGGGAAGCTCTCAAGCAAAATGGCTGTGAGCTCCAGGGGAACAGAGGAAGTGGGGGGCAGAGGGGGCGGCTCACCCTGGGTGCCACTCGGGGGGGTGACAAGATGGCCCCTGCCTTCCCCCAGCTGTAGAGCGGCTGAGGGCGCCGCTCGTACGTCGTCTGTATAGGCTGCCTCTCGCACAGCGACTGTATGGGCTGCTGTGCATGTGCACTCCGTACGGGATGCCGCATATGCGCAGTCCATATGGAATGCTGCTCGCACGGCAGCCCGTACGGAGTGCACATATGCACCATCCCGTACGGTCACCACACATGCACAATCTGTACGGTCTGCCCCAACCCGGGTGCTGGAGAGGGTTCGTCCGCCACTGCAGCAGAAGCAGCCTTATATTGGCCTTCCCCTCCCCTCCCCACATGGGCTCATGGGGCCATCACACAGAGAGGATACTGGGCAAAACCTTGCCCAGTATTTTGCTGCAATCCATGGGGCACAGAGTGCCACCGGACAAAGTCATTCCATGCTTATTGGACACAGAATGGGGCTTCTCTGAAATAGCCATCCGTTGCCCACTCTCTGCCCAACTCCAGAATATATGGGGATTAGTATTGCATGATTCCTAAATTGCCCCTTGAACATCTCTCTTAATTGTTTCTTTCTCTGTTCTTGCTTGTAAAGGTACAACACTTTTGTTTAATTTGGAATGAGTTAAAAGACAGGGTTGATCATTCACCCTGATCTGTTAATTCAATTTAATAATCTGTTTAACCAAAATTGTATACTGCTTGATTGTAACAGAACCTCTAAACGGATTAGGAACTATATTATAATTATCAATAACACCAGTTAAAAACAATTAGGCATTCTTAAAATAATCAAAATCAGCAGTAAATGAAAAAAAGAGAGATTAAAACACATCAACATCAACATGTGTAGGTAGGCTTGCCTAAACCAATACGTTTTAAACAGGTGCTGAAAAGAAGACAGTGAAGGCACCTGCCTGATGTTAATAGGCAGGGAGCTCCTATGTTTAGGTGCTGCTACGCTAATATTAAAGGGATGTGGGTGGCGCTGTGGGTTAAACCACAGAGCCTAGGACTTGCCCATTAGAAGGTTGGCAGTTCGAATCCCCGCAACGAGGTGAGCTCCCGTTGCTCAGTCCCTGCTCCTGCCAATCTAGCAGTTTGAAAGCACATCAAAGTGCAAGTTGATAAATAGGTACCACTCCGACGGGAAGGTAAATGGCATTTCCGTGTGCTGTTCTGGATCGCCAGAAGCGGCTTTGTCATGCTGGCCACATGACCCGGAAGCTGTACGCCGGTTCCCTTTGCCAATAAAGCGAGATGAGCGCCGCAACCCCAGAGTCGGTCATGACTGGACCTAATGGTCAGGGGTCCCTTTACCTTTACTTTACGCTAATATTCAGTCTAAAATAAATAGTCATACAGTGGTACCTTGGGTTAAGTACTTAATTCGTTCTGGAGGTCCGTTCTTAAACTGAAACTGTTCTTAACCTGAAGCACCACTTTAGCTCATGGGGCCTCCTGCTGCTGCCACGCCACCAGAGCATGATTTCTGTTCTCATACTGAAGCAAAGTTCTTAACCTGAAGCACTATTTCTGGGTTAGTGGAGTCTGTAACCTGAAGCGTATGTAACCCGAGGTACCACTGTACTTAACATATTTCTTTATGGTAGTTAAAAGATATTTTATCCTGTAGAAACAGAACATGTCAAATAGGGTGTGAATAGCAGAACCTTTAGAGATCAGCAACAGAAGATATTTCACACAGTTTATTTATGTGCCAATATATGTGCAAGTTGTATAGGACTTGTGTGCTTTTGCTTTGCATGCTGCTGATCTAAATGTTCGGAGAGTTAGTAATATCTTTCAAAAACCCAACAAGAAAAACTAAAGAGAAATGACAACAGCAGTATAGCAAAATAGTAAAATCTGAAAATGCTTGATGTGATTAAATCCCCTGTAGAAAGTTGGTTTCCTATTCTTGATATCAATGGGGAGCTTCAAAGACCATTGGCACTAAGGTAGCTTATCACTATAATATATATATGATTATCTTGCTCCAGCATTTTTCATGCAACATACAAAAGAGAGAACTGGAGCTAGGTGTTTGATCTTCTGGGACTGAACTAATGAATACACCAAGCCTTCAAATATCTCTATATATTGCACTCCAATATTGCAATTTTAATTAAGCTTGCATTATCTCGGTTTTTTATTATTCTTGTTTAATCACGTCAGCCAATTTTTGAGACAATCAGGTTGAACTTTTCACATTGCCTTGTATGACTGCTTCCTTTCTAGGAGACAATCTTTTACGGAAACAGCAAAAGAAAATGTATGAAGCTATCCCTCAGAGGGCATCACAGGAGACATTTATGTATTTACAGACTTCTTAATATTTAGAAATAATATGAAACAGTGTGCAAATTGCTTATTCTACTATTGTTGTTGTTTTTGTTTGTTTCTTACAGGTTGTGTTTAGGCCTTTTTTTTAAAAAAGGACTGCTTACACTGAAGCCAAAAGGCCACCCAGCACCTCTGCCACATACAGCATCTGAATCATCTCAGAATTGTTGTTCGCTTCTTTAATCTGTTTGTTCTGTGATTTGAAATCAACATCATAACAAAATAGCAAAGAGCATCCTGCTGTTCTTAATGCATCTGTTCCCTTAAAAAAGTCTACATCTTTGAATGCTGTGAATATAAAGGGGGGAGAGAATTGAACTCAACAACAATGGCAAAATTTCTGTGTTAAGACTGTAGTGTCTTAACTGGAAAGATCAATAGTATTTCATTATTTTGTTCTTGTCTTTGTTCCAAATGTTATCCCTGAATCCCTGAATAAGTATAGTCTTAAAGATTAGCAACATAGGGCATAGTATTCATTTTCATGAATTCATTCATTGTCAGTGACATCCTACATAACCTCAAGGACCAGTTCTCCCCATATGAACAAACCATACCCTGTGATCATACTCTGAGGTCCTTCTTTGTGTACCTCCTCCAGAAGAGGTCCAGAAGGTGGCCATGAGAACGGGTCATTTATCTGGTGGCTTCCCATTTATAGAATGCTTTACCTAGAGAGGCTTGCCTAACGCCTCCATTACATATCTTTAGGCACAAGGCAAAAATGTTTCTCTGATAAAAATGTCTGATAAACATTCTATAGCCTTCTAAATGTGTTTGTGGAATGGGGTTTATTAGCTTTGTTTTTTGTTTTATTATCTATTTTGTGTTCTCATCTTGTATTTTTAGTTTGTGAACCACCCTGAAATCTTTGGATGAAGGGCATTGGAGTTTAGGTGGGTACAGGCATGACCCAAGACCGAAGTTCATCTCAAAAAGGATTTATTGGAACATCAGAAACAAGAAGAATAAGAAAGACAGAGGTACTTGGCCCAGTATATATACCTTAAACCAGCCCAGGCAAAACACACAATACCTGCATACATAACAGACAGCATACAAATTGGAAGGAGGAAGAGGAGGAGGAGGAGGAGGAGGAGGAGGAGAAGAAGAAGAAGAAGAAGAAGAAGAAGAAGAAGAAGAAGAAGAAGAAGAAGAAGAAGAAGAAGAAGAAGAAATGATTTGATGATCAAGACTTTGGTTGCTCTACCACAAACATGCATTCCAAAAGCTTCCTCAACCACTATATTTATCCCTTCCATATCCTTAACCATGAAGAATAATGAATGCTGCCTGTTCCTTAAAATCAACCTGAAAACTGTTTTAAAATGTAATCTCCCATGCAATAGAATGAGTAATATGTTAACAGACAGTAGGGACTGGCGATGTAGTTCATGAATTTCATTTTAGCCGTAACAGCCTTTTTGAATTTATTGGAAATAATATGCATCCTAACTCATGTATGCATTTGTTAGGAATGCAATGTGTGGGTAACATAAATAATGCGAACAGCAGAACTAGTAACTTTGATATATCAGTGGTGAAATTTCCTTGCTTCGCTGCATCCAGTTCAACATGAATGGATTCATAAAACAGTTCTCAAGCAATTGGACATTTGTTGCCTGTCAACAAAGAGAGAGCAGGGATAACTCAGGTTAATAGCCTTTGTATGTAGTAATCTTCATACTGAACAAATTAGGGGACTGCCCAGAAAAGAGATCAGTTATTATAAGCTCTTACTAAGGAACATAACAGTGAAACCATTAAAAAAGAAAAACACTAGGAAGAAAATATGTCTGAAAACAAATATGAAGGACCTCAAGAGGTTGGATGTGTTAATCTGTTGACATGAAAAAGAAGAATCTCATGACAACTTAATAACTAACAGATTTATTGTGGTACATGGCAAACCTACCAATGGCTGCTAGCCATGATGGTTGTTGCTGGTGGTTGTTGTTGTTATTTAAATTTGTATACTGCCATATGCCCTCAGGTCTCAGGGTGGTTACAACATAAAATCACAATATAAAAGCACAAAATCCACAATAAAAACAAGAACAAAAATAACCCAATAATCCCCTCTCTTTGACAAATTTTATAGGGGCATTGGGTGTCTCTAGGGTCAGAGGCAGTAAAGTATATGACTACCAGTTGCTGGCAACCATGCGAGATTGGGGGGAGTGGTCTTCTACTTGGGTCTGGTTGGTCACTGTGACAGCAGGATGCAGAACTCAATGAGGCATTGGTCTAATCCAACCGACTCTTCTTATGTTTTTGTGTGGACTACAGTCCACTTCATCAGACATGAAGATGGATGGCGGTCATCTCACTCTTCATTTGAGCGAAGCCTTTAAGCATCATAAATGGATTGAGCAAAGGGGCCACAGCTTCATTGATTTAATGGATGACATAAAATAGTCTGTCAAATGTCTCCATCCCTTCACCCCTGCACACCTAGAAGGGTTTGCCAGCTTCTATGGTTAGAGCTAGGAAGCAACTTTTCCAACTACCAACCTTGTTCATATGACACCCCACCTGATCTCAAAACAATGATGACCTTCAAATTAGTGAAACTCTTGTATCAAAGAGCTCATCCAGTATGGTGTAGTGGTTAAGAGCGGTAGACTTGTAATCTGGTGAACTGAGTTCGATTCCCCGCTCCTCCACATGCAACTGCTGGGTGACCTTGGGCTAGTCACACTTCTTTGAAGTCTCTCAGCCCCACTCACCTCACAGAGTGTTTGTTGTGGGGGAGGAAGGGAAAGGAGAATGTTAGCCACTTTGAGACTCCTTCGGGTAGTGATAAAGCGGGATATCAAATCCAAACTCTTCTCTTCTTCTCATCATTGCCCCAATTCTTCACTTCCTAGGTCCCCTCAAGCTATGAGAGATTGATTTTGTGAGCTTCCCTTAACTTTTATTATGCCATAGGTACACCAACATATCTATTCCTTTTTACTTGCACCAAATTTCTCCATAGTGACCAACTAGAAATGTGAACTGGTGTCCCTGCCCAGCACTTAGTAGGGAAGCCGTGAGTTCAATAAGGAGCTGATATCCCAACAAAGGCCCAAAGAAACTGAAGGGCTTACTATATTCTCATTGCCTTCTTGTATACAGCATAGTCTACTCTGATTTTCCCTCCTCCTATGTAGACCCTTTCTCCCCAAGAGATTCCCGATGATAAAACATCTTGAATGCACCTACATCAAGACTGGGCTTCCTATCAAATCTCCTGTTGCCTTAGTTCTTGAGATCCAGGGGACAGATATCTCTATCGGCGAAGGGTTTTGAGATGCAGTGATCCTCAAACCCCTTTCAAACTATGCCCCATCCCAAGGGATGAGGGTAGGGAGAGCAAGGATTACACACCTCCGTCATTGGTGCTGTGCAATGCCAGGTCCATAGGCAACAAAACCGCCACCAATAGACAATACATAAGCACACAAACATATAAACACGTATAATTTCACAACCTCCTTTTCATAAACCTTACTTCCCCGACTTCCCCATACCTCCCCCTTCTGCATCCCTATTTCAAAATTTCTTCAGCAACCCCTCACTTCAATTGACTGATTACTCATTTTCTTTTCCCCCCCTCCTTTCTTCTCTTACTTAATCAATTTACAGCTGTAATTCTATATTTTCTTAACCATTGACATTTTAGCACTCATCAATTTTACAACAATTCTTAAGGTAAACTTTAAATTTCTTCCAATCTTCATCCACCGTCTCTTTTCCTTGGTCTGATTTTCTAAATGTTAATCTTTTGCATTCACACCAATGCTATTTGCCCATTCTTCCCCTCCTTTCATTAACCTGCAATTAATCCAGAATGCGGCAGCTAGAGTGGTGACTGGGAGTGGCCGCCGGGACCACATAACACTGGTCCTGAGATATCTATATTGGATCCCAGTACGTTTCCGAGCACAATTCAAAGTGTTGGTGCTGACCTTTAAAGCCCTAAACGGCCTCGGTCCAGTATACCTGAAGGAGTGTCTCCACCCCCATCGTTCAGCCCGGACACTGAGATCCAGCGCCGAGGGCCTTCTGGCGGTTCCCTCATTGCGAGAAGTGAGGTTACAGGGAACCAGACAGAGGGCCTTCTTGGTAGTGGCGCCCACCCTGTGGAACACCCTCCCTTCAGATGTGAAGGAAATAAGCAGCTATCTTCTCTTTAAAAGACATCTGAAGGAAGCCCTGTTTAGGGAAGTTTTTAATATTTAATGCTGTATTGTTTTTAACACTTGATTGGAAGCCGCCCAGAGTGGCTGGGGAGACTCAGCCAGATAGGCGGGGTATAAATAATAAATTATTATTATTATTATTATTATTATTAACCATGTTAATGGATCCAAATATGTCTAGAGATATGGTTAAGGCACTAACAGGAGCCAGGAAGTGGAGGAAAGTGTTTGCTACAAATCTTGAGTATATCTTTGTAGTTTTTAAGTGGCACAACCATCCTTGCCCCATGGGAAATTCTCTTCTTGCAGTGCTCTTAAGGATTGTCACCTCACTATATATTGCACAAATCACTAGAATTATGGATCTTCCCAGCTGTGATATATGGAATTGCAGCAAGGATATCAGAAAGGCACAAGGCGTACAGTTCATAAAAGAGTATCACCAGCCCTTATTGGGACTAGGGAAATATGATTTCCTGGCTGGTGGTGTAATCCAATCCACTTCATAGCTGAATTTAAATCATCCCAGTATGCCTGTCTTTAATATCAATATTGCAAAACTTTCTAGTACTATACCTTTTCACCAGCCCTACTTTTCTGGAATATATTTACACATGGAAAGTACATAAAAGAAGGTTGCAAGCCTAGGCAAAAATCATTTCTTTTGGGGCCCAGGGAAGTACCCTAGAGAAAGACGGCTTGTGTTGTTGGGTTGTTGTTGTTTTATACCACCAATTCCCTATATAAAGAGGAAGGATGCCTGTGATAAGAGTTTGGAGGCATTTCCAGTTGTCCATTTTTCAAAGTCCGAAGGAAAAGTGGCAGTGGGGATCGGTAGAAGCATGAAAAGAATAGAATCATAGAAGTGTAGAATTGGAAGAGGCCATGGGGGGTTAACCACTTCAACACCCTGCAAACCCTTGCCCAAGGCGGGGTTAGAGGTATTGTTGCTGTCATCCAGCAATGTCGTCCATAACCACTGGCCATGTCAGCTGGGGCTGATGGGAAATGGAGTCCTGTAACATCTGAAGGGCTACCAATTACTCATCCCTGGCTCAAGTGGACAGAACTAGCTTTGCTATTGTTCTCTGATACCAGCTGCGATATGGAGGAGCTTCTGAGCAGAAATAGGATAATGATCTACAGTTATAAGCATGCAACACATAACCGTACTACGCAATAAACGTGGTGAATGTATCCATTTCCTGGGCAAAGTTGGCATCTGCTTGGCTTGGAGATAGAAATCATAATATTTCTTCTTCACTGTCAACTCCATACTCAAGCAAGGGTATATTTTCCATTGTCAGAAATACTTCCCACTTTCCCCATTCTACAAATAAATTAGACTGCAGCTGCTGTTTCTGTCTTCTCTTTGTCAGTTTAAGCATGAGATGTCTTGAAGAATTTGTGAACTGAACATAGCTCATTAAAGTATGTCTTCATGAAGATTTCCTTGAGTGATGCTGCCCTCTTTCCCCCTCCTTCTCTACACACATCTGTCTTTTCCTGTATGTTGCTATGGTAGTTTTCAAGCACAGATTGAAGCATCTTGTGCTGGGGTAAAAAAGAATCAGAGACCTTGCCAAGAGAAACTTGGTTGGTAGTGGTATGGCTTCCTTTCTCTGAAAGTGTCTATCTAGCCGGTTATGAAACCGACTATTAATGAATCGGTAGGAACATTGTAGGGAGTTCATTAAGCCATGAGATTACCTATAATTTGCACCTAGCAATACCACTTTTTATCCAATCAGTTTCGGATGTGGAGAAAAATCTATGAAGCTGACTACATCCATCATTGTACAAAGGCATAACCCTGATGATGGTGTAAGGGCATCTGAGTTCCTCTGTTGCTTGTACTTGCTATTGTTGCAAGTCAAGCTTTATTACATGACCTGCTCTAGTCTATTGGTATTCAAGTGGTTTTTGAGTGGCCTGGTTGGTTTTCTGAAGCACTCTCTCTCTCTCTCTCTCTCTCTCTCTCTCTCTCTCTCTCTCTCGTTCTCTCTCTCTGTTTTTATTTTTGTTAGAGCTTAGTCCTGAATCTAGGACCGAAACGTCAATTTGGAGTGACTTTGCTCACTTTTTGACATAGTTTCTTGAGATATCATTGCCAAACTTGGCTCAAGGGTTCCTGAGATAGAGATGGGATGCAAGGCACAATTTTAAATAAATACGGCAGAAGGTAAATGGCGTTTCCGTGCACTGCTCTGGTTTGCCAGAAGCGGCTTAGTCATGCTGGCCACATGACCTGTACACTGGCTCCCTCGGCCAATAAAGCGAGATGAGCGCCGCAACCCCAGAGTCGGTCACGACAGGACCTAATGGTCAGGGGTCCCTTTACCTTTACCCTTTTAACAGTATTTTTTAGTTTCTAACAATTCCCAGTTAGCAATAGATACTCCCTGCTGGTAGGATATTTATTGGCCATTCTGTTGAACTAGCAGTGTGTTTCTTCCCCTAACTCCAGTGAAGATAGATTATAGGGTTGCCCTGCCCAGGTGTCTTTCAGAAATGTCTGAGCCAGTGATGTAGCAAGGTCAGGTGCTACCTGGTGCAGAATCCCCCCCCCCCTTGTCATCCCCCTACTTTGAAATTATTAAAAGAAAGAAAAATAAGATACTTGCAGTTACAAGTGTTATTTTCTGGTTTATTTACTTAACATTGTGAGCATAAGCACTTACACATCTTTTTTCATGATGGGAATTTCTTATGAATAAATTTTTTTACTTACGGTGAGGCAAGGAAGAAGGGCTATCCTTATGCTATTCATATAATCAGTTATCAGTAATCAATATATTCATACATGCTCACACATAATCAGGGCTTACAGTATTTTATAATCCATTTTGAATCAAAGGGAAGCTGTGCCTTAGCTAACTGCAAACTGCTTGAAACAGCAAAATTAGGAGCCGGCCTTTCCCCTACAAACATCCGTGTACCCTGAACAAGGGGAAGACGTGAATCAGAGATTCTGGTACAAAATCCCCTCAGATACAGGCTAAATTAATCCACAGAACAGGAAGAGCAAAACCACAAAATCTCCAAACCTCCCTGTCCTGTCATAACTAGGGGAGAGGTTAGACAGAGTGTCACTGCAAGCAATGGAAAGCAGAAGTAGAACTCCGTGCTTGACCAGGAGCTGGAAGCGTGGCAAGAAGCTTGCTAATTGGCTAATTTCGCTGGAAAAATCGTGACTGCCTCATGGTTGTCTCATGATCTATGATTTGCTGTGATCTGCTCAGGTATAAAGACCTCTGGATTTCTGTCAATCGGGGTCCCAGTTCCTTTTGGAAGAGATTCCAAACTGGGTCCTTATTGCCTGGCAATAAACTTCACCTTCTAATTCTCCATTGCTGAGTCTGGCTGATCCTTATTAACGCCAAGAGAGTACCTGCTTACGTTCACGTGCTACAACGGTAATTTCGCTGTTTTGCAAGCTACTGTTGATGTGGACTGCAAGAAGCTGTGTAAGTACAACTGCAAAAAACAAGCACCAGTGCGGATATGCTCCCACTCTTAAAGAGCTTACCTAGAATACAAGAAGAGCCCTGCTGAATACAAGAGGAGCCACTTACACTTAAAGCAACCGTGCTCTCTTTCCCTCTCTACCTCCCTGGCTCAGCGAGCTGAAAAGCTCCTTCCCCACACATGCTCCTTGTCCCTTCAGTGTTTTTCCTTCCCTCCCCACTTAAAAGGTGGTTACAAAGCACGGATCCACATGGATCCTCAGGATTTTTGCATTGGGTCACCCCAAATTCACCATCAGATCACATAGCATGTCCATGGCTACAGCCTGCACCCAAAAAATCACGCACCCACTGTTGCCTGGATACCCAGCTGCCTCAACTGTTCCTCATCAGGCTTGGTTTCCAGACCCTTCATCATCCTGGTCGCCCTTCTCTGCTCACCTTCCAGCTGCTCAATATCCTTCTTCAACTAGCCTGCACTGACTGGCAGCAGCTATCCAGGATTTTGAATGGGGGGGGGGCATTACCAGGACAGAAGGCCTGCATGCAAAGCAGATGGTCCAATGCTGCGCTATGGAGACCCCCAGCCTGCCTTGAAGGATGTGGGGGTGGTCTCCCTTTGGAAATGGGGCTGCAGCAAGGATGTGAAATACCGATATGAATCTGTGGATAGAAGATACAGCCCAGCTGCAGTCGGAACAGAAGGTGCCTCCAAGTTTTGACAGAGAAGCATCACCTCTCAGGAGGGGCCAGGTCCAGGTCCAGGTGGAGGGGTTGCCATGGTGACAAGGACCTGCCCTCCTTTGTAGTGTAGTGTAGTGGTTAAGAGCGGTGGACTTGTAATCTGGTGAACCGGGTTCGATTCCCTGCTCCTCCACATGCAGCTGCTGGGTGACCTTGGGCTAGTCACACTTCTCTGAAGTCTCTCAGCCTCACTCACCTCACAGAGTGTTTGTTGTGGGGGAGGAAGGGAAAGGAGAATGTTAGCCGCTTTGAGACTCCTTAGGGTAGTGATAAAGCGGGATATCAAATCCAAACTCTTCTTCTTCTTCTTCTTCCTTTGTGACATCTCTTGCTCTTCCCTTAAAAGCCTCTGACTGGCAGGCGGCCATTGTGGGTTAGTGAGGAGAGGTCAGGAGAGAGAGGTAGTGGTGGTGGTAGTTGTAGAAGAGGAGAGGCTTGCTTGCTATTTTTCTTTTTTCTTTTTACTTTTATTTAATTCATTTTATTTAATTTATTTTTATTTTATTTTTTATTTTTCCTTTTTTATTTTAACACTTTTATTTTATTTTTTGTTTTTTGTTTTTGTGTTTTTTGTTTTATTGTTTTGTTTTTTATTTCTATTTTTTGTTTTTTGTTTTTTTGTTTTTTGCATATTTGTGCGCATTTGTGCATATTTGTGCGCATTTGTGCGCATTTGTGTGCATATTTCTTTTGTTTACAGAGGAATAGTTAGGGTAACCATAGGGTTAGGGTGGGGGTTAGGTTTAGGGTTAGGGCTGGGTTTGGGGGTGGGGGTGGGATCAGAGTTTGGGATCAGGCTTGGGTGGGAATTTTAGCTAGGTAGTTAGCTTAGAAAGGAGGGGGGGATTTTTCATCAAGAAGATGTGCAGGCTGTAAGTACCATTCCTTTGCTTTCTCTTGTCTCCTGGGGGTGGGGTGTGAGTCCTGGGATCGCCTCCACAGCTTTAGCTCTCTTGTCCACCAGGGAGCTTCACAGCTCCCCCCCCCCCTTCTCCCAATGGCTCGGGGTAGGCTTGGGAGTTGCAGGTGCGCGGTGCACAAAATGTCACCCTTCCTCAGCGAAGACACCCAGGGCGAACCGCCCCCCTCCCCCCCTTCCTCCGCCCCTGGTCCGAGCGCAAGTTTTCTACCAGAAAGTACATGTAATAGTACAAATGAATGCTCCTCTAGTATGTTTTGTTTGTTTTTTTAAAAGGACACAGTGACTTTCCTATTATAATATGTAGGCAGTTCATCATTGCAACTGTAGCAGCATTTTAAATAATAGTGCTATCTTCTCCCTAGGCCCACTGCAATTAGAATGAATGCACAACAAATGTCTTCATTAAAGCCAGGCTTCTTCACAATGGGGATATTAACAGAGCAGTCAGACTGCTGTGTCTCTGGGCAGGTTGGATCCATTGCTTCCTCTCCATTTTTTCTTCTTCTGTACTTGGGGGAGAGTCAATTAGTAAATTTGTTTTTACAAAAGGGCTGTGCACAGACCCCCGTGGCCCTTGGGTCAGGACAATTTGCCCTGTGCCGAAACGATTTGACAACCTGACCCTTTTAGAATGCCGGGGTGCACACAACGCTGCAGGATTAGGTCCTCCCACTTAACTGCTGTTAAATGGAAATTTCCAGGCCTTCACTGTGCTGGCATGTGCCACATTACAAGTAGTTTCCCTGCACACAAAAGAAACATCTCACAGGGGAGCAGCAACCAGTACTTCGAAGGATGGGATTCCCCCCCCCCCCACACACACACTTATGTGGTAGAATCCTGTCCAGTGCTGGCCATGGCTCCTTTAGTCCTTGACAGCCACAGATCTGTCTGGGCAGTCCAGCCCAACATATGGTGTCCCATGGCTTTAGAGGAAAGGAAACTGGGAGGGCAGCTGGGACATAAATGCAACGGGTGACTAAATAGTACCTCTAAAGCACCTAACAATGACATACAGTTCATGTATATATCAATAGTCCCTCTCAGAAGCATGAAGCCACATTCCTATTAGGGATGGATAGGTCAGTCTCTTCCTAGGTAAAGGTAAAGGGACCCCTGACCATTAGGTCCAGTCGTGACTGACTCTGGGGTTGCGGCGCTCATCTCACTTTACTGGCCGAGGGAGCCGGCGTACAGCTTCCGGGTCATGTGGCCAGCATGACTAAGCCGCTTCTGGTGAACCAGAGCAGCACACGGAAACACCGTTTACCTTCCTGCCGGAGTGGTACCTATTTATCTACTTGCACTTTGACGTGCTTTCGAACTGCAAGGTGGGCAGGAGCTGGGACCAAACAGCGGGAGATCACCCCATCCCGGGGATTCGAACCGCCAACCTTCTGATCGGCAAGTCCTAGGCTCTGTGGTTTAACCCACAGTGCCACCCGCATCCCAGTCTCTTCCTAGTCCATCTCTATTTCACATGTGTTCAGTCGTAAGTCTGATTTACTCCAGTTTATTACATTTCTGCATTAATCCATAGCCGTGCTTTTCTTCTAGAAAAAAGGTGTCACTACTCACCATGAAGTTGTTACAGTAAGTGCCACACTTTTAAACAGTGTTTTTCTTGTATAAAAACGTGTCTGTACTGCGTACCCTTGAGGAGCTCCAGAAGAAAAAGCACTGGTTGGTGGGTTTTTGTTAAGCCATATGAAAATTAATTTAAGACAAATAGTTTATCAGATAATGTATGCCAGGGCACTTTATTTAGCTGGAACTCAACAAAACTCAGTTCCGGCACCTCTGATGGGTGTCATTGCCATTGTAAGAGAACATGGGAGGTGTTCATGGTGAGTTCTGACACCTCTCAATGAATACATTTATAAACGTGTTTTATCCTAAAATACTTTTGAATTCCTTTTTGGTACACTTTTCAAGCAGAGAACTATATTGCAAAATTTGGAGAAATTTTGCAAAATTTTTGGAGAAATCCAAAAGTTAATTATATTCTGATCCTTGTATTCGTTTAGGAAGTGGATGAAGGTCATCTAGCCTAAAGATGTGGGTTCAATGAAACTGTACTCCACCTATCATTCTTACAAAATGTTATACAGTGGTACCTCAGGTTAAGTACTTAATTCGTTCCGAAGGTCCATTCTTAACCTGAAACTGTTCTTAACCTGAAGCACCACTATAACTAATGGGGCCTCCTGCTGCTGCCAGAGCACGATTTCTGTTCTCATCCTGAAGCAAAGTTCTGAACCCGAGGTACAATTTCTGGGTTAGCGGAGTATGTAACCTGAAGCGTATGTAACCCGAGGTACCACTGTATTCCAAAAGCAGAGTGCAGAAACAAGGAAAGGCAAATCAGAAGTAAGTTGAACAAAAACCGTTCTTTGTTCTTCAAATCAAGAAATTCTATCTGAAGTGTTATGTGAACCCCAAACTACAAAGTGAATCAAGTGGAAAGATTTTTTCCCCCAACTCTGCATTTGGTGACCATTTTAATGATGGCTCATACATGATAAATGACTTGTTTTCTTCCTGCAACTCTTCCTGTTTAAGGAACCCCATTATGGGAATTTCATGAACTGGCAGTATACATATGGGCTGCTATCACCAGCCGCTATTTCAGCTGATCACTGCAGCTGGAAAGTGTTGCCACAACTGTGATTCCCCACTTTCTGCTGACTTTAGTTATATGTGGATGGAAGTCATTTTTCTAAACTAGAATTTTCAATACAAAGCATGTATAGTGTACTGTATTGATTTTACGTGGCACTAGAAAATTAGTCAATGTAAATGTGATAAAAAAAAAGAGTTGCGTACATGCCAAGATGTTCATTTGACTTCTTAAGCCAGAAGTGCATTTTAGTGCTTATGGAAGACATCACTAGACTATGGATTAATTTAGTAAAACAGGAAGAGTATAAGTTGTTGCCAACAGCTGAGCCATCAAAATTATATTTCAGCAATTGAATATGCCTTGTTATTTTTTTAAAAAAACAACGAACCTAAACATTTGAACCTTATTCATCATTTTCCCTTGAGAATAGCTACCACTTCTAACTCTTTTACCCTAAGAAGGATAAAGGGCAAAATGGATAAGAAATGAAGTTAGACAAAAATGTTTTGGCTTCATTAAATAAGAATGCCTTCCAGAACGCTGTTCCATATCTGAACCCCTGAGGACCAAAAAATTCATTCTTAATGGGGTGAAAAGCCTAATTGTGTTCTATCCCTGGCATCTGTAGGTAGTACTGGGAAAAGATTCCTACCCAAAATACTACTAGACAACTGTAGATAGTACTAAGCTAGATTGACCAATGCTTTGACTCAGTATAAAACAGCTTCTTGTGTTTCTAAAATTTTGGTATTAATGGTTCCTACAAGATCTAGAAAGGTAAAGGGGCCCCTGACCGTGAAGTCCAGTCGCGGACGACACTGGGGTTGCGGCACTCATCTCGCTTGACTGGCCAAGGGAGCCGGCATTTGTCCACAGACAGTTTTTCCGGGTCATGTGGCCAGCATGACTAAGCCACTTCTGGTGAAATCAGAAACGCCATTTACCTTCCCACTGGAGCGGTACCTATTTATCTACTTGCACTTTGATGTGCTTTCAAACTGCTAGGTTGGCAGGACCAGAGACCGAGCAATGGGAGCTCACTCCATCGCAGGGATTCGAACCACCAACCTTCTGATCGGCAAGTCCTAGGCTCTGTGGTTTAGACCACAGCGCCACCTGTGTCCCTAAAGATCTAGAAAGGAAACCATCAAAAGCTTGTGACTCATGTCCTGTTCAGGTGTTTGTCACCAATGAATGGAAGGAAGAGCAGACCATGCATGGTAGACATGTCCCCAACATCCATGTCCCTCACCTCCTGTAAGCCCAGATCTTTTCAGGTTGTGTGAGAACATCTAAAGAAGGAATCTTCATGCGTTTGGCTAATGCAATTTATCCCCATGTGGGTCTGGGCCTAAGACACATTGATTGGTCAGTTGGGTCCATTCCCAAGTCCTGCCCAGCATAGCCTGACAACATTGGACAAATTGTTGGCAGGTGGATGATTTCGCCTGCCATTCCTTGGTGTGGTCCATGGCCACCCCTTTCAAGATGTGGTTTACCCTTTGATACACTTCCAGCAGATGGGCTGGAGTAGAATAACAATGGCTTTACCCAATGCCTACACCAAACTGTTCACAACTGTAAACAATAAAAGTTGTGCCCTAATTTTAAACCCCAAAACCAACATGCTGTTGTCTTGTCTGGTTATTTAATTCCCAAGGGAACTGGGTAGTCACAGGGCCTTGGCACGCAAGCTAATGTGATCACCAGGCAGAAAAAATATATATCTCCCACCACTCCTTTAAATGAGCGACTTATTATGTAACCATTTCCTTCATCATGTGCTTAAGTAAACTAGCCCACCCCTTTTCAGAACACTTAAGAACAGGGGCACTCAAGACAATTTGCACCCATGGTTTTTACTAATTTGTTTTTATGAACAGCTGATTATATTGGAGGGCCCACAGCTAAGTGCCTGTGCATAAGGTTTACAGGGAGAAACCATCAGACTCCATCACTGGCAACTCCAGTTACATAGTTCTTAGGTGACTGGTTTAGGAAAAGACTTTGGTCTGAGACCTTAGACAGCACTTTGCTAAATGCACTGAAGGCCTGACTTGATGTAAGTCAGGTTCATATATTGATGAACCTGACTTGATGTGAATCAGGTTCATATAAGCAGTGTAAGCAATGGAGGATTGCAGTGGGTACAAAGCTGCTAAATTAGAGATATCATTAGTAAAGTTGGTAAAGCAAATGGCGTTGGTTGTGTCTGAGCTTCTTTTTTGTTTTGTTTCTGTACATCTTGAGTCCCATTCTAGATTACAAAAAGAATTGTCATTACCTCAGAGAAGAAGAACAAATATCTTCCTAAAGAAAGGGCACCTAACACTTCGTGAGCGATTCAATTAAAGGTTAATTGTTCTCTCAAAAGTTACATAAAGCCTAAAGCGAAAATACAAAACTGAACTCTCTCCCCAAAGAGATGAGTACAACAGAGTGCTCTCATTTTTCTTACAAATGCATTAGGTGGAACAAAAGTCTTCACAAATCAAAGCCCCTCATCTTGTTCCTTGGAGATATCCAAAGATTCAGACCAATTCTGGGTTTGTTTATAAGGTTATAAATGAAAGGGTTCAAAGCATTACAGTGATTTTAGGGATGCATAAAATCCATTGACAATATCAATAGCATTGCACAGACGACTTCAGCTTCCTTAAAATTCCAAATTTGTCTCAATGTTTACTTTTGGATAAATTTGTAGGGATGCCCAAAAGTAAAATAAAACTACTTTAGATTTCCTTGAAATTCTTCCCATATTTTCTAGGCATATTTTCTACAGCTGGTGTAGAGTTTACAGGTCTATGTTTACAGCTCTATGTTACAGCCAGTGAATGCAAGAGGTCAATTTGCTGCTTCCTGTTTACCAAATTGAATGAATGCCAGATATTCTCTAAGATTTCTGTCCAATCACATAAAAGAACTTGACTGTAAAAGCAAAACAATATGGGAGATTTTTAAATAACCCTGCTACAAAAATATCAGGGTCTGCATCACATTTTAACACATTGGACTTCACAAATCTTACTGATGGGTTTGAATCCTTTTGAATTTCCCAGGTGATATGCTTGATGGGTAAAAATGTTTGTGATCAAAATGTCTACCATGTGAGCAGTGCTGCAGCCAAGAGCTGGGTGTCATCATCATACTGATGGACACTATGCCCCAAATCTCCTAATGACCACTCCCAGTGGCTTTATATAAATATTAAACAACACCGGAGATAAATTATTGCCTTGCACCCTGCTCCCACAACACAACTGTCTGGAAGCCCCATAGGTAGGAACAGAAGCACTGCAACACAGTGCCGTAAACTCCTAACTAATGGAGACAGTCGAGGAGGATACAGTGGTTAATGGCGCTGAAAGATGCAAAGAGATTGAGCCAGAGCAACAAGGTTGCATCGCCTCCTCCCACCCCTCGCATGAAGAAGACCATCCACCAGGGTGACCAAGGCCAACTGTGTCCTAAAACTGGGTCTAAACCTAGGTCTGGATCTATGATTCCAATAGAAGGAGAAACTTTCACCTCAGGGAATAATATTGTACTCTTAGGACCTCCAAAAATCAATCTTATCCAAAGGAAGAGATTGTGCCCCCCCCCCAACTCCCCATTCAAGCATGTACTGAACACCTCTCAAGGCTATGTGCACTTTATTACTAGTTTTAAACTCTACAGATCCTTGTTGCTTTGCATACAGTTCCAATAATGTTTTATGTTCTGTTTTGTTACAGTGAAGTTACTACACATCTGTGCAGTTGTTCTTTTCTCTCTCTATTTTTCTACTGTTGTCTTTTCTGCTGTTTTGCTCCAGGAAATCCATCTTGTGAAACTAATTTTTTATTGTCACACTCCCATATTCCCCCTCCTCTATTTTTGAGGGGTCCGAGCTACAAAGCTAAAATATGCATGCTAAGTCTCTGCCCTGGTCCTCAGAAATCCTTTATCCAAAAAGCAATTTCTTCCCCGAAATGAGCATTTGATTAGATTTAGATGAAGGGGGGAAAGCTTTATGGAACATTGTTCTATTATAGACCAGGTATTGTGCTTGAAAGGTCACAAGTAGCAAATAAATCATGGAGTGAAGTCAGCTTCATCCTCACAGAATTTGTTGTGGGAGGGTTGGCTCAGGGGTAGAGCATGTGTTCTGCATACAGAAGGATCCTGGTTCAATTCTCAGCATCCCAAACCCATCAGCAGCTAATAATAATAATAATAATTTTATTTTTATGTTCCACTCATCCGACTGGGTTGCCCCAGCCACTCTGGGTGGCACCCAACAGAATATTAAAAACAAATAAAACATCAAACTTCCCTGAGCAGGGCTGCCTTCAGATGTCTTCTAAAAGTCATGCCAAGACCCTGTGACACCCTCCCACACACAGTTCCCAGGGAGTAAATATCCAGACAAGACAACAGCATACAGTTTTGGGGGTCAAATAGGCACAACTTTTATTTGTTACAGATGTGAATGGTTTGGCGTAGGCGTTGAGTGAACATTATTCCACTCCAGCCCTCTTGCTGGGAGTGCATCTAAGGATAAACTCAACTTGGGGGTGCCCTATGATCTACATCAAATTGGGCTATCACCTGAGGGGTCACCATTGGAAGAGTACTATGGCCCTAGCCCCCACCTGGGCATTGGACAAAAGCCACTCTTCCTTGATCCCTTTAACAGGATACCCTTAATCAAAGAGGGGCAGACAGAGGCTACAACCTCCCTTCCAACCAAGACCAAGACTTATCCAATGCTAAACCTCACTACAGTAGTTGTGACGATTGCTATGAGTTAGGCAAAAACCAAGTGGCCAGTTTGCCAAGTGGGAAAAATTCCTGCCCATCCCCAAATATGGTGGCCAACAATGTCCGTAGCAAGGTTGTAGCATAAGCAAATAACCAATAATAAAGGAAGGGACGGAGTGTTAGAATTCCTGCTCCATGATTGCAGTCATGGGATTGTTGTCTTTCACATAATGGTGTATGTTTTGATTCCACAGAGTGGGAAGTGACGGAGACAGGATGTTTGTGTTACTGTGCTCCGTGAAGTGGGACTATTGTCTTTTGTTCTTTCTCTTTGCTGTCTGATGCTAGAGAGAGAGGGAGCCACGTTGCAATGCTCCGTGTGTGTTTATATGTAAATAAAGTAGATTAGCCAAAATGCTGAGTTGCTGAGGTCTGTTACGCAAGCTGCAAAGACTCTGCGGATCCCTAAGTGTGCCGATGTCTGTTGGCATCAGTCCCTGTGATGTTCGGGCTGAAGAAAGCTTTTGAAGCTCCTGAATGATCAACCAGGAGGGAGGGAACATGCCAGCCGGGCATGTGTCTCTGCCAGGGTCCTACTCAATAGTAGGAAGAGCTCCTGACAGGGGAGAAATGGGTGGCTGAGGAGGTGGGCCACAGTTTATTCCCCTGGGAGTGGGCCCAAGTAGTGCTCATTGGCCAGTTGGGTCTGACACCTGGGGAACACCCACACATTACTTGCCAGCATTGTCCAATCGCTGGGAGACAGCCCGATCCTGGCCCAGCCAGTCCCAGGTCACAAGCATGGCTATGGCCTGGCTGCAACACTACCCCCTTCCGAAGGTGAGCGGACCTGCAGCACCTCAGAAAGTACTTGGCCTGGCTCCTCAAAAGTCACCAAGTGGCCCAGCACACAGCATTGACCACATGGCCTGACAGTCCACCCATACCAATGTCCCAAGAAAGACTTGACTCCTCCCAATCTTGCCACCCAAGAGCCATCTGAGGTGCCAGTCATTCAACCTGAGAATGTAAGTGACTGGTTTGCCATTGAGTCATGGTGGTCTTCCAAAACAGCTAAGATCACCTTGCTGTCTAAAATAATGAAGGTAAATCAGGCTGTTATCGGGCATTGATCACCGATGGCTTTTTGAATGGCAGCAAGGAATTTTGTAGACGAGAGGCTGTGACAAATGATTAACTCTCAAGTTCCGCTTGGATGCTTTGTGGGCGTGTGGGTGGTTAAAGAAAGTGGATAATAGAGAGAGACAGATTAATGCCCAGAAATCTATACTGGCTAAGAAAATAAGCCCCCATTTCTGTTTTGTTTTCCTTTGCTTTCTTGCCTTTTAAGCCCAGGGGTGTAAACAAGCATCTATCAGGCATGCCCTACTTCCATTTACACTAATAGAACCAAAGTGCACAACATTAAATGCTTAAGTCAAGGAAATAAATGGAGCTTAGTGTGCAATCTTGTAAAACCGGACACATTTGTGTGCAGTTGTCTGGAGTCCCTCCAAAATAGCTGGATAATGCGGCAATATACGGCAAGATCCATCCACATCCCTGAAATGTATATTTGTATTCCACCCTTCTTCCAAGGAGTACCTGGATTTATCCAGTATTTTGTATCACAACAACCTTCTGAGGAAGATAAGGCCAAGAAGCCATGATTTATCCAAGGTCACCCAGTGAAATTCATGGCTCAGTGCAGCTATTCACAGCCCAAAGCTGATGCTCGATGCATTCAGTGAACATGGGGGGGGGGGTATCATTGCAGTGGATTGCTCTGGTAAAATAGGAAGAGAGGAAACTGCCTTATATTGAGTCAGTTCACTGCTTTATCCAGCTCAGTGTTGTCTTTGCTAATTGGCAGCAGGTCTCTGGGGTTTTTGGATAGGGGACATTTCAAGCCCTACCTGGAGGTATCAGGGTCTGAACCAGGAATCTTCTGCATCCTAATCAGTTGTTCTGCCACTAAGCTATGATCTTTCACCTTGAAACCCTAAGAACAGTTCTGAACACGACTACAAAAATCCCTCTAGAGAAAATATCAGACCCTCCAAGTTTCCCTATTTTCCAGGGACAGTTCCAGATTGACAGAAGCCATGCCTGTTTCTGATTTGATCCTGGAGTGTCCCACTTTTCCTTAGGACCTCCCTATTTTCATCAGGGAAATGTTGGAGGGTATGGTAGAATGTCCCTATTTTCATTGGATAAATTTTTGAAGGCAGGCCTGTATAGGGAAGTTTATTTTTTAATGTTTAATGTTTCATTATGTTTTTACATATGTCGGAAACATATGTTGGCATACATATACATATGTTGGCAACCCAGTCAAATGGGTGGGGTATAAATAGTAGTAGTAGTAGTAATTATTATTACTAGTAGTATTATTAGTATTAGTATTTATTATGGAATAGGATTTTCATTAGAGAAATGTTGGAGGGCATGAAATTTACAAAAAGAAGATCAAAACCCAATGCTCAGTTCACTGGGTTTCTTAACCTCTCCTTGAAGAGGAAATTATAATTAGCAAAGGATTTCTTCCCTTTGTATAGTACAGTGGTACCTTGGGTTAAGTATTTAATTCGTTCCGGAGGTCCATTCTTAACCTGAAACTGTTCTTAACCTGAAGCACCACTTTAGCTAATGGGGCCTCCTGATGCTGCCGTGCCGCCGGAGCACGATTTCTGTTCTCATCCTGAAGCAAAGTTCTTAACCCGAGGAACTATTTCTGGGTTAGCGGAGTCTGTAACCTGAAGCGCCTGTAACCTGAAGCGTATGTAACCTGAGGTACTACTGGGCTGGAATTTATTTGTAGAGAAATCCAGGAAACAGAGGATACTCAGCTGTGGGGCGTGTATGGTGCTTCCTTCTGCTCATCACATAGTACAAAGATTCTTGGTCTGAACTCACTCATATGGCAGACCAGTAACTTGTTCAGTGGATGATACCATTTCTGCTTCATTTTGTGCACTGGACTTGTTTAAAGTTTCAAAAACATGCTCTTAGGAGAATGAACATGTCTGGTTTTCTGTAACCCAGGGATGGGGATCCTGTGACTTCCAGGTGTTGTCAGACTCCAACTCTCACCAACGCCAGCTAATATGACTTATGGTAAGAAATTCTGGTCATTCAGCCAGTTTGGAGAGACCCTTTAGAGACCGGGTCCTCATCCCCGCTGTAACCCAAAAAACATCTCTCCAAACTGGCTAAATGTGCACTGAAGTGGCAAATGCACTTTGAGGTAATTAGTGTAAAAAAAGTGATGCACATTGGGACAAAAAATTTTCCCCCTAACTTTATGCATGCACTAAATGGGTCTTGATGTGTGCCCACCCTGATTTCTACTGTGCTTTCACTATAGTGATGTGATCCTGCAAAGCCTGAGATTTAGCAACCCAATTAGCATGGACCAATTAAAATTGGCCATAAGAGTTTCCTAGCAATCATTTACACTTTGCTTAGTAAGCAGCTCAAGGTTCTTGAAGTATGAAAGCACTTTGTGATCTTTTTCTGAAGTTTGTGTTGCAAAAGAGGAGCAAGCTGCTTATCACATATAGCAGCATATTGTTTTCCTCCCCTCAATTTTAAATCTTCCACTTTGTGACAGTTTTTTCTCTCTAAAAATATATATTGTTCTTACCCTCTTTGTCTTTCATCTTGGTGAGGGTTTTAGCTTGGGTGTTAAGTTTCCTGGATGGTGCCTGTCCTTGTTGCTATTTTTTTCATTATCAAGACAGCTTTGTGCCAGATATAGTAAGATTCACACATGACAACAAGGGAAGGGACAATTAAAAGCCCAAGGACACTGGAAGTGATGAAGCAACTCCAGATGTTCCTCTGTCAACTCTGGTGGTTCCTTTTTGCTAAATCATTTGTTTCATAAAGAATTCACAGAATTTCCCAAGGTTGTGTAGTCAGTGGAGGACAGTCCATTAGAACAAATGGGGCACTGTTCCACTGACACCAGTCTGCCCTCAGACAGTTCCAGCCCCTGCCTGACCTTGCTTACATCCAATCTGGGGTTGCTGGTACAGCAGCTCTTACCTTCTTTATCCTTAGCTTCAGTGTTGTCCTTGTAGAACTCAGAAGGGGGAGAAGATGGATACAAACCTTGAATTAGTTAGCTCTGTTTCTCATTGGCCCTGGCTCCATCTGTGGTTGACCTGTCTGCCTTCTGTCCCACCAGTCCAAACAAGCACCAGTCATGACTGTATGTAGTTAGTGAAAGGATTGGCCCAATTGGCATTTCAGCCTGCCACCCTCTTTCTTGCCTTCTATGAGAAGTAAAGATGCACTTCCTAAATGTGATCCCTCACCCTGGTTGGAAGAGTATGTTCTGTTCTTGAGTGTCATGTTTATGGGAGACCTGTTCTTGATCCAGACCAGGATTTCAGAATGCTCTGGACTAAGGCTAGACCAGTCCACCTATAAAACCTATAGTAGAGGCAGGGCAAGGGGAATTCCAGAAGAAAGGATGCTAGTCTGCATATACAGGACCTCTAAAATTAAACTATACATCTGTTAAGCATTGTTGGAAACAGCACTAGTATTTATAAGAGTCTCAACCTTCTGAACACAACACTGAGCCACTTCCACTTTTTTCAAGAGGGCTTGCAGAGGGTAACTTCTGGTAAAATTGGACTGAAAGTTCCCAAAGGAGAAATTTTGGCTGAAGATGGAGAAGAAGAAGAAGAGTTTGGATTTGATATCCCACTTTATCACTACCCTAAGGAGTCTCAAAGCTGCTAACATTCTCCTTTCCCTTCCTCCCCCACAACAAACACTCTGTGAGGTGAGTGAGGCTGAGAGACTTCAAAGAAGTGTGACTAGCCCAAGGTCACCCAGCAGCTGCATGTGGAGGAGCGGGGAATCGATTCACCGGTTCACCAGATTACTAGACTACCACTCTTAACCACTACACCACACTGGAGGCAGCTTCAGAAATAAAAAAGGAGCAAAATCAGCCTCCCATTTTGCTACAATACTGTTTTTGTGCTGCTTTCCAGTTTTGAGGTAAAGGTAAAGGTACCTCTGACCGCAGACGACTCTGGGGTTGCATGCTCATCTTGCTCTATAGGCCGAGGGAGCCGGAGTTTGTCTACAGACAGCTTCCAGGTCATGTGGGCAGCATGATTAGGGCACTTCTGGCGAACCAGAGCAGCGCACGGAAACGCCATTTACCTTCCTGCCAGAGCGGTACCTATTTATCTACTTGCACTTTGACATGCTTTCAAACTGCTAGATTGGCAGGAGCTGGGACCGAACAACGGGAGCTCACCCCGTCGTGGGGATTCGAACCACCAACATTCTGATTGGCAAGCCCTAGGCTCTGTGGTTTAGACCACAGTGCCACCGACATCCCAGTTGGGGAGGCAGTCCTCCCCAAATATTCCATAACTCACTTAGTAAAATTTGTATATCGCTTTTCCTCCAGGGAGCTCAAGGTCATCCTCACAGCAACCCTATGAAGTAGGTTAGGCTGAGAGGTGCTAACTGGCCCAAGGTCACCCAGTGAGGTTCATGGCTGAGTGGCGACTACAACCTTGGTCTCTGAGATCCGAGTCCAACTATCTAACTGCTAATGTGATGCCATGATGCGATGTCACCTGAAAGGCATGTGCAGCTGGCATTGGGTGCCTGCCTTGTCTATTGAGTACAGACAATGTAAGCACAGCCTTTCATTTAAGTTTCTGAGAAGGAAACTGGAGGAAATGGTATTACAGCGAAGCGTCATGATGTATAAATTTAAACAATGAATCAGATAATTACAATTTCTAGTATTTATTTTAAAGTCAGGTTAGTTATCTGATATATAAATAAAGACAAAAGAACTAGCATATGGATTGCTCTGACTGACAATCTGAGGAGATCCAGGATATTATATAAGGAAAGTGACATGCATTGAGCATTTGATAGTCACCAGATGGTTCAAAGGAGCTAGCTATCATTATCCTGGATGCAGTATCTTTTCTTTTCTGGTGAGCTGTCATAAAACAGAGCCAAGATTTGAGACCCATGGTGCCTGATGGGATATAGCTATATATGCTTTTAATATTACCAAGAACCAGAGATCTCCTTTGTCTGTCTAAGGTCATATCTAGATGGAATGGTGAGTGATCCTGGTTTGGATCTCTCATATTTCTTTACAAGGATAAATCCAGCTGCTGAAAGGGTGTGAGCGCTTTCGATTTCAGTTTTGGCAACATGGGGGGGGGGGGGGAGTCTGTGCTGCTTTTGTGTGATCTGAATACCCAGTCTTCTGCAGCTACTCTTTGCCCTGCAAAATATGGATGGTTATGTTCAGTGGTGACTTTGCCTTAATGAAAAGCACCTCCATTCATGCAGGTTTCACTAATTCCTTCCTATCTTCCTCCTGGAGTGCTGCTCTGGAACAAAAAGGGGATGTTATGCAGGGGACTGCAGTACGTAGAAGGGAATGGCATAAATTGGGTGCCCCAGTTGGGGTGAGCAGAAACACTTTCCACTGATGCCAGGCTGGGGAACCTGTGGCTCTCAATATGCTTCAGGACTGCAGCTTCCATCATCTGTGACCATTGGCCATGCTAGATGGGGCTGATAGGAGCTGGAGTCCACAACATCCTCAGGGTCCCTTCCATCTCTATGATTCTAAGTGATTCTTATGAAGCATCTGGATGACCAAAGGTTCACCAGCCCGGCTCTGGTGGAACAGGGGACAACTCAAGGTACAATACGGGTATGTAGTTTCTTTCAATCTCTCTTTCTGGTTTCACAATTCTTTTTATTTTTCAGGGTGGTCAGTGTTTCACAGAAAATACCTCCTGCTAGTCCCATCCAGAGGCTCTTCTCTCCTTCTTCTACGGAGTGTTGATAAAATTATCACAGGTATAACATGCTTACAGGCTCTGCTGTTGTGAGGCCTTGTAAGAAAAGGTCAACATCTATCTCTCATTATAATTATATCATACTGCATTTGTCACTGCATCTTGGTATCCGCTGTGTTGACGGGAAAGTGCTAAATTTGTACCAAAAGAATATATCACCTGGGAAGCAAGTTAAACTGATACATAAGCAGGTCAGGTAGAGGTTTTCTTTTCCATTTGAGGTCACAGCCAAAGACAAAGGTGTAATTCAGACAGTACATTATATACCTGCATGGTAGCCATAGATCTCACTACTTTGGTAATTAACAAGTTTATGAGGAAGTAATGGCTCATTATTCTCAATTGATTTGCACAGAATTTGTCCTGGCTATATATAGTGAAACTTTGCAAGCTTATACCTGTGATTGTTACAGATGAAGACTGGCTGCTGAATTATTTTTTTTTTTGTGTGTGTGTGTGTGTGTGTGTGTGTTGTTCAGTATACAGCAGTGATTTATTTATTACATGGATATACTTCTCAGGTGTATCTTGAAAATGTGGATCGTTATTAACAATTTGAAAGAATAGTTTTCATTAATATAGATACAAATCATAAATAAGATGCTTGACAGTGGTGACTGCAGTTCCAAAACAGTCATTAACAATACATCAAGGCTAAAATTAGGTCTAATTAGAAACTGGAGAAATATGTTATAATATACTGCGGAAGGCTTGATTCAGCATTCCTCAGATGACCTTGGGCAACTTGCTGTCTCTTAGAGTAATCTGGTAGATGAGAGCCATTTTCTAAGGAGGAAATGGAACCCATGTGCAATGCTTTGAGCTCCTTCAAGATGCCTGGGAATACTTGTTGGCACTATAGGAAGTTATCTGGTGATAACACATATCCACTTCATATTCATGTAAATTGATCCTAATCTGTCTCCACAATGACTGCATTCTTTCCTCTTCAGTATACCTAACAGAAAGGCACTTTTCTGATGTTTTCTCTGCCTGGCCTTGATCATGACTACCATTCAGTGTTCTAACTTGGGTAATCTTTACACAATGATACTATAACAAAGGACAGCCAGCACATAGACCAGTCTACCCCAACCCGGTGCCCTTTAGCTGCTTTTTGCACTGCAACTCCCATCATCCACAGCTGACATGGTCAATGGTCAGGGATTGTGGGAGTTGCAGTTCAAAATGTCTGGGGGCACCAAGTTGGGGAAGTCTGGACTAATAAAACTGATTAACAGTATGATCCTATAGATATGCCAACTCAGAAATACATTTCATTCATTTCAACGAGACTTACCCCCAGTTAAATGTGTGTGTAGGATTGTAGTCAAAAGCTTCATCTTTAATGTAATGTAATTTTAATATAATAGCCACAAAACTCAGAAGCGGTGCAATATGTCATAAACAAAGGACTGTTTGTTCATATTCTCTGGAAGACGTGTGAGATAACCATCCTCATATAACCAAGGTCCTTCAGTCTAGTTGATGCATGAAGGGGTTAATACCATAGAGCAAGCTGTCTTGCTAGGCTTGGCAATGTCATTTCCCTTACCTTGGAAGGAATCAAGCCTATCCCCAAGCATCTACCTGAGAAGCTCAGCATGTGAAGAAGTTTGAGCTGGTTCCCCCAGCTCAACTGCATAGCTCTTATCACCATTCCTGAGTTCCATACTGATAATTTAGGAAGTTTCACCACTTTGTAAGCAAGCTAAGTTTTACTGCCTGTGCACTTTTTTTCTGAATGCTGTATCAAAAAGCAAATGAACCAGACCTTTGGAGAGTTTGTAAGTAAATAAATACTTAACTTACCAATGTGTGGTCTTTTTCTATGCTAGGAGAAGAGGGAAACTTTGGAAGAAACTTGGAAGGACATATTTTTAAGGCGTATATTTTCACACTTTACTTTGCTGCATATTTTGTGGTTTTAAATCTCTGCTGGAGTTCTCTCATCAAAGAGTACTTGCCTCAGCATTGGATCTTGGCACCCAGAAATTAATCTATCTATGTATACTGTATATCTCTATCATCTCTATCTCTATCTCTATCATCTCTATCTCTATCTCTATCATCTCTATCTCTATCTCTATCTCTATCTCTATCTCTATCATCTCTATCATCATCTCTATCATCATCTCTATCTCTCTCTATCTCTATCTCTATCTATCTCTATCTAACTAGAAACACAGTGCCAGCTCTCCATCAGGACTGAAGTCAATATTCATATGAATAACTTCATTCAGACTGAATTATGTAATCAACCGCACGAGTTCTAGACAGATCACACAGAAATGTTCTGATAAAACAAATGGGGCCTGGTTATGTATTCCCACAGCCTAACAGCTTTGGCCAGTAAACTTATCTGTGAAAAAAATTATGCAAGTTCAGAATGCGACTTTCTTTCCTGCCGTTTTCCTTGAATAATGGGACAATACCATCCTATTTGGGATGTGGGTGGCACTGTGGTCTAAACCACAGAGTCTGGGGCTTGCCGATCAGAAGGTCGGCGATTTGAATCCCCGCGATGGGGTGAGCTCCCGTTGCTCGGTCCCAGCTTCTGCCAACCTAGCAGTTTGAAAACACATCAAAGTGCAAGTAGATAAATAAGTACCGCTCCGGCGGGAAGGTAAACAGTACTTCTGTGTGCTGCTCTGGTTTGCCAGAAGTTATGCTGGCCACATGACCCGGAAGCTGTACGCCGGCTCCCTCGGCCAGTAAAGTGAGATGAGCGACGCAAATCCAGAGTCATCTGCGACTGGACCTAATGGTCAGGGGTCCCTTTACCTTTACATTACCATCCTATTTACACCAAAAAGAACTTCTGACAGCAGCTTCATAGGTACTGTGGATCTAAAGAAAGGAAGAGCACCCTTTATCTCCTGTTTCTTCACAGCTCTAGCCCTAGAATTTGCTCTAGAATTGGGGTGTTCAAATGCATGTGATTTAACACTGCATGAAGGAAAAAGTTGGGTCCATTGCAGTTGCTGCCTCCTCCTGTTGTCCACACATTGGGTGAGGATCTTAATAGGTGAGCCTTCTCTACAGACCATCATGGCTCCCTTATAAGTGTACCTGTTTGCAAACAAGTGTTAGTCATATCCATATTTTAGAAGTAGTGAGTGAAGAGGTCCTTAACTACTAAGCCATTATAAACGTCATTTTCTACTCATATTTATTTAGAGCATCAGAAAAAGGCCCTCCTGTTAATTGCTTCTAATTTTAAAATACTTTTCATCAGCTTGTGCATGTGGGTTTCTGCATATTTTGTTCTCATTAACATGTCTCCAGGGGAATCATTTCCAGATAAACCATGCTATGAAATGGTGACAATATTTGAAATAAGTCTAGGGTTTTTTTGCCCCTCCCCAAAGGTTTACTAGGGATACGTGCTTAAATATGTTCCACAAATCTGCGGTAACAATCGTAGTTCTCGTTAAGAATGTCTAAAGAGAAAATATTCAACTCAACTTACACCAAAGATTTTGTAAATAGGAAAGAGTTGGCTAAATATAAATCTCTTTCAAAAAGTGACTTCATTTTTGCAGCTAATTTTGAAGGTGTCACATTTCATTAAAAATAGCAAGGGAAGACAGAAGATACGTTTCTCCAATTCCTCACACTTTCCTACCAAATCCTTAGGGTGAAACTCTGTGTTCAGCTGATATCCTCATTTGGAAGCGTGCAGCTCTGCTGAACACATGCAAAGTGGGAAGGGTGTATAACATAATAGTTTCAAAGAGAGGAGCAGTTAATTAATACTAGACCCTTTCCTCGCCATCTGCTTTTGTCTGAAATTGCCCACCATCACTTGTCTTCCATCTGGACTTCTTCACATTTGCTGTATTGCAGGACTTCTCAGAGGAAAGGAACAAGGGAGAAATGGATTGTGTATGCCCTCTCCTTCCACTTTTCCACTTCAAATCATGACATCTCTCCACTGCTTTATATCTATGAAGTGGCTTAAACATTCAAGGTTGATTGTTAGATTGAAATTTAAACAACTTACAAACAACGTGGGCTGTTTCTTACATGCTCACAATTCTAGCCAATACCTTTGAGAACAATGGGCTAAATTGAGATATTTTCATATCTCAGTTGACCCAGCTCGTAAAGGATTGTACACAATAGGCAATATGCCTTGTGTACCTCATGAATGTGAAGATGCTGATTTTCATTTGGTTTATTGAAACACCTGAGTTGTCAGGTTGGATTTTTCATTTTTGCCAACAAAGGTTCTATTATCACGTCATTATGGCAGCCGGTCAATAACTGACAATTTTAATCTTTCTTTTATTTATTTCTTTGTAAACCACTTAAGAGATTTACAAAGAAGACATGCACATTTTGCATCCCATGACTTGTAACCTCACCTTTCTTGATGTATGCAGAATGATGTTTAAAGATGTTTTGATGACTCTCTGTGTGCTGTGTGTCAGCAGCCTATACAGTGGTACCTCGGGTTAAGTTCTTAATTTGTTCCAGAGGTCCGTTCTTAACCTGAAACTGTTCTTAATCTGAAGCACCACTTTAGCTAATGGGGCCTCCTGCTGCCGCTGCACTGCCGGAGCACGATTTCTGTTCTCATCCTGAAGCAAAGTTCTTAACCTGAAGCACTATTTCTGGGTTAGCGGAGTCTGTAACCTGAAGCATATGTAACCTGAAGCGTATGTAACCCGAGGTACCACTGTACATACACAAATGCACACAAACACAAAGATACATACATGCACATAAAACAAGATGGTACCCATTTCCAAGTATATGTATTTAGCATCAAGGCAGCAGAAGCAACCCCCATTTTATTCTTGATAATGGCACCATGGTTTAAGCAAGTTTCAAATGTGAAGCTGCACCTCCTCAGAGTATTTCTTTTATAAGCAGGTTTGGGAAATGTTTGGGGGTTTTTGTTTGTTTGCTCTACTATATCATCAATGTATAGGCATAGTGTGAAGTGTTCAATGACTGGGGTTGGGAGGGAGAGAAGAGAAATGTCAATTATGTGCTTCATTACTGAAGGAATAACATGTATCTAAAGAGATACGTCAGACCATTTATGTCCAGGCGCTACAGTTTCTGAGCTGTGAAGTATTCTAGCCTATGAGAAAAGAACTGGTCCAAGGCACTCAGTAAGTCCATGGCTGAATGAGGATTTGAATAGTGTTGCCAAAACCAGGACACCCTGAAAGTTGTTGAGCTCATTTTAGGAAGAGCCCAAAATTGTTGAGTTTTTGGTTGTTTGGGAAACTACTGATATTTACAAAAATGCCCCCCCCATGCATTTTTTCCGATTGACTTGCCTAAGATCCAGGACAAAGTGCCACATTTCCCCTTAGATGTCATTTCTGCCTTTGAAATCTCAGATGTTTGGCAGCCCTAGATTTGAACCCTAGATTTGAACCAAGTCTACCACTCCAGCCCCTTCTTCCCTGACGGTTAGCAGCTTGGAGGTGTTCCTGAATTTGTTTCTTGATTGCATGTCAGGGCCCTGAGCCCTCCCCCATTTACTGAATAATAAAACACACAGACACCAGTATTTCAGGTTAATGGGATAATTAAGGCCACAACTTTATTGGTTACAGAATGTGAGCGGCATTGGCTTAGGCATTGGCATTGGCATTGAACCAACTATATCTGACTCCTGCCCACCATGCAGGTAGTCTAGTAAGGGTCAACCACCTGTAGGGGAGCCCTGTTGATGTACAACAGCCTTTCTCAACCTGTGGGTCCCCAGATGTTGTTGAACTACAACTCCCATCACCCCTAGCTAGCAAGGCCAGAGCTAAGGGATGATGGGAGTTGTAGACCAACAACATCTGGGGACCCACAGGTTGAGAGCCACTGATGTGCATCAACTCAGAGCTCCCCCAGGGTCCCCGATGGGGTCATGGCATACTCGGGTTTTGGACAAGATCCACACCACCAGATCCCTTTAACGGAATACCCTGAAAGCAGAGGGGCAGGTGAATGCCACAACCAAGATAAAGAGGGAGAACCCCATGGCTGTGCGGCTGTTTAAATAACGCAAGCCACACCCCACGGTTGAAAGGATTGGTCGAAAGGATGGGGGGGAGTGACGTGCCCAGGACTCCCTGTGATGCAGATGGAGGCACCACGCCCCCCACGTGGGGAGAGCATGTGGCCTGCCTGCAACACAGCCCCCCCCAGGGGTGGGAGCGGCTTTCTCACATGACATCTGTGGCCAGAAGCAGATATGCTTGCTAGTTCCTCTGTTGTCAATTGAATACTCACCCCTCTTTCATTTGTGTGCTGTGATATGGAAAGGGAAAATGTTGAAGAGAAAGAAGAGACTCCAGTTGCTATTACCTCAGGATGTTATCAGTGTTAGTTCTAATATTCTAATGCAAGTTGAAAGGAGAGCCATTTTAATGAGTGCTTTCCACCCAGTGCTCTCTGCGCGTCAGGTTTTAATGTAGATTCCAGTAATTATAGATGTGAAATCTCAAAATTACAGACAAGAAGAATTACTTGCACAAAAGGCTGTGCCAACTAGTGTGCATGGATTGTGGCTATTCTGGTGTTCGTTAATCTCTAATTTGAACAAAATGTTTTGGCTAGAACGGAATGTTCTGGCAGTCTCCAACAAATGGAATAAACTCAAGTACAGCAGCAAAAGAGTTGGCAAGATCAAGCTATTCCATATGTAAATATTGGCAGAGATTTCAATAAGGGTGGTTATCTGAATTATTCACATTTATACTTCTGATAGAGGCTGGCTGGCTGCAAGAGCTGCTTCCATCATTGGCTCTTTGGAGAAGATTTTTTTGTGAGGAGGGGCAGATATACTAGCTAGGACTGTGTTAAGTATTTGATATCATTCACTATAAAAGTCATACAAGGTTGCGTGTTGAGTCCCACAATGCCACCCCCCAAAAAATTCACACTTCACACATCAATTTTTGGTTAAGGTTTTTGGCATAATTTTGGCCACAACTTTATTCAAAATACAAAAAAATGTGAGTGGTTGCTTAGGCATTGGTTATGACTATCTGTGCTTGCCCCCAAGGACAGAGCTGGCACTTCCGGACACCAACGGAAGCCAGCGTGGGAAACAAGTATTGGGTGAGAAAATGAAGCTGGGCAACAGCCCCTCACTTCTCACCCTCATGTTCCTGTGGGGCTTGCACGGCCCAAGTCCGATGCCAGGGACAAGGACGAAAAGAATGGCAAGCCCCTGGATTCCTTTAACGGAATTCCCTTTCCGCATCATTTGGAGGGGTAGGCACTTACCCCTCCAAGCACCAATTTAACCAATGCCTAACCGCCAACCTTACAAGTTGTGATGATTTGCTACGGAGTAGGCAAAAACCAAATGGCACCAGCCAATCAGCCAGATGGCAAAATTCCTACCAGGCCCCCGCTCCTAGGCGGACAACCCCATGACAGGCATAGCAAGGTCAAGCAATCAAGAAAAAAAACACCCTATTAAAGGGAGGGAGGGCGGGTGATCCGGTGCAAAATGGCCAAGAGGACATCCAACATCTGGCCCCTGTATTTAAAGACTCTGACCCCACCTCCAAATTGGCTACAATCAAAACTCCCCAGCAACCCAATTTTAACCACTTAAAGGCTTGGGTTCCTCACCAATTCTGCCTAGTAATGGCAGGGTGGCTTGTTCTCCCAACCGCAACACGTGCTCTCTGTTAGGGAGAACACGCTTTCTCAAGTGAGGGGGAGTGTAGTTCAGGCTCCCCTCTTCAGATCTTGCCCCTCAACATGTGGGTGGTGGTAGGGCAGGGGAAGAATGAAGATACAGGGACAGTAGTGTGGGTCAGTGGGCTAGGCCTCACTCCACACAACATTAAACATGTAGTTTTGAATGCCTAAAAGGGTAATGTGTATACTATGTATGTAAAGCACTTTGGCACTCTGTAAGTACTACATAAAAGAGATTTTTCAGACAGTCAGCTTGCTGATCCTTCTGAGGCCCTCATCTTACTGTGAAATGGCTAGAAGATAAGGGGCATGGATATGATTTCTTCTGTGTGGGAATCGGGAGAAATTTAAACCACTTTACATTGAAAGGCGAATCTACCAATTCTGCTCTTCCTGAAATAATATGCAAACCAAAACACAGCTATCCTTTGAAATTTGCACTTTTCTGAATTTTGCATTGCTGTTATGCGGACAAATGTGTAGAAAAAATGCATAGCTCTCGTAAACAACGTCTGGGCAGAAATCGCTTAAATGTCTGGGAAAATCCGGATTTATGGCAGCCCATGTTGGTAGTGTAGATTTTGGTGAATTTCATTAAAAAATAGCTCAAAAACTAAACTTTACGCCTCCCCCATAAGCTCAACAACTTTTATGTCCAGATTTCCACTTTTTGAAAGATGGCAACCCTAGCATAATAGACGGAATCTGCACTAAAAATGATGGTGGATTTCCATGAGGACTGGAGGAGGGGTGGGGGATCACAAACAGAAATGTTGAGAATCACAGACGTGTAGAGTTGAAAGGGACCGCGAGGGTCATCTAGTCCAATCCCCTGCAATGCAGGGATCTTTTGCCCAGTGTGGGGCTCAAACCCATGACTCTGAGACTAGAACTGAGAATATTTGGAAAACAAGGAACTCAGAGAACCAGAAATAGGAAAGCTTGCCTATCTCTTTTCCTAATTGGTCTCTTTGATGCTGTTGCGTATGATTGGCTTCTGGTATATTTTTGTATCATTTAAAACAGGTTTTTCTTTTCTTACTGTGTGCTTGTAAATCGTCTTATGTGATACTGACATGAAACGTGATTCATAAGCAACAACGACAATAATAAGATTGGTGCTTCTACTACTAGGTATCTCGTTTTGCAATTCTATGTACACTCATAAATAAACTCGAATGAAGTCAGTTTGACTTAATTCTAGCTAGGCATGCATATGATTATGTTAGTTTGCAAAGCTATTCTCAACTGTTCATTCCCCAGGCTTATCTTCTTTTCAAGTCAATGTTTATGAGCTTTACCCAGCAAAACAATTGTCCTTGAGTCCTTCTTTCCATATTAGAATAGTACAGATGGATTTTTTTTTATATAAAAAAATTACTGCTTTGTGCTTTGAATCCCCCCCCCCCCCTAGTTTCAAGTGACTGACAGTCTTTGTACCAAGATTTAACAGTTTGAAACACTCGAGATATTAAACCTTGAAAGATACTATTTATAATGGAAATTGTGACAGAAATGTGAGAACAACACATCAAGGATGCTTTGAGGGTACAAACAACATTTAATAAAACACTCTCCCTCCCACTTTCCCTTCCTATTAGTTACTAATAACTGTGGTTGGGAAAGTTAGCATGGAGATTTCTTGCCGAACCAAATGATCCTTGTCAAAGCCATTGCAATGGAATATATTTTTGTCAACATCTCTAGCATAGCCCATTATCATATTTTTTTTAATTTTTTTACAGGGGCACTGGGCAAAGAGATTTCCATTGTCTTAAAGATTCCTTCTGTCACACCACCAGCATAAAATGAAATCCACTTTTTGAGATATGGCTTGTTTCCAAGTTGGATGCAACTAATACAGATTTCTACAGGGCAACTTTCAGCTTTAACAGACATTTCTGTGTGCCATCTCTTTGTCACACCAGGGTTTGCAAGAGTGGGCTTGCAGGGTGAGACAGAACTGCTACCCTAGCTTCCCAGCAGATAGGTCACTGTTGCTTGCTGGGAGAATGAGGTGACAGGGAGGTTGGTGTGGTGCTAATGCACCAGCAGGAGTGTCAGATTGGTTCGCACCATGCTGACCTATCCACTGCCTTGCTCTTCCTGCTCTCTTTCCTGGTAAGGAACAGCAACTCGCCTGCTGGGAAGCTAGAATAGTCACTATCTAGCATGGCCAAGCCATACTAGACCTTTAAATTTTAAGGGGAAACATTTTGCTATGGATAAAGTTAATGGGCTGTACAGTGGTACCTTGGGTTACAGACACTTCAGGTTACAGACTCTGCTAACCCAGAAATAGTACCTCAGGCTAAGAGCTTCGCTTCAGGATGAGAACAGAAATTGTGCGGGTGCGGCAGCAGCAGGGCAGCAGCAGGAGGCCCCATTAGCTAAAGTGGTGCTTCAGGTTAAGAACAGTTTCAGGTTAAGAATGGACCTCCGGAACGAATTAAGTTCTTAACCGGAGGTACCACTGTAAATGGGGCCACATGAGTAGCAGAAACTACTTCCTGTCTGCAGTTTTGGGCTGTGCATTGATCTGTTCAGGGCCTTTCTCCCTTCTCCCTCTGCCAAGTCAAGATGGACTGTAGACTAGTGATACTCTGATACCAACTGCAGAGCAGAAATAAAACTATCCATCCAACTTTGTCAGAAATTTGGGGGATATTCTCAGTGTAACACTGGCATGAAAAAATGGGGGAGAGGGCTGTTATTATGATGACTATTTTATTATTAGGCTGCCTGTCGGTATGCTTCTTAATATATTTTTATTAAGTTTATATCATTGATGTTCTGTAATGTAATTGGGACATGGGTGGCGCTGTGGGTTAAACCACAGAGCTTAGGACTTGCTGATCAGGAGGTTGGTGGTTTGAATCCCCACGATGGGGTGAGCTCCTGTTGCTGGGTCCCTGCTGCTGCCAACCTAGCAGTTCGAAAGCACGTCAAAGTGCAAGTAGATAAATAGGTACCTCTTTTGCGGGACTGCAAACGGCGTTTCCGTGTGCTGTTCTGGTTCGCCAGAAGCGGCTTAGTCATGCTGGCCACATGACCTGGAACCTGTTCGCCAGCTCCCTCGGCCAGTAAAGTGAGATGAGCGCCGCAACCCCAGAGTCGGTCACGACTGGACCTAATGGTCAGGGGTCCCTTTACCTTTACCTTAATGTGTTTTTAATGTTGTACACCACCCTGGGATCTTTTGATAAAGGGCAGTATATAAATTGAATAAATAATAATGAAGAATAATAAAATAGCAGACTAGTGTATGCAGTTTGATGACTGAAGGCATATAGTTTAATTCTACCAGGGGACTCTCAAATGATGTTTTGCAGTCATGTGCAGATGCCAGAGGCCACATTGCATATGACTCAGTCATGAAGAGTTCACATGCATATTAAGAGCTGCATTTAATGCAAAAGAACTTTTAAAAAGGGGGAAATGAAAATTTCTTCTGCTTCCACACATATCAGATTTAAAGTTTCAGCAAGAGACAGTTCTACTAGCAAGGAGATGTAATTTATTCAACTGATCACAGACATGAACCTTGCTTTCAAAACACTCTCCTTGGGAATTGTGCATCACCATGCAGTGTGATTGAGCCACTGAAAGTTGTTGAGACTAAAATAAAATAAAATAAAATAATAAATGTAGTAAGAGGAAGGAACCCTTGGCTGCTTCATAAAATTAAGTCCTTCCCACATTGACAATTTGGGGAGAATTTCTCCCAGCTTCTCTGAGCTATTGAAAATCTTCCTTAATTTTCACATTGGGGGTGGGGAGGTAATTGTCACATGAAAATAGGGTGGCAATTTTAGTCGACCATCACTTTCAAGTTTGGGGTTTTCGTAATATCAGTACTAAAGTCTTAACCTTTCATCCTTGTGTGTCAAGGACACCTTCCATGGCTAGTGTAGAAATGCAGTAAAAATAAATATATCCAAAGCCTGAATTTATCATTTAATTTTGCCCATAACCTTTGTCAGCTGCATGCCATATGTGTATTTTATCTATTGAGAATTATTTTAGTAAATAGTTTTACATGTTAAATATTCCACTGTTGGTTGCCTCATTTTTTATTACTCCTCACTTGTTTGCTTGATTAAGATAGTACTTGGTTTATTACATATTAATGGATGCACATTATTCACACACACACACACACACACACACACACACACACACACACACAGACACTAGCAAACTCTGAATAGCAATGCTCTTGAAATAGAAGGTCTCTTAAATTACCTATCATGCCAAAATGGAACTTTTCTCTTACTTCAGGGCAGCTCTCCCTTCCTTCCTTCCTTCCTTCCTTCCTTCCTTCCTTCCTTCCTTCCTTCCTTCCTTCCTTCCTTCCTCTTCCTCTCTCTCTCTCTCTCTCTCTTTCATCTTAAACAACATTATTTTCCAGCCGCAGCTATGGAACATCTGACAGGCTTGATTTACACAGAGACAGAAAAATGGAGGTACATGCAAGGGCAGAGAAAATGTGTGTGATAAGTCCAAGTCTTTAATAAGATTCTACAACTCTTGTGACTCCCCTCTATATCATGCTCAAAGTCGGCAAGCTCAGGCCAAGTGCAGTCTATATTTGCGTCAAGAAACGGCATAGTGCTTCAGGGTATTTTGGGTATTGTTAGATGTGTGTTCTCCTTTGCTAGGTCATTGAAAGTACTCTGGGTAATTAATGATGGAGCCAGAAATTACAAAAAGGACTGTGGCTGCTTCTTGTCTCTTGCACCAACTCTAACACCAACTCACCTCTCACCAACTCTGTTCCATGCTCTCCTTTAGTGCATTGCCCTGATTGGTCCACCCACTTTTTGCCTCTGGGTACCATTACTGTCGGGGACACGGGTGGCGCTGTGGGTAAAAGCCTCAGCGCCTAGGGCTTGCCGATTGAAAGGTTGGCGGTTCGAATCCCCGCGGCAGGGTGCGCTCCCGTTGTTCAGTCCCAGCGCCTGCCAACCTAGCAGTTCAAAAGCACTCCTGGGTGCAAGTAGATAAATAGGGATCGCTTACCAGCGGGAAGGTAAACGGCGTTTCTGTGTGCTACGCTGGCTCGCCAGATGCAGCTTGTCATGCTGGCCACGTGATCCGGAAGTGTCTCCGGACAGCGCTGGCCCCCGGCCTCTTGAGTGAGATGGGCGCACAACCCTAGAGTCTGTCAAGACTGGCCCATACGGGCAGGGGTACCTTTACCTTTTTACCGTTACTGTCATGTGGTCTCTAGAAAATTGCCAAGAGGTGAAAATGTCCCCCAGGCTAAAAAGGGTTCTTCACCCCTGTTCTACACCATCAGAATATCCTCTGCACTCAAATCCTAGCATCATTACTCTGGGTGATACACTGAGTTTTTATCTTCCCAGACAGTAACCAACCAGCAGAAGTGAAGGTGTTTCATTAGTGACGTGACGTTGCAAAATTAATTTCTTCCATATGATCCAAAAGAGGCACATCTTCGTGTGACAGACTTTTCTTTTTTCTTTTGTTTGTTACAGCGATAGGATAGATGAATCTGTCAATTCTGGTGTTTGATACTTTATTTTTGCATGTTCTTAATTGTAACTCTTTCATTTCTGCATGAAGCTATGTACTAAAGACAACAATATAGTCCTTTCAAAAAACATACAGTGGTACCTTGCTTCTCAAACTTAATCCATTCTGGGAGTCTGTTCAACTCCTAAAACGGTTTGAAAACCAAGGTGTAGCTTCTGATTGGCTGCAGGAGCTTTCTGCACTCAATCGGAAGCCACAGAAACCATGTTGGACGTTCGGCTTCAAAAAATATTCGCAAACCGGAACGACCTTTGAAAGCAGATTTGTTTGGGAGCCAAGCCGTTCGGGAACCAATGTACCATTGTATTCTAAATGAGCATTTTTAAACACACACACACACACGTATTAAAATGTGTATTTTGATACAGGCAAGCCCCCATTTGCACCGGGGTATGTTCTAAGTCATCGTATGTCCCGACTGAGTGTGCATAAACCTTCCCCGTTCTGCCCCCACTCTGCCCCTGTTCTACTCTCTTTTGGTGCCAAACTAGGCGCACACATTTGTAGTAGTGCATGTATTGAATGCTCACAAATCAAGATTTGCCAGTATATGCTTGAACTAGGGAAGGGGAATAAATTGGTTTTGTCCACATTTTTAGGTGGAACTGATCCAGTTCATACCAATACACAGATCAGAATGTATTATCCTTCAGTTTTGACATTATCCTTGACATTTCTGCACATTCTGGGATACCAGGAAGTGTATGTGTGTTTTAGAAATGTATTCAAATGGCAGCCTTCATCCAGCTGTGATGGATGCTGCATGCAAATGTTGGGTGGGGTCAGAGGCAAAATATGGGAGTCCTCTCTTTATTCCAGCCATGCAAATGTCAGAGTTTTCTTCCATTCAGACAAACAAGAAGTCCAATGACACGATGGTAAGAGCTTCCCATGTATCCACGAACTGATCAGCTTGTGCAAAGAGTATAATGAACATGGCAATGTACCCAGACTGCTTTGCTGTGTTGGAAGGGCTGTAGCTGAGCCATAAAGATGAATGGCAAATTGATTAAGAAATAAGATAAAGGGGGGGGGGGACATATATGTTTAGTTCATTAAATCAGAACATATTTCTGAATGCTTTTCCTGATCTGATTCCCTAATCATCACTATCATCCATTGTGAGTGGGGCGAAAACCATAGCTGTGATTTAGAATACTTTTGACATATTTCTGTCCTTTGTGAAATACAGTAGCTGTATTGCAGTACTGTAGGACCAGCTGTGCCTGTAAAACAACCCAGGTTCAATCCAGGTAGGTCTGGAAAGGATTCCTGCCTACAACCTTGGCAAGTCAATGTTGACAATACTGAGCTAGGTGAAGCAATGTTCTGATTCAGCATAAGGCAGCATCCTATGATCCATTTGCAGTGCAATCAGGATTTCACACTACTTGACTTCAGCTATATGTTTATGTGTAATAAAATTACGATCCTCTAAATTCCATTTATGAATGTTCAACTGTGCTCTAAATTAGGTGTAATGCATTTAGACTGAATGTTTTATATAATTATAGGTGGAATATGTATTATTCATCTTTAATATTGTAACATATTCCTTGGAGCTGCTATAAAATTTAGCAGAAATCAGTATTTATGGAATTATTAACACTCATTTTATTGGACATATATTTTTCAAAGTTTATGAGTCTCAGAATGATATTGAAGAATTTGAGATTCCTTTTCTGTGTCTTTTGTTTCTGTATTCTTAGATACCCAGGAGAAATCATTTAACATTTGTTATCCACAGACCTTTTTTTTTTGAGTTCCTTTTAATCAGATCTTTTCATCCTGGTAAGATTACTAGCTGTTTTCATTAGAGGAATATAGTCTCTACCACTGCAGTCCAATGTACAATTAAATACATGCAAATACCATTGTTTCCAACAGAGCTTAGAAAGAATAACAGAGGGTCAGCAGTGCAAATTACAAAAACGTGAGATGGCAAGAAAAAGAAGAATCAGAAAAGATGAGGCAATTGGACTTATGGAAGGGCTAGAGCAAACTTTTCCAGAAGTGTCCCTTAAAAGAAGTGGCCCTTAAATCAAAAGAAACAAGTGCATTGAGCTAACTGGTTAAAGTAACCCATAATAAATTGGAGCAGACAGGGCCATCCAAATGAAAATTTATCAGAATGAAGTTCCAGGTCAGGGTGAAGGCAATCAAAACGGCACATAACTCACTTTGGCAAGACTTTGAAAATCAATAGAGGCCAATGTAGAATAGGGCTGTGCAACTGAGGCAGATAAGGTGGCAGACGTAAGCTATCTGTTTCTTGTTTTTATATGTAGAATGGGCTCAAAAGCAAGTAATTTAGAAGATGCTGCTTGTAGAGAATGAAGTCTCCCCACCACCACCCCACCCAACAAACCCACAACAGTTCCAGGATTTCACCAAGGGCTTCTTCACGATCATAGGTAATTCCTAAGCTGAAACAGTCACTGACATAGGCAAGGAGTTGCTGCTCTTCTAGACTCTCAGGATCTGTTAAGGCAGAACTATATGACTGTGTTCTAAGAGCTTTAAGAACTTATCCTAGAGTTTGCTTTTCCCTCCTCCCTTCCACCTGAGGGGCGGGGCAATGCACCCATGGGGAAGATCTGCGTGGCTGAAGGGGGGGTGACATTTGGCACCCCTCTCCCACGACTCTTAAGCCTACAGAGAGCCGGGGAAAGGGGGAGAGCGGGAGCAGCTGCTTCACCACTTTGCCCGGTCGCACTCGCTGTGCTTGGGGGCATAGCTGTCAAGTATCCCTTATTTGAAGGGACAGTCCCTTATTCCAGCGCCATGTCCTGCTGCTGTCCCTTATTGATAGATGTCCCTTAAATGTCCCTTAAATGATGTCCTTTAAATTTCAAAGGAAGCAGCTCCTCTCCCTCCCTCCCTGCCGGCCAGGGAGGAGGGAGGCTCCAACTGTGTTGCTTGGCTGTGTTGCTCACCCAATAAGAAGTCTAAGAACGACTGGGGGGTGGAGCTTGCATGCCTTGTGTGTGGCTAGTTAATGCAAGCTGAGGGGGTTTTTGAATGCTGGATGCCATTTTGTTGCACGTGCTGCTGCAAACTTTGCAGTGCAAAGCCAGGCCGGGGAGCCAAGTTGAGGCTGCATAGGCCTTGTGGTGCATGTGATTCAGATTCTATTCAGTTGAACCTCTGGTTACAAAGTTGGTTGGACAGTGTTCTCGAAGCTACCAGCATGAGTTTGACCAGACTGCAGGAGGACAGGAAGACTGGAGTGCCTGGAACAGGTGAGGCTGCAGGTCCCTTATTTTGGCTGCTGGTCCCTTGTTTTCAAATCTGTAAGTTGACAGCTATGCTTGGGGGAGTTGTGGGTGGGGTGTGTGTACACCAAATGTCACCCCCCTTCAGGATGACACCTGGGGTGACCTGCACCCCCCACACCCTTCCTACACCCCTGGGGCAGGGACCATCTTAGTACTCAATTTTTCTAAGGCACTCTGAGGACCTTTCTAATTAAAGGGTGGAGTATACATCCCATACATATATACCTACATGCATACATACCTACATACATACTACATCTGATATTATATGTGTGTGTGCTTTGAATTGTAAGTAAATTATGTCATGCATCCATCATATGATATTATGAGTCTCTTTTTGTTGCTTGCTGGAAACCTTATTCATTACATCTTCCCATGCATGAACAGCTAATTTGACCTGATACAAACTGCTAAAACCAGTGAAAGTCTTCAGCAGAGTGATCCTTTTGGAATATTTTGACAGCAGCTTGCATGAACACAGATCCTCCAAGTTTCTTTATTTTCCAGGGACATCCCTGATTTAGAAAAGCCATCCCAGTTTCTGATTTGAACCCAGAATGTCCCACTTTCCCTTAGGCTGTCCCTATTTTCATTGGAGAAATGTTGGAGGGTATGGAGTTTTCTGATTCCCAACTTGTCTGAAGGCAATCCTGTATAGGGAAGGGTTTTGGTTTTTTAATGTTTAATGTTTCTTATGTTTTTATATATGTTGAAAGCTGCCCAGACTGGCTGGGGCAACCCAGTAAGATGTGGGGGGTATACATAGTAAAATTGTCATTATGGAATAGGATGTCCCTATTTTCAGCAGAAAAATGTTGGCAATTATGTGCACAGCTAATCTGAACTGATCGAAACAACTGAAAGCAGTAGAAGTCTTCAGCAGAATGATCCTTTTGGAATATTTTTTAAAGAAACTTGCTTGTTTCTGCAAGGAACTCAAATGAATGACTATGTTAATTGGGGTTTAAGGACATTACTAGGGGTGGCCAACACATGAATTGAGGTATGGTGACTGCCTTAGGCAGCAGGATTCACTGGGCCAGTAGATCCCAGTGTCACACTTCCTTATCCCCTTGTTCCTGATGTAGATCTTCCTTCTTCCCTTCTTCCCTAGCAGGGAGTGAAGCTCCATTTTAGGGTCTGCTTTAGGTGCCAAAATATATTGGGCTGGCCCTGGACTTTACTACAGTGGTACCGCAGGTTACATACGCTTCAGGTTACATACGCTTCAGGTTAAAGACTCTGCTAACCCAGAAATAGTGCTTCAGGTTAATAACTTTACTTCAGGATGAGAACAGAAATCAGGCTCCAGCAGTGCGGCAGCAACAGGACGCCCCATTAGCTAAAGTGGTGCTTCAGGTTAAGAACAGTTTCAGGTTAAGAACGGACCTCCGGAACAAATTAAGTACTTAACCTGAGGTACCACTGTATTTTTCTTTTTCTTTTAAGATTCATTCACTGAGCTTTGTCCATTTATTTTAATACACCCAACTCTTTACTATTTCATATAAATATGGATAAAATTTTGAATAGTTGAAGTTAAATAAAGTCACAACTGAAATCAAATGGTGGGATATAACGTCTTCAATGCTGAGTATAATAAAATGAACATGAACTAACAGGCTGTGTTCTTGTTTTACAAACTCTTAAAACAAAAAGTTTAGGAGTACAAAACTGTAAAGTTCTCTCCATCACAGTTTGGCACAGTGTTTTCTCTTATTCACATAATTTCATTAGGCATCATTGCAACACTGGCAAAGCAACCCAAACTTATTCATATAATTTGTGTTAGGTATCCTTGCAATATTGTCAGAGCAATAATTTACACTGAGATAAATTATCCCAGTGTAACTTACCCCTATATCCAACTTCGTTCAGCACCTGGCAGCTCCCAGCACCAGACTGCATTCAAAGTTCAATATAATCAGCCATCAACAAAGCATCAAAATGCCAAGTCATTTATATACCGATGGGCTTGGTAAAGGTAGAAAGGTCGCAGCAGTAGTGAGGGCTGCCCAAAAAATGAAGGGTTGGAATTCAAGGATATGAGAGCACTTGGTGAAGTCATCCTTTCCTTTCTTTGGAGTAAATCTGTGCCTGAAAAATATATATTAGAAACTAAGCCCATCCATCAGCTTGTCTGTTGCATGTCATTCATGATGAGAAAGAGGAAAACTTCCTGAGCCATAAATCTGGCTTGTATTGCTAACCCTGAGAATTCAATTGGTTTCCTTGACCATGCCTAATATATCCGAATGAAGCTCTCTCAAGTGTCAAGAGGCCCAGTTTGACTGTTGATTCTTCAGTTATGTCTTTTATCTTAGTCTGGGGTCCACACAGTTGTAACAGGTGTCTGGGTGTGTGTGTGTGTGTGTGTGTGTGTGAGAGAGAGAGAGAGAGAGAGAGAGAGAGAGAGAACGAGAACCCAGCAGGTGCATCGACTACAGGGAGCCAAGGGGTCTCCAGGCCCCTCAATATCTGGGGGCAAGGGGCCAGCCCCCCTGAATGTTGAGGAGGTGAAGAAGGAAAAGCGTGGAGACAGGCTCCACACTCAGCCTTCTCTGACGGTTGGCCTTCCTGACCACCAGCCTCCTCCAATCATGCGTACGAGACGCGAAGATCCAAGATGCTTTGTGCTCATCAGCAGGGTTGTGCTGGAGGGATGGATCTTTTGTACTCTGACATGACCCTCTGTCAGGGACTGGGCAGAGGAGGAATGATGAAGACCGCCTTACCATCCAGAGAGGAGCAAGAGGAAGACAGTATAGATTTACAACAGGGGATTGAAGGAGGTAGCAGCTCAGAGGCAGATGAGGGGGAAAGTTGGGAAATCATGGGAGAGCCAGAACAACACCTGGCTGATACGTTGCCATTAGAAAGCATCCCAGACCCTCCATCTCCCAGAACCTGGTGAACCTTAAAAGTAGGAGAGCAAAGAGCTCAAAGACAGAGGGCAAGTAGTAGCACCCATAGAGGAGATGACGATGATGATGAATGAGGAAGTGGGAGAGAAGGGGGGGTGGAGATTGACTTGGGACGACACCATTATCCAAGAGTTGGGTTCTATAGCCTCTCTGTGTAAATTCTGAAATAAAAATGGATGGTAAAAAAGTTTTTTTTTTTTGTCTTTATACTTTCCTGGGCAACCAGCTGGGAGCCACTTGGGAGTTGGGTGGTTGGTTGGAGTGGGAGTGAATTGGGATAGAGTTTGTGGGTAGGTTGAGTTAGTGAAGCGAAATAAGCTGAGTCAGGAACAGTTAGGGGCTAGGAAGACAAGTAAATATCTGAGAGGTGGTTTAATGAGTGAGAGCAGGTAGCGGAAGCTATAGGTCTGGATAGGCACCCCATGATTGTAATTGACCGATTCCGTTTATGAAACCACATGCTTGTTAAACATGCAATTTAACCCTGACTGGACTCAGTATTGTACCAGGTAGGGCCTGGGTGGTGGCAGCAAGAAATAAAGTAGTGACACAGGGATCAATAGACGGTGAAACGTCCAGGGACCCTGTGTGATCGCCACAATGGCATCCTGTGTGTGCGATGTCATGAGATGCACAACGGCCCCCCCTCTATGTTGGGCACAACTCAGCACCTCTGGAACCCAGCATCTTTACCCTCCATAAAAGGAGGTACAAAGCATCCCAACAGAGGTTTTTTTATGGTAAATATACAACAAGAAGTTAAATATAAAGCATGCCTGTTTGAACGCCAATCAAACATTCTGGCTCTTTGATCCCCTTTCTTGGTATAACAGAATTGCAGTTCAAGTCACCCTTGGGCTCTTTGCATCACCTAATATTACATGTGGCTGGTTTCACCAAACCAGCTTCCTTTAAAATCACTGAAATCCTTGTGTGTGGTGAGTTATGCCGGTCTGACCCTTTGAATGTCATCATCTAAGTTAATCGAATTGCCACTGTCCCACGGTCGGCGTTGTGTTATTGAGTGGTAGCTGTCGAAAGCAATCAAAGGAAAGGGGGAAAGCTTTGCTGTTTTGAATGCAAAGAGTTTACTGCCACAGAAATTGATTGGATGTTAAAAAACAACAACAACAACCCAGTATCCAAGCTGACATGTTTGATGCCCTATAATGCTTGGAATTATGCATTGCCCTTTTGTGGAGAGAATAAGAAAAAGGGAGAGCAACTATTAATAATAACAATAATAATAATAATACATACCCCCCAATAACATTTCAAAAATGTTTGGGATGCTATAAAATTTAACCCATTTTTGAGAAAGGCTTTAGTTCTGGGGATTATAAAAATCAGCCCCATGATAGTTCACTTCCACACCATCAAATACCTTGTCTATCTATTCTTCAAGTGGGACATGCAAGTGTTGCAGGGTATTGGGCTCCTGTTCAGGGAACTAGCTTGTAATAAACCAAAAGAGGGAGGTCCCTCAACAAGGCATGCAAAATAATCAAGTCTCAAACCAAAGCATGGGGAAAAAATAAACTATATCGTGTATTCCAGTGGTGGCCAAACTTGGCCCTCCAGATGTTTTGAGACTACAACTCCCATCATCCCTAGCTAACAGAACCAGTGGTCAGGGATGATGGGAACTGTAGTCCCAAAACATCTGGAGGGCCGAGTTTGGCCACCATTGGTGTATACAATAAGATATACTAAACAATAAAAAGTTGTGTCTCAGTGGAGCAATAAACAGTCAATCCTATACATCAAGGAAGTGAAATAATAGTTTAAATGTATAGTTCTTATACATCAAGGAAGTCAAATAATTAAATGCTATGTCAGCTGAATAATATACCATCAGAATACTATACGGCAGCAGAAAAAAAGTCGAAAACCCCAGAATTGTCTGCTATCCAAGCTTAAACCTCTTCAATATATCTCTATAGCCTTCAAAAAAATCAAGGTGAAAGCTGTTTTCTACAAAGAAATAATTATACAAGCAATATGCCAAACCCCTCTAAAATGGGGCACTAAGATTCTAAAGAGAGGCAACAGGAAACAGCTCATAAAATGGTTTGTGATTTGTTATTTTGCAGGGATCCAGCCAGCCAGCCAGCCCGTTTTCCAGGATACTCCATTGAATTCACCCTCCCAGTAACAGACAGCATTTTGTGGCCAAACTGAACATGCTCAGTCTTCACTGGTCTGTTTTGGGGTGCCTCCTGTTAGGGCCCCCCCCCCAATAAAAAAATTTTCTGCTTTCCACTTCTGCAAACCTTGGAACTGATACCTCCCTCATGTGTGTAGTGTTTTTGCCAAAAATGGATCCACACTCAGAGAACGAGTTAACTATTAGTACCTAGGAATGTGTACATCTTCCTCTGGGCTCCTGATTCTACGCAGGCAGAATGCCTGAAATAGATTTTGCTGACATGATTGTGTCACAATCTTGGCCCAGATTCCCTTCTAACCTCTAACAGAGTCAGAAAACAGCCTTCATGTTTCACTAGAAAAATTGCCTGTCTATAAATGTATCACTTTGGCTTCTAGGCTTTTAACATTAATGGTTTGAGCTGAATTCAATGGAATTGGGTAGACAATCATAGAATCATAGAATCATAGAGTTGGAAGAGACCACAAGGGCCATCGAGTCCAACCCCCTGCCAAGCAGGAAACACCATCAGAGCACTCCTGACATATGGTTGTCAAGCCTCTGCTTAAAGACCTCCAAAGAAGGAGACTCCACCACACTCCTTGGCAGCAAATTCCACTGTCGAACAGCTCTTACTGTCAGGAAGTTCTTCCTAATGTTTAGGTGGAATCTTCTTTCTTGTAGTTTGGATCCATTGCTCCGTGTCCGCTTCTCTGGAGCAGCAGAAAACAGCCTTTCTCCCTCCTCTATGTGACATCCTTTTATATATTTGAACATGGCTATCATATCACCCCTTAACCTCCTCTTCTCCAGGCTAAACATGCCCAGCTCCCTTAGCCGTTCCTCATAAGGCATCGTTTCCAGGCCTTTGACCATTTTGGTTGCCCTCCTCTGGACACGTTCCAGTTTGTCAGTGTCCTTCTTGAACTGTGGTGCCCAGAACTGGACACAGTACTCCAGGTGAGGTCTGACCAGAGCAGAATACAGTGGCACTATTACTTCCCTTGATCTAGATGCTATACTCCTATTGATGAGGCCCAGAATTGCATTGGCTTTTTTAGCTGCCGCGTCACACTGTTGGCTCATGTCAAGTTTGTGGTCAACCAAGACTCCTAGATCCTTTTCACATGTACTGCTCTCAAGCCAGGTGTCACCCATCTTGTATTTGTGCTTCTCATTTTTTTTGCCCAAGTGCAATACTTTACATTTCTCCCTGTTAAAATTCATCTTGTTTGTTTTGGCCCAGTTATCTAATCTGTCAAGGTCGTTTTGAAGTGTGATCCTGTCCTCTGGGGTGTTAGCCACCCCTCCCAGTTTGGTGTCATCTGCAAATTTGATCAGGATGCCCTTGAGTCCATCATCCAAGTCGTTGATAAAGATGTTGAATAAGACCGGGCCCAAGACAGAACCCTGTGGCACCCCACTAGTCACTCTTCAATATTTCAGATCATTTCAGACTGCTTTCACGCTGAAATGTTGTGTCACTTTGCTTTGCAGCTGTCTCACCAAGACCAGTTTACAAGTTCACATTCCCAACAAAACCTCCAGAAATGTAAATCACATGCTGCTCTAATTCACGTCTTTTAATCTATATTATGCATGCATGCATGCTGTTCAGTGCTACTCTTCTAGAAAAAGAGGGGCCAGAACTTACCATGAACACCTCCCTTGTTCTTTTATAATGGCAATGGTACTGTGGCATTCGTACAGAGCCCCCGGTTGTTTCACGGACTATTGACCTGTACACCACTGCTTTATTCTTCTGCTGCCACCAACCAAGTTTCCTCTGAGTCTCAGTCAGGTTGTAAAGTCAACAACAAAGATTGTTCCCTTGTACCTACGGGACCGCCTCTCCTGGTATGTCCCACAGAGGACCTTACGGTCTTCAAACAAAAACATCTTGGAGGTCCCGGGCCACAGGGAGGTTAGGCTGGCCTCAGCCAGAGGCAAGCCTTTTTCAGCTGTGGCTCTGATCTGGTGGAACGCTCTGTCACAAAAGACTAGGGCCCTGCGGGACTTTATATCTTTCCGCAGGGCCTGCAAGAAGAAGAAGAGAAGAGTTTGGATTTGATATCCCGCTTTATCACTACCCTAAGGAGTCTCAATGCAGCTAACAATCTCCTTTCCCTTCCTCCTCCACAACAAACACTCTGTCAGGTGAGTGAGGCTGAGAGACTTCAGAGAAGTGTGACTAGCCCAAGGTCACCCAGCAGCTGCATGTGGAGGAGCGGGGAATCAAATCCGATTCACCAGATTATGAGTCCACCGCTCTGAACCACTACACCACACTGGCTCAGCAAGACAGAGCTGTTCCACCAGGCCTTTGGCACAGCCTGACCCCCTCCTTTGGTAATCCTCACAGAACTCTAGCCCAATGGTTGCCATTAATTTGATTTGAACTGATTTTATAATGAATTGATTTTAGAATGCTTTATTATTTTACTGTTTTTTGCTGCTCTGAGCCCGGCTTTGGCTGGGGAGGGCGGGATATAAATAAAATTTTATTTTTATTATTATAAAGTTTATTGAGGAACAAGTTTAAAATATGTTCAGAACGGTTTCTCAAATGCACACCCTTAACTAGATGTGGCACTATCTCACACTGCCACACTTTTCTCTCAGTTCCATCCTTGTCTCTCACTCTAACTGTCACAACCACTATGTTTGACTTTTACTGTCTCTGTCTGACCCTCACTCCTCTAACTCCCCATGGTAAACCCCTGGGCTGAGCCTCAAAACCAGGTAGGCTCTGACTCTGAACTTTCTCATTGGTCAATCTACATTAACCATTTCCACCCCCCTGTACAAACATAATCACAAGGAATGGGCAAATGCTACAGGTACCTACCTGAGAGGTGCTGGAACTGAGTTCCAGTGAGCTCTAACAAAAATTAATAAATAAATATAAAGAGAACCTACCCCCGTGATGCTGACATGAAAACCTTGCACATACACTATGTAAAATAATGGAAGTTCCCTGCCCTGCTTCTCTCTGCCCTGCGCTCTCTTCCCACCTCTCTTCTCCCCCAACCTTATGCTGTCTATAACATGAGTGTCTCACATAGAATGTAACTGATCAGTAGAAAGGACTCTATGAACTGAAACAGAGACACTGTATGCAGTTCTAATTTTCTAGAAAAAGAGGTGTCAGAATTCACCATGAACACCTCCCTCGGTCTCTTAGAATAGCAGTGGCACCCACTTGAGAGGTGCCAGAACAGAGTTCTGGTGAGGTCCGGCTGGGGAAAAAAGAAGCAGCCCTGGCTGTATGTACTTTTGTGACCCAATGAAATCTTTAATAAAAACAACAGTAATAAAAAATAATAATAGAATACTTTTCATTTTATTGCTAGCAGACATCCAATGTGTTGGACAGCCTGTAAAATCCAGGTACGATTGTATCTCCCAACAATACATTGTTTATTAATAAAAGGATGTTTCTTTTCCCCTTTGCATGCCAGTGCTCTGAGCCAATTCATGAGATGGCACAAGTTAGCCCGGACCCATTGTCTAGCGTGGAATGATCGTGATATAAGGCAATTGAGAGTTAGGGACCTGGATCAATACACAAGGCATCGCTTTCTTTCTGCACAGTATGTTTTAAAATGTTTGTTTGAAAAGCCACAATTAAATGCCACAACAGAAATGGAACATTCATATGCATTTAAATCACTTATTATAGATTTTGAAAGTTTTTATACAATTATGAGTTATGAGACTTCAGCATCCTAATTGGACAGCAGGACAGATGGGTAAAGACTTATTTAGGAGTGATGACTCCATTAGCATAACCCCTGCTATTCAATGGCTATTTGTTTATTCCTTTCTATCCTAATCATTACTCTCCCTGGAGCCTTTTAGAAGAAAAGTAAAAGTTTGGAGGAAATATTTATTTTGAATCGGGGTCACAGTGACCTCGGTTAACAGTATATTTTTTTGCCATTCTTTCTGCATTCCTATACAAAGGCTTGAACATACAAATCATGACGATGAATAACACATCCTGCAACTATTGTGTGGCATCCTCCCACATAATTGTGCACCTTTTGTCTCACTCACACAAAGCCATTTGCAGTCTTCTTCTTACACATTTTGCATGAACTAACCCTGGCGACCCTTAGCAGTTTGCAACCTGTTTATAATTTCTAAGTATTGTTCATATTTCCGGAGCTCTACCCATAATAAACAGGAAAAACAATCCATTATGGAGTTTGTCTATATTTTTACAATGGCGAGGGAACCTTCAATTAGCTTGCAAAATGTGTGTTGGATATTGGAGTGAGGAGAGTGTTGCGGAGGCAGCTGACATCAAAGCTTTTTCATTTGCGGATTTTCTATCCTGCTTTTCTAAAACGGGGGTGGGGATTGATTTCATTCATTATGAAGTAGCAATTAAGGTAAAAGGGTGCCAGAATGCAAGACCTAAAATTGGTCAACAGGTCTTAAAGGTAAAGGTAAATGGACCCCTGACCGTCAGGTCCAGTCATGGACAAATCTGGGGTTACGGCACTCATCTCGCTTTACTGGCTGAGGGAGCCGGCGTACAGCTTCCGGGTCATGTGGCCAGCATGACTAAGCCGCTTCTGGCAAACCAGAGCAGCGCATGGAAATGCCGTTTACCTTCCTGCTGGAGTGGTACCTATTTATCTACTTGCACTTTGACGTGCTTTCGAACTGCTAGGTTGGCAGGAGCAGGAACTGAGCAACGGGAGCTCACCCCATCGCGGGATAAGTACATGTCATCCCTAGTGATAACAAATGTGTTATTGAGCTAGGGACACCGGACTAGTACATTTGAAATGTTCTTAAGTCTAGTTAGGAGAATTTGGAGCCGTTTTTGCTTCTTTTCCATCCATGAGTTAATCATCCAACCATGTGCTGTTGCATCCTGTTGAGCAGTACAGTTTAGCAGACAGGGATTGCTGGAGACACTGAGCAAAAAGCATTTGCCTCACCATGCTCTGCCCATTTGAACCGCACTAAGGACACAATCGCTTTAAGCCGATGGCATTGCGACAGATGGGCATGGCACCTTTCAGGTGCATACTGTACATTACTTTCTCAAGCAATCTGGGAGGACAAGAGGAGGGGAAACATCAATGTGCCCTTCAGCCTGAGCCTTGAAACGTCTTGATGAGAACATTTGAAAATTGTCAAATCACTCCTTCACATGTCCCAGTACAACTATCAATTGAAAGATGCCCTTGAAACAAGCAGATCACGGTCTGCTTGATTGAAGGGATGTGAGGAACGAAACATCCTAATTTGCTTTATGTTATCTGGTGCATATTTAAATGATGGATCTCTCAAAATACTGGAAATGACACGGGGCTCCTTAATAAAAGTCTGCCTAGTACGATAAGTAATGAAACTTGAAAATTGTGTTGACACTTCAGGCCAATCCATGTGACCCTTCAGCATGTTGCTGGCTCTCTACTTTCTCACTGGGCTAATCCTTTTTGTCAGGCCGGATTCTAGGTCTCCTGGAGCAGAAGCAGTCTATATGTGGCACAAGCAACAGTAGTCCAACTTGCCACGGAACGCACGAATTGGATTCCACTTGATATAGGAATTAGAGACCCAGGATACAGATTATATATATTTTGAAAAATGTTCCAATATTAATTGCATTTAACCTTTGGCTAGAATGCATCCACAAATGATTCTTGCATGCCTGTATTTGTGACTCTTATGCTTTCCTTCTACACTGCATTCCCTCTCTCCCATTTAACCCTGAAAGTTGCAAAAAAGTCGGGTAGTTGTTTATTTCCTTGACATCTGATTGGAGGATATTCCACAGGGCAGGCACCACTACCGAGAAGGCCTTCTGCCTGGTTCCCTGTAACCTCACCTCTCGCAGTGAGGGAACTGCCAGAAGGCTGCCGAGACTATATAACACCGGTCCTGAAAGACCTTCATTGGCTCCCTGTATGTTTCCGAGCACAATTCAAAGTGTTGGTGCTGACCTTAAAGGCCCTAAATGGCCTCAGCCCAGTATACCTGAAGGAGCTTCTCCACTGCCATCATCCAGCCCGGACACTGAGGTCCAGCGCCAAGGGCCTTCTGGCAGTTCCCTCACTACGAGAAATGAGGTTACAGGGAACCAGGCAGATGGCCTTCTCGGTAGTGGCACCTGCCTTGTGGAATGTCCTCCCATCAGTTGTCAAGGAAATAAGCAACTCCCTGACTTTTAGAAAACATCTGAAAGCAGGCCTGTTTTAATGTTTGAAGTTTTATCGTGTTTTTAATATTCTTTTGGGAGCTGCCCAGATTGGCTGGGGAAACCCAGCCAGATGGGTGGGGTATAAATAAATTGTTGCTGTTGTTAATGTGTTCCTATGCCAATTGTGAGTTAGCACTGGTGTCTCCTTGAGAGGTTCCAGAAACAGATATGGGAAAGGAATGTCAACAGTCCTCGTTGAAGGTCTGGTTGCCTAGATAAGTTGTAAGCTGAGACCACATGTTTTGGAACACCCCAAGGAAGTTGATATCTGTAAGAAGTCATGGACATTTTGCATCCCATGACTTGTAACATCACCTTTCTTGATGTATGCAGAATGATGTTTAAAGATGTTTTGATGACTCTCTGTGTGCTGTGTGTTAGTAACCTATATAAGCTTTGTTCTGAACCGTAGTCCTTCTAACTAGCAGCTGAGCAGCTGTTTGGCAAGGCTGTTCTATTGCAATAGTTTTAATTTAAATGCTGGGTCCCTCCTGGATGCTGGACTTGAATTAGTTTCTTTTGTTCTGTGGGCAATGAACAAGGTGGTGTAGAAACAAATGCTAACCACACACTTGATGGATTCCATATGTGCATGGAATCTGTCTTGGTAAGGGGCTGTAGAAAAACCCAAGACTGGTCCTTAGCCTCCAAAGTGTCAGTATTTTGTGGGAGAGATACAAGTGCATATTGAAACTTTGCATATTTAAAGTGGTTTAAACATTTAAAGTGGATTAAAGTCCTTTGTTGCCCTGGCACAACAAATTGTTTTCCCACCAACTTGGAAAGAGATTGGGGAAATTCATTTTTTAAAAGTCTATTTATTTACTACATTTATATCCCACCTTCCCTCCAAAGAGCTTGAGATGGCATACATGGTTCTTGCTGCTCCACAGCAACAACCTTCAAGGTTGAAGGACTCAGCAAGCTTCAAGGCTGAATGGGGAATTGAACTCTGGTCTCCCAAGTCCTAACTCTGCCCACTAGAGAATGCTGTGCTGAAAAGTGTAAAACAGTATTTCCCAACCTTGGGTCTCCAGCTGTTTTTGGACTACAACTCACATCATCCTTAGTTAGCAAGTGGTCAGGGATGATGGGAATTGTAGTCCAAAAACAGCTGGAGACCCAAGGTTGGGAAGCCCTGGTGTAGAATGAACAAATGATTAATGAGAAGGCCTATAGGCACTCCACAAGCAAGCCCTGAATGCATGCAAACCTGTATCAAAAACATCCTATGCTTTATCTCACAGATGACTGATTAAGCAAAATACTAGAGTCTTCTGAAAATAGGCATTTATTACATATTTTGACAGTTACAAATGTAATTGGGTTTTAATGCATGTTGAATGAAAAATGCAGCTATACTTTTTGCTGAACGTACCACTATTATTAATATTTTATATTGTACTATTATAGTACCATAATGGTATTATTTTTTCCAGTGTACCTTGTAGAATAGTAGTCCATATTGTCTTTGCACTCGGAACATGGAGCCGAGCTTGGAAATGCAAATTGAGCACAAAAATGTTCAGTTGCTAGCATTTATCACACAGCATCTAGAATTGATTCCAATACGCTAATGACGTCTAACATTCCCCTACTGAGAGGCAGTACAAAGGTTTTATAAATGACCCTCTTTAAAATATATTAGAGCTACTGAGTCTTTTGCTGCCAGCTTTTTGTTGTCATTCCTTCCATCCCTTAGGAAACATTAATTCCCACACCCTCTGCTAATGTGAATTGGCATGGCATTGAGTTCAATCAAACTCATAGAGCAGGACTTGAAGCAGCATGGATTGTGGTGACTTCACTTGCTCTTAAAATGCAAGAGTTGCGGTATTTATGACTTGCATTTCCAATCCCACAAATTTAAATCCATGGCCTATGGAGTGTCTGGAGGTGGATAGAACACAAGTCAAAAAGCAAGCTGATTACATTTCACAAATCTTGATGTAGATTTTTCTGCTTGGTCTTACTTTGTGCTTCTGCCTATGTGAATGACAATATCTTACCTTGCTTTGTTAAGAATATGCTAGTGAACCAAGCTTGAAGTTTCCCCACAAATAATAACTGCATCACCTTCATATATGCTTACTCAACTGACACGTGTATGGGGTCTTTAGGTGACCATCTTAATGCATCCCAAAGAGTTAGACATCTTTGTATGTTGCCCGTACATATCTGAACTGGTAAGTGAAGCCTGCCATCCTATTTATTTTACAGTATTGTGACTATAAACCACATGTTTTTGTTGAATGCTTTAGCTGTTTTACTTCCTACAGTGCATACGTAGAATTAAATGCAGGTTTTGTAGAAATGTTTCCCAGTAGAGAGAAATATCTGCCCACATGCACAAATTCTAGGATGGTAGTTAAACTGGAAAGCTTAGTCGGTAGGGCAGAAGACTCTTAATCTCAGGCCTATAGGGTCAAGCCCCATATTGGGCAAAAGATTCCTGCATTGTAGGGGTGACCCTCGAGGTCCCTTCCAACTATACAATTCTATGATAATTTCTTTGCACCCTGAAATTTCCCCGTGCCCACACTTTTTGTTTCATTGTATTTCATGAGGGAGTCCAAGATCTACTGCACTTTTCCTCCTCCTTATTAAGTTAAAGGTAAAGGGTAAAGGGACCCCTGACCATTAGGTCCAGTCGTGGCTGACTCTGGGGTTGTGGCGCTCATCTCGCTTTATTGGCTGAGGGAGCGCGTACAGCTTCCGGGTCATGTGGCCAGCATGACTAAGCCGCTTCTGGTGAACCAGAGCAGCGCATGGAAATGCCGTTTACCTTTCCGCCAGAGCAGTACCTATTTATCTACTTGCACTTTGACGTGCTTTTGAACTGCTAGGTCGGCAGGAGCAGGGACCAAGCAACGGGAGCTCACCCCATCGCAGGGATTCGAACTGCCGACCTTCTGTTTGGCAAGTCCTAGGCTCTGTGGTTTAACCCCACAACGCCACCTGCGTCTTGATTAGGTGAGTAAGGTAAAGGTACCCCTGCCCGTACGGGCCAGTCTTGACAGACTCTAGGGTTGTGCGCCCATCTTACTCAAGAGGCCTGGGGCCAGCGCTGTCCGGAGACACTTCCAGGTCACGTGGTCAGTGTGACAAGCTGCATCTGGCAAGCCAGCGCAGCACACGGAACGCCATTTACCTTCCCGCTAGTAAGCGGTCCCTATTTATCTACTTGCACCCGGGGGTGCTTTCAAACTGCTAGGATGGCAGGCGCTGGGACCTAACGACGGGAGCGCACCCCGCTGCAGGGATTCGAACCGCCGACCATGCGATCGGCAAGTCCTAGGCGCTTAGGTTTTACCCACAGCGCCACCTGCGTCCCTGATTAGGTGAGTAGGCAGGACCAATTACCCAGGCAGCAATCTGGCCCAGAGGCTTCCTTTGCTGCCTGATGATGTGGGGGAATGCTAGCCTGCAATGGCGCCCATCAGGGAGGCTGAGCAGACTGCTCCCGGACCTTTTTGTGGCTGCACCACACTCTGCTGAGCTAAACCACTGAGTTTAGCAAACTGGGACTTATGGGTAAGTTCTGGACATGAGCTGTAAGCCTGGATTAACTCAGCATGGTGTGGTAACAAAAATGACCAGGGAGGTGCAAAACTGTTGCAAGTTCCTCTTCTACAGCCCATACTATTGTGCGGTCTCACTAAGCCAAGGCTTGGCTTATTACATTGTTTGAACCAGGCTACTGTTGACACAGTATATTCAAGGATTGCCAAAACAGGGGAAACAACACCAATTTCAAAATCAAAACACAACCCTCAATTATAGCTGGGAATCAGTCACGACTCATTAGAAGAGAAATTGCATATTCCATATCCTACTTTCCCATCTTAGAATTTCTAGATCACATTTTAGTGCTTAGATAAGGTTAGGATAATAGGGAAATTTAAATAACTGGCTTGGAGCACAGAACTGAACATTTCATTGTGGTGGGAGGACACCTTAAAGGAATTTGTGTGAACTTTATGGCATTATTTGTTTCAGTACATTAAAATACCAAACTGAGTCAGGATGAAGGATAATGAAGCAATGATACATAGAAATGTATTAGGCCACTCTCTAGGAATGTAGACTGACTTAATGAATTATTAGTACAATAAATGATTAATCATAATCAGATTCCTGAGGGAACAGGAAGAATGATAAACATACCAGGAGAATAAGGGTCTCTACACTTATGTGTTTAGATGCACATCTATGTCGCGTGTCGAGGTCCCCCAAGCCACCCCTAATGAATTCACAATTCACACATAATTTTTGTTTAAGGTTTTTGGCATAATTTTGGCCACAACTTTATTAAAATGCATAAATGTGAGTGGTTGCTTAGGCATTGGTTATGACTATCTGTCCCCATGCCCAGGGACAGAACTGACTTCCAGATTCCAGCGAAAGCCAGTAAGGGAAAACAATATTGGGGAGAGCATGGAGCCGGGCACCAAACCCTCACCCCCCCCCCACATGCCGCCGGGGGCTTGCGTGGCCCTAAGCCCATTCAGGGGTATGGACGAAAGAATGGCAAGCCCCTGGATTCCTTTAACGGAATTCCCTTTTCGCAGCAGCATTGGAGGGGCAGGCACTTACCCCTCCACCAATTTTTTAACCAATGCCTAACTGCAACCTTACAAGTTGTGATGATTTGCTACGCAGTAGGTAAAAACCAAATGGCAGCAGCCAATCAGCCAAATGGACAAAATTCCTACCAGGCCCCTGCCCCAAAAGCAGACGACCCCATGACAGGCATAGCAAGGTCAACGCAATAGCCCTAGATTAGGGAGGGTGGGCGGGTGATCCGATGCATGCAGCAAAAGAGCCCAGTCAGTGCTGTGTGACTTGATTTTATAATCTTTGGTCTGTCCCCCTAAACGGCAACACCAAAATTTGCCCAGTAACCCAACCACCCAATCACTGTGGATGGTCATCCATACTAACCCACCTAGCAACAGAGGGGTGGCCTGTTCAGACCCCACCACAACACGTGCTCTCTTTGAAGGAGAGCATGCTTTATCAAAAGTGTGGATGCAACCAGAGCTTTTTTTTTCAGCCAGAACTCGCAGGAACTCAGTTTTGGCACCTCTCAGGTGGGCTCCATGGCCATTCTAAGAGAACAAGGGAGGTGTTCATGGTGAGTTCCAGCACCTCTTTTGCTAGAAAAATAGCACTGGATGCAACAAACAAGTGTTTTTTTCAAGATGTGTATCATGCAGGTACACTTGATGTGTACAGCCAAATTACACATGATGAGGAAGGTAGGTGGCAATTTTGTTTGACGGATCAATTGTTGTTGTGTTTAGAGGACAAGCAGCTGGCAGGAAATGGGTCTGGAATCATCTCTCCAGCCTCTTTTCCTCTGCTCCTGATTGCAATTTTAAAAGACTGGTTTTCATCATATGTAAAACAAAAAACAAGAAAACCACAACGCACCAAAATATCAGGGGAAAGTTACCTCCACATAATGTGTTGACTGGCCCTTACTTTGTCTCAGACTTGTATTTCTGCTACCTAATGTATCAAAGAGCCCCTGTGATTCAATACAGTGTTTATGAAGCTTTTTAGACTCCACAAAACCAAAGCAAAAGAGCAGGCACGGTATTTGATAAAGAGGGTCGGAACACTCCTTAGCCAAACAGGAAATCAGCCTTATATCGGTACAGAAGAAACAAGAGTGTGAAAGTAGAGCAGTCTGGCTTCGGGGAATAAGAAGACCTGAGAATCAGATCCTGGCTACAAACTGGGAAGCATCTAGTGAAATAGGAGGAAGGTCATAACTTTAAAAGTAAAGGTAAAGGGACCCCTGACAATTAAGTCCAGTTGCAAATGACTCTGGGGTTGTGGCACTCATCTCATTTTACAGGCCGAGGGAGCCAGGGTTTGTTCGCTTCCGCAGACAGTTTTTCCTGGTCATGTGGCCAGCATGACTAAGCCACTTCTGGCGAACCAGAGCAGCGCACGGAAGTGCCGTTTACCTTCCCGCCGGAGCTGTTTATCTACTTACACTTTGACGTGCTTTTGAACTGCTAGGTTGGCAGGAGCAGGGACCGAGCAACGGGAGCTCACCCCGTTGGGGGGATTCGAACTGCCAACCTTCTGATTGGCAAGTCCTAGGCTCTGTGGTTTAACCCACAGCGTCCCAATAGTAATCTTACACGTCATCAAAAAGGGGGGCAGAAATATGCATAACATTTGCACATTCTAACTTATTTACAGAGCTGAAAAGGGTTCAGAAAAGGGCAACCAAAGCGATTAAAGGGTTGGAACATCTATGAGGAAAGGTTACAGCGTTTGGGGCATTTTAGTTGAGGGAGGGGGAAAGAGTAAACATGGAACATGATAAAGGAGTATAAAATTATGCACCATGTTGAAAAAGTAGGTTGTCATGATACTGGAATCTGGAGCCAGCCAACCAAGTTGAATGTTGGAAGAACACATCACATAATTAAACTATAGAACAAGAGATAGTGATGTCCACCAATTTGGATGGCTTTAAAGAGAATTAGACACATTCATAGAGGATACAGCTATCAATAGCTACCAACCATGATGGTTATGTTGTACCTGAATGCCAGTTGTCAGGAATCAGACATGGGGAGGGCACTGGTCCACTCAGGTCCTACTTCTGGGCTTCTTTTAGGCACCTGGTGAGGCGCCCCTCCTCCTGCACTTCCCAAAGAAGAGGAAGACAGTATAGATTTAGAACAGTGGTTTGTAGAAGGTCACAGTTCAGAGGCTGCAGAGGGGAGAAGCTGGGAAATATGGGAAGAGGAGCAGGAGGAAGAAGAAGCACCAGGGGAGAGGCAGCTGACAGACTCAGTGTCTTTGGAAAGCATGCCAGACGCCCCAGTGAGCATTGAGAGTAGGAGAACAGAAAGCTTAGAGGCAGAAAGCACAGATCAACCAGCACAGGGATGATATATGATAGGAGAGACGGAGGGGGTGGGACTTGATCTGCCAATGGGGCTGGTGCCTGAAGCCACCTCCCCATAGAGCACATCCTTGGGAATCCTGCCATCTTCCATTCTTTGTACACGACCAATGCAACCAGCTATTCATGCCTGTGTCTTCATAGCAGCCCTTGGCACCAAATCCTGGGTTGGGAAATGCTGGTGCCAATGCTTCTACCCCAACGCAGCGCCACCCAGGATGCTTCATCACTCCTGTGTCCCGCTGTGCTGATGTGACCCATATCCAAGCACATGAGCACATGACACTAGCAGAGTCCAAACAGAAGCTGAGCCTTGAGGTGTGACATCTAAGCCTAATTTATTATGTGCAAAATCAAATGCAACAGTACAAGGAAAACATGGCTCCTCTCTCTCTTTCTTCCTCAGAGAGAAAAGCAAAGCAAAAGCTATACAGAACGGAACTCCCGTTCCCATGACACCCAACACTGTGGAGTGTAAACACAGACGCGCGACAACAACAATCACACATCTGCAGCACGGAGGAATGAAATTCCAATCATCCTGTGGTTAATCTGGCAGCAGGCTTTTTTTTAAAAAAAAACCAAATAGATAATTGTTATTGATACAAATACTTATTATAACTGTGTGTGGGGGAACCTCATCTTGCAAGAGTATGTCCTCTCCCTCCTCTCATTGGTGAGGATGCCTTTTCAAATATGATTCCTCCAGTAATGCGTATGCATGTGCTTTAGTTTATTCATAAGCTTATGATGGTCTCAAGACCAGTCATCTAGGATGCATTTTATCAGTGACACTGATGTCACATATTCAGAACAGAATGTATTCAGTTGTTGTTGTTTTTTTAAAAATAATTTTTATCATGTATATTATTTTTACTGGGCTCCCTTTGGGGAAGAATGGTGGGGTATAAATATGAAATAATGAATAATATACTTTAATGAAATCTAGCTTCTTGGTAGCAACTATCCCTTTGCCGGAAAGAAGACTGAAAGCTGAAAACAGTAACAAGAAGCATGTGATGCTTAGAACCAGAGGCTTAAAAACATTTGATGACACACAATGGCCACTCCCAACTAGTTTTTAAAGTCTTGTTTTCATTCTGCATTGAGTGCTAGCTATTTTGAACAAACAAAGCTTTGCTGAAGGGAAAGGCAGGCTCATATTATTTCCTTTAAAACTCAGCTTCAGTGGAGGAGCTCACTTTATTTCTAGCCGGTATTAAATCATTGTATAAAATTATTTTTGTCAACAATTTTCCACTCTGGATGAATGGCATTTTTATCATTCCCTATCAAGCAATAAATTAAATTAACTACCGCCATGTGAAGCATACTGCTCTGCTTATTTCAGAATACTGCAGTCTACCTGAGCCATAAATCCGAGTGATCAATAGTTCACAAGGATGTGAATCATCTAATCACTTCTATAGGAATCGAGAATTGTTTCACCCCCTGCACATAACTTCAAATCTCTGAGGCTGTAATTCCATTCAAACCAATGATCCTGTCTTAGTGAAAGCTGGTTACCCTTAACTTCCATTGCAATCAGTGGGGCTTAAATTAAAAAAGGTAAAGGGACCCCTGACCATTAGGTCCAGTCGTGGCTGACTCTGGGGTTGCGACGCTCATCTCGCTTTATTGGCCGAGGGAGCTGGCATACAGCTTCCGGGTCATGTGACCAGCATGACTAAGCCACTTCTGGCGAACCAGAGCAGTGCACGGAAATGCTGTTTACCCTCCCGCTGGAGTGGTACCTATTTATTTACTTGCACTTTGACGGGCTTTCGAGCTGCTAGGTTGGCAGGAGCTGGGACTGAACAACAGGAGCTCACCCCGTTGCGGGGATTCGAACCGCCGACCTTCTGATCAGCAAGTCCTAGGCTCTGTGGTTTAACCCACAGCGCCACCCGTGTCCCAAGGGGCTTAAATTAGTAACGTATTAATTTCCAACTTAGTTTTACTCAGAATAGCCCCTCTGAAATGAATGGACTTAAGTTAGTCATGTGAATTAATTTCAAACGGTTGACTTTGGGTATGGATACAGCCCATGTAACTTAAGCCCAGTGCTTTTCTCTGGATTGGGGCCAGCAAAGTCACACCACAAGACTAATAAATTGATCATATCAGATATTATACCTGCTACTCTAATTTTATCAAGAAGGAAAATAAAATAAAATACGTAACTTCATGATGGATTGTGTCAAGACTCTGAAGACAGTTTGTCGAGATATCCATAAATGATCTTTCTTTGCTTTTCATTTTACGTGTCATCTCTCTCCTTTTAAAAAGGATGATGAGAGAGAGGGGAAAAACATTCCCAATTATGAATTAGATATACAGTTTTCACTCTTTTCTCGGACAGCTTTATTCAGCTGCCACTTAAATATTTTATAAAAAAAATCTGAAAAAGCAGATTGTCAAATTGTATTATTTACAGCATATTTAGGAAAACTTAAAAAAAAAAAAGCCATTTGTTGCAGATGCTGCAATCAACAGCTTTGATATGTGTATTGAGCCCGAGGCATGCTGGATTTCAATATTGTTTTCCATGAGAGGAAAATGTTTGATGCTGACAAAGGCATATGATCTTGCTTTTCTCTCATGGAGGATAATGGGGAAGAGTACACAGGAAGATCACTGGGATGCTACTGTTACCAGAGTCATGAAAACTTGCTCATGGCATGATTTTTAACTTGATTAAAAATAGGATAGGATGCCAGAGGATTTTGGCATTGGCAAATTCTAATGAACAAATTCTAATACAGTGGTGCCCCGCAAGACGAACGCCTCGCAAGACGGAAAACCCGCTAGACGAAAGGGTTTTCCGTTTTGGGGGTGCTTCGCAAAACGAATTTCCCTATGGGCTTCCTTCGCAAGATGAAAGCCCATAGGGAAATCTCCGGGACAGCGGGGAAGCGCAGTGCGTCTTCCCCACTGTCCTCGGACCTCCTCCGAAGCCTGGCGGCGGGGCGGGGACACCTCCTCCCGCTGCCCAGCTTCGGAAGGATGCTCCGAAGCCGGGCGGTGGGGCGGGGACACCGCCTCCCACCGCCCGGCTTCGGAAAGCTGCTCCAAAGCTGGGCGGTGGGGCGGGAACACCTCCTCCCGCCGCCCGGCTTCGGAAGGATGCTCCGAAGCCGGGCGGCGGGGGAGGGGGAACACCTCCTCCCGCCGCCCGGCTTCGGAAGGATTCTCCCCTCTGTTCCCGTACCTGTCCTGAAGGCTTGCGGTGGGGAGAAAAGCCCTTCTCCGCACCGCCAGCCTGGCAAGCGGTTTCCATAGGAACGCATTAATTGATTTTCAATGCATTCCTATGGGAAACCGTGCTTCGCAAGACGAAAAACTCGCAAGAAGAAAAAACTTGCGGAACGAATTAATTTCGTCTTGCGAGGCACCACTGTACAAACAAGGGCTGGCCTAAAATGATAAGAAGCCAATTTTCCCACCCAAATGTGTTCACCATATATAGGAGTAATAACAAAATAACAGCTGGAGGAAGTGCAGGACCTGTGTTCGTATCGGTGGAACATTCCGGAAAAAAGAAAAACCAGGCACTTTTAAGTGACTTTGTATTTTGTATAAGACATCTGTTTGAGCACCAATGCTAATAATCAGCAGTAACACCACAGCCTTCATTTCCTCTGTCTGTAACATAACAAGATGCCTTTTTTAAAAAAACCCAAACTGTTTTCTTTTACCTCCTGCTGACAGCACAACTTTGGAGCGTCTGTATATAATGCCGTTGGTATTTGAAGACGGAGAGCTCCCTTCGCTGTGGGAATGCAGGAAACTGCACTGAAGGAGACAACAGTGCCAAGTGGGAACTCCCCAATCGTGTATCAATTATCTCACTGGAAGGCAGTGAATGAACAACCATACAGAATGAAGCAGTAATTTGGGAGAATGGGAAATACCCTTCCATTCATCCTGTCTGTGGAGGGGAAAACATTACTTGTCTCTCCCTTATGTATTATGCATTAGTATGTCATAATGCAAACTTCAGATTGTCTAGGAACAGAGTAGTTATGTTGGCACGCACATAATCACCCGGTTCAGAATGTGCAGATTTGTGCCACTTATGTAGGGTCGCCCTATTTCAAACAGTAAAAACCAGGACACCCCAAAAGTTGTTGAGCTTTCTGAGGAAGACCCCAAAATTGTAACAAAAATGCCAAACAAAATCCGTGATTTTTCGATTGACTTGCCTATGATCCAGGACAAAGCACTACCTTTCGGAAATTCCACCCGAGCATCAATTCTGCCTTTGAAATTCCAGTAATGTCCGGGGAAATCCCTAACTTATGGAAGCCCTAACTTATGACACTTGACTGAGTTACATGAGTGGCATTTTCTAGATTGAAAGGTATAATGAGGTTCTGTACTAGTGTTTTAGCCTTTCACTAGTCCTGTCAGGAGCTGGGAAGAAACAAAAGCTTGGCTTCCTCTGTACTGAAGCCAAAGCTGTGACTTTAGGGACTCCCTAGAAACCTAGAGGAGGGAGATCTGTTGGAGCGTTAAAGCTGTGAGCTCTTCCATCTTCTGCTCACTCTGTATTTATCTGTAAATAAAACCAAATATCACAAAGACACCAGAGTTTCCAGTGACCTTCATTCCCGGAAACTGAACCCAAAGTATGTGCTGGCACCCCTGAAGTCTCTCAGCCCTAAGAGATTGGGGTGAACCTAACACTATTTTATTCCTAGCCTTCCCAAGCATCAGTGGCAAATTGGGGGAGGCTGTTTTGCAACGGACCAGAGTAAGTGAAAACATTTTCCTTTCCAAGGCCAGTAAAGCTAACAAATTTCCAAGGCCAGCAAAGCTAACAAATTCCTACCCCACCTTGAATATGCAATGTGTGGGCTAAAATGTCTGAAGTAAGGGAGGTCTTTTAGACTTCCACTGCCACCATGTCTAAAGCAGTACAAATAAGGGTTCTGTCACCCAAAATATGTGGGAATGTTCAGGGAGGCGGGAGAGGATATATTGTTTATTAATATCCTTCCTAACTTGCGGTAGCAAGTTCGATAACTTAGCAGAGTTTTACATTCCCCTTTTTAAACGCACAGCAGATAGTTTGTTGCAGGCTTGTGTAAGCCTCTCACTATCATACAATTCAGTATTGAATTGTATGTTCCTGGAAAATTCCCTTTTAATCCCTCTTAAGAAGAATAAACACGCCACAATCTTGTGTAAAGTATATAAAATAAGTTTACTCACATCATCAGTTCCCAGTTGGATCCCTGAAGGCAGACTTAGTTACAAAGTATGTACATTTGGATCTACCCCATATGGGGGGATAACCCCAGTGACTGCAGACAGTTCACACGATGAAAGGAAGATGGAAAAGAGTTGAAAAGAAGGAAGTGTGCTGTGTGCCTTGTCCTTTTGTTACCTGGGCAGGCAAGGTCACACCCACCTCTAGTCACATGCAAGAGGAAGGATGCCCCAGGCCAGGAGGAAACAGGAAGTTTTCGACTGGATGGACCAAACTTTCCCCCACATGTCTTCTCTAGGAAAACAAGGAATGTTGTACTTGACTGCTACTTATGTATCACATCCCACAGGCATGTTTGTTTCCTATGGGTGGGGATACACAAGGTCAAAGCTACAAGGCCTAGGCACACTCACCATTAAGCAAGAGCCTTTGGCTCATCCCAACCCTTATGAGTTGGGGGGGGGAACCATACACACACAGTGCAGAGAAGCTGCATTAGCACAGAACTCAAATATTGATAGGATCCCAAATTCAGAGACAGAAAAAAGGCATTTTTAATGCATATTTTGATCAATACAAGTTTTGCAAAGCAGTCTGAAGTCAGAGTTTCATGCATGCAGATGCTCTCTCCCTCCACCTCCACTTTTAAAAATGGTGCCTATTTTGCAAGCTCATTCCGTTCCCCCACCGACCTGTTTCCAACAAAAGAAAGTTTTAGCCCAGGAAAGCGTTTTTAAACTAGTACGTCTTCCTGCTCAATTCTTAATATTAAAAAGGCATTAGTTTGCCTCTGCAAAACGCTTAACCTTTTTGGAGGCAGGAGGATCTATAGATCTGTTTATATTTGCCTCAGCATTCTGTCCCTCTCTGTGGCATTTAAATAATTAACCATGAACTATAATCTAGTAATGCCTCTTCTAGAAGCAAATTTCTTGCTTATCTTGTCTGTCTTTGGGAGGAAGAGATGTCATTTTAATTATACCTTGCCCATTCCGACTGATAGCAGAAAGGTAAATGAGGTGTTCATAAAACTGACCTTATATTGGAATTCCCAAGCCTGGTCTCTGGTTTGCATACTGCAGCTTCATTTAATCTTGCTCTTTAAGTTATTCCAATTGAGAACATTTGCTGGGCCTTCTGGTTCATTTTAAATTTCCAGAGCAATGTTGCCGGTTCCATCTTTAACCCTATGCGGAGAGAAAAGGTATTTTCCACAGATTCAGAAACGTATTTCCCCCTGTCCCTTTCTTTAATTCTTAATGGGGAAGGAGAGGGGGCTCTATAGTCCTCAGCCTAATTTATTGAGGTTTGGAGGGGGGAACAGAGGAAGAAAATGGCTGTTGGGGGGATACTGAAATGTGTGGGGCAACAGAAAAAGGAAAACATAACTGAAACAGATCAGTTCTGGCCTCTGGCATGGAAAGGGGGCAAGGGGAAGAAGGTTAAGTCAAAGTAGACAGAGGGATGAAGGATCAAGGAGCCTTCAGATTTGTGTCAGGATGATATGTACCAGTGTCAACATGAGGGAGATGAGGGAGGAATTTGATTTAGTTTGCACTTAAAGACAAATGTATCAAGTCACACTTTCTGAAACAACACAAACTGAAACACACTGAATTTTGCAATGAAATTCTCCATCAAGCCAATATTTACAACACACACACACACAGAGAGAGAGAGAGAGAGAGAGAGATAATACAGTGGTACCTCAGGTTACATAAGCTTCAGGTTACAGACTCTGCTAATCCAGAAATAGTACCTCAGGTTAAGAACTTTGCTTCAGGATGAGAACAGAAATTGTGCGGCGGCGCGGCGGCCCCATTAACTAAAGTGGTGCTTCAGGTTAAGAACAGTTTCAGGTTAAGAACGGACCTCCAGAATGAATTAAGTACGTAACCAGAGGTACCACTGTATATTTGTGAAACTTTCATACAAAATTGCAGTGTATTAGGGGAAAAATACTTGCAAATATGCGTACATAAATCAAAACTGCATATAATACATATGTTCAAGAGAAAAAATTCACAGTAAAATGTGAATGAAATTTCTTCAGGATTTTTTTTTTTTTTTTGGTTAGGAAAAAAAATCACAAATTTCAGCAGAAAACTGGGAACTGAACTTAAGATTGGAAAAAGGAGAAATGGAGAGAACCAAAAAGCTGGCATATCTTCTATGCCTACTCCAGCAGCTGTCTGAATAGGGGGGAAAAGGGAGGGGGGAAATGAACATAAATGAAAGCATTAAGGCAAGGAGTGAAGTTGTTCTATCTGGTCTAGGGATGCATTCCATTATAAACTGTAGAATTGTAGAGTTGGAAGAGACCACAAGGGTTATCTTAGTCCAGCCGCCTGCAATTCAGAAATCTTTTCCCAAAGTGGGGCTCAAACCCACAACATCGAGATTAAGAGTCTTGCAGTATGCCTGGAGTGGGCAGGACCAGAACCAAATGTGGGGAGTGCACCCTCCAGCTCTTTTCAGATTCTATATTGAATATTAGATATCAAGTTGAGTAAGACCTCAGATATACTGGCTCTTCCTAACCCTTCTGCATCAAACAGTTTACAATTGCATGCACTTAGAAGCCTCTATGGAATCAGGAATCTCAATAGGGCACAGTTCATTACAGTGATACCTCAGGTTAAGTACTTAATTCGTTCCGGAGGTCCTTTCTTAACCTGAAACTGTTCTTAACCTGAAGCACCACTCTAGTTAATGGGGCCTGCTGCTGCTGCCGTGCCGCAGGTGCATGATTTCTGTTCTCATCCTGAAGCAAAGTTCTTAACCCAAGGTACTATTTATGGGTTAGTGGAGTCTGTAACCTGAAGCATATGTAACCTGAAGCGTATGTAACCTGAGGTACCACTGTATTATACATAGTCTTCTAAGCATCTTTAGCTGAAGACACTTAGAGTCCCTCTTCAGACCTTCATATCCAATGCACGAAGGCTAGGGTTGAACATGTGGGGGGGCCATGCGCATGTGGCAGTTGGGGGTGGAGCAAGCAGAACACCCCCATGGTCCTAGGTAGGTTTCTATTCTGTATCCAGGCATGACTTCTGAATATGGCACTGGACCAGAAGAAAGGCCATCACTCCTGCCTTCATTCTTCCATTGCAATAGGCAGCTACATTTACGGGTGTGAATATATCTGCCGAGGTGGAAATTCCAAAACAGCGGCAAAGCAAAATGACAGTTGACAGATGTTTCCTCTGCAAAATGGCCTGAAATAGTCACACTGAATCATGTCACTTTCAGAAGAAGTCACAAACGCCACAGTTCTAGAGATGCGCAAGCACCCTGATGTTCACCCTGAAAGGTGTCAAGGCTTCTCCCCCTCCAAGCATTCCAAAAGAAAGTTTCTAAAGTCTTGCGCTCCCCCGCCTTGCCCATTTTTGCACATATTCCATTTGTGCAAGTATAGAAGACAATGACGAAGTGCCCTACTTTAAATGGCTTAGCCTTTATTTCATGGCGGAGCAGGGAGAGGCAGCTGGCACTCTCAGGCCCCAGTGGAACATCTTCCCAGTCCCAGAATCCCTGCCAGGAAATGGATGCTTTGTGTATAAGGGGCTTTCAGAAGCCTCTGAGGCCACAGAAGAAGTGATGCATCAGGGATTTCAAGACGAGAGAGAGAGAGAGAGAGAGAGAGAGAGAGAGAGAGAGAGAGGTAACCACTCCTACCAATGATTAAATCTTATTCCCCCCCAGGTGAAATACCTAATTACTTTCTCTCCCTCTCATCTGAGACTAGAAATCAGCAATTAAACAGTGAGGTACTCTCCCAAACAGCATGTTCTGAAGCTCTTCCCAGCATGGAAGTTAAATGGAAACTGTGAGAAGGTCAGTAGCCCTGCCCACGTGATGAGCAGTTCCTGAAGATCTCATGCTGATAGCAGACAGGAAATAGCCCTTCATAAGATGTCAAACTGGCTAGGAATTCTCCCTTTTTTCACAGTGCAGACATGATTCTCAAATTCTGGTCTGTCCTATGGGCTCCTCCCTGCTTATTGAGCTTTCATCCTGATTTCCTACCACAAAGCTTGCACAGACATTAGACTATCTTTGGCTTTATGGTGCCGTCATTCTGATCTGCTTGTGGGGAGGTCCTACACAGCAATGAGCATTCATCCTGATTTGCCTGTGCATTCTTTATATTTATATTTCCTCATCCTATGCTTTTCAGTGCATTTCCCCCAACACTTTCCTAACAGCAAAACATCCAAGTTGTTTTTTAAAGTGGAATTGTTATGTGAGAATTGTTTTAAAGTGGAGAGAATTGTTTTAAAGTGGAATTGTTATGTGGAATTGTTACGGCACCTTAATCCACTTTAAATGTGCGAACTGAAATGTCTGGCTATGTGCTTATATTTCTCCTGCAAAATATTGATAGTGAAGGAATCCTCTCACAGAGAAAGTGTTGGTGAAATGTTGAGCCTTTGGGTGGCAGATGAAGGTGGGAAAAGATGTCTTTGCTGTGAGATCACATTCATCCGGTACTATACCAGCTGCACTGGCTCCCGGTGGAGTACAGGATCAGGTTTAAGGTGCTGGTTTTAATCTTTAAAGCCCTATACGGCCTAGGACCCTTGTACCTACGGGACCGCCTCTCCTGGTATGTCCTACAGAGGAACCTACGGTCTGCAAATAAAAACATCCTGAAGGTCCCAGGCCTAAGAGAGGTTAGGCTGGCCTCAACTAGAGCCAGGGCTTTCTTGGCTGCGGCTCCAATCTGGTGGAATGCTCTGTCACAAGAGACTAGGGCCCTGCGGGACCTGACATCTTTCCGCAGGGCCTGCAAGACAGAGCTGTTCCACCAGGCCTTTGGTCAGGGCACAGCCTGACTCCCTTCTTTGGCAATCTTCACAGAACTTTAGCTTAATGGTTGCCATCAATTTGATTTGAATTAATTTTTATAATGAAATGTTTTTAGAATGTGGGATTATTTGATTGTTGTTAGCCACCCTGAGCCCGGCTTCAGCTGGCGAGGGCGGGATATAAATAAAATAAATTTATTTATTTATTTATTTATTTATTTATTTATTTATTTATGTGCAAAGTTGATGGGATGTTCGAAGAATAAATAGGGATTGAATATTTTGTCTGTGTGCAGTAGCTTACTGGCATTTGGGGCAACTGACTGGGGTTTTTACATATTTCCCATGAACTTGAGAACCGGGGCTGGCCCCAGACATTTTGCTGGCTGATACAAAGGAAAAGATGCTCCGATCAAACTGGTAACTGGTTCTTTCTTCAACACTGGTGATGGGAGAGTTTTTACCACATCTGGGGGGAAGCAAGCTGCCTAACAGAGTACAGGTAGGTCAGGAGTAACCTATTCCTTCCCCTCAGCATCTGTTGCCTGATACACCAGCCTTATACTACGTAATGATAGAGCTGATCCTAATGAGAGCTGGTAAAAGGGCAGAAAACTGAGAGAAAAATGCATGACTTAGTTTGCTATGGCATTCTTACTACTTAACAGTGGTGGAAGATAAATAGTCTGAGCATCCATACATATATTCCAATGATTTTGGTTTGGTTTTTTTTTAAAAAAAAACAAAAACCCAACAACAACAACCCAATATTTCTCTCTCTCTCTCTCTCTCTCTCTCATTACAGAAAAATTCTAGCATGCTTGACCCTCTTTTTGGAAATAGCCCTGATATTTAGTTGTGCAATGACAGTTTCAATATACATTCAAATAAAATATAAATCAGCCTCTGGTTTTATATTCTAACATTTAATGGGAAAACACATTTATTTCAATGGTTTTCCACAGGAAGGGGGTGAACATAAACAGCCATTATTTATTTATTTTATTTATAAACCAAAGGCTTTACCAAACCACAGTTACTCCAACAAAAGTTGCACCAAGTAGAGACAAAGAAGGGAACCTGATAAATACTCTCGGTGATGTATCTCGAAAGTTCAGCGACCAAAACCCTGAAGCGACATCACAACTGGTTAGTGTTGTTATTGAATGGTTGTTCTAGGCAACCACATAAACATGTTGCATTGGAAAGATGCTTCTCATCTCTCATTTTCCCAAATGGTGTAGCAAATGTACAACACATTCAAGTGGTCAAAATGCTGATGAATGGGAGAAACATTTGCACAGAATTACACAGACAGCCTTGAACTTGATTTAGGTATAATTGAGCATTTCCTCACTTCGGAGACTCTCTGACAGCCTATGTCATTTTAACTACAGACAATTACAGTGGAGTTGCTAATGAGAATTTCGAAGCTTCAACTGGCTGCAATAGAAAACATGAAAAATGGAATAGAAATAAGACGGTATCAAAGCATAAGTGGCATGAAATTACAGGATGCAACATCAAGTCAAAAATATAGACTAAACACAAACTGGAGGGCAACCCAAGAACAGAACTGAAGATACAAGGTAATGTTGTGTTTAATTTTCATGAGATTCAATTTCAATTGCATTGCATTGCTTTCTAGTGGATGAATAGTGTAGGCCTTGTGTAGAGCTTGCAAAAAGATCAATGCAACCTCGCTTTGAAAGTGGTGCCGCATTCCATAAAGTGTTGTCTAATAGAATTTTACACAAAGGTAATTTGCAAATGTTAGTGGAGAAAATGGATGACTTGTAGGTTGGTAGGTCCCATCCCAAAGTAAACATGGCAGCTTCTTTTACAGGACCATTGTAAGTTCTGACTAAGGTGCTTCTCTTCTCCTTTGGGATTTACCATCTACACCCTTGTGCAAATTAATTGAAACAAAGCATGTTTTCTATCTTACTCATAATCCTGTACTCAAAACAAATACGAAACGTCAGTTTGATCCTTTTTTATGTAGACTGATGCAATCATTACGTCAGCACCTACTGTATTGCATCAGATTTTAGAATCCTGTCCGGCCATCGTAGTGTATGATACAATCATTACATCAGCAGCTACAGTAGTTCAGCTTTAGAAGCCTGACCAGATGTGATTTGACCACTGTTTGAGATGAATGTGACACCTAGGAAATGTACAAAGATCGTAATTCTGCATGAACACACAGCTAAGACATATCAAAATATTGCTTCAGTGGTTGGTATGCGTTTAGCAATTGTCAGCCGTGTCATCAAGCTGAAGCAGGAAACCGGATCAGTTTCTCCTAAACGTACAGGAAAGTGTGGTCATAAGAAGAAAACAACTCCTAGAGATGATGCTTGCTTGCTTTGACAAAGCAGAAAGGATCCCCACAAGACGAGTGACACATTGAATACAGATTTGAAGGAGAAAGGAATCCAAATCAGTTCCTTCCTCTACAGTTCGCATTTTTGTACAATCAACTATGAAATTCATTGTTTGTTTCAATTAATTTGCACAAGGGTGTAGAGATTTTGCTGCTATTATGCCCCTATAAACCATTACTGTTCCAAGGTGAGGTTCACCCTTGGAAAGTGCCCTTGGGACTGACCTGTGATCCACATTATTTGTGTTTTGTGTCCACCCTCTTCCCTTACTATCAATGCTGGAGCCAATCACCCCATCACTACCTCCATAGATGGATGCAGACAGAATCTGCAGGTTCATCAAAGTTTTTTTCATCTGTCTTTGTCCATCTAATGCATCTCCCTCCACCCAACTGCTGCCCTCCACCTTTTGTGGAGAAAGTGTAGCGTTATTAGACTTTACCGATTGGTGGGCTCTTCGTTGCTCCCGGACGGGAGGAAGGAAGTCAAATGACACCGAGGGTTGGTTCAGAGAAAGAGTTCTTTATTTCTGCTCTCCAGAGCAGCAGAAAGGCACTTGCGTGGTCAGTCCACAGCAAGTCCAAAGAAATGAAAAATTTCATGCAGTATATATATCCTCCAGGCACCCTCTCCCTCCTTCCCCAGGAATCCAACCACGTCAGCCTATACACGCAGGTTGAAATCACATATGTTCCTGCTCCGGTATTCTTAACCATGAAAGAGTATTCCTTCCTGTACTTCTGACCATAAAAGGGTATTTCTGTTCCTACTCTTATCTTGGAGCAAGAGGTCACCAACTCCAAGAACACACTCTGGTGCTGTTCCCGGACTAGGTCTGTGTGTCAGACTGTGGTAAGATAAGAACCAGACATGTCATCCCTCCTCCACTGGAACAGCCAAGGTCATCCTTGCCGCCACAAACTGATAAAGGAGAGGGCTCTGAGCACTTGTTTATACAGCCGGGTTTTTGTTTATACATTGACTCAGAGTTCAAGTTAATGGATTTTAGCTAGGGAAAAATAGGGATTTTGGTGCCCGTTTCAAACTGCCTGCACAGTCAGTTTTTGGGTTTGGGAAACCCATTCCTTCAAAAGGAACTACTTTTGTGGTGTGCAAGCAAGGAGGAGGAAGAAGAACTACCCCACTCTTGGCCCTACAGATCTGCCCTTCCTCTGGTCAGCTTGGCATAGGTATTTTTCTCCCCTGTTTTGGCTTCTTGAGCACTATTGTTGTGGTTGTTTGGTTAGCTTCTTGCCTCATTTCCTCTTCCTTTGTCTTGTCATTTCCTCCTCCCTTTTCCCTACACTGAAGTAAATAAAAAATAAAGTAAAATTCCCTGGGTGCACACCCTAATGAAATGTGCTGCACATTCCTATGGGGACTGTAAGGGATTAACTATCTTCCCTGGGCAGAGTTTTCTTTGAGTTCGGCACTTAATTAGGCAATTAGAAGTCTGTGGCCTCATCACACGTATTTGAAGAAGCAACTGATGTGTGGCAGCCTCCCAGGATGCATTTGATCTTTACCCCCAAAGAGATCTAATCTAGCATGCTCTCATGGAAATATCAGGGTCAGTTTTAATTTACGGATAGCTGATGTATCAAAATGCACCCCAAAAGAGGTTAATCTATCACTCACAGTGTAAGACAACTCTGGTTAACACACAACACATTTAAATAACCAAGAACTTCAGATAGCAGAGGATTTGGGCATCAGTTTGATATATTGTGCCTTGGTTGCAAGAAGCATCTCTGCAGGAGGACCAGTCTCCTCATTATCCACGTCACTGCATTTCTGTAGCCAGCAATGAAATCCAGCTGCTGGATTGAGGTAACAATCTTCAAGATCAATGTGGGGCTATGTTGAATGGAATTACGAAAAAAAAGTGTTTTCATCATGCTGGAGTTACACCACTTTATAAGCAGGAGTGTATTTAAAACAGAATATAGTATCTTGGGGCCTAATTAAGCTTCAGGGCCAATTAAACTTAAAGCCTGAGAATAGACATTAAATGGGACTTGATGGATGAGCTTTTTGCCAGTCTCGAAAGCGGAAAAGTTTGTCTGAGGAATCTATGGCGACTCCAAACTCTTTGCCCATTGAACTCTCCTTCTGCAGGTTCCTAGCAGGCTTCTCACTGCAACATAGTAAAAAGAAATTGTCCTTGCTGTTCCCATGCTTATGTCATGGCTGACAGGACCCCTTCACCAAACTACTGTTGGTGGCAGTAGTGGATGGCATCTCAGGATAGTTCATGAAGAAGAAGAAGAGGAGGAGGAGGAGGAGGAGGAGGAGGAGGAGGAGGAGGAGGAGGAGTTTGGATTTGATATCCCACTTTATCACTACACTAAGGATTCTCAAAGCGGCTAACAATCTCCTTTCCCTTCCTCCCCCACAACAAATACTCTGTGAGGTGAGTGAGGCTGAGAGACTTCAGAGAAGTACGACTAGCCCAAGGTCAGCCAGCAGCTGCATGTGGAGGAGCGGGGAAGCGTACCCAGTTCACCAGATTAGGAGTCTACCACTCCTAACCACTACACCAGACTGGCACATTGTATTGACATACAATGACAATACAAAACCTCCAAAATGCATAGTAAAAACAAGAACAACAACAAACCCACAATCCAGGTGCTTATTAATTTCCCCTTAACCCTTCATGCAATCTGTAAAAAATGAGCAAAGACCTTAGTGCCTTAACAGAAAAAGCCCCTCACGAGAATCCAGATTTGATCAGGAACAAAGGGAGAAACATTGCTACACAGCTCCAAATGAAACTGGAAACGAGTTTAACAAAAATTATGTGGGACAGTGCTGGTTGCAATGTGACTGAGGGAAAGGAGGCAGAGCTCTGCCCCGGAACATTTTCCTCACACTAAAGGCAACTTTGCAGCCATCCCAAAAATAATGTCATATGGATGCAAGTCATCACCTTTGGTTAGAATGAGCATGAATCTCATTAGTGATACAAAATCAATTAAAAATACCCTCTCTCTCTTTTATAGTCTAAGCATCAAGACTTTCCTTTTGTACACATTTAAGACAACCCCTTATTTTGATCACTGCTCTCATGCTGATATAGAAAGCTGTCATCTTGCACCAGTGCTTTCTTCTTATGTATGCAAGTTTTCTCTGTAGTGGAGCAGGGACTACTTGCACGACGCCAGACTTCTTTGATTAATACCATAAATTAACTGTATCAGGAGCAGTAAACTATTCTGTAGAGCTGTCATTTTGAGTGCGGAATTGCTTCTTGCAACTTTGATTCTTCAATTATTTTTTAAGATGAAACTTTCTCATTGGCATGTATAACATTTAAAATATACACACAAAATGTTATTAATTATGTGGCGGGGTTCTAAATCAGGGTTTGAGGGGAAGGAATGCTTTAAAAAAATGACAAGAATGTGATAGCTGCGTATGTCAAAAGAATACCTGCTGAAATTTCAGAGGAAAATTCGAGCTGCTCCCGCTGGAAGCCTCATTGTGTACTCACGTTATTTGCATGTAATTGGATTAGATTTAGGCCCAATATATTTGCTTGTAGGTGCCATAATTCAAAGCATTGACACAGAGTTCTTTATCAGCATTGAAGCAGAAGAGGCAGATTTGCAGAGTCCAAATGCTTTAAGCTTGGCCAAAGCTGTTTTTAGGGCTAACAGCCCACAGAACCCATGTGCAAGAGGATTCAGTTTTCGATCCATGGTTCTGAGACCATGGTGACTTAGACCATCTGAGTGTGCAGCTTGAACCCTTCAAGTAAGCACAAGGTTCAAGGTGATTTGTATTCTTGGTGTAGGTTAAAAAACAGCTCAGGACCACAATACCTCAAGGACTGCATCTCTCCATATGAACCTACCCAGACCCTGAGATCATCTTCTGAGGCCCTTCTTTGTTTGCCTCCTCCACGTGAGATCTGGAAGTTGGCAACATGAGAATGGGCCTTTTCTGTAATGGCTCCCCATTTGTGCAATGCTTTCTCCAGGAAGGTTTGCCTGGAACCTAAATTGTACACCTTTAGGTGCCAGGCAAAAACATTCCTCTTTAACGAGGCCTTTGGCTGATTGACATCCAAAGTCCTTTTAAAATGTGTTGGGGGGATGATTGGGTTGTTCCTGTTTTTGTTTTTATTTGTTTTGTGTTTTTATATTGTGATTTTATGTTGTGAACTGCCCTGAGACCTGTGGGTTTGGGGTGGTATACAAAATGAATGAATGAATGAATGAATGGATGGATGAATTGTTGTCACCAGCACACAGAGGAGCAAAATCAGAACTAATATAAATATAAATGAATTCAATTTTATTTATAATATATTATGGAAGGTGAGATGTCAAGCAAGGATTGATGTCCTAAGTTCAGAGTGCTGGTACTAGTATATAATGTCATACAGAGCTCAGGCCCAGGATACCGAGAAGATTGTCTCACTGCTTATATACCCAACTGATCTCAGCACTCTACAGGAGATGGCCTCCTGCAGGTACGATCCCATCAGGAGGTCCTTTCCGTAAATTGTAGGAATTGGACCTTGAGTGAAGCAGCACCCGTCCTTTGGAGCTCCATCTCTTACATTATCAAACAGAGGCCAGATTTACTGTCCTTTCAACCCAAAATTTGTCACATGGAACAAGTAATTTGAGTAGGAATCTTTCAGTGAATGAATTTATTAGTTCTAACTTAACTTCACCAGCCAGTGTCCAGACTGTTTATATATACCCTGGCAAGAAAGGAGTGCTGGAGGTTGAGGAGGGGAGCTACATCTCAGGAAAGCGCTCAGAATAACGTAGAAGCTAATTTCACCTCGTTGCCTAGGCATCAGTAAACAATACAGGGAAAAGTTACTCTGCATTCTCAGTTCAGCTGCTTCTGTCTGCAGGAGAGTTAAGATCACCTTATTGACATCCTCCAAATGCCAGTCTTAGTTGCTGTGCCGTCACTCATTGACTAAAGCCAGTTTCTCATAAAATAACCGGGCAGAATAGGGCCTGTACATTTCCCCTTGCACCTCTGTTTCATTTTTTAAAATATGAAACCTGGAATCCTAGGGCAGCTAGTGGTGCAAAAGTGCTAAAATCTTGGTAAAATCTAGCCGACCAGGCAATACAGCAACCCTGCACGCGCACACGCGCACGCACACACACACACACACACACACCACCTTTCCCCATTGTAGCAATCCTAACTTCCCCTCCCACCCATGCTTCATGGAATGATTTTACCACCCCCTAAAGAAAAAATGGTGGCGCTGTGGGTAAAACCTCAGCGCCTAGGACTTGCCGATCGCATGGTCAGCGGTTCGAATCCCTGCGGCGGGGTGCGCTCCCATCGTTCGGTCCCAGCGCCTGCCAACCTAGCAGTTCGAAAGCACCCCCGGGTGCAAGTAGATAAATAGGGACCGCTTACCAGCGGGAAGGTAAACGGTGTTCCGTGTGTGGCTTTGGCTCGCCAGAGTAGCTTCGTCACACTGGCCACGTGACCCAGAAGTGTCTGCGGACAGCGCTGGCTCCCGGCCTCTAGAGTGAGATGAGCGCACAACCCTAGAGTCTGTCAAGACTGGCCCGTACGGGCAGGGGTACCTTTACCTTTAAAGAAAAATTGAAGGAAGCAAATTTCAAGGTGGGCAAAACAATAACAAATTGTTCCCTGCTGTTTCAAACCAGTCTCTATCATTACAGACCATACAGTGAACTATTCATAGCCATTTCCCTACTGTCATTCTCAGCTCCCAGTTCCCACCTCACTGGCCTCAGTGCCATGAATAAACATCAGGTTGGGTGTCAGGATAAACTAACACTGGGACAGATATGAGCTGTCTCTTAACTTCCCAAATGAGCTGCTTGAGTGGATTCTGTCCAGTTAAATTTAGTTCTCTTTTCCATTAGATGATACAAGTGGAAAGTTAGGTTCTTAAAACTAGGACCAGTTCTTTAATAATATGAAGCCAACCTTACAGAGCTTTCCACTTCTGAAAAATTGGTCAGTAGTGGCCATGTTTATATTTTGGTTTTTTAAATATTGACGGCTACTCCAACAGCAGATATCATACATTCTGAATATTTCACTGTCTTTTGAAACAATAGAACAATAGAACTTTTGAAGGTGAACCAGCTGCTATCAACCACTGAAATACAGCATTTTTTAATTTAAAAATGGTCCTCAAAAGTCCTTCCAAATACAATAATACCAAGATATATGAGACGAGTGTACTAGAAAATACCAGAACATCTGTCAATTCTTGGAAGATTGCTATAGCGTTTCGTAACCCGAATGGGATTCCATTCAACTTAAACAGGTAAAGACTGCTGGTTTACCTTTTCTCATAGATCCATTTCAACATGTCAATAGCTGGATGGATATAAAGAACCATCTGGCATTAGTCAGAATATCTAAGAACATAAAGATATTTTGTTGAAATGCAACTGCGTTTCTGATTCCGCCTTCATTTTCTGAACGAGTTCCACCAACACAACCTATGAACTGTGTGATGCCTGAATCTCTCTCTCTCTCTCTCTCTCTCTCTCTCTCTCTCTCACACACACACACACACACACACACACACACACACACAATATATATATATATATATATATATATATATATATATATATATACACATTGCAAGTGATTAGATTATTATTTAAAATGTCCTGGAATTCCTCTATATGGTTGCTTAATAGAATGATTATTCTGAAATGTTTGAATCTATGTCTTGCCCAATTATGCCTGTCCAGATTATGGTCTCTGAGTCTAATTAGTTCAGCAACGCCTGGAAGCATTTATGTTATTGCTGCTAATATACTGAGTTCCAACTGTTTGTGATCAAGTCTTTGATCACCCTTTTGAGCCCCCCTGGAGAGTTTGCTTTTTAACTTCCCTACTTCCCACATCAAAGCTAGACAAGGGATCCGCCATGATAATGGTATCAAAGGTGTCCAGTAGAGTGCCTTGACTGCTACAGTGCCTAAGCAACTGGAATTAAATCAGCTATTTTACATGGAACACTTTTGGACAGCAGCTTGCTAATTGACTGTACAGGTTAACAGGTCAGCTTATGTTATATCTATTGATTGCTGCATGCTTCTCCTCGTCTTCAGAATTAGTTCTTCACAACACAGATGGCAATAACTTCTCTTTGTAGAAGAATAACTGTACTTTGGGTTACTCCCATCTCATATAATAATAATTTATTATTTATACCCCGCCCATCTGGCTGGGTTTCCCCAGCCACTCTGGGCGGCTTCCAATTGAATATTAAAAACAATATAGCATGGTTCCTCCTCAACAAACTGCAGTGCTCCACATCAGAGCACTTAAGTTCCTCTCGCTTTCCATGAAAGAGTGTCACTTGCATTCCAAGGGAAATGGACAGAGATTAAAACTAAAGCAAGTCAATTGGATATATGCTTGTCTAGAACAGCCACTTGATGATGTATGAGACAACAAGAAAGCTCAATCTATCAGTGTATTGAATCCTGTGCTGAGTTTAGAAGCATGGACTTAGAAGGGTGAGTACCGCCTAGCTTTTCAAGCCCTGCATCTGATAAATGTCCACTTTCCTCCACTTATATCACAGAGAGGTCAACAGAACTTATTTTTTTAAAAAAATATTAACACCACATCAAAATGCACTTAAATTATAAAATGGCAGAGGGGAAAAACTATGAACTGATATAAGAACACAGGGAAAACCTATGTGCTTATATCAGTTCATACTATCTCAGCATTGCATAGCTTGGCAAAACTTGAGATAATAATAATAATAATAATAATAATAATAATAATAATAATAATAATAATAATAATAATATTCTTATTTTATTATTTATACCCCACCCATGTGGCTGGGGTTCCCCAGCCACTCTGGGGGGATTACAGTACATATAAAACATAATGAAACACCAAGCACTAAAAACTTCCCAATAAAGGGCTGCCTTCATATGTCTTCTAAAAGTCAGACTGTTGTTCATTTCCTTGACATCTGATGGGAGGGCATTCCACAGAGAGGGTGCCACTACCAAGATTGCATCCTCATTAACTGGATACTACTCTAAGCTATCTCCTGCCAACCTAGCAGTTCGAAAGCACATCAAAGTGCAAGTAGATAAATAGGTACCACTCCGGCGGGAAGGTAAACGGCGTTTCCGTGTGCTGCTCTGGTTCGCCAGAAGCGTCTTAGTCCTGCTGGCCACATGATCCGGAAGCTGTATGCCGGCTCTCTTGGCCAATAAAGCGAGATGAGCGCCGCAACCCCAGAGTCAGCCACGACTGGACCTAATGGTCAGGGGTCCCTTTACCCTTTACCTTACTCTATGCTATTGAAAGGACTCAAGGTTACTAATAGGTATCAGGGTATAGTCTGAAGGCACATTATTAGCCCATTTAGCTGAAGCTAAGCAGGTCTGGGTCTGGTCAGTGGCTGGCTGGAAGACTGCCTGGGAATCACAATAGTAACATGTATGCCTCTTTGGATTAAGAAAAATGATGGGGGAAAGGTGGAATATAAATGTGATAGGTAAAGGTAAAGGTACCCCTGCCCGTACGGGCCAGTCTTGCCAGACTCTAGGGTTGTGCGCTCATCTGACTCTATAGGCCGGGAGCCAGCGCTGTCCGCAGACACTTCCGGGTCACATGGCCAGCGTGACAAGCTGCATCTGGCGAGCCAGCGCAGCACACGGAACGCCGTTTACCTTCCCGCTGGTAAGCGGTCCCTATTTATCTACTTGCACCCGGGGGTGCTTTCGAACTGCTAGGTTGGCAGGCGCTGGGACCGAACGGCGGGAGCGCACCCCGCTGCGGGGATTCGAACCGCCAACCATGCGATCGGCAAGTCCTAGGCACTGAGGTTTTACCCACAGCGCCACCCGCGTCCCATAAATGTGATACAATAAAATAAATAATCTGTTGCATTCACCTTACACAACTGTTGAGGGTAGGAACATTTTTCTTATCCCTTTAACATAGGAATTCATTGGGTCCATTTACCCTAAAAATAATGATTCTGCCTTCTCTAAATCACCATGCACAAGTTAGTTTCAAATTTCAAATTCATTTACATTTCTCATCATATAACTGATAAATTCACCTTTCTTTGTGTGGTAGACTGTCAATATCATGGCAGATGAATTCAGCTTTTGAATTTGAAACTTTCTCCTCAGAAAACTACAAGAGCTAGGAGAATAACCACATGGTCCAAAGAGTTTCAACAGAGTTGTGTTGAATGATCAAACTGTTTTTATAATGGTTTCTAAAGGAGAAGTGCCATTTGAGACTATACAATAGCTCACAGTGTCCGATACGTTCCTCTGTTAGTCAGACACTATTCTTTGCCTGGAAGAAGAAGAAGAAGAAGAAGAAGAAGAAGAAGAAGAAGAAGAAGAAGAAGAAGAAGAATTTTATTGACCGCCCATGTGACTGGGTTGTCCCAGCTACTCTGGGTGGCTTTCAACAAATTAAAAATATTAAGCACAGTAAAACATTAAAAAAAACCTTCCCTGTACATTGATAGGTGCTGTCATGGTACAAATAATGTTGCCATGTTTTAGGTGGGAATTGTCTGATGCATGGCATTCCCCCGTCCCTCTCCAAAAAAGAAAATCACATGTAATGGGCATTGTGCACGTGTGTGTGTGTGTTTCTTTTGCATCATTGTGGAAACTTATCCCGTCAGGCATAGGTAACATTGAACCAGAAATCTTGTCCTCCATTTCTGGAATGTTTGCCCCTAATTAACATGTCCCCTCCCCTAAAGCAGGTGGATTCCCTCCCTTTGTGTCAGTACTTTGAAAGAAAACTATGAAGAGGGAACATCTAGATTGTGCTGAATTACTTTGCTCGGTTAGCACACAGCTTGGAAGCTGACTGTGTATTGAATACTTGCTTTATGAGCAGCCTTAATCCTAAAGCAATCATGCTGAGGCTCTTAAGTATGGAAAAGAAGAAAGCTTAGTTTTATTAGAAGAAATACACACTGAATAGTAAAGAGTTCCTAGTTCTGGCTAACTGTGTTGGATATCCAAAGACAGATGCTTGGTCTTTGATGCCTGCAGGAGAGCGAACTGAAAGAATACCAGTCTAGCACTTTAGGAGAGCTGCACACAAGTTAGATTACAGTCTAGGAAGTTTGGAGGTTCCTTTATCTACTTTTGTTGTTGTTGTTTAGTCGTTTAGTCATGTCCGACTCTTCGTGACACCATGGACCAGAGCATGCCAGGCACTTCTGTTTTCCACTGCCTCCTGCAGTTTGGTCAAACTCATGCTGGTAGCTTCGAGAACACTATCCAACCATCTCGTCCTCTGTCGTCCCCTTCTCCTTGTGCCCTCCATCTTTCCCAACATCAGGGTCTTTTCCAGGGAGTCTTCTCTTCTCATGAGGTGGCCAAAATATTGGAGCCTCAGCTTCAGGATCTGTGCTTCCAGTGAGCACTCAGGGCTGATTTCCTTCAGAATGGATAGGTTTGATCTTCTTGCAGTCCATGGGACTCTCAAGAGTCTCCTCCAGCACCATAATTCAAAAGCATCAATTCTTTGGCGATCAGCCTTCTTTATGGTCCAGCTTTCACTTCCATACATCACTACTGGGAAAACCATAGCTTTTACTATACGGACCTTTGTTGGCAAGGTGATGTCTCTACTTTTTAAGATGCTGTCTAGGTTTGTCATTGCTTTTCTTCCAAGAAGCAGGCGTCTATCTACTTTATCTCTGTGCAAATCCCACCAGCATTATTACAGGCCAAGTTACATCCAGATACTTCCAACATATTGCCCCCACTCACGCTGCTGCACAGATTGCTCTGGCAAACAAATAATTTCACCCCAATCCATTTCCCATGAGAACTTAATGTCAAAGTTGCAGTTATAAGGAGGATAGCACAGTACACTGTCAAAGAATTCCTGAGGTGAGAATATGACATTCCACCAGTGTGCACGACACACTACAAACGAGCAGAGACATCATGTGAGAACTCCACAAATCATGCAGGATGTGTAACATTTAAACCAGGCCCAAGTCTTCACACCACAAGGTGTATTTTTAGGCCAGTTGATGTGCTCAAGAGAATCAGTGGTTAGATGAGTGTTTGAACTGGGCTTTTGGCCTTTCAAGTAAATATCATCCCTCCCCTAGTTATATATCTATAGGTCTTCTTTTCATCACATTATACAGAAACAGCTCTGTTATGGGTGGGGAATCTCAGGCCCCTAGAGTCTGAATGCAACCTTCTAAGCTTCTCTATGTGGCCCTCAGGACCTCTCAATACACCACCCTCTACTGCTCTTGCTTCACATACCCCTGAAGTGTTTGTACCTGGGAGGAATCATGGAATCATAGAGTAGGAAGGGGCCATGAGGATCATCTAGTCCAACCTGTCAGTTTGCATCTCTTAGTAAAGAAAGTATTGATCGGATGTGTAGAGATCTTTCCTATTCTAATTAATTCAAGAGGGTTCTGGAAGCTTCTCTGTGTGAAAGGAACAAGCAGAAGGTTCGTGATATTTGGGTTATTCCTTCAGAGAAGCTGAGTACAGCTGGTTTAAACTGGTTCTCTTATCTCCTCAGTCAAGGTCATGCTGACTATAAAAGGAAGGCTAGAAGGAGCCTGGGTTTCACTCTTTTCTATCTTTCCAACTGTGTGGTGTTCTGCATATAGTATACTTAGTGTTAGGTTTTAGTCTTATTGTGAGTTATTGTAAGTTTAAGTTAAGTTTGCTGCAACTGGACTTCTTATGGACAGTGCCATTCCTGAATGTATTGGATTTGTGACCGTTATGCTCTTTTGCCTTCAGTAGCAATAAAGCTCTGCTGGATGAAATACAATTGCCTCTGGTCTATTTTTTGGGAATCCTGCAACGTGTTTACATTTTTACTCTGCTAACCTCATGAGAAGAGAAGACTCCCTGGAAAAGACCCTGATGTTGGGAAAGATTGAGGGCACAAGGAGAAGGGGACAAGAGAGGACGAGATGGTTGGACAGTGTTCTTGAAGCTACGAGCATGAGTTTGACCCAACTGTGGGAGGCAGTGGAAGACAGGAGTGCCTGGCATGCTTGGGTCCATGGGGTCACGAAGAGTCGGACACGACTAAACAACTAAACAACAACAAACTGGCTAAGATGTATAAAACTGAATCAGATACGTGCTGGAAATGTAAAGGAAAAGGGGGGTTGCTTTTTCCTTATGTGGTGGTCATGTAAAACAGTGAGAGCTTTTGGGGAAATGATTGCAAATGAACTGAAAAAAATGATGAAGGTATCCTTTACAAAAAGACAAGAAACTTTTCTTTTGGGAATAATAGACAAAGTGGTACCCAAGGACCAGGAAAAAAAAAACAGCTGTTTATATATGCAACAACGGCTGCAAGGATGATTTATGTGCAGAAATGCAAAAGAAGAAACAGTTCCAACCAAGGAGGACTGGTAGATAAAACTGAGTGTGTGGAAATGGCTAAACTGATGGAAAGAATAAGGAACCAGGAAGAAAAAAACTTTTAACAAAGACTGGGCAAAAATTATTGAATATTTGAAAAGTTATTGTACACAACTTAAAACGTTAGCAGGGTCAATGTAAAAAAAGGGGTAATGAAAGCTTAAGGAAATTTTAGAGAAAAATTATTAATTAAGGAATTATTGTGGGTCTGCAACAGTAGAGATAAAAATGGAAGGAACCACAGATGGTGGGGGGAGTCGACCAGATGTTATTTTTGATTTTCTTAATTTGCATGTTTCGCTGTATAATGGAAAGCGATAAATAAAATTATTATTTTGTAAATGCCCCCCCCCCCAGCCCTGCAGTAGGTTTACAGAGAAATTCCTTTCCTCACTGTCTTTTAGTACTGGCTGGAGGTGAAATAAGACATCTACATGCTGTGCAAAGGATACAAACACTGAGGAGAAGTTAGGGAGGAAAATATGATGGCTCTTCCATTTAAAGATGCAACATTAACTAGATAAGCAGCGGCATTCCCCTGGTATCTTAAATGGAAAGAGGCAACTACACCAGGGAAGCATTAATTGCCCTTGCTTCTGAACCTTGGTTGGAGAGATAAGAGCTTCTATCCCTCCTGCAAACAACCTCAATTAGTTAATTCCACTCTGCTTCTGAGCACTTAACAACTCCAACCCCAAAGATAAGCTATTATGTCTCAAAGCTGAATTTGTGAAAACAAGTACCTAATCACTCAGCAGCAAAGAGCAATTTAGTAATGAGGTTTGTTTACACAAGTACTCCCAATAGCCCCCATTGCCAAGATAAGCTGCCCTTGTATGCTGGCTAGCAAGTATGGAATCAGGCCTCCATTTGTAATAGGAAAAGCAGGCCTGTTTGCAAGGAAGGTATTTGGAGGGGGGCTTGTTTTAGGTTCAGGTGCTATTACCTGGAAGCCAGGGTGCCTCCAGGCATGTCACTGTCTTGAAGGTGGGATTCAAGCACAAAGCATAAAATTAAAAGGTAAAGGTAAAGGTACCCCTGCCCATACGGGCCAGTTTGCCAGACTCTAGGGTTGTGCGCCCATCTCACTCAAGAGGCCGGGGGCCAGCGCTGTCCGGAGACACTTCCGGGTCACGTGGCCAGCGTGACATCGCTGCTCTGGCGAGCCAGAGCCGCACACGGAAACTCCGTTTACCTTCCCGCTAGTAAGCGGTCCCTATTTATCTACTTGCACCCGGGGATGCTTTCAAACTGCTAGGTTGGAGGCGCTGGGACCAAGCAACGGGAGCGCACCCCGCCGCGGGGATTCGAACCGCCGACCTTTCGATCGGCAAGCCCTAGGCACTGAGGCTTTTACCCACAGCGCCACCCGCGTCCCTTTCCTAGGCAGTGCCAAATGCAAGGTCGAGCCAAAGTTTACAAGATACTAGTTATAAGATACTAGTGTATCAAGTGTATATTGTCTCCCTGCTTATTTAACTTATATGCACAATTCATCATGCAAAAGGCTGGGCTGGATGAATCCCTAGCCGGAATTAAGATTGCTGGAAGAAATATCAACAACCTCAGATATGCAGATGACACAACCTTGATGGCAAAAAGTAAGGAGGAATTAAAGAACCTTTTATTGAGGGTGAAAGGGGAGAGCGCAAAATATGGTCTGAAGCTCAACATCAAAAAAACGAAGATCATGGCCACTGGTCCCGTCACCTCCTGGCAAATAGAAGGGGAAGAAATGGAGGCAGTAAGAGATTTTACTTTCTTGGGCTCCATGATCACTGCTGATGGTGACAGCAGTCACGAAATTAAAAGACGCCTGCTTCTTGGGAGAAAAGCAATCTTAAAAAGTAGAGACATCACCTTGCCAACAAAGGTCCATATAGTAAAAGCTATGGTTTTCCCAGTAGTGATGTATGGAAGTGAGAGCTGGACCATGAAGAAGGCTGATCACAGAAGAATTGATGCTTTTGAATTATGGTGCTGGAGGAGACTCTTGAGAGTCCCATGGACTGCAAGAAGATCAAACCTATCCATACTTAAGGAAATCAGCCCTGAGTGCTCACTGGAAGGACAGATCGTGAAGCTGAGGCTACAATACTTTGGCCACCGCATGCGAAGAGAAGACTCCCTGGAAAAGACCTTGATGTTAGGAAAGATGGAGGGCACAAGGAGAAGGGGACGACAGAGGATGAGATGGTTGGATAGTGTTCTCGAAGCTACCAGCATGAGTTTGACCAAACTGCGGGAGGCAATGGAAGACAGAAATGCCTGGCGTGCTCTGGTCCATGGGGTCACGAAGAGTCAGACATGACTAAACAACTAAACAACAACAAAGTTATAAGTTAAGGAAGAGAAACATATTGATTATCAGAACTGTTGACGAGCGAGCCCAGGTGGCAGCTGCAGAGAGTCTACAAAACGCTCCCTTCTGCTGGATTCTGTCACCCTCACACAACAAACTTACAACCCGGTGAAGCAATAGAAGCTGTTGGTCAACTTGTGAAGTGGTGTGGAAGATGCCATAGTCATAGGGCTGGGATGATCTCAAGATTAAAAGGAGAGGGGTGACCCATTTAAAGGGGCTGGTTGCCATCCTCCCAGACTTTCTTCTTCTTCCTCTCAAAGGCATTTTTTTCCAGCTTTCCCTCTCTTGCTTTAGATGCTCCCACTGGTGGTTTACAAGGTCAGAACCTTTAATTCCCTTATGGATGCTTAAGAACTTGAGTTTCACACAAGGGTTAAGGAGAACTTTCTAGGATGAACTCTATAGGACAACTATCTCACCGTTCACATTGAGTTCACCCTAATGATACCCCTTAGGCATTTGCAGAGTTGTTAGTTGTTAAGTATTTTTAACAACTAGGCTCAGAATTTTACAAAGCGATTTACCATTACTGTCATGATAAATATTATTGAATAACCAACATTTGAAACATGGAATGCATATAACAGAAATAATTCATTAAGCAAAATGAGGCCTTTCTTTTAAGCTATTCATTTGTAAGTTAGTTTGTGCTTTGTTTGTAATAACCATTGCAGCATGTCACACTTCAGAAGATATTTTATACTAATAAACATAATGAAGCATCCATTTCCAGCAGAATTACAGCAATAAACCATGAGTTGGTCCTCACAGATTACGCTCGCATAAAGACATCTCCTCTCCCCCAAGCAAGGCTGCCACTGTAAGCCTAGCATAGTTAGCAGGAAGTAGTTCCATGGGGATTTATTTCCAAGTAAATATACTTAGGATCCAGCTTTCAGAAGATCATTATTACCACAATTATTGTTAAGATCTTCAGGTAGCATTTGCATTGCTAGCGATATTGCTACTATCAGCTGAAGAGAGCATTCTGGCATCTACAATCACATATTGGATCATAAGTTATTGATAGGGAGTAACTGCCAATTAAAAATAACTGCAATTAGTAGCATTATTTAATAATAATAATAATAATAATAATAATAATAATAATATAATTACAACAACAGCAATAATAACAACCACAACAATAATGTATGTGTATATATTTTCATAAGACTACATTGCAGGTGTCTACGATCAGCAGGCCCTGTGGTCTAAACCACTGAGTCTCTTGTGCTTCCTGATTGGAAGGTCAGCATTTTGATTCTGCTCGACGGTGGTGAGCTCCTGTTGCTCTGTCCCAGCTCCTGCCAATTTAGCAGTCCAAAAGCATACCAGCACTACTAGATAAATAGGTACCACTGCGGCAGAAAGGTAAACGGCATTTCTGTGCACTCTGGCACTCGTCATGGTGTCCTGTTGCGCCAGAAGCGGTTCAGTCATGCTGGCCACATAACCCGGAAGGCTGTCTGCAGACAAATGCCAGCTCCCTCAGCCTGAAGCGAGATGAGCGCCACACCCCATAGTCACCTTTGACTGGAATTAACCATCCAGGGGTCCTTTACCTTATATAGACAATATTCACCACACATATTTTTAAGCTGGTTCAGCCCACAAACAGATAAAAGGGATGCTGGATTCTTCTGCCCGCACTTAAATCCAGGGTAGCAACCTAGACTCCATATAACACAGAATTTGATCTGAAGTGGGTCTGGAACCTGTCACATATTCAAGGTCCATTCCAGAAACAGCAATTATTGATGCACGGTCACATAAAATGACTTGAGAATATCTCTTGACTGCACTAAGGCAGTCTACACATACCAAGTGTGGACTATGGAATCCATTGCAGAATACACAATCTTCTGTGGGATTTTGGCAGTGGATTAAATCCGTTCCTTGCTGCCTTAAAACAAAAACAAAAAACTTTTTTGGGAGTAGAGCCAAGCATTTCTGTTTCTCAATATAAGTTGGTTTGCCCTGCATGGAATATTACACACTTACTTAGTTGAACCCATTGGGATACCTTCTCTCAGTGGCAAGGATATGGTTCAGCCATTTTTTTCTGAGTGCAGGAATAATAAAATGGAAGAATGGATGCAAGGAAACAGTCATTCCACCATCCTATTTTATGATTCCCAATGGGCCAGCCAAAGACAGTTTGCTGCAACAAATCGTCCCCCATATCCTAAAATCAATGAGTGTGATACCTAAAACCAACCACCTGAGGCAGTAAATTCCACCAGCACCTCTCCCCCAGCAAGGCAGCTAATAAATAAAGAAATACAGTAATTGTAACCTTAATATGTCAGAAGATATTGTCGGGGAGAAGGACACAGACTCGTGATTTTCCCCATGGTGTGAATGCTCAAGGTTGTCTTAAATTTACTTTTCGTTTTTGGAGTACATTTTGTTCCTTACTTGATGAGCATGAAGAACCACAGCTGCTTTCACCCTGGTCAAACATCTCAGTGTCAGAAAGCAGTTTCACAGCACATGGGTTTGCATCTCTGGGAGAGACAAGAGATCCTCATATTTATGTATGTCTTTTACAGATGCTTCAAGTTATTACAACAACCTGACACGAAGTCAGAGAGCAAGACATCTGTTTAGACTTTGTTGGGTCATTTTCAAGAGTTTGGGGGCCAGATGAATACGAAATACATGGATTTAAAAGGGTATTGTAGAAAAAGACAATGCATGGGATTACAGCCTATATTGGGACTCAAGTATTTCAATGTAGACATGCATGGAATTGATCTGTTATTTGGCTAGATTAAAAGGGTGCCTATGATAAGCATGTTTAGTTCAAATCCATACTTATAAAAATTGTGAATGATGGGCACTATCCATGACAGCATACACACCATACATTTAAAGTACGAGGTAAAGGTAATGGTACCCCTGACCATTAGGTCCAATCGCGGACGACTCTGGGGTTGCGCGCTCATCTCACTCTATAGGCCGGCATTTGTCCGCAGACAGCTTCTGGGTCATGTGGACAGCATGACTAAGCCGCTACTGGCGAACCAGAGCAGCGCACAGAAACGCCGTTTAACTTCCCACCGGAGCGCTACCTATTTATCTACTTGCACTTTGACATGCTTTCAAACTGCTAGGTTGGCTGGAGCAGGGACCGAGCAACGGGAGCTCACCCCGTCGCAGGGATTCAAACCACCGACCTTCTGATCGGCAAGCCCTAGGCTCTGTGGTTTAACCCACAGCACCACCCACATCCCTTTATTTAAAGTACAAACCCCTCTGCAAAATCCTGGTAAATACAGTTTACCCCATCACAGAACTACAATTCCTAGCACTTTTAACAAACCATAGTCCGCATGATTCTCTCTGTGTGAATTTCTGGTGTATCCCACTTTCACAAAAGGGATTGTTCTTTCAGATGACCTACATCATCTAGATACTGTATATGCGACTTTTCATTCACAAAAGTGGCAAAGCGGCTTACAAACAATAAATATCAATAACATAATAGAACATCACAATTACAACATAAAGCATATAGAATAATTAACGAGTCATCTGCGAAACAATGACAAACCATCAGTAAAGCAATTAAAATATATAAAACTATTAACAAAACAACTAAAAGAAAGAAAGAAAGCTAAACAGCACAATTACAACAAAAGTCACATTATAGGAGTATATTATAACTCCCTGCTCATTAACTGATGAGTTGATCAGTTGGGAACTGGCACTGTCTGCAACTATGATGTAACTGAAGGCAAGAGGCGGGGATTACCGAATTTTGGTGTTGCACAGGGTGCCGCTGGAATTTGAGACCCCAAAATCCGCCACTGTACTGTGGGAAGTTCAATAATACATTTCCAAGAAACAGAAGTGCTAGGGAAAGTAGGGAAAGTTCCTACTATGGCACAGAGAACAGAGGGTGTCTAGTGAGTACCATCCAAAATACTTTCTGGTCTTACATAGCATGTGTTTTAGAGGGCAGGGGGTGTATTTAGTGGAAGACATCAGTGACCATTTGAAAGGTAATACTAGAAAGAAGTGGTCACATTTGGAGCTTTTATGCTATACCTTTCGTGTGTTTGGGGGCATAAGTTATAGGGAGCTGTAAAAGTGATGCTCAGCCCCAGAAACTGTGAAAAGATGAAGAATGGTAAAACTTTGAACACACTCTTTAAGACAGAAGCATCACTTCAAGTTCAACCAGTGCTATTTTTTTTTCTAGAAAAAAGAGGTGCCAAAGCTCACCATTAACTTCTGTGAGCTTCGGCTGGGGAATAAAAAAGCCCTTGCTTCAACCTTTCTGGTCAAATACTGTGCTTCTGTGGTATTGCATAGGCTTTGGCATCTATCATTTGTGTAATTAATTTTCTATTTAAGGGAAAGGCCTCTAGAGTTCTGAGTGTTACAGCATATTTCTAATCTGCTGATTCTAGTACATTTCTCCTCTGAAAAAAAATGATGATATCCATGTAGTACAAAACCGGGATACACAGAGATCTCATATTTAGCATTTCTGGTACCACCTGAGCTCTTTCAGATTATAACCAACTGATGATGATCACTAGTGATGTTACTGAACTTGTTCTTCCAGGCTTAGAAACTGAGCAGTCAAAATATTTGCATCAGCTGCAAGGTGAGTATTATGAACCCACACAGCATTTTCTCTAGCTCAGGTTTGAGTTGAAATTTAAATGATCTCCAGTGGAAATATCTTGAGGATGCATTGCAAGGAAGTAAACTGTCAGGACTTCCTTACATGAGGCTTCAGTATAATGTTTAGTTTTCCACAGCACTTTACCCATAGGCAAAGCTTTTACCCCTTTGCTTACAGGAGACAATGCTCCCTTTCTTAATTCTATAAAGATTTAACAGGATTGATTGTACTAATTCTCTCAGTAAAAGTTCTTCAGGCATTAGCTTTCAAGACATTCATTTGGGTGTTACTGTACCTTTTGTTTTAGGTTTCCACAGTGATTAATACTGCTCCAGTTTCCAGTCTGTAGATGCACCAAATTGTGTGTGTTAATGCACAAATAAATCTTAGGTCATTCTGTAAGGTTGTAAAGGTAAAGGACCTCTGACAGTTAAGTCCTGTCACGAAGGACTCTGGGGTTGCGGTGCTCATCTCACTTTACTGGCCGAGGGAGCCGAAGTTTGTCCGCAGACAGTTTTTCCAGGTCATGTGGCCAGCATGACTAAGCCGCTTCTGGCAAAACCAGAGCAGTACACAGAAATGCCATTTACCTTCCCGCCGGAGTGGTACCTATTTATTTACTTACACTTTGACGTGCTTTGGAACTGCTAGGTTGGCAGGAGCAGGGACCGAGCAACGGGAGCTCACCCTGTCGCGGGGATTCGAACCGCCAACCTTCTGATTGGCAAGCCCTAGGCTCAGTGGTTTAGACCACAGCGCCACCCGCGTCCCATTCATTACGTCAGTGAACGCTCTGACACAAATGGCCAGCTTTTTCAGAGCAGCATCTCCTGGTCTAGGAACCTTAAAGGTTAAAACAACAATGAAACAACAGAGGATGCAAAACAGTAACAAGGACTGCATTAGTACCTCAATTTGCAGTCTAGATTTGCAGTCCCATTTGTGGTCCATAAAGCTGCCATGTTCACCAACAAGATGTGAATAGCTTTCAAAGATGAGCAAAGTTTCCACAAATTCAGCATGACAACAGAGGTATACTTCCTCTCTTCCCATGCCACAGTGGTAGGGAATCTTTTTTAGACCAAAGGCTATTTTCCTTTCTGGGGTCTATACTGCAGTCATGGGTGGGTCAGGGCAAGTAATGTAAACTTTACTTTTTACAGAAGGTCTCTATCCTTCATCCAGGCATGAACAGAGTTCAATGTGCACAATAGCACCACTCTGTTCTGCCTTGGTCAGACCACACCTGGAATACTGTGTCCTATTCTGGGCACCACAGTTTAAGAAGGGTGTTGACAAGCTGGAATGTGCGCAGAGCAGGGCAACAAGGGTGTGGAAACTAAGCCTTATGAGGAATGGTTGAAGAAGCTGGGTATGTTTAGCCTGGAAAAGAGGAGACTGGGAGGAGATATGGTAGCCATCTTCTAATATCTCAAGGGCCGTCACATGGAAGAGGGAACAAGCTTGTTTTCTCTTGCTCTAGACTCAAACCAATGGCTTCAAGTTACAGTGGTACCTCGGGTTACAGATGCTTCAGGTTACAGATGCTTCAGGTTACAGACTCTGCTAACCCAGAAATAGTACCTTGGGTTAAGAACTTTGCTTCAGGATGAGAACAGAAATCACGTGCCAGCAGCACGGCGGCAGCAGGAGGCCCCATTAGCTAAAGTGGTACTTCAGGTTAAGAACAGTTTCAGGTTAAGAACAGACCTCCAGAACGAATTAAGTTCTTAACCCAAGGTACCATTGTATGAGAAAGGAGATTCCAACTAAATACCAGGAATAACTTTCTGACAGCAAGAGATGTTCAACAGCGGAATGGTCCCCCTTGGGAGGTTGTGGACTCTCCTTTCTTGGAGGTTTTAAAGCCGAAGATGGATGGCCTTCTGGATGCTTTAGCTGAGATTCCTGCATTGCAGGGGTTGGAGTAGATGACCCGTGTCCATTCCAACTCTAAAATTCTATGATTCTATGTTACAGGTGTGGCCTGGGAAGGGTGTGTGTGTGTGTGGCAGAGAGAGAGAGAGAGAGAGAGAGAGAGAGAGAGAGAGAGAGAGAGAAGGTGGAGAGAATCCTAAAGGCTAGACTTGGCATCCCCATCATAAGGTTCCCTTACTCTGCTGCAGTCTTTTCAGCAGTCTGTTCTGCCCTCTAAGCCTCCTGCTTGATTTTCACCACTGCAATACAGTCATACCTCATGTTACATCCGCTTCATGTTACATTCTTTCAGGTTACATCCCCCAGCGACCCGGAAGTACTGGAAAGGGTTACTTTTGGCTTTCGCCACTTGCGCATGCGCAGACACACAAAATGACATCATGTGCATGCACAGAAGCAGAGAATCGCAACCCGCGTGTGTGCAGATGCGCCTCTGCAGGTTGCGTTCTTTTCATGTTGCGAACAGGCCTCCAGAACGGATCCCGTTCACAACCAGAGGTACTACTGTAACCTCATGCCACTGTTATCCTCCCCGCTACATTTTTATTTTTTTTAAGATTATATGCCGTCCTTCAGAATAATCTTAGGGTTTGTCCAATATAGATATCTGCTTCAATCACATTCTTCAAAGCAACGCCATTTTGGTATTAATACAACTGCAAATTTGTGGCACGGCACAGGAAGGTTGGAAGCTGTCTTACACCCAATCAGACCATTGGTCCATCTAAATATCATCTACAATGACTGGCAGAGTCTCTCCATAGTTTCAGACAGTGGACATTCATAGCTCCACCTGGAGTTACCTGAGATTAAACCTTGGACCTTCTCCATCCAAAGCGGATTTTCTAGCACTGAGCTATGGCCCTTCCCATGTACTGTACATGTTTGATTAGCTATTTATCTTGTTATAAAGTTGCAATCACTGAATCTGTCATGTCACTGGATTCTCTCTCTCTCTCTCTCTCTCTCTTTCAACATGCTTAATATTTCACATTTACTAAACTTAGAATCAGTCACATATCTCTTTGCAATATATCCTTGTTGAAGAAAATGACCGTTGGTCAAATCTATGCACTACTCCGGACGTAAATGCAAAACACATTAGTGCTCATTGTACATCACTACTAAGTAATCTGTGTTTTGTAATTCCCAAGCAAACCTAACACAATATGCTGGAGAGGAAAAAGAATTAACCAGATTTTTTGAGTGCTCTGTTGAGTTTTCCCTTTGAGGTTTCCGTGCGCTCGGCGAGCTTACTTAGCAGCTGAGAGGTAATGTGTTTAATGGCTCACATAGGGTTTGCCACACATTTACCAATGTCATGCCAGAAGGCTGGAATATGTTCAACTGAATTGCAAGAGGGCTCTGGGAATTGACTATTAAGAGAATTAATCCCCAGCTAAATTATTGCTGTGCTCACTTTACAATGGATGCAGAATTTATAACATGGTTAAAGAGCTCTTTCCTGGAAAAGCAGCCATTTCCAATAGTAAATATTAATGTCATTATGGCAAAATGAATAACCATCAAAAGTAGCCGAGACACGAGGATCCCTGGATGTGCATGAATATGTAACATACAATCTCTCTATAGGTTTTAAATGAACCAGTTTCATGGAACTTTCTCCTGCAGATGTCTCATTGAAATGAACGGGAGCTGCCAAGAGTACAGTACACTTTGGCAGGTCCCATTCATTTCACTGAGCTCCATGCAGGAGTGCAGTTGAAACACTGAAACACTGCTTTTTTATATATAAATATTTTCATTTATTTCCCAATATCATTCCAATAATAGCCTCATCAAACATTAAAAGCTTCCCTAAACAGGGCTGCCTTCAGATGTCTTCTAAAAGTCTGGTAGTTGTTGTTCTCTTTGACATCTGGTGGGAGGGTGTTCCACAGGGAGGGCGCCACTACCGAGAAGGCCCTCTGCCTGGTTCCCTGTAACTTGGCTTCTTGCAGTGAGGGAACCGCCAGAAGGCCCTCGGTACTGGACCTCAGTGTCCAGGTAGAACGATGGGGGTGGAGATGCTCCTTCAGCTATACTGGACCGAGGCCGTTTAGGGCTTTAAAGGTCAGCACCAACACTTTGAATTGTGCTTGGAAACGTACTGGGAGCCAATGTAGGTCTTTCAAGACCAGTGTTATAATGACCGGTGTCATTTGCAGTCAATAAAGTTGTGGCCTGATATGATCCCATCCAATGCTGTGGTGTCTTTTATGGGTTGCTCGTCTGAACAGAAGGGGGGGAGTGCACAGTCTGGGTCTGCAAGCTGGTGCACTCTCCTTCCTTGGAGGTTTTTAAGAAGATGTTTGACTTCCCTAAACAGGGGAGAGATCCTTGCATAACAGAGGTTTGTGCTAGATGACCCTTTGGGTCCCTTCCAACTGTACAATTCTGTGATTCTACGATAATAACAAATTAATGAACATGGTTGGCTCTATAATTTCCAATGCCTTCATGAGGGAGACAAAACGATTAATCATAGCATTTAGCACTGCTAGGAATAAACTAATGCCAAGATTACTAAACAAACAAAAAGCATAATGAATCCCTCCTCTCAAAAGCTATACCAATTATATGACAAAAGGGAGAAGAGGATTAGAATATGCCTCAGCAATCAATAAACTATTTAATTCAGAATGATATTCTCTTTCCAGCCCCTCTGGTGGTCTCTCTGGGCAACCTATAAAAGCAAAATCTTTGGCAAATATAAAGTTTCTCTGATGTTTTCTATAGCTGTGTGTTTCAGTTGAAGTATCTGACTGTCTGAAGTCAGATTCTCACAATAATCCTTTGACACAATCTACTAGAATGCAAACTTTGGGACATAATAATAATAATAATAATAATAATAATAATAATAATAATAATAAAAAAAAATAATTTATTTATACCCTGCCCTCCCCGGCCAAAGGCAGCTCAGGGCGACTAACACAGTAAAAAACATAATAGGGTGGGGGAAAAACAATTTAAAATATAGGTTAAAATGCAATTTAAAATGCAGCCTCATTTTAAAAGTAGTCCATAGATCACATAAAGGGAGTCCAAACCAAAGGCCAGGCGGAACAGGCCCTGCAGAAAGAAATCAGATCTCGCAGGGCCCTGGTCTCACGAGACAGAGCGTTCCACCAGGCTGGAGCCAGTGTTGAAAAGGCCCTGGCCCTGGTTGAGGCTAAACTGACTTCCTTAGGGCCCGGGACCTCTAGAGTTTTGCTATTTATGGACCTTAAGGTCCTCCGTGGGGCATACCAGGAGAGGCGGTCCAGTAGGTATGTGGGTCCTAGGCCGCATAGGGCTTTAAAGGTCAAAACCAGCACCTTAAACCTGACCCCGTACTCCACTGGGAGCCAGTGCAGTTGATAAAGCACTGGATGAATGTGATCCCGTGGCAAGGACACTGTAAGGAGCCTTGCCACGGCATTCTGTGCCCGCTGGAGGAAACAAGAGCTAAGCAGTGGCTTTTCACAGGGCCACTGGAAAATGATTTCCATACAGGAGAATAAAACATTTCTCTGTGAAAATGTTGGGAATGAGTGCTTGCCGCTAAGTGCAATGAAGGCAAAGGGAAATCAATCTTCCCTTCTGTCATTATTCAGTCTGTAACTCAGATACATCATCCTGTAAGGGCATCTTTCAAGGTGATGCCAACCAGTTAGTACATTTTCCTCTTGCATCCTGAGTGCTTGGTTTGTCTCTCCAGGGTTGGGAGGAACCTGCTGGTTGCATTCTGTTATTGATTTTTTTGCTTATTTAATGAATTATTGTCCCATGTTTGATCCACTCAGGTGGCAAGATGCCCTGTTGATGATTAGACCTCCCAATGGCCTGTGCTTTCCATGTCGGGGATCAGACCATTGCCTGATCCAAGACTTGGATGCCTCTCAGAATATGGGAATGACATTTCTGGTTGTTCCATAGAAGGATCTAGTTGTGGTGTCTCTGTTCTGGATGCAGCATGCAGCCTACTTAACCGTGTTCACCTTTTCATACAATAGCAAGCTGCCAAATCAGATCATCAGTCCATATATTCCTGTTTTTTTCAGCAATGACTGGCAGCAGTGTTTCAGACAGGACCATTTTACAGCCTTTGCATGCAAAACAGATACTCTACTGTCTACTTGATTAGTTACAGGCCTTTCCAAATCTTGAGAAGGGTCTGAAGAGGAAGAGGAGGGCTGCTGAATTTCTGTGAGGGATGCAAGGAAATGTGCTCTTGGGTACACAGTAGACGACAAAACAATGAACATAAATGTATAATGTGTTGCACAGCATTTGGGTTACTTTGGTTCCCTGGCAACACTTAGTAGTTCACAATTTGTCATTGGGGTTAAGTTGGTTAAAACTATCCTCAGAGCTATTCTCCTTGCTCCTCATTTCCAGGTTAAATAAATTAAGGTGGGGGTTTGGAAGAACCCTTTAACTGAAAGAAAGGGGGAACAGCATAAAGTGACATTAAAAAAGAGGTTTACAATGGCAGTAATGGGGATTTTCATTTGCCCCCTCCCCTTTTCTGCTCCTTTTTTTTCTTTCTTCATTTAAAATTGTTTCCTAGTAGCTAGCATCCTTTCCAGAGGTACTTTGGAAATAGATGGTGGCAGTGTTCCTGCTGCACTGGAAAAAAAAATACTTTTACTGGCAGGGTTGGCAGTTTTAAGTTTTGAGAAACACACACACACACACACACACACACACACACACACACGTATAGAATATATATGGCCCAGGGCCCTCGTACCTACGGGACCACCTCTCCCGGTATGCCCCACGGAGAGCCTCAAGGTCCATAAATAGCAACACCCTAGTGGTCCCGGGCCCTAAGGAAGTTAGATTAGCTTCAACCAGAGCCAGGGCCTTTTCAACACTGGCTCCAGCCTGGTGGAACGCTCTGCCTCATGAGACCAGGGCCCTGCAGGATCTGATTTCTTTCCGCAGGGCCTTTAAGACAGAGTTGTTCCATCTGGCCTTTTGCTTGGAGCCAATTTGATTCCCTCCCCCTCTTTCTTTTTCCTTTCTCCTCCTGTGATGAGGCTGCATTTTAATATTTTAATGTTTTAATATTTTAATGTTGTATTTTAATCTTGTTTTTAAGTTGTATTCATTCAACTTGTTTTTATTATTGCTTGTTAGCCACCCTGAGCCCGGCCTTGGCTGGGGAGGGCGGGGTATAAATAAAAATTATTATTATTATTATTATTATTATTATTATTATTATTATTATTATTTCTATAAAGAGAAAAGGTGGAAAGTCAAAAAATGGGAGGAAATGAGCAAGCCATCTCTGCTGCCATTGTAAGTTCTCCCCCCTCAAAAAAAACCCCCAATCCCTTCAGGGGTTCAGTCATGGGTGCCTCTAATTCACCACATGTGGTATGGGTGGTAAATTGAGGGCAACTGTTTCAACCCATGGCTACATTATTAAATATATACCTGAAGGAGCGTCTCCACCCCCATCGTACTGCCCGGACGCTGAGGTCCAGCGCCGAGGGCCTTCTGGCGGTTCCCTCATTGTGAGAAGCAAAGCTACAGGGAACCAGGCAGAGGGCCTTCTCGGTAGTGGCGCCCGCCCTGTGGAACGCCCTCCTATCAGCTGTCAAGGAAATAACCAACTACCTGACATTCAGAAGACATCTTAAGGCAGCCCTGTTCAGGGAAGTTTTTAATGTGTGACATCTTAGTGTATTTTTGGTCTTTGTGGAAGCCACCCAGAGTGGCTGGGTAAACCCAGCCAGATGGGCAGGGTACAAATAATAAATTATTATTATTATTATTATTATTATTATTATTATTATTATTATTCTGTGAAAGTGGCTTAATAGGGGTTTCATATAGGGGTCTTTCCCAGTCCTTCCTGGGGATTGAATCTGGTACCTCCTGTGTTCTTCTACTGCGCTATGGCCCTCCCCAGCCCAGTTTGGGGGAAAGTAGACATTGTTTCATGAGGCATTTTATATTTTTATTTGGATCTGCATGAACAACGATGCGAAAGATGGCATTTGGGAATCTCATTCAAAATGTTGCTTTTGACTGTACTTAGTAAGTAGCTATCTAAGAGGGCAAACTGAATTCTGCTCATGTCTCCAGATGCTAACAAACTGTCTGAGCAGATTGGAGAAATAAGTGTTCTCAGTACAAGCGAAAAAGAACAACTGTTTTTAATTGAATGCTTTTGAATGCAGCCACTTTTCTGATAAATACTAAAATGTTGTCTCTCCATTTCTGTCTTTCTGTCTGCCTCTCTTTCTCCGGAAATTTAGAATAAGATACAGAGTCATCTCACAACAAAATGAGGTATGGCTGAATTTTATCTCCATTCTCATTGGATATTAGAGCTTGGGCAGGGGCAGTCAGAAAGAAACATTTGTTCTGTGGGAGATGCTGATCAGGCATAGCAACTAAAATCTTCTAAAATATTATTTAGAATATGCATTTAAGAACTGAACAAGATATTTACTCGGAAGCATCACTGGATACTTATTCTCAGGTGAGTGAGCATAAGGTTGTGTGTTTTTGTTTAAAAGGTGAGGGAGAGGGAGATGGAGATAGAAGATAGGAGAGAAAGAAAGAGAGGCAAAGAGAGAGAGAGAGAGAGAGAGAGAGAGAGAGGGAGAGAGAGAGAGGGTGGATGACTGACATTTTATTCTTATCTGTTCAACAACATACAGAGTGGAGTGTGGCAGCTGTCCTTGCCTTCAGGGACAGAATCACTTTCTTGTATTAGTTCCAAAGACGTGACAATCTCAAGTTAATTTATGACCGTTTTTCAGTGTAACAGGGGACACAAACATTCTGACAGTTATGAATTGTAGATGTTAAATGAAGGACCTGGCATGAGAACTACATTGTTTGTACAAATTCCCAAGAGGACCCTCAAATTAACTCATGATCACAGGGAAAATTAGTAAGGCTGTCTAGCTGCTTATTTCACTCTGTAAAAGCGTACAAGTAAACATTAGCAAACATCACTCATTTGCACAAACAATGTTGTAGGAGTTGCACATGGAAGGTCATTACTGGTTCCTTGCATTTTAAGCCATGGTTACAAACTACTTCCATGGGGGGGCGGGGATCCTGTGATGTTACATGGTTGAAGCAAGTAACAGTTCTTCTAGTGTTTTACAGTGATAATGTTTGCCCCCAGAAAATTACAGTGGTGCCTCGCAAGATGAAAACAATCCGTTCCGCAAGTCTCTTCGTCTAGCGGTTTTTTTGTCTTGCGAAGCAACCCTATTAGCGGCTTAGCGGATTAGCGCTATTAGCGGATTAGCGGCTATTAAAGGCTTAGCGGCTTAGCCACTAAAAGGCTATTAGCGGTTTAGCGGCTTAGAAAAAGGGGAGGGGGGCGAAAAAAATCGCAAGACTCGCAAGACGTTTTCATCTTGCAAAGCAAGCCCATAGGGAAATTCGTCTTGTGAAGCGCACCGAAAAACGGAAAACCCTTTCGTCTAGCGGGTTTTTCGTCTTGCGAGGCATTCGTCTTGCGGGGCACCACTGTACATTTCACCAACTCTCCAATAGCTGATGGATAGAATCATCTCTGTTCAGGAGTTGTATTTATACAGTGACCATTGTATATAGTTTCACCTGCTGGAACTGCAATGTCTCTGTCATACACATACCTGGGGAAAATGTGCCATAACAACAACAGCAACAATTTGGGGTTGAGCTATGAAGTGGGAGAAGGTGTATATTAGGAGCATTTCATATTAAAATTGATAGATTTTCATAAGGGATCTTTTAAAACAACAACAACAGATGTGAAGATGTGGAGAACTGAATTTAAGACTGGGTTGGGGGGAGAAACTGAGAGAAGACAAAATTGAAAGATTCTACCTTCCCTAATATTAACAGTTGCGGGCCAAGGCCCTGTGACCCCACAGTTTCCTAGGGAAATGAATAACCACATACGAACAAAATTTTGGGGTTTGGGCTTGAATAAGGACACAACCTTATGCGTTATATTAGAGTGGTTTGGTGTAGGCATTGGGTAAAACCATTGCTATTGCATTACAAGATCCCTTCCAGCCAATATCTAGGTTCACCCAATGCCTTACAAAGTTGTGTTAACTGCTATGAGGTAGGCAAAAACCAGATGGCTGGTGCCAATTTACCAAATGGGAAAGATCCTGCCTGGTCCCAAATATAGCAACTGACTTGGTCCATAGGAAGGTCATAGCACAAGAAAAGCAATCGGGTTAAGGGAGGGTGGGAAGGAATCCAATGAAAAAAGCAGGGCAGAGAGCTGGACAGGCCACAATTTAACGACCCCTAGATGTGGGCCCAAGCATCCTGATTGGTTGGTTGGGCCTGCTGCTATGGGAACACATAATAATAATAATAATAATAATAATAATAATAATAATAAAAAAATTTATAATTTATACCCCGTCAATCTGGCCGGGCCTGCACAGCCACTCCGGGCAGCTCCCAACAGAATATTATTGCTGTTGTCATTTGTTTGTTTGTTTGTTTATTTATTTATTTATTTATTTATTTATTTATACACCGCCCATCTGTCTGGGTTTCCCCAGCCACTCTGGGCAGCTCCCAACAGATTGTTAAAAACACAATAAAATAGCAAACATTAAAAACTTCCCTAAACAGAACAAAAAAATTCCTTCCAGTAGCACCTTAAAGACCAACTAAGTTAGTTCTTGGTATGAGCTTTCGTGTGCATGCACACTTCTTCAGATACACTGTGTATCTGAAGAAGTGTGCATGCACACGAAAGCTCATACCAAGAACTAACTTAGTTGGTCTTTAAGGTGCTACTGGAAGGAATTTTTTTGTTTTGACTATGGCAGACCAACACGGCTACCTATCTGTAACCTTCCCTAAACAGGGCTGCCTTCAGATGTCTGCTAAAAGTCAGATAGTTGTTTATTTCCTTGACATCTGACGGGAGGGCGTTCCACAGGGTGGGTGCTACTACTGAGAAGGCCATCTGCCTGGTTCCCTGTAACCTCACTTCTCATGATGAGGGAACCGACAGAAGGCCCTTGACGCTGAACCTCAGTATCTGGGCTAAACGATGGGGTTGGAGACACCCCTTCAGTTATACCCAATGAAAGTCTGCCGCCATCGGCTAATTAGCTGGCAGCTGGGTGATCTGGCCTTCCATTTGCTGGATCACTTGCATGGTCCAAGGCCTGGCCGCAACACTGCCCACCGAGGAAGGTGAGCAGATTTGCATGCCAAGGCCCTGTGACCCCAATGTTTCCTAGGGAAATGAATAGCCACAGATTTCTTCAAAGTGTTACAAAATTAAATTAAAAAGGTAATGGGACCCCTGACCATTAGGTCCAGTCATGTACAACTCTGGGGTTGCGGCGCTCATCTCGCTTTATTGGCCAAGGGAGCCGGCGTACAGCTTCCGGGTCATGTGGCCAGCATGACTAAGCTGCTTCTGGCAAACCAGAGCAGCGCATGGAAATGCCATTTACCTTCCCGCTGGAGTGGTACCTATATATCTACTTGCACTTTGACGTGCCTTTGAACTGCTAGGTTGGCAGGAGCAGGGACCAAGCAATGAGAGCTGACCCCATCGCAGGGATTCGAACCTCCGACCTACTGATCGGCAAGCCCTAGGCTCTGTGGTTTAGACTACAGGGCCACCAATGTCCCATGTCCCAGATTTGCATGCCAAGGCCCTGTGGCCCCGCAGTTTCGTAGGGAAATGAATAGCCACAGATTTCTTCAAAGTGTTACAAAACTAAAATTACTACAGATAATAGCAAAATTGATAATAATGGTTTGATGGGAGTAGAAATGAAGTAGTTGAAGGACACATTACCAGGGTTGGGAGAAGACATGCATGGCTGGCTGAAACCTTGAATAGGAACACTCCATGCTACCTTTCGTTAAAGTTCTCACATGCCTCCTGTAGTGCAATCCTACAAAAAAAAGCATACATTTATGCTCCTGGAGAAATGTGAAAGGTGGACAAAGGAGAAGAACAAGCACTGCAGCATGAGAGAACTGAAGAGTCTAGTGAATGGTACATGGGTGTGTTTCACATCCTGCCTAATGAGCCGACTGACATACTAAACAATAATTCCATGATGAGATTAAAGGAGGGAAGGAATGAGAGAGACTGCAGCCTATGCTTCTCTAGGGGTCCTAGACACCACTGTAGACCTTTGCTGGTGATGACGTTTGATCTTTAAGGGCCTACAACTGTAAGCCAAATCCTATGTGTCCTCAGCATGAGGAATTAAAGATAAAGTGACATTTTTGTCCCCATGTCCTGCTTTTCTTTGCTGACACATTTCCAAATGGTTCTCTGCAACTGACTCTTAAGAGAGCTGTAGTTTAACAGGCTGGCCACTTTTTCTTAAGGCCTGATATTCTACTTCGTTTCTGTTCAGCCGCTAAGAGCTTAGCATGCTGAAAGCCTTGACTTTGCTCTCATATATATGCAATCATTGCAGAACTGCAGCTCTTTCTCCCACCACTGCCTTTTTTATTTCCTCTTCCATTCCCATGGGAACAATGAAGTCTTATAAATATGTGCTGGCTCTAGAAACTACTGATCTTATTCCAGAAAAGACGGCTCCGCTCTACATTTTCCTTGGGTTTGAAAGACAGCAAGTCTTGAGATATTTTCCTCCAAACACTGGTTTAGAGAAGTCCATAGGATGTCTAGGATTGCAGCTATAACCTGTATTTAAAGTGCCATAAGATTTTAGGTTCCATTTTCATTCTCAATTGCTTCATGAGACAACAGACGCACAACAGTGACAAGTTGACTGTGACTTGTGAACTTGCTATTTGCCTCTTCTTCAGATGAAGTGATCAGAGATCAGGCGATCCTGAAGACAAGCAATTCAGTTCATGAAAAGTGGACTCACCAGGCAGATAACGGTTTTTAAAATGTCCAAAAGACTGGTATGTGTTCTCCACTGTCTGAAACCAGATAAAAAAATCTCGGGGCACACAGAAATGCTGTTTTCTATCTTCTTATATTGAGAATAAAAAGGTAAAGGTAAAGGGACCCCTGACCATTAGGTCCAGTCGTGGCCGACTCTGGGGTTGCGGAGCTCATCTTGCTTTATTGGCCAAGGGAGCTGGCGTACAGCTTCCAGGTCATGTGGCCAGCATGACTAAGCCGCTTCTGGCGAACCAGAGCAGCGCATGGAAACACTGTTTACCTTCCCACCGGAGCGGTACCTATTTATCTACTTGCACTTTGACATGCTTTCGAACTGCTAGGTGGACAGGAGCAGGGACCGAGCAATGGGAGATCACCCTGTCGCAGGGATTCGAACTGCCGACCTTACGATCGGCAAGTCCTAGGCTCTGTGGTTTAACCCACAGCGCCACCCGCGTCCCTATATTGAGGATAGCGCTACACAAAAGGGAGAACAAAAATGTTGTTGTATTAAAATGGATTTTAGACCAAAAGCAGCAGCATTGTTTCATTAAAGGGTTTCTTTTTAAGAAAGAAAGAAAGAAAGAAAGAAAGAAAGAAAGAAAGAAAGAAAGAAAGAAAGAAAATACCTCTTAGCACAGCACATAGTCAAGTTATAGATTTGCTATCAACAGAAGTAGTGATGGCTACCAGTTTGGATGGCTTTTTAAAATTGACAGATTTCTGGAGGCTAAGGCTATCTAAGTCTACAAGTCCTGATGGCTATGTTCCAAATATGCTGTTGGAGACAGTATGCTTCTGAAGACCAGTTTCTGGGAATCACAAATGGGGACTGTGCTATTGCGCACATTTCCTGATTTCAGACTTCCCACATATGTTTGGTTAGTTGCTGTGCGAACAGAGTGCTTGTCTAGATGTGACTTTTGCCTGTTTCAGTCGGGCTGTTCTTGTGCCCTTGGGTTCAGGGTGAAAAATCAGATGTGACTGTTTAGCTCATTCCTGAGTAATTATAATAATTAATAAGAATGATAAATTCATTACATTTGTTATATTAATGTATGATAAATGAGGTTAATAAGAATTTGGGCTTATAGTGGATGGGGCAAAGGGATAATGATTCAGCATATTAATTTGGTCTTCAATAATTGCATAAGCTTATTTGGTATCACATATTTATGAGTTCAATATAGAGCAAAGAGAAATAGCTTTGCGAGCTCTCTTACAGTCCTACAAACAAATTGTCTGTATACATGAACTGTAAAACTACAGTGAAGTAACTGTTCTCCAGGTTAGATTCTCAAGAAATCTGAGAATATTGCTAGAACCGTAAGCATCTCGAGGACAATTGACTATGTCAACAGTGCAGTTCTATGTGCGTTCACTCACAGTTCATTGAATTGTGTTGAAGGGGCTTACCCCTTAGTAAAGTGTGCCTATTACTGAAGCTTTACATGCTATGTCCCATAATCTAAAAAGAAAAACAGAAACTCGATCCAGCTAATCAGGTTGTTTCTCTTTGTGGGTGCTGCTTTTACAAGAGAATGTCTGTCTGTCTGTCTGTCTGTCTGTCTGTCTGTCTGTCCAATTAGCACCCTTTTACAAAGGTATCACTCATGTGTGAACATATCCCTAGTCCAACTTTCAATTAGAAGAAATTGAGCTCTTAACCAGGATCTACTGATGCATGTTCCAAGCTCTGAACACGAAGCGGAGCTTAACAATGACAACAACAACTAATGGAACCCCCATTACATTTTTGGGTTATTGTTTTTTTAAAGAACTGGGGCAGAGTTCTGTTTGGGGATGGGAATATGAAATCCTTTCTTAGTCAACACAATGTATCTGAAAGAGGCTAGTCAGTTATTCCTGCAACTTTAAGGGATCTCCTTGAAGCCTTGATCTGAAGGTTTTTCTACTTGAGAAAATGGGGTCTCTAATCAACACGAATTATGCTTCATTGCCACAAGGCATTCAGTTAATGGTTTGGCTAATCATGTTTCTTCACATTGTAGGGTTGCCATATTCCCCAAAGTGAAAATCAGCACAAACTTGTTTGGGGGCTTTTCTTTGAATAGATATCTATATATATCCCAACTTGCCATATATCTGGGTTTTCCTGGACATTTTGATGATTCAGCAAAACTCCGCCAGGATGCCATTTTGGTGAGTGATTCCCAAATGTGTCCAGCAAAACCCGGACATATGGCAGCCCCAGAGCAGGCTTTTTATTCCAACTTAACTGACAGAATATGCCATTGCAATATTATGTATTAACAAATTATTACTGAAGAGTTCTCGGTTTACTACATAAACTCTCTCTTTTTAAATCTACCTAGACGTTTATGGTCACGGATTGAAAACATTCACCATTGGCGCCAAGGCTTTAAAATCAGGTACAGTGGTTTACAAAGGTCATATATACCAGGAGTAACCTACGTGGTACTTTTTGTCAGCCCCAGCTAGCATGTCCAACATCCAGTAGTAGTAGTAGTAATAGTAATAGTAATAATAATAATAATAATAATAATAATAATAATAATAATAATAATAATATTTATACCCCACCCATCTGGCTGGGCTTCCCCACCTACTCTAGGCGGCTTCCAAAAAATATATATATTAAAATACTGTACTACATCAAACATTAAAAGCTTCCCTAAACAGGACTGCCTTCAGATGTCTTCTAAAAGTCTGGTAGTTGTTGTTCTCTTTGACATCTGGTGGGAGGGCGTTCCACAGGGAGGGCGCCATCCCTGGAGGGCATCAAATTGCTTGATATATACTCATATGTTCTTGTTTAAAATGGAATGTAAACTCACACCTTTAAATTATTTGCTTTGATACTTCATTTCTAAGCCAGTCAAGATTTCAAGAAATCTCTAAGTGGTGTCCATTAGCTACAGTATAAAGATGATATCCGGTAAAATGAAAATGCAGCCTAAAACCAATAAAACAACAGTATAGAAACATATACAAGCAAATAAAACAGAGATTCAAGAGAATCATGCACATAAAACACGGTCTAATCTTATGCCTGGTCAAATATGATTCCACGTACTTCCGTTGTGCTTACTCTAGCCATCCCAAGACATTTCAAATTGTTTAGCTCAATAATGATCAGAGATACTGTTGCTACACCTCAACGAAATAGTGGAATTGTTCATGAAAGGAGGAAACAATCTGAGATGTGCCTCTCATCGTGTGCCAATTGTAAACTGTTAAACTTGTTCTTGCAAGTCTTCCATTGTGCACGTGTGAGCCACATAATACAAACCTTCCTACATAAAAGACATATACTCCATCTCTCCATGTGTTGCTATGGTTTTCCCCTGACAATTCAACTTCAATTGTTTTCGTGTGTCTTATGATCACGATGTGTTGTGATTCAGCAGATGCATTTCCAAAAAGCCTTCAAATAGATCCCCATAGCGTTTAACAAGGTTTTCTTATACTTGGTGGTATGGCGAATTTGTGTCGGTTTCTGAAGTGTGGCTTTCCATTCGAATCCCTAAGAAGAAGGAACTGAGGTAATTGGGAACTGCGGTGCACCAACCAGATATTACAGCACAAAATATAATAATAGCATTGCCTTCCTCAGGGGGGAGGAACAAGGGAATTCAAAAGCTAGTCTGCACCCAGTTTTAGAAATATCAAGTCCTTACACAGATATAATAGATCTGCATCATGATGGCTTTCTTAGATCATTGCACAGCGATAAGGTCGGACTCTCAAAGTAAAAATATTACTAGCCTACTGTATTGTCCTCCTGGGACTAAGCCTTCCCTCCAGCACTTCTTGACTTCACAGCTTTAGATTAATGCTCTGATTCTTTCTCCAGCCCCAGATCCCCACTGTTATTGTTAATAGTGCTGTCCTCCTTGTTAATTGCATCACTCATGTATGGATATTCTGTACCAAGTGGGTAGGTCAAATTATATGGAAACCTCCTTGCCAGCATTAGCAGCTATGATGGAACAGGAATGGTGATGAAGTCCTTGCTCTGGAAATAGAAAGCCCTAAAGAACTTGGGACCAGGTTACTCAAAGAACATTCTGTGTAGACCTTTAAGATCACAGAATCTTAGAATTGTAGACTTGTAAGGGATCCAAACTTTTAAAAAATTCACCTATACTACGGAATCTGCCACTTAGCAGAAGGTTTTTCTGATCTTCATTGATGCAATATGGAAAACATCTGAAATGTGGATTAGCATTAACATTTATTCATGTACAAAATGGTTTCTAAGGTTCTTCAGAAGTTGCTATTCACTCACCGAGCACATAAACACACACACACACGCTAAAGAGTACAAAAATCCCAAGTAGAGGACAATTAAGATAATTATTAAAGCACTTACCAAGACCGCTCCAACTGAGTTAATTTAAAAGGGCAGTTTTTATATAAAAGGAGGCTTTTGTCCTTCTGCATGTAGAATGTAGAAAGATAAAAATTGAGGCAGCAGTCAGCCTTTCAAATGTTACAGATTCTTTTCTTTTTTAAAAAATAAAGTGCTTAAGTATATAGTTCTGCAGTCTCTGAATACATTCCAGCTAAAAAAAGGGCATTTGACAATTATTCTCCTTGCCTTTCATGGGACATAGCTCTAATCCATGTTGTGCCTTGTCAGTGAAGCCTCCTTTAACACTAATTGGCTGAGCTGGTGCGATGCCATGGAATGTTTATGAATATTCCAAATGCTCTGAGAGCAATGCTGTCAGAATGTTTGCATTCCAAATTCCATGAAGGAAGGTGAAGTTGTCAGTTTGGCAGGAATGAAAAACAGGGCTAATAAGGGAAGGAGCGCCAAAGAAACCTTGGTCTTTTCAGTCAGGCTATATTGGAAGGTCGGCAGTTCGAATCCCCGCGACGGGGTGAGCTCCCTTTGCTCGGTCCCAGCTCCTGCCAACCTAGCAGTTTGAAAGCATGTCAAAGTGCAAGTAGATAAATAGATACCACTCCGGCGGGAAGGTAAACGGCATTTCTGTGCGCTGCTCTGGTTTTGCCAGAAACGGCTTAGTCATGCTGGCCACATGACCCGGAAAAACTGTCTGCAGACAAACGTCGGATCCCTCGGCCAGTAAAGCGAGATGAGCGCAGCAAACCCAGAGTCGTTCGCGACTGGACTTAATGTCAGGGGTCCTTTACCTTTTTATATGCTATGGAAAGGGGCAGAAAATACTGCTACAGAGACTTGCCCAGAGACTTGATGGGGGGCAGCTGCCTCCCTGCCCCCCCCAGCTATGGCAATGGTGCTACAGATCCCCAAATTTATTATCTTTTTATATTTACTCAGTCTCTTGCTATGTGACAAGTGAACCGCTATAGACATTTTTTGTCTTGCAAGGGCACAACTTTCCTAAAATGTAACATTTCTTCTTCCAAGACATGATGTTAATAGACAAAGTCCTGTTCATAGCTATCAGCAACTTGCTTCTCCCCCTCTCTCCTTGGCAACCTTGAAGAAATCATGTTCGAAATGGCCAATCATACATTAAATTTTTCTCAATCATAATATCATTGATTATCATTCAAAATAGTAATACTCTAAGGGTAATATGAATACATTAACAAATTCACAGAAGATTCACCTTTGTTTTGCAAAATAATACCTTGTTATGGTGTGTGACACTACAAACTTATATTTGAGAGTGTGAGGCAAATAGAGTAACATTGGGAGAAGTCATTTGCCAGGAATCTCAGTTTATTTTCTTTTTGCTTGCCCTTTTAAGCAGCAGTGAATTCCAGCGAAGGAACCAGTGAATAGTCTAATAGCCACATTGAAAGACATTCTGAAACTGACAGCTGACAGCATTTCTCAAAGCTCCATTCGCCCTGAAAGCCTAGACTGAGCCGCTGATCTTATGGGAAGCCAATCTGCTCCAGCCACTGTATCATTTTAAAATTCATTTCCCTGAATATCAAGGGAGCTATTCCCCTCTGTTGGGCAAATAAGTAGCAAAGTAAAACTGACAGGGTCCATATTGTTCAATAGTTTTGACAGTTAACCAAAGCTATTGAGAGCATCAGTTCAATTATTTGAAAGCTTCAGAACTTTATTCAAAAAGCTGTCAATCTTGCCCCTGTCACCAGCACATACGCCCTGAAAAGGGTAAAAAATTCAGGTGGAATGGAAAGATAAGAATGGCTAAATAAAGGTAAAGGTAAAGGTACCCCTGCCCGTACGGGCCAGTCTTGACAGACTCTGGGGTTGTGCGCCCATCTCACTCAAGAGGCCGGGGGCCAGCGCTGTCCGGAGACACTTCCGGGTCACGTGGCCAGTGTGACAAAGCTGCATCTGGCGAGCCAGCGCAGCACACGGAAACGCCGTTTACCTTCCCGCCAGTAAGCGGTCCCTATTTATCTACTTGCACCTGGGGGTGCTTTCGAACTGCTAGGTTGGCAGGCGCTGGGACCGAGCAATGGGAGCGCACCCCGCCGCGGGGATTCGAACCGCCGACCTTTCGATCAGCAAGCTACCCACAGCGCCACCCGCGTCCCAGAATGGCTAAATAGGGCAACGTAAAGAAGGCATGGGAAACAATGTCTTGTTTTGTTTTAATTTAGGGTCATTTTGTTTAGCCATTACAGTGGTACCTCTCGTTACAATCTTAATTCCTTCCGGAGGTTCGTTCTTAACCTGAAATTGTTCTTAACCTGAGGTACCACTTTAGCTAATGGGCCTCCCACTGCCACCGCGCCACCATCACACAATTTCTGTTCTCATCCTATGGTAAGGTTCTTAACCCGAGGTACTACTTCCGGGTTAGCAGAGTCTGTAACCCAAAGTGTTTGTAACCTGAGGTACCACCGCAGTGTGCTCACGCAATGTAGTATACGGGATCTGGTGACTGGTGGTTGATAGAAATGCCAAACAGGTCTTGTCAATAAAAAAATCATCAGAGCTATCATTCAAAGTGATCAGAAACTGGCTGATCAGAAAGCCAAATGCTGGAAGATTCAAGGCAGATGAGAGAATGTGTTACTTCGCACAGTGCATAGCTAAACTATGAAATTTGCTCCCACAAGATGCAGCAATGGAAGCCATTTGGATCACTTTAAAAGAGAAGTATACAAATTGACTACAAACAGAAATGTCTAGGTTTGCATTTTGTGTGGGTCTAACAATGTGCGGTAGTTTTCACCTATTAAATTGTCAACTAGTTTGTTGAACTTTATTTCAAGTTCCTCAAAAAGGCATCTGTGTAGGTCACATGCATATTTATTTATCATTTGATTATTTATCAGTCTGGGAATTGGCAGGCAGAGCAGGCGAGAACAATTGGGTTGGGTCGATCACCCGCAGCCTTGAAGAGGAGAGGCAGAGCCACTGAAACATGGTGACGAAGAAGGTGTTAGAACATTTTTTCCAACCTGGTGCCAAAATGATAATTGTACTTGTAAGGGCCTTCCCAGAACAGGGTGCCACCACAGAGAATAACACACACCTGTTTGTCTCACTTCACAAATTGAATCAGTCAGAAACAACACGTTGCAGAAAGCTTTGTAAATTACCTTTGAGTGATGGCATATCCCCATGTGTCCATAGCACATGGCACCAACTATCGTGCCATTTGGGCATCTGGTGTGGATCATTTCAAAACCAGGGCTATCAGTGTTGACAGTGGTACAAAAACTCTCAATGGTTGCAAAGAGACTAAACCAGGGGTAAAGGTAAAGGGACCCCTAACCATTAGGTCCAGTTGCGGACAACTCTGGGGTTGTGGCGCTCATCTTGCTTTATTGGCTGAGGGAGGAGGCGTACAGCTTCCAGGTCATGTGGCCAGCATGACTAAGCCACTTCTGGCAAACCAGAGCAGCACACAGAAACACTGTTTACCTTCCTGCTGGAGCAGTACCTATTTATCTACTTGCACTTTGACGTGCTTTTGAACTGCTAGGTTGGCAGGAGCAGGGATCGAGCAACGGGAGTTCACCCCATCATGGGGATTCGAACTGCCAACCTTCTGATCAGCAAGCCCTAGGCTCTGTGGTTTAACCCACAGCACCACCCATGTAGCTAACCTGTATTCCCCCCCGAGGCTGTTGGACTCCAACTCCCATCATCTCCAGCCAGTATGGAGAGTATCTAGAAGGTCACAGGTTCCCCATCCCTGATCCAAGAGTTAAATACACATATTTTTATCTCAAAATAAATCCATAACAATGGATTTTCTCAAAATACGTTGCGCTATGAGATATACAGCTGTCTCTTGGGAAGTGTAAAAACTGGGAGATGCAGCTCACGTCAAATTGTACTGCGATACAAAGATCAAATTCCTCTGGCATCTCTCGTCTCTTTCCAGCAGTTTCTACATCATCATTTTGATGTGCATTTGGGCTTTTAACCCATGATTGTATGAAAACTCACTTGGACATCAATTTTAATTGATGTCAATGGGATTCATTTTTAGCATAAATCTACAGAATGATTGGATTAGCAGGATTAAAATACAGTGCTGTACTATGACAAAACCCAGCAGTTGCAACCTAAAAAAGGTAAAGGTAAAGGACCCCTGACAGTTAAGTCTAGTCGCAGACGACTCTGGCGTTGCGGCACTCATCTTGCTTTACAGGCCGAGGGAGCCGGTGTTTGTCCACAGACAGTTTTTCCGGGTCATGTGGCCAACACGACTAAGCCAATTCTGACACAACAGAACACCGAAACCAGAGCAGCGCATGGAAACACCTTTTACCTTACCGCTGGAGCAATACCTATTTATCTACTTGGACTTTTGGGCGTGCTTTCAAACTGCTAAGTTGGCAGGAGCTGGGACAGAGCAATGGGAGCTCACCCTGTCATGGGGATTTGAACTGCTGACCTTCTGATCAGCAAGCCCAAGAGGTTCAGTGGTTTAGACCTGCAACCTAGTACTGAGCTAATTGGCAACCTGTGCAGTCATACCAGGATCAGTGTAATATGCTCAAACTGTCTTGCCCTGGTGAGTCACATGGCTGCTGAATTCTGCACCAGCTAAAGCTTCTGATCCATCTTCAGAGGCAGCCTATAACATGTTGCAGTAATCCAGCCTAGAGGTTAGAAGAGCATAGACAACAGAAGTTAGGCTATCCCTGTCCAGAAGCTGACGGAAGGCACTCAAAGCCACTGAAGCCACCTGAGCCTCAAGCAACAGCAGAGGATCCTGGATCTGCTCCTTCAGACTAATGAGGAAAAGAGTGGAAGCAGGGGAAGTTTCCAGTTGGCGGTGGTGGTGGAATTTAGAGTTGGGCTGTTTAGAAATTCACTCAACACACAAACGTCAAAGATTAGGCACAGTGTAAACTTGTTTCAAGGGATGCGGGTGGCGCTGTAGGTTAAACCACAGAGCCTAGGACTTGCTGATCAGAAGGTCGGCGGTTCGAATCCCTGTGACGGGGTGAGCTCCCGTTGCTCAGTCCCAGCTCCTGCCAACCTAGCAGTTCGAAAGCACATCAAAGTGCAAGTAGATAAATAGGTACCACTCTGGCGGGAAGGTAAACAGTGTTTCCATGCGTGGCTCTGGTTCACCAGAAGCGGCTTAGTCATGCTGGCCACATGACCTGGAAGCTGTACGCCTCCTCCCTCGGCCAATAAAGCGAGATGAGCGCTGCAACCCCATAGTCGGACACGACTGGACCTAATGGTCAAGGGTCCCTTTACCTTTACCTAAACTTATTTCAGCAGAAACCCTTCTTGCTGCTATCTTTTCATCATCCAAATGTGATGGTTGGGCTCACTTTAAGGTCCCATGTACTGCTTTGGGCATGCACATGAGCACCATGGGGAATGTTTTGTCCCATGGCTCCTTGAATGGAGGCACCAGGAACCATAGAAACTGCTTTCGCCATGACTTGGCGACTCTTAGACACTCTTATGAGCACCATGCACAACAGTGTTCAGGGATCATGGAATCAGGAATGATGGGAAATGTAACCCCACAGTGAAGTCAGGAAATGGAACCTCATGAATAATGTTGCTTCAGCAGGGCATCGGGAACCATGGGTATTATATTTCCTATGATTACTAAAGACTGAGATTTTGCTGCATGCAATGATCATGGCAATGTCTAGGGCCGAATGAATATCCAATTGACAGACCTCCCTCCTGGGCTGGAATTTTTGACTCAATTTCAAGCATTCAATAAACCCTCATCAAATTACTTTTATTTGCTTGAACGCATTCTGAATTCGTACTTCAAGTGCACAGAAGTGTTCTGTGTGCACTAATTTGAACTGTGCAAAAAGAATGACGCCCCATCAGGGTTAGTGTGTAAAGTTGGCGTGTGTAAATGAGTGAAACACACACACGTTACACAAGTGAAGGAAATAGATGCTTTCATGTTGCCAATTTATCCTTTTAACTTTTGGCTACAAACAGGGGGAAAAATAAAGGGAGAAGCAATCGGTTTGCTGTGAAAAAGTGTTTGTAATCAGAAAATGTAATACTTGATTACACAGCATTACCGAGATTTTAATAACAAACCTCCATGGAGTGTCTTTCCTTTTGGACATGAAAGATTAATTGCAAGCAGGAGGTATAAATATTTAGAGGCACAGAATGAATGCAGGATTAAACCAGCATTTGGGAGTGCTAGCCCTCTGCTCTTGTCTTGTAGCATAGCAACAAAGCAGATTTCAGGTAGGCTCACAAGGCATGCCCAGTAGAGGGTGATGTTGAACTACAGCTTAATGTCGCTTATGATGAAATTGTAATAAACAACATAAAGCTACTTTCTTTCTTTTTGCACATTGTAATTAAAATCTACCAGTCTTCAAAGAGACTCTGTGGCAGGTTACGCTTTTGAAGAGACAACACTTACACAACTTCTTTTGCTCAATCTACTATCTCGGTCTTGTTCCTTAGCAAAATAGCAATCTCTCCCCTGCCAACAAATTTTGTCCTCTTCCCCATGTTCTAACCTGCAACAAACAGAGCATGCTACCTCAAAACTGAGAAACAATTCCATGCTGTTGTATGAGGGAGGGAATCTGTGAAATTAGTTATGGATTCGTAAGGCCTCCAGGCTTACAATAGCTATAGAAAACTATAGACTAAAGTGCAAAAACATGAAGAAAATCGATGCATGAAACCAGCTGAAGAGATGTGAGATTACAAGTGGAGTTCCCAACCAGCTAGACCAGACCAGAATTTTACCCACTTTACTGGTTGCTGAAACTGAAGGACAGAAATCCAGATTAAAGTTGAAGTGGTACTTCTCATTTTACAAGAGTTTGCCCTAAACAAGACTGTGTTGTCAAGGATCTCTAATGGATGATTCACACTTGCATGTTTATCACTGTGTGATGTGAAAGCCCCCTTTGACAGCTCATTAATGCATGCAAGTATCACTTGACAGTACAGTCATCAACTGATAAGTGTTAATATATGCACCACTCCTAAAGGGAATTCTGCATGCAGCCATCATCGTACAATTTTGGTTTAGGGCAAGGCTGTGCTACAGAAGATGAAGCTGGATTTTACTTGCTGTGCATGCAGCCTTAGGAAAAGGCTGTAAAATAAGAAGGGGAAAGGAATTGTGCAATCCCAGTTGTCTCAGAATTCATGAAGACTGGAAAGCAAGGATATATCTCTGAGAATGGACAATATGTAGCACTAGTCTGTGAAAATACTTGCCCCAGCAACTTGCCTGTTGTCTTATTCTGGAGCCAAGGAAGGCAAGCGCATGAGTGCCAATAGAATGTGCATGGCGAGGTGTGCAGTGAGAGCTGAGATGTTTTGAGTACAAATAGGGATGGGGGAGAAATTTGATTCCGCTTGGATTTGAAGGCGAACCTACCTAATTCACACTTCCTGAATAGAACACAATTGTCCTTCAAAATTCACACTTCTCTGAATTTTGCAATGCAGTTCTTCAGCCAAGCAAGGTGCACAAAAATGTGTATAATTTTGGGAATTTCAGGTGAGATAGACACACAGTGCAAGTTGCTCCCAGTATCAGTCACCAAATGGTGGATAAAAATGTATCTATTTGTGGCCACAACAGTAAAATGAATCATGTTGGGGAAGACTGCTTTGCATAAATGTATATATTAGGAGACATCTGCACCAAAATGCATATGACCTTTCACAAGGACTTCTTTCTTTTAAAATATGCAGACTACAGTGGTACCTCGGGTTACATACGCTTCAGGTTACAGATTCCACTAACCCAGAAATAGTGCTTCAGGTTAAGAACTTTGCTTCAGGGTGAGAACAGAAATTGTGCTCTGGTGGCACGGCAGCAGCAGGAGGCCCCATTAGCTAAAGTGGTGCTTCAGGTTAAGAACAGTTTCAGGTTAAGAATGGACCTCCGGAATGAATTAAGTACTAAGCCTGAGGTACCACTGTACTATGGAAATGTAGTGAACTGAATTCAAAATTTAAAATATGTGATACTTGAAATTGGCAGATTCACCCAACTTTAAATAGAGGTAGCCCTACTCTCAGCCCTACTCCCAATACCTTTTCAAGTGACTCCCTGCTTTTTGAGCTGGAAACCTGGAACAAGCTTTGTGTTTGACGTCAGACCTCTCTTTCCAAGATCTCTTTCCACCCTCCGAAACAGAGATATGATGCTTCCTATAGATTTTGGAAAGGTGTTCTGGAAACCATAGCATTGTAGGATAAGCACTGAAAGTGCACAAGCAAGGTAGCAACATATTACTCATTTTCTTCCTCATTTCCCCAAAAGCTTCCACTGTTTGTGCTATAAAGTAACAGATCATTTAAGCTCAGAGCTGACTGCCAGCTATAAATTGGGAGAGAAAGTTTATGGAGAGTAGGAAGGGAGAAAGGTGTTCTTCCTTCTGGAACCAACCTGCATTTAGCAGGGTCATAGACCCATAGCATTGTTGAATTGGATGGTACCCAAGGTCATCTAGTCCAACCCCATGCAATTCAGGAGATCTGTCATCCCATAGCCATCCCACAGTGAGCTTGAACCACCAACCTTTCTGGTTAACAGCCAGACCCACTGCACCACAGAAGAGTGTTTCTAAAAATAAAAATAAAAAAGCAATATATGGTACACTCAAACTTAATCTCCATCTTCTTGGTAATCTCCATCTTAATCTCCATCTTCTTGGTAATATAAACTCTTATGGCCTCAAGCAGGTCAACATTCCTCCTCACTGTCTTCAGCTGGTACCCTCCAAATTCTTTCTGCTTTTAAATATCAACACAAACTAACCTAGTTTCAGTACAAGAGGCAATGGTGGCTCTCATGGAATCTATGTTTCATTTGGAAATCCTGGCATGTTTCACATCAGCAGAAGCCTTCAAATTTGTCTTGAAGTGTTTCTTCATGTGTAATTTGGTAGTAACTCTAGCATTACATTGCATGCATGAAGAAGCTACTACCTCCCGACTTCCTTTTTCAAGTAAAATGAACCACAGTACAGAGCCTCTTGCCATTAGCATTCTTTCACAATCCAACAGTAATGGGTTACAGCGCTCTTCTTTTCACACATTTACCACTTGTTTGCTGTGGGAATTTCTTAATGTTAATGATTATGTCAGAAACATTCAAGAATATAAATAGTTGCATGAATGGGAGCAGCATCATTGACTTCATTGGGATTATTCAGGCACAGAGCTTTGCTTGTTTGCAAGTCTGGGCTTTAGCTATGTGAAATCAATTGCAAAACAATGACCTTCCTAGTAATTAAGATGTGTAATTGCAAACCTAGACATTATAGTCAGTGTATCATTCTGACCCATTTTGTCTCAGGTTCCCTTGAAAATATCTTGTTAATATTTTTTTTTTAGCGTATCAGAAATACGGTTATGCGACATCTAGTTAACCTACAGTGATCCATTCAAAAGGTGATAGAATGTTCAGGCAGATAATTATATTTTCCTTGTGATCAGAGACAAGCTATCAGAAAGGCAGAAATATGTTGTTCTTTCTTATCATTTAGCTTGCCTAGAGCTAAACGTTTCTCTTTCTGTTTTCTCATAGACTGTCAAGGTGTTTCTATGGGGAAATCAGGGTGGCAAATCCCTAATCCTTGTCATTTCAGACTCCTCCTCCTCCTGTGGAATTGCCCTCAGTGTCCTCAATCTCCAGAGCCAGCCAGCAGTAACTCACACCAAGCAGGCTGGAGTTAACTCTTTATTAGCAAAAACAGGGTTTGCAAAGGAGTGTCAGGCCTAATGAGTACAAAATCCATCTCTGGCACGTCTTACCCCCATGAAGCAGTTGATGTGACTGAAAGTCTCCACCTCCCAAATGCTGCCTATGCCTCTTCCTCTCCCTGGTTTTCCCCAAGCAATCTAAAGCTGCACCTGAATGAAGCTAACTTCTCTTCCTCCTACTTCATGCCTCTCCTGGTTCTGGGATACCAGCAGGGAAGGGAGTTCATTGCAGCATGAGGGAGACACACACATGCCTGTTCACCAGCTGGGCTCCTCTCTTGCTCCAGTTGCCACAGCTGCTCCTCTCTGCCACAGACTCCCCCCACATTCACTAATACTTGATACCTCTTAAGATTCTGACACCTCCTTCCAGTCTTCTCTCTCTTCTCCCTCTGACCACTCATTGTCATCCCACCACCAGCCCCCTGACTCTGAGCCTTCTTCCCTTGGGCATTGTTGGAAACTGGCCCCCTCGGGAAAGGTTGACTCCTCTTCCCAGGCACTTGGGGCCTGTTGCGGATGATCTACCCTGGCTGGTTTCCAGACAGACCAGGGAGGTCTTGAATAAGCGACATCTCCCTCATGAGAGATGCACACTCCCTTCCCCCTTGCATAGCAGCCTTAGCCCCCGCCCCTCCTCACCTGGCTGGCGCCCACGCCCACCGGAGGCAGCCAACCAGGTGTCTCCGGGGGGCGTGTTTAGCAGCTTAATGCTGCGGCTCCAGCTCCGCCTCCTCCTCAGTCGTCGTCGTCCTGCAGCGAGTCACCCACCCTCCACTCCCATTTAGCTCAGGGTCTAGGTTTTTTGGCCTTGCTATGGACCTTAGGTTGGTCGCCCCGGTTGTCCGGGGGGCCTGGTAGGAATTTTTCCATTTGGCATTAGGCTTTTTGGTTTTTTCGCCTACCTCGTAGCAATCGTCACAACTTTTGTGGTATTGGTGGGTAGGTTAGGCATTGGATTCATGTGTGTCAAGGGCTAGGTGTGGCCATCGCCTATGCTATCTACCGTGGGTTATTCCGTTAAAAGAATCTAGCGGTCATGTATTCCGTCCGATGCCTGCTTGGCGGGAGGCCATGGCACGACCCTCGGTGACATCAGGGGTGAGCCTATAGTTGGATTGGCATCAACAGGCTCCACCTACTGTTGAATAAACCCACCTCCTATAGTCATCCAATGCCTAAGCCAATACCTTTTCACTGCTGTAATCAATAAAGTTGTGGCCTTTTCTTGCCCATTAACCTTATATCACGTGTCCTTGTGTGTTTATTTCACATAGCGGGGGTCGGGCCCTCGATCCACAACTGAGATCACACCTCCATCCTCCAGCTTGGAAGGCTAGCCCAGATAATTCAATAAGTTCATGGTCTTCTCTACACCTGCAGGACCCAACAGCCACTGAAATAGGTAAGTCACCTTTAACTAAAAAGACTTCTCTCTTCGAAGGTAGCACTAACCACCCAGATGATGCTTCAGCTCTGTTTTATTTAGGTGGAATAAAGCACTCTGTCACCCTAGTGCAAATAATCCACTTTTAAAAGGAAATGAACTTTTTGCAGCCAGGAAATTGACATGGAAATGCATTGAAAAGTGAGATCCCTGCAGACTGGAGGTGGACTAATGTTGTCCCTATCTTCAAAAAGGAGGAAAAATAAGAGCCAGGTAATTATCGACCAGTGACCTTCACACTGATACCAGGAAAATCCTAGATAATTAAACAGTCTGTGAGAACTTAGAAAATGATGCTTTTATTACTAAGAACCAGCATAGGTTTCTTAAAAAGAAGTCATTGCAGAGGAATAACATTTCATTTTTTGATAGTGTTACAAACTTGGTGCATCAGTGGAATGCTGTGGATATAGTTTAAGGGTTTGGACAAAGTCCCAGATGATATTATTGTGAGATGCCTACCTTGTCCTGCTGCTGCACTGAGCTAAGCTGTGCATTGACTACATGTGTTGGTTTAGCTCTTTCTGGACTAACCAAGCTTGAGGTTTGTCTGGGATAGCCAAACTATAAGCCCAGCTTCACATAACATGCTAAACTAAACGGTGACTCAGCTTGGCTCGCCACAACAGGAGAATGACTGGAAGGAGCAAAACCATCACAATCTCCTCTACAAGAGCCCATACCATTGAATGAAGAAGAATAAGAAGAAGAAGAAGAAGAAGAAGAGGAGGAGGAGGAGGAGTTTGGATTTGATATCCCGCCTTTCACTCCCTTTAAGAAGTCTCAAAGCGGCTAACATTCTCCTTTCCCTTCCTCCCCCACAACAAACACTCTGTGAGGTGAGTGGGGCTGAGAGACTTCAAAGAAGTGTGACTGGCCCAAGGTCACCCAGCAGTTGCATGTGGAGGAGCGGAGACATGAACCCAGTTCCCCAGATTACGAGACTACTGCTCTTAACCACTAAACCACACTGGCTCTCCTAAGCCATAGTTTGATTTAGCATGACAAGCTTACCAGGTGGATGTCCACTAGAAAACCTCCCAACTTTTTTTTCTGATTCTCTTCTATATCACCAGTTCTTGGGCTTCCTGTTGCAATCATGAACAGTGATCTCAATGTTTCCATCTCTTAATGAAGAATGATGGGCATAATCATTTGGAATCAAATTAGATTCTAATTAGTTTGCCCATGAGCTTCAAAACAAAACTCTACCATTTCATGTAATATCCTTCAGACAGGCATATATTAAATATCTACTACCAAGAACAACCAAAGGCCAGCAATTGGAAGCAATAGCTGGGCTTTTGGTATACAGCATCTAAACTAATAGTTTTGGTAGAAGGGCACAGGGAATCATTAAAACTGCTGTGTGATGTGTACTGTCTCTGTACTCTCTTTCCAAAATGCTAAAAAAGAGAGATATCCACAGTGTCTCTTTCTTTATTGCCAGCAATCAAATTTGCAGTCCATCATTTTGTACAGCTGTTGCAGACTTTCAGTTTCAAAATTACATTTTCTTTTATAGAAACAAACTGAAATGCTTACTGCCAAACTATCCCTAATCTAAGCTGTGTTTGTATCTTCAACAACCCTTTATAGCTTCCATTTACCAAGTGTTTGTCTTGAAATTGTAGCACATTCATTGCTTCTGGTTTCATCTGCAGATATTGAAATTTTAATTTATTTATAAGCATCCCTTGAGTCTTGTAAGAAATTTCTATCACCATTTAGTTCCCTCCATGCTCTTGAAACTCTATATCAACATATACACATTCAGTGCTTGGAAAGTTCATTAAAAAAAGGAACTAGGCCTAGTTCAAGTTCATCCAAATGGATTTTTTCTCTTGTAAAATCTTCATTCTCAAACCCAAGGTTTGTCAAACTCAAGATAGCCTGCTACAGGATGCTCTGAGGTTTTTATTGCTAGTCAGTTTGGTTTGTTCGCAAGAAAAATGGGGAATAAATCCATTAAACACACGTAAGGATATGGTTATTTGCTCTAAAAAATGATTCAATCATAGCAATTTATTGTACTCCATAAAGTGTCATGCTAAGTAAGTTAGATTAGAACCCTAACCGCACTCACCTGGGAGTAAGTCCCACTGAATTCAGCACCCATGCTGTGTGTGTGTGTGTGTGTGTGTGTGTGTGTGTGTGAGAGAGAGAGAGAGAGAGAGAGAGAGAGAGAGAGAGAGAGAGAGAGAGAGAGATTGTGCTTATTGGGATGGAATACCATTGCTCATGGCAGCCATTTTGTGCTGGCATCCACAGCATATGTATCAAGATACGAGTACCAGCACCAGCACCTCTTCTTCTTCTTAACAAGCACAAAAACACTGGGAAACATTTATCTCATGGTGTTCACACAGGATGCTTCTGACTTGGCTAAGCAGAATGCAGGGGAGCTGCATTGAACATGGTGGGTCAGAAGCTGTATAGACCTGATCTAGGGTGACTAGATGGACATCATTCATATTATTGAGGGGAATTGTTGACTTTTTCTCTGGGAAGTGTCCCAAGGGCCAGAGACAGAGACCTGGAGAGGTGCATTTGGCCCCTGTGTCTGAGGTTCCCCACCCCTGTAATCAAAGGTCCTCCTAGACCTGTACTAAAATAGACTGGGTCCAGATGTACCTCCCATCCCCAGCTGCATATCCAATTCTTCAGATGGAGTGCAACCCCAACTCATTATAAAATTCTGTCTAGAGCGACAGCTTTCCCAGCCAGCAACACCTTAATGCTAGCAGTATTTCTTGCAGCCTTGATGGATAAAAAAATAACCATTCTAGGTGTTTGAGGAGTATGGTTCTTTCTATCTATGGAAATTCTAGTGCCCCTTCTTGATTAAATTGTTAAGTCACCAGCAAATGTCAGATGCACTCAGGATTGTGAAGCTGCAATCAGGGCTTCATAATTCTAGCTCTGTCAAATTAGTATTGCCCCTCTCCTTCACCTTGTCTGATGTCTTCAGCTTTAATATGTTCCCCTGAGTTCAATCTTTGATGCAGCCCTTTGCCTCATACTTACTCTTGTTCGAAAGCAGCGTGGTGCGGTAATTAACAGAACAAGCTGCAGAAACCCTGGTTCAAATATCAGTTCAGCTGTGAGTATGCAGAGTAGCTTTAGACAAACCATAGTGTCTCCGCCTTCACTCCTATTTCTATCATGTGAGAGATGGTATGATACAGGCCACGTCTGTCTTAAGAATTTAGAGGACTATGATAGCACTTTAAGAATATGGCTTCCCCCAAAGAATCATGGGAGCTGTCATTTGCTAAGGGTACTGAAAGTTGTTTGGAGATGTTGTTGTTGTTGTTTAGTCGTTTAGTCGTGTCTGACTCTTTGTGATCCCATGGACCAGAGCATGCCAGGCACTCCTGTCTTCCACTGCCTCCCGCAGTTTGGTCAAACTCATGCTGGTAGCTTCAAGAACACTATCCAACCATCTCGTCCTCTGTCGTCCCATTCTCCTTGTGCCCCCAATCTTTCCCAGCATCAGGGTCTTTTCCAGGGAGTCTTCTCTTCTCATGAGGTGGCCAAAGTACTGGAGCCTCAGCTTCACAATTTGTCCTTCCAGTGAGCAGTCAGGGCTGATTTCCTTAAGAATGGATGTGTTTGATCTTCTTGCAGTCCATGGGACTCTCAAGAGTCTCCTCCAGCACCATAATTCAAAAGCATCAATTCTTTGCGATCAGCCTTCTTTATGGTCCAGCTCTCACTTCCATACATCACTACTGGGAAAACCATAGCTTTAGCTATACTGTTCGGAGATACAGAGATACAATTTCCAGAGTTCCATTGGAAGAGACAGTTCCTGTTAAGCAACTCTAGCAATTGTAGCTGCATGAGGCGAACACGGCTCTGTGAACTACTCACAGGACCCTTAACAAACTATAGTTCCCAGGATTCTTTGGGAGGAGCCCTGACTATTTAAGTGGTATAAGAATCCTTTAAATGCTTGGTGTAGATGTGGATACAGTCTTGCCTTACAGTAATTGGAATTAGTAAGTTTTTTAAAAAAAAAAAAAAAACTTATATAGATTCTTTCTTCTCACCCTCCCTCTGTCTATCATCATTTCCACAGACTACTCAAATTGATTTCTCCACCCACAAAAAAGGTTTCCCACATTCTTTTTGCATTTTTATTATTCAAGATTTAGCCCCATAAGTTTTAGAATACATGATTGAAAAATAATAATTACAAAGCCAAGGAGGCACTTCACTTTGGGGGAGAAATGGCAATATATGGGCCCCTTGAGTCATAGTATAGAATGAACTGAATAGACCTTCCTGTTGTAATGGTCTGTTTAAATGTATTGAAGACTAATACATAGCATAGTTGGGACAAGAGGGAAATTATTAACTGGACAACTGGGGGGAAAGTGAAACAGATGAGGCCAAAAGCTGCTAGGTTATTGGACAGGAAGGTGGTGATTTCTTAGTTGCCAGTGGCAGCAAAACGGCTGACAGGAAGAAGAGGCTGTAAGTAATAATTATATGAGTTGTCATCAAGTTTGATTTTTTTTTAAAAAAAGAAAAGATAATTACATAAGATAACAAGAAATGTTAGGAGATGACAAATACATGATGATGATTGAGATGATTAGACACTTGTGGGAAAATGGATAAAGTTTCAGAAGCTGGAATAGCACATAAAATGGGGTTAGCTCCATAAGTCAATTTAAGAAAGTAACCAGAAGTCAGTGAAGTATCTAGCTTGCATGCAGTCTAGATGTGCATGGGTTGTTTCTTTCCACAAACATAGACTCCATAGAATAAAAGGCTGGGTTCATTGTGGATATCTCCAAATGCCTTGAATGAGAAGAAACTCCAAAATCTGTTCCAGATTTTCTGTGGCAACTCAGAAGTGAATAAAATCTCCCTTTTCCCATTGCTGCACATGGGATGGTTCAGTCCCATATACATTGCACCATGTATCCTGTTCTGAGGAAACACACATTAAGAAGCAGTCAGGAGGCAACAGTATAACAACAGCAGAAGATGTAGGAGGATCTCTATGTTTCATTGATCAGGCGGGTTGTCTCTATTTTGGTTTCCTTAAGCTTCCATGGTTATGTGGCAAAGCCTTCCACTGCTAGTGGATGTTGAGGTTGTGGCAAGGCTGCATACATTTTCACAAAATCTGGTCTTGGAAGTGGGTATAGAGCTTCAGCTTGCGAATGAGAGTGAGGTCAGGGAGAGTTGAAAGGCAACAAGGAACTGTAGCCATGTAGGCTTGTAGAAAAGGGAGAAGGTATTAAAAGGAGGCACAGGAGGCTGGCAGGTGTGGAGGATTCCCTGGTCCTGAATGGGGTAACTGTGCCCCTGAATGACCAGGTGCGCAGCCTGGGAGTCATTTTCGACTCACAGCTGTCCATGGAGGCACAGGTCAAATCTGTGTCCAGGGCAGCTGTTTACCAGCTCCATCTGGTACGTAGGCTGAGACCCTATCTGCCCGCAGACTGTCTTGCCAGAGTGGTGCATGCTCTGGTGATCTCCCACTTGGACTACTGCAATGCGCTCTACGTGGGGCTACCTTTGAAGGTGACCCAGAAACTACAACTAATCCAGAATGCGGCAGCTAGACTGGTGACTGGGAGCGGCCGCCGAGACCATATAACACCGGTCTTGAAAGACCTACATTGGCTCCCAGTACGTTTCTGAGCACAGTGTTGGTGCTGACCTTTAAAGCCCTAAACAGCCTTGGTCCAGTGTATCTGAAGGAGCGTCTCCACCCCCATCGTTCTACCCGGACACTGAGGTCCAGCACCGAGGGCCTTCTGGCGGTTCCCTCACTGCGAGAAGCCAAGTTACAGGGAATTATTATTATTATTATTATAAAAGATCTTTACAGATTTTTATTTTTTAAAAAGTAAATTGTTATTTGTTGTTGTTGTTGTTAACAAAGGTACAGAATATTATTGGACATTAATTTATCTAGGACTCTATTATTATTTATTTATTTATTTATTTATTTATTTATATCACACACTTCCACCCAAAGAAGCCCAGAGCGGAACACACAAGTGATAAAACCATTAGAATGTCTAGAAACAATTCTATTGCAGATGCAGACTTTGAATGATCCCTTCTTAAAAGGCTTCTTGGAAGAGGAAGGTCTGCAGAGACAGCAGCTGTCACATATGAAACAGGTATAAAATCTTTCCTAATAACTGACACCTTCAGTGATTGTGCATGAGTATTCATGCATAGAAAGTGAATAGTCAAGGACAATTCTAAGAGGTTTGCAATGTTCATCAAGATGCATTAATGCTTTTCAGAATTCAGAAGCTCCTACACTTCTATACCATACCCTGATCACAAACTGGCGGCTCCTTCTATTAAAAAACAAACAAAGCCAAAAGAAGTTTAAAAATATTATTTGCATAAATATTTTAACAACAGTCGTGTGCTTCTGCAAGTGTTTTAAAAAATGTTTTGGGGTTTTGTTTTATTCACATAAAACAGTATAGCTACTACCGCACTGTAGCATTATCAGTTTCCATGGCCTTTCAAGGGAATTTACAGTACAGTTGTACCTTGGAAGTCAAACAGAATCTGTTCTGGAAGTCCATTCGACTTCCAAAACATTCGAAAAACCAAAGCGCAACTTCTGATTGGCTGCGGGAAGCTCCTGTAGCCAATCGAAAGCCGCGGAAGCCCCATTGGACTTTCAGGTTCCAAAAGAACGTTCGAAAACCGGAACACTCACTTCCGGGTTTCGAATGTTCAGGAGCCGATTTGTTTGGGAACCAAGGCATTTGAGATCCAAGGTACGACTGTATAAGAATAAATGGAAACAATAGAGGAAGGGAAGGCTGAGGTAAATAGGAAATTGATGTGTTCTATATATTCCTCTATAAATACTTAGCCTCAGTTACAGCAGAGCTTGATGTTTATTTATCTTTCTAGGACATTCATTTTGTCTTCCGTTTTGCATCTGTGATGGGACTCAAGATGGGAATGTGGCAGAAACTTTGTGGATTCTGATGTGGATTTTGAAGGAAGTAAAGAGATTCAGCATTGCAGGCTGCAGTTTCAATCATATGCATGGGAAGAAGAAAGGGAGGATTTGAGAAGAAGACCATGGATAATGCTGGAGAAGGTGAAGTTTGTGGACAGGGATATAGTGGAAATCATGACTGAACTGATCAAAGCCATTGAGAAGTTGGAAGATATGGACAAAGAACTTGTGCTGGTTCTGGGAGTGTGCAGGAAGCCACTGAAGAGACTCACGGTTGGGTATCATGTGACCAGAACAATTAGAGAGATGCATGATTTTGACCAGAAAGTAATGGGCAGAGGTTAGGGGACCGAGGTTACGAAATAAAAACTAGAAAAAAGGTTGTAGTAGTCCAGATGAGATATGACCTGAATGTGAATCAGAGTTTTTGCTAAGTGAACAGAAAGGGAAGGGTTTTGCACTCTTGTACCTTGGTTTATGAACTTAATCCATTCTGAAAGTCTGTTCTTAAATCAAAGTGTTCTTAAACCAAGGCATGCTTTCCCATAGCAGCGGGGGACCCAGTTTACAAATGGAACACACTCAACAGGAAGCGAAACATGTTCTTATTCCCAGGCAAAGTTCACAAACCAAAACACCTACTTCCGGGTTTGCAGCGTTCCTAATCCAAGTTGTTCATAAACTAAACTGTTCTTAAACCAAGGTACCACTGTATAGGCAAAAGAGACACAACTTGGCAATAGACTGAAGAAAGGGAATAAGTCTTATTTCACTGTCTGCAAGCCTTTTACTCATTTGGTCCACTACAAGTAGTTTGAAATGATGCAGTGAAATACACTGTATTGAATTAATTTTAAGGGTGAAATGGAGATTTTCAAAAAAATGAATGTGCCATCATGGAATTTTATTTTAGAGATGCACATTATGCACATTCTTCATTTATTCCCAGAACTAATGGGAATGAAATGACAGGGTATTTTTGATAAGGTGAAGTATCATGGAGAACAGCCGTCTTTTACCATTCATTAATATTTATGCATAAGTTTGTGGTTTGATGAATATGCATGAATTTAGAGACTGAATTATTTAAACCATATTAGGAGGTGTGTTCCATTTTACAAGTCAATAATTGGTTCCCAAGTGGATAAACTGTGAGATTGTGAGCTGAATAGTTTATCCCAATAAGATGTGAATTATTGCTGAAGAAAAATGGAGTTCCTTCCTATTATGCCTGTTATAGTACAAGTGAAATTATTTGATTAGATATCAATAAGAGTGAAACTAATGACAAATTAATTAGACTAGCTCCCTCCCCCCACTTCGCTGAGTCAGCACTCTGATAAACCTATAATTAGAATCTCCAACTCTCTGGAATTCCACGAAGTTATGAAGATTTCTATCGATCTGTTTTCCTTCTATGCACAGTTTGCTTGCTTTTAAAATAATGCTGCAATAATGTAATCCTTTGGAGACCATAGGAAAAAGAGCTCAAAGTGGCATGCAGGTAAACATTGTGATAAATTTCAGCGCCTCAATGCAAAAACCTCATCCCATTTTTGAACATCTTCATCCCATTTTCAATTGACCTAAGCTCTTCAGTTTTGGGGGCCAGCAAATTGGGATAGGCAATAGAATTTTTTGACTTTTGAGGGAAAGACAGATACAATTGTGGTGATGTACCTTTTTGGGACAAAGCTTCTTTTCAGTAGCCCAGTCATTATGTTGTATCCTCTCTAATTCCCTGGGAATAGTGTACGATGGCAAAATGTTGACTTCCTTCTGAGGAAGGGAAAAGGAATCGCTTTATTGTAAGTTAGGAGGACCCTTGTTTAACTGTAAAGCCAGTCACAATCTCCTTGGGTGACCTTAGGGACACCACAATGTCTCAAGCTTGGCCCCCAACATCAATAGAAATATTTGCTCTATTAGCTTTGGAATATGGAAAAACTGACATACATACATTCAGACATACATATGCTTATTTCTCTTATATGCTGGAAATAAAAAAAAAAAACCTCTATTTTGTGCATGTCATAAACCTTAAACATAAATAATTTGACCATGCCTGTGGGAGCTTTAGCATCCCAACACACAAAGACATAATTTTACAGTCTTTTTAACCTTGTATTCCTTTTGAAAATGCTATTGGGGTCACGAAGAGTTGGACATGGCTAAACGACTAAACAACAACAACAGTTCTTTGCAGTGTTTCATTTAATTGCATACACACACACACACACACACACACACACACACGAGAGGAATTGGGTGCCAAAGCATTGGTCCTATATACATCCCAATGAAATAAACTGGGCTTGGTCAGGGAAGATTAGGACTACATAAGTGGATATTCATTGAAAGCTATATCATGTTTGCAAAGCAAATGTTTAGCTAGAAACTGCTGAGCAAAGAATACAACTTCTGGCATTGCCTTCAAATATGCAATTTATCAGAGCTAAAAATGATTTCATAATAGCATGTGGCAGCTTTCTCATATGAGAACTTTATTATTTATAATGTATAACCTTGAAACCATGCACCTGTTTCAATATTTATATGAAGAGATCAGTGAGTTAAAAGGGCTACCTTATGAAATATCAGGAAATTAATATAAGGAGTTGATCCAGTTATCTTTTTAAACCAAAGCGTAACAACAAAGAAGCAAGAACAACCATTAATGTCCAGTTATCCTCACAGAGCATCACTGGTTCAGTTATAGAATAATTTATTTCAGATCTTTTATACAATAAGCAGTTTTACTGGGGGAGGGGATGAGTTGAACCTTTATCAGCACATTTTGAATATGTGTCTGGATGAAATATCTGTTTAAACACAAAATTCATCAGGAAGGCAAATAAGTGTGCCCCTCTCCCTCAGCTGGATGGTATAGTACAGAAGTCAGCAACCTAAGACCCATGGATTGGAAGCTGCCCGTGAGGGTTGCTTAACCGGCCCATGGGCCGCCCTGAAACTGAGCTGCCCACTCGGTGAGTCCCCATGCGCTGCGCTAAACTGGTGCAGTGCAGCGCAGGGACTCTTTTCTGCGGCTCCGGAAATCGCTTCTGCGCATGCCCAGACACCAGAAATCGCTTCTGCGCAGGCGTGATTTTTGGTATCTGGGCAGGCGCAGAAGTGATGTCTGGTGCCACGAACATGCGCAGACGTGATTTCTGGCATCGTGCTGCGCCGATGTGACCCATGGAGGATCTCCGTGGGAGTGATCTGGCCCATTCCCAGTAAGCTTTACCAACCCCTGGATAGTAGGAGAAAAGCAAGATCTGTTTGAGAGAGAGCTGGCCTAGAAGCAAGTTCAGACAGAAGCCTCAGAGGGAGAGCCATGTTTCATTTCTGCTTGAATCCGAGGATGTGACTCTGGGAGAAGAAAGACCTCTTGAAGTGTCAGACATGCCGAGCTGCCCCAACAATGGGCAGGGACATCGCATGTGCATGACGTCACATGTGCGCTGTCCCCCCACCCGGCCAGGTCAACTCAGCCTGCCACTCCCTAACCACCCACTGCCAGCCACCTTACCTTTGTGAAAGGGATGCACCTCACCACCCCCACCCCCACATCGCCTTGGCGAAGATGCTTCTGTTAGAATTCCTGCTCCATGATTGCAGTCATGGGATTTTTGTCTTTCACATGACGGTATATGTGAAGTCGGACTATTGTCCTTTGTCTTTTTTCTCTTTGCTGTCTTATGCTAGAGAGAGAAGGAGCCATGTTGCAGTGCTTCGTGTGTGTTTATATGTAAATAAAGTAGATTAGCCAAAATGCTGAGTTGCTGAGGTCTGTTACGCATGATGCGCAAACTCTGCGGATCCCTAAGTGTGCCGGTGTCGGTTGGCATCGGTCGCTGTGATGTTTGGGCTGAAGAAAGCTTTTGAAGCTTCCAAACGATCGACCAGGAGGGAGAGAACATGCCAGTCAGGCATGTGTCTCTGCCAAGGACCTACTCAAGTGTAGGCTGAACTCCTGAGCTTCACCCTCATGTGTTCCTGGTGGAGATAACCAGAGCGTCTGTCAAAAGGACCCGCTGGGGTAAAGACACTTCACACTGATGCATCTTCTTGAGGGTCACCACAGAATTTGGGGCTAGTCCCCTCCTTGAAAATATTGGTGGGCCATCACCCCCCCGGTGGCACCCCTGTGATGTGTTTATGCTGCGAGCCTCTCCTCCATAGGCTAAGGTTATATATGTGCATTTAATCAAACCACATATGATAAAGACACCACAGTTTCTGTTGTCCCTCATTCCAAGGAAACCGAACCCTGGGCGGGTGCCTGGAACCTCACACTGCTCGGAGAGTGGGGTGGCATGCAAAATGAAATTATAGCGAAAGTAATTTTAATACCCTTACGCCACCTTCTCTCGCAGATGCTCTTGTCAGATGTGGTCAGCAGAATAACGGCAAATGCTCACCAAGACAAGGCAGACACCCTCTGTTTTACGATGCTGAATTTCTGATCAGTTTTCTTACAAACCGCAGGAAAGATTTATGTGCTAGATTTAAACACAGGGGAAAATATGCTGCTTGGCTGCCTCTCACCCTTGCTTGCGTCCCATTATATTTGCAAGAGGTGTGCTTGCTGAAGTCCCTTTATCCGCTCTGAATACATGCTTGTTTAATCTTTTAGAATCCAGACATTATAATTCTGGTTTGTGATTCACATATACCTCAAGCCTTCCTCTTCGATCACCTATGCCATGCAAGCAGTGAGTTATGTTTTAAATATTTATTTCACAGTGCATTTTAAAGAGAGTTGGAACATAGCAGCAATACCGTAAAGTTTTACAAGGGGATAAGAAGCTACTTTCCTTAATGAGCAGTACTGTTTGACCCGTGGCCTTATTTTTCATTCACTTAAAAATGAGGATCTCTGTGCAGTAAAGTTCTCTTGAGACTTGATGAATGCCATTAATTAGAAATGTTTCCCCCTGATATTTTCTGTTACAAGAGAGAGAGGGAGAGAGAGAGATTTATTAGGGGAGGGGAGTAGAAGTTACTCAAAAGATACACATTTTCAAATGTATATCTTTATAAAATTTGAGGAGTGAGGATATTACCTCTCTGTTATTGCCCATGTCGGGTTGCTCAACCATTGCTACCATGTCCTTTCCTTTAGTAGATCAAGATGATCAGGTGACAGCAAAAACTGCAAGGTTTTTAGTGGGGGCAATTAGAATAAGATCTATTATTTGATTATTGATGTAAACCTCCAAAATGTATTTTCTACAGTTAAGTTTTTACCTCTATCTTCAGTACATTTTATTTTATTGCTACGGCTAGTGGCTGATGCAAATAAAGATTCTTCTGATATTGATTCATTTTTGAATAAGTTAATTTAATTTTGGCCTTAAATATGCCAAATGAAAATTATTTTGTGAACTGCCCTGAAAACTCATGATGAATGGCAGGATATAAATGTAATAAATACAATAAAATAAGGTGGGCATGTAGGCAAGATCGAAAAAGTATAGATGAAAAGGAAAGGCTGGAGCATGACCACAGCTCTGATACCTTGGTAACTGCATCAGGAAGATGGGTGATGGCATTGGGTCAGAAGCAAAGTGCCTATTTACCGTATTTTTCCATCTATAAGACGTCCCCATGTATAAGACACCCCCTATTTTGGGGGACTCCCGATTTAAGAAAATGGGGAAAATCTATCCGTGCATAAGACACCCCCTGAATTTTGGACATTATTTTTTAGGGGGAAAACCTAGTCTTATACACAGAAAAATATGGTAGTTTGCTTAACATTTCTTTGGGAGTTTATTGTCAGGCGTCAGAGGATCCAACCTCCACGGTAGGTTGCCAGGAACGGATAAGAGAAGGAAAGTTCTTACCAACTGCTTTTTAATCAATATTCACAGAGAGGCTTAGAAATGCAGCCTCTTGGAATAATGGCGTTGCTCCATCACTACTGGTGCTGAGATGTGCCCTCTGCCTCTGAGCTCTCTGCTCTCCTACTTTCAATGCTTGCCGGGTTCTGGGAGGAAGGGTCTGGAATGCTTTCTAAAGACACTGTGTCCATCATCTGTTACCCCTCTGATGCTTCTTCTTCCTCCTCTCCCATTATTTCCCAGCTTTTCTCCTCATCTGCCTCTGTGATCTCCTTCAAACCCCTGTTGTAAATCTTAGCTGTCTTCTTCTTTTCTAGAAGGGTCAGGCTGAGGAGGCAGCCTCTGCCATTCATCCTCTGCCCAGTCCCTGACATTTATTGAGGTATAGCTGCTTCTGACCAATGCATCACCCACCTAACTGCACAACATCTACACAACATCATTTGGAAAAGATATCACTCATAAGGTAAAGGTAAAGGGTATCTCTGACCATTAGGTCCAGTCGTGACTGACTCTGGGGTTGCAGCGCTCATCTCACTTTATTGGCCGAGGGAGCTGGCTTACAACTTACGGGTCATGTGGCCAGCATGACTAAGAGCAGCACATGGAAACGCCGTTTACCTTCCCGCCAGAGCGGTACCTATTTATCTATGTACACTTTGACGTGCTTTCGAACTGCTAGGTTGGCAGGAGCAGGGACTGAGCAACAGGAGCGCACCCCGTCACAGGGATTTGAACCGCCAACCTTCTGACTGGCAAGTCCTAGGCTCTGTGGTTTCACCCACAGCGCCGCCCGCGTCCCTGATATCACTCATATCCCCTCCCAATTTAATCCAGATTTATCCTTTCCAAGGGAAAATCCAATATGTTCCCTTCCCTTCAAAAAATCTCTTGCCAGTGACCTGTACATGCTATCTGCATGAACAACCAGTTTACAATATTAAGCCTCCATTTCAGAAGTGTGCTTTCTCTGCTGCAAATAGCTCCATGGCAACGGAACGACCATTTTGCCCAATACTTTCTAATAAAAACATCTGACCTACCTAAATGTATGCACTGCACATTTTTTGTAAGTCCACTGTCTGTTGTTTTAAGGGTTGTTTGAAACTCAAATAGTTAATGATAATTTAATAAAATGCCTCCTTTTAGAAAAAGGGAATGGAGGTGGCTTGCTTATCTTGCTAGGCTTCCTTTTGAAATTTCAAGCAATAAAGCCAATATTGTCAGCTGTAAGGAAGCTAAGCACTATTAGCAACATGCATATGATGCTGAGGACATTATAGCTGGTGATAATATTTGCAAGCATCTAAATAAGCATACTCAAGTGAATAGTAAATCCTAACTATGGGAATTTCTTGCAAGATGTTAGTTGTAACTAAAGTATCTTATGGTTTGGCATCATTTGGAAATGAACATTGGAGTGGGGGGGATAATGCTCTCATTTGGAATTCTAAATATTATATGTCTTGAATCTATCCATTATTGCCGTGCTGATGACACATTTTTGTGTGTTCATGTTTTCCATCTGCTCCTAAAAGCAGAAACTTTTGTTGCCTTAAGAAACTTCCCTTTCCAATAGTTCATAGGAAGATGTGGGTGGGGAAAAAATAAGAAAGAACAGGAAGGAATGACATCTGATTGGATGGGAAAATGTGGTGGTTTCAGAAGGTGTCAGAGGCAATAATAATAATGATAATGATAATGATAGTTTATTATTTATACCCTGCTCATCTGGCTGGGTTTCCCCAGCCACTCTGGGTGGCTCCCCACAGAATAATAATAATAATGCGATAAAACATTAAAAATGTCCCAAATAGGGCTGCCTTCAGATGTCTTCTAAAAGTCAGATAGTTGGTTATTTCCTTGACATCTGATGGGAGGGTGTTCCACAGGGAGGGCACCACTACTGAGAAGGCCCTCTGCCTGGTTTCCTGTAGCTTCACTTCTTGTAGTGAGGGAACCGCCAGAAGGCCCTCGGAGCTGGACCTCAGTGTCTGGGCTGAATGATGGGGGCGGAGATGCTCCTTCGGGTATACTGGGCTGAGGCTGTTTAGGGCTTTCCAGGTTAGCACCAACACTTTGAATTGTGCTCTGAAACGTACTGGGAGGCTGCAGCAGATGAGGTTGTGGTTATCAGGTTGCCCACTTGTGTTCCAAGGACCTGGTTCACAGTCTGGGGATGCTTATTCATCCAACATTAGAGGCTCAAGGGACCAGTGCTCCTTCCTTGGATCTTTTTAAGGAGAGGTTGGATGGCCACTTGTCATGGATGCTTTAGCTAGAATTCTACATTGCAGGGGATTGGACTGTTCTGCCCTCAGGGTTCCTTCGAACTCTACAATCCTACAATTCTATGCTATCATTCTCCTTTTCATGGGAGAAATGTTGGAGGGTATGCCTTCACTGACATACAGTGGTACCTCGAGTTAAGAACTTAATTCGTTCCAGAGGTCCGTTCTTAACCTGGAACTGTTCTTTACCTGAGGTACCACTTTAGCTAATGGGGCCTCCCACTGATGCCGCACGATTTCTGTTCTCATCCTGAAGCAAAGTTCTTAACCCGAGGTACTATTTCTGGGTTAACGGAGTCTGTAACCTGAAGCGTCTGTAACCTGAGGTACCACTGTATTATCTTTGCCAACAGACGTTTGATAGATGGGGATGATTTGGATGTTTTGTTACCAGTGTGCTGCTAAGATTCCTGTGGCTATTAGGGAGTTTGTTTTCTTCTGTTTTTATGGCATTATGTATTTATGTAAAATTGTTTGGAAACCTTTAAGTTACAAGTCTGCGAAATCTGGTAATGTGAAGATGGCTTACCATTCTTGAAGGTGGAATACTCTAGGCAACAGATAGATCTTGGTCTACTCTAGAAAAGCAATTCCTAGAGAATCCAATAGCACTCTCAAAAACCCTGTTGGATAATTTTATATTAGAAGGCATGCTTTAGCCATTCTGCTAATTTCCTGTTAATTGGACAAATGGAACAATCTTGTTTCCATGTGCCATTGGTGACATTGTAGCATTAATTTTAAGCAGAGTTTTATAACAAACCACCTTAGTTTTAATCTGTGAAACAATGTTAAAATTGCACTTACACTCAGCAAGTCGGTTTTAAATCACATATATATGCAGCCAGAAGGATTTGTTTCAGTAGAGACCATGGACTTTTAAAAAGTCATTGACTCAATGGATGCTGTATTCATGCTGAGAGGAAACTCATTAGCCTGGGCAAGCCTGCAATTGTTCAAGAGTGGAATCTGGAAACTGAAAAAACAAAGTAGATGCTAAAGCAGTGAGCATATCAGCATCCAGTTACTGCTTTTCTATTTATTGCAAATCTTGCCACTTAACTAAGTTTTATTTAGGATAATAGAAAATTTAAACATTTGGTACATTGTAAATGTGTCAGATTTGTCCATTTACATCACTATAAATGCTGTGATTCTACAAAGATTATTATAATAGGCAGAAAGTGTGTTAACAGGATCTCCTGCTCTCACTCCTGCCGTACAGCACAAATAACTGGGCTGAATTAAAATTGATTTGGCTTTTGTATCAGAATAAAACAAGTACGACGGAATGAAAAAGAATAAATTGTCTCTTTGTGCTGTGAAATCATCAATATTTATAAGCAAGGAAGTAAAACACAGAGCAAGGGATTACAGCCCAAATGCTAGAAGACATACAATTAGTCAAAGGATGAATTGGGGAAAAAATGTAGATGGCTTGTTTGGACTAGAAGGTGGAGTCGTGCCTTGCTGTGCCCTCAACTGGAACATCAAGAGCTGTGTTGATTAAATCCTCTGAGTCCCAAATTAGAATCACAGAATTGTAGAGTTGGAAGAGACCCCGAGGGTCATCTAGTCCAACCCCCTGCAATGTAGGAATCTCAACTAAAGCATCCATGACAGATGGCCACCCAACCTCTGCTTAAAAACCTCCAAGGAAGGAGAGTCCACAAGCTCCTTGCCATCCAGGTACGACTGCAGCTTGTGTAAGCAATTGGGTTTTTTTTTTTTTTTTTTTGCATGTTTTCGTTATTGAGGTGGACCCAAATCCTCCACCTCTGTTTTATGGGGAAAGAGATAAAAAGGAAAGATAGAGCTACTGCTTCTCTTGGAAAACATAAAGTATCAAACCAACTTGTTCCATTAGTGCAAGGATTTCTGCTTGTGCAATGGAGCTGCCCCCCTCTTCTCCCTCCATGGCCCCTTAAATACTAGACCCTCCAAGTATCCCCATTTTCCAGGGACAGTCCTGGATTTACAGAATCCGTCCTGGTTTTTTATCTGATCCTGGAATGTCCTGCTTTTCCTTAGGATGTCCCTATATTCACCAGAGAACTATTGGAGGGTACAGAGTCATACAACCTTTAGAATACATCTGAAGGAAGCCCTGTATAGTTTTATAAATGGCGTTTCCATGCGTTCTGGTTTCTGTCATGCTGTCCCATTGCACTAGAAGCAGTTTAGTCATGCTGGCCACATGACCCGGACAAATGTCTGCAGACAAATGCCTGCTCCCTCAGCCTGAAAGCAGAGATGAGCTCCACAACCCCATAGTCGCCTTTGACTATACTTAACCATCCAGGGGTCCTTTAACATTTACACACACACACACACACACACACACACACACACACACACACACAACTTTTTATATGTTGGAAGCCACCCAAAGTGGCCAGGGCAACTCAGTATGAAATACTTCCCAAGAAAACAGCCTGCCTATTGGATGATTTTTATGACACGGGAAACCAAACTATGGATGCGGGTGGTGCTGTGGGTTAAACCACAGAGCCTAGGACTTGTCAATCAGAAGGTTGGCGGTTCGAATCCCCGCGACGGGGTGAGCTCCCATTGCTCGGTCCCTGCTCCTGCCAACCTAGCAGTTTGAAAGCACATCAAAGTGCAAGTAGATAAATAGGTACCGCTCCAGTAGGAAGGTAAATGGAGTTTCTGTGCACTGCTCTGGTTCACCAGAAGCGGTTTAGTCATGTTGGTCACATGACCTGGAAGCTGTACGCCGGCTCCCTTGGCCAATAAAGCGAGATGAGCGCCGCAACCCCAGAGTCGGTCATGACTGGACCTAATAGTCAGGGTTCCCTTTACCTTTACCTTTTAATACAAACTATGGCTTATCATAAAACGAAGATCATGGCCACTGGTCCCATCACCTCCTGGCAAATAGAAGGGGAAGAAATGGAGGCAGTGAGAGATTTTACTTTCTTGGGCTCCATGATCACTACAGATGGTGACAGCAGCCACGAAATTAAAAGACGCCTGCTTCTTGGGAGAAGGGCAATGACAGGCCTAGACAGCATCTTGAGAAGTAGAGACGTCACCTTGACAACAAAGGTCCGTATAGTTAAAGCCATGGTTTTCCCAGTAGTGATGTATGGAAGTGAGAGCTGGACCATCAAGAAGGCTGATCGCCGAAGAATTGATGCTTTTGAATTATGGTGCTGGAGAAGACTCTTGAGAGTCCCGTGGACTGCAAGAAGATCAAATGCATCCATTCTTAAGGAAATCAGCCCTGAGTGCTCACTAGAAGGACAGATCGTGAAGCTGAGGCTCCAGTACTTTGGCCACCTCATGAGAAGAGAAGACTCCCTGGAGAAGACACTGATGCTGGGAAAGATGGAGGGCACAAGGAGAAGGGGGCGACAGAGGACGAGATGGTTGGATAGTGTTTTCGAGGTTACCAGCATGAGTTTGACCAAACTGCGGGAGGTAGTGGAGGACAGAGGTGCCTGGCGCGCTCTGGTCCATGGGGTCACGAAGAGTCGGACACGACTAAACGACTAAACAACAACATGGCTTATCAAACAGCAGCCTTGTTGCTTCCCCTCAGTCCTTTTAATGCATCCGTGAGCTAAGTCAAGGTTTCCCTTAACACAGTATCTAAACCAGGACTTCTGGTTAAACTATCTTCTTACTAACCACAAGCTGTATCCAAGAATATACATGCGGCCTGAGTAAGGCATAGTTTGGTTTACAGTGTCTTCTGAACCTGGTCAATATGCAGAACAGCTGGGTGAATTTGAAACGCAATCCTATACATATCAACAAAGAAGCTAATGCAATAGAGTCCAACACTCCCAGATCAGTGGCTATAGGACTAGAGCTGCACAGTCTTTGTCAAGTTCTATTTGTATTTTTCCACCTTGATTTAAGAAGGCTTCCTTCGGTGATGCAATCTGGAAGCTGCTGATTTACAGCAATGGGACAAATAGATCAGCTTAGGGTCTCAAGCGCTGGAAGCAGAACATGTCAGGTAGTAAATAAAAAGAATGGATAGCAAAGATGTGAGATGGACAGCTTATCTAAATACAGTAAAACATGGAATAAATTTTACAGAAGGCTTCACAATTTATTTATTTATGTATTAGTTTTTCCTGCTACCAATGAGGCAGCTGAAGCCGCATACCTATCAAGCCAAAATGTGTTGTTGTTTTTTTTAAAAAAGAACAAGCAGACCATGTCTCAACACCAAGATCATAATGAAACTATGAAAATCCGGCACAGCCAAAATTAAATAGATATAAAATAACCAACAGGAAAAAAGGAGTTCTTCAGACACAAAGCTTTGATAAATGCTTTTCAAAAGAGAAACTTCTTAGCAATCCCACGGCAGCCAAACCTACTTCACTCGGCAGAGTATTTCACAATGGAGGTCATCATGGGACAAGCCCATCAAAACAAGAATACATGAATAAATGAAGTTAAATTCTTCATTTGGCTCTACAATTTGGCTTACATCAATTCAAAGGGAAAAGGGATCGTGTGAGGATGCACTCCCGAAGGCATTTGAGAAGAATTTCACCTGATCAACTAAATCAACAAGTTGTTGTTGTTACATTCCTGCCTTCACAAAATGTGCATTTATTTAGAAAGGTTTTCCTGCTTCAGTGACATAAAAATGATTGCAGTGAGTCCTGCAAATGCAAAATGACTGCTCCCCACATCAAATGGGGGGGGGCGTACCTTGTGTGGATGCACCCCTGATCCTACACGGCTCCTAGCAGTATTACCTGGCATTGCCCCCCCCCCCCCCAGGCTGGATACCTGGAGGTTCCCGCCCAACCTCGGACAGTCAACCAATCCCGGTGGGGGAGACGTTGCCAGGGGAGTTGGCCAGGTAGGGGGTGGGACTTCCCTACCCACACAATAGAGGGTGAAACTTACCTGGGAGATCACAGTCGGCTCCAGAGCTTCTCCCACCCTGCCCTCCCTCAGTTAAGCTTTCCTTTGGCAGTTAACTTATTCTTTACAGGTATGCTGGCGCTGCTACGTATTGGTCGCTGTGAAAGGAATTTTCCTGCATTGGCAGATTTTGCCTTCCCTGTAGCAAAACGTCACAACTTTGGCGGTTTCAGGCCTTGGTGGAACTCTTTAGTCTTTCTTCCCTATAATGGGGGGTGTGGGGCATGAAGCGGTGACCCCCCCCCCTGCGGTGGCGATCCCAGGGTTCCCTGTTAAAGGGGTTGTTCTGAGGGGAGTCATTGGCCATACGCCGAGAGGCTGTCATTGGTCTCCCCCGTGTTGCGGTGAATTGGGGGGCGGGCTCTCTGCTTGAATAGACATTATCCAAAGCCAGTCCAATCCCAACTCAATCTGGATAACCCTGATGTTCCCCAGATCCCCAGCTGGGGACTGGCAGGGGTAAACACCCAAGGCCTACTGTAAGCCAAGGTCTCCCTACATCTGAATCTTAAATAAAATTGTGGCTAATTTTAATCCCACAACACAGTGTTGTGTGTCTTTATTCCATGTGGGAGCCGGCCTTGGGTTGGGGGGGGGGGTCTCCGCCTGTCTGCACAATGTATATTTTTAGAACCCATCCTATTTTTGTGTTGAAATTTGTTTAAAGCTCTTTTCGATATTGTATTTTAAACTGTTGCGACCTGCCTTGGGGCAGACTTTGGTAATGAGGCACCCTGATCGAGGACAAAATTTGTCACCCCTCCCAAAGATTTCTTATTTTCACAACAATTCCTAATTTATTTATTACTATTTTGGCCTGGCACCCTAGGTGGAGGAATGGATCCCACTGCCTTGAATCCAACACTGCTTGGGTGATGTGTACATAATAAATCAAAACAATCACAATAATGTTTTCACCCAAATCTAGGTATGAAATATGAAATGTTATTTTCCTGAGATACAGAACAACATAGGAAGCAGTCTTATACTGAGTCAGAGCATTGGGCCTTTGCCAGTGTGGTGTAGTGGTTAAGAGCGATAGACTCATAATCTGGGGAACCGGGTTCGCGTCTCCGCTCCTCCACCTGCAGCTGCTGGGTGACCTTGGGCCAGTCACACTTCTCTGAAGTCTCTCAGCCCCACTCACCTCACAGAGTGTTTGTTGTGGGGGCGGAAGGGAAAGGAGAATGTTAGCTGCTTTGAGACTCCTTCGGGTAGTGATAAAGCGGGATATCAAATCCAAACTCTTCTTCTAACTCAATATCATCCACTCTAACTGGCAGAGGCTCTCTGAGATGTCAAACTGGGAGTCTTTCCCAGTGGCAATGATTGAGCCTAGTAGGGCGAATGCTCTTTCCCCATATATAAATATGAACATCTGAACTGACACTGAGCCCCCCAAAATAGATGGTGATGATTTAAATTTATTAGTCACTGCCAACAGGAAGCATTGGAGCATCTTGCAACACAACAGACAATACAATATACTAAAATCGATACAACAAAGCTAAAGAGAGAAAAGACCCAGAAAAACAACCTCCTCACCATTTGGTTAACAGTCAAATGTCTGTTAGAAGAGAAACATTTTAGTCACCCAATGAAGATGCCATGTTGGCAGCAATTGAGTGTCCCAGGTGACAGCATTCCACCAATGGGAGTGGACATTACAGGGAAGGCCCATCATCTCATCACCACTCTCTGGATCTCTTCTGGGACACACATGGTCCTGGCTCCCCCTAAAGTAATCTGGGAAGTGATTGCAAGGATGCCGAAAGATATTGGGTGAGATGTGCTGAGAGAAGTTAGGTGAGCCCTATTCCCCTCTCAGAGCTACAGTTCTCTGAGTTTCATAGAGTTAGAGCAAGTTGAAGGTTTCCAACAAATTACTGCAAGGATCAATTTCTTTTTCCCTAACTTTATAGAAACCAGAATTATTTTGGAAATTTATGAAAGTTTTTTTAAAAAATGTGGTGATTATAGAAAAAGAATGCAATTAGTGGGAAATATGCTGTAGTTAAAAGTCATAGGAATATTTTAAGTATGGAAAATGAAATCACAGAAATGCTGCATATGGTGTTAATGATGCATTTTCTGGCACCTGCAACTAACGTCTTGCATAATATGTTGACCTGCTTTTACAGTGCACGGCAGTTTGGAAAGCTACTTGAAGAGGTAAATAGCAAAAAATCACACAGAAGAAAGCAAGAGTATCTGAAGATTCTTGCAGCCTTTTGTGGATATCTGGGGGTGCTGAGAAACAAAACATGGAACCAGTGGCCACTTTTTGCACACTCTTAATGTAGATGACAATGCATGAACCATACCTATGTATGCTACCTCCGTAATATTTACAAATGAAAATCTGTGTCTGCTCAGGAGTAAGTCCCACTGATTTCAGCAGGAGCTACTTCCCAGGTACATATGCACCAGATTGCAGCATTTATATAATTTCATATTGAAAATCCATTATGCTAATCTTTAAACAAGTATACAGAATAAATTGGTGCTTAATTTACTATAGACTGTGCTACAGACACTCAGCGGTACTCATTCTTTTTCATTAAATGCTCTGAAATTGCTTTCTGGTTATTTGTTGTTGTTGTTTTGCATACTCTTGCATACGTTAACATAAATGCTCTGAAAAAGATTTATTTACTGTAGAAACATGCATATTATATTGTCCCCTGCTTTCAATTTACACAAAAGGTTATCAGAGGAAATCAAATGAAACATGACAGTGCTACAACCCAAAAATAAAATTATGAATTTGATCATACACTTTGTTTTATTTTCTATGCACACACCTTAACATGGCTCAGATGAAAAAAGGGACATCTCTCCTCCTCCCAAATAGACCCTCCTTGACCCCTATTTTTGCCGCCCCCCCCCCATGGGACACAGCAAACCGTCCTGAGAAAACCCCCAATTTTATTTTATTTTATTTTTTGGTAGATTTACAATAGGAAAAGCACACACCAATCAATAAATCTTAGAAAAGGGCAAGATTATATGGAGACACAAAAAAACATTTTGTTTTTGTTTTTGTTTTCTTCTTAGACCATTTTTATTGACTGATAAGTGAATTATTGACAAATTGTCATTTTAGAACTGATTATTTGTACAGTGTTCCTTGGTAGACAAGATTATATATATATATATATATATGCTTTCGTAGATTTTCACGGGTACAGGAATGCAGGTTTTGGTGTCCTCGGGTATCTTCCCGTGTAAAAGTTGGGGTGTCTAGGCGACGTTTCGACGAGGTCTCACTCGTCATCTTCAGGCTGGTGCTTTCGGCTTCTTGTTACTGGAACAGAGCAGGATCTCAGTGTTTGAGTTCCTATAAATACTGTTGAGGAGGTGTGGTGTATAGCCTCCAATGTTCTGGGCAGAGAGGAAGTTCCCAGGCTAGTGTGCCTTTTCTTCTTTTGTTCCTTAATTGCTTGAGGGATATCTTGAGTGATTTCTTGAGTGATATCCTGAGTACCACTTAGGTGGGTCATTAGGTATGGATTAGTTGCTAAAGCCTTTGTGTCTTGACCTCTTGAACTTTGTGAAGAGTTTTTCTGAGAAGATGGCTGTACTACATTTAGTTGTGCTCTGGCTTGGCTTCGTGTATAGGGGCGAGTTGTGGTTTTGTGGCCTGTGCCAGCCAGATCTGTGTAGGGATTGCAGGGGGGTGCAGCATCCGGAGGTGCCACCATGGTTTGGCTACTGGATGGTGTCTGTAATTTATCTGTGGAGAGGGTCTGGGTTTGGGTCTGGTGTGGTTGATTGGTGATGGCGTTCTGTGTGCCTCTGGATCTGGTGTCAGTTTTTGTGGGGAGGGTTAATTTCCAGATGTCTGGCAAGCGGGATGTGTCGTCACGCTTGTTCATGTTGTGAGGGTGTTTCTCTATCTCGATGGCTTCCATGATTATTCTCTTGTGGTGATGTTCCATGTTAGAGAGCAATTTGGAATCTGCAAAATTAATTTCGTGTCCTGTTTCTTTCATGTGTTGGAAAAGGGAGGAAGTTTTTTCTTCTTTTTTGACGGCATTCTTGTGTTCTGCGATACGTGCATTTATTTGTCTGTTTGTTTGTCCAATGTACGTGGCTGGGCAGACTTTGCAGGGTATTTCATAGACCCCTTGGTTTTCCAACTGGATTTTATCCTTGGGGTTTCTGAGGATATTGGCTATTTTTTGGTTGGCGCAAAAGGCTGTTTTGATATTGTGTTTATGGAGGATTTTGCTAATTTTATCTGTAGTGCCCTTGATATAAGGAAGGAGGGCCATGCCATTGTTTTCTTCTGTGTCTTGGTTTTTGGGGGGTGTTTCTTTTTGGATTAGCTTCGTAACCCTGTTTTGCTGGTATCCATTGGCAATTAACACATTTGAGAGATTCTGTAACTCAGTTGTCAAGTGGTCTTTGTCAGCCAGGCGTTTGGTTCTGGAGATGAGAGTCTTGGCTACGGAGTTTATTTGTGCAGGGTGGTGGTGTGATTGTGCATGTAAGTAGCGGTTGGTGTGTGTTTTTTCCCGGTAGATAGTGTGTCCTAGGGAGCCATCAGGTTTTTTGTAGATTAGGACGTCAAGGAAGGGAAGTTGGTTGTTGGCTTCTATTTCCATAGTGAATTGTATTTTGGGGTGTAGGCTGTTGAGATGTGTGAGGAAGCTGTCCAGTTTTTCCTTCCCGTGTGGCCAAATTACAAAGGTGTCGTCAACATATCTGAGCCAAAGTTTGGGTTTGTGTTCTGACTTGTCTAAAGCATTGGTTTCAAAGTGTTCCATGTACAGGTTTGCGATGACCGGTGAGAGGGGTGATCCCATAGGTGCTCCTTCTATCTGTTTGTATCTTTGTCCATTGTGGATGAAGTACGTGTTGGTTAGGCAGTGGTTGGTCAGGTCCAAGATGTATTCGGGGGGATTGTATTTGTTTTGAATGGCTGTCAAGGCTTCATTAATGGGCACTTGTGTGAAGAGAGATACAACATCGAAGCTCACAAGTAGGTCATTGGGATGTAGGTTTTGCTTCTTTATTGTTTCTATGAACTGGAAGGAGTTTGGAACGTGTGAAGAGATGGATTCTGCATAGGGCTGAAGTTGCTTGGCGAGAAATTTAGCGAGATTTTGTAGAGGTGAGCCTATGGAGCTGACTATTGGTCTGAGTGGTGTTCCTTCTTTGTGTATCTTGGGGAGGCCGTAGAGTTTGGGGCAACTGGATGATTTTTCTCTGGGGATGATTCTTAGCTGGATTTCTTCACTGATAGGAGAGGCTTTTATTTTGGATTTGGTGGTTTTTTCCAGATAGGTGGTGGGATCTGTTTTTATAGGTTGGTAGGTAGGGTCTTGGAGTAGATTTGATAGTTTTGCTTGGTAGTCCGATGTGTTCATCACAACAGTGGCATTACCTTTGTCTGCTGGGAGAATGATTATGTTGTTGTCTTTCCTCAGGTTGGTGAGTGCTTTCTGTTCTTCTTTGTGTAAATTGCTTCTGGGTGGTTTGCTGGAGCAGAGGATGTTGGTGACTTCAAGTCTGATTTTATTGGCTTCATCTGGGTTGATTTTGGTTAGGCTAGCTTCGACTCCGCATATGATGTTTTCCGTGGGGATGCGTCTCGGGGCGACTGCAAAGTTGAAACCTTTGGAGAGTACTTTGGTTTCAGTTGAGGTGAGGATCCTGTCTGATATGTTATGTACTGTTTGTTTCATGGGTTGTTGTGGAGGGTGGCTGGGCTTCTGGCGTTTCTCTAGTTTGTGGAGTTTGTTGGTGTGTGTGTCTGTCTTATGTGAGGTCTCCGTTTCAGCTCTCCAGACGGCTAGTTGTTTGCATTTGTCCCAGAGTGCAGGGTGGATTTTGTTACAGAGTTTGAGGTGAAGAGTGAGCAGATCTTTGTTGGTTTGGTTTAGTAGGTATCTTTTCTTGTGTAGTTCGTTTCTGATTAGGGATAGTTCAGTTCGTTTCAGGATCCTTTCGGTAGCTGGGGTTTTAGAGTGGAATTTAAGTTGGAAGCATGTGGGAATTAAGTTGTTGTCTCGGCAGTTGCGTAGGAACAAGAGATCACATAAGATGGTGGCTCTTCGGATTTCTAGTTTCTCGTAGGTTCTTGTCAGCTGGAAGGTTTCCTCCCCGTAGAGGTGAGATATTTGCTTTCGTAGATTTTCACGGGTATAGGAATGCAGGTTTTGGTGTCCTCGGGTGTCTTCCCGTGTAAAAGTTGGGGTGTCTAGGCGACGTTTCGACGAGGTCTCACTCGTCATCTTCAGGCTGGTGCTTTCGGCTTCTTGTTACTGGAACAGAGCAGGATCTCAGTGTTTGAGTTCCTATAAATACTGTTGAGGAGGTGTGGTGTATAGCCTCCAATGTTCTGGGCAGAGAGGAAGTTCCCAGGCTAGTGTGCCTTTTCTTCTTTTGTTCCTTAATTGCTTGAGGGATATCTTGAGTGATTTCTTGAGTGATATCCTGAGTACCACTTAGGTGGGTCATTAGGTATGGATTAGTTGCTAAAGCCTTTGTGTCTTGACCTCTTGAACTTTGTGAAGAGTTTTTCTGAGAAGATGGCTGTACTACATTTAGTTGTGCTCTGGCTTGGCTTCGTGTATAGGGGCGAGCTGTGGTTTTGTGGCCTGTGCCAGCCAGATCTGTGTAGGGATTGCAGGGGGGTGCAGCATCCGGAGGTGCCACCATGGTTTGGCTACTGGATGGTGTCTGTAATTTATCTGTGGAGAGGGTCTGGGTTTGGGTCTGGTGTGGTTGATTGGTGATGGCGTTCTGTGTGCCTCTGGATCTGGTGTCAGTTTTTGTGGGGAGGGTTAATTTCCAGATGTCTGGCAAGCGGGATGTGTCGTCACGCTTGTTCATGTTGTGAGGGTGTTTCTCTATCTCGATGGCTTCCATGATTATTCTCTTGTGGTGATGTTCCATGTTAGAGAGCAATTTGGAATCTGCAAAATTAATTTCGTGTCCTGTTTCTTTCATGTGTTGGAAAAGGGAGGAAGTTTTTTCTTCTTTTTTGACGGCATTCTTGTGTTCTGCGATACGTGCATTTATTCGTCTGTTTGTTTGTCCAATGTACGTGGCTGGGCAGACTTTGCAGGGTATTTCATAGACCCCTTGGTTTTCCAACTGGATTTTATCCTTGGGGTTTCTGAGGATATTGGCTATTTTTTGGTTGGCGCAAAAGGCTGTTTTGATATTGTGTTTATGGAGGATTTTGCTAATTTTATCTGTAGTGCCCTTGATATAAGGAAGGAGGGCCATGCCATTGTTTTCTTCTGTGTCTTGGTTTTTGGGGGGTGTTTCTTTTTGGATTAGCTTCGTAACCCTGTTTTGCTGGTATCCATTGGCAATTAACACATTTGAGAGATTCTGTAACTCAGTTGTCAAGTGGTCTTTGTCAGCCAGGCGTTTGGTTCTGGAGATGAGAGTCTTGGCTACGGAGTTTATTTGTGCAGGGTGGTGGTGTGATTGTGCATGTAAGTAGCGGTTGGTGTGTGTTTTTTTCCGGTAGATAGTGTGTCCTAGGGAGCCATCAGGTTTTTTGTAGATTAGGACGTCAAGGAAGGGAAGTTGGTTGTTGGCTTCTATTTCCATAGTGAATTGTATTTTGGGGTGTAGGCTGTTGAGATGTGTGAGGAAGCTGTCCAGTTTTTCCTTCCCGTGTGGCCAAATTACAAAGGTGTCGTCAACATATCTGAGCCAAAGTTTGGGTTTGTGTTCTGACTTGTCTAAAGCATTGGTTTCAAAGTGTTCCATGTACAGGTTTGCGATGACCGGTGAGAGGGGTGATCCCATAGGTGCTCCTTCTATCTGTTTGTATCTTTGTCCATTGTGGATGAAGTACGTGTTGGTTAGGCAGTGGTTGGTCAGGTCCAAGATGTATTCGGGGGGATTGTATTTGTTTTGAATGGCTGTCAAGGCTTCATTAATGGGCACTTGTGTGAAGAGAGATACAACATCGAAGCTCACAAGTAGGTCATTGGGATGTAGGTTTTGCTTCTTTATTGTTTCTATGAACTGGAAGGAGTTTGGAACGTGTGAAGAGATGGATTCTGCATAGGGCTGAAGTTGCTTGGCGAGAAATTTAGCGAGATTTTGTAGAGGTGAGCCTATGGAGCTGACTATTGGTCTGAGTGGTGTTCCTTCTTTGTGTATCTTGGGGAGGCCGTAGAGTTTGGGGCATCTGGATGATTTTTCTCTGGGGATGATTCTTAGCTGGATTTCTTCACTGATAGGAGAGGCTTTTATTTTGGATTTGGTGGTTTTTTCCAGATAGGTGGTGGGATCTGTTTTTATAGGTTGGTAGGTAGGGTCTTGGAGTAGATTTGATAGTTTTGCTTGGTAGTCCGATGTGTTCATCACAACAGTGGCATTACCTTTGTCTGCTGGGAGAATGATTATGTTGTTGTCTTTCCTCAGGTTGGTGAGTGCTTTCTGTTCTTCTTTGTGTAAATTGCTTCTGGGTGGTTTGCTTCCTCTCTGCCCAGAACATTGGAGGCTATACACCACACCTCCTCAACAGTATTTATAGGAACTCAAACACTGAGATCCTGCTCTGTTCCAGTAACAAGAAGCCGAAAGCACCAGCCTGAAGATGACGAGTGAGACCTCGTCGAAACGTCGCCTAGACACCCCAACTTTTACACGGGAAGACACCCGAGGACACCAAAACCTGCATATATATATATATATATATATATTCATTTTCCAAACAAGTTTTATACAGTCAACAAATTATTTTACACTCATGCTTCAATTTTTGACTTCCCTCAGTTTCTCTGTCAATCTTTCGAAAAAATTCTATTTATTGACGCATTTCTAAACATGATATTGCTTTTCCCCACTCCTTTTCCTCTTACTCTCTTTTTTGCAGTATTTCTTACTATTTCACAGAGTCTCTTCAAAACCAACTAGTGTTGTCTGTGCATCACATATATTTTTCAGATATTCTGTAAATTTCCCCCAGTCCTCGATAAACTTTTGGTCTTTCTGGTATCGAATCTTCCCAGTTAATTTGTCCAATTTTGCATATTCGGTCAATTTCCTTCTCCATTCTTCCACTGTTGGAATTTCTTCCTGTTTCCATCTTTGGGCCAGAAGTATCCTTGCGGCAGTCACTGCATATTGAAACAGTTTACAGTCTCTCTTATTGATTTCGTTTCCTACCATTCCTAATAGAAAGGCTTCTGGTTTTTTAACGAACGTATATTTCAACATCTTTTTCAATTCATTGTATATCATTTCCCAGAAGTCTTTCACCTTTTTACACTCCCACCACATCTGATAGAAAGTACCTTCTTTTTCTTTACATTTCCAACACTTATTGCATGTTTTATACATTTTGGCCAGTTTAACTGGCGTTATATACCATCTGCAAAAAACATTTTTTAAAGGAAAAAATATCAAGATTCCTTGTGCCTTTTTTCCCCACCCAGGGCATCCCTGCCCCTCAACGCTGGCATGTCTCACAGGGTTGGAGCCTGGCAGGAGCAGCAGGCTTGACTAATAGACTGGGGATTATAGAAAACGTGTGTGTTTCATTTGCACCAACAACTTGACAAAGGGCTTTTCCCACACATATTTGCTTGGATCTGGTAGATCCAGGATTTCTGTTCTCACAAGCTTGTTTCTCTGATTTCTTCTCATTGCCCAACAGCTCTAGACAACTTAGCATCATTCTGGAAAGTCATTGTCTTTTTGTGAGGGGTGGGGAGAGGAAGTTATGGCATGAAGGAGGCAGGAAAGACTCACTTCTTGTGAGTCTTAGTGCTCTTTAAAACCCACCTTTAAAAAGATTATTATTATTTTTTAGTGTAATATGTGAATGAAGCAAATGGCACCTTCAGATGACCTGGTTATTGAGTGTACAGTGGTACCTCAGGTTATAAACGCTTCAGGTTACAGACACTTCAGGTTACAGACACTTCAGGTTGCAGACTCCGCTAACCTAGAAAAAGTACCTAGGATTAAGAACTTTGCTTCAGGATAAGAACAGAAATCGTGCTCCGGCAGCGCAGTGGCAGCGGGAGGCCCCATTAGCTAAAGTGGTACCTCAGGTTAAGAACAGTTTCAGGTTAAGAACGGACCTCCGGAACAAATTAAGTTCTTTACCAGAGGTACCACTGTTTATCCTGATTTGCATCACAGGAGCCAACTGTTAAGGGCCGATAAAATATTTGAGGGGACTGGGCCCCCATAAAGTTGCTGGGCATTGCCATTCAAATGATGTGTATGTGCTATGTCATGTGGTCAATTATGCAGGGTGAAACTTACCTGTCCCCCATATTGTATTCAATTTGACACCCCTGATTTGCATACAGCTTTCACATAGGTTGGACTATGGCCAGCCTGTTTAGTAATAAATTTGCTTGCAGGGAGGCCAGTAATGGAACTGCGTGCTGTGTTTATACGACTTCCTGTTAAACATTCATACATCCCACACTTTTCAGCACATTTCCCCATTACAGTGGTACCTCGGGTTACAGACGCTTCAGGTTACAAATGCTTCAGGTTACAGACTCTGCTAACCCAGAAATATTACCCCGGGTTAAGAACTTTGCTTCAGGATGAGAACAGAAATCGCACAGCGGCGGCGCAGTGGCAGTGGGAGGCCCCATTAGCTAAAGGGGTACCTCAGGTTAAGAACAATTTCAGGTTAAGAATGGACCTCCAGAATGAATTAAGTTCTTAACCCGAGGTACCACTGTACTTTCTAAACCACAAAAGTCTGTTTAATTTTAAAGTGATTTGTTGCGCCAGGTCAACAGAGTGTTTTAACCCACTTTCATTGTGCCAGTCTAACTTTCTTGAATGCACTTGAATGCATCCACAAAATCATGGCAGCCTGGAGGTGACCAAATATATGTACACACTGCTCAGTTCTTTGGGGAGATTGTTATTGGCAACAACTCCCTGGTGAGTGTATATTTGGTCACAATTCAGAGTTTGCTGCTGCAGAACATATGGAGTAAAACTTCTTATTAAAAACAGACCACCTGCTTCCCCATTGTAATTTAGCAATGCCAAGTGCCAGTTGATTGCTGAGACGCATAAACTGGCTTACCTGCTTCCACAGCTCCAAGTGGTGAACTCTACGCTTGGATGGAAAATTTCTCTACTTTGAAAAGAACTTTGCGTTCCTATCTGTGGAATTTGCTAAATGTGAAGAAGATGACTCTGAGGCGTTTGGGGTTCCAATCTAGTTAATTCTTTTCTGTTGACAGCTCCGATTGACATTTCAGGCATCGTGACTTGCTAATCCATCTTAATAAGCTTCTGGCATTGGCTCTCTTCACGCTCTTTCCCTCACAGTTTTCTTCTCACATCCTCCTTTCAGCACATCATTATTCACAGAGTATGCAGAGAACCTGCAAAAGCTGAGCTTGCATTCCTTTAATTTTCATACAGGTCTCCTGTGAGTAGTTCCCCTTTCATGGTTCTTAATTTTTTAAAGCAAGAGCTCACTGACTTGCCCAATTGTTTTGTCAGAGAGGTCAAAATATACTGGAGGGGGAGAAGTATGGGGATTTTATTGATGGGCTAGGCTTAATCCCTCAATGAGAGATTTTTCTCCCTTTTGTTTAGTAATTTTCCTTTTATCTTCCATAAGGTTGTTTGGCTTCTGCTTCAAAAAGACACATAAAAACTAATGTTCCTTCCAAGAAGTTTATATTTTTACGTTCTTTTGGTGGGAAAGAGTTCTTTTAAGGGTCAATTACCTATCTGCCTTGGGACGTGGGCGGTGCTATGGGTTAAACCACAGAGCCTAGGACTTGCCGATCAGAAGGTCGGCGGTTCGAATCCCCGTGATGGGGTGAGCTCCTGTTGCTCGGTCCCAGCTCCTGCCAACCTAGCAGTTCGAAAGCACATCAAAGTGCAAGTAGATAAATAGGTACCGCTCTGGTGGGAAGGTAAACGGCATTTCCGTGTGCTGCTCTGGTTCGCCAGAAGTGGCTTAGTCATGCTGGCCACATGACCCGGAAGCTGTACGCCGGCTCCCTTGGCCAATAAAGCGAGATGAGCGCCGCAACCCCAGAGTCGGCCACAACTGGACCTAATGGTTAGGGGTCCCTTTACCTTTACCTTTACCTATCTGCCTAATTAACCTTTTTAAATAAAAAATAAAAAAAACCTTTTTAAAAGTGAATTTTAATTTTGTTCATCTTATTGGCCTGTCAAATTTGATGGGAATATTTGGAGACTTATATGGCCGATGACTATTTTACATGAGGGTTCCATTCCCAGCCACTGCGTGAATTGGTACCTCCACCCCATTATGCCCCATTACACTCCACTCTGTTGATGATGATTAACAACACATAGCACTGTTCAGTCATCCCCCAATTTCTCCACACGGTTAGTACTGCATAAGGAGGAAAGTGAGGATGAACCTGGCAGTCCCTGTCTCTCCCACATATCTCGGTCACTGTCACTGTGTGTTGGGTGATTAGCTTCTGCAATGGGGAGTCTTATTCTATTTGAGCAGGCTTCTCACTTCGAACCCTGGAAGATCAAGGTTTTAAATCACACAGACAGCCAATTCAAGTACGACAGAGTCTCTGCTGCTCAGGATAGGTAGATCTGTCAATTTCTATCATTTTATCATTTTCCCAACCTTAAAGCCTGTTCTCCACATTTCCGCACCAGTGTGCTTTTTTTTGTAAAGTCCCCATAAAAATTCGCCAGCATTTTAGTGCAAATATCCTTGCCGAAGGGGGAAGTATGAGCTCATCGCCTCTCTGTCACTGTTCCTGAAGCCCCCTGAATGTTTAACTTCTGGAGGAAAAATTCAATTTGATTCACTTTTAAAGAAGAATTTACCTAATCTGCCCTTTCTGAAAGAAAATATGAACTGAAACACAGCAGTCCTTCAAAATTCACATTTCTCTGAATCTTGCAGTGCAGTTCACCAGCCTCATAGTGTGCACCTAAAATTCATAGACTTCTGCAAAGAGTGCATTGAAATGCACATATTAGTGAGAATAACATACAAAAGATGCATTGCTTTGCAAAAATGCATAAGGAAAATCACATACAGAACTATGTATATTGGGAGACATTTGTGTGGAAGGAACAGAATGACTGAACAGGACTCATCATCCATCTTCCCAACGTGCAAACTGCCAAGCCCAAGGTAATTTTCTTGTTATATATGGAGGTTTACCTGAGACTCAACAAACTACCAGTTTATTCCACCTACCTGTGACTGCAAAACATGGAGATTGTCTAGGACCCAGTGCTAGAAGGTGGGCTGTGTTTAGGTTGCTTGTACAGATCTGCTATAAACCTATTGTGCGAGGAATATTCTGGAGGCTACAAAACTGATTAGCATCTCCTATAATTACATGCAACCATTAGGTAATGTCCCTAACATTTTCGTCTCATTTAACATTTTGTTCGTATTTGAAGTATGCTTGCATGCTCATTTCTTTTACTCCAGGCAGCAAGAGACAGTAAAACTCATCCAGTCAGATGCAGCACTAGAGCCACATGGAGCAACTGGGTCAAAACAAAGAAATATCTTGTTAAAAACACATGCACAAAGAGAGAGAGAGCGCCAGGAATGACTTTCTTCTTGATTATGCAGGCTCTTTTTCATATTACCGAAGAGATTACAGAAGTGTTGCATGTTGATTTTCAAAGCATAAAAGAAAGTCCTAGTAATGATTAAGTATTCTCTTCGCTGACAGCTCTCACGTCATGAAAATCAGTCCTGTATTCACTCAGCATGGGATTTTGTGGAACATGAATTTATCAGTGCTATTATCCAGCATTAATGACAGGGGGCTGAAACAGAAAGGTAGTGGCTTGCATAAAGGCGGACGGGAGCAACTCAGGTGAGCTTTGAACTGGGAGGAAGGAGTTGGCTCTACTTTTTGACAAACTGAGGTAAGCTGCCTCAGGCAGAAGATGCCCAGGAACATAAGAATGATGTCTTATACCACAGCATATTATGTCCATATATCCCCAAATGGACAGTTCTGATGGGCAGTTCTAACTTCCCAGGGACTTGGTTAAAAGTCTGCTGTATTGATTTATTTATTGCATTTGTGCAGTTAAAGCAGTTGACGAAACATGGACATAATATGGTCAGCCACCCCTCTGCCTGTGGGCCTATTCTGGACTAGCTGCAGTTACCAGACCATTCTGAAAGGCAGCCTTACATATTAAATATTGCAAGAAACAGTCTAATCTTTCTCTCTCTTTTTTTACACCAAAGATGTCCAAATTGAAATTGGCACCTTCTGTATGTAGCTCATATTATTACCTACTGCGTTATGGGCTCAGACCCTCCAAGTGTCCCTATTTTCCAGGGACAATCCTGGATTTACAGAAGCTGTCCCAGTTTCTGATTTGATTCCAGGATGTCCCTATGTCCCCTTTTTCCTTAGGATATCCCTATTTCCATTGGAGAAATGTTGGAGGGTATGGAGTTACGTGATCCTCGCGCCAAACTGATAAGTAACTATAGAACCTTTAGAAGACATCTGAAGGCAGCCCAGTATAGGGAAGTTGGTTTTTTTTTTTAAAAAAAATGTTTAATGCTTTATTGTTTTTATATATGTTGGAAGCTGCCTAGAGTGGCTGGAGCAACCCAGTCAGATGGACTAGGTCATTATTATGACATCCCTATTTTCATCGGAGAAATATTGGAGGGTATGTGGGCTGTCCTTAATGACATTAAAGTGGTGTGGTGCTGAAAACTGCTTCCCTGCATCCCCTCCCTGAAAAGAAATTCTCTCTTAATTAACAAAAAAACAAAAAACAAAAGAATTTAAAGAGAAAAACTTGGTGAAATTCTAATGTCGGGTGGGTGAGTTGTTTGGTTGTTTGGTTAGGCTGGTCTTAGTTCTGAGGTGATCAAGGGTGTTTTGTTCTTTTCCTTTCCTTTGCTCTACCAGTTAACTCTGCACTTGTCTGCATTCTGCTGCTTTTCCAGATGCCTTTGTTTCTTCTGGATTGCTCTGCCCGTCATTGTTTCTAATGGATGCCTTCTTGAATTGGCTAAATTCAATTTTATCTCATATGATCCATTTCCTTCCTTCCTTCCTTCCTTCCTTCCTTCCTTCCTTCCTTCCTTCCTTCCTTCCCTCCTTCCTTATCTGATGTATTTATAACATACCTCTGTAGACACCTGAGCTTTCAAGCCAAGCCTTGGTGTGCATGGAAGATGCTAAACAAAGCACTGAGTGTCATGAAGAGAACTTGCATCAGCTTCGGCTAAGGCAGCCTATCTATCCAGATAATATGCTTTAAAGCTGATAAACAAATTTGTGTCTGTCATGATGGTGGTGGAGTGGCTAAAGCAAACTGGGAGAAGATGCAAAAGCATAATACCTCAATTGATACGGTCCTATATGTTTAAGATTATTTATTTTTTAGGTAATTTGAAGAAAGTACGATTGTATTACAATTATATATAAAGAGGAATCGTCATGTGACAACTCTGCAACCATTGAAATGGAAATGGGAACAGAAATTGCTGGTGTTCATTGCTTCATCCTACACCCGGAACGGAAATCACCCCAGCAAATATGATGACTATTTGCTGCTGTGGTTACTTCCAGTCTGTAAGCGATACATTATTATTGACATTCCCCCATTTGAATTGTGGTTCCTTTGCACTGAAATGAAAGGGGTGGAATATCATTATGACAATATCATTTATGAAATTAATTGCATGCGTTATGTACGTTATATAATTTCACCAGAGCAGACAGAGAGACGAGTGACATACCTCTTTGGCAGAGGGTGAACTGCTGTGGAATAGAAACAGTGATGCATGCAGCAAATGCAGGTTGGAATGGAAAAAAATGATGCCCTTTTTGTATATCCCTATGTGTGTGTGATAGGGATGTGGGTGGCGCTGTGGGTTAAACCACTGAGCCTAGGGCTTGCCGATCAGAAGGTCAGCAGTTCGAATCCCCGCGACGGGGTGAGCTCCCGTTGCTGGGCCCCAGCTCCTGCCAACCTAGCAGTTTGAAAGCATGTAAAAGTGCAAGTAGATAAACAGGTACTGCTTCAGCAGGAAGGTAAACGGCGTTTCCGTGTGCTGCTCTGGTTCGCCAGAAGCGGCTTAGTCATGCTGGCCGCATGACCTCGAAGCTGTACACCAGCTCCCTCGGCCAGTAAAGTGAGATGAGCGCCGCAACCCCAGAGTCGGCCACGACTGGACCTAATGGTCTGGGGTCCCTTTACCTTATGTGTGTGATATCCTAGAAGGGGGGGGAGATCACCAGGTGCCCCTCTGAAGATGCTATTTGGATGCTTTGTGAATCCATTTCTATCAGTTAGTCACTTCATCATATTGCTGCATTTCTGATGGTTATCTTTGAAACTAGGTTTGCCTTGCCTGTACTGTTAAAGGGTTTTGAAGGAAGATTTGGAACTTTCCCTCCTCTCCCACAGATCCAAAGTATTTAGAACTCACCTTGGAGGCAAAGAAGTTTCATTTTCTTATGTCTGAATGCACTTCTGCCACCTAAGCTTCCACCTCAATTGATTCAGAAATCGATTTGAAATTCTCCACTTTAGCTATTTTAAATCACAGCAATCGCCAAATAACAGGTATCAGTTCGAGTGATTTATATTTTTTATTGCCAAGTAAAATTTGGAAGAAGAAAAACAGCTTCTAAGTGTGCAGTTTAAACTTTGTCTGAACTTTCTGAATTTCACGATCCTCATTGTCAGTAGATTTGAAGCACACACATCTTCCTTGTGTATATTCTTGTGCCATTCCTTGAAAAGATATTTTACTCTTACATATAGGCTGAAGATGATCATAGGCTGCATGTTTGATTTGAATAGCTTCTTGAAAATGTACCTTCCTTGGGTTTTTCCCCTGTGCACCACTCATATGTATAGCACATCAAGGACGGAATAATAATGATCACTACTGAGAATGTGAAGCTATGTGTCCCTGGAGCACGGACCATTTTCATAATCTAATAAGTGGGAGAGAATAGTTGGAAAATTGCTGTCAGAGAGAATCCTCTACTGAGATTTTCAGAAGAAGCTGTGGTGCTTACTGTACTGATGGGAGGACCTAGAGCATAGAGTGGGTGTATGGAGGGAAGTCATTCTAAGGAACACCAGCAGAAAACTAAAGCCTAGGTCAGCATTCATTTTGAGGTCACTTGTAAGAAGAATTCCACAGCACTGATTCTTCAGCATCAATTTCGTTGGACTGGTCATGTTGTACAGATACCTGATTATCATCTTCCAAAGCAAATACTTTATTCCAAACTTAAAAATGGAAAGTATAATGCTGGTGGCCAACAAAAGAGGTTTAAAGACTCTTTCAAGGCAAATCTTTAAAAATGTAGTACAACTTGGAAACACTGGTCTGAGAGTGCTCCAGTTGGAGAACAGCCTTTACCAAAGGTGTCATGGGCTTTGGAGACACTCGAACTCAGGACGCAGGGGAGAAAAGTGCTAAGAGGAAGGCATGCTTGGGAAATCCACACCGTGATCAACTCCCGTTCGGAAACCTATGTCCCCACTGTGGAAGGACGTGTGAATCTAGAATTGGCCTCCACAGTCACTTACGGACTCAAAGTTAAAACTGTGTTTATGGAAGACAATCTTACTCAATTACGAATGATCACCAAGGAAGAAGAAGAAGAAGAAGAAGAAGAAGAAGAAGAAGAAGAAGAAGAAGAAGAAGAAGAAGAAGAAGAAGAGGAGGAGGAGGAGGAGGAGGGAGTTCCCTGAAGCAAATGTTACGCATAGCTCTGCAAAATGAAAGTATTGTAATGTAGAAATTGTTGTCTGAACATTTGAGCATTAAATTAAAGGGTTTTAGGTTTATTTCAGCCTTTCAAATTATTAGGAGCAACATGAGAGATATAGTTGGGTAGGTGGTAGGTCAAAAGTCAAAAGCCCCAAGTAGAAATTTCTCTAATAGTGACTGCATCATAACATGAGAGAAAAAATGGTGAATGCAAATAAAAAAAATCTAAATAATATTAGCTTTGCTCATCTTAAAAACTCTTGCAAACTCTTGACATGAATGCTAGTGGCTGCCAGAACTTCAAGTGCCCCCAAATGGAAACCCTCTTGGGATTTATGATGTGGAGTTCAGACTAGCTGAAAAAATACCCCATAAACTAAATCAATCAGTCAACTGACAGTGAATATCATCTGTAATTAGAAAGTCAGAAAGGAAATGTCAGTTCAGATGTTAAATGAAATTCTCTCTGTCTGTTAAGCTGACCTATTTTCCATTCATGTTTTATATAGTTCTGCACTTGCATGTCAATGCACTCTGCCCTACCCCCAAGAGCACTTCATAATATAGCACAATCTTTTGTCCTCTTCTTCTGTACGACTAAACACTGTGATATATTATTTATTTTCTTTTATTATTTGTTTTAATAGCCTCTCTTCCCACCACTATTCCTTTTCTCTTTCTTTCAGTTAGCCTCCGATTTATTTTCTTTGCTTGTATTTTGAATTCACTGCTTAAGGCTGATGAGAGACAAACTCATAAATATGCTAACTACAAATACCTGGGGATATTAACTCTCCCCACTTGTAAATTTCACTACTTTGAACTTTCTCCTGCTATAAAAACTGAACAATGCATGTTTTTTAAAAGGAGCACGGGCACCCTCATTAATTTTAATACTGTTTAAAAAGTTAATAATTAGGAACAGACACAGCCGCGTTTTAATGTCAATGCCAGTGATGAATTAGTCATACAGATTTATGTAAACATAAAATATGTTTTGTCATGGATGCGCTTTAAAATGGCTTCATTATGAAATTATCTTCCAGTGGTGTGAGACATTGTTTGTTTGGTTTCTTATTACTAGCACCTCTGTCATTGCAGTCTAAATCAAAACCTTCCCCTTCACCAATCCATAATAAATTTCAAGTTGTTGGTTTTTTTTAAAGATATTTATTAAAGTTTCAACGTTTTACAAAAATAAGAAAAGGGAAAAAAAGAAAAAAAGAAAAAAAGAAAATACAAAGTAAAAACAGTTAAAAACAGATCAGTTTTTCCAAATCTTATCTTTCATTTGCTTGTTTCCCTGACCTCCTCACACCTCCCTTTTTTTGTATTCCAGTTCAATTAGTTAATTCAGCAAATCCTTTCCCTCTTTGATTTTATCTTAATCTTGTATCTTAGTATATTATAGTTTTAGATTATCTCCTGTTAACAAACCATTTTACATATTCCTTTATAACATTGCTATTAAAAACCACTTAACTTCAATCCAACATCATTCTAACGTTCATTAATTTTGCAGTGTTTCTGTAAATAGTCTTTACATTTTTTCCAATCTTCTTCCACCAATTCTTCTCCCTGGTCTCGGATTCTGCCGGTCATTTCCACCAGTTCCATATAGTCCATCACCTTCATCTGCCATTCTTCCAGAGTGGGTAAATCTTGTATCTTCCAATACTTTGCAATGAGTATTCTTGCTGCTGTAGTAGCATACATAAAGAAAGTTCTGCCCTTTTTTGGCACCAATTGGCCGACCATGCCCAGGAGAAAGGCCTCTGGTTTCTTCAGAAAGGTATATTTAAATACCTTTTTCATTTCGTTATAGATCATCTCCCAGAAAGCCTTAATCTTTGGGCATGTCCACCAAAGGTGAAAGAATGTACCTTCAGTCTCTTTACATTTCCAACATTTATTATCGGGGAAATGATAGGTTTTTGCAAGCTTGACTGGAGTCATGTACCACCTGTATATCATTTTCATGATATCATTTTCATGTATATCATTTTTATGATATCATTTTCATAATATTCTCTCTTAAGGCATTACATGCCGTAAACTTCATACCTGTGGTCCATAACTGTTCCCACTCAGCCATCATTATGTTATGTCCAACATCTTGATTTCAAGTTGAGTCAAAGTTGGAAATGAGTTGCTGTTACTAAATAGCTGTTTAGTGCACTGTTCTGAGTAGTTGTGTATTTGCAGGATGGTGCTACTCTGTGGGTGTTCAGTTGACTTGTACAGTGTCCTGTGGCTTGGGCAAAAGGGCAATGCTATATGGAATAATCTAAAAAAAACTACAAAAAAGAAGCATCCCTGAACCCAATTCGCCTCCCATGATTTTTTTTTTTTTTAAATATATCCACTTATTGAAAAAAGGCTTGTTGAAGAAGTAAGGTATTCAATAGGCATCATATAGGGCTGCCTAATGTCTGGATTTTCTGGGACACTACCAGGATTTTAAAGGCATTGTTGTTGCTTTTTGAGCTCAGCAACTTTGGGGTTTGTCTAAAAAATGCTCAACAATTTCAGAGTCTTGCTTTAAAAAAAAAACAACTCAAAAACTTTTGGGGTTTCACTTTTTGAAATATGGCAGCCCTAGCACCGTATAAACTGTGAACAGACCTCAAGATAAGATAATACAGTATCTGCAAAAAAAGGGTCCTCTTCTGCATTGGTCAGTGACAGGTTGGGTAGTAAGGTGTGAGAAGATCTTTTAGGAATCCTGGTCCATAGTTGCTTAGAGTTTGGAATGCTTGGTGGATTGAGGAAAAGTGAACAGAAGCATTTGTGGGAAGGGGAGAAGGGGCTTAATGTGCTTTTTGACATGTTTTGTCCAAGCCCAGCTTAGCCTCCTACAAAAGATTTGGTATCGAGGGAATCAGCTTCCCACAACTGCTGAGAAAATGAGAAGCCATGGAGGAGAGATTTGCTCCATCTCCATGCACCTGCAACTAATCCATACAGTGGTACCTCGGGTTAAGTACTTAATTCTTTCTGGAGGTCCGTTCTTAACCTGAAACTGTTCTTAACTTGAAGTACCACTTTAGCTAATGGGGCCTCCCGCTGCCGCCGCACTGCCGGAGCACGATTTCTGTTCTCATCCTGAAGCAAAGTTCTTAACCCGGTACTATTTCTGGGTTAGCGGAGTCTGTAACCTGAAGCGTATGTAACCTGAAGCGTATGTAACCTGAGGTACCACTGTATTTGTGTTCTCTCTTATAAATGCTGTTGAAGTATGTACCCTGGCCAAAGTTAACCCCACTTTTTTTGTAGGTGCATTCAAAGCAACATTGAGAGAAACCATTTTATCATGGTGGGGCCTGTTTTGTTACTACTCCTTACCAGGAGTCACCATAGTGCCATATTGGTGAAAGGTGACATAATCCAATCCTTTCCTTGGCATAAAAAGTTGAGGGGTGCAGAAGAAGCCATTCAGGGCCATGTAGCTGTTACTTCTGCAGACCCTATTTTCCAGGGAAAGTCCTTGATTTACAGAAGCCGTCCCAGTTTCTGATTTGATCCTGGAATGTACCGCTTTTCCTTAGGATGTCCCTATTTTAATCAAAGAAATGTTGGAGTGTATGGAGTTATGTGACCCCCGAGCCATCTGAAGCCAGCCTTGTATGGATTTTTTTTAATGTCTAAGTCTTGTTATTATATATATGAATATATTGAAATATGCCCATAGTGGCTGGGATAACCCAGGAAGATGAGTGGGGTATAAACAGTAAAATTATTATGGAATTGGTAAAGGCAAAGGGACCCCTGACCCCAGTCATGACCGACTCTCGGGTTGCAGTGCTCATCTCGCTTTATTGGCTGAGTGAACCGGCGTGCAGCTTCCGGGTCATGTGGCCAGCATGACTAAGCCACTTCTGGCGAACAAGAGCAGGGCACGGAAACACTGTTTAGCTTCCCGCCGGAGCGGTACCTATTTATCTGCTTGCACTTTGACGTGCTTTCGAACTGCTAGGTTGGCAGGAGCAGGGACCGAGCAACGGGAGCTTACCCCATTGCGGGGATTCGAACCGCCGACCTTCTGATAGGCAAGTCCTGGACTCTGTGGTTTAACCCACAGCGCCACCCGCGTTAGCTAGGGCTAAACCAAAGCTGGCTGAGCTGAGGCCACTGTAAGACACACACCCCAGGGTGTTTGGGCAATGTGGTGTACTGGGACTAGTGAGGGGCAAATTAGGCTAGATCCTGAGTCTGTTTATCTCAGTAATATAACCTGACAACAAAGTGCAGGACACTACTTCAAAGGCTTGTCATCCCTTTACCAAGTTTATGCCGAATAGCAACAGCAACCCTGCTGCTGAATGGGGTTTGGATCTGAGGTAACTTTACGCCAGCTCAACTGAGGTAACTTTACACCAGCTTCTTGTGCATAGGATCACTCCCTCAGTCATGTTCATTCATTTCCATGGGTCTACTCTGTGCAAGTCGAATATTACCCAAGGTCAGTTGGTTGCACTGTTCATCTCTTGGGGATAATCTAGTCAGTGATTCTAAAGGTTCAATTACATTTGAACAAATAGCGAAATAATTATAGTATTCTTTTGTCTCTCCTTACGATAACTTTATTTCTAGCGACTCTTATTTCTTGTTAGCAGATCAAAGGAGTGATTATGTGTATGATTGGCATCATAATTACTTCCCCAGAGAGATAAAAACAGGAGCAATTTGGTAATTACCTAGTATTTCTGTTGGTGTAATAACTCTCATACTGATAACAAAAAGGTATCCAAATATTTGAGACAATTCCATTTGTTATGTTGGGGATATATATATATATATAGATAGCTGTAGCTATATAGATAGCGATATAGATGATATAGATATAGAAATTCAAGAATCCACATAGATAGTGCTTGAGAACACATCTGGAATTTTCCATCTATGTCAAGATACATGTTCAAAGTCTACCCCATCTCTTTTCTTTCATCCCTTTTCTTCTTCTACCTCCAAACATAATTTATCCACTACATTTTAGTTTGGTGATTTCTTACCAGTTCAAAGACTATAGTAAGAAATGCATTGTTTACAGCAGGGTTCCCCAACCTTGGGCCTCCAGCTGTTTTTGGACTGCAATTCCCATCATCCTTGACCACTGGTCTTGCTAGCGAGGGATGATGGGAGTTGTAGTCCAAAAACAGCTGGAGGCCCAAGGTTGGGGAACACTGGTTTACAGGAGTTTTATCTTGTGTCTCCTGAGTTACTGAGATCCACTTTACAACAGAGGTGGTAGGTAGGCCTTCTCCCATCCTGAGGAAGGCATTCCCTTTTGAGCAATATTCTGAGGGCCACAAGCCAGTGGTGGATGATGCTACAAGCAAGAGCAGAAGGGGATTTGAATGTAAAAATTACATTTGTAGAATAAGCTTGTCTCTCTGCACACACTCCTATCCCTCTCTGTCCTCCATCCAGACAAACGAGAGGCGTTATCAGAGCACAAGGACACATTCCAGCACAGCCAGGTAAAAAACATAAAAGAAACACATGAAAGTCATGGCTGGGGGTGGAATCCCCTGGGAGATTCCCAAGAATCAAATAAATAGGTATTTAGGACTGCATTTGACTTCCAGATCTGAGTTTCCCATCCCTGCTTTACAATCAGTGGCATATCATTGAGGGGGAGGGCAGAATGGCAGTGGCCCCGGGCACAACATTCTGAGGGGGCGCAACCAGGCACAACACCCATGTGCCTTCCGCTGAGGCAGAAGGTGGCAGGGTTGCCAAGCTGAGAAAGCTTGTGACCACTGCCACAAACAGCAGTAGCTCCAGCAGCCATGTACCCCTGGCACATGCCCCCAGCCCAGCTGCCCAGTCCACCACGGCGGTGCAACACCTGCCCTGCCCCGGGTGCCAGCAACCCATGCTACACCACTGTTTACAAGGCATCATGGCCCATTAAGTTTTTCTCTTTTTTGTTGTTTAAGCAGTGTTTGCAGTATTAGACAAATGGCCCCACCGCAGAGATACACAATGGATCCTTGCCAGAAAGCTGCACCTGGCTGCAGCTCTCTGCCCTACGCCAACTGTCCTAGGAGGCCATAGACATACGTGTCCATTTCATATCTTACATGATAACTGCAACAAAGACTGACCTGACTTTGGTGCTCTGACATACATTACCACATTCAAGTGTTTCCCTTTTGCTTCTGTCAACTTCCTCTGGAGGAGAGATGAGGAAGCTGACTGTGAATCTTCTGGCCTGGTGAGAATAACCTTCCCCCTGTAAGTCTTTCTGAGTGCAATGAGACCAACACTAGCAGATGGAACCTCTAGGAGGCTGGGGCTATCATTGCCCTTCCCAGGACTTCCTCCAGAGGAGAGGTGAGGGAGCTAGATAGGCACCATCTAGTCTGGTAAGAAGACTCCACTCCCTCTGAACTGTATTCATCTATTATCTGCTAATTTTCATTTTGCTCAGTACTTGAAGATAGGGGTATAAGAAAGCATTGCTTCCTGTTCCACCCTGTATTTGTCACATGCGGCACTGTTTCCATTCTGCTGCAGTTTGACTTATGCCGAAAACTACATTATTTATGTTGCTGTCTTCTAAGAAAAAATTACACAACGCAAGTAATTTAAATAATTTACATAAATGCATTGCCTTCCGCCACTCATCTCCCTTCATTTAAAGGCAAAGGAAAGTGAATGCAAACAGTGTGGGGGAGGGAGGAAATGTAATCAATTGCATATCATTTGCAAACTGAAAGCAACAGCGACAGTAAATATTGATCATATTAGCTGGATTGGTTTCTTTTTTGTACACGGGACAGAAAAGCAAACACCAGCAATTTCTGCTCCTATTTCCATTTTCATCAGAATTCTATGGCACCCCTATTTTTATATTAAGTTTTGACAGTACTTTGTAATATCAAATGTATTCTATGTTCATCAGAAGCTTGATTCCACTGTATGTGAAATTATTGATGTGTTTTGTAACCTGCTTTCTTCCTCCACTACACTCCAGTAGTTTGATAATAAGTGGATGTTTGTTGTAAGTAACCTTGGGCACAGCTCACTATGGAAAAGCTGCATAAAGGTAAAGGTAAAGGTACCCTTGCCCGTACGGGCCAGTCTTGACAGACTCTGGGGTTGTGCACCCATCTCACTTAAGAGGCCGGGGGCCAGCGCTGTCCGAAGACACTTCCGGGTCACGTGGCCAGCGTGACAAGCTGCATCTGGCGAGCCAGTGCAGCACACAGAACACTGTTTACCTTCCCGCTGGTAAGCGGTCCCTATTTATCTACTTGCGCCCGAAGGTGCTTTCGAACTGCTAGGTTGGCAGGCGCTGGGACCGAACGATGGGAGCGCACCCCTCCGCGGGGATTCGAACCGCCGACCTTTCGATCGGCAAGTCCTAGGCGCTGAGGCTTTAACCCACAGTGCCACCCACGTATAGAAATAAACAAAAGTTTCTTACATGGAAAGCATTTGGATGAAAAGCATGTCAACTGCAAGTAGGCCATAAGAAGCTTCTCTTTTTCTGCGTCCCGCATACTAGCAAACTGTGGTGAGCTGTCCACTGTACAAGTAGAAAACACAAACTATGAGGGAAATGTTAAAAAGTTCAGTGATCTGTTTTTCACCCTGCAAAACTCTACAGCCTAATAGAAAGCTTAAAAGAAACTTAAAAGAAAACCCGCAACCTTTAATTTGTAAGTAGAACTTGCTAATCATCCTAATCAATGTCTTTTAAATAATTTGAGTGAAGAATATTCAAGTCTTGTAGCATAATCAGAGATTACATTTTAAGCTTCTAAATATAAGCAAAGGAGCTGATTATATGCTGATGCTAGTCAGAGATTTAAATATACCAATCCAATGCCTTGCATTTAGCAAATTTTGTCCAAAGGATTAGGGAAAATGCATTATTCTAGCATCATATCTGTCTTGGAAGCAGAAGACAGCATTTGAAAACCAAACATATTGTTTGAGAGTAATAATTTATTGCTTGATCTTTTGATGAATAAAAACATTTAATCGCCTGATGCTTGTTCTGAGCTCTTAGCCAATGAACGGTCAATCTCTTTTTTGAGAATATTATATTTATAAATGACACAGTTTTAATTTCAGTATAGAGTCATCTAGAAGTGAGCTGCTATGTTAGTAAATATTGGACTGGAATGTGCAATATGTGTTTGTATGCATGTTTGTACGTTTAACTTCTAGAAATTAGAAAGAAAAGCATTGTATCAAAAGTAGTGCTAAGTAACTTGTTCCATTAATGCAAGGATTTATGTTTACACAACATAACTTTCTCCCCTCCGCCTCTCCCCATGTGCTCCCCAAATTTATGCAGGGTTCTTCCAACCCTCTAAAAAAAGATTTCAGAAAAGGGCAGAACACCTGTGGGGAAGTGGGGGAGTTCCATTGCAAGACTGAAAATCCTTGTCCTAAATGGAAACGCACCTTGGATACCATCCCAAACAGTTATTTCAAAAGTTGTATCCTATTTTATATCTCCAAGAAACCAATTATCTCAGACCCCTATTCCCCACACAGAACTACAATTCTCTGAGTGATTTAACAGTCAATACGTGTTCCCAGGAAACTCTGGGAACTGTAGCTCTGAGAGGAGAATAGGGACCTCCTACCAATTCTCAGCAAGGGACGCGGGTGGCACTGTGGATTAAACCACAGAGCCTAGGACTTGCCGATCAGAAGGTCGGCGGTTCGAATCCCCGTGATGGGGTGAGCTCCCATTGCTCGGTCCCAGCTCCTGCCAACCTAGCAGTTCGAAAGCATGTCAAAGTGCAAGTAGATCAATAGGTACCGCTCCAGCAGGAAGGTAAACAGCGTTTCCGTGCACCTTTCTGGTTCACCAGAAGCGGCTTAGTCATGCTGGCCACATGACCCGGAAGCTGTACACCGGCTCCCTCGGCCAATAAAATAAGATAAGCGCCGCCACCCCAGAGTCAGTCACGACTGGACCTAATGGTCAGGGGTCCCTTTATCTTTACATTTACCAATTCTAAGCACTGTTTACAAAATACAGTTCCCAGGATTCTTTGGGAGAAGCCCAAAGTTAATTGAGAGTTTTCATCACATTTGAGTCATGTACAGAACAATCCAATGTATATTTTTACTGGAAGTAGGTCTGGGAAGTGTTTGGAGGGGCTTAATCCTGGTTAATCCAAGAATGTTGCATTCTCTGAGGGTTTAGCAACATTTCCAGGCATGGTTGTGATTTAAAGCTCCTTGTCCCAGCACCCTTCTTTTTGCTTTGGAGCTTTTCCTGTGAAAACCCAGTCTTTGAAGCTCAATTGGAGCAAATGTCAATCTGCAGAAAACCCCAGTTCACATTTGCTGTGATTCAGTTGTAAAGAGCGGGTTTTCGTGTTCAGGAAAAAAACAAACAAATGAACAGATAGAAAATTGGCAGCTATTGGTTCATCACAATAACTTATTCCCTCTAGTGGTAGAGCATAATTTGTAAGGTAAAAAAGGTAAGGACGCCTGAACTGTTATGTCCAGTCAAAGGCGACTATGGGGTGCGGCGCTCATCTCCTCTATTGTTGAATAGACACCAGACACCCCTATTTTCATCAGAGAAATGTTGAACAGTTTGTACACACTTATTAAATAATATAGGTGGGTGAAAAAGGCAAAGGACCCCTGGGCGGTTAAGTCCAGTCAAAGGCAACTATGGGCTTGCGGCACTCATCTTGCTTTCAGGCCGAGGGAGCCAGTGTTTGTCCACAGACAGCTTTCTGGGTCATGTGGCCAGCATGACTAAACCGCTTCTGGTGCAACGGAAAGCCGTGATGGAAGCCAGAGAGCAAGGAAACACTGCTTACCTTCCCGCTGCAGCAATACCTATTTATCTACTTGCACTGGTGTGCTTCCGAACTGCTAGGTTGTCAGGAGCTGGGGAGCAACGGGAGCTCACCCCATCGCAGAGATTCGAACCGCCGACCTTCTGATCGGCAAGCCCAAGAGGCTCAGTCGTTTAGACCACAATCCCACCTGCATAATTAGTATCAGTGGTGGGTGACCACAAAAATAATCTGTGAGCCAAGGAGCTGTAAGCATTTGTTCCAAATATTTCACTCATGTAAGCCAATGGTTATCCTATATCTGCAGAATCTACTGTGCCACAGCTCAACATATTTTTTCTAGTGCCAGCACAGTCACTACACATTTTTTCCCAGTGACTTAAATGATCATGTATAGGCCCTGAGTGCCAAATTATCAATGTGTGCAAGAGCTATAAATCGCCATTGCTGTGGGAACAATAATTTTGTTCCTTTAATTTTAGGGCTTGTAAAATCTCAGTGTTAACATTTACAAAGTGTATTACTTTTCATAAATATTTCATTTCTTCGTCTGCATTGTGTTTGCTGTTAATAAAAAAAAGTTACAGTAAAGTAATTAAAAATGTTCCTTGTACGTATTTATGGTAGGCGCCCTGTGACCTCACTTTCCCCGCTCCTCCTGATTACTTTAATCAAATGAGAAATGAGGAAAGATGGTAATAATTTGCAATCGAAAGAAATTTATTATGTCAGCAGTTGCACGTAGAATGCATTAAAATCCCTTGTCTCCTCTGAGTTAACAAAATGAAACAAAGCAAACTATTTCCCCATAAATAATCAGAGTGTTCATTTATCTCTCAACAGTAAATAAATAACTTTATACTCTTCTTAAATCAAGTGTTACAACTTCAAGTAATTTGGAATTCTTGTTCTACACTATAAGATCCCAAATTCACTTAACATAGGATTGCACATCATGCAGAGGACATTTCCTGCTGGTTTTTCAGCAAATTCAATTATTAACCTCAATGCTTGTTATGCCTCTGATCTATTATCATGCTTGCTTGGGACATCTGCCTTTATAGACATCTGAAACCTATTCTTCTCTGATCGGAGTCTAGAAATCTGAATCACTTAAGGGAATTGAACTCTAGTACCAGGAAAACCTCACCCCACAGTGGGCCAAATGTGTTCCGCCAGAGCACAATAATTCTGGTAGAACTGGTCCAGAAGCTAGCACATTTGATGGAATGCACCTGGTCATAACATGTGGAATTTTAGGAATAAAGTCTAGGTAGTAAGCCTTTGCACAATTCTCTGGGTGCAAGACCCTTTGAGTAAATGGATTGCATCCAGCGCTTGTGCAATCAATCCTTCCCTTCCCATTCTTCTTCCTAAAGCACAATGTAGACACGCACAAACACACCGAATGGTGGGACCTACTGCAATGAGGCTGCGGTGCGAGCAGGGAAATGGTGCAAAATTCACAGGAGGATTCCTCCGCTGGATTTTGGGAAGTTCCCACCTCTCACTGTAGTGCCACAGCTCATATTGTTGAGCAGGTTCCCGGTTCCCAACCTTTCGTAGATGCTTTTTGGAGATGGTAGCTAGGAAGGGAAAGGTTGGTTGCCTATAAGGGTAAAGGTAAAGGTACCCCTGCCTGTACGGGCCAGTCTTGACAGACTCTAGGGTTGTGCGCTCATCTCACTCTAGAGGCCGGGAGCCAGCGCTGTCCGCAGACACTTCTGGGTCACATGGCCAGCGTGACAAGCTGCATCTGGCAAGCCAGCGCAGCACACGGAACGCCGTTTACCTTCCCGCTGGTAAGCGGTCCCTATTTATCTACTTGCACCCGGGGGTGCTTTCGAACTGCTAGGTTGGCAGGCGCTGGGACTGAACGACAGGAGCTCACCCTGCCGCGGGGATTCGAACCGCCGACCATGCGATCGGCAAGTCCTAGGCCCTGAGGTTTTACCCACAGCACCACCCACGTCCCCATGGTTGCCTATACGGCTTTCCATTCATGTGACCACTAGGTACAGTTCAGCAGAACTTATTTCAGGATTGTGGATTGTGCTTCATATATGTTGCTGCCAGCAACATATATGAATGGAACCGCTCCATTCATATATGCACACCACTCCTTGCCGCAGGCTGAATGTGAGATACAGAAAGACGTCTCACACTATGAGCTGTTTAGGGGTAAGAAACACTCCCCTGCTTTGCCCAGCCAGCCCACAGCATCCCCTTCTTGCCCCCAAGTGTTTCCCCACCTGCAATTAGGCTCTTTTTGAGGGGGCAGAGGTAACCTTCAATTGACTACAGTCGACCAATTGCAGCACAGGGGACCATTGTCAGGAAAGTCACAAGTAGGGAGAGAAGGATTAGCTCTCACCTCTCTTTCTATATTTCAATTTGTTGTTGTTTAGTCGTTTAGTCATGTCCGACTCTTCGTGACCCCATGGACGCCAGGCATTCCTGTCTTCCACTGCCTCCCGCAGTTTGGTCAGACTCATGTTTGTAGCTTCAAGAACACTGTCCAGCCATCTCATCCTCTGACGTCCCCTTCTCCTTGTGCCCTCCATCTTGCCCAACATCAGGGTCTTTTCCAGAGAGTCTTCTCTTCTCATGAGGTGGCCAAAGTATTGGAGCCTCAGCTTCACGATCTATCCTTCCAGTGAGCACTCAGGGCTGATTTCCTTAAGTTGGATACGTTTGATCTTCTTGCAATCCATGGGACTCTCAAGAGTCTCCTCCAGCACCATAATTCAAAAGCATCAATTCTTCGGCGATCAGCCTTCTTTATGGTCCAGCTCTCACTTCCATACATCACTACTGGGAAAACCATATACTTCAATACTACACCACAAAAAACACCAATCCCAGACTGATAATTGGAGGGGAAATGGGTGTAGTAGAAGGCTTTCTTCAAGTCCATTTTTTGAGAGGAGTTCCAGGAAGATCACCTCCCACTCCAGTAAGTATGAGTGGGGGAAAACACCGTTTTTCAAGCATAATTACTAGGAATGGGAGTCAACATGCACATAAATATACATTTATGTGTATGCACAGGTACATATAAGTGAGGTATGTGTATGTGTGTTATTCATGTGCTAGTGGCCATGGTGATTTTTGTCCTTATCATAGCCACAACGTGCATGATTCCCCACTTTTGATGTACCTTTTAGTAGCAGTTGTAAGAAGTGTGCCTGAAATTAAAAAAAAACCTGGCACATTTCTATACTTGCACATTGACAGAAGGTATTGCCGATGGAGTAATTGCATATGTTTGCGATCCACCTTTAACAATCTACTTTGGATGTCGCAACAGAGGAGGACATGAGGAGCCAGGCTATTCTGTGAAAACGTCTTGCCCTTCAGATCCTGAATGCCATAGCTGCCACAGTTGGATGCTTGTTCCCCTGAAAGCTTTTGTCATATAACAAATGGGAATAGATTTTTCTGTAACACGGAGTGAGCACCGCCTGGAGGTAAGCTATGATGACATTTTAGAAATATTTATACTTGTTAATAATATCTAAGTGATTTATTAACCAAAATGTTATTGTATTGTATTTTTATTTTGCAATGCCTGTTGTACCTTACCAATTATACTCGGAGACTATATTTCTTTCTTTTCAAGAGCTGTGATTTACAACGGTAATATCAAAGAATTGCTACACAATGATACTGTCCATTTGAAGAGAAAGGACACTTGATAATAGGTTGGTTCTTCTAATGTTCAAAGTTTTGTCCTCAGGTGTAGTAGGCACTGGATTTTGATTCTTTCAGAGGTTAAAAACTGAATGGGTATACCCAGTGCTATTTTTTTCTAGAAGAATTGATGCTGGAACTCACAATGAATGTCTCCGTTGTTCTCCTATACAGTCAAACCTTGGTTGTCGAACGTAATCCATTCCAGAAGCCCATTCGGCTTCTGAAATATTTTACAACCAAGGCGCGGCTTCTGATAGCCTGCAGGAGTTTCCTGCACTCAAGCAGAAGCTGTGTCGGACGTTCAGCTTCCAAAAAATGTTTGAAAACTGGAACACTTACTTCTGGGTTTGCAGCGTTCGGGAGCCAAAACGTACCAAAACAGAGCTGTTCGAGAACTGAGGTTTGACTGTATGAGGCTGGTTATCCCACATAAGAGTGGCCAGATTGTCTCTGTCCACAAGGGATGATAAGCGGAGGTGTTTGGGAACCAGAGTTTGACTGTAATGGCAATGCTACCCACATGAGAGGTGCCAAAACTGAGTTCTGGTGAATTCCAGCTGAAGAAAAGCCCAGAGTGTGTCAATGAACTATTGTGAAGGTGTCCCAGACTGCCGATTCAGTTTCTATCAATTTCTGTAAGTTTTTAAAAATCTTAAATTTAGTTCTCCACGTTAGCTTCCATTCAAGTCCTCATGAAAATTCGCCAGCAAAGTGAAATTCTCCTCACATTCACATTTTTGCAAAGCAGTTTCCCCAATATAGTGTATGTTCTTAGGATTATTTTCAATAATATATGCATTTCTATGCACACCTTACATTAGTGTATGCACATGCGTTATACCAGTTGCTGAAGGCCATGGAAGAGGAGAGTGCTCTTTTGCTCAGATCTTGATTCCTACAGGCATATAGTTTGCCACTGTGAGAACAGGATCCTGGACTAGATTGTCCCTTGACCTGACCCAGCAGGTGCTTAAGTTCCTTTTTTTACATATTACTCGATCCACATTGCAAAATTCAGATAAGTGTGAATTTTGAAGGATGGCTGTCCTTCAGTTCGCACTTTGTTTTAGAAACAATGACCTCGGTAGGTTCACCTTCAAATGCAAATGGAATCCCCTCCCCATCCCTATACAGTGGTACCTCGGGTTAAGAACTTAATTTGTTCTGGGGGTCCATTCTGAACCTGAAACTGTTCTTAACCTGAGGTACCACTTTAGCTAATGGGGCCTCCTGCTGCTGCCGCATTGCCACCGCACGATTTCTGTTCTCATCCTGAAGCAAAGTTCTTAACCCGAGGTACTATTTCTGAGTTAGCGGAGTCTGTAACCTGAAGCGTCTGTAACCTGAAGCGTCTGTAACCTGAAGTACCACTGTATAGAGTCCTGCATGCAACTGATGTGGATTACAATGAGACAGTCAAAGGTCTGGGGAGTCGGGGGGGGGAGCACAGGGGTCTTTTAAAAGAGGACTCCAATTTAAAAAATAAATAAATTCAAATGTTTCTACAGCAGAGGAGTATCAAAACCAAAAAGAAAGAAAAGACAAGGCCAATATGAGTTTATTTAAAATGTTCACTTCGTGGGACAACTCTCTGGCGTCAGCTACTTGACACAGATGTGAAGGGTTATTGGCAGCTGATGAAGTAGAGATGTTACTTCTGACAAGATGAATGGTACACTACTTATCCTTGTTGGCATTTCGAGATTGCTTTTGTGGTCAGCGGTGTCTTGTGTAGCATCACACAGAACATAAAATGCAACATCTACTGATCATTAAAAAGTGTTTCCCCCCGCTTTTCAGTGAATTGATACCTTAGGAATACAAAGTGAAATGAGACCAGGGACTCATACTGTTGCAGAGATTGTCTTTTTTCCCTGTATTATGCAGATGAATACAGAATCCTAGTAAAGTTATGTCAACAAAGAATGAATATTTATTCCTTCTGCAGGCAAAAGAAATATGGATCTCCTCAACAAGGATGGCAAATGTGGCAAACAGGGAGACAAGATTAATGTTTCCAACAGTTAAACAAAACAAAAAGTGCTGTCATTGATTTGTAAGATCATTAACTGCCTTACAATGCTGTATCAAATGGTTTGCACCATGCAGAAGGCTGTGACGTGAACCATCAATCCTTTTAAGCGGCACCTTTATTTCTGTCTACTATAGGGTTGCGATACATCTGGGGAAACCTGGACATGTCATCTTTTGGGGGGGGCAACATACCCATCTGGGCAGATGTTTACATTTTACAGGAAATGTCCAGATTTTTATTTTTTTATTTGTGGGGGCATTGAGGGGGAGTTAGGGGGCACATGTATTCGCGGGAGGGCTCTGTGCCCTGGAAGCAAAAGTGCTGCAGCAGAGTGAGGCTATCACAGATCAAGTAGGAGCTGGGGTCCTGCCTCCACTAAGGCTGGCAGCAGCTCAGGTTTGGGTGGCTCAGGCTGCTCTGCACATCACGGTTGCTGCCAGCCCGAGGCAGAGAAAGAGATGCATGGGTGTGGGCGCCCTGTATACAACGGCCGCTGCCAGCCCAAGGTGGAGAAAGAGGCATGCGAGCGCAGAAGTGGCCCTGTATGCCTCTTTCCCCAGCTTGGGATGGTAGTAGCTCTATTTTGCTCTTCAGGATATAACAACCCTAGACAACACAGAGAACCTTGCCAGGCAAAGATACAACGCTCTCAGCCCAGTATACCTGAAGGAGCATCTCCACCCCCATCGTTCTGCCCAGACACTGAGGTCCAGCGCTGAGGGCCTTCTGGCAGTTCCCTCGCTGCGACAAGCCAAGTTACAGGGAACCAGGCAGAGGGCCTTCTCGCCCTGTGGAACACCCTCCCACCAGATGTCAAAGAGAGAAACAACTACCAGACTTTTAGAAGACATCTGAAGGCAGCCCTGTTTAGGGAAGCTTTTAATGTTTGATGCACTATTGTATTTTAATATTTTGTTGGAAGCCAGCCAGAGTGGCTGGGGAAACCCAGCCAGATGGGCAGGGTATAAATAAAGTATTATTATTATTATTATTATTATTATTATTATTATTATTATTATTACAAATACATGCTCATTAGGTTGTGCAATTGGAGGGCCACAGGGTCCCTGCCCCTGCTATATACAGGAGTTAGGATGGGGCTCAGTAGCTTTGAGTCTTAATGGCTAGAATCGGAGTCAGGGAGCAGACAGCTAACAAGAGCATTCATTAATTTCTCTCATAAAAGTCAACAAGTTGCCCTTAATCCTTGGGAGCGGGTAAGGGGGTAGAGATGTAAAGCTTTAAACAGTATGGTGTTGCTATGTCCTGGGGCACCACTGCCGATTCTGGGTGCCTGTCACACCAAACAGTTGGGCAGTCCCCTAATGCTGTGCCGCCCATCATCATCATGATTAGGGAAGGAAGTCTGTCAAAGGCTGGATTCTGTATCACTTGATGCATCAGCAGGAATGGAAAGTCTAGCTCAACAAATGCAAGGTCACAGCTGCTAAGATGCCATGTTAAATAAACATTGTACAATGAAATGAATTTTCTTCCACTCAGATAAACAGCTTCCATAATCCATTATGATTTAATGCTCTATTACCATTCCTGTGTCATTAAGTTCATGCGGTGAGAGTTGATTACATATTTGATGATGTGGGGCTGCCAATTTCTGAATGAATCCAGAGGGTCACATGCAAGAAGAATATTTATTACCACTTGGCTTGCACTGTAGCGCTATATTTTTTCCCTCTGGCTTCAGTTTCATCCGGCCCATAGTCTTCATAAAACCAACCTATATCGCTTTGTTCCCTGAAGTGCATTGTGCAGAAGTAATTGCCAACAATGCAATACTCTCGGAGAGTAGTGACTAATTGCAAGTCTCACTGAAAAAGAAAACTATTAACTTTAGATGTTGCTTTCCTGAAAACCTGTTCTCAATAGCAGCTGAGGTTGCCACCTTTTCAAGGGACCACTGAAAGACGTGCCTTTAACTAGCAGATGTTAAAACGGTTGCTGTGTAGACAAAAAGTACCCAGGTTGCCATTAGTAGATTATTACTGTGCCATCATTTACTACACTTATTTGGCACTTACAACATAAAATGTAGAATTGTAAAAAGCACACACATGCAAATACAAAATTTTAACAACTTTTAACTCTGGTCTCATAAAAAGAATTTAGAGAGGCGATCAAACTTTCTGCCAGCAAACCCTAACCTGCTCTGCTCTGCCCTACCCTGCCCAGAATGGTGAACCCAGAAAATTTCCTGTCTCCAGCAGCCTCCTATAAAGAAATAGGGGGTGATAGCTAGCAGGTTGATCAATGTGTTGCATTTTTAGCAGTGAATTACTCAGTAATGGCTGGAAACTGTAGTTTGTGATGGGAGCTGAGAGTTGTTAGGAGTCCACTAGTCTCCTCACTCACAAGATGAAAATTTCTGGAATTCCTTGTGAACAGGGATTGACTGTCAAACCACTCTAAGAACTGGAGCTCTCTGAGGGGAATAAGGGGGTCTCCTAACAACTCTTATCACCATTAACAAACTACCTTTCCCAGGACACCATTCCTGTTACAATGGTTGATACTACTTTAAATGTATAGTGCATGTGGGGCTGTTAAAGTTGTTCAGTTGAATCCCTGATCTGGACCTTGTACAGAAATGAATTCTCCCTACAGGAATGCACTTCACAGCTTCACTGCAGAACAATCTTAAATACTGGTTACAATAAAAGTTATAAAATAGCAAAGTAACACATTGCAAGTCAGTATGGAGGTTTAGTCATTTATGCATTTCAGTAAATCTTGAAGCTATGAACATGAGTTTGACCAAGCTGCAGGAGGCAGTGGAAGACAGGAGTGCCTGGCATGCTCTGGTTCATGGGGTCATGAAGAGTCGGACACGACTAAATGACTAAACAAAAAAAAAACTTTCACTGGTCCCAGACAGAGATCCTAAGCTTGTTCATCAATGCAGAACTTCTCTGCAACTACTACTGCTAAACATCTCCAACAAGCACACTCACATGCTTCTCAAGTTTCAGCTGCCTGCTGTGGGAGCTCTGCAGCTAGTGTTTCTGGAGATGAGTCATCAGGTAGCTTATCTCACGCTAATGGGAAAATGCCAGCCTTCTCTGACGCTTTTTCCAGAGTGAAACCTTTTTTTTTGGCCTATGGTAAACTTCCCATTACAGTATTATAAATGCAATGTATCCAAACACAGCATTTTATGTACATTTAACAGAGGCCACAGAAGCCTTCAAGGCATTGGTGATCTTTAATGACAGAGAAGTAATGGGAGAAAAGTGACAAAGTGCAGGCAGGGAAATAAGTGAGGGAGTTTGATGCTTGGCAAACGGTTTGAGTCTTCAGTGATTCACAGTGATTGAATCTTCTTCAGTCTCAGGATTGTGGTATCTATACCCTTTTAGTGACACTTGATAGGATGGCCTTTTAAGTTCTATATTTATGCCTCATCTTCACATTTGAAACAGGAAAACTAAGAGGCTTTTACCAATGTCAACTGAAATCCCAAAGAGCATTGTCATCAATTTTTCCTGCAAAGGGGAAATGAAAGGTCTGTTGAAACTATTTTAAGAGACCTCTGCACAATTTGAAACCCATTAAGCTGAACACAGCTGGCCAGCCATGTGCTGTAGTGTGCCTGATGCTTGCACAAAGCCAATGCCCTCACAAATTAAGGCAGTTGACCTAGGTGGGGCCAAAAAAACAAAGGAGATTTGTTTGTTGAGCTCCTAGGTGTTGACATTTCACTCAGCAGATTACGTCTTGTGAAGAAGGGTGTCAAAATTGTGGGTTTTCTTTTTCTCTGAAATAATGCTCTAACGCTGGGGTAGTCAACATGATGCCCTCTTGAACTTCGAATCCCATCAGCCTCAGGCAGCATGCCCAATGGTCAGTGATGGAGTTGTAGTCTAACATCAATCAAGTGCTTAGGGAACTCTTGTGCTGATGCTTATATAATTCCTTAACCACCTCCACCCCTTTCCTGATTGGCTGTGACCCATGATGCCTATTTAGAGAAATGAAACTTAGACCTAGAAACAAAACCTACTTAGTCAGGGGGGTGTCCAGGGGCCCAGTCGCAAGAAGGACCGCCTTCTGAGGACGATCCCATTAGTCTAACATCATCGGCAGGACACTATTTTGCTACCCCTTTTCTAAAGTCTAGGCATGGCTTTCCTAGTTAATGAGAATTAATTTCTGAGCCAAATAAAACTGTATACCTATGTATATGTAAAAGTTCTCATTGCCCATAGTTCTTCACATGATTATATTATTGCAAAGAACATGTTGATAACTTAATAATGTGTATATTTATGACCAAAAGACTGAGCCTTCATCTAAAATGTGTGTGTTGTCCATGAATATTATTTTGCAAAAGGTCAACAAAACATCAATAGTAGTTAGAATTTGGTTTCCTTATTTCAAAATCAGGAAATAACATTGACTCTTATTGCTGATTTTATAGCTCTCCAATAAGGTCACTATTATAGTAGATAGGACTATGTAGATTTTGCAGTTTGTTTCATTTGAAGAAGCAAATACAGAATTTGTTGCAGTTGTTGTGTATACAGAATTTTCATGTGCGAACAAAGTTGTATTTGGTCAAATACTCTGGAACGTGTCCAGAGGAGGGCAACCAAAATGGTCAAAGGCCTGGAAAGGATGCCTTATGAGGAACGGCTAAGGGAGCTGGGCATGTTTAGCCTGGAGAAGAGGAGGTTAAGGGGTGATATGATAGCCATGTTCAAATATATAAAAGGATGTCATATAGAGGAGGGAGAAAGGTTGTTTTCTGCTGCTCCAGAGAAGCGGACACGGAGCAATGGATCCAAACTACAAGAAAGAAGATTCCACCTAAACATTAGGAAGAACTTCCTGACAGTAAGAGCTGTTCGACAGTGGAATTTGCTGCCAAGGAGTGTGGTGGAGTCTCCTTCTTTGGAGGTCTTTAAGCAGAGGCTTGACAACCATATGTCAGGAGTGCTCTGATGGTGTTTCTTGCTTGGCAGGGGATTGGACTCGATGGCCCTTGTGGTCTATTCCAACTCTATGATTCTATGATTCTATAAAAAAGTCAATGTTCGTATTATCTTTAAACCAGCTACCACATTATAAAGGACTTGTATTGCTCACCTACGGCTGCTAGATTTACTTAGGAGTGTTTGCTGAGGATTATATATGTACCTGTACTGCGGCGGGGGGTGGGGGAGAGAAATAGAAATTTGAGGTACTCATACATTGATATGTGAATGCCAGCACAAAATGGCTGCCATGGGCAGAAAAAAGAGAGGGGAAAGAGGTGGCTATGGGATCACCCCACTCTCCACTCTTCCTCACTCTCTCAGAAAACTTGTGAGGCAAAATTTCAGTTTGTAGAAGCCATGCTGATGCCAGTTGAAGAAGCCAGACTCCCTCAGCAAGGCTTGTTCTTCCCTCCTTCATTATTGCTGCTATGTCCTTCTTTATATGCTACTTAGATTTTTCTATTCACCTTCCTGATCTCTCTCACTCTTGCCCTGAGCTGTTGCTGTAGGTCAATGCTGCTGCCTCACTCTGCTTAATAGTAGGGCCAACCCTGGCAATAAGGAAAAGTCCATCATTTATGAGTGCCAAAAGCATCTGGTTGGTCCCTGGTGGAAATGGAATGTGTCTGTATGAGCCTCATACAGCATTAAAAAAAAGCAAGCATGTTACTAAGCTGCAAGTATCATACAGGTTTTGTATGGTACCTGAGAACAGGTAGTGGCATCAGATGTCTGCTGTATTTCAGTGTAGCAGTGAACGTAAGTGTGGTGTCACATAATTTGAAAAGCAGCTGTAAATTTTTGTTCCCTTGCCTGATATTTGTGGACACTTTGGCCTCTTATTTATGACTATGTTTGGCAGGAGTGATGATCCTTGCCTTCAATTCAGCATTAACTGCAGTAGCTAATTATAGTATGCCTTTATGCAATTCCGCCTCATTAAGAACATTAAAGTTATGACCTGAGCTAATAAAAAGAAGAAGATTCATGGTGAAGAGCAAAATGCTCAACATCACCTCCACTGGATAGATACAAAAGGTGAAATCCCGAGACCTTTATGTCATTAGAAGGTTTGCCTCGATTAACTGGGTTTGGTGGGCAGCCAAATGTTCAGAAGGTTCACCACATTTTTAATTCATTGTAAAGGCTTTTCAAACACATCGTCAAGAAAGGATCTGTCTGTGTAAATTTTCTTGTTCCCACAATTTTAAGATTTGTGTCTTGGTTAGAAAAAGTAAGGAGATGTTGTTATGATCAGACATAAGTGGATATTTCCTCGAAGTTCCAATAAACTTATATTACTGGGAGCTTTGTGTGGTGGTCAGTGGAAAATGTAATGGACAATGTCCTCAGTTGGGTTCTGGCCACAAATGAAGAAATGTTGCTTCTCTGTCTAAAAAGGCTAAAGCAATTCTAAACTAACAATGGACTCATCTAGGTCACAAGCATAGAATCATAAATTGTAGATTGGGAAGGGTCCCCGAGGGTCTTCTAATCCAAGCTCCTCTGATGCTGAAATCTCAGCTAGATCATACATGACAGATGGCCACCCAACCTCTCCTTAGAAACCTCCAAGGAAAGAGAGTTCACCACCTCTTGTGGGAGTCCATTCCACTGTTGAATAGCTCTTACTGCCAGAATGTTCTCCCTGGGAAGGTAGACCATCTAGGAGAAGGAAAACTGTGATCCTAAATCTCTGCTGCCTTGATTCCCGAGAAAGGTTTCAGGAACACACCCTGAGGAACAAGCCATACCTACTGCCTTGTGGGACATCTTCAGGAGACTAATCCTTCAGGAGAAGAGATCCATTTCACACCATCCTCCATGCTGAGTTCTACATCATGAAACTCAGACTTAGGAGAAGGAAGCTGACACTCAGCATCACCTTGTGTACTGATTGTAAGTAAGAAGTCAGGCAGGTGGGGGTCAGCTGAGGGCAGTCTGAAGTTGGTGGGGCAGTATGCTAGACCAGCCTCCATTGGACACGTTGCCCATCAAATATATTACTTTCCTAAGGAGAACAGACCATTATTCATCCATTTAAGGATGTAGACTCATCTGTAGTTACTTACCAGCAAGTCCTTTTGAAGTCTTTGAAGGACTGTGTGGTGTACTGACTAGAGTGTCTGACTAGGAGTAGGAGGACCAGGTCCAAATTCTTGTGTAACCATAAAGCTCAAGGATGATCACCTAGGGGCAGCCTGACATCTCTCACAGGGAGGATACAAGGTGAATGGAGTATATTCCTGTATGATGCTGTCTTGCAGGAAAGGTGAGATAGAAATGTTTAAAAAAAAATGTGGAAGGTTAATGTGGCAATGAGACAGAGCAGATTTGTGGGTGAATATATGCAAGTATGACACCAACTAGAATCAGACTGATGTGTCCATCTCTAAAAGTAAATAAAGAAACAAATAAATCATGCACACTGGATTGAGCTGCACATTGGTGGCATAGAAATACGTCCGAAATGCATTTTTGAAATGCAATGAATGTCCATAGTCATAGGTGCCATCTCACACTGAAGATTTGTGGGTGCCTGAATTGAAGGGCTTCAACTTCGCCCATTGACTTTGTGGTGGCCTAGCCCCGCAAACTGGAGTTGGCTCCAGTGTCCATAAAAAAAAAGCCCATTGTACTAAAAAAAAGGCAATTGTTCTCTTGAGAAATCTATTATTAATAGATAGATATTAATTAATGATTAACCGTCTAGGACTCTGTTGCGATACAGGTTTAACATTATAGAGTGTTTCCTTAGTTTCTACACAACCTTACCCCCTTTCTTTCTGTTTCTCCTTGGGCTGTTTGAGGAAGGAATATAACAACCAAGAGATAACCACACACCGAATCAGGAGTGTTATTGTTGTCTTTACATAGATATGCCTACATTATTTTATAACTGTAGCAAAAAGGACTTTTCAAAGTATCAAAACTACTGGAAAGTGGAAGGGCTGGGTAGGTAAAAAAATCGATGTGCTATTGCTTCCAGGCTGTTTCCCAACAGAAATGATGTGATTGCCTTTCGGAAAATGCAGCTACATGAGCCTTCTTCTTTTTTAGAAGGTTTCAGGATGTTACCAGTTACGCTCTTTGAAAAAGAATAGAAAACTGGAGGCAGCATTTCCAGTGAATCCTGTGGAAAATCTCAGTGGATTGTCACTTTTTTCAGCTCTGTTGACCTGAGATGCATTCCGGGTATGTACACCAGAATCTAAGCACGGGTTTCCTCAGGCTTTAGAAATCCTCTGAGTCAGCTTGTGCTCAGGAGGAATTTGGATGTCTGAATGCCGGGGGCAGAGCACATGTTTCGAATGCAGAGCACCAGCACAGGACCTATCCTTGGGCAAAGTGAGGAAGCTACTTCAGGAAGCTGATTTCAGGTATCATGAAAAAGCAGCATATTCTTGGTTGTTTAAATCCTTATTGTATTTCTACTGCCAGGAAGTTGAGTGGGAGAAATATGTGTCGCCTTTTCTGTGCCAGCTTCCAACATAAGTTGTTTTGCCTTGGGCACTATGCACTTTGACCTGGCAGGTGGATTCAAGGTTTGTTGCTCTTCCTCAGTAGTATTCAATACTGTGAGGCTGAGTCTAGGAAACATTAGTGGCTGAAACCCTGGAGAACAGCTGGAGGACAGTGTTGATGATACTGAACTAGACAGGGCAATGCCCTGATTGATTATAAAGTAGTATGCTTCATGGAACATAGAATAGAAAGCATATGGTTTTGTGGGCCCTGGGGGACTCCGGAAAACAAAAACATAAACACAGCTTACAGAATCATAGAAACATAGAGTTGGAAGGGACCCTGAGGGTCATCCAGACCAACCCCCTGCAATGCAGGAATTACAGCTAAAGCACCCATGACAAATGGACATCCAACCTCTGTTTAAAAACCCCCAAGGAAGAAGAGTCCACCATGTCTCATGGGAGTCTGTTCCACTGCTGAACAGCTCTTACTTGTTAGGATATAGTTCTGTTCCACCTTTAAAGGGTACAGGCATGACTGTTGGGTGTCACATGCCTGATTACTTCCAGCACAGTCTGCTGGGAACTTCCGTTTGTATATAGCTTTTGTGTTTCTGCTGTTTTGCTGGAGATGAAGGGAAGCAGACATGTTTTCCTCTGTTCCTGAACTAGGCTGAATAAAGTGCTGTACATTATGCTTACACATTTCTCTGTCCGCCTCTTCTGCTGTGAGAAGATTTGCACACTCTGCTGATAGAGCGTGCACGGGTCTCTAAACGTATCTGAGGCTCATGTCACTGACTGATGCTGTTCCAAGGGAGACCGGCTGCCGGCCGGTGGCTGGAGCCAGCTGGGGGTCTTCCTGATGCCTGCCTGATGCCCCCGTCTTCCCAGCAGTATCCCAACATTACTGTCAGAAGGTTTTTCTGAATGTTTAGTCAGAATCTCCTTTCTTGCAACTTGAAGCCATTGGTTCGAGTCCTACCCTCCAGACACTGGGGGAGGAAGAGGGGGTGCGGGGAGCACACCGCCCCCGGCAGCGCGATCCTGGTGGGGTGCCATCGCAGCTGCCCCCCTGCCCGCCCTGGGCGCCATGCCCCCACAGGCAGCGGACCACACTTCCAGGACATGTGTCATGCCCGCAGCACGCACATCAGCCACACCCCCACCCACTCTCCGCACCCCGGTGCCGGAACATGAAGCTCCTCCACTGCCTCCAGAGCAGGAGAAAACAAGCATGCTCCCTGCTCCATGTAACAAGATATTTGAAGATGTAAGAAGGGGAAGAAAAAAAAAATTGAAGAAGGCTATCATATCTCCTCTCAGCCTCTTCTTTCCCAGTCTAGACATCCCCAGCTCCTTCAAGCTCTCCTCATAAGGCTTAGTTTCCAGACCCTTGATCATCTTGGTTGCCCTGCTCTGCACCCGTTCCAGCTTGTCAACATCCTTCTTAAATTGTGGTGCCCTAAATCCTTTGCACATGTGCTGCTAGTAAGCCCCATCCTATATTTGTGCATCTGTTTCTTCCTGCCTAAGTGCAGAACCTCACATTTTCCCTATTGAAATTCATTCTGTTAGCTTGCACCCAGTTCTCCAATCTGTTAAGGTCATTTTGAATTTTGATTCTGTCTTCTGCAGCATTAATTACCTCTCCCTGTTTGGTGTCATCTGCAAATATGATAAGCATTTCCCTCAGTTCCTTCATCCAAGTCATTTATAAAGATGTTGAACAACAACGAGCCCAGGACAGAACCCTGCAGCAACCCAATTTTCACTTTTTTCCAGGATGACAGGGAATCATTAATGAGTAATCTTTGGGTTTGGTCAGTCAACCAGCTACAAATCCACCTAACAGTTACCTCATTCAACCCACATTTTACCAGCTTCCTCACAAGAATATCATGGGGGACTTTGTCAAAAGCCTTACAGAAATCAAGATACACTATGTCCACAGCATTTCCCTGATCCACCAAGTTTGTAATTCCATTAAAGAAAGAAATCAGATTGGTCTGGCATGATTTATTTTTGAGAAACCCATGCTGGGTCTTAATAATCACAGCACCCTTTCCTAAATGTTCACAGACTGACTGTTGAATTATCTGTTCTAGGACCTTCCCTGGTTTCGATGTCAAGCTCACCAGCTGATAATTACCTGGGTCTCCCTTTTTTCCCCATTTTTAAAGATGGGGGACAACATTTGCCCAGCTCCAGTCAGTAGGGACCTCACCTGTTCTCCATGAATTCTCAAAGATAATAGACAAATTACATCTGCAAACTCCTTTAGTACCCTTGGATGCAGCTCATCAGGCCCTGGAGATGTGAATTCATTTAAAGTAGCTAGGTGTTTCCTTGCTACCTATTTTCTTATGTTGGGCTACAGCTCCCTCTTTACATCATTTATTCTGTTATCACCAGGTTGGGCATCACTTTCCTTTTGGGTGAAAACAGAGGCAAAGTAGATGTTGAGTAGTTCCTCCTTTTCTCTGTCACCCAATAGCATTTCTCCGTCTTTCCCACACAGAGGACCAACACTTGCTTGTTCTTCCTCTTCCTTTTTAAAATTATTTTTAACCTCTCTTGCAAGCCTGAGCTCATTCTGAGCTTTAGCCAGCCTGATTCCCCACCCTGCAACTGTTGGCTACTCGTGTGTACTCCTCCTTTGTGATTTCCCCATTCTTCCATACTTGTATGATATGGATTGTGAAGATATATGGGTTTTGCAGGTTCAGCTAGACACACTTGCATGTGTCTTCATAGCACCCAGCGTGAGTGCAGCTGGGTGCGCCATGGGTCTTATGTGCAAAGGGCAACATGAGGAGCATGTAACAGGGCAGGCACACACTCAGACTGATTGGAAGAGTATGTGTCTGTTGCATCCTCCTGGTGTCCTGCCAGCCCCAAACTGCTTTGCAAGGCTTAGATGTGGGATCAGACTCACAAAGCAGTGCAGCGATGGCAGGGGCAGTGTGAGGAGCAAAATGCAACCTCGAAAAAAATGCCCCCTTCACTTCACCCACACTACGCCTCTGGGACCAGATTGTTGGGATACTGCCAGGGAGACAAAGTCCATCATGGCCCCACGTCGCCTCCGGACGTCCATCGATCTCCCGTAGACACACAGTATCAGCAACTAGCGACACGAGCTCCAGAAATAGCTTGCCACATTCCAGAACTGATGCACGCTCTTATCAGCAGATAATGCACAGCGAAAGATGCACGCAGGAGAGCATTTTTCATAAGTTTATTCTGCGTTAGTCAGAACAGAGAAAAACATGACTGCCTGCTTCAGTGTTTCAGGCAGCGAGCGAGAGAGAAACGAAAGCAACAGAAAACCTAAACATCCTGTGAACAGGAAATACGCAGACTCACAAAGCCTGCTCCCTTTTAAGGTGGAACGGAAATATCCTAACACAGATTACCTGGAAGACTAACCTCCCTTCCATTGCCCAGAAAGGGCATGAAGATCAACAGATGGAAACCAGTTAACCTTAACATGGCCGGATGGCTATCAGCTTGTGGGGATGAGCTTTTTCACTGGTATCTCTGGTGTTGTGGAAGGCAGAAATTCGAGATATCACATTTGCAATGACATTCCACTTGGCTTACCCGTATGTTTCGTTGACCTCTTGACCTAACTATCCTGTTTTAATTGCTGTGCAGTTTTAATTGGATTGTTTTACTGTGCATTTAAAAATATTTCACATTTTTGGAACATTGTTCAATTGGGTTTGACATTTTGTAAACTACTTGGAAGCCATATTGACATTAAGGGGCATATAAACTAATGGTGGTGATGATGTAAAAAATATCTAACCAAACTAAAAATAACTTTACAAGTTTAACCACTGCATTTTTTTTAAGCATGTGATCTGAAGCACACATACACAGAAGTTCTATTAGAATTCAATGGTCAAGCTACTTGTACATAAACACAATCGGACACAGAGTAGCTCATCATGAGGTTTGTTTATGTCAAGCAAATTTGCTAATTATGTTAGATTTTCAGTCAGATATAAATAGATGTAGGCAGTCATGCCACTTATGCAGAGTGATCTCCCACACATATCAAATTTCCATTTGAAGATGGTGAAATGAAATCCTTTTTGGAGCAGGCTCATGCAGGCTTGGGTCAACGTGGGAAGTATAAAAGGATATTTGTGAACCGGAGGTTCTCTTTGTGTCCAAATCTAGTGTTGTTATCAAAGGTCCCAGGGGTTTACAGTCCTGGCAAGATTGAGATGATGACTGAACATGATCCAGCCAATATTAAGCACTTTGAGACCCATTCATTTCAGTAGACAATATTGAACTAGTTGTACAAGTGGTCGGATGTAATGCGAAGAAATGTGATGCAAAGAATCTTCCTACTATATTCCACTGAAATCAATGGAACTCTATAAAACGGAATCTTACTTATAGACAGTGATGAAAAGAGGCAGTCAAGTAAAGGGAACCAATAAAAGGTTTACCATTATACTGCATGAGTTTTCTGGAGGCGGTTGGAGGATGGGTGGTGGCTAAAGGATTGAGGTTGAATCCTGACAAGACAGAAGTACTGTTTTGGGGGGACAGGGGATGGGCATGTGTGGCGGATTCCCTGGTCCTGAATGGGGTAACTGTGCCCCTGAAGGAGCAGGTGTGCAGCCTGGGAGTCATTTTGGACTCACAGCTGTCCATGGAGACGCAGGTTAATTCTGTGTCCAGGGCAGCTGTCTACCAGCTCCATCTGGTACGAAGGCTGGGACCCTACCTGCCTGTGGACTGTCTCACCAGAGTGGTGCATGCTCTAGTTATCTCCCGCTTGGATTACTGCAACATGCTGTACGTGGGGCTACCTTTGAAGGTGACCCGGAAACTACAACTAATCCAGAATGTGGCAGCTAGGTTGGTGACTGGGAGTGGCCACCGGGACCATATAACACCAGTCCTAAAGGATTTTTATTGGCTCCCAGTCTGTTTCCGAGCACAATTCAAAGTGTTGGTGCTGACCTTTAAAGCTCTAAATGGCTTCGGCCCAGTATACTTGAAGGAGCATCTCCACCCCCATCGTTCAACCCAGACACTGAGGGCCAGTGCCGAGGGCCTTCTGGCAGTTCTCTCACTGCGAGAAGTGAAGTTACAGGGAACCAGGCAGAGGGCCTTCTCGGTAGTGGCGCCCGCCCCGTGGAACACTCCCATCAGATGTCAAATAAATAAAGAACTATCTGACGTTTAGAAGACATCTGAAGGCAGCCCTGTTTAGGGAAGTTTTTAATGACTGATGTTTTAATGTATTTTTAATCTTTTGTTGGATGCTGCCCTAGAGTGGCTGGGAAAACCCAGCCAGATGGACGGGGTATAAATAAATTGTTGTTGTTGTTGTTGTTGTTGTTGTTGTTGTTGTTGTTGTTGTTGTTGTTATTATTATTATTTCATACATTAATAAGGCCCAGCGTTTGAGTTTTCTAAAGCTATATTAGGGGGCTGCTGAATGTTCCCAACTTTCCTGAGCAGAGAGAATCATCTGTGGTCAAGGCTGCTTGGGTTTGTTTTCCTTTGGGCAAAGGAACAGGGGAAATATATGGTAATTTTTTTATATTCCCAAACATAGAAGCAGAGCTACATGTATGAGGTGTAGGGAACATTTAAGTTCAAAGCTGAACTACATCTCCCATCTTCCTTGACCATTGACCATGCTTGTTGTAGTTCAACAACAACAACAAACCTATGGTTACGTGAAACATACTCAATTAACACACAAGACGTAACTGGCGGTACTTTTAAATAAATAAGGTATACTATTCATTGTATCAAATTGTAGATATCAATGGAAGTCTCATAAAATTCAATGAAAAAAGCAGAAGACCCAGTGGATCAGTTCATTCTCTAGTCAGTTCATGTATAAGGTCCATACATGTATAAGTATCTATTTCACCTGTCTATTCAAAGAGTCCAATAACCCACATGAAGGGTTGTTATAGTTCCACAGAATCCTTCCACAGAGGATTTCTGGACTATTAGCCTTGTTTCGCCATCCTAGGCTTCATCAGTAGAACAGGCTCATATGTAATATTACAGGATAGTGGGTCTTATAGCATAGTAGTGGTTCCGTTGAAATCTCCAATTTGATACAATGAATAGTATACCTTATTTATTCAAAAGTACAGCCGGTTACGTCTTGTGTGTTTATTGAGAGTTGTAGTTCAGCAACTTTTGAAGGGCCAAAGGTTCTCCACACTTGCTCTATATCCATTTCATATGTGACTGAGGGACTGTGGGCCACCTGTCAAGGAACCATAGCTGAGCAGGGCTCCCCCAGCATGGCATACATGGTATGCTCTAGAAGACATTTGGATGTCTAAGTTTAATCCCTTCTGCGCATTTGGGAGCCAATAACTTTGCTTCTCAAGTGTCTTTTAAAAAGCCTCTGGAGAAATTATTTGGGGATCTTTGTCAAACGAGGCAGTGAATGACATTTGACTGAGCACAAATGTCATAAGGTGAAGATAACAGACTTGTTGGCTTAATGAAGGTTTGATACCGGGTACCAGAAAAAATACACAAAGGCAGATCAATGTCCTCATCTGTCTATGTAACTGTGATCCAAATATGTCCCACAGCACAGCTATAGAAAAGAACAATAATATTTCCAACGAACTGTAAAGGGTCTGTAGGTCAGAAAACAGCTATTTTTCAATAGCTGAATCCTGCGAGGGGAAATGCACTGAAATAACAAGTGTGGGGTTTTTTCTTTTTTAAGATTAGATTAATTCTGAACAAAAGTGAATGCAATCTTAAGAGAAGCCACAATTCTTTTCCAACTTCAGGGTATACACTATGCAATCCATTTATTACACTGTATTAAAAGTGTCAGATTTTTAGATCAAAACCCATACTCTGAAAGTACTATAAAAGAGCAATTCATGCTAAAGGGAAAACATACTTAGCATATAGAAAGTTTCCTGTACATTTAGCTTTATAATTTCATGCTTGAAGTGTTAGGACATTGCAGAGAACAAAAGGCAGAATGATCCTAAGTCTAGCGGAAATGTAAGAATGCTTGGATATTAAGTATAAGTGTGTGTCTGTGCAGTACAAACAGACGTATATTCAAAGGGGATAGGCATCTGGCAACAGAAATGTGCTTAATGGTTGAAGAATAATTTCACTATCTTCAAACACAGCTCTGGAGTTGCCCTCTTCTGTTTTCGATAGCTAATTCCAGCTATTGGATGATGGATGCCAGCGAAGCTTATAATTACCTAGTTTGGAATATGAATTTGTCCAAATCACAATGTTCAGAACCTGATGTATAACAAATCAAGTCTCTTTTGACTGTGAAAAGCACCGGTTTGAATGTAGAACAAGACTCTGCTTATGCACAATCAGTGAGATTCTGCCTATCAACTATTTTCTTCCTCCAAGTCTTGTATGTTAATCACAGTTCATACAGAACTGTGCAACTACGCATACAAGGTAAAGGTACCCCTGCCCGTACGGGCCAGTCTTGGCAGACTCTAGGGTTGTGCGCCCATCTCACTCAAGAGGCCGGGGGCCAGCGCTGTCCGGAGACACTTCCGGGTCACGTGGCCAGCGTGACATCACTGCTCTGGCGAGCCAGAGCTGCACACGGAAACGCTGTTTACCTTCCCGCTAGTAAGCGGTCCCTATTTATCTACTTGCACCCGGGGGTGCTTTCGAACTGCTAGGTTGGCAGGCGCTGGGACCGAACAACGGGAGCGCACCCCGCCGCAGGGATTTGAACCGCCGACCTTTCAATCGGCAAGCCCTAGGCGCTGAGGCTTTTACCCACAGCGCCACCCGCATACATACAAACAAAGAAATAAATTCCTAGGTTGATTTTTAGGCTCCAGGAAACTGTGAAATCCTTAGCTTGCTGGTACAGGGAATAACTCAGGAAAATATGATCTTGAGAGCAAGGGAGCTGTCTATCTGTGAGTTTATCTTCCCAGGGTTGGGGATGCTCCCTGACCTGAATCATATTCCCTCCCTGAACATATTCCCTCCACATACTCTTAAAGTCCCCTGTTACCCATATTAAACATTAGGACTGTGTAAGGAATCTAGTTTGATTTGGGGCCCAGATCAGTACTGCCAAATCCGCGAGACATATGATGTGGGCATGCCCAGTGATGTATTCGTTTTTAGTCTGAAGTTGCTGTCCATATCAGTTTGGCACAAGGAGAACATTTGGGCAGTAGTTCTTTCCTGGTGTTTTCATAATTTAACAATATGCTGGTTTCTCCATGGCTCAGCTCTCATGGACAGTGACTAAATGTGGTTGTTTAATTTTCCAAGGCATGGTTCAGCCTCCCTTGCATGGCACACAGTACTCTGTGCAGAAATTAGACACAGAACATTTGGTTTGAGTTCAGCACTACAAAATTCACCCGTGTTAATGACCATGATCCACCCTTCAATTCCCTTCCCCTTGAAATAATTAGGCAGAGTCAAGCTATTGTGTCACTCTTTAATGTTCATGCTGAAAAATAATGACGACTAGCAATATTACTTCCCCTTTTTAATCAATGGCATCTGCATTTACTTTTTTTTAAAAAAAATGCTTCCAAGGAAAGCTTAGCACCCTCCCTCCTTCCCTCTCTCACACATACACAGAGAAACAGAGAGGGGAAAGCTCTCAAAGCAGTAAGCAAAAATAGATCTTAAAGAACTAGGCATCTACAAAGTGAATGGAAATTATTCAATGAAGATTGAAGAAGCAATTCCATGGCTTAATAAGGATTTTAAAAAGTAAAGGCGTAAAAGCCAAGCCGAGCAAAGATATAAAAACCACCTTAGCACAAGGGGGGTGGATGTGAAGCAAGCAGAAAAGTATAGCTAGAAAAGTACAGCAAGAAGATAAATTATGTAGCTCAATGTTAAACTATGTTGAAATGAATGGGAAGATTATGCAGGGAGCTGTAATCACATTAGGAGAAGCAATTAAAGACACCAAGTGAAATAGACAACTCCTGGCTTGGGCACTCCAAAAGCGGCATCTTCATTGGCTCTAATGTGGAATGGAAGCCCCATTCCAGTTAAGAGTGGAAAACCTGATGCACCAAACCGGAGACCCGTTATCCTGAACCAGAATAGGAACAGCACACAAGTGGACAACCATTCTGCATGTAGCTCCCACCACTCAAAAGTCCCATCTAGCAGCTGAGACTCCATATCAGGTTATCGGTGTCCTCATTCAGATGTATCTATTTCCTGAGATTGCTTAAGTCCAGAGTTGTTTTCTGCCTGCCTTCCAAATGCTTGTAAAGAATTACAGTAATTAATATTGAAATAGCATCTTCAACAGATGTCTTCAGTAGATTCAGGAAACCCAGGAAGTAACTAAGTTCCAATCTACACATCTGAAAGGGAGGTGCAGATCACGTCAGTTTGCATCAGCATTCACAAAGTTCAAATTCCCCAATCAATAATGGCCTGCTGATATATTCTCTCTCCTCTCTCTTGAACTAGCTTTCATTGCACAGGATATTTTGGGTGCAATTTGGGGAAACCCTGTAAACAGCACAACCCTACCTCCTGCAATCTGAACGAAAGACTCTCTTGCAAGCTTTCCTTGAAAGTTTGAATTAGAGCTGTGCCAAATATCACTCTCAGATTTCTAAATGGGCTGCACCTCATGTGGCGGTGGTGTGTGGCAGAGAGGGTTCTGTCTGCTTCTTGAGAAATAATTTTGGATTTTTCATTTAGGCAGAATTTGCACATAATCTTATGAGGTGGCTGAGGCATGTGTGTTTGGGAGTGAACAGGTTTATTCTTCTATTGTACCGTAATTCCTTGGTTTTCTGCAGCCTTCCAGATCTAGGCTCCCCACCCCACACATAAAAAAAACACCTCCAAGGCATTCCTATCTGGGCTTTTCTGAAATCATGGACACCCTGGACAGCTGCAGAGGGCAGAGCATAAAGATGTGAGTCATATCATGGAAGGAAGGATGCTTACAGGCACCCCTCAGGCACCTTGAAAGCAAGGTAAGTCCAACAGCTCAACCCCCTCTTCCCACCCAAGAGAATTTCCCTAAAATATCTTCCCCACCTTTGAGTATTTTAGAATGCATTTTCCCCCTAATCAGTTGATGGATAATGGTTTGAAAAAAGATGTGGGCTATGTTTTCAGCACTGTACTTGTTTGATTCCAGGTTACATAAGAAGAATTAAGGAATGCTCAGCCTTAGTAAGGAAAAACTGGTTGTGCGAGAGGCAAGGCAGAACCAAGGAACATCCTTTCAAAGACACTGGATTAGAAATGGAAACCAAAGGACGAAGCTTTGAATCTTTTAAAAAGGTAAGTATAATTACGTACTGTGTGATTACAATTACTGGTTAGCTGGCTTCACAGAAGGGGTGCACGTTTGTGTTTTCTCATCCAAAATATCACAGGGGAGGACCTTGAACTCCAGCATTTCATTTAAATAAAAATAAATAACTGGTTTTCTAGCCCATAATAAAGCAAAGCAAATATCATATGTTCATGTCACTGCAAGTGGGGGGAAAAGAGATGAAGAGTGCCTGGAAAGGTTGTCTCTCCTGGGAAACTTTTAAATAGCAGATAACAAACAGTTTTATGGGGAAACATTAAATTAAGTAATTCAACCACACATGCTGTGGAGTTTGCAGACCAAGGAATATGTTCCCCATTAGATTTGAGGGAAGGCAAATAAACCTCTTCTGGTCTGTCATATAACCTTGAGTTAAATTCAAGGAGTGAAAAACAACATAGAGACGGATGACGCCTAAAAAGAGATTTAGTGCCGCATGAGCTTTCATGGACTAAATCCCATTCCAAACATCTGATGGCTACAGTCTACAAAAGCTTATTGCATAACAGAATCATAAAATCATAGAGTTGGAAGGGGCCCAAAGGGTCATCTAGTCTAACCCCCTGCAATGCAGGAATCTCAGCTAAAGCATCCCTGATAGATGGCCATCCAACCTCTGCTTAAAAACCTCCAAGGAAGGAGAGTCCACAACCTCCTGTGGGAGACTGCTCCACTGTCAAACAGCTCTTACCACCAGAAAGTTCTTCCAGATGTTTAGTCGGAATCTCCTTTATTGTAACTCAAAGCTATTGTTTCAAGTCCTACCTTCCAGGGCAGGAGAAAACAAGCTTGTTTCCTCTTCCATGTGACAGCCCTTAAGATATTTGAAGATGGCTATCGTATCCCCTCTCAGTCTCCTCTTTTCCAGGCTAAACATACCCAGCTCCTCCTAGTGCTGCTCGAAAGGCTTTGGTTTACAAACCTTTGATGATCTTGGCTGCCCTCCTCTTCACCCATTCCAGCTTGTCAACATCCTTCTTAAATTGTGGTGCCCAGAATTGGACACAGTATTGCAGGTGTGGTCTGACCAAGGCAGAATGTTGTTGTTTAGTTGTTTAGTCGTGTCCGACTCTTCGTGACCCCATGGACCAGAGCACGCCAGGCACTCCTGTCTTCCACTGCCTCCCGCAGTTTGGTCAAACTCATGCTGATAGCTTTGAGAACATTGTCCAACCATCTCGTCCTCTGTCATCCCCTTCTCCTTGTGCCCTCCATCTTTCCCAACATCAGGGTCTTTTCCAGGGAGTCTTCTCTTCTCATGAGGTGGCCAAAGTATTGGAGCCTCAGCTTCAGGATCTGTCCTTCCAGTGAGCACTCAGGGCTAATTTCCTTAAGAATGGATAGGTCTGATCTTCTTGCAGTCCATGGGACTCTCAAGATTGACTCTCAAGGCAGAATAGATTGGTACTATTACTTCCCTTGATCTGGACACTATACTTCTGTTGATGTAACAAACCTATTCATCTTAAAGATGCCATGGAGGCGGTACGTACTGCTGGAGTAACCCCTGCCCACCAGACAGGGACTGGGCAGATGAGGAGGAGTGGTGGAGACCGCCACCCCAGGAGACTTCCAGAGAGGAGGAAGGGAGAAAGAGTATAGACCTAGTGTTATGGTTTGAGACAGGTCAGTCCCCAGAAGAAGAAGAAAGGAGCTGGGAAACAATGAAGAAGAACAGGAGCAAAGTGGCATTGAACAGAGGCAGGAGTCAGATGTGTTAGAATCTGTGCAGCAGGCAAGTGGCACGCTGTCTCTGTGTCAGGGGCTGGGCAGAGGAGGAGGAGGAGGAGTGGAGACCTCCTCCCCATCCTGGTCCTTCCAGGGAGGAGGAAGAGGAAGATGGTATAGATTTACAACCGTTGTTTGCAGGAGGTCACAGCTCAGAGGCAGATGAGGGGGGAAGTTGGGAAATAATGGGAGAGGAGGAGCAGGCAGAGCAGGAGCAGGAGCTGGCTGACACGGTGTCATTAGAAAGCATTCCAGAACCACCATCTCCCATAACCTGGAGAGCCTTAAAAGTAGGAGAACAAAGAGCTCAAAGATAGAGGGCACATTGCAGCACCCATAGAGGAGATGATGAGAATGATGAATGAGGCAGAGGGAGAGAAGGGGGTTGGCAGTTCACTCGGAACAATGCCATTATCCAAGAGGCTGGATTCTATAGCCTTTCTCTGTAAAGATTGAAATAAAAAAGGACGGTTAGAAACTTTTCCTTGTCTTTATACTTCCCTGGGCAACCAGCCAGGAGCCGCTGACAGTACCCTGACACACTGGAGAGTTTGCCAGAACCACCATCCTTTCTGAGAAGCAGACGTGCTATGTGCATCACAGAACAGAGAGCCCAAGGGGGGTGGAGCTCTACTCTGAGCAATGTCAGATTGAGAGTATGCTGCTTTTCCTGTGTCTTCTTGTGCTCCCCCTCTCTGCATCTTTGATTTCCTGCGCGGTTAGCCAGGCATCCTGACACCACTGGATGGAGCTAAGCAGGGCCGCACTGCGCCATCTGCCTGGCCACACAGTGTGAAGCCTGGCTGGCCAATGCAGCTGACACCACACTGGCTTTCCAATAAAATAAAATCCTGGGAACTGTTGTTTGTTAAGGGTGCTGTGTGCTCTAGCTCTGTGAGAGTTAACATTCAGTCCCCATGATTCTTTGTGGGATGTCATATGCTTTAAATGCATTATATGTATGCAGCCTATGTCCAGAGAAAGCATGAGGGAGGGAGGGAGGGAGGGAGGGAGGGAGGGAGGGAGGGAAGAAGAAGAAGAAGAGGAGGAGGAGGAGGAGGAGTTTGGATTTGATATCCCGAAGGAGTCTCAAAGTGGCTAACATTCTCTTTTCCCTTCCTCCCCCACAACAAACACTCTGTGAGGTGAGTGGGGCTGAGATACTTCAGAGAAGTGTGACTGGTCCAAGGTCACCCAGCAGCTGCACGTGGAGGAGCGGGGAATTGAACCCGGTTCACCAGATTACGAGTCCACCACTCTTAACCACTTCACCACACTGGGAGGGAGGGAAAGAGAGGGATTGGTTACAGTGACAGTGAGAAGGAGGAGAGGGAGGCACCATTCAAGGAGGGTGAAGACATCATGCCAAAGAACCACACTTAACCTGGTGTTAGGCGAATCTCTCTTAATGGGCTGAACCAATGGTGTATATAAAATGTTCCACCCCGTAAGGAAGAACTGAAATGCACAACTTTTCAAAATGAGGATGGGGGAATCTTTCAGATATATTATACCCTTAATTAGTCACAGCATGACTCTGTCACCAAAACGGATTACTTTTAATTTTCCACACGTTTTAATTCCCAGCTTTTCCATTCTTATAAAAATAACAGTGGATATAGTATTAAAAGTGTCCTTCCTTATTAACAGCCCTTTGGACAATTATTCCTCGTGGCTCTCAACAATCCTAGATAGCTGCTTCCCTCATGTTCTTGTATAAAAGGTTTACAAAACCTTTACTAGGATCTGCATTGAGTGCGAGATAAAATGACTTTAAAAAGGGAAAAAAGAACACACTCAAGCTCCTGCAGCTCTCAAATGACTGATTTTCTTTTTTTCTTCTCCCCCTCCCCACTTTTTCTTTTTTTCTTTTTTAACAGATTCGGATCAAAATGGCATGTTAGAATAAGCTCTCGGCGCAACTAAGGCAATGAAACATTAGATAGAGAAGACTCTGCAGTAGAAAAGAGCTGTGCTGTGAAGTCAACTTCAGGCAAAATATTCCCCGCTCAGTGCAACTGTTTAGCAAGAACCCAACTTGACTCTAAGCTGCAGAACTTGCCCTTATCGCCATGCTACCCTAAACCCAGAAATGTGTGGTTAATTATAGTCTCATGGCCTGATTTAGCCAGGAAGGGAGCAGTGCTTCTCCCAGATTCTGAGCAAATTCGCGAAATGTATAATTTTATGAAGAATGAGGACAAGCCGGGACTGTCAGACAATCTTTATTGTTTCAGCCATAGGGCACAATCAGAAACAAAAAGCCAAATAGTGATAATTGCAAAAATAAAACATTCACAGTGCAATAAAATGGTACTCGTTCATCAAGCTATGAGGAAGTAGAAAAATGGGATAAAACTTTAGAAGGGGCCCTAACAACTCTTGCCACTGCTAAATAATAATAATAATTTATTATTTATTATTTATACCCTGCCCATCTGGCCAGGCCTCCCCAGCCACTCTGGGCGTCTTCCAACTGTTAGGATTCTTGTCCCGTGCTTGCAGTCATGGGATTGTTTTATCACATGACGGTGTATGTTTTCATTCCACATAGTGGGAAGTGACAGAGACAGGATGTTTGTATTACTGTGCTTCTGTGATGTAGGATGCTTGTCCTTTGTCTCTCTCTCTCTCTTTGCTGTCTGATGAGAAAGAGGAAGGAGCTGAGTCAGAATGCTCTGAGTGTATTATATGTAAATAAAGTAGTTTAGCCAAAAAGCTGCACTGCTGAGTCTGCCACACAGACTGCCAACACTCTGCTAGCCCTAAAGTGTGCTGATGCCTCTTGGTATCAGTTGCTGTGATGTTCGGGCTGGAGAAAGCCTTTGAAGCTCCCGAACGACCGACTAGGAGGGAGAGAGCATGCCAGCTGGGCATGTGTCTCTATGGGATTCCTACTTGCATGTAGGATGTTCCTGACACCAACAGGTTATTAAAAACACAATAAAAGATTGAACATTAAAAATTTCCCTAAACAGGGCTGCCTTCAGATAGCTAAAAGGGTCACTCTATTACAAAAAGCCGGCTGGAAGTCAATACTTAGCAACTCAGACCAGCCAGCATTCTCCTCAAGACCTGGGCTGAAACAATCACACCTCCCTTGAATTGGGTGATTTTTTTTTCCAGTTCATGTGAAGCAAAAAGTGATGCACCCAACAATCCATTGAATCTTTTGCCGCAGGTGCGGATTGGGTGGCAGACTCGTCAATCAGGAAAGAATTAACTGCAGGGAGAAAGTTTGAAAAGTACTGGTGTAACAAGATGCTCTATACGTGTATAAGTGTTTGTGTGCATGCACATGTTGATTTGTACAGCTCAGCTATTGTTTACGCAGGTACACAGACTATACATTCATTGAATGTTGCTTGAATTGATCAAACCTGCATGAGTGTGCAGCTCAACTGTTTTTGTAAACACAGACTGTACACTTGTTGGATGCAATGTGCAAATGCCCCTAATGATAACCAAAAACAGCCAGCTCCTGCAGATTAAAATATTTACAATGGCATTAGCTCTTCTGGGTTGTACATGGTCCCCCTTTGAGGAACATATCAGTGCGCAAAAATGTGCTGTAAAGGCTGCTTACTGTGGTCTGAGGTTGCAGCCTGACGGAGCGCCTTCCCCGATCACCATGTTTGGCAGGGCGGTTCATAAAAAACTTATTTTTGAGAATGCCTGCTCCAAAGGTCTTCTCCTACTACACTAGGGGTTATATAGCTTTATCTGAAATTTCATGCATATCAGTTAATATCTTGACCCTGCTCCACTGAATTGAAATTTCAGGCTTCACGACATAGGAAAACGGCCAAGTAAACAGCTATTTTCGTGGAGGAGTGTCAATATATAAACTGATATGCATGAAATTTCGGATATAGCTATACAATCCCTTGTGTAGTAAGATAAGACCTTTGGAGCAGGTGTTTTTTTTTTTTTTAAAAAAGTTTTTTATTAACCGCCCTAATGTTTGGGATCGTTACTATGTCCCCCTTGGCTGCCATGGAGGCTCATGGGTTCCCGCCAAACCCTGTAATTCAAATGAGCCAATCAGTGGTGTTCTAAGGGGTGTGGTTTGGAGAGCGGACCTGGATGAAGCAGGCTTCATTCAGGTCCACCCGCCAGCTATTTATCCCGGCTGATCCTGCACACTGAAGCACAGTCGCTGTGAAAGGCCATTTTAGTTCTTCATCTAAAAACAGTAATTGGCTCTTACATACTGCAAAGTGCTCTATAGTAGGGAAAAAATTAAAACAACTGAAAAACCTGCAATGCAAATATTCCTCCTTACATTTAGTCAGTCAATTTTATTTTATTTATTAAAAAAAGAAAACCCACTCATATAAAGTTGCAGTATTATAGCTCTCCAACTCTTTTGCATTAGAAGCAGGGTTTTTTAAAAGTAAAAAAAATATAATAATTGTTATTGTTTGATATGTTCGGGAGCATTTTTCCGGCATCGAAACTCTGTGTGCACAAAATTATGATCTCTAAAATGCTGCAGAGATGATGACAAGCCTTGAGAAAATTTTAAAATGTCAGACCTGGAAAATAGAATGTTAGCGTAGAATATATTCCCTGTAGAAAATGGGAGCATCTTTCATGTTTAATTAAGACTCAAAGCACATTTGGTTCTGTTAGTGCTCTGCCTCTGGCTAGCTGTGTGGTGACCTTGTTTGTAGCTTATTGAGCCCCCCCCCCAAATAAATAAATAAATAAATAAATAAATAAATAAATAAATAATACTGTGAAATATTCTTATGTGGCTCTTTTGAAAAAGAAGACGTTTTTCTTCTTGTTTTTTCTAATGCCTTCTCTTGGATTCTGGTTTTCACTAAATTTTTTGTTTAGTTTTCTGGGAAGCTTTCAATCGTCAATGTTAATGAAATGATGATGAAGCTTTTTCAATTCCTGAAATGTGGTGCTGTGGTTTTGGTAAAAAGGTAAACGTAAAGGACCCCTGACAGTTAAGTCCAGTCGCAGACGACTCTGGGATTGCGGTGCTCATCTCACTTTACAGGCCGAGGGAGCCGGTGTTTGTCCGCTCCACAGACAGTTTTTCCGGGTCATGTGGCCAGGATGACTAAATCACTTCTGGTGCAACAAAACACCAAAACCAGAGCAGCACACGGAAACGTCATTTACCTTCCTGCTGGAGCAGTACCTATTTATCTACTTGTGCTGGCATGCTTTCAAACTGCTAGGTTGGCAGGAGCTGGGACTGAGCAACAGGAGCTCACCCCGTCGTGGGGATTCAAACTGCCAACCTTCTGATCAGCAAGCCCAAGAGGCTCAGTGGTTTAGACCACAGCACCACCCGCATCCCTATGTGGTTTTGGTAGCGCATGTTAAACATTTGCCCAGCTCTTGACTCAGATCTGTAATTCCTTATTGTATGGTCTCCACAACCCTGTTTGCCTGGGATTTCGCATCTAATCAACTTTGTGAGCAGAAGCAAAGGAAGGAGAAGCAGATGACAATAAGTCCATATTACTGATGAATAATTGTTGAGCAATTCATTTTTAACTAATGTGCAAATGTATCAATGCAAACTGATAAAACACCATGCAAAAAGAATCCTGATGCAACCATGTGCAGTCCTAGAATCCTATCATACGGATAGTAATCACGAAAATATGCAGCTGTTATTTGAATGATTAATATATCAATTAAAATGTAATTAGTTAATAAAAAGTGGATAAAAAGGTTAATGAAAAGTTTTAAAAAACACGAACTGCAGCAAAATAAGAACTGGATGAAAACATCGATCAAGGAGTGCCAGAAACCAGTTTGATTAAATTGTATAAATTTGGAATTAATTTGAATTATTTTGATATTAATTTGTATGTGTTTTGTTGGTAAATTTCTGGAAATATTGTGGAAATATTGGAAAACTAAAAAAAATATATAGAATCCTATCAGATTTGGGTTTGTGTGGTGTTTTAACAAAGAACACGTGCATAGTAAAAGACTACAATAAAACTGAGGCAGTGATATGTGCAATCATGTCAGTACATCTGTGCGTGTGTGTTTTGCTTATGCACAATTGCACATTGGAAATGGGGGAAAAAGGATGCCAAGGGCACATGCACAGGCCTCCATGCAAAGTTCAGAAATGTGAAATGGATCGAGAAAGCCTGAAAATTCCATATGCATCAGTTCCAGTTCAAAAACAAAATAGCGTGATTTGGAACTACAGGGAGAAAAATGGGAAAAGAGAATTTTGGAAGCATCCTTACCCCTACCCTCCAACCCAACTTCAACTTTCTGACCTCTGTTGTGGTGGCACAAAGGACTGTAGAATCAAAGGGTTTTAGAGCTAAGAGAGCAAAAGTCCTCCGTTCCAACCTCCAGGCCAACAAAGAGTTAATATTAATGGACATATTAACTAATATGAATGGACACATTCATATTGACTTTTGATGAGCTAGAAATGTTGGTGGATTCACCAGCTTCCCCACACCAAAACACAAGGAAGTGTTATATACTACAATGATGCATTATATGCACTTATTTTTATATTCTAATTAGAAATGCAAAACTTTGGAGAGTTTGATAAAAGCACTTCTGAAGAAATGGGGGAAAGAATCCTTCATCTTTGTTTCTATACTCAGGATGCCCTCAAGATGTGGTGTTATCTTAGGATAATTCCAACACTGTTGGGTCTTAATTGCTTAAATATTAGGCGCACAATTCTTGTCTTCAAAAGGAAAAGCTATGTAAGAAGCTGGAATAGATAAGCTGCTTCATTTCAGGTTTTTTTTAGTGTTTGTCATTAAATGCGATGCTAAGTCATTATGTAATTACCCTCTTTCTCACTTAAATCTGCAGAAAGTATTTTTTATATATTTAAATGGAATTAGAAACCATCTCTGTGCACCTTTTTGCTGTTAAGTTAAATGCTGCGACATGTTCATTGTTTTGCAGTTGGTTAGACTCACTCAGTTTTATAGGATCAGAGTTCTAAATGGTGGCGGATTTCCATGGGTAGAGGAGGATCCCCACTTCAGAATTTTTCCTCACAGAAGGCTATGAGAGAGAGAGAGAGAGAGAGTGAGAGAGAGAGAGACAGAGAGGGAACAGGGCTTGGCAGAGCATTGGTTTCTTTGGTAATTTTAATGTATATTAGCAGTTTTGATAATTAAGAAGTATATAAATCCTGTTAGATTTTTTTTTAAAAAAAAAGTTTAATACCTCTACTGATTAGGGTCTATCTACAGTGGTACCTCAGGTTACAGATGCTTCAGGTTACAGACTCTGCTAACCCAGAAATAGTACCTCAGGTTAAGAACTTTGCTTCAGGATGAGAACAGAAATCACGCGGCGGCGGCAGTGGGAGGCCCTATTAACTAAAGTGGTACCTCAGGTTAAGAACAGTTTCAGGTTAAGAACGGACCTCCAGAACGAATTAAGTTCTTAACCCGAGGCACCACTGTACATATTTTGATAAACCATGTAGCACATAATCTTAGAAAGATCTTGTTGCAGACTGCATTGGGGGGATTGCATGCTTTCATCAAAATCCCCTGCCCATGCAAAACTAACACATCAGGAAGAAGGTCCTAACTAAGCTTTATTTTTGATGTTCTGTGTGCAGAGATATTTCTCCCCCCCCCCCCCACGCATGAAGCAGCAGCAAGACATTCCATCCCCTATTTTAGGAACGGAATCATACTTCCCTGATTACACATAAGACTCAGGGGACATAAATGTATCATTTATTTGTTCAGTTGGTTTGGATAATTGACACTAAAGAATTAAAGCTATGCAAGTGACTCTGCTCCTGTATCGTTCAGCCCAGACACTGAGGTCCAGCTCCGAGGACCTTCTGGTGGTTCCCTCACTGCGAGAAGTGAGGTTACAGGGAACCAAGCAGAGGGCCTTCTCGGTGGTGACGCCCACCCTGTGGAACGCCCTCCCATCAGATGTCAAGGACATAAACAACTATTTGGATTTCAGAAGACATCTGAATGTTCAATGTTTTATCACGTTTATAATATTCTGTTGGGAGCCTCCCAGAGTGGCTGGGGAAACCCAGCCAGATGGGTGGAGTATAAATAAATTACGGTATTATTATTTGAGCAGGGGTGCAAATTTGAATAAAATTATCGATCACAAGACATGACACACATAAACCATATGAATGACAATGCCCATTAACTTGGAGGTGGGGCTCTAGGGGAAGCAAGACCCTCTTAGGGTGTTAATACTATGAACCCCTCCCTCATAGGATTCAGGTTGTAAATGTGTGTAAATAAAACATCTCTCATAGACACACTGCAATCTCCTCTGTACCTCAGTACCCTTGGTAAGCCCTTGCAACTCCTGGAGATTGGGGTGACATGCAACATTGTGCACAGGCATACACAGGTAAGAGGTGAGATTAGTGAGGCTCAGTCAAGCCTGGGGTATGTTTTTATTGGTGCCCTCCACAGGTAGAAGGAATGCCTGGAGTAATAGGTATGAAAGGGACCACTTTTTAAAAAGCTTTTCTAACTTTTGGTGGGTATGGATTTTCCTTCCCATTCTTCTTGTGCTGATAAGGTAATAATAACAATAACAGCAATTACAATATGCAGCTTCTACAGGTGTGGCCCCGTGAATGGATGCTTTCAAATATGAGATTCCTGCTATGCTGCAATGATGTCAGGCTTCAGGGAATTGGATTCCTCCCCCTGTGGCAGTAGATAAGCAGAACAAAGGACAGCTAGAAACTGTAATAATCACAGCGAGAGAACAAAGAACACATCTCTTAGAAATGGCGGTGCTCCCAATCAAGGATAACACCCCCTATTAATCTACATCACTCCTACATCTTGTAATCTGAGCTGGTACCCTTTGTGCTTTCTGTTCTGACACTTTCCAGTGGCGTAGCGTGGGTTGTCAGCACCCGGGGCAAGGCAAGTAATTTGCGCCCCCTAACCCGTGGATATGCGCCCCCTAACCCGTGGATTTGCGCCCCCTAACCTGTGGATTTGCCCTAACCCCAGATGTTGCGCCCGGTGCGGCTGGCCCCCCCTGCACCCCCCACGCTACGCCACTGAAACTTTCTGAGCTCTCCATGACTTGGGAGAAGGGCGGTGAATGCTGTCCAGAGACTGTGAACCTCTTAACCCTCTCTCTCCCAGTGCTTCTTCTCCTAGCTGTTCCCCACCCAGTATTTCCCAGCTTCTGCCTTCTGAACTATGTCCCTCTGCAAACCACCGTTCCAAATCTATACTGTTCTTCTGCTCCTGGGAAGATTCAGGATCCAGATCAAATGCAGGGGGAGGCTCCCACAGTTTCTCCTCAGTGCAGCCCTCCTCAGCACGGTCCCTGACAAATGGCTGCTAACATCCTATGAGGGGAAAATGCAAAGAATTGTTTAAAAATAACTACTGGCCAAATAATCTGTCTATTATGAAGGAAGTTTTAGGAGCAGGATTGGATTAGAATCCGGGAAATTGCATGTCTTAAATTGCTTTCGCAGTTGACATTCTTTTGCCTCTTACATGGTATGCTTTGAGCTTCACACAGTTGCCTCCCGCTGTGCAGAAAACCTCATGCAACCTCCATCAGCGACAACCTGCTCCTGGGTCCCTCTCTGTACAGAGAAGAGAGGACAACCCATGCTCGCTCATTACTGAAAGCCAACGCTTCACTGTTCACTAATAGATGAGAAACTGTAATGAGTTTTCAAAGAGTTGGCAGACCAGATACTTTTTTTTTTTTAAGGCTTTCCTAAATATCCTCTTTCTCTTGCGGTTTTTTTGGCAGACTGTGACTCCTTCGTTGACACAACCTGAACGTGATACTTCTGTTGCAAGAGAAACAGGGGGTGGAGCTAGTATTCTTTTATAAAGGGAACTATAAATGTCTGATCACAAACCCGTAACGTTATAAGACATTAAGATTCGTTATGGGGGCGGGAATAGGGTCAACAGAAAGTGTGCAAAGCATTCCCCAGCTAAATTCCACTGCTAAACTGTTAGAAGCTGCTCTTGAGACAATGCTCTGCTCAAGCGCCAACAGTATAACTGGTTTAGACAGCCTAAATGGAGCTCTCACTTGATATAGTTTGATCTGTCCCATTCCATTCATTCCATGTTATTGACATTTCGTAAATAACCATGAATGAATCCCAATAGATATTAGTAAAATAAACAAACACTTTCTTTAATTAACTTCAAGCAAAGAGGCAGTAATATTTTTTTACTATTAAGTGCAATAGTTCAGATTAGATAATCAGATTCCTGTTTTTGCATCCTTTGTCAACCTTGGATTGAATGCAGGCTAATAGAGCAATCCTGACTCCCTGTTGTTGCTGCTGCTGCCCCCAGTGCTTTGTAGAATGGGGAAGCCACGGCCATATTTGCAACCCAGCTACTCATGGTAGCTGGGTTGGGAAGGGGCAGGTAGAGTGAGCCAGATCCCTGTGCCATCTCCAATTGGGTCTGATGTTGGCTAGCATCCACTGTGAGACTGGCTTTGGGTCCAATGGATCCCAGTCCAGCTCAGCCCCACACCACCCTTCGAATGCTGCATTTGGGGTGTTCTGTCAGTCTCTACTGGTGGGGAATATATTTGGTGGTTGGTTGGAAGCTGGTTCAGCTGACAGAAGTGTGAAGAGAGATGCTTCCACACTGTCCAAAAGCCCTACAATCTGACATGGGGTGGGTGATTTGGATGGCAGCCATAGTTAATTGCCCTCAGTAGCACCGTAAACACAGATGTCCAGACATCACACAGCAGAATGCACAGAACCAGAATGGCCTCTAAATAAATCCATAGTAGAATATTCATCTCCAGTTGTGCTTAGGTCTCTGTGAAATCAGTGTGAAATATTGGTTGTGACTTAAGTCACATTTATTTCAGTAGGATCTAAGTGGAGCTTTAAAAGATAAAGCGTAAAGGGACCCCTGACCATTAGGTCCAGTTGCAGACAACTCTGGGGTTGCGGCGCTCATCTCGCTTTATTGGCCAAGGGAGCCGGCGTACAGCTTCTGGGTCATGTGGCCAGCATGACTAAGCCGCTTCTGGCAAACCAGAGCAGCGCACGGAAATGCCGTTTACCTTCCCGCTGGAGCGGTACCTATTTATCTACTTGCACTTCATGCTTTCGAACTGCTAGGTTGGCAGGAGCAGGGACCGAGCAACGGGAGCTCACCCCATTGCAGGGATTCAAACCTTCTGATCAGCAAGCCCCAGGCTCTGTGGTTTAACCCACAGCGCCACCCACACCCCTTATGCTTTAGTCCCGATCTAATCCCTTATTGAAAAATACATGTATATTAGGATAATAAGTAAATACATATCTGTATATTAATGTATGGTAAAAGGTACAGGACCCCAGGACAGTTAAGTCCAGTTGAATTCAACTTTGGGGTGTGGCACTCATCTCTACTTTTAGGTTAAGGAAGATGGCGTTTGTCCACAGATAGCTTTCCGGGTCATGTGCCCAGCATGACTAAACCGCTTCTGGTGCAATGGGACACTGTGACGAGCGCCAGAGCACGCAGAAATGCTGTTTACCTTCCCTCCGCAGCAGTACCTATTTATCCACTCATGCTGGGATGCTTTCGAACTGCTAGGTTGGCAGAAGCTGGCACAGAGCAACGGGAGCTCACCCATTCGTGTGGATTCGAACTGTCAACCTTATAATCAGCAAGCCCAAGAGGCTCAGTGGTTTAGACCACAGTGCTACCCATGTCCCTTAATGTATGGTAAGGTAACAGTATTGATTCTTTTCTTTTTTCCCATTCCCATTTTTTCTTTCTTTTATCTCACTCTATCTTCATATAAATGGGGGGGGGGGGAGAATAGTCTAGATCTAATCCCATATCTGCATCTCTATAATAATTCATACACACAAACACACACATATATAAATGAGAAACCAAGAGTCAGTTATCAGCATGATAGCAAACCTGTGATTGAGATTCGTAGAAATGTCACAGACAAAACGATTCTGTGATGGGTTCACACACAAGAATGATCCTGTGGACAACGGTCAGGGGATGTATGAAGGAACGAACCTTGAAGAATCAGTTGAAATGTATCAGTGTAAAGCGTATCAATTACAAAATTGCCAAGCATGGCAAAAACCAGGACCTTAAGTAATATCAATATATTAAAGCTATTATTACAAGAGCATTTGGAATATAAAAATTCACATGAAAATAGAATATCATTAAGATTCCATTTTAAATGCTCTCATTTCTAATTCCTCACAGCTTTGGGGCGAGGAGGCAGGCTAAATTTATCATAAGTTTAATAAGCCCAGAAATGTGATTAAAATAAAATTGAGTGTTTTATTCATGGCTTCAAGTGTAAAGAGGCATAATAATATAGCCAGACCTCATTGACTTTGATCTACCATTATCCACCAGAGGGATCACTAATGTCAATAAATCCTGTAGAGCAATTTAAAGTTCTGTTTTGTGAAATTCCACAGCAAATTTTTATTTATTTCATTTCATTTCATTTCATTATTTCATTTCATTTCATTGTGTTTGTGTGTGTGTGTGTGTGTGTGTGTGTGGAGAGAGAGAGAGAGAGAGAGAGAGAGAGAGAGATCTTTTCCAGAATGTACCCAATATGTATTGAAACATACTGTACATTGTAATTTGGGCCACACACGTACTTTATAAATTTACAGAGTTTTCCTAGCATTGTTGTGCAATACCAAAGAGTATGGCCCGACAGCCTACTGAAATTAATAGGAGTTGATCATATAACTTTGTGCATAAACTGTAGGAAGTACAACAACAACAACAACATTTTATGTCAGAGCGGCTAACATCATAAAAACAACTGGGTCAGTTTCAAGGGCAGCCCCACGTAGAGTGAGTTACAATAATCAAGCCTGGAGGTGACCGTCGCATGGATCACAGTGGTGAGGTCAGGGTGAGAGAGGTAAGAGACCAACTGCTTAGCTTGGCAGAGATGAAAAAATGCCGCCTTTGTTGTAGCTGTAAGTAGAATGACTGCTCCCCGCATAAAACGGGGGGCGACCTTTGCGTGGACACGCGCAGCCTCTGGCTCTGGAGCGGCTCCATCAGCATAGGCTTGGCTTTGCTTTCCCTCAGGTGGGATACCTGGAGGTCTCCGCCTACCTCAGTCAGTTGTCCAATCCCACCTGGGGGGACAGAGGGTCATTGATGAATGATAATCCAGTTTTTACCTAAGGTTTTAATAGGTCATAAGATTTTATGGTATCTATATTTGTAATGTATTATTGTCGATGTTTGTCCTTCGATGCTATGGCCTGTCGGCTACGCAAATAAAGTCTATTTATTGATTGATTGATTGATTGATTGACCCCAATCGCAAGAGGTGTTGACATCTTGGGAGGTTGGACAGTTACGATGGAATGGTCTCAGGGGTTATTATATTGGGGCATTTTTCTTTTTGTGAATCGACCAAAGAATAAAATAAAATAGCAATGGGATTAAGGGTTTTTTTTCCTGGCATGTGTGCTGTGCCCTATTGGTGGAGTCGTGGTGGCACTTGCTGTTCTTCTGATAGGAAATACTTCAGGGGGACACAAAAATGGGGTGTCAAGGAGGGTGAGTTGTGGGGGAGTGCTAAACGTCCCTATTTTCATCTGAGTAATATTGGAGGCTATGCTTCTTGGTTGTGGCCTGCATTTCGTGCCCATCGTGTTTCCTCCATTTTGCAAAACAGCTCACCAATCTAGAGAGTTAGTCAACCCATGTTCTAGAAATGGGGTGTCTTCTATTTGTTGGAGATCCCCAAACAATTAATAACCCTGACAAAGGGGATGGACTGAGCAGCCCAATTCCATCCTGATTCAGTTTTATTGGCTCTCAGTCGCAGATTGAATCTGTCCTGTTCTTTGCAGATTGTGAAGAAAGCACAATGTTCCATGTTATAAATATATAGAGAGGGATGGTGTACAGGTTTGTTTGGGGATTGTGGATTAGACATTGAAGATGTCTGCTGCCAAGAGCCAAAAACTTCCTTGAACCTTGTTAATTGTGAAGCATATGAGTCACATAACCCCAAGCTATAACTGCCCCTATCTTGCTTTCCAGCATCATCTCACCAAAAGAAAACACACCAGGGAGAAGGCCGTCAAGAAGTGCTGTACTGGCATTCTATGATGAATGTCACAAATTGGCAGGGAATGTTATGGCTGGAGGGAAAGTGGATTTGTGTTTAACTCTTGGTTTATTTGTTATTTTACTTCAAGTGGGAGGAAAACTGTGCATGCTTCTCACTGTTCCTAGGTTAAACCTCTCTCCCAAGAACTATTTTTCCATATTTTTAGTAAATTTTTAACTTTGTTTCAGAAAAATCTTGTTGTTGTCCTTAGTCCACCACCCGCATCTCACAGCCAAGTTCCATGTTACCTTGAGTTGTTGTTGGGGAGGGACAATCCCATCCCTGTCCTTTTGAACACACATAATCTATACTTGCTTCTTGTTCCCTAGGAGTAAATCTCTACCCATGCTGTACATACTTTTATATCCTGGTATTCTTCATAATTGGCGAATTATTGACCAAAAATCTTTTAATTATTGGAATGCCAAAGAAAGAGCGGGAGAGAATACAAGCACTGAACTAAATTTTCACTGGAGTATGTTGATGGAGGGCACAAGGAGAAGGGGACGATTAGGTCCAGTCGTGACCAACTCTGGGGTTGCGGCACTCATCTCACTTTATTGGCCGGGGGAGCTGGCGTACAGCTTCTGGGTCATGTGGCCAGCATGACTAAGCCACTTCTGGCGAACCAGAGCAGTGCACGGAAACACCATTTACTTTCCCGCTGGAGCGGTACCTATTTATCTACTTGCACTTTGATGTGCTTTTGAACTGCTATGTTGGCAGGAGCAGGGACCAAGCAACGGGAGCTCACCCCATCACGGGGATTTGAACCGCCGACCTTCTGATCAGCAAGCCCTAGGCTCTGTGGTTTAACCCACAGCGCCACCCGTATATGTGCATATTTTAGGAAAAAATAAATTTTGAAGTGTATTTTCAGAGTTGGGGGGGGGCCTGTTTTTTCACAGATGACTGACAAATGGGATGTCACACATGTGAGTGAAGACATGTAATAGTTACATGGACCAGAATTTGGAAAAAGTGCTGTGTACCATCCTTCCCTATATCTATTGCTTTGCCTTCCTTACTATCCATTGTGCTTTACTTTCCAAATGAATTCAGTTGGGCTTAAAATAACACTGAGTGCATCATGTGCATTCATTTTAATATAGAACTTAAGGTAGAAAATATACCATTGCTAAAACTATAAAACTTTAAGATGGTACTGTATTGTAGTAGAGTTTTACTCTCAGTGTCCTGGGAAATATAGACAGAATAGTGTCGCATATGGTATCCTATAATGAAAGTGCAAAATATAAATAAAACAGTCAATCAGAATTACTCTAGAGGTTGTTTTTGAATTGCTCCATGATACTTTAAGAACAGTTCCCAAATATATGAAATGTGGAGACGGTTCATTTTCCTTGACGCTGGAAGCAATCTCTCTGCTGTGCATCAGAGATAAATGGGAAATAAAACAGTCCACAAACATCAGCTTGTGAACCCCATCATAAAATCTGAATTGCAGAGACAGTGTTTCACATCAGTTTGAAGAAATAGTAAATGGCACTGTGAAATTCATTGTCTGTGGGGATTAAGTGGCAAAGCATGTCTTAACCTCCATGTGTACCAAGAAACTCTCAATGTGCTGAAAACAGTGGACTTTTTCACTGTGGCCCAAGAAGAAAAAAGTATCAATTGATGAGAATGTTTAGAGACTTTATTATGTCTCTTGGAACCAATTCATTTGCTATAGCAACATTAGACCTACATACATATTTATTTAAAATGTCAAAGAACCTAGGGTTGCCATATTTCAAAAAGTGAAAATCTGGACACAAAGGTTGTCCAGCTTTTATTGAGGTTTTCTTTGGCAAAATCACAAAAAATGACATTTTTGAGCTATTTTTAAGGAAAATTGGACTGCTGATACATGGGTTGCCACATGTTCAGATTTTCCTGGACATTTTTGCCGATTTCCACTCAGACACTGCTTCTGACAGCAGTATTTTGGGAATGTCTGGGAAATTCCGGACGTATGGCAACCCTAGGTATTCGCATGTAACTTTCAGAAGGGTACACACTAGTCATCCTGTGTGAATCAATAGCATACATGTTTTCACACTAGTACATGTGTACAGGCAACTTGTCCCCCAAAGAGTTCTGGGAAGTGTAGTTTTTTAAGGGTGCTGAGAGATCCTAGGAGATTCCCATTCCTCACAGCTAGAATTCACAGAAGTCACTGGAAGTATTAAAGGCCTTTTCTAAAGCAAGTATATACATGAGTATATTGATTCAATGGTAGTCAATATAGTGCCCTCTAGGGGTTGTGGCAGTGCAGATTTCATCATCCGTTAACACTGGCCGTGCAGGGTGGGGCAGGTGAAAGGATATCTGGAAGGCATCATAGAATTGTAGGGTTGAAAAGGGTGCGGAGAATCACCTAGTCCAACCCCGTTCCATGCAGGAATATGCATCTGCCCCTTACAGGGATCGAACCTGTAACCTTGGCGCTATCAGCACCACGCTCTAACCAACTGAGCTATCCAGGCATGCACAATGTTGGCTATCATTGTATTAATTGATATAGAAAGAGTATATACGTGAGTACATATCTCTCTCTCTCCAACTTATTAAAAAGCCTAACTCTAGCAAGTAGAAGTCTGCTGGGTGAGCAGAACAGCAATATTGGATACAAACCAGAATGTTTGCTGTCGCAGTTTAAGCTTCCACTTTTGCAGATCAGCTAAAATGGTGGCTATGGTTGGGCCACTGAAGAGAAATCTAAAAACAACCCCTCAACAGCAATATGCTTCTTCATGCTTTCAACATACCAGCTGTTCCTGTTTCCCACCCTCCCACCCTTTAAGGTTTTCATTCCTTGACCTTGCTATGGACCTTGGTTGGTCACTGTTGAGGGGCCTGGTAGGAATTTTTCCACTTGGCAAATTGGCACCAGCCACGTGGTTTTCGCCTACCTTGTAGCAAATCGTCACAACTTTCTTAGTATTGGCGGTTAGGCATTGGTATTGGTATTGTTTTATAGATGGAAGAGGGGAGGAAGCGCCATCACCTGCCCCGCATATTGAAGGGTAGTCCGATAAAGGATTCTGGGGGCGTGGCCCTGTCCGAAGCCTATAGAGGTGAGGGCCTAAGGTACGCCCCCGAGCGGTGACCCTGGGGGAGTTCCTAGTTGATGTGCATCAGCAGGACTCCCCCTACTGGTGGATAGCCCTTCCTGGACTTCGAGCGGATGGGCTGAAGCCAGATATAGTCGGTTAGGACCAATTCCCAAACCAATACCGCTCATCACCTGTAACCAATAAAGTTGTGGCCGTATTTAGCCCATTAACCTTAATAACTGTGTCATGTGGCTTTAATTCCACTGGGGGGGGGGGGCGGGAACTCACCACGCAAAGCCGCTTTTGACGAACCAGAGCAGTGCACGGAAATGCCATTTACCTTCCCGCCGGAGCAGTATCTATTTATCTACTTGCACTTGATGTGCTTTCAAACTGCTAGGTGGGCAGGAGCTGGGACTGAGCAATGGGAGCTCACCCCATCGGGAGAATCGAACCACCGACCTTCTGATTGGCAAGTCCTAGGCTCTGTGGTTTGGACCACAGTGCCACCCGTGTAGATTGCATTTACTTCCCATTGTATTTCATTTGAACAGAGATTTAAATGGCTTGTAGAGGAGTTCTTATTTTTATTTGCTAATGTATTTGACACGAAAGAAAGAGAGATTCATCATTAGAGTGGGTTTGCTGAGTTGACTTCAAATGAGTGAGAAACTTTTAAAATTATGAAGTCTAAATGGCGTAAAAAGACAGCAAGATTGGAATGGAGCCAAGACTATCAGAATACAGTGGTACCTCGGGTTACATACACTTCAGGTTACAGACTCCGCTAACCCAGAAATAGTACCTCGGGTTAAGAACTTTGCTTCAGGATGAGAACAGAAATCGTGCTCTGGTGGCGTGGCAGCAGCAGGAGGCCCCATTAGCTAAAGTGGTGCTTCAGGTTAAGAACACTTTCAGGTTAAGAACAGACCTCCGGAATGAATTAAGTATTTAACCTGAGGTACCACTGTATAACACTACTTCCTGTCTTCTGGTTTTAGTGATTTTCTTTGTCCTGACTTCTGATGTACCTGAAGGGTGTTAAGGGATTTGCCAGCTGGATGCTGATCTTCTTCATGGCTAATATAAAGTCTAGAGCAATACTTACATAGAGAAAGCTAACTCTCCAAACCTACAAATGAGAATTAATTCCTCTTTTCCTAACCATTCTCTTGTTATCGGAAAAGTAATAACAGTAATAACCAAATATGGATTATCATATGCAAAATAAAAATCTGTAGCACAGTTGTAATAAGTTTAAGTATATTCTATTAACTGGTCTTACTGAGTATTTCAGATATGTGAATCTGGTAATACATTAATACCATTAACTTAAGGAATAAGAATTGGGAGCTCTAAGCTTTTGCCTCAGAAGATTTTTGAGTTGGAATATTTTACAACATTGTTTCTTACTACAACCTACGGTCTCAAACTGTGGAAACTGTGTGTGACCTATGGGAGGGACAAGTCCTTGTAGGCTGCCCCACACAAAGTGCATTACAGTTTTGCATATGAGAGGTCACCAGAGCATGAAAGACTGCTACTAGGGTATTCTTGCTTGGGAATGACTGGACAGGAAGCAGGGAAGAGAGTAGTGAGGATGTTAGGTAACAATAAGCAGAATACTTCTGATATATCACTGATCTATTGAGATCTTCTGATGCAGCACTTCTGGTGAGTACCCATGCTCCTGACCAGGGGTGCCATCTCAGGAGGGGGTGCCAAGGTGCCAGGGCCCCCATATAATTAATAAGAGGGCTGCCCCAGCAATTCTTTATTTAGAATAATACTTTATTTAGAATCCAACAATAACAAAGGGGGGGGACCACAGTGGTTGCTACATCAAATCATTACAATTAACCAATTTTAACAATATATAAATAAAAATAGAGAATAGAGAGAATAATAGAGAAATTACACAGCATCACTTTTAACTTACTGAGGTTTTCATATTACACTTTTATCTCTTTATCTCTTTCTTAACATATCAAAAAGAGAAAGACCAAGAAAGGAGACACAAAAAGGAAAAGAGAAGAGGAAGAAGAAGAAGGGGGGGGGGAGTGAGGGGAAGGTGAAAAAAGAAAAAAGGAAGAAGAAAATAAAACAAAAGAAACACATTTGGCTTCCTATTAGACTCATTGTATTATTATTTCTACAATTTTTTCACACACACTTCCTAGTTATTGTATTTCTTTCTTTGTTTTCATCAGAGGTCAAAAAAACATTATATTTGTTGTTTTACAAGGTTCATTCTATGTCTGCCAGGAGATATTTGTTATTGTAATGCTTTCCCAAATACTCTTGAAAGATTTTCCATTCTTTCTGTACTTTTTGTTTTGGATAACCTCTAATTCTCCCTGTCATCATGGCCATCTGTAGATTCTAGGGTGATCTGAAAAAGGATGCACCAGGACGAAGATGCTTGGCCCTGGCATGTCCCTTTGACGACCCCCAGAGCACCTCCCCAGAAGGCACTCAGGCAATCTCTACCAGGGACGCATGGGGAGAGGCATCTTCACCCTGCTTGTCCTTTTCACAAGGTAAAGCGGCTGTCAGTGGGTGGGTGAGGGATGGCAGATGGCAGGCCAAGTTGGCTTGGCCAGACCGGGGTGGGTGGGTTGTGTGTGTGAGTGGGGTGGATGGGGTCGCCCTCCACAAGTGATGCTCCCCACCCCCCAATGTTGGACGCAACTTGGCATGCCTGCTCCTGAGATTAAGTTGGCCTTCATGTCAGGAGTCCAGGTTTCCACTTGATAACACAGCAAGCGTAGTTAATTAAAAAGGATGATTTATTGTCAAAACAAACAGATAGCTCCGGACGGCTCTAACACAGCCTCTGACATCATAAATCATAAATCAAGATGACCCTTCCAGTTTCTACAGCAGATAGAGAACTTTTGTGTCTTATGTCTCTTGCTTTGTTTCTGGTCTAACAGCCCTCCCCTTAGCCTACTTTGAGGAGGGATGGGATCAGCTTCCCCCTCCTCCCTTTCTAACAAACTACTTCCCTATCTGTTCACTCCTGTTTGAACGTCCTGAGAGCTTTGGCTGCACTTTGACATGATTTCGAACTGCTAGGTTGGCAGGAGCAGGGACCGAGCAACGGGAGCTCACCCCATCGTGGGGATTCGAACCGCCAACCTTCTGATCAGCAAGTCCTAGGCTGTGTGGTTTAACTCACAGTGCCACCCGCGTCCCTCTTGTTTTTACATGGGTATAATTATAATGGGCGTCTCATTCTGGAGTCTCACAGAGTCAAAGAATAAAAAAAAAAAAGTTAAAGAACAGTGACTGAGCACTACAATTTCTGCTTCCTAGGGACAAATGTAACGACCGAGGGGAAGTCTCACAACCACCTGACAAATTTATTATTATCATTATGTCACCAATACTTCACAAGCTAGGGAAAAGGATGGCTCACAGAAAGATCTAATACAATCAATAGGATACAATTACCTCTATTGACTTTTTTAGGCAAGGTTCATCAGCTAAATCCATGTCGCAATGGATTTGGGATCAATGTGCCATAAAGCAGATCAAGTATCTAGGAAGTTGGTTGCCCATTCTGTTACCTTTCACTGCAAGAGAGCTCGGAAATGAGTTAGGAATCATCATGGAGATGACCATGTACCCGGTATTTTAAAGAAAGGGATCTACAGCCCCATGCCCTCTGGCAATCCTTCCCTTCTCTTGACTATCTTTATTGGATACAAATGGCAAAAAGTAGCTCTGATGATTCAGGTTGTGATGACCAACCAGATGCCTATTGGAAACTCATGATGGGAAAATTCATTTCAATCTAACTTCTGGCCAGGGTTGGAACATTTTTGTTTTGTTTTGTTGGCTAGATAGATTTTTTGGTTAGATAGATTACCTATGCTGGATCTCTCAGTGAATCTCTTTCAATCTTAAGTTCAGTTCTCAACATGTGCATATCAGTTTGCAATCCTCATGATAGTCCAGAATGTGGCTGCCACTGTCTCCAGCCATTGTGATCATTTTATGCCTGTACTTTACCAGCTTCATTTGCTACCAGTTTGTTTCTGGGTTTAATTCACAGTGTTCGTTGTGTTCTTTTAAAGCCCTAAATGGTCTGGAAGAAATGGCCTTAAGGACCACCTCTGTGGTCTAAGAACACATTTTGACTTGTACAGAAATGTTCATCTATACATAGAGTTGTAGGAAGACATCATTTCCTGTTCTGCACTGCATGAAGCACAGTTTCTGTTCTGCTACAGTTTGTCTTCCACCAAAAATCACATCATTTGCCTTACTATGCCAAAATTGTGTAACTTTCAAAATTTATGAAACAAATATATAAGAATTTATGTTGTCATTCCATTATTTCAGTCAATTCATATAAAAACAATGGAGACACGATGCAAAGGGAGAGAGGAACACAAACAATTAATGTATAATTTATGGACGGAAAGCGATAACAATTGCATGCGCTAGTGTCAGGATGCTGTCAGCGGCTCCCGGCTGGTTGCCCAGAAAGGAAAAGTTTCTTACTGTCCTTTTTTATTTCAGTCTTTACAGAGAGAGGCTATAAAACCCAGCCTCTTGGATAAAGGCATTGTCCCATGTGAATCTCCACCCTCATCTTTCCCACTTCCTCATTTGTCATTCTCATCGTCTCTTCTACAGGTGCTGCTACATGCCCTCAGTCTTTGAGCTCTTTGCTCTCCTACTTTTAAGGCTCGCCAGCTTCTGGGAGATGGAGGGTCTGGAATGCTTTCTAGTGACAACGTGTCAGCTGGATGTTGTTCTGGCTCTCCCATGACTTCCCAGCTTACCCCCTCATCTGCTTCTGAGCTGCTACCTCAAACCCCTGTACTGTCTCCCTCTTCCTCCTCCCTCTGAAGGGTCAGGATGGGGAGGTGGTCTCCACCATTCCTCCTCTGCCCAGACCCTGACAGCTAGATTGATTGACATTCCGGACATGGGATGAATAAGTGAACGTCAACAATTTCTGCTCCCATTTCCTTCAGAATTCTCTAACATCCCTAATGACTTGCGGAAAGCAAGCCTTGTGACAGTTTGTGACATCTCCCTAGATGCTCAATGTGAAGATTATGGTTTGTTTGTTTTAATTGTGTCAGATCTGAACAGCCATAGTTTTGAGGCTCCCTGGCACTCTGCTCCCTTGAGTGACGGTTCTGGCTAGTAAAAGACCCGGCTTCTGCCAACTGGCTTTCAGTAGTCAGGATGGGCATAAGTCAAGTTTGCAATTAGTCATCTTCATAACTCTAGGCCTCCCTCCCGCATCTGTGGGTGACACTAATTGAAATGGATGCAAAGTCTTGAAACAATTTTGCTTGAGTCATCTACTGCTTTGCATCATCTTAAGCAATTGCTCTGCAGGCTTCTTAGCACATCTGTTTGCTGCTTGAGGAACACTGAGAGACTTGCATTGCGTTGAGCTCGCTGGAGAATTGTGAGACATGAAGTTAAAATTCTTTGTGCAATCAGCAGCAACTCGTGGTACTACTTTCTCTGGTCTGTACATTTCAGATACAATGGAATGTCTTGTATGTAGTTTCCATGTCTGAATGATTCCCAATGGGATAAAACCCAGCTTCTGTAATATCACATATTAGTATTTAGCATAGCCTTTTCCTACTTGGTAGGAATATAGGAAACTGCCTTATAGTGAATCAGACTCCTTGTTCCACCTGACTCAGTGCTGTCTACACCATGGTTAGTCAACATGGTGCCCCCCAGCTGTTACTGGTCTACAACGACCATCTTCCCTGATCAATCACTGTGCTAAATGTGGCTGATGGATGTTGTGGTCCACCAATATCTGGAGGGCACCAATATCTGGAGGGCTAACCCTGGTCTACACTCACTAGCAGCAGTCAAATCTTGGTGGTGGTGGAGAAGAGAATAGGCAGTGGCTGCCATTTTTAATAAATTATATTTCAGGATCTCATTTCTTCATTTGTGCTAAAAAATAGTTTTTATGACTTCTGCTGGTGTGGAAATGTGAACTTAAAACAACTCTAGATTAATCAAATGAATTCCTTATTCACTTAATATTACTTAATAGTAAGTATGGTAGCCTTAGTACTATAACTTTATTTTTTATTGTTCCAGAACTATTTGGTGTTTTTTTTAATAGACAAATAGTCCCAAATGTTAGAAAACAGTGCAGTGCAGCTTGTTTTTAACTGATCTATGTATTAATGATCAATTAAAATTCCTTTCGTAACACTGCAGACTAACCATGCCTATTCAGAAGTAAGTGGGTGGGGTTAGGATTGCACCCCAATCCTGAAACATTCCATTTGCTAATTGGGCAATGGCATTGTTTCACACGTAGTGAGATATTGTCAATAGCATGAATATCATGCAGAGTGATAGATCCATTATGGGGAAAAAATGATCTCCCTCCTCCTCCTCTTATTATTATTACCCCATCTCCTCCTCCTCCTCCTCCTCCTCCTCCTCTTCTTCTTCTTCTTCTTCTTCTTCTTCTTCTTCTTCTTCTTCTTCTTCTTCGTCTTCTCTGCATCAGAAACCAGATGGTTGGGCAGCTGGATGCTTGAAGCTTTTTAATGAGAAGAGGAATTTTGTCTTGCCCTCAACCCTCCAAAGGGGACCTCTCTTCACAGTGGGCATACTTTTTGTAATAGCATTATTAGCCCCTTTCACAGCAGATGTGAAGGGCTGTTCTTGGCTTTTTGAAACTATCCAGCCAGCTTTGCTTGAAATAGAACAAGGCTGATTGGGCATTGTGTTAAAAGAGAGAGAAAGATACGGCCATCGGTGGAACCGTAGGGATTTAGTGCCAGTTTAATTGCTGAGGACAAACTAATTCTGGAAGCCTAATGCCTGTTTGCGAAATTGGTTGAGAGGGGGAAAGGAGAGAGAGAGAAACAAAAGTGTCAGCAGCAAATGAAGACATGCGTGGAACACAGAAGACTGAAAATGCTATTTCTAAAGAGAGGACCTAGTTCGAAATAAGGAGATTTCAGAGAAGCTGAATGAATTCTTTGCAAACTGTCTTCACAGTGGAAGATATAGGGCAGATCCCAGTGCCTGAACTAACTTTTGCAGGAAAGAAGTCTGAGGAACTGAGGCAGAAAGAAGAGAGAAGAAGGCTTAATAGATAAAATAAAAACTGACAAATTGCCAGGCTGGATGGTATCCGCCATCAAGTTCTTTAAAAAAAAAAAAAAAGAAAGAAAGGAAAAAAAGCTCAAACATGAAATTGCAGATCTTCAAACAAAAATATATTATATGTCTCCAAGATCAGCCTCCATACCTGAGGACTAGGAAGTAGCCAATCCACCGCCACCGTTTTGAAAAGGGGTCCAGGGAGAATGTTGGAAACTACAGGTCAATTAGTTTAACATGTCCCAGGAAACTGTTGAACCTCTGGTGCGTACTGACTATCTTTTTCAGGAGTTTTAACTGAGTTTCACACACACACACTGGATTCCAGCACAGAAGGGGAAATCACACTTTTCCGTTCGACACAGCTCTTTCCCTATTTGTATTTCAGTGTCATCCTTAGAGCAGTGTTTCCCAACCTTGGGCTTCCAGCTGTTTTTGAACTACAATTCCCATCATCCCTGACCACTGGTCTTGCTAGCTAGGGATGATGGGAGTTGTAGTCCAAAAACAGCTGGAGGCCCAAGGTTGGGAAACACTGCCTTAGAGCAAGTTGTGCCTCTCTGGGTCCATGATATCAAACTTATATCTTTTGTTTTTCAAAAAAACAACAACCCAGAAAGATAAAGGTGAAAGCACCACACAGTAAAATATGCTAATTCTTCTCAGACAAAAAAATAAAAAAACCTGTCCAGTAGCAACTTAGAGACCAACTAAGTTTGTTCTGGGTATAAGCTTTCGTGTGCATGCACACTTCTTCAGAGTATTCTTAGTATCTGAAGAACTGTGCATGCACACAAAAGCTTATAGTCAGAACAAACTTAGTTGGTCTCTGAGGTGCTACTGGAGAATTGTTTTAATTTTTTTTGACTGCGTCAGACCAACATGGCTACCTACCTGAATCTTCTCAGACAGTTGGAAAGAAATAATATTGAAGATCAATAGGTGCTTATGATAGTTGAAGAATGCTAATAACTGGTATGAGACTGCCAAAGGCTGGGCACGGGACACAAAAGCTACTGGTTGCTATAGAACTAGTGGTCCTCCCTCTTTTTTTAATGATCCCACTGATCGAATAAGAAATGCAGTTCACAAGAACACCTTTTGAATACCAGATGCTGGTTCTTTAAAGGGACTGAGAAATGGACCTGCAAATGAAAGTGGAAATTCCTAAAATATTTCTTCCACGCCCTGTTATTATTACAAGTTCAAGCAATTGTATTTTGAATAAAGGGATTTTTTTGTTGTTAAAGAATTCTTAATAGGCAGCACTATATAAAATACGTTGGAGAGCTCTAAACTGGGTGTTAGCTACACAGGGATAAATTGTGGTTAAGGCCATATTTCCCAAGGACAAGCACAGCTGAAGTTGCTAGCAGGTACCTTGAACCATCAATACCAATTGGGCAGCAATGTGCAATGCTGGAGCTAACTGGACACCCAAGCTGTGGACTTGGTCCTTAGGCATCAGTATAACATTAATAAGCAAAATACCAGCTCCATGGTCAGCTGTGCCAATTACCAACAGCACTTGCATCTTGTCTGGATTGAATTTGGGTGTCAGTACATATACCATAAAGAAGGCTGATCGCCGAAGAATTGATGCTTTTGAATTATGGTGCTGGAGGAGACTCTTGAGAGTCCCATGGACTGCAAGAACATCAAACCTATCCATTCTTAAGGAAATCAGCCCTGAGTGCTCACTGGAAGGGCAGATCCTGAAGCTGAGGCTCCAATACTTTCGCCTCCTCATGAGAAGAGAAGACTCCCTGAAAAAGACCCTGATGTTGGGAAAGGTGGAGGGCACAAGGAGAAGGGGATGACAGAGGACGAGATGGTTGGACGGTGTTCTCGAAGCTACCAGCATGAGTTTGACCAAACTGCGGAGTGCCTGGCGTGCTCTGGTCCATGGGGTCATGAAAAGTCGGACACGAATAAACGACTAAACAACAACACATACTTCCCAAATCTTTCTTATATGGCTTTCACATGTTGATTCAAACCAGTTAGCTCAATATTTGGTTTCAGATTTGTCATGGGTTTTTTATAATTGTGTAGAAGCAAATAAGATTACAGTGGTACCTCGGGTTACAGACGCTTCAGGTTACAGACTCCACTAACCCAGAAATAGTGCCTCGGGTTAAGAACTTTGCTTCAGGATGAGAACAGAAATCGTGCAGCAGTGGCGCGGTGGCAGTGGGAGGCCCCATTACCTAAAGTGGTACCTCAGGTTAAGAACAGTTTCAGGTTAAGAACAAACCTCCAGAACGAATTAAGTTCTTAACCCAAGGTACCACTATATTCTTTGAATGTGAATGTGTCAGTAGAAAATGAAAACAAACATTTCTTATGGAAGGAAATTGGCAAAACATGTTCCTTGAGTATACTGTTGTTTAAATCTGATCACTGGTCTGTTTTTCTAAAAGGTCAAAGCATGATACATTTAAAAAGTAAACAGTAGACAGAAAAATGCAAAATTCGTTGCAATATGCTTTCTAAAAAGGAAAAGGTGGGAAAGGGACACTGTCATTTAATAAAGAGGAAAAGTGTGACGCACAAACAAACCAAGTGGTTTTTCCCCCCTCTTCCCAATTGCAAATGCTACTAAATCTGGTTTCAGTACAGCCAGTACATTGTCACTCCCTCACAGTACAATAGAAAAATACAATGAAATTATAGTTATTATTGCTTAGAATTCCTACAACTGACACACAGTCCCAGATTAATTACAACTTTACAATTCAATCACATTGCATTTGTAGGCATCATGGATTTTTAAATGTGCCTTGAGTGATTTATGAACAAGAGAAAAGCTCTGAAGATTAAACTGCAACCTTAATATTTGGTTATGATATGCCGACATTGCTCCTATGTCCCCAGGAGAAACACACAAGGCAGTGCTTGCGGTAAACTAAGATCACAACTTTGCTCAAGGAAAGCAATATTTAGAATTAGTGGGGGAAAGGCTAGTAACTTCACACCCTGTTTGTGGGTTTTCTGATATAACAGCTCAAGGTCCAGAAGCTGTGTCCTATGGATCAGATGCTTGCCTCTATTGTTGTGGATTTTGTTAGTTTACTTTGGAGGCTGGGATTTGATAGGTCAAATAATAATTATAATTGGTGATAGAATACTCCCCTCCCTCTTTCTGTCAAACAAAAGTCTGAAGGTCTGCATGTTGTCATTGTGGCGTTTGCCCCCCTAGGTGACATCATGCTGGGTCATAAGGAAAGGGTTAAATGAGTGTGAAGTGATTGGCCAGTGGGAACCCAAGGGGAGGAGTTAGAGTTAGTGTTGTTAAGGAGTGAGTGGGGTATAAGAGAAGAGAGAGGGAGGATAAGTCTGTGGGTTGGGATAGTTTGATGTGAGAGAGTGAGAGAATCTGTTAAGAGGAGTCAGATAGACAGTTGGGATAACCAGTTAGAAGTTATTAGGAAGGTATAGGCCGGTAAAGAAACTTAGATTAAGAAACTAAAATTATCTGAAACCATAAACTTGTTAATGCTTATAAAATAAACTTGTTTAGGCAGAATCCAAGACCAGGGAGAAGAGTCGGTGGAAGAAGATTGGAAAGAATTTAAAGTATATTTACAGAAATACTGTAAAATTAATGAATGTTAGAAGGATGCTGGAATGAACTTACATGGTTTTCGCAGAAAGGTTATAAAGAATTAAGTAAGTGTAGATTGATAATGGGTAAAGGAGTAAAATGCAAAGTTAAATTGCGTTAAGACAAATTATGGAACTAAATCTGAGAAAGAGGGAAAGGACTTGCTGAAACAACTAATTGAACTAGAATACAAAAAAGGGAGGTGTGAGGAAGTCAAGGAAATAAGTAAATGAAAGATAAGGACATGAAAATACAGGTTCCTTTTTTTCTTTTTTCTTTTTTAAATGTTTTTGCCTATTAAATGTTTTTGTTTTTTCTTTTTTAATGTTTTGAAGTACTGTTGGTGTTTCTTCTTAATGTATTTTTTCCCTTTTTTATTTGCTTTTGAAACTTTGTAATCTTTTATTGTGTGTTTTTCTTTTTTCTGTATCTGTTAAACTCTAATAAATATCTTTAAAAAATAATAATAAAATAAACTTGTTTATTTGGTTTAATGTTAACAACTGTCTGGACTCCGTGTGTACCCGAGAGACACGGGTTGGTGGTAGCGGGGAAGCGAGCACAGTGGTGGCACAGGGATCAATAGACCGTCAAACGTCCAGGGACCCTGTGTGATCGCCACAGTCATTAATTAGAAATATTTCTGAAGAATCTCCAAGACTGTTTAAGCATCAGCTTTCTCTCTCAAAATATTCACTGCTACCCATATATATATATATAATATACATATATATATATATAATCCTAAAATGATCTACCATAAATTTTATTTTGATGTTTGCACATTTGAAAGATTTCTTGACAGAACAATGCGGGGGGGGGGGGCAAGGGAGTGGTGTTATAGTGAAGTAGATTATTTTGGGTGGGTAGGTATATTTGAGAAGATGCGGAGCTCAGCTATGTAGAACGGTAAATGTTAAATGTATAAATGTGGCCATTTAGCTAGTTTTGTATCTTCAGTGGATCATTGGTTGGCAGTAAACAACTGCACAGTACAGTTAAGATTATGTGATTTTATTCTAGCCATTGTAATAAATTGAAAAAATTGATTTTCTAGAATACTGCCTAAAGGAGGGAAAAAATGAAACAATTTGAGAGGAGGCCAGGAAAACAAAGATTAATGCTTGGTGAAGGTCTTTTCTACAGGAGTTAAGGTTTATGATTTGTAACATAAGAAAGTGCATTCATTAGATCCTGAAATGCAAAAGGTAGATTTATGTTAAACAAAATATGAAGTGTCAGGGAAGAAATTATAAATGGATCACTGAAATGGACAACTAAGGCATCCATTACCACATAATGCATTGGATAGATAGCAGTATCGCTGATTATTAAAGGATGCTTTCCATACTTTTTCAGCAGCATCATTCAGAAACCTTGCAAATTTATTTGCTCAACATCCTTTGCAACTGTTACATGCCTGATAGTTCTCCTGATAGTTAACAGATGCTAAATTCTCAAAGAAAGTCACCGGTCTGATGGGATAGCATTGTAAGGAAGGAAGGACATCAACATCATTTGCATTCTCATCTTTCCAAGGAAAATAGCATCAAATGAATTTACTCAGGAGGAAGAATGCTGGGAGTACAGCAATTTGTGAATTTCATAATTGTCTGGCTAAGATGGGGATCGAAATGGAAACTTTGCTCGCAAAAGAGATCAGCAGTCCTTCTGGGCTGCCTGTGGATATTCTTTCACTTATCTGAAGCTGGTTTTGAACCAGCACTGGAGGTAAAGGGTATCGCCCCACCTCATAAGTTGTTGATTCAATATTTATGACCCCGGTTCCATACAAGTCCTTCCATGGCAGGTGGCTGAGCTTCCACACGTCTATAGCACCACTATAACATCTGAGATGCTTAACCAGAAATTTCCCAGTTCAAACACTTCAGCTATAAACTGGCAAGCTGCAATACCCCTTTCTGTATGTATATCATGCGGACAATATTTGCATGGGGAGGCTGGGGCACATTTTCCAATGGCACAGTATGAGCCCCGACTCCAATGGCCACACATTAGATAGGATGGGCAAAGATGAATGCCTGGACTCACACAGTTTTAATGGTTCTGTTTATTTATTTGTTTTAAACTAAACCACTTAGAGGGACGTGGGTGGCACTGTGGGTTAAAACACAGAGCCTAGGACTTGCTGATCAGAAGGTCGGTGGTTCGAATCCCCACGATGGGGTGAGCTCCCGTTGCTCGGTCCCTGCTCCTGCCAAACTAGCAGTTTGAAAGCATGTCAAAGTGCAAGTAGATAAATAGGTACCACTCCAGCAGGAAGGCAAACAGCGTTTCCATGCGCTGCTCTGGTTCGTCAGAAGCGGCTTAGTCATGCTGGCCACATGACCCGGAAGCTGTACGCCAGCTCCCTCGGCCAATAAAGTGAAATGAGCGCCGGAACCCCAGAGTCGGCCACGACTGGACCTAATGGTCAGGGGTCCCTTTGCCTTTTTATAAACCACTTAGAAGCCTATTCTAGCTTTAAGTGGAACCTAAAATGAGGATGATGTTAATGCACAGCATACTCTTTAAAGCTGTGCAATAGTAAAGCAGAATATTGTCAAATAAGAATGCAAGACACAAACAATGAAAAATCTTTGGAAACGATAATGGGGAAAGTATGAGAATAACATAAAAATAGTACCCAGAGTTTGCCAGCAGTTAGAGAAACCGTATTTGGGGAATTCCAAGAGATAAGGCATTTACCCCTTTACAGGAGTGAATTAAGTAAAGGGATGACTGACACTGTGCTGTCGTGAATAAGCAAAAGGGATGAATGTAAATCTCTTTACACATCACACGTTTGTTAGCCTTGTTCCTTGAACCGTGAATGCAGTATACTGACAGCAAACGTCCCAACAAAATTCTTCATTATTCTTTACCTGTGCAAGTGTGGATAAAGTTCTGGTGAGATTAATGCTTAGGATACGGGAGCTTGAAAACATGTCAGGCAAGGGTATTAGCTTCAAATACCAAAAGTTGTGCCTGTGGATTTATGGAGCCTGCATGGTGAGACATCCTATGAATGAAAATATCTATAAGAAAATATATTTATCTGGTGGCTTGCATAGACTAGCACCAGCTATGATAACATAGACAGGTAGGCTGCAGATCCTCCAAGTATCCCTGTTTTCCAGGGACAGTTCCGAATTTACAGAAGCTGTCCCAGTTTCTGATTCGATCCCAGAATGTCCCACTTTTCCTTACGACGTTCCTATTTTCATTGGAGAAATGTTGGAGGGTATGGAGTTATGTGACCCCCGAGCCAAGGAAATAAGTAACTACTGTATACAACCTTTAGTAGACATCTGAAGGCAACTCTGAATAGGGATTTTTTTTAATGTTTAATGGTTGGTGTATAAATAATGAAATTATTATTATTATTGAATAGGACATCCCTATTTTCATCGGAGAAATTTTGGAGGGCATGTACACACTTATCAAATAATATAGGTAGGTAAAGGTAAAGGACCCCTGGACGGTTAAGTCCAGTCAAAGGCGACTATGGGCTTGTGGCGCTCATCTCACTTTCAGGCTGAGGGAGCCGGTGTTTGTCCACTGACAGCTTTCCAGGTCATGTGGCTAGCATAACTAAACCACTTCTGGCACAACGGAACACTGTGATGGAAAAAAGAAACACAGAAACACTGTTTACCTTCCCGTCGCAGTGGTACCTATTTATCTACTTGCACTGGTGTGCTTTCAAACTGCTAGGTTGGCAGGAGCTTGGACAGAGCAACGGGAGCTCACTCCGTCGCAGGGATTCAAACCGCCAACTGTCTGATCGGCAAGCCCAAGAGGCTCAGTGGTTTAGACCACAGCGCCACCCGCGTCCCATACATCAAATAAAATATCCCATTGAATACAATGAGACTTACTTACAAGTAAATGTGAATAATGATTACACTTTCATTTTACAGCAGTCAATTATTCTTAAGGGAACATTTCATTCTCAAAATAGGTCTCTTACTGTATCACCCAAATCCATATGTTCAGTTGGTGGGCACAATTGATGCACTTCTGATTTCAAAGCCAGCTGCAGACTTGTCAAAGTGTCTTCCTACATCAGTGGACAGCTGGCCATGGACTTACCTGGTGGTAGAACTGGGCAGATACAAGCTACCATTTTAAATTTCCCACAGTGCTCCTGATACAATGCTTGGGGCATTGTGGGAAATTAAAATGGTGTCTTACAGACATGCAGCATGGAGAATCAAGGGCAGGTTGCCAGGCTGTGATAGGACCACAGTAGATGCACCAGAGAATAAGGAGCTGATGTGGGTCTGTCTCATCACATTAGTCAGCCAAAACTGCAAGAGAAGCTTTAATAGTTAGCTGGCTCATCTCCAAAAATATGCCCCACAGTTAGAAAACCAGCTCTTTAATTACTTGGTTTTCAATTATTTTAAATGATGCATTTGCTCTTAAGCATTCCATTAAGGTGCATTCATGATTAATATCACCACACCTATCTTGTTTTAAGTAGAAAACAAATAAATCATTCGCAAAAGACAACCTTGGCTAATACGAATTTTGGAAACAAGGCTCCTGTGTCAAATTCAATCTGTTGCACAACAAACAATTAGGGATGCAAGACTAAGTTCAAATAAATTATGAACCCTCCTTCAAAGACTGAACATTCAGGTTCGTATACAACTCTGGAACATCTCTGGAAAGCTATTGAAATGTGCTCTTTCAAAGTTTGCACTAGGCAAATAATCTTTAGCCCAACAAAATTAGGTAAAGGGACCGCTGACCATTAGGTCCAGTCGTGACCGACTCTGGGGTTGTGACGCTCATCTTGCTTTATTGGCCAAGGGAGCCGGCGTACAGCTTCCAGGTCATATGGCCAGCATGACTAAGCCGCTTCTGGCAAACCAGAGCAGCGCAAGCAAACGCCATTTTCCTTCCTGCCAGAGCGGTACCTATTTATCTACTTGCACTTGACATGCTTTCAAATTGCTAGGTTGGCAGGAGCAGGGACTGAGCAACGGGAGCTCACCCCATCGCGCGGATTCGAACTGTCATGGGGATCTATGACTGTCACATTTCCAGCTTTCCAAAGGAGGGACATATTAGTCACCTGGCTGTGAATTCTGATTGGCCAGAGGCCCCTTATGACCTCCCCCCACTCTCTGGTGAGAAATCATAGTGTAATGACAGCTGGCAATTTGTATCATTTGACATTTAATGTCCCTCTGGCCCAGCCTGATTTTACTGAGATCACTTTTGCATTGCAGCTAACACCAGGTCGATCGTTTCACTCCTATAACTGGGCATCCCACAATCTCCACTTTGTTCAGACTCGCTGCCAGTTTTGGTAACCAAACTTCTATATCCATTTAGACTGGTATATATTGGTGTTTACTAATTTCCCTTAAGTAAGCAAGGTAATATTGGTATATACAGAGTAATTGTGTCCACTGCAGTAAGGTTAATCGAGGAATAATAATAATAATAATAATAATAATAATAATAATAATAATAATAATAATATTTATACCTCACCCATTGGGCTGGGTTGCCCCAGCCATTCTGGGCAACTTCCAACACATATAAAAACACAATACAACATTAATTGAATCCGGTAAGGATCTCCCAAAAAGGTAGTTCAGTGAAAAAGCATGTAAGGTCTGCATATACGTGTGAGCAGACACAGAAACAGTTCTGGTAAAAAATGGCTCAGTTGAAATTGCAAATTTATTTCTGCTACCAATCTAAGTTCAAGGTCCTGGTTTTACCTATATAGCTTGTGGCCACAATACTTTAAAAATCACTTCGCCCCTTATATCCGTCCAGTGGATTTATCCAGCCCTTATATATTGCCTTACCAGAAGGTCCAATCCACACAGTCTAAGAATTGGGTCTTTAATGTTGTGGCCCCTATCCTTTGAAACATCCACCTGTTAAATATTAGACTGGCACTGTCTCCTTAGTCTTTTGCATGCCTACCGAAGTGTGTGTGTGTGTGTGTGCATGTTTCAGCAAAGATGTTTTTATTGCATTATTGCTTGTTGTTTGCAACCCTGGGCTCATTTGGGGATGAAGGGTAGGATATAGATTTAATAAATGAATTCTTCTCCTCCTCCTCCTTTGCTTACCTTTATTTATTCCCCACCCCAAAATGACAGGTTTCTCAAATATTTCATCAGTATTATCAGTCACCCTATCTCTAGGGATCATCCTATTTTTATTGGATTTAATAGCTTTTTTGGAAGCCAGGCAGAGTGGCTGGGAAAACCCAGCTAGATGGGTGGGGTAGAAATATTATTATTATTATTATTATTATTATTATTATTATTATTATTATTATCCTAGAGATTCCACAATGTTAACTTTGAATGCATGGAGCTCCAAACCACATTAGAGTCACAGGCATCCAAGATGGCAGCATCAATAGTGTGGGCTCTCTGGGGAGCAATTTGAATCATCCCTAGGCACCCATTGTCTAGGGATGCTATTTCTGTTCCCGATGCTGCGGTGCTCAAGTATGTGAAAATCTACTTTCAACAGCAGTAACAGCAGGGATGCCCACAGAGAGAGGAAACATGGGGGAGCATTCAACTTGTTCCCCCAGAGACTGTGCAGTATTTACACTGTTATCTCAAATGCCTGTGCAGCTGTCTGAGAATATATAGACATATCCTAGATCTTATTTGAGGAACACACTGCTAAGGACAGCAACAGAAATGGGTCTGGAAAATGCTATTGGAAATACTAGGTTTTACGTAATTTGGATGCTGTGCACAGAAACTGCCCTCTTCCAGTAACCCGCATAGTCCAACATCAACATCAAATTGCACAATCTTGGTTGATGAATTTTACTAGTTTTAGTTGATTAAAATCCAATTGTTAAGAGTTACAGTTCTTACAATGGCTAGCTGGGATGCAGTGCCTGTTGCCAGGTGACAGTTTAGGCATCTGGTCTCTCAACAGAGGTGATGGAATAGACATGGAATAGGGCATGTAAAATGAGAAACAATCCAGGCTGCAAGGTTCAAAAGTGTTGACATCACCTTCTGAAAGGGGACAGCAGAAGGTTTTGGATCAGTCAGTATTCTCAAACCAATTTCCATTGATACAGAGTAAACTAAAAAAATTACATAATATTAAGCGTTGCCTAATACAGCATCTTAAAAAGTAGAGACATCACCTTGCCAACAAAGGTCCATATAGTAAAAGCTATGGTTTTCCCAGTAGTGATGTATGGAAGTGAGAGCTGGACCATAAAGAAGGCTGATCTCCGAAGAATTGATGCTTTTGAATTATGGTGCTGGAGGAGACTCTTGAGAGTCCCATGGACTGCAAGAAGATCAAACCTATCCATTCTTAAGGAAATCAGCCCTGAGTGCTCACTGGAAGGACAGATCCTGAAGCTGAGGCTCCAATACTTTGGCCACCTCATGAGAAGAGAAGACTCCCTGGAAAAGACCCTGATGTTGGGAAAGATGGAGGGCACAAGGAGAAGGGGACGACAGAGGACGAGATGGTTGGATAGTGTTCTCGAAGCTACCAGCATGTGTTTGACCAAACTGCGGGAGGCAGTGGAAGACAGAAGTGCCTGGCGTGCTCTGGTCCATGGGGTCATGAAGAGTCGGACACGACTAAACAACTAAACAACAACAAGCGTTGCCAGTTCAGCATTGGTTTTAGTTGCAATTTTAGGTTACGTTTTACCAGGCCTCAAAGCTGTTCTCTTACACATGCTCTTCATAACGCAGCATTCTTATAATAAAATGGTCACTAATGGAAATCCATTCTACTTTCCTAGCTAATCAAAATCTATTTTTAAAAAGGAGAACACGAGACTAAAAGGGAGAGAGAACTTTAAAGTGGAGGAGCTAGACACTTTTTAATGACTTTGGTTTGCAGTGACTTTAAAGGGCAATGGGAAGGTTTTATGCCCACAATATTTCGTACTGCCATTTGCTTTTGCAATGTAATTGCTGGCAACTGGCAGAGTTCTTATACTATAGAGACCTAAACTGTGTATTAAATAAATGCTAGCTGCATTTATTTGGTCAGCATGGAGGAAAAACAGGGCTACTATTTCTTCTTTTGTGTTTCTGCACAGTTGTTTACTAGCTAAAGATCTGCAGTTATTTAAGTATTTATGTCAGCTCTTCCAGGGCTTTAAACTATCTCTGGACAATAGATGCACCAAACTGGGCAAAAAAGACCTGGGCAAAAAAGTCCATTGAAATGAATGGGAAGGGAACAGAGTGAGAAGAAACCATTCCCCAGTGTCTGATCTACAGAGATCTTTTCAGCTTAAGGGCCACATACCAGAGACCAAAATAGGAAGAACAACAACTGTAATACTTCCTTTGTTAAGTGGACTGCATTTTAGCTAAACAGGAACCAGAGTTTTATCTACACAACCATCCAGGCAAACAAGAAGATCTATCTGTTGGAAGTGTTGGGATGCAACTGAGCTTACAATGGAGGCTCATGTGTCTGCATGTGAATCAGTGGATAGATAGAGGAACCTCCAAGTTTCCTAGGCTGTCCTTTCTGACCTCACTTGGGCTGACCTTCCCTTAGGCACTAGAACAGGGATGAGGGGTTTTGGTTTTTTTTAGTCCCATAGACCAGATCCTTACCAGGATCCACTTACAGGCTTAATTTGACTGGCAGACAGGCAGGGCCATCCACTGTCAGGGACAGTTGCCAAGAGCAGGTCAGTAATAACTCACACCATCTGTGAAGTTAAATCTTTATTCAAAGAAACAAACAACTCAGGAAGCCAGCCCTAGTGAGCACAGCAACTCATCCTGGTAGATCTTGCCCCAATAAGGCAGTTATGGGGACTGAGGTTCCCTTCCTTCCCACAGGTGCCTAAGCCTCCTCCTTCCCTGGGTACTTCCCAAGAAACTTGAGACTCAGCTGATACATCTTTCTCTGATCCATACTCTTCAGACCTCTTTTGATCCTGGGAGACTAGAGGGGAGGGGAGCTGGTCACAGCAGGAGGGGGAGACCCCCTGGCTGCTTCAGCAGCCTGCCTGATCTCTGCCTCTTGGACCCCCTCCACTCCAGCCTCCTCTTCTGCTTCTAATTCTGGACTGCTCTCTGCCACAGCCTCTTCCTGCTCACTAAACCCTGTTACCTCTTCAGCTCCCAACACCTACTCCTCCTAGTCAGCTCCCTCTTACCACTCATTGTCATCCCAGCACCACTCCCCTGGCTCCGAGGCTTTCTGAAACACCCACTTTATCAATCATTGTTCCCAAGAGGTTTAAGAGGTGCTTCAGAAAGCGGTTTGCCAAACCATTCTCTGACTTGCCCTCTCTGTTGATGGGGGAAGAGATGATCCTGTTCAGAGCAGAGTTTGGGCATGCCAGAGGCACGTACAACCTCAGCAATATCACTCTGCATCAGCTGATGTGAAGAGGGAGCAACCCTGTTTAGTGTTGCATCCTCATTTTACACAGTGCTACAAAGCCTCCCAAGAACAAGCTTATTGTCAGGGGCTTTGGGAGCTGCACGAAACAGAGTTGGGCCAGCCCCACCTTTACCTGTATGACATCAGATGTAGGGTGGGCAGGCACTGTTGTTGCTATCATTATTCTATCTATGTGCACTTTAAGCAGCTGGAGATCAGCTCAGTTTGTTGTGGACCTGACACCGTTTCTAGGTGGAAAACAACAACTGAGAACCTGCATGGCAACTGCCAAATAAACAGAGGAACAGCAAATATTCATGATCAAATAGCAATTAGTTTGGAAGGTCTGTGTAGTACACAGGCATCAGGGAGACAGCTTGGTTGTGGTGCAGCAGGGAGAGGGGTCTGGACAATGTGTTTGTGCTTATTTCTTCATTACAGCCTTGTTTCCCTAAAATGGAGTCCGGTAATTAAAGACAAAACTACATTCTGGGGATTGCTTCTTATAATCCCATAAAGGGCTACAACCTTTGCTTGCCAGTAGATGGACAACATATCAGCAAAGCCGCAGCTGCTTGTTGGACAAAAATAGAACAGCTAGGCCAAATGTCGTTTAGAGGGCGAGACGAAGGGAAATGAATGTGTATGTGGAATGGTGGGCGATGTGCCTATTACTGGCCCACTCATTTAATTGAGGAAAAGATGAGAAGGAAAAGTGTATCTAAGCTGAAAGATTTCTGGCTGATTCTCTCAGCTTCTCTCTCTCTCTCTCTCTCTCTCTCTCTCTCTCTCTCTCTCTCATCTTAAGTTCAGTCCTTTACATTTCCACAACAATCTGCATTTTAAAGAGGAGAATGTTCATGGAAATTCGTCAGCATTCCAGTGTGAATTTCTTGTAGTACACAAAAATTTGTATGTTATTAAATATACACATTTTGTGTTTGTTGAAATTGGTTTTAGTATTTCAGTTGTGTTTGTAAGGCTCTTTGTCATTTCTAAGAGTAACATGACTTATCGATGATGATGATGATGATGATGACGATAACAATAACTTGGAATCAGTTTTCCAAAACGCACAGCACCAGTAAGGATCTCGGACAAAGGACCAGGACAAGAAGCCCACCAAAGCTTCCCATCAAGACCCCCTATTGAAATGGAAAAGGGGGTGTCCACACCCTCTGTACTCCCTCTGAAATCATTACATGGTCAACTTGTTGCAGGTTTTAGTTTAATCAAAACAACGCTGTAGCTCTGTGCCCTAGCTGCTGACAGAGGTGGATTTAAGGAAGTGTGATTGGTCCAGTTGCGCTGGGGGCAGAGCCTTGAGGGAACTGCAGGAGGCACCACAATTATGACATAGAATGGAAGGTGAGAGGTGAGGGGCACTAAATTTTGGCGTCGCACAGGTGCCCCAGAACTAGAAGACCCCCAAGGTCTGTCACTGCAGCTGATGCATAGGACTTACCTGAGTACACACAGGAGTGAAACTGTGGTTTTAGTTCTGCTTCCAGCATTGGGTCTTGAGGTTTTTAACAACCAGGAAGTGAGTGTGGTTGTCTGTATAGGAAGGCAATGTGTTTGCACCTCCACATGTGTGGGGGCTCTGTGCAATCATGACAGCTGGTGTCCCAATTGTGTAGAGCCCTTACACATGAGCAGGGGCTTGTGTGTTGCCTTCCTCGGCAGACAGCCACACTCAGTGCACAGTTGTTCAAAAAAGAAAGTCTGAAATCAGGAGTGATGCTGACAACATGATCCTGCTCTGATTTCTACTTGAATATATAACTTATATGTCTATCACCTATCAATTGGCTATAAAGAGTCTTGCGTTTCTGAGTATCCTTCATCTAAAGCCTAGGCCTCCTTCTTTTCTAAGCACATCTAAGACAACCATCCGATTTTTTTTAAGCTAGAAATTGTCCTTCCACAACCACCCTACTGTTTTGTGGACTTTTGCAACCAAAGCTGTCATTGTTCTGGAGCCTCTGCAATCAGTGTGTCCCTCCTGAGTTCTCTGCAATACCCTTCTTCTGAATTTCCCCTGCATATTTTTTGTGACTTCAGATACTGTATAGTTAGTGTGTTTTTGGAATGTGCAGCTTTCTGCCTATTATTGCACCTCTGAACCCCAGAGTATTAACCACTGTGCCCAACCAATCATAGTGCAGCCTCAACTGGTGCTTGAGATGGTTTTGCATGTGGTGGTTGTGTGACAAGGTGAAGACTTTTTGGGACAGTGTGTATAATGAGTTAAAAAAGATATTTAGGTACACCTTTTATTAAAAAAAACCGTAGGCATTTTTGCTAGGAGTGGTTGAAGAGGACATTAAAAAGGAAGATCAGAAATTCTTCCTGTATGCCACAACAGCAGGAAGACTACTCCTCACACAGAGATGGAAACAACAGGATATTCCGACAACTGAGGAATGGCAACAGAAAGTATTGGAGTACAGTGGTACCCCGCAAGATGAACGCCTCGCAAGATGGAAAACCCGCTAGACGAAAGGGTTTTCCGTTTTGGAGGCGCTTCGCAAAACGAATTTCCCTATGGACTTGCTTCGCAAGACGAAAGCCCATAGGGAAATCTCCGGGGACCTCTTTTAAATGCTAGCGGTGGGGAGCAAAGCCTTCCCCCCCCCCGGCCTTCAGAAGAGGTCCAGGAAGGCTGGCGGGGGCCGAAAGGCTTTGCTCCCCACCGCCAGCATTTTAAAAGCAGTCCGGGATAGCAGGGAAGCGCTTCCCGCTATCCCGGACGGCTTTTGAAGGCAGGAGAGGTCCGCGAAGCCTGGGCGCGCTGATCTCAGCGCACGCAAGCTTCGGCATGCCGGCAACTCTCCGCAAGCAGCGGCAGCATTTTAAATGCTGGGGGTGGGAAGAAAAGCCCTTGTCCCCCCCCCCCAGCCTTCAGAAGAGGTCGGGGGACAGACTGTCCCCGGACCTGGTCTGAAGTCGGTTTCCCTAGGAACGCATTAATTGATTTTCAATGCATTCCTATGGGAAACCGTGCATCGCAAGACGAAAAACTCGCAAGAAGAAAAAACTTGCGGAACGAATTAATTTCGTCTTGCGAGGCACCACTGTATGTGGAAATAGCAAGGCTAACTGGAAGAATCTGACAGCAGGACGATGAGAAATTCCAAAAAGAATAGTCCAAATTTATGGTATACTTAGAGAATACTGTACATAAAGACACTCACAGGACTGAAATAAAACTCATAACATTTATTGTAAACATTTGGTTAGACCATAAGATGTAATGCTGTAATATAATAAGGAATGTATGTTTAAAGTATAATACAAAAATTCATTAAGGAATTATAGCTATTTATAGAATGTATATATAGTAATCACGCTTAAGTAAGAGCCATGTAGAGAAACCAGAAGAGGGGTGGAGGGAAGTTAATTCAGATAAGATATAGATTTAAAGGAGAATAATATTGTTAAGCTGTATTGTGTTAAAATATTTGGAAAAAAATAATAAAATTTATTGGGGGGGGGGAGACATGGTTTTGCATCTGCCATCATCGGTTGTCTTCATCACTTCATGGCCAGATCACTCTGTATTTGCACTGTTTCTGTCCTTGGGCTCTTGTTGTTGTTTAGTTGTGTCCGACTCTTCGTGACCCCATGGACCAAAGCACGCCAAGCACTCCTGTCTTCCCCTTTTGGGCTCAGTTCCTAGGAAACGTTGATGAAAGTCAAAGTAGATGTGCTATATATGCACATTCTTGGGTGTTGGACCCAGTTTGCATATCTGGGTTAGGATAAATTAATTGGCAACTTAATTTCATTTATGAATTGTTCCCTCCCCCCCCCAAAAAAAAAAAACCCCACACACATCTGGAAGAGATTTGACAATAGAAGCATCTACAAGGAAGATATATAGAGATACAAACTGGGGGGGGGGGGGAATCTGCAGTTAAAAGGCTTACTGGAGAGCATTTATAGAAGGTTTATTCCACTCTGTAACAGTCCCGAGTTGGGAGTTGCTACTTTTAAGGGCAATCTTCATGATGACCTAAATGTCAAAGAAACACAAAAAATATAATTAGCATTCCTTCTCTTTGCCTGCACCTGGGATTTTATGTTATCATGCATTGCTATACATGGCTATACTCTTTATGGGTAAACAGTATTTATGCTGTATATGCCATTTTAGAATATTATTTGTGTCATATAATAAAAGTTCAAAATAAAAGAGGGGTTTAAATGATAATAATCATCGTAAAAGCTAAAATGTGCTGAAAAGGCAATAGAGCTTTAGGATGTTGGTAGGTTTATCTGTCAGTTCAGACAGTTCAGAGGTGCATTCCCAGAATGGCTAAAGAATTCAGAGAATGGCCTCTCCTTGTAAATGTCTTCAGTCTGGAAGAATTAAACATTTCTCTCTCTCTCTCTCTCTCTCTCTCTCTCTCTCTCTCTCTCTCTCTCTCACACACACACAATATTTTTTTCAATAAATAAGAAGGTAATGAAATTTACACATATTGACTCTCTTCAACTTGTAGTTCATCTTTAAATGAAACTCTAAATTTTTATAAGTGATCATTACTTTCTCTGTGTGTCTCTCTCCCTTTTAAGCAACATAATAGTTTGAGGAACACGTAGCAAATTATGCATGATCAACAAAGCTATTATGTGATGTTGCAGAATAGACAACTAAAGAAACTGGAATCACTAGACCACATCATTTTCTTCCTCTTGTGTTCCCCCCCCCCCCCGCGAGGTTCTAATTTCACTTTCATATCCTCCAAAGACTTCTTAAATTTATTTATCTTGCCCGTTTCCATTACCTAATCCAAAATGATGGCTCAGAGTTGAACCCCTAAATTATTTTAATGGCATCTGAGAAAATGTCTGCATTTTCCAAAGCCTTGTGATAATGTACAGATATACATCACGTTAGTGGGGACATTCTGCGGAATAGGCCCATTAACATGGTTTTCGTATAATTGCTATTTAGCCTATGCTGCTATCCTCTGCCTTGCCCTGGGCAGCAATCCAATTGGTTTCTGCTCTTCATAAGGCAAAAGATTTAACAATTCTGTCCCTGGGTCAATGGATTTTGACCTATCTCTTCATCTTTGCACTTTTAAATGCATCTAATTATATGCTTCCTCACGCTTCTGTTGCCCTCGCTGAAGTTATCAGATCAATTTTGGAGCTGTTCCTTCAGGAGCCTGGCCAATACAGGCCTTCCCACTAATGAGAGAACTTTCTTTCTTCAAACAGGGGTGAGATTATATTTTCTCTCCAAAATACAAGATACAGGCAAATAAGCCTTCCACTTTTCTTGTCCACTTAGTGCTGCAAGAATAAGAACGTTTTTGTTTTTGTTTTTTTAATGGGAATACCATACATCACGGGAAAGTTATGTTTGGCTAGGAATGGGTGGCTTCATTTCCAGGCCTCATCACGTTCATGTATTTTTACCTGTAATTTGATATATTTCTGCATTAATCTGTGCATTGTTTTGTTGTAATTTATATTTGGTGTTAGCCGTCCTGAACCTGGCCCTGGCCGGGGTGGGCGGGGTATAAATAAAATTTTGTTGTTGTTGGTTGTTGTTGTTTTTTTATTAAAAAAAATATCTACTAAAATGCATATTTAATCAAGTATTTTCACTCCAAATAACCACTCAAGTGCATTCTAGTATATTTAAATGGCTGAAAACCATATCACAGCATTTGGGGAAGTACAAAATCCAGTGGATACCTAAATTTCAACCTGCATTAATCAGAGAGCTGAAGATAAGGTTGTTTTGTAGGGGAATTCATGAATACCAAATTCCTCAAACATCCCATCATTTGTCTCTGTGAATTCAAAGTGTTGGTGCTGACCTTTAAAGCAGCAAACAACTTCAGCTCTGAAGACACTGAAGGAGTGTCTTCACCCCCATCATCCAGCCCAGACATTGACAACCAGCTCTGAGGGTCCTCTGGCTGTTCCCTCACTGCGAGAAGTGAAGCTACAGAGAACCAGGCAGAGGGCCTTCTCGGTAGTCATGCCCACCCTGTGGAACGCCCTTTCATCAGATGTCAAGGAAGTAAACAACTATCTGACTTTTGGAAGACATCTGAAGACCGCCCTGTTTAGGGAAGTTTTTAATGTTTGATGTTCTACCATGTTTGATGTTTCAATTTGTTGGAAGCTGCCCAGAGTGGCTGGGGCAACCCAGTCAGATGGTATATATTATTATTATAGTAGTAGTAGTAGTAGTAGTAGTAGTAGTAGTTTAAAAATGAGAAATCTCTATGTGGGACAAGAAGCTACTGGATATGGAACAACTGATTGGTTCAAAATTGGGAAAGGAGTATGACAAGGCTGTATATTGTCTCCCTGCTTATTTAACTTATATGCAGAATTCATCATGTGAAAGGCTGGGTTGGATGAATCCCAAGCTAGAATTAAGATTGCCGGAAAAAATATCAACAACCTCAGATATGCAGAGGACACAACCTTGATGGCAGAAAGTGAGGAGGAATTAAAGAACCTTTTAATGAGGGTGAAAGCAGAGAGTGCAAAATGGCCACTGGTCCGATCACTTCCTGGCAAATAGAAGGGGAAGAAATGGAGGCAGTGAGAGATTTTATTTTCTTGGGCTCCATGATTACTGCAGATGGTGACAGCAGTCACAAAATCAAAAGACGCCTGCTTCTTGGGAGAAAAGCAATGACAAACCTAGACAGCATCCTAAAAAGCAGAGATATCACCTTGACAACAAAGGTAGGTATAGTTAAAGCTATGGTTTTCCCAGTAGTGATGTATGGAAGTGAGAGTTGGACCATAAAAAAGGCTGATCGCCGAAGAATTAGTGCTTTTGAATTATGGTGCTGGAGGAGACTCTTGAGAGTCCCATGGACTGCAAGAACATCAAACCTATCCATTCTTAAGGAAATCAGCCCTGAGTGCTCACTGGAAGGACAGATCCGGAAGCTGAGGCTCCAATACTTTGGCCACCTCATGAGAAGAGAAGACTCCCTGGAAAAGACCCTGATGTTGGGAAAGATGGAGGGCACAAGGAGAAGGGGATGACAGAGGACGAGATGGTTGGACAGTGTTCTTGAAGCTACCAGCACGTGTTTGACCAAACTGCGGGAGGCAGTGGAAGACAGGAGTGCCTGGTGTGCTCTGGTCCATGGGGTCACAAAGAATCGGACACGACTAAACGACTAAACAACAACAACAACAATTTTTAGGGAAGGAGACAGGGGATATATTTTGACAGATTCCACAGTCAAATTTATGAAAATGAGGTTACTGTAAGGCATGGGTGTCAAACACAAGGCCCGCGGGCCGAATCCGGCCCGCCAGACCTCGTCATGTGGCCCGTGTAGCCGCCACCGGCTGCCAGCCTTCACCTTTTATTCTCGCTTTTCTTTTTTTTTTGACACAAGAAAGCCGCCCTTTCAGCGCATGCGCGGCAGCCTACAAGCCAGGGAACGTCTGCCCTCTAGTTGCGCCGGCCGTTCTACACAGGAAACCTCCACTTTACATGCATTCCTACAGATACAACCGGCCCTTTGAGGGTGACCAAACTGCTGATGCGGCCCCCGATGAATTTGAGTTTGACACCCCTGCTGTAAGGTATGATGGACTGTTGTTGTTACTATTGCCATATTGCTAATAAAAAACAGAAGGAGGGGAGGAAAAGGAGGAAGAAAGGCCTGTAACTCATGCTTATGGTATTTAAAGTAGGCATCATTCAGTGCATTGATTTATAGTTTCATTAATTTGGAAACGGTGTGAGGAGCAGAATGCTATGGGTTTATCCACACTTATCTTTTGCCCCACTCTTCCCAAGCAGAGGCCTGCACTTTCACGCTCCGTGTCTTTGTGTTTGGTTTTTTTGCCCTGAAATTTTTCCATGAAAACCCACTCTTTACAGCTGAATCTGAGCAGATTTCAATTTGAGTTTTCTGTAGATTGACGTTTGCTCTGATTGACCTTTAAAGAGAGGTTTTCATGGGGAACACTTGGACACAGAGTGGAATTAAGGTAAAAAAATTAAGGTAAAAGAAAAAAAAACTTCATTTGCATTAATGATACAATATGCTTTGTCATATTAGAGAAACATAAGGCTTACCTAGGAAGGTCTTTGATACCGTTGGTCCATCTTCAGCATCTCAGTGCAAATTTCTCCTAACAACCACATTTTTCTTTGGAGCTTTGCAAGCACTTTCCCTTAATATAATGCAGTTTGTCCATCATTTTTTCTTATAGATGTGTTTCTATGCACACTTTACCCTAAAATACGCATTTTTGTAAATGTGACTTGACTGGAACACTGTGTTGCAAAATTCAGGAAATTGTGAATGCCAAATGGTGGCTGTGTTTTGGTTTGAATATTGTTTCAGAAAGTTCAAATTTGGTGAAAACAAAAAAGTTCAGAAAGTTCAAATTTGGTGAGTTTGTCTATAAATGCCAAAGAAATTTAACCCCCCCATCCCTAATGTCAATATACAAAGTCATGAAAATAAAATTATAGTGCAATCCTACTCAGAAGCAAGACCCACAGTGTTTACTCTCAGGTAAGTGAATCTGGAGTAGCACCCACACTTATTTGGCTCAATGTCCCATTGAACTCAATTGGGCTTACTTTTTGGAAGGGCATGTGTGTGATTTTCTTGTTAAACTCCTTTTCATAACATCAGGGTGTATGCATGCATGGATTCAATATAGTATGTGTGTGTTTGTGTGTGTGTGTGTGTGTGTGTGTGTGTGTGTGTATATATATATGCAGGTTTTGGTGTCCTCGGGTGTCTTCCCGTGTAAAAGTTGGGGTGTCTAGGCGACGTTTCGACGAGGTCTCACTCGTCATCTTCAGGCTGGTGCTTTCGGCTTCTTGTTACTGGAACAGCTCTGTTCCAGTAACAAGAAGCCGAAAGCACCAGCCTGAAGATGACGAGTGAGACCTCGTCGAAACGTCGCCTAGACACCCCAACTTTTACACGGGAAGACACCCGAGGACACCAAAACCTGCATACCTATACCCGTGAAAATCTACGAAAGCATATATATATATATATATATATATATATATATATATATATATATATATATGCAGGTTTTGGTGTCCTCGGGTGTCTTCCCGTGTAAAAGTTGGGGTGTCTAGGCGACGTTTCGACGAGGTCTCACTCGTCATCTTCAGGCTGGTGCTTTCGGCTTCTTGTTACTGGAACAGAGCAGGATCTCAGTGTTTGAGTTCCTATAAATACTGTTGAGGGGTGTGGTGAGGAAGTTCCCAGGCTAGTGTGCCTTTTCTTCTTTTGTTCCTTAGTTGCTTGAGGGATATCTTGAGTGATTTCTTGAGTGATATCCTGAGTACCACTTAGGTGGGTCATTAGGTGTGGATTAGTTGCTAAAGCCTTAGTGTCTTGACCTCTTGAACTTTGTGAAGAGTTTTTCTGAGAAGATGGCTGTAGTTGTGCTCTGGCTTGGCTTCGTGTATAGGGGCGAGCTGTGGTTTTGTGGCCTGTGCCAGCCAGATCTGTGTAGGGATTGCAGGGGGGTGCAGCATCCGGAGGTGCCATCATGGTTTGGCTACTGGATGGTGTCTGTAATTTATCTGTGGAGAGGGTCTGGGTTTGGGTCTGGTGTGGTTGATTGGTGATGGCGTTCTGTGTGCCTCTGGATCTGGTGTCAGTTTTTGTGGGGAGGGCTAATTTCCAGATGTCTGGCAAGCGGGATGTGTCGTCACGCTTGTTCATGTTGTGAGGGTGTTTCTCTATCTCGATGGCTTCCATGATTATTCTCTTGTGGTGATGTTCCATGTTAGAGAGCAATTTGGAATCTGCAAAATTAATTTCGTGTCCTGTTTCTTTCATGTGTTGGAAAAGAGAGGAAGTTTTTTCTTCTTTTTTGACGGCATTCTTGTGTTCTGCGATACGTGCATTTATTCGTCTGTTTGTTTGTCCAATGTACGTGGCTGGGCAGACTTTGCAGGGTATTTCATAGACCCCTTGGTTTTCCAACTGGATTTTATCCTTGGGGTTTCTGAGGATATTGGCTATCTTTTGGTTGGCGCAAAAGGCTGTTTTGATATTGTGTTTATGGAGGATTTTGCTAATTTTATCTGTAGTGCCCTTGATATAAGGAAGGAGGGCCATGCCATTGTTTTCTTCTGTGTCTTGGTTTTTGGGGGGTGTTTCTTTTTGGATTAGCTTCGTAACCCTGTTTTGCTGGTATCCATTGGCAATTAACACATTTGAGAGATTCTGTAACTCAGTTGTCAAGTGGTCTTTGTCAGCCAGGCGTTTGGTTCTGGAGATGAGAGTCTTGGCTACGGAGTTTATTTGTGCAGGGTGGTGGTGTGATTGTGCATGTAAGTAGCGGTTGGTGTGTGTTTTTTTCCGGTAGATAGTGTGTCCTAGGGAGCCATCAGGTTTTTTGTAGATTAGGACGTCAAGGAAGGGAAGTTGGTTGTTGGCTTCTATTTCCATAGTGAATTGTATTTTGGGGTGTAACCAAAAGATAGCCAATATCCTCAGAAACCCCAAGGATAAAATCCAGTTGGAAAACCAAGGGGTCTATGAAATACCCTGCAAAGTCTGCCCAGCCACGTACATTGGACAAACAAACAGACGAATAAATGCACGTATCGCAGAACACAAGAATGCCGTCAAAAAAGAAGAAAAAACTTCCTCTCTTTTCCAACACATGAAAGAAACAGGACACGAAATTAATTTTGCAGATTCCAAATTGCTCTCTAACATGGAACATCACCACAAGAGAATAATCATGGAAGCCATCGAGATAGAGAAACACCCTCACAACATGAACAAGCGTGACGACACATCCCGCTTGCCAGACATCTGGAAATTAGCCCTCCCCACAAAAACTGACACCAGATCCAGAGGCACACAGAACGCCATCACCAATCAACCACACCAGACCCAAACCCAGACCCTCTCCACAGATAAATTACAGACACCATCCAGTAGCCAAACCATGATGGCACCTCCGGATGCTGCACCCCCCTGCAATCCCTACACAGATCTGGCTGGCACAGGCCACAAAACCACAGCTCGCCCCTATACACGAAGCCAAGCCAGAGCACAACTACAGCCATCTTCTCAGAAAAACTCTTCACAAAGTTCAAGAGGTCAAGACACTAAGGCTTTAGCAACTAATCCACACCTAATGACCCACCTAAGTGGTACTCAGGATATCACTCAAGAAATCACTCAAGATATCCCTCAAGCAACTAAGGAACAAAAGAAGAAAAGGCACACTAGCCTGGGAACTTCCTCACCACACCCCTCAACAGTATTTATAGGAACTCAAACACTGAGATCCTGCTCTGTTCCAGTAACAAGAAGCCGAAAGCACCAGCCTGAAGATGACGAGTGAGACCTCGTCGAAACGTCGCCTAGACACCCCAACTTTTACACGGGAAGACACCCGAGGACACCAAAACCTGCATACCTATACCCGTGAAAATCTACGAAAGCATATATATATATATATATACACACATACTCATTTCCACCCATTTGCATGGTTGCTCATGCAAACCCCCAAAGGCTTCCCAGTAAAGGTTTACTAATACAATTGAACTAATTAAAAACATACATTTGAAATTGTCACAGTTTAAGAAGGATATCAGCAGGCTGGAATGTGTGCAGAGGAAAGTGACCAAATTAATAAAGGGTTTGAAAACCAAGCCTTATGAGGAATTGTTAAGGGAACTGGGTATGTTTAGCTTGGAGAAGACAAGATGAAGAAGTGAAATGATAGTCATCTTCAAATATCTAAATAGCCTAATATACAATCTCTCTGCAGCAGGCCTGAAGCACAAGGATCTCGCTAACCATAGTCTACTTATCTTGAGGTGAGCTCAAATTGTATTTTGAATTTGTTAGGTACCTTTACTTTATCGTAGAGTAATTAAAATGATCAAAGTATTACAGAAAAAGCTTCCATTAAAATCATTTTATATTTAAGCATTTCAGTTCTCTATTATATGTTTTGAAACTTTATTTGCTTTTTTTCATATCACTTCATATTATTAATATTTTTAAGCAATTTCTTAGTGATTTCTTCCTCAGTACTTCAGCTGTCCTTGTATTCTTTTACTTTTCTCTTTCATGGATGCCATATTCTTTGGAAGCTTGTTTAGAGCAAGTTAATGGCCTTATTCCTCCATTAGAATAGGAGTTCACTTTTTGAATAATAGAATTATATGTCACTGGAGGGGGGCAGCAGGATTTTAGAGATGCTTAGGCGGGGCATAGCCAAGAAAAGGTTGGGAACCACTGATCTAAAGGCTGTCCATGGAAGATGGAGCAAGTTTGTTTTCTTTTGCTCCGTAGGGTAGGATCCAAACCAATGAATTCAAATGACAAGAAATGAGATTCTGACTGAACAATCGGAAGAACCTTCTGGTGATAAGAGCTATTTAACAGTGGGAAAAGACTACCTTAGAAGCTTGGATGGCCAACTGCATGGTATTCTTTAGCTATGATTCCTTAATTGCAGGGGTTGGACAAGGTGAGCATCCCAACTCTACAGTTCTATGACTGTCACGAAGTCTTCTAGAATTTTTGAACAGGAACAAAATAAGGTGAGAAGCCTTAACTCTGACCATCACCCCTCCTCAAAACTCAGCACATCCAGTCCTATGCATACCTGAAACTTGCAAATTTAAAATACTGGGTATGGTTACTGTATTAGTGTCATTACAAATACTTCATTTGGATGTGCACAATACGAAAAAAGATTTTAAATTGCTGGTGCACGTTCCCCTCCCCGCTAAACGCTTCAATTTAGAACAGTAGAGTTCTTCTAGAAATTAAATTGTTCCCATAATTTTCTACTGCTTTCTACTGAAAGCTCAGTGCTCTGATAATTTCCAGCCTCGAGTATCTTTGAAAAAAGATACTGCTTTTAGAATAGCAGTAATTTGTTCTGCTTTGCGCAAATCCACTTTTGGATTTGCATTCTTAAAAGGGCTCTGATAAGCATACAAAAGGCAAAAACGGTTTAGAGTCATTCAAACTTTGAAAAATTAAAAATAAAATAAAATCCAAACAAAAGGAATGGGAGGGAGAGGGCAAAAAAGGAGGAGATTAAAGGGCAGAGGAGATTATATGGTGCCAGCTGTGTGACATTTCCTCCATATAGTTCCAAAAGCATCAGAGTTGAGAAATCTAATGAATGATCAGCAATCTTCAATATACTTACAGGGGATAGAGTAGGGTGGGGAGGATTGGCTCAGAAGAACATTGGGTGAACCTGAATATTTAAATAGGCTTATGTAGAAATTGTGGATTCCTGAGTGTCCACAGGACTTTTCTATAGGGGCTGGTGGAGAGTCAAAACACTGAAGTGAAAAGAAGAAGAAGAAGAAGAGTTTGGATTTGATATCCCGCTTTATCACTACCCAAAGTAGTCTCAAAGCGGCTAACATTCTCCTTTCCCTTCCTCCCCAACAAGAAACACTCTGTGAGGGGAGTGGGGCTGAGAGACTTCAAAGAAGTGTGACTGGCCCAAGGTCACCCAGCAGCTGCATGTGGAGGAGCGGAGACGCAAACCCGGTTCACCAGATTAGGAGTCTATCGCTCTTAACCACTACACCACACTGGGTGAGGAACAGGAACATGGGAAGCTGCCTTGTATTGAGTCAGGCCATTGGTCCATCTTATTCAGTACTGTTTGCATAGATTGGCAGCAGGTCTCCAGACAAGAGTCTCTCTCAGCCCTACCGGGAAATGCTGGGGATTGGACCTGGGACATTCTGCACTGACAGCAGTGGAACGGAAACAGACCTACATGTGACAAATTCAGAGTGGAACAGAAATCGATGCCTTATGACATCCCTAGTTTTATGTCTTGGTTGTTCATGTCAGGTATAAACGGCCTCAGTCCTGTATACCTGCATTCACCCCTCCAGACGTCCAAGCATGACATGCATCCGAAAATGCATGCAACTAATAATAAACCACAGAGCCTAGGGCTTGCCAATCAGAAGGTCGGCAGTTTGAATCCCTGCGACAGGGTGAGCTCCTGTTGCTCGGTCCCTGCTCCTGCCAACCTAGCAGTTCGAAAGCACACCAGTGCAAATAGATAAATAGGTACCGCTCTGGCAGGAAGGTAAACGGTGTTTCGGTGCGCTGCTCTGGTTCTCCAGAAGCAGCTTAGTCATGCTGGCCACATGACCCGGAAGCTGTAGAACGGCTCCCTCGGCCAATAAAGCGAGAAGAGTGCCACAACCCCAGAGTCGGCCACAACTGGACCTAATGGTCAGGGGTCCCTTTACCTTTACCTAATAAACAGCAGAGTCCTAGCAGAAGCTGAGACTGCAGACACGTGGCATCTGAGTTTAGTTATTTATTTACAGGATCAAAATAAAGAACAGAGCAATCATGGCGTGTCTCTCTTCTCCACTGAGAAAGAACAAGAGTCAGAACAAAGAACAAAGAGAGCGGAAGTGGTACACAGTGTCTTCCGTTCTCACGCTTCCAAAGCATGGAATGTAAACACACAGAGCATGTGATCTGATAGTCACACACTCAGCAATGGGAGAGAATGACAATACTGACAGGACGCATTAATGCTGGGCTTGACTCTGTCATGAGACAGCCCTCCACCAAAGGGCTGTGAGGGATTTACACCCAATGCCTAAGCCAAATCCAACCTACATCTTGAATCAATAAAGTTGTGGCCAATTTTTAAATCCCAGAATATTGTCCTGTTCGCTTTGTTCACCTTCTTGGCTCGGGGCTTGCTCCCAGGGTTGGGGCAGGGCAGAGGTGTCACTGCAAGTGGATCTGCAAAAATAAATAAATAAATAAATAAATAAATAAATAAATAAATAATAATAATACTTGGTTGGCTTCAGTGGAGGTTGTGAGGAGTGATCCAGAGGACGAGGAAGAAATGATTCTCAAAGATGGACTTAACGGGCTATACTCTCAGGCTATACCCTCAGGCTATGAACATTCATTAATTGGAAACATGAAAGCAGAACGACCTGAGACATATGCTGGAGGAGACAGAAGTGGCTGAATAGAGAAGTAGTCCTAGAGTTTCAGGGTCAAGATCTGTTCTCATTAGCCTTAGTTGCCAGGAATAGAGATGATTAAATAAAGAAGAAAAAAGATTTGGGATTTCATAGCTCACTGCTCCTTGTGACCCAATGAGTCCCTTGTCAAGCCAGCATATATGTAGCATGACCTCTCTTCTCTTTCAGTTGTGTTTAGCCTTAGTCCTTGGATTCCAATCTCTTTCAAAGTCAATGGCAATTCTAGAGGTGTGGTAGAATATATTACCATATCAAGCATGAAGGTCAAGGGCATTTATGTGTATCACCAATGTAATCCTTGTTCTGATGATATATCTGAGGGAATCAAAGATGTCTCTATTCCCCGTGAAGTATGTGCTCCCTCCCGCTTTTCTTTTTCTAACTCTGAAAAACTACACACTTCACATCCCTATTCCAATTTTGTCATTCAATTTAAACACCTCAAGGGACATTTTGCTTTGGTTGACATTTGAGTCCCTTTAAAAATGGTGTGAGGTTTCTTGGACTCCATTTCCCATCAGCTCCAGCCAATACAGCTAATGGTAGGGAATTGAAGAGATTCGTCTCCCTTCTCAGCTCTCCAGGATTCTACTGCTCTGGCCTAAACATATACGTGCATAGTCTGAACCTAGAAAATAGGGATTTAAATTGATATCTTTTATGAATGGAGACAATGACTAGGTAAAAAAATGTAATGCAATATCTACACTGAAGTGTGAGATATCAGAACAAAAGTGTGCTTGTTCAGGACACAATTTTACATTTTGTTAAAAACCATCTCTCTCTACGCCCCCCCCCCCAACTCTTTTAATGAGACTACAAAAGATGTTCTAATGTGACTTTGGAGCATTGACATATCCCATTATTCAACGAACCTCACTGTAAGAAGGGCAGAGGGCCTTCTCGGTGGTGGCACCCACGCTGTGGAACACCCTCGCACCAGATGTCAAGGAAAGAAACAACTATCGGACTTTTAGAAGACATCTGAAGGCAACCCTGTTTAGGGAAGTTTTAACGTTTGATGTTTTATTGTGTTTTTAATGTTCTGTTGGGAGCTGCCCAGAGTGGCTGGGGAAACCCAACCAGATGGGAGGGGTATTATTATTATTATTATTATTATTATTATTATTATTATTATTATTACAACTAATCCAGAATGTGGCTGCCAGACTGGTGACTGGGAGCGGCTGCTGGGACCATATAACACCGGTCCTAAAAGAACTGCGTTGGCTCCCAGTACAAGGGGAGAGCCTATAAAGGGGGTTGCCGGCAGGGAGCTCTGCCTATGTAAAGAGCGCCAGTGACACACAGGGGGAGGGGAGGCCAGGCCGCTGAGAGGCTCCAGGCGGCATAGCCAGGGTATCCTATGGGGGGCAGGTTGGTGTGTGGGTGGCGTGTGGGGAAGCCGGGAGGAGGGTTTGCTGACCAGGCTCCCGGGGCGGTTTCCTGCCAGCAGTGCTTGTGGTCGCTGCATGCAAAATGAAGGCGTACAAAGCCCAAGGGCGCCTCAGTATATGTGTGTGTTTTTAATACTCTTTTGGGAGTTGTCCAGAGTGGCTGGGGCAATCCAGTCAGATGAGTGGAATACAAATAACAAAGTCATCATCACCACCACCACCACCAAATAAATATGCATGCATGGCAAAATCTAGTGTTGCCTTTCATGCCAAGTACTTTGTGCAGTTTGATATTCTGGAAATTGGCTGCAACAATCGCAGATAACAATAGGTCTCAAAGTGAACCATTCACAGTGGGAGCAGGTGTTAAACAGGGTTGTGTTATTGCCCCAACTCTATTCATTATTTTCATTGCCATGGTCCTGCACTTTGTCGAAGAGAAACTCCCCACTGGAGTAGAAATCATATATCAAACAGATGGAAAGCTCTTCAACCTGAGCAGGCTGAAAGCAAAGAATAAGGTTACCGTAACTTCCGTCATAGAACTTCAGTATGCTGATGACAACGTAGTGCGCACACACTCAGAGGATGACCTCCAAACCATCCTAAACATATTCGCAGAAGCTTACGAAAAGCTTGGCCTATCACTCAACATCCAAAAAACCAAAATGCTGCACCAACAAGTACAAAATAACCCCTCTGCAGTGCCACAAATCCAAATCAATGGTGTAATGTTGGAAAATGTTGATCACTTCTCCTACCTAGGCAGTTATCTTTCCACAAGGGCCAACACTGATGCCAAAATCCAGCATTGCCTGAGCTCTGCGAGTACAGCTTTCTCCAGATTGAAGTGCAGAGTGTTTGAGGACATTCGCAGGGAAACAAAAATGCTTGTTTACAAAGCTATTGTACTACCAACCTTACTATATGCTTGTGAAACATGGACCACTTATAAACGCCATCTTCAACTCTTCGAAAGATTTCAACAATGGTGTCTCCGAAAAATTTTACACATCACTTGGGAAGACAGGTGAACTAATATCAGTGTACTGGAAGAAGCAAAGATCACCAGTGTTGAAGCAATGATTCTTCAACATCAACTTCGTTGGGGTGGTCATGTTGTGTGGATGGGCATCTTCCAAAGCAACTCCTCTACTCCAAACTTAAAAATGGAAAGCGTAATGCTGGTGGTCAACAAAAGAGGTTTAAAGACTGTCTCAAGGCAAATCTTTTAAAAATGTAGTTATAAAGACTGACAACTGGGAAACACTGGCCTGCGAGCGCTCCAGTTGGAGAACAGCCTTTACCAAAGGTGGCATGGGCTTTGAAGACACTCGAACTCAGGACGCAAGGGAGAAATGTGCTAAGAGGAAGGCACGCTTGGAAAATCCACACCATGATCAACTCCAGTCCAGGAACCAATGTCCCCACTGTGGAAGGACGTGTGGGTCCAAAATTGGCCTCCAGTCGCTTACGGACTCATTGTTAAAACCGTGTTTATGGAAGACAATCTTACTCGGCTACGAGTGATTGCCAATGAAAACTATAACTCATCCCCATCATCATCATTTTTTAATTCTGCCATCATTGCATAAAGTTCAATCAGACTTGAGTGAGCCACCTCCAAAGAAAGTCGCTCATGGATTCTAGCCAAAGACAAGTAAACTTTCCCAGGAACCTGGCACACTGCACTGTTGTTCATCAAGCTTTGCTCTGACTAAGCTGGTTTGGACACTTTTCAAACTCAGTTTAGGACACACTGGTCTCTCATCCATCAAAACAAGCATTTTGTCAGATTCAATCGAAACGGTCTTTATTAAACAGTGCATTGATCACAAAACTACAACTTGTGGGTGGCAAGCAGCTGCTCAATCTAGTTGGGCAAGTATAACTGGAGAGATCTCTATTTCAACAACTGCTTACATTATTGTTTTAACTTTTACATGCACACTTCTGTTTCACCATCCTGTTAAGTTTCCTGACAGTGACATTTCCTGGCTATAGGTGAGATGAAGCTTGAAAGGCATTCTGCACGCACAAGAACAAATATCTGTATATCTTTTGGGGGAAAGGATCCACATTAAAATGCTGATGAATCAGCATGAGGACTTTTAAAAATTCACAAAATGCGGCAGAGCAGGGGAGAACTGAAGTAAAGGCTGAGAAAATGAGAAACGGAGGGAAAGCAAAATGCGGAGAGTCGCCAGTCTCTAGTTTTGACTCAATTTCTGTCAGCACTTACCTGCTGAGTTCAGTATTAGAGGGAACACAATATTGCTCCATGAGAATAATACCTTGTGTCTTAATGCACAGCTAGTCTGTACACCACCAGCACACTAGCCAAGGAAGATTTCTTGTGCACTAGCAGGCTAGAGAGAGTTAAGTCATGACTCCATTCCAAATGATTCCTATAAAAGCTGCTCAATCAAGTTTGCTAAGTACAGAGTGCCTTGCCACAAATCATAGAAATTCAGAATTGGACAGTCAGAAAGGGTCCTGAGGATCATCTAGTCCAACCCCCTGCAATGCAGGAATATGCAGTTGTCCCATATGCGGATCAAACCAGCAACCTTGGTGTTATCAGCCCCACACTCTAACCAACTGAGCTACCCAGGCTTGCTGTTCCAATGTGCAGCATCCATGTCTGACATATAGTATGGCTAGCCTCAACTTGTACCCCCCACAACATGAGCATCCTTTATTCCTTTCCCATTCTTTTGGTTTGCAAGCTATTATTATCGTGTTGCTCCTAATCTGTGTTTTTCTTCTGGGGGGACACACACACCCCTAAACATTTTGTGAATCTTTGTACTTTTGTCCAGTCACTGTATTTATTTTCCCTGATTTGAACTATAAAATGGTGATTTTCTTGAGCCAAAACGAGAGTACCCCTAAACATTTTTTTGGGGGGGGGAGGGAGCACTACCTGTCAAGGTCTGGTCTATGGGTGATCAAAGTCCCAGCTGAGGACGTTGGGACCGGGGGCAAGATGGCGGGGTGGGAGCAGGAACAAGAGTCCAAATGCCAGAGGTCTGAGGGTCAGGAAACAGGGAGTCATGAAGTCAAGGGTCTGAGGGTCGAGAAGCAAGGAGTCACAAAGTCAAGGGTCCGAGGGTCGAGAAGCAAGGAGTCAAGAAGCCGAGGTCCGACGATCAGGAAGCAAGAAGCCAAACACAACAAGGCAGGAAACGTGCTGCTGTGGCAAAGAGCCGAAGGAAAATGCTGACCTTATATCCCTTCCCGGCTCTTGCCAACAGGTGCAGTGAGTTACCAAGTGGCCTCACCTGTGCGGCTGCGCCTTGCCTCTCCAGAACAAACTTAGGAAGGTCCCAGTCCTGCGAAGCCCTATTGGTCGCAGGGCCCGGCTCCTGCACGCACTCCTGACATGCCTCTATTTCTTTGCAATCATAGAATTGTAGAGTTGAAGGGAATCCAAGAGTTAATCTAGCCAACCCCCTTCAGTGTAGGAATCTCAATCAAAGCACCCATGACAGATGGTCATCCAGTGTCTGCTTAAAAACTGCTGATGAAGGAAAGTCCACCATCTTCAGAGGGAGTCCATGCCACTGTCAAACAGCTCTTAACTGTCAGAAAGTTCTTCCTGATCTCAGGCAGCAATTTTTTTCTCCCCCACCAAATAAACCAGGGGGAGCCGGGCTGTGGTTGTAAAACCTTCTGACATATAGTTCCAGCCTTCCAAACTTTCCCACACTTTCTGTCTTTTCTAGAGAGATTAAAGCAATTCATCACTGTACCAGATTTATATACAGCCACAGCGAGACAAGCAGTACAAAGGAGACAGCTCACAGGAGCTTCTCCAGAGTTTACCTTGCAAGTGTGCTTTGAAAGCTAAGCCTCTGTGTTGACAAGCTCTGAATAACAACCTCATGTTGAACCCTTGTATGTGTCAGGTTCTTGCATATGTAACCTCTGCCATATTATTGACTTTCTATCCTAATGATGACCAAAACACATTAAGGGCTAATCTGTTGGGTTGGTCAACTAAAGCTTTGGTGGATGAACACAGAGAGCTGATCTTTAGAGGGTGCATTTGTTCATTTTGAGAGGTTACGTAGTTCTGCTGCGTGTGTGTTGATGTTAAAGATGCTAGCAAAATTTCTCAAAGAAGAACTTGTCATGCTCAAAGGAGAGGTGAGTTTTACAAGCCCCACAAATAAAACTCCAGTTCAGATTGAAATCAGAACTGGAGAGTGATTGCTGGCTTCCCTGTGCAATCACTTCATTATATATATTTTAAGTGCCAGGCGAAAACGTTTCTGTTCAACCAGGCCTTTGACTAATTAATATTCTACAGCCTTTTAAATTTGTCTGTGGGAAGGAAGGGGTATTGTATTGCTGCTGTGTTTTACTTATTTACTTGTTCTTTTTTACAAAAAAAATGCTTTTTAAAAATATACAAATCACCATCATATTTTCTTCTGCATTATCATACATAATCTAGTCACTCTTCTATCCAATCTCATTTTACTAATACAATAGTTGACTTCCCCCTTTGTCATCTCTCTTTATTTCCTTATCTTTGTACTGTGTTCTAGCAAACTTTCATCCATCTCTTTATATAATATATTTCCTCCAATTTTTATTTATATATATATATATATATATATATATATATATATATATATATATATATATATAGTGTGAAATTTACTCTAGACAAATCCAAGTATTACTTTGGGAACCATACTTACACAGATAATTTTTAAAACAATCCCATTCTTTTTTATTTTTATGTTTGAGTGATTTCTTATTGCTTCTATCATTTTGGCCAGATCTGCATATTCACACAATTTCATTTGCCACTCTTCCTTAGTTGGCACCTGCTCTCCTTTCCAGTATTTGGCAACTCTAGCTGCCGTAGTTGCGTATAGAAATACTCTTTTATTTTCTTTTGAGGTGTCTATTGTCATAATGCCCAGTAAGAAGGCCTCTGGCTTCTTAATAAATGTTTATCTGAGCATTTTCTTTAATTCTTCATAGACCATGTCCCATTTTTTTAAAAAAATTGGGGACAGGTCCACCACATATGGAATAAGGTTCCTTCTTTTTTGTTTGCATCTCCAACATACATTTGTGTTGTTTTTTATATATTTTAGCAATTTAAATGGAGTTATATACCACCGGTAGTATTTATTTGGTCTTATTGTGCATTTTATTCTGTGAACAGCCCTGAGATCTTATGATGAATCAATCAATCAATCCATCAAACACACAATCAAATAAATAAATAAATAAATAAATAAATAAATAAATAAATAAGCAATGGAACCAAGTTGCTCCATTCAATTACATAGAAGAAAAGGAAGTGGCTGCAGGCCCGATATAAGGATGGAGGAGTGGGCTTCCTCCTCCCAAGGAAAAACAGGGGTTAGAGCTCCCTCTCAAACCCTCATATTGGATATTTGAAGGATATTTTCCTTGACAAATGCAAGTTAATGGAGCAGTTTTGCCTCGGAGAGGGAGCGGAACTATGTTGACAAGCCTGCTGGATCAAGCCAATAACCCATTGGGTCCAACGTCCTGTTCTCACACTGGCCAACAGGGGTGCCAACCTGGCCCCATGACTGTGGTTGCCCAGGGCTGTGGGTGCCATGCAGTGCGCATGGCCATGACACTGAAATTTGTGAGTGCCTGGCTCCATCATGGGGAATTTTGTGGGTGCTCAGGCACCCAGGGCGCCAGGGAGTTGGCACCTCTTGTGGCCAACCAGATGCCCGTGGGAAGCCCGTAAGCTGGTCATGAGCACAGCAGCACTCTGCCCACCTGCAATCATGGCAACTGGAATTTAGAGGCATAATACCTCTAACTGTGCAGGTAGAATATAGCCACTGTGACGAGTAGCCATTGATAGACTTGTCCTTCATTAACTTGTCTAATGTGCTTTCAAAACCATTCAGCCTAGTGATCATCACTACCTCCTGCAGGAATGAGTTCCATAATTTAACTAGGTGCTACATGATTAAGTAGGGACGCGGGTGGTGCTGTGGGTTAAACCACAGAGCCTAGGGCTTGCCGATCAGAAGGTTGGTGGTTCTAATCCCGGCGACAGGGTGAGCTCCCGTTGCTCGGTCCCTGCTCTGCCAACTTAGCAGTTTGAAAGCACATCAAAGTGCAAGTAGATAAAGAGGCACCGCTCCGGCGGGAAGATAAACGGCATTTCCGTGTGCTGCTCTGGTTCGCCAGAGCGGCTTAGTCATGCTGGCCACATGACCCAGAAGCTGTACGCCGGCTCCCTTGGCCAATAAAGCGAGATGAGCGCCGCAACCCCAGAGTCGACCACGATTGGACCTAATGGTCAGGGGTCCCTTTACCTTTACCTTACATGATTAAGTATTTATTTTATCTGTCCTCAGAGCCGTCTTTCCCATTGGTGTTAGTGGTTCGTTGCGCCAGGGTGCTGGCCTCTCAGGGGCGCCCCAGTGAGTGGGGGAGCTGTGCAGCTTTGCCGGCGGCCTCCCCTTTCCCTGCATGCCCACCAGCTGTGCACCATCAACCATATGGCTGGCGGGAATGAGGCTTGCCTCCCAAGCCTCCGTGGGAGGAGAGCGATCCCCACAGAGGCTTAGGATGGAAGCTGCACCCCCCCTCCATGGCCAGCAGTGTGCAGCTTCACCCCCCCCCCCCAGTATCCATGGTAATTTGGGGACGCTGGGCAGATATTTGCACCCCGGCACTGCATCTGCCAAAGATGGCCCTGACTGCCCTGAATCTTCCAACATTCATCTTCATTGGAAGTTTATTAGTTCTAGTGCTATGTTGTTGTTGTTGTTGTTGTTGTTGTTGTTGTTTAGTCATGTCCACCTCTTCGTGACCCCATGGACCAGAGCACACCAGGCACTCCTGTCTTCCACTGCCTCCTGCAGTTTGGTCAAACTCATGCTGGTAGCTTCAAGAACATTGTCTAACCATCTCGTCCTCTGTCGTCCCCTTCTCCTTGTGCCCTCAATCTTTCCCAACATCAGGGTCTTTTCCAGGGAGTCTTCTCTTCTCGTGAGGTGGCCAAAGTATTGGAGCCTCAGCTTCAGGGTCTGTCCTTCCAGTGAGCACTCAGAGCTGATTTCCTTAAGAATGGAGAGGTTTGATCTTCTTGCAGTCCATGGGACTCTCAAGAGTCTCCTCCAACACCATAATTCAAAAGAATCAATTCTTCAGCGATCAGCCTTCTTTATGGTCCAGCTCTCACTTCCATACATCTCTACTCACTTCCATACATCACTAGTGCTAAGAGAGAGGGTCAAAAACTTTTCTCTGTCCATTTTCTCCATGCTGTTCTTGAACAGGCATGGGAGACCAACTCGCACCTATAGATTGTGTGCATCTGCAGAGCTTCTTCAGCAAGACACATGGGAGCCAAATCTTTGGCTGTGAAAGACAACTACCCCCTTCTTAGGTCCAGTGGGTGCTAATCCCCCTTCCAAAAGCACTGGATTAAGTTCCTGCAGAGTGTTTCCCCCTTCTGATGCAAACTAAAGTAGTCAAAACACTGCCTCCACCCCATGCAAGTAATGGAACAACTTTGCTTATTGTGGAAGGTCCTTCAGGATGACACACAGGTAATTTTCCCAAGCCTTTTCAGATTAATTTTTGTTGGGCGGGGCAGGGGAGATACACAATATCTTCTGATTTTTTAAGTGGATGGAGAGAACTCTGGTAATTTCCAGGTTAATCTGAGGTGAGCTTGCCCATCTCTAGCTAGCATAATACAAAATCAAACCTATTAATTATATCATTTCCCTCTAACCCCTTAAAGTGGTAGCTTAAAAAAAACAACAGGAAGCATTAATTAGCTCAAACTTCTATGACTACCTGCAAAAAGCAGAAGTGCCGAACACTGGGCAATAGGCACATTTCTTCATAAGTGTTTGAAAAATTCATCATAAAGTTTCTGTTTTTGTTCATTGATCGACAAATCTATAGTTTTTGGTGGTCTGTAGCAGCCCTACCTAGGATGAAACTGCTAGAGATAGAAGATATAGAGAAGCTGGCTCCGGTGACTGTGCCTGCTTACTTAGAAATAAACCCCACATTTTAGTACAGTGGGATTCCCAGAAAATTATCACTAAATTCCATGACATAGCCAGAAGAGGGAGCACACATCACTGTTTTTGTGCTGAGCAAACAAGTAAACAAATGCCTCCAATTACTTGAAGTTCTCTGCCATTATTGCTTATTAGATCCTTTGGATGTTTTCACGTGAAGAATTCAGGTGGTGATTTTCGTGTGATAAATTTAACATGCCATCAGTGTCCCTTTTCTGGCTGACTGTTTCATCAGCAAGTAACAAAAATCGCCCATCAGGGAGATGTGATGGGCATTTTAAAAAGCTGGAGAGACAAGCCATCTTTCTTTGTAGGCAATTGTTGCAGTGGTTTAATGGAAGTGGATAGCCACCCATATTACCATGTGATGTGAGGGGTGGGTGGGTTTCACACACAATCTTTTCATGTATTTGCCGGGTCAGACTGGGTAGCTTCACTCCACCTCCTGAAGTGTTTCCTGCTCACGTCACTACTGGGTACATTAGGGATGCAGGTGGCACTGTGGCCTAAACCACTGTGCCTCTTGGGCTTGCCGATCGCAAGGTCGTCGGTTCGAATGTGCATGACGAGGTGAGTTCCCATTGAACTGTTCCAGCTTCTGCCAATTTAACAGTTCAATAGCATGCTAGAGTGAATAGATCAATTGGTACCACTGTGTTGGGAAGGTAAATAGAGTTTCTGTGTGCTATGGCTTCCGTCACAGTGTCCCATTGCACCAGAAACAGTTTAGTCATTCTGGCCACATGACCTGGAAAGCTGTTTGTGGACAAACGTTGGCTCCCGCAGCCTTAAAGCAGAGATGAGTGCCACACCACATAGCCGAATTAGACTGAACTTAACCATCCAGGGGTCCTTTACCTTTACTGTTCACTGGGTACATATTAAAGTATCAAGCACCTACTTCAAATCTCCACTCAGTTATGAACTCAGTGGATAAATCTATGCAAGCTATTGCACCCAACCTTTCTCCCTTGTCACTGCCACCCATCTGTAGAAAAAGGGTGGTAAAACTGGCAAAGCTGAGTATTTATTACATCAGTGGGACTGGTGCAAGGGTGACAGCCTATGGCCTCTGTGAGGGTCACCCCAAGCAAGGTAGTGAAGCTAAACCAAGGTGAAGTTAGAGGTAAAGGTACCCCTGCCCATACGGGCCAGTCGTGTCCGACTCTAGGGTTGAGTGCTCATCTCGCTCAAGAGGCCATGAGCCGGCGCCGTCCGCAGACACTTCCAGGTCACGTGGCCAGCGTGACGAAGCTGTAGCTGGTGAGCCAGCACCAGCGCAGTACACAGAAACGCCATTTACCTTCCCACTATAAAGCGGTACCTATTTATCTACTTGCACGTAAGGGTGCTTCGAACTGCTAGGTGGGCAGGAGCTGGGACCGAACGATGGGAGCTCACCCCGCCGTGGGGATTCAAACCGCTGACCATACGATCAGCAAGTCATAGGCACTGAGGTTTTACCCACAGTGCCACCTGCGTCCCACAGCGCCACCCGAAGTTACTCCAGATTTAAATGCCATTCAGCAGTGTGGTTGCTCTTGTCTCTCTGCCTGAGCCCGGCAGAGGGGGAAAAAACACCCTGCAGCCTTCCTGGATGCCTGTGGTATCCTCTCCCATTTCACTTTTTCCAGATCTAGAAACATGGGCAGCCAGGGAGGCTGCAGAGTGCTGAAGTACATGTCTATTAAGAAAAGCAAACAATCAGAGATGCTCATGCCATCCGCAGCCACCTTCCAACTATAAGCAAGCTCAAGAATCTGAAATTCTCAAGTACATTGAGAAGGAGGTATAAAAATGGAAGCCACTTTTTCAGGGGAAGAAAACTTCCAATAAATTAGAGGTCAGATTTCAGCAAAGCACTGGAAACACCCTTTTCCTCTCAAAATTCAGCAGGGGGGGGAATTAGCACAGTATACATGATGGCATAATCAGCCTGTTTTGTGGGAGCGAGATATCACAGAGGAGTGCCCTTGAAGTTTATAATGAATGCTGCAGTGTCTGCTTTCAATGTTGTTGTTGTTGTTGTTGTTGTTGTTGCTTGGGCTACCAGATATCCCACTCAACCGCCTTCTGAGGTCACACTGCTGCTTTCTGATATGCCTCTCACAGAATCAGAAGAGAATACAGCATTAAAAAATAGGGAGGAAAAACAGGAAGAAAGCCATGTTTCTCTGCTCGTTCTTCACCTTTTTTCTCACAATTTTATTTTTTAAAAAACATTCCTGAAACGCTCCCCCGCCCCACAAGTATGGGCAATAGCCAGCTAAGTTATACACAGAGTAAACCCACTGGATTCCATTGGAAGTATACCCCCTGTTACCACTGCTGTTGAATAAGAGTTACATAACCATCTTCTCTTCTCTTGCTTTCTTCCTGACAGACTCTCTCAGGTCCTAAGACTGGCATAGGAATCTCTCTCGGTAGTTCCACTGCCCTCAGAACTTTGGGTGGTGGTGGCCTGGGAGAGGACATTATCTGTGTCATCCCCAAGCTGTGGATTTTCCTCCTCACAAAAGTGTGTCTGGCGACTTCATTGCATAGCTTTTGACATATAGTGGTACATTGGGTTACAGACGCTTCAGGTTACAGACTCTACTAACCCAGAAATAGTACCTTGGGTTAAGAACTTTGCTTCAGAATGAGAACAGAAATTGTGCGGCGGCAGCGGCACAGCAGCAGGCCCCATTAGTTAAAGTGGTACCTTAGGTTAAGAACAGTTTAAATTTGTTAAGAACGAATTAAGTTCTTAACCCGAGGTACTACTGTATACTGAAATTTTACCTCTAGCCTTTGACACCTGATGTATATCCGTTTAGGAGATGCCATGGTCTTAAATGGTTTCAATACTTTAGTCACCTGTTCTGGGACCTTGTGGTGAAGGATGGGTAAGAGATCTAATAAATAAATGACACTCAGAAGTAAGTGACATTGTGTTCAGTGGTTTTTATTTACAAGTAAATGTGCATAGGAGTGATGAGGAGTCTGTGGCTCTTCAGTGCTGTTGGACTCCCATCAGTCCCACTGGTCAGAGATGACAGGCATTGTAGTTTGGCAACATCTGAACAATAATTCCCCCCCCCCCTCATATCTGGTATATACAGTTCCAGGGCAGTCTCCATACTCTTTGCCAATGCCCTCTTCATTGTGAGTAGGGACATTCCTGATTGTGTATCGGTGAAGATAAGATTTTGTCTTTGGAACATTTTCGCAGCATGCGGAACTGACCCTTTGCTCCACTGTGTGCTGTGAAGTTTAGTACTTTCTTCCTCTGCTTAAAAAACACTCTACAGAAGGATGCCTGCTTTGACCCAAGAAGAATGATATAATGAATTAACACACTCACACAGACCCACCCTTTTGTGCAGGAAACCAAAAGTGCTTTTGCAATTTTTATGTTTTCAAGAAACATTTTGCTGTAAAATAAACTATTGGTTCTCGATCTAAAGTGCTATTTGTTCGTATAACTACACAACAGCAGTGATTAAAAACACCACACTGACTTTTACACTAAGATATTTGAGCGATGCTTTTCATGTATATTGAAAATGATGATTTCTGTGAGGAAACAGAAAAAACAATATATTTTCTTCCTTTGTTAATATTCCCCTCAATAGCAATATTGATTTCCTCCCCGTCTCTCTCCTTAAATGAAATGTACTGTTTCAAGCAATATGAAGAATATAATAGTACCATTGGGAGAACAGAGGATTCCTGCTAGGTCGTGTAAGAAGGAAGTCTTTCAAAGTAGCAGCCTGACAGGAACTTTGAAAATAGCCACTTGAATAGAATGAATCTTCTGTAAAAATTAATTCTGAAACAAATTCCACAGAGTTTCCACATAATCAAAACCCATGTACATTTCTAAGTTGTGAATATGGAGGGATAAGAAATTTGGTCAGTTTACATTTAAAGGTGAACCGGCCTAATACTGACCTTCCAAAACAATTTGCTAGCTGAAATATAGCTATCCTCCAAAATTTGCACATCTCTAAAAAATTTCAGGGGGACTCCTCCAGTCAAGGAGCACAGATACAGTAGGGTACAGTGAGCACACAGATGCATTTTTTGGTGGAAATAATATATAATCATGCATTATATTATATTAGGGGTGAAATGCTTCGTAAAAATGTGTGTATTGGGGAAACTGGAGTAAAAAGAAGGTATACATTGGGAGAAACCCACACTAAAATGCTGATTAATTTTCATTTCATTAATTTATTTTTATTCATTATTTACATATTCCCCATTTCTTGTGTACTTACCTGCATGGTCTGACTTTGAATAAGACAGTTTTGTAGGGATGATCGTGGAGTGGGCAGTGGGGTCCGAAGGGAGCACATTCCTCACCAGCAGGCAGCCACAGTCTGCCTGCACATGTGACCTTGAGGTGCGGGGCACCCCCCCCAGACAAGCCACAGCTGTCTGACCATCGCTCCCTCTGTCTAACCTTTTGCGGTCTCAGTAGTCTACGGTGTCCTGTCTGTAACCTTTGTCTCTGAGACCTTTTGTCTCCTTCGTCATACACTGTGCAAGGGGAAAATGACGCGGTGGAAACAGGTGCCAAAATAACTTTGCACCACCCCACGATCTCGGGACCGGAAGATGTGTAAAGGTCACAGCCCAAAATTTACCGTATTTTTCGCTCTATAAGACGCTCCAGACCACAAGACGCACCTAGTTTTTGGAGGAGGAAAACAAGAAAAAAAATATTCTGAATCTCAGAAGCCAGAAGAGCAAGAGGGATCGCTGCGCAATGAAAGCAGCAATCCCTCTTGCTGTTCTGGCTTCTGAGATAGCTGCGCAGCCTGCATTCGCTCCATAAGACGCACACACATTTCCCCTTACCTTTTAGGAAGGAAAAAGTGAGTCTTATAGAGCAAAAAATATGGTATCTGCCTGGTTTGCATATTTGTCTCAATAAAAGGAGGCTCCACAGGGCTGGCTGGCAGCTTGCATGCAGCCACCTGTGCGCAGCTCACCTGCATTATCAACTCCTGCCTCATGTCCTTCACTTCACAGTTTGCTATGTACCCATTGCTAAATGCAAGGTCTTCCTGTGTCAAACTGCCCTTGTACACTGAAGGAAAGCTTAGGGCCCAGCCTTGATTCGCAAAGAATCATAGAATTCTGTGATGCTCCAAAGGCATGTTCCCGAAAAATCAGTGTGAGCACATTTCCCCGCTCGGGCTGTGTGTATTTGTGGCTTTTACAAATTCACTCCAGCTCCAAAGGAAAATGACAGGCCTCTAGCAGACCTGTCAATCTATTCTCTCTGCTGTTTCAAACTCCAAGGACAGCACTCATAGGTGCACTGGACTGTGCAAATGTCACACCAGAAATCTCACCATGCACATAATACAAAACAGATTCTTGCACGTTCTGTGCCCCATTAAAGCCCTGTGGAAGTCAAATCTCTTGCTGCTCCTATGAACGCCAATGGGTTCAGGGTTTATTGGTGAGTGTTCCTCGCGAGCATTCTAAATCTGGACTTCAAACAATGGGCTTCAACACTTTCTCCCAAGGCACTGAACCAGAGGCTAATTAGAGATCTCTCTATTACTGCCCTTGCTGTTTCTCCCTCCCAGCCCCCTCCAAAGTCCTTTGGTATCTCAGTGATGCTTGCAACATAATTGCCTGTGCTTCAGCAGGCTCATTAGCTAATTCCCCCAAGACCGCAGGAATCATATATGCTGACCTGCTGATCTGCCAATTGTCAATTGTTTTTTCCCCAAATATTCCCCCACCTACACTTTATCAACAAATGCGAACAAAGTCTTCATTAATTCCTAATTATCTCATCTTCTGATGTTTTTCCTGTTAAAGGGATTTTTAAAAAAGCAAGGTAGATTATGTAGGTGAGGATATTTATAGAATCATAAACTTGTTGAGTTGGAAGCGAACCTGGGGAATCTCAACTAAAGCATCCCTTCTTGAAAACCCCCAGCAAAGGAGAGTCCATCACCTTCTGACAGAGTCTGGTCTACTGTTGAACAGCTCTGCTGTTTAGATTTATCATGAGCCTGACATTCAAAATCTTACATTTGTCCTCAATGAAACTCAGTATGTTAGTCTGGGCCCAGTTTTTCAATCTATTAACATCATCTTGAATCCCAGTTCTGTCTACTGCAGCATTAGTTACCCCTCCCAGCTTGATGTCATTTATGAGTTTGCAAATTTGGTGTCATCTGCAAATATAATTTTAGTGCAAAGTTCTTCCTTATAGCCTTGTTTTACGGGTATATGTGTGCTGATTTAGTGTCAGCCGAAATGATAAAGCCATGTTTTAATGATTAATGTAAGCTTGGAAGTTCTAAGCCTCCAGGGCTGAATGACAACCTTTTGATCTTAACAGGCTTGCAAGGGGACAGCTACACTTGTGTATCCAAATATTTGCAGATAATTGCAGGTAATCTAAACGCAGCCTTAAGGCTGCAGGAGTTTACATAAGTGGTTTAAATCTCCAGGAGCTCTGAGTAAATATCAGGTCTTTGATAGGATAATTTAAGAGGATCCGTTAATAAACGAAATGGGTCTGGACATCTATTGGACTGGCTTTTGAATAAGGAAATTGTTGAGACAAAATAAAGACTCCAGTTTTTTAAAAAGGAAATTTAAACATGTATCCTGATCTCTCTCTTTTGTCTAAGGGTCAGCTAGCCTGCATTTAATAGTAGTGTTTTGGGTCTGGTATATAGTATTTTCATTCCGTATGACATGTTTCACTGAAATCATTTAGTACTTACTGTTGAAATGGAACACACAGTTCTCTGATGTGTATAGTGTGACCTTTGATTGTTCTGAGATGAGCATGAAGAGTGTGCATCTGTGACTGCAATCCCACACTCTTCAACATTTCTCTGATGAAAATAGGGATGTCCTATTCCACAGAAACAGCAACAACAACACAACAGCAACAACAATTTTATTATTTATACCCCGCCCACCTGACTGGGTTGCTGCAGCCACTCTGGGCAGCTTCCAACTTATATAAAACATATACCTGCCTTTCAGAGTAACTATTTGATAGGCTTGGTGTACCAATGTGGGTTGATTACTTCACCATTGCTGGTGCAATTGAATTTTTAAAGCAGTAATTTTTGATATAGCGGTTATGGATACAATACAGATAGCATTATCATTCCCTCCACTGGCTTCAGGGGAATATGGTTTGCATCCAATGTGGAAGTAGTAATGAGATTTTAAAACATTCATTAGACTGAATATAAGAATGATTGTAATCATTAACCAGCACAAGAATGTAATATACCATTCAATCATATAAATGGTATCACACGACGGCTTTAGATTAATGAATTCAAGCAATCACATTTACAGGAAATGAAGAGAATGGGGCATATTTGATCACACAATATTGCCCTGCTTCTGTTATGGCAATCTACACCTCAAGCAAACCTTCTATGTTTGAATGGCCCTTCTGGATGCAATTCAGCCTTTGAGGGGTGGAGGAAATGTTCTGCAGGGATTCTGCTTCTGGACAAGACCCCAGGGATGAATACTGATCCTGCATACTGTATCAAACCATCACTCAGGAGATTGACTTGAGAAGCCATTCCCTCCTTGGAGCTAGCTGGAGATAAGCGGTGGCAACATGGACAAGTCAAAGATCTGTTGTTCAGGAGAGTGGGCTGTGCATCCAATTTGTTGCTGTTGTTTAGTCATTTAGTTGTGTCCAACTCTTTGTAACCGCATGGACCAGAGCACGCCGGGCACTCCTGTCTTCCACTGCCTCCCGCAGTTTGGTCAAACTCATGCTGGTAGCTTCGAGAACACTATCCAAACATCTCGTCCTCTGTCGCCCCCTTCTCCTTGTGCCCTCAATCTTTCCCAACATCAGGGTCTTTTCCAGGGAGTCTCCTCTTCTCATGAGGTGGCCAAAGTATTGGAGCCTTAGCTTCAGGATCTGTCCTTCTAGTGAGCACTCAGGGCTGAATTCCTTAAGAATGGATAGGTTTGATCTTCTTGCAGTCCATGCAGTCCTGCTTGGCAGGGGGTTGGACTCGATGGCCCTTGTGGTCTATTCCAACTCTATGATTCTATGATTCTATGACTCTCAAGAGTCTCCTCCAGCACCATAATTCAAAAGCATCAATTCTTCGGCAATCAGCCTTCTTTATGTACCAAGTGTAAATATCTGGATCAGTGCTTATAAATACAAAATGCAGGGGCAAAAATACAACAGGCAATAAATTTGATGCAAGCTGGATTACCATATTTATTTGAATCTAATGCACCACTGAATCTAAAGCGCACCTCAGTTTTCCAAACCTTGCAACCAAAAAAGTGTTTGTAAATGCGCCATCAAATCTAATGCGCACCTGAATTTTCACGTTTCTGGCCAAAAAAGGTGTGTATTACAGTTGAATAAATACAGCAATTATAGAATATATTTTAATAAAAGGGTTGTGTGCAATTTGCAACCAGCCAAGTTCAGCCACAAGGCATCTATTATGTTCTACCAGGTGCTGGAACCACTGCCACCTCATAATAAATATTAAGCTTCTGGCGTGTCCCCCCCCCCCAATTGGCTTCTGTCCCTTTGCCTTTCACACAAGCAAGTGACAACATTTATGTCCATGCGGGGGGGGGGGGATCATCTATTTGCAGCTGAAAATATAAGTTGTTGAGTAGATTTGGAAAGGCTTAGCCAGTTGGTTTGTTTTCTTTGCTGGAGGAAACCTTCCTTTATGAACTATCATGCACAGTTGGTGTGATTCAAGTGATGTGGGTCACGTGCTATGCATGCAGGTCTGTCTAAAGTGCAAGATGTCACACTTTCAAGCACTTTTGCTGAAATCAGAGAGAAATCAGAAAGAATCAAAGGAACGTAAGCCTGTCCAACTACACAGATTCAGGCTAAATAGATCAGCTCGATGTGTTTCCTCCTGCTTAACCGTTGCCATACTAATTAATTAGCAAGGGCAGGCTAATTGAGGGACAACAAGACCAATAACAGGGTTGACGTTTTTATGGGTAGCGGTGGATATAGAGGAAAGATGAGCCTCCTATTCATCCATCTTCCTCAAGAAAGCTTAATAATGATGCATGCCAGTGGTTCCCAACTGGGGTCCATGTAACACACTCAGGGGGTCTGTGGCACCATTCACATAACAAAAAATACCAGAGATATCTAAGTTTTCAAAAATAGGGGTCCGTTGCCACTGGCGGAGGAAGAGGGGTGCTGGGGAGTGCACTGCCCCTGGCAGCACGATTCCGGTGGGGTGCCATCATGGCTGCCCCCTGCGCCTGCACTGGGCGCCACGCCCCACAGGCGGTGGGCCATGCCCCCAGGACGTGCGCCAGCCACTCCTCCACCTGCTCTCTGCCCCCCTGGTGCTGGAGCATGAGGCTCCGCCAATGTCCATGGCTTGGCTTTTGGAAAACCGGGGGAGCAGCAGGACTTAGCTAATTGGGAACCACTGGTGTATGCCATTGTCTGCCCACCTCCCATTTTAGCTATCACAACAGCCCTCTGAGAAATGATAGCCTGAGAGATGATGAGTGACCCAATGTCCCCAGGTAGCAGTGGGGATTTAAACCTGGACCTTCCTAGTATGATACTCTGATCACTGCACACTTGCTTTCATGTCACCCTCTTCTTGATGTTGAAAAGCAAACAACAGGAGTCAAAGCATTGTTCTTGAGGGGTGTGTGTGTCATCAAATTATGTCTATTCAACCCCAGCCTACTATATGATTGCTAATTCAGGTTATCTCTCCTACTTCCACACACACATCAATTACAGCTAGCAAATGATGATTGCATATGTACCAGTATGCTTCTCTCCTGTTTTTCACATATGGCTGCCTTATTCAGTGTTGTTTTCACTTTGTAAATATACCAGACGCCTGTTGTCAACAATGATTAGGTTTATTTATAACTTGCTTACTCATGCACATAATCGATGTTGTGCTGCATGTTTGATAAACATAAAAATATTATTTACTTTGCAATATCAAGGTTAGCAGACATCACATGCATTCTGTTCCTTCTATCAAACACTTCCCTGTTTTCAGCACACAACAGTGTGACCCAGGAATACCCAACACATTGCCCTCCAGAAGTTGTTGGACTCCAATGCCAACCAGCCCCAGGCAGCATGGTCAATTACCAACATTAATGGAAGTTTCAGTCCAGCAATGTCTGGGGTGTACCATGTTGGCTATCACTGCCATAATATTTATGTCAACTGTAGACTTCATCAATCATAGCTTTACTATACCCTCTCAATTGCATTAAGCCAGTGGCCTTCCAGATGTTGTTGAAATCTCATCAGCCCCAGCCAGAATGGCATGTTGGTGTGATTTGGGGATTTATGTGAAATTGCACTAACGCCTTGGTCTTGTGTCTTGAGTTGCCTTTCCCCCACATCTGATTTCTGTTCAGGGTTAGGACATGGTGGGCCTTTCAAAACAGCTCAAGGCTACAGACCTCTGGTATGACTAATCCTCTCTTCCTTTCTTCAAAGAACATGTATACTTGAATTGATGGGTATAAAGCCAAGGCTGTATTCAGCAGCAATGGGTAGACCTCTCTCCCTTCAGTTTAACCTCTAAGACCAGGTTACTGTACTTAATTTATGATGTACAGTGGTGCCTCGCAAGACGAAATTAATTCGCTCCGCAAGTCTCTTCGTCTTGCGGTTTTTTCGTCTTGCGATGCACGGTTTCCCATAGGAATGCATTGAAAATCAATTAATGCGTTCCTAGGGAAACCGCCTTCAGACCAGGTCCGGGGACAGACTGTCCCCGGACCTCTTCTGAAGGCTGGGGGGGGGGCAAGGGCTTTTCTTCCCACCCCCAGCATTTAAAAAAAACCCTGGGCGATTTAAAAGCCCCTGGGAAGGCAGGCAGGGGGGACAAAGATTTTCGCCCCCCGCCCGCCTTCAGAAGGTGTTCCCGCCCCCCCCCGCCCAGATTCGCAGCAGCGCTACGAAGCCCGGTGGCTGGGGCAAGTGTTCCCGCCCCCCCACCCCGCTTCGGAGCAGCGTTCCGAAGCGGGGTGGCTGGGGCAGGTGTTCCCGCCCCCCGCCCGGCTTCGCAGCAGCGCTACAAAGCCCGGTGGCTGGGGCAGGTGTTCCCGCCCCCCCACCCCGCTTCGGAGCAGCGTTCCGAAGCGGGGTGGCTGGGGCAGGTGTTCCCGCCCCCCGCCCGGCTTCGCAGCAGCGCTACGAAGCCCGGTGGCTGGGGCAAGTGTTCCCGCCCCCCCACCCCGCTTCGGAGCAGCGTTCCGAAGCGGGGTGGCTGGGGCAGGTGTTCCCGCCCCCCGCCCGGCTTCGCAGCAGCGCTACGAAGCCCGGTGGCTGGGGCAAGTGTTCCCGCCCCCCCACCCCGCTTTGGAGCAGCGTTCCGAAGCGGGGTGGCTGGGGCAGGTGTTCCCGCCCCCCGCCCGGCTTCGCAGCAGCGCTACGAAGCCCGGTGGCTGGGGCAAGTGTTCCCGCCCCCCCCCGCTTCGGAGCAGCGTTCCGAAGCGGGGTGGCTGGGGCAGGTGTTCCCGCCCCCCGCCCGGCTTCGCAGCAGCGCTAAAAAGCCCGGCGGCTGGGGCAGGTGTTCCCGCCCCCCCCACCCCGCTTCGGAGCAGCGTTCCGAAGCGGGGTGGCTGGGGCAGGTGTTCCCGCCCCCCGCCCGGCTTCGCAGCAGCGCTAAAAAGCCCGGCGGCTGGGGCAGGTGTTCCCGCCCCCCCACCCCGCTTCGGAGCAGCGTTCCGAAGCGGGGTGGCTGGGGCAGGTGTTCCCGCCCCCCGCCCGGCTTCGCAGCAGCGCTACGAAGCCCGGCGGCTGGGGCAGGTGTTCCTGCCCCCCCACCCCGCTTCGGAGCACCGGGAGAAGCGATCTCCCCGCAGCCCCTTGCTTCAAAAGAGGTCCGGGGGCAGACCTCTTTTGAAGCAAGGGGCGGTGGGGAGAAGCGATCTCCCCGCCGCCCCTTGCTTCAAAAGAGAAGACCCGCTGTCCCCGGGGCAAGCTTCGTTTTGCGAAGCAAGCCCATAGGGAAATTCGTCTTGCGAGGCAACTCGAAAACGAAAAAACCTTTCGTTTTGCGAGTTTTTCGTCTCGCGAGGCGTTCGTCTTGCGGGGTACCACTGTACCAACATTTCTTAACTTTATGTATATAGTATGTTTGAATTGTCTTGTGGCAGTAAAACACTTTACACCAAACTGTGTGGAAAAGGAGTGTCCTTCACTGTCAACTCTGGAAAGGCTGGCAACTGGAAAGGGAGAAGGCTCTAGAACTTTTCTGGACTACTCTGCTAGTCACAGGTTTATAGCTGTGTTATCAAAACATTATCAAGGGATGATGGGAGTTCCAGTTGAGCAACATCTGGAGAACTTCTCATTCCTCGTCCCTGTGTTAAACTATTCTTTCATATTTTGGAAAAGAGACCTTTAAAATATTTATATGCCATTTCCTCTTCATCCATTCCAGGAAGATTAATGTGGTTGGATAGGATGAGAATTAACCTCTTGGGTCAATGTTGTCCAATTCATAAAGTCTGGGAATGTTTGTATTTTTACATGAAGAAGTAGAATGAGAGAAAGAGAAAGAAATCCAAACCAAGCTTTTATTAACTTCATCAACCCAGCTGTCAAATCGAATTATGAAAGTTGGATTTTGATGTCCAGATTTGGCAGTCAAATTTCAGAATAAAACTTTGGAATAAAAATGAGAAAGTAGCCAGTGTAAGTTAGTTAAATGGATGGATTAAGTTAATATACTATTGATTAAATTTTATTGCAAGCCACTAGTCAAATGCTGTCAAATGCTTGCTTGCTCGTATTGAATATATGCTGCTGAATATTTCCAGATCTTCTGTGTATCAGGTAGTCAAAAAAGGCTTGAGCAGGTTGAAAGTGAGGTAGGATTTTTGTATTCCAAAGTTCCTCTGTGTGTGTAAGTCATCTTGCTACTCAAATTCAAATAAGCATGTGGGGCAGCTGGACTGTGCATGGAAAGTCCTTTCAAAACTGGCACAAGTCAATTGATTGGTGAAACAGAGAAACATATACAGTGGTACCTCGGGTTACAGACACTTCAGGTTACAGACTCCGCTAACCCAGAAATAGTACCTTGGGTTAAGAACTTTGCTTAAGGATGAGAACAGAAATCGTGCAGCAGCGGCGTGGCAGCAGCAAGAGGCCCCATTAGCTAAAGTGGTACTTCAGGTTAAGAATGGAGGAATGGACCTCCAGAACGAATTAAGTTCTTAACTTGAGGTACGACTGTATAGCTAAATTCAACCCTCACTTCTCTGCTGAAACAGCTGACCAGCAGATGATGATCATGTTGATTTTAGAGTCTACACACTAATAGTCATGAGGAGAACTGCATTTAGAGAACCTATTGCCATGGATAGCTTCCCATCCAACTGGGGATATACACAACAAAATACTAGCTTCCATGTGCATACTGCACTTGGCAAAATCAGATTCATAAACTTTTGGACGCCTAAGAGCTTTTTTCTAATATTGGCACATACATATCATAATTTAATTTTCACGCTAATGTTGGGTTGCCATTGGGTTCCTTATTATTTTGCCCTTTCCAATTGCTTCATATTGTCTGCTTTTCAGCCTTAAAAAAACAAACAAACACCAGCTTGCATTGCATGCATTTCCCACTTGGCTTTATGTGAGGGGAAGGTGACACAGCAAGGCCCTTTCCGTTGGCTCAGTTGAGGCCAACTGCCACTTGATTCTTCCCCCTTCCAGAACTTCCTGAACTTGCAGCCATCCCACTTGACTGCTTCCATGTATGTACCAATCTGTCCATAGCTAGATTTATCATTCTCCCAGTCATAAATTCCTTTCCCCGCAATTGCACAGCAATTTTGGCTCTGGAAAATTCAGCAGCGTTTTAGTGCACTTTTTTTTGGTAAGTGGTTTGGAATAATTTACCCTTTCGGAAAGCACTTTTCTCTAACATAATTCATTTTTTACATATCATATTCATTAATATATGCATTTGCATGCATACTTTACATAATAAATGCCTTTTGGTACGCATTACTTGGCTGCAAAGCGAATTTTGAAGGATGAGCATATTTCAGTTGTCGCCTTGTTTTGGAAAGGGCAAGTTAGGTACGTTCACCTTTAAATGCAAGCTCAGTTGAATTTCTCTGCCATCTTTAGCTGCATCTGAGGAACAGGTGAAGCAGTAAGGCTCTCTCTATCTGCACAGCTGGGACTGACTGCCACTTGCCTCTTAAAATACCTCCACACATCTATCTTCTCCTTACCTTATCAAATGTTATCTGGCTTTCTTTATTTTGTGCTTCCTCCTCACTCTCCCCACCCCACGGTATCATAACTTTTAGACTGAAAGCCATTCTTTGAAACTGTAAACCACATCAAGTGTCAGTAGAAAGATTGTATATAAATACAGTCAGAAAGAAAAATAAAAAGAAGGCATAGAAACACAATAAACACTGCATCTTCATGCACAATTCAACAACCCAAATATATTTTCTCCTATTACATATAGCTTTTCAAATGTGACCTTTCCAATTGCTTGTGCATGTGTTTGAAACTCCATGTACATAATAGTGCGAGATATTTAGTGTCAATACTGTGTTAGAGCTGGGATAAAACATTCAGGTAGTTAGGACTCGGAAGTGTCCGTCCACATGTAAATCTCATTTTCTTTTTCCTTCCTTTTTTTGTTATTAGATCAGCTCTGCTGTCACACTGAAAATTAACAGGCTAACATTTACAGTAGACAGATGTCCCAAACTTTCAGAAAAGCTTTCTCGAGTCTTTGTTCTGATATTAGCATTCAAATTATGGATGCAGTGGTGATAATGAGGTAACCTGAGTAAGAATCGGGTGCACGATCTGACAAGTTTGTTGCTATGTTGTTGGGAGAAGGCTGCTTTGCTGAAAGGTTCAGCTGCTGAAATAATGAGGCAATCTTTGATGAAAAAACAGGGGAATGGCACTTTCAAGAAAGAGACAGAGGAAGGTGAATGATTTTCTCTCTCTCCAAGAATCCATAAGCTTCTATGATCAGAAACACTGGCTATGGCATTGTTTGTTCATGTGGGGTCTTTTATTCAAAACCTGTGACCTAAAGTCTTGTTTTTAGTCACTCCTCGGGCTTCTTCTGGACCAAAAATGATGGCAATCACTTCAACTGGCATGTTTTCTGAAGTGATTTCTAGTGGGAAAATACATATAAACTAACGTGTAAAGGGGAATTGAGAACCCCCGTATACTATATGGCAGTAATTTACCTCAACATCCATCAGATACTTATGCTTTTATTAGTGTCAGACACATGTCCAGCATTTGGCAATCCATTAAGTACTGACTATCAAGGTGTTCACGCTTAGGTGCCAAATTGCATTAGCACATATTTTTACTACCTTTAATGTATATAAAATAATCTCCATTTTGGGTTATGTGTGATTTGCAGGGAAAGTGACTAAGTTTGACTGAAAATGAAATGAGAGCCCTTGATAACTGGATTTAGTGTGGGATGCAACACATTTAACTCTACAATGGTGCTCTTCTATACTGTATTTTGTGCATCCTCAGACTTCGGACTTAGGCCATAATATACAATTTGAGGATTGGGTAAGACTTTGGAAAGTGAATTTGAAATTTATGGATTGCATATTGTTAAAAGAGAATTACATGAAAATGATGTATAGGTGGTACACCACAACAGTAAAATTGGCAAAAATGTATAAAACAGAACACAAGAACTGTTGGAGATGTAAAGAAGGGGGAGGTACATTTAACAAATGTGGTGGGATTGCAAGATTATAAAAAATTGGGAAATGATAGACAATGAATTGAAAAAAATGTTTAAAATAACATTTGTTTAAAAACCAGAAGCTTTTTTGTTGGGTATTATAGGACAAGAGCTGCCAAAAGAAAAATGGACACTATTTATGTACGCTACAACAGCAGCAAGAATCTTAATAGCACAAAACTGGAAGACTGGAGAAGTACCATTAAAAGAACAATGGCAAGAAAAGTTGATGAACCATGCAGAGTTAGCAAAATTAACAGACAAGTTGTGAGAAAAGGACAATGGTGACTTTGAAAAAGAATGGGAACCTTTTATAACATGTTTGCAGAAACAACAAAAAACATGAACTCACTGGCAGAATTTAAATAAACATTCACAACTTTATTTAAAGAGAACAAGAAGTATAACAATGGGACAATATAACAGCAGATTGTAACATCTGATGTAACAAACCAGAAATGGAACCTGGAGGAAGTCAACAGGGAGGGAGGAAACTGGAAAGTTTATGTTTAGTAGTAATGATGATGGATATTTGTTGTAAGAAAGAAAATCAATCAAAAATATTATTATTATTATTATTATTTTAAAAAAAGAAACTTAGCTTTTATAAATGTATGAATTTAATGATTCTTCAGTGAGAAGCTCACTAGTTGTGGGCAATCTTCTCAAGAAGATGAAATGGCAACCTGTGCCAGACATCCCTACAACACACAACTGTTAGGTGTATTTAGAGTTCATACAGGGCAACAACAAATTATGACTCCCAACAGGTATGATCAATGCCATTTTTTTATATTGCTGTATTTTAGTAACACTTAAAATTTTGATCATTTCTAAAAACTCTCTTGAGTAGGTTCTCTCTATAATAAGTAGTTTTATTATTTAAAAATAAATAAATAAAGTGACTATATGCAGCAAAATATTCAACCAGTCTGTTCAGTTTTATAGATCACTTGGAGATTTGTGTCCAGGGATATAGATTGGCAAACTGTACACATTAGTCGTTCTGCTTTATTAGGTCATATTGTGAGGAATACCAATCAATATTAATTTCTTGGAACAATGCCATATTGGCCAAGATTCAGGGTGTCTTTATAATAGGGTGGTTGTGGGGGGAAATGGTACCCTGAGCTTCCCAGGAGCTGGCATGGCCTCAATCCATCTTCACGACTTCTGGATATATATTTCTGGTTTTTGGTTTTTTTATTGTTCTGAGCCATGATTTGGAAGTACATTTTGCCTCTTGGTATTTCCCTCCTTTGCTTTGAGTGCTAAGATCTTGACAACAGATGAATGAGGAGAAAGTTCGTCGTCCTGCCTTTATGAAAATTTCATAAAGAGGAGCTTTGCTTTCACTGTGATCGCATCAGTGTTTTTTCTGCCAGCGTGGATAACAGCTCCTGGGCATAGCGCATAGTAAACATATCCAAGATAATTGCTGCCAGATCCCTTCCTGCCCTTTTGCAGGGAGGAAATGCATCTAAGCTTGGGGTCTCATATGCTTCAGCTTGCTTTTTCGAGAACAGTACATTAAGACAGCCAAACGGCAGCACGCTGGCTCTTCACAGTCACTGCGGGAACAGATTAAAGGCGTGCGCGGCAGACCTGAGTGTAGCAATAGCTCTCTGGATGGTGTGCAGGGATCAGCTGTGTTGTCAGAACAGACACAAAAATGTGTTGCTATCCAGGTAGAGTCATGAGGGCAGTGAGCGGTGTGTGACCTATAATCACCAAAGGAAGAGCTGGCTGGTGCTCAAAGCAAGCAATCCTGCAGGAACACATGCTACCCTACAGCTTGCTATCGAGCTTCTTATGGTTTGAGCCAGGTCCTCAGATGGTAGAAATTAATGTTGATATAGGTGGCGAAACACAGAGGTCAAAACACTGTTGTTTGCATGTGGAGGTCCCCAAGCCACCCCTCAAAATAATTCACAAATCACACGTAATTTTAGTTTTGGTTTTTGGGCACTATTTTGGCCACAACTTTATTAAAATACAAAATATGTGAGTGGTTGCTTAGGCATTGGTTATGACTATCTGTCGCTCCACCTGGGACAGATCTGACTATTCAAACTCCATCAGACGCCAGTGAAGGGAAAACAATGTTGGGGATCAGTTGAGCTGAGCGACAGTCCCTCACCGCTCACCCAACCAGCTCCCCAAGGCTTGCAGGCCCTGGTCCCATTTCAGGGATTGGACGAAATCATGGAAAGCCCCAGGATTCCTTCAATGGAATTCCCTTCCAGCACCATTGGAGGGGCAGGCACAGCCTATCCTGACCCCTCCACCACCAATTTTTATAACCAATGCCTAACCACAACCTTACAAGTTGAGACTAATTGCTAAGTAGTAGGCAAAAACCAGATGGCACCAGCCAATCAGCCAAATGGCAAAATTCCTACTAGGCCCCTGCCCCAAGGCAGACGACCCCATGACAGGCAATGCAAGGTCAATCGGAACACAGAGCGGGTGGGCGGGTGGGTGATCCAGTGAACACTGCGAAAGAGAAAGCAGAAGCAGTGAGCCCCAATATTTAAAGCCTAAGGTACCGCCCACCCAATTTGCTACATGCAATTTGCCCCAGCAACCCGGTCAGCCAATCGTTGCGCCAGGCCATAACCATTAACCTGCCTGGCAACAGAAGGCTGGCCTGGGAGCCCCCACCTCAACCCGTGCTCTCATTTTAGGGAGAACACGCCTTATCTGTGTGTGGTTTCTCTGTGGTTATTTTTTTGGGGGGGTGGGGGGTTAAAGACATATCCAGGAACCGTCCTTATATTTTCCTCCATTCATCAGCCTGTTTCTTTGCATTTGATTGCCCTGGAGAAATTCATAAACACTATGGAATCCAACAGGGCATCTGCAACAGTCATTTCCTTGTCATAGCGGTGGATTTAGAAGCAGCTAGTTGCCATGCAAGAAAATGTGGCTGGCATTCAAAATATTGGCACCCCTTTAAAAAGAAGAAGAAGAAGTTAGTACTCATTGTTAGAGAGAAAGGTAATATTTTATGATTTCCATTTGGGAATTATAGGTACAGAACTACCCAGCTGTGTAGAAATTTCATGTATGCGACTACAGCGGCAAGAATGTTACTTGCCCCAAAATGGAAAGAAGTCCCAGCAAAAGAAGAATGGATACAAAAACTTACGGAATATGCAGAAATGGCGAAACTTACTGGAAAAATAAGAAATCAAGATAACAAACTTTATATAAAAGAATGAAAATGGTTTATTGAATATTTACAAATAAACTGTAAACAGATAAGAACATTGGCAGGATTACCTGCCGTTTTATAGGAGTATATATTTCAAGTAGACAAATAAATGAGCAAATTAAGTTAATTTGGATTTGCAGAAAATATGAAAAATAAATTTAAGGAACCGCAGAAAGAGGTGAAAGGAAGACAAGTTTTGAAATAATCGAAATGTATACAATTGAAAATAATAAATAAAATACTTTAATATATATGTATAATTTCCATTTGCAGCAACACAAATTAGCCTCAAATTAACGTGAATTAAAACGATGCCACCAGTGAGACAACTGAAATTTTACAGCACTATTTTAGGCAGGCTGTGAGGGGTTGGGAGTTGGGGCAAGCTGTGAGGAGATTGGGTTGCATGAGCTGTGATGGAATGCGGGAGAGATGGGGAGGTGTGGGGGCAAACTGTGGGGGGACAGGGAAGCTGTGGAGGGGAGAAGGTGGGAGCAAGCTGTAAGGAGAGGGAGGTGGAATGAACCATAAAGTGGCTTAGGGTGTCTGGTTCAGTTCAGTTTGATTTATTGTGATTAGCGAGCAGCCATTACACACGTACAAATAATAACAAGAATACTGCTAATAAGAGTGGTTTACATTTCTACTCTCCAGCCTTTACAGAATAAATCATTTCCCATTCCCCCTTTAAGTTTCATTACATGAAGTTGCAAAGCCTGGGCAAGAAACGTGGATGATGTTCTAAAGCAGAGATGTCCAACTGGTCGACCGCGATCGACTGGTAGATCCCTGGGATCATTATCGACCGATGGATGAAAAAAAGCTGTGGAACAAACTTCTCTGCCCCCTGCCACCCTCTCTCTGTCACTCCGTCATGTGATGTAGGTGTTTGTGTTGCGTTTGCTGCTGGCGATTGGGGATCCAATATTTTCCATTATCGTTGGATGCGATTTTTAGCGGTGGATTAATAGGTTAGCGGTTTTGGGCACCCCCCCAAAAAAAAAAATATAATAAGCTGAATGACTCTTGGCTCTTCCCCCTTAAAAAGCTCAACAACTCTGGGGAATCGTCCCCCAAAAAAGATCGACAACTCTTGGCTCCCCCCCCCCATGTTTCTCCTCCCTCCAATGACAATGGGTAGGGGTCAATGACAGTTTTTTTATACTGGGAGTAGATCACAGACTCTTGGGAGTTGGACATGCCTGTTCTAAAGGATATATACCTCTCTACATCAGATGACAAAAAAATAGGTCTTTGCAAGAAATTTGGCAATGGGATGGATTTGACAGGGTGGCAGGAAAGCGAGATTGTCATGTCCCATCATTCCCCCCCAACTCTCACAATCCGCTCATGTGAAATATCAAGGCATCACGCAAGAGAAAATATCATAAACAATACAGAATAGTCATAAAAGTGTAAAGGGAACATAAGAAACTGCATTGCAGGCATTAAAATATCAACACAACTAAGCCCATTTCTGAATGCACTCTCAGTGTGGACTTAGTGCTCCGTGTATCTGCTAAGCTACAGGCCAGCTTCTGTAAAGGGGTGTATGATTAGGTTATGACTTTTTAGTGTAAAGGGCTGTATGATTAGGTTATGACTCTTTTTAAATAAATCTTCTCCATCAGATTGTTCAAGTATCTCTATCTCTTCTGAAGTTTCAGATGTTGGGAGATGGATAAGAGAATTATATTATAGATGAGATGGATATTCAGCTCAGCCCTGACTAAACGGATACTGTTGATTAAATAATATTTATGAACCCCAGACTATTTAGAGGGGGAAATCTAAAGTGGTGCATTAAATCTATAAAACACACCAGGCATAAACAACATAAAATACAATTTCACAATCTGCTTTGACCAAGAAAGTAAAGTTCATGGCAGACATCCCTAGACTGGGAAGGCTTGTCTGAACAACAACAACAACAACAAAGTCTTCAATATGCATTGGAAACTGAAAATAATGCATGCCTTATGTCAGGAGGAAGAATGGTTCCACCATCATGTTATATGCCTTACTATGAACAGGTAAAGGTAAAAAGGTAAAAGACCCCTGGACGGTTAAATCCAGTCAAAGAGGACTATGGGGTGCAGCACTCATCTCACTTTTCAGGCCAAGGGAGCCACCGTTTGTCCACAGACAGCTTTCCGGGTCATGTGGCCAGCATGGCTAAACTGCTTCTAGTGCAACAAAACACCATGACGGAAGCCGGAGCGCACGGGAACACTGGTTACCTTCCCGCCACAGCGGTACCCATTTATCTATTTGCATTAGTGTGTTTTTGAACTGCTAGGTTGGCAGAAGCTGGGACAGAGCAATGGGAGCTCACCACTGTTGAGTGGATTCGAACCACAGACCTTCTGATTGGCAAGCCCAAGAGGCTCAGTGGTATAGACCATGAACATCCATAGAGTAGACATCAGGAATGTGTGGCGTTACCAGAATAACTTCTTTAGATAACCTCAATGGCTGGTCTGGTCTGTACAGGAGAATGTTGCCTCTTAACCCATTCCCAAGCTGTTTAGGGCTTTATATACTAACAGCAAAACCATCAACCCAAACTAGTAGCAGACCAATAGACAGTGCAGCTATTTAAAATGTGAGTATTACATGCTGATGCTAAGTCACCTTATTCACGGACCCAGTTTAAGACTTCTACACCATCAGCAGCTTCTAGATCAGCCTTAAAGGCACTCCAACATAGAGCAGATTGCAGTAATCCAATCCTCAGGCTAATTTGCTTGTTATCACCTCTAGTGGACTTTCCTGGTTGTCAATCAATACCTACTTTCTTCCTTAGCAAATGTGGGACAAAGTACAGTGGTACCTCTACTTATGAACGCGATCCGTTTTGGGGTGCTGTTCGCACCCCGAAAAGTCTGTAAGTAGAGTGCCGCTACTGCACACGCATGAAACGCCACAGAGTGTTTCTGTGCATGCACGAAGCACGCAGATCGCTTCTGCGTGTGTGCATGCAGCGATCCCAGAAATAAACACTTCCAGGTTTGCTGCATTCATAACCTGAAAAGCTGCAACGTGAAGCAAACCTAACACGAGGTATGACTGTATTGCTATCTGGCAATTGCTACTAAATTGTACTAAATAGACTGAGGTACGTTTGAGTTAGTGTTATATTTACTGATATTAAAATAGAAAGCTGTATTTAAAAAATGAAACCTCTGAGGACATCATAACAGTCAAGTTTCCTCTTCATTTTAAAGAAAGGGAACTGTTAAAGAGTTTGCATTTCAGATCAGCTACATGGTTCTTTTATCCACATTTAGCGACATCTAAATTATTAAAGATGGTGTAGCTGGTCTGAAATAACAATGCCTCTCCTCGAAAAAACTGTTCACTCTTTTGATAAATCATTGATTTTTTTTAGAAAAATGAAATAAATTCAATTATTCATAAACGACTGAAATAATGCTTTTAAAAAACAACGCATTGCTTTCAAAATTAATATTCTGAACATCCAAACACCATAACTCTTGGGTTAGCATAAATTGCAAAACCTACAGTGAAATTCTTCACATGTCCTTTTAGCAGTAAGTCCCACTTAGTTCAAGTGAGGCCTTAAAGATATCTACATAAATGGCTGACACTCACAAATAGGAAGAATAAAATCCCTTTAGTGCTGCAGTCCTATAAGCCCTTACCTGGGAGTAAAACTCATTGAACTCAACTGAGCTTTACTTTGAGTAGACATGTATAGGATTGCACTGTAATTATGCAGTCACACAGTTGCAAGGAAATCAGCACCATTGGATTTACTTTTGAGTAAGCATGCATAGGTCTGTGGCAGAATTCCGATTTAAGCTGCAAAACAAGGAAATGCAGATTTGTGTGTATTTAAATGCATGGGCATTCCACATGGCAGTAGCAAAACTATGCATGGTTCTGGTTCTAAGGGACTCTACAACTATTTCTGCATGTCCTGGGAGCTTTTGGGTAATGTTGGCCCTCTCATAATCCCCCTTTCAAATTTGAAGAGGAAATGCAAAATTACTGTACTGACATGGCATACATTGAGCAAAAAAGCCACAAATCTCAGTTATGATGCACCTGAAGTAGGTCGTTGCCTTCTGCTCATAATTTCAGCTTCACAAAGTTTCTAAATTACCTGGCCAAAAAGAAATAATTCACATGACAGTACGGATGCTTAGTCTTGATCAAAGTACTTGAGACTAGACTTTGGTAAGGAGGAAGTAAAAAAACTCCCGAGCCACAAATAGACACCAGGAATGTGTGGTTTGGGGGGTGTGTTTTTTTTAAAGTTAGGCAGAACAATGAAAAGTTGTGAAGGTGTGCCCCCTAGATCTGTCTTGAGTTTCCCCCCAACCCATCAGAGCAGATTTGGGAAGTGCTATGTGTATGAGGAGAAGAGGAAGGAGAAGTTCCATTGTACAAATGGAAATCCTTGCACTGATTAAACAAGTTGGTTTGATATGCCCAATATTTTGATGCACACCGTCCCAACAGCTTGGCCAACCAGAAGGGCATTATATCTCTATTTCAATTTCCCTTTCCTGTAAGCTCCTTCCTTCCTTCCTTCCTTCCTTCCTTCCTTCCTTCCTTCCTTCCTCCCTCCCTCCCTCCTTCCTTCCCTCCTTATGTCTTTTGATTTCATTTTTTACTTGACTTTCCGTTTCTTTGGCTGAACTTTTCACTCTCTTGTAATCTTCTGACATCCCAGCTCCAAACAACCACTAAAACAGAAAACAAACATAGTGCATCTAAAAGCAGAACACAAAATCGCTGAAGAATTACATTCCTTCACCATTTGAAATAGTGCCCAGACTTGAAGGATTGAAAAAAATGCCTGAAAAATTCATATCAAGTAAAGCACTGAAGTTACAATGGGGAGAAGATTAGCAGAGTCTCCAGTTGAAAGCTTATAGAATGTTAACTTATTTAATTATAATGGTGGCCTGTTTTTCAATCTCTCTGTAATTTGGAAGGTCTGATGCCCTGTATGAGTAGTAGAAAGCCAGAAAATGCCATGGATAGAAACCAAAGTTACAGGCGTCACTGTAATCAGTGAGAAACAAATGGGAATCCTGAAACCGAATGAATTTGTTCTGAATTAATTATGGCAATAAAGGAAAAACAAATTGATGGAGAACCCGATGAATTCAGCTTTTAATAAGTAAAACTGCACATTATGCTGATTGGTATCGTGCCCATAACCCTGGGGTTATAAAATGCCCCAGATGTAGCCGGACTACAACTCCCATCATCCCTTCTTGAAGGTTGCCCTTGAAAATGCATAAATGAACAGAGCAGGCATCACCAACTTTTCTGGGCTTGTGGGCACAATGGAGAAACTGTGAGGATCTCACCACACTGTAACCAAACTCATACTGTCTCATCTTAACACAGGGTGCAGAGAAGACCCTGTAGGCTCCAGGGAACACCTCTCAGGTCCCATTTGCACCTATGGACACCACATGGGTGACTCCAAAAAAAGAATAATCTATCCCATGTTAATTGTATAAAGGACAACACAGGATTGCTGCTGCTTAAACCGGGGGTGGGGGTAGGGAGTAGCAAAGTTTTCTCCACATTTCTTGAAACATTCCAAAGCTTCTTTTTAAACCCTCTATGGCTTTACAAGTTTCTCTTTTTAACAATGCAAACGTTTTTTTTAAGCATCAATTCTTCAAAGGCTGGAGTAGGCTTTGCTTGTTTTCAACCCACCAGCTATCCTAGTTGTTTGCTAATCATCGCTCCCCTCCTCCCGCTCTTCCCCTCTCTGCCTACATCCTAATTTTGACTTTAAAGAACATTTATAGGTCAATTTTCCTTTTGTGACCAACCTTGCTACCCCTTTTCAACAATTGGCCCAGGTGGTTTCTTTCCTCAAACACCTCCACTTTTATATCATTTCCAAAGTGTCCTCAGAAGTGGACAGCAAGGGAGTTTGGGTGGGTGGGGTGTCAAAGCTAACCAAAGCCAGAAAATTAGAGATATAGAAGTTGTTTCCTTGTCAAGAGACAAAGGCAATTCCCGTCTGTGGCAAGAGACAGTTCTGGTGCTTTTTAATGAGGCTTCAACAGTGTGTGCTTCTGTATGTCTCCCTCCCTCTCTCTTTCTCTCTCTCTCTCTCTCCCCCTCCATTTGTTTTTACAGTGGTAGTTTTTTGATAAGTGCCTTTAAGCGTGCTGTGAATTTGCGAGATCAAAGTCAGAGGCCTGCCTTCTGTGGAGGCAGCGTTTTCCCGCTCTTCTTTTGAAGTTTTCGGTTTGCTCAGGTCCCGTGCCTTTGAAGAAATAAAGTTTAAGCAAATGTTTTCGGCATGTAGTTAGAGTAAATTAGAAGGAAATAGTGAGTCCTTCCGTGCTCCTACAAAGCGCTCCTGCCACGCTGCATGCATATCTTGTTCGCAACTTTTAAAAGTAAGACGAATCCATAGTTCACATCTAGATCTGAAGAATGTTTGCAACACCTGAGGCCTTTAGAAAACAGCAGGAGCTGTCCAGTGCTGAATAAGGCCACTGGTCCATTCAATTCAGCACTGTATAGACTAGCTGGCAGAAGTCTTCCCTTCAGGCAAGAGTCTTTCCCAGTTCCCAGTCCTCAACCTGGGACATTCTGTCAGCAGTCCTGTTCTCTGTTGTTATAAGAATTTTAAGGTCTTCTATATATACATAATAAAGGTAAAGGTAAAGGTACCCCTGCCCGTACGGGCCAGTCTTGCCAGACTCTAGGGTTGTGCGCTCATCTCACTCTATAGGCCGGGAGCCAGCGCTGTCTGCAGACACTTCCGGTTCACGTGGCCAGCGTGACAAGCTGCATCTGGCGAGCCCGCGCAGCACACGGAACGCCGTTTACCTTCCCGCTGGTAAGCGGTCCCTATTTATCTACTTGCACCCAGGGGTGCTTTCGAACTGCTAGGTTGGCAGGCGCTGGGACTGAACGACGGGAGCGCACCCCGCCGCGGGGATTCGAACCGCCGACCTTTCGATCGGCGAGCCCTAGGCGCTGAGGTTTCTGGAGGTGGTCTGGAGTTTGAGGGTGGGCAATTTCTAAAAGTATATATAAGGGCGGGCACACCTTTGTTCTGGGTTCCTCCTCTTTCCTGATTGTGGTGAGCAACGACCCTGATGCAACAGTTTAATAAACATCAGGCTTAATAGCTGCTTTGCTTCTCAATATTTTCTGGTTAGCCTCTGTTATTTCTCCTAATGATAGAGAACCTACAAAAGGACTCTATATGGGCTCTTGGGTACCCCATAAGGGAAAAGGAGCAGTTTTTTCTCATAGCACTGTCAAAGCAAAATAAAAAAAAAAAATTGAGCTTGACTCATTAATTTATTGAAACACATGGGAGTGAGCGCCACTGCTTTTTTGAAGTTAGAGATACTTACGAAATTCTGTCCGTCCATTTCCACCCTTTGCCTAGATCTAGGAATTCTGAATTACCCTGTCTTCTGAAGTGAACCTGATGCATTAGAGATGTTGAATTGCTCTAGTGTTTCCATTTTAAATTCCAAACATAAAATAGAGATAGTTTGTGTATGGTTTTCATGTCTCCATCCAACATGAGTAATTGCACAGGAGCAAATCTTAAGTTGATTTTGTCATCTGATATGCCAGAGACGTGGGGACATGTGCTACTGCGTACTAGTAAAATGTCACACACAAAATATCTCAATAAAAATATATATCACATTATCATAAGATTGCTTATTACTATTATTACTACTATTATTTATTATTTTATTATTTTTATCATCATCATCATGATCTGTTTTATCACCACTCCATCTGCTCATTAGTAATATGTTTGGAGGGTGGGACTTGAAAGCTACAGCAAACTGCCCATTCTCCAATTCTAGAATAGAATTTTGCAAGTTCTCCTACTTAAGTCAGGATGAATGCAATGCAAGGCAGAATGAACCCATATAACATCCCTATTTTGATTGCTGAGAAACAGAGACTCATTTCCGCACTTATATCCAAAAGCATCAAAGGGGGAACTTCATTGAGAGGCCTACAGGTGCTTGAATCCACATTTCCAGGAGATGATGATGATAATAATAATAATAATAATAATAACAACAACAACAACAACAACAACAACAACAACAACAACAACAACAATAATAATAATAATAATAATAATAAATATTATTATTATTATTATTATTATTATTATTATTATTATTATTATTATTTATACCCCGCCCTCCCCGGCCAGAGCCGGGCTCAGGGCAGCTAACACACCAGTAAAATTACAGTAAAAACATAAGGGGGGGGGGGCACACAATTTAAAATACAGATTAAAATACAATTTAAAATGCAGCCTCATTTTAAAAGTAGCCCATGGCAGAAACAGGAGCCTTTGCTAGTGTAGTCCCTCATCAATCTATCCACCTGCACAACTTCAGTAATATTTGAAAACAAGAGTTATTTCTTTTCCAATGTTTAGTGATCAACGATGGTGAGTCAAAAGTTTCAGTTTCTTGAAACAACAAGGAACAAATGGTTTTCAAAGATACCTATAACTGCTGATATGTTGGTACAGGGCAGGAACTAGGGGGTGGTGAGTGATGTGATTGAGTGGCGATGCTCACCTGACCTCCAGTCAATTGTGTAACAACTGCTTCTGGGTGGTAGATGATGGGTAAGGAGAACCCACAGTGCAAACACACTGGTGGGACTTTGTCACTTCCTTGCCCCTCCCTCTCTGTTGTTGTTTAGTCATTTAGTCGTGTCCGACTCTTCGTGACTCCATGGACCAGAGCACGCCAGGCACTCCTGTCTTCCACTGCCTCCCGCAGTTTAGTCAAACTCATGCTGGTAGCTTCGAGAATACTATCCAACCATCTCGTCCTCTGTCGTCCCCTTCTCCTTGTGCCCTCCATCTTTCCCAACATCAGGGGTTTTTCCTCTCTTCTCATGAGGTGGCCAAAGTATTGGAGCCTCAGCTTCAGGATCTGTCCTTCCAGTGAGCACTCAGAGCACTCAGAGAATGGAGAGGTTTAATCTTCTTGCAGTCCATGGGATTCTCAAGAGTCTCCTCCAGCACCATCCCTCTCTACCTCCCAGTAATCAGAAGTGATGTGAAGAACCAGAGGTCATGTGAGCACCACCAAGTCATCTGCAATTGCTTCAGCTCCTTTTCCTTAAGAATCTGTTTGCTGCAGTTCCTCCTGCTCAGGGGGAGGAGAAACTCTGTGGATTGCATTTGAGCTTTGAGACTTAAATGTTTAATCTTAAACTCATTTATAAGTACTTTATTTCCACCCTCACAATATTCTCTTCAATAAGCATTTAAAATTCTAGATAGTAAACAGAGCTGCAGTAATCTCGTGTTGTTTTGTAATATAAGGAAGCAGGGGGAAGGAAATCAGCTGTCATTACTTCCCACTTGTATTGCACTGTTAAAAAACGAATAAAAGCAGAAACAGGGCTTTTCTACAATAAATAAAATGGTTTAACCTTTAAAAATAAATAAATCTATTGTTCAGCACCATATTATACTTCCCACTTCCCCGAACAGTGATGATGTTTTTTCTCTCCTTTGGACAAGAGAGAAGTAGAGATTCTTCATGTTTTTGTAATATTTATTTTATCTGAAAGTATACAAACAGAGCTTATTGGAAGCAAGCAGACTCTCATTAAGGCAGGCAGATGATACACTGATCCTGTATCAAATTCCTAGGGATGAAGTTTTTCCAGTCCCAAGCATTCATTCCAGTCTTAAGTACCTTCAGCTATAAATGTCCAGTTTTTATCTAACTTCTGTCTCATTCATCCATAAAACCAACATGAAACCCTAAATCCCTGCTGATTGGTTGGCATCACCTTTTGAAGCAAATTAAAATACTGGACCACCAGAAATCCTGATCTTCACCAACCTACCATTTTGGGGGTTCATTTGGGATGCAGAGTGATTATTAGACCAGTGTGTGCCTTATAAGGTCAGCTTACATGGCAAGGCATAGTCTGAAAATTCATGAAGCTGGAATCTTGCTATATATAAGTGGTTCTAGAAAAGCTACCTGAGAAACTCACTGTGCCATCTTGACTTCCATATAGGAAGAAAAGTAGAAAATAAATATGAATAAAGCTGATTATTTAAAATAACCATTTACATTTTGCTTACTATTTGCTGATTATTTTTACATTCTTATGTCTTACTTTTTCTCATTCAGGTAGGTAGCTGTATTGGTCTGAAATGTCCATTATCTGAAGAAGTGTGCATGCACACGAAAGCTTATACTGAGAACAAACTTAGTTGTCTCTAAGGTGCTACTGGACATTTTATTATTATTATTTTATTTTTCTCATTCATTTTGTCAATAAACATTTGAGGAACCATCTCCCGTTGCTTATAAGCCATTATTTTGAAATATGGACTCATAGTTCTTCTCTGAGCAGGCATGAAAACATAAGGCTTTTCTGTTCAGCAAGTTGTGTTTTTTTAAAAAACAACAACAACATACCATTGAAACTATCCCTCTAGCAAAATCATTTCTGAACCGCCTCTTGTGCACTATGGCAAGTTCGCCAGCTCAGCAAAAGCAAAGATTAAGCACCTAGAGGATTTCGTTTTCAAGATTAAAGGTTTACACAGGGGAGAAAGATGTGATTGTTGAATGAAACCTCTTGTCCAAATAAGGAGATAATGAGACACAGTTGTTGACCGAGTAGCTAGTGGAAGCTATGTGAGGTCAAAAGATCAAGAGATAACCTGATTGCAGCCCTCTAATTTATGTACACGATTGGAAGGTATTGGACACACCACAATTCTGGAGAACTGACTGCAGGTGTGAATTACATTAGTCTGATTTATGAAATACACATGTAAGTGGCCTATTGGCACCTGCTAGACTTTGCAATAAATAACTGGCTGTATATAATTTGGGATCACAGTGCTTACCACTCCGTCCAAAGGAACTGGGTACAGGGAACCTTTCATTTGCTGTTAGGCTTTTAAACTAATTTCTAACTCTCCCACTTAACATATTGCCTGTTCGTTTTGTTTTAAAAACCCCTTATAAATGTGCAACACTTTTTTTCCATCCCTGAGCTAAATGCACTAATTTAAAACAACTATAGCCCCACGGTATTTTCTCTGTGTGCATAAAAGCTCAGCAATTCAAAACATAAGACTAGAAGAAGAGTCATGCTGGATCAGGCCAGTCAATCATCCTGTTCTCAGCCAATCAGATGCCTATGGGAAGCCTTCGATCAGGATTTGAGTGCAACATCACTCTCCCCATTTGTGAATCCCAGCAACTGACATTCAGAGACATACTTTCTCCAGTAGTGGGGTGGTAAAGGTAAAGGTAAAGGACCCCTGGATAAAGTCCAGTCAAAGGAGACTATGGGGTTGGGGCACTCATCTCGCTTTCAGGCCAAGGGAGCCAGTGCTTGTCTACAGACAGCTTTCTGGGGCATGTGGCCAGCATGATTAAGCCTCTTCTGGAGTAAAGGAACACCGTGATGGAAGCCAGAGCACATGGAAACGCCATTTACCTTCCCGCTGCAGCGGTACCTATTTATCTACTTGCACTGGCATGCTTTTCAACTGCTAGGTTGGCAGGAGCTGGGACAAAGCAACGGGAACTCACCCCGTCGCCGGATTCAAACTGCCGACCTTCTGATCAGCAAGCCCAAGAGGCTCAGTGATTTAGGCCACAACGCCACCCGCATGGAACATAGACCATCCAGGCTAGTAGCCATTCCTAACTCTAGAATCAAATCAAAAGAAAAATCACATCATGATTTTTTTTTTTTTAATTTAAAAGATGCTCAGGTGAAGGTTTGTTGTACATTCTTAAGTGAAATTGATTTTTCTATTCTTTTTACACACTTCAGCTTATTGGGTACTCAGGCATATGAAGAAAAGATTCATGATTATTTTATGAGCCTACTATGCTTTAAGAATCCATTTCCCCCAGCTATTTGCACTGCAAAATAGTGTTTATATTTTTTCTTTCTTTATCACTTAGATGCATGCTTTTTCATCCACACACCTTGAAAAGAAATATGTTTGGTGTGCAGTACTTTATTTAATTTGAGTATTTTACTTGCATGTTTATGCACAGATAAAATTAGGTTTGTGGATTTTATAGTCACTTAGCATTCCACTTGTTATCATAACAATTAAGAAATACTTTTTTGCAGAAAAAGCAGCACGTATTCTAAACTGTGCTGCTGCTGTACAGCATTGTATGTTATCAATAAATCAGTTTGTTCAGGCCTCATTTCTTTTGTCCGCAGCTTTTTTATTTTCTTGTTCATGGGTCCCATTTCAGACAACATTTCAACAGGCTTCTTGTGAGAGAAATAAATTACACATCAATAGAATATTTTTTTGAGACTGTTAATAGGCATGAATCATTGTTCTTTAGTGCAACAACATCTCATTTATACCATGTCTGTCACATAACTGCTCTGTGGGGTGCTGTACAAGACCAGATGAAACAGAAATATCATAAAAAAAATCTGTCTCCGAATAACAAAAGATTCAAAAGAGAACAAAAACCCTCAACTTTCACTTTGTCACGTTTCTATGTAAAACAATAAGTGGCTGCTATCAGGAAAATTGGAAATGTGGAAAAATGAATCAATAGGTTTTTGCTGTTAGAGTTTTATCTTAGTTTGTGTGTTTTTAGAATGCTGGGATCAATCTTTGTTTGTTATTCCCATTCAAATTAATGTATTTCACAATTGCTGATGAAGATTATATTAAACAAAATTCCCAATGATGTTCAATACCTTTCAGAAGAGGATGCACTTAATTTCCATTTTAAGTTTGAAGTTCAGAAATGCTGATTCAACCCCAAATTTCCCTTTTGAGAAGAACCTTTGATACCACTGATCTGAACCAACATGGGATTTCTAAAGTGATGAGAAACAGCATCAGCAGGACTCTCCTAAATTGAATGGACCAAGAATGAATTTGGCAATGAGCTACGGGGATTTTATTTCACATCAAAATGGACTCAAATCTGAGTGGGATCAATACAGTCAGTACAGAAATACAACACAGATACTCAGATCTTTTCTTAAGTTTCTGTCTTAAAACTGGTGAAACACTAGGAAGAAGTAGGCAATCCACTAAATCAAGTTCATTGAGGTACAGGAAAATGGAGGCATGGCTTATTTGTTACCATGGTAAATAAATAATACCTCAATGAACTTTGTGTGTGTGTGCGTGTGGATTGCGTACCCTTTTCCTAATGTCTCATAAATTCAAGATAATGTGATCTTCACAGAGTTTGTATCACTTAGAAGCGGGGCTTTTTTCAGCCGGAACGTTTCCGAGCACAATTCAAAGTGTTGGTGCTGACCTTTAAAGCCCTAAACGGCCTTGGTCCAGTATATCTGAAGGAGCGTCTCTTCCCCCATCGTTCTGCCCGGACACTGAGGTCCACCTCCGAGGGCCTTCTGGCGGTTCCCTCACTGCGAGAGGCCAAGTTACAGGGAACCAGGCAGAGGGCCTTCTCGGTAGTGGCGCCCACCCTGTGGAACGCCCTCCCATCAGATGTCAAAGCGATAAACATCTACCTGACATTCAGAAGACATCTGACGGCAGCCCTGTTCAGGGAAGTTTTTAATATGTGACATTTTAGTGTATCTTTCATCTTTGTTGGAAGCCGCCCAGAGTGGCTGGGGAAACCCAGCCAGATGGGCGGGGTACAAATAATAAATTATTATTATTATTATTACACCTAAACTCAGTTCTAGCACCACTTAGGTGGGTTCTGACACCTCTCAACTGGGTGCCATTGCCATTCGAAGAGAACGAGGAGGATGTTCATGGTGAGTTCCAGAACCTCTGTTTCTAGAAGAATAGCGCTGGCTAGAGGAATTCTGATACTGTAATTGTCATTGTAGCTTGTGCATATAGTTCTGCTACTTACCAAGGATACTCATTGATGTATATTTACTTGGTTCCCTGCCTCCTTGAATTTAATATTCCCACTTCACGCTTACCTGCCAGCTCTTATGGCAATTTACAACTATTAAAATATCAAATAATGACAGAAATTGAAAGAGCAGCACAACTAGTTCCTGCATTCAGTGAGGCTTTTGGCTTTTTTATCTATCATCTATCTACATCTATCTATCATCTATATCTATCTATATCTATATCTATCTATCTATCTATCTATCATCTATCTATCATCTATCTATCATCTATCTATCATCTATCTATCTATCTATCATCTATCTATCTATCTATCATCTATCTATCTATCTATCTATCTATCTATCATCTATCTATCTATCATCTATCTATCTATCATCTATCTATCTATCTATCTATCTATCTATCATCTATCTATCTATCATCTATCTATCTATCATCTATCTATCTATCTATCTATCTATCTATCATCTATCTATCATCTATCATCATCTATCTATCTATCATCTATCATCTATCATCTATCATCTATCATCTATCATCTATCATCTATCTATCTATCATCTATCTATCTATCTATCTATCTATCTATCATCTATTTATCTATCTATCTATCATCTATCTATCTATCTATCTATCTATCTATCTAATCTCTATCTATCTATCTATCATCTATCTGTCATCTATCTATCTATCTATCTATCTATCTATCTATCTATCTAGCTATCATCTATCTAGCTATCATCTATCATCTATCTACATCTATCTACTCTTCATACCTCTAGGCTCTTTTGACCAACTACATTCTTTCTGTAGGGCAGATCCTGAAGCTGAGGCTCCAATACTTTGGCCACCTCATGAGAAGAGAAAAGAAGACTCCCTGGAAAAACCCCTGATGTTGGGAAAGATTGAGGGCACAAGGAGAAGGAGACGACAGAGGACGAGATGGTTGGACAGTGTTCTCAAAGCTACTAACATGAGTTTGACCAAACTGCGGGAGGCGGTGGAAGGCAGGAGTGCCTGGCGTGCTCTGATCCATGGGGTCACAAAGAGTCGGACACGAGTAAATGACTAAACAAATGTTTAGGAACAAACATTTGCTCCTGCAAAAGTTGCTCAGCTTGGAGCATACAGACTCAGTTTCTAGAGCACCTACATGGACTCGCAGATGCATTTTTCATAAACCAGGGAACTAAGTTTCTCACTAGCAAATTTGCTGTTCCTTACTGATCACAGCAAACTCCTCTTCAGACAAATCCATAAAGTCTGCTTCTGTTGCAGTATCAGCACAGTCCTCAGACAGTTTCTAGGGAATTGGTTTTACTTCAGGCATATGTGCAAAGGATTGAAGCTTAAATGTCCAAAATTTAGCCACCAGTATTGACACTCTTGTGGTTGTACAAAAACTCATGGACCTTGACAGTCACCTAAATACAATGGCTGGCATTTACTTGTGTTTGTCCAAAAATTGAAAGGTGTTCAGAAAATGCAAATAGGATTAAGTCTATAGCAGTTCCATATCAATATCAGTTTTCACTAACTTTCAGGCATTCACTATAACATATATCTAACGTTCCTATGTTATATATTGAGAACAATACAACAGATAGTAAACAAACCAAAAGAGTTTCCTTCTCTGTAGCTTTAGAGTTCTGATACTTTTTAAGATTCATGTTTTTTAAGATTCTTAGAAATGTAATAAATAATAATTTGAATAATAATGCTACTAAGATGAGACTGAATCTTACAAAGTGTATCACAGGAATGTAAGAAGGGAGAATTGTAGGATATTGTAATTTAGTTGTATACTGGGACACAAGGCAGAGAGTTTATGGCTAATGGAGGTTTATATAGCTCCTGAAATGTTGGACAGTGTCATGTGTTGCTGAGCAGCTGAAATAAATATCTCTTTCAGAATATATTCTGGTGACAGATAATTATGGATGATAGATACCTTTCCAGCCAATAACTGATAGCTATATTTTCCTTAAATGAGAAAAAAATTACATACATTGTATCTTCCCCAGTTGTATATGGATAATCAGGAAAGATAAAAAAAGGTGACTTTACTATACTTTCAAAGCATGCTTATGGGAAGAAGATGTGATTCTAATATAGCTGAGTGACTGTAAGAGACCAGAACTATGATGATAGAAATTCATAAGTGTTAATGAATGGAAAGGTACAATGGTGTGAAATGTTTTATTTAGTATGAAAGAGATGACACAAATTCTGATGGTCTGAATCTCTTTTCACATATATCAACACTCACATATATCTCACACTCACATATATATCAACACTTGTTTCCAGTAATATTTTCTGAGAATGGTTGGTGTTCTTTGCATCAGATCCCAAGTCATTGCTCAGTCCTCCCACACAGAGCAGCAGCAAGTTCAAGAAGGAAGTCAATCTTAGCAGTCCTTCTTTCAGAAATATCAGTTTCGGTGCTCATGTGCCCTATGCCATTGGGTGCTATATCAGGTTGGGAGAAGCGACTATAGTGGACAGATGAAGAATCAGAAGTTCTTTATTTTCTTAATCTTATTTTTCTGTCTTTCCCTTTTAACCTCTGTTCTATTCTTCTTCATCTTATTACAGTGGAACCTCTAGTTCCAAACTTAGGTCTGTTCTTAACCTGAAACTGTTCTTAACTAGAGGTGTGCTTTTGCTAATGGGGCCTCTTGCTGCCGTTGCACCACTGGCACACGATTTCTGTTCTCATCCTGGGGCAAAGTTCCCAACTCGAGGTGACTCTTCCAGGTTAGTGGAGTTTATAACCTGAAGCGTTTGTAACCTGAGGTGTTTGTAACTCAAGGTACCACTGTATTGCTTTGTTTTTCTTTCTCTATTTCTTTCTACCCAACCCCACATTTTGAGGGTTTTGGTTATGTCTAGATAAAAGTTTTGGTTTGGTTAAAAAGAGGGGGGATAAATATATTAAGCTTTAACAAACCTTTATATAAACCTTAATAAAATTAAGGAAAGGGGGGAGTTAAGATTGCTATAATAAGATAAAGCAACAATTTGAGGAAGGAATCTGTGGGCTTCATGCAAGAACCAGAACACACACATAATTCCCTTTATTTTCAAGAATGATGTAAAGACTATCTCATTCAGAAGATAGTTTTATTTTGATTAATTAAATTACAAAAGTACAAAAAGTACACAGTCCACTGGCTTCCATCTCACCCATGTCTGTTTCATATATTAACTGACTCAATTAAGCATAAACATGGATAAACATAAGTTGCTCAGTCATGACATGCCTATGTGTGACTGACTGGCTCTCTGGAAGCTTATTTGAGCATTTTTAAAACTTACTGTTTAGTTAATCACACCCAACAGATGGAAATTTGCAGTCTATATATCCAATAGTGCTAATTACTAATTTATTTCTATCATCTGTATTATTATAGCCCCCCCCCCCGAATAAATAGTGTTAATTCTGATTTATTTGGCAAATCTGGTCACAAGATTTGTGCAGAGTTTGTTCTCTTGCCAAAAACATAGTAGATGTGAAAGGGGATCCATCTGTTTAAAGAAAGAAAGAAAAAAAGCTAGCATGTGTTTTCTTCCTTTTGTTCCAGACGTGACTTCCCACTCATTTTTTTCAGGACAGAACAGCTTGTTACAGTAATTATGTTCTGGATAACATGAGAAATGGCCTTCTGGTGTTACTCTCTGAGCTACGCAACACAATAAATGAATAAATATATAAAAGCTAGAGTTGTGCATTCTACTGCAATACTGTTGTTGTAGTTTGTGGGTGTTAGACACCCTAAATTCCTGGGTCCAGTAGCTGTTAGAAGTTAATCAAGGCAAATGTTAAAATATAAACCAGGCCACTTTCCTGACCAGCAAATCACCAGGGGTGGTGAGCCATTAGGGAGACAAAAGGAAGCTAATGAACAATTGTTGTTGTTGTTTAGTCATTTAGTCATGTCCAACTCTTCGTGATCCCATGGACCAGAGCACGCCAGGTACTTCTGTCTTCCACTGCATCCCACAGTTTGGTCAAACTCATGTTAGTAGCTTCGAGAACACTGTCCAACCATCTCATCATCTGTTGTCCCCTTCTCCTTGTGCCCTCAGTCCTTCCCAACATCAGGGCCTTTTCCAGGGAGTCTTCTCTTTTCATGAGGTGACCATTAGGAAAGCCAAAAGAGAGAGATTTTTGTGAAAGATGGCAAGTGGGTGGGACCCCTCCCCCTCCCCTCCCCTCCCCTCCCCCTCCCTCTGCTCAGAATTAGTTAGAAGAACAAAAGCCAGGGTTTAAAGTTTAGAGTTGGCTGGAATGTGAGAGTAACATCAACAAATGTGAGTTCATAGTAATGAAAAGGGTGAGAAACAAACCTTTAACCTGGTCTTTGAGTTGCATCACTCTTTCTGTATTAATTTATTCCAGGTTGTCAGGTCATGTGACTGAGCTGAATGGGATTTGGAACCACCTTAAGTCCCCCTGCCCATTCCTGCCTCTACCACCTACTTGCAACACCCCTTTTTCAGAGTTTGCACCAGCTTAACATTTGAGCCGAGGATGAAGGAGATAAGCAGGCGTAGCCTAATTCCACTCATCCCAGTAGATAGTGCAATAAGAGTGCTCCAAAATTCTGCATAAAGTTAATAATGTATATACAATCCAATCTGAGTGCGGTATGTCCAGTCAACATTACTGCTCAGGAAATACCTATTTGAACAGATATGTTTTGAGCATGCAATGGAAAGATTTATTCCTGCCGTACCTCATCAGTAGGAAATGTTCTGAACAAAATGGAGAACGGAAGGGACTTAGTGAGCATGTCTGAACTGAGTATCTCCAGAGTTTAAATCATTTTTCTTTCTTTCTTCTAAGTCTGTTGGGAAATATGATAGTTTTTCTACAGAAAGATAAGCCTATTCATAAAGCACTCTGGCTCAAAAGTTTGCTGACATCTGCTATAAAAATTCTGAGGGGGGAAATAAACAAACCACTGAATTCTAGGTGACTATATTCCATTTCAGCTGTAACTAACCTTTTGAGCATGCCATTCAAAATGTATGCCACAGAGGTTGCAGCATGAAGATCAAAGAATTGGATTCTGTCTTAATGGATGCTTCAGTTCTTCTGTCTATATATCTTTTTAAGTTGTTCAGAAGCTGAAGCTATAATTCTGAAATGACTTCTAGCTTGTTTGTTGAACATGTTGCTTATCTGGAGATAAAGCTACGTATGTTTAGCTTCATCAAGCCCACATGAATTCATAATATGAAATGTTTTGAAACTTTGTGGGACAAGTCCTCTTTTAGTTCACATGAAACTTTTGGGTGCAAGCTGAATTTAAGGATGTTCTTAAGTTGGCCCACCAAGGAAAGTTAGCCTCAATGGTTAAACACAAAGAATGTCAGAATGTATAAAACTATCCTATGTTTGGGAAATTAGTAAGAGTATTTATTATTACTCTAATTTATTATTAGAGTAATAGTATTTATTATTATTCTAAATATGAATGTATTGCCAATAATGTTATTTTTGTTTCAATCATTGCAAATTCTGGACAAAATGGACTGTTTCAAGAAGTGGCAGAGAGACATTTCTAGATTTGTCTGGCAGGCCTTTCTCCCGGGCATGGTCGGCCAATTGGTGTTAAAGAAGGATAGAACTTTCTTTATGTATGCTACAACAGCAGCAAGAATACTTATCGCAAAGTGTTGGAAGACACAAGATCTACCCACCATGGAAGAATGGCAGATGAAAGTGATAGATTACATGGAATTGGCAGAAATGACTGGCAGAATCCGAGACCAGGGAGAAGAGTCGGGGGAAGAAGATTGGAAGAAATTCAAATACTATTTGCAGAAATATTGTAAAATTAATGAATGTTAAAATGATGTTGGATTGAAGGGAAACGGCTTTAGCAATAAGGTTAAAAAGAATATGGAAAAATGGACTGATAATTAGATGAAAATACGAAAGTTATAATATGTTAAGATATAGAATTAAGATAAAAACAAAGAGGGAAAGGATTTGCTGAATTAACCATGTGAACTGGAATACAAAAAAGGGAGGTGTGAGGAGGTCAAGAAATAAGTAAATGAAATATAAGATATGAAAATACTGATTTGTTTTTAAATTGTTTTTTCACTTTTTATGTATTTTGTATTTTTGTTGTTGCATTTTTGTACTTTTTATTCTTTTTATTTTTACTTTTCCTTGTTAATTTGTTATTGGCTTCTTTTCAATTTTGTAATTCTTTTTTGTTTGTAAAATCTTAATAAATATCATTTTAAAAAAAGTAAATAAAAAAAAAGAAAAAAGAAAAAATATTATTACTCTAAATAATGATCACTACTTAGAGACTGTACCCAGGGAGTAGTTGCAGTCAATCATGATGCCTGTAAAGGCTTCTTGGAATGTTACCTGCAACAGATAACTCATGTTTTCCCTGAATTATGACTACTTTATATATATATATATCTGCTGATGGTTTGACTGTGCATGGAGAGGGAGAGAGAAATGAATTTTATATGGTTGCGTGGAAATTTAATATTATTCAAGGCATGGGTAATTTATTTTGATTAAATGGGATATCAATCTGTTCCATACACATATAAATTAAACACACACACAACACACAAATATTGTGGGAGTGTTGTTTATTTGGGCTGTCCCACCCACACCCACACTTTATTTATTTATTTATTTCATTTGTTAATTTTCTTCCTGGCTTTTAACACTGTACCCGAGCAGCCTGCGAGAGTCGTTGGACGTATCTTGATTTTTCGAGGGACAGAATAATCTTTGCAGAGACGGCCTTGGAGAGATGTAAGGATGTTCTGGGGCAGCTGAAACCGTTTGAAAGGCTGGTGCTGACTTTTGTGAGGGGTGTTGTCCTGCCTGCTGCCAAACTCAACCTTGAATATTTGCAGATAAACTGCTAAAACATAGAGCCCTGTCACATCTATAACTCATTTATCTCCAAGGTGACTCTTCAGATTGGCTGACAGTGGCATTTCAGAAGGAGTGTGCCTAGAGAAGGACTCGGAAATAAAAGAAACAGTGTGGTTCGATTGACTAGAAAAAAATGCATTTTTTCCTTTTCTTTTTTTTTGGCAAAGCATTCAAGTAAACACTCCCATACTACTGAGATGAAGCACATCAAAACACGCATAATGAGGAGCTGCAATAGATGGATTAGAGTTCTTGGATTCAACATGGCTTCTAGTCTCCATTTAGGTTTGATACTTAATGCCCTCCTTCAACCTAACATACCTCACAGGGTTGTTGTATTATTAAACAGAAAGAATGCCACTTTTGAGCTTCTTGGAGGAAGAATGGGAAACAAATAGGACCCATAGCAATAAGACATAGGATTCGGCTTACCTGTTCTGCTAGGTCAAGAGACTTCCATTTGTCTAAATGATCATCCCTTCCCATCTCCTGCAGCCCCGCTCCCTCAAAGTGAGCTCTGAAAGGTTAGACTAAAGGATCCATGGAACCATTTTTTTTTATTTTTTTTGTGAGGGAAGGAGAGGAAGAGGAAATCCTATGGCACAGGTGGGATTCTGTTTTTGGAGCACCGGATACAAGCCATGGTCTCTTAGCTGTTCTGCAGGAGCAAGACCCTCTGCATTCATTTGAGAGAAAATAATACACATTCCAGTTTTGGTTCTTTCAGAGGCATCAACTTTTCAAACGCACACTATCACAGTCCGTGCCAACATTAGAGACTTTGAGAGAGAAAAATCCCTGAGGTTTGCAGAGCTGTAAATACCGTGAAGTCACTTTCCTCCCATAATTACTCTGTGGCGGGAATGGTGGCACAGTTCTTTCTTATCACATTAATGATAAGCTTCATCTCGATAACAACATTCGTTTTTAGTCTGTGGATATTGTTTGCCATTTTCCTACCTCCCCAGCCCTCCTCATTAAGTGCTTTTGAATTTTAGCCCAGTTCTTTGGGGCTAATTGAGGCTGTTTGATGTTTCAAGTCTAATTTCCTTCTTTCTTTTATGTCATTTATTCCGTTTTCTTTTTAGGATGATGCTCATAGCGCAGCCTGCTTTTCCCCAGCCATGCCTTCCTTTTGTAATGACCTGCTTTTGTTTTCTTCTGGTAGCTGAAATCCCATCATTGTCAGATTCAAAGTGTATTTAATCATGCTCCAGCCACTCCAGTGCCCTATTTCCACAGCAAAGTTTGCAATTAAGGAACATTCCTCATAGATTTTCAAAATCTGGTCTCGGAACATATCTGATCGTGTCTCTGCGGCTACCATTTTGTACCCACTTACCTGGAAGTAAGTGGTATTAAAACCAGTGAGAATGTCTTCTAAGTCGGGTTGCACTATACATTTGTTAACCTATCCACCCATCATTTGAGTAGAACACTTGGCTGTTCATACATAACACTCCACATCCACACGGGAGACTGCGTTCACATGTACAGACCTTTTGACTGAATGAGTGCACATGTGTCAATTTTATGGATTCATTTATTTATATTTATTTCACCAAATTCATATACCACCTGACTGTAAACAACAACAACCTAAAAGTTGTTTTAAAAAGAATAAATTAAATGGCATTATTAGTGAAATACAGTTAAAAGCAACTACTTTAGAATGTAATCATCACCACCACCATCATATTAAACACATGTCAACTTTCTATGTGTCTGGATCAGTGCTAGATTCAGGTAGGTAGCTGTCTTGGTCTGACACAGTCAAAATATATTAAAAAATTAATATCTGAAGAAGTGTGCATGCACACGAAAGCTTATACCAAGAACAAACTTAGTTGGTCTCTAAGGTGCTAGAGGACAATTTTTTTAATTGGATCAGTGCTAGAAAAAGAGGTGCCAGAACTTTCTCGAAAAAGAGGTGCCAGAACTCACCATGAACACCTCCCTTGATCTCTTATAATGGCAACGGCACCCACCTTAGAGGTGCCGGAACTGAGTTCTGGTGAGTTCCGTCTGGGAAAAAAGCCCAGGCCTGGATAGGCTTGCCTAAACAACAAAAGTTTTTTTAGCAGGCATTGAAAAGAGTATCGTGAAGTTGCCAGCCTAATTCTCAATGAAGACTAGAAGTGATAAACTGACAGAATTGATCAACCTTGCTCCATTTGCAGAAATGATGGATACTTTTGCTCCTTCAGGCAATGGTGCAGTTAGACAATTTTAGGCTCTGGTTTAATTTCCTGTTTTTCTTTTACAGGCAGCCATATTTAGATGGCAATGTGTAAGCTGAAGCTCCTGTGTAAGCTGAAGCTGAAGGGCCTTCCTACTCATTCTGAAGCTGAAGCTGAAGGGCCTTCCTACTAATACTGATGAACCCCTGATGACTTCTCCACAAAAGTCTTATCCTGATAGCATCACTGACTTCAGAGAATATTTGCCAATAGCCCTACTTTAAGTGGGATTTTTATTGCTATCCAGATTCACACAAATGTAGCTGAGAATAAATTTATTTTCCTTCACATCAGTTATTAGCGATGATCTTGACTTCAAGGTATGACATAGACAACTGGGGGTGTAAGAAAGCAGAGGTTTCTGTTTTGACCTGTAGTTATCACAAACAAGGCTGTTTCCATTCCACAGAAGCTTGGTTTCTGCCAAATACTATGTTGTACATCTCAATGTCTGCTATTTAACATAAAATATGTGACTATGATGTAACACATTCAACTTATATTCATTATAATGTAAAGGAAACATCAGAACAATGTTAAAAAGAGTCATTGACTGTGTATCATCTGAGGACTTAGAAACTGTAACAACGATGTGAATTAATACAGATCATATTCACTTGACTGATTTCCGTTCCTGAAATTTCTGCCTATTCTTCTGTTTTTGTCAGAATTCTCGAACATCCCTATAGACAGTTCAAATTATTAAAGCGAAAACACACACACATACATATAAACAGCATCCTTGAAGCCATATAAACACCACCATTACTGCTCCCTGTTCCATACTGCAGCATATTATAGTGTCTCAAACATTGTTTCCCCACTCAATCCAATTGTTTTGCCAATCTTTGAATTACTTCAGTGAAGTGTTAGCCATCATACTTTGTTCTTGGAATACTCACTTCAAGGTCAGGGGGGAAACAGACAACTCGTACATTTGATTGATTAAATGTCTCGACTTCCATTTCCTGTGATCTGTGGTATTGACTTATGGCATTTTAATACAATAAAGAACAGTGAAATGAATAATTAGGTGATCTCAAATATACATCTGAGAATAATTTACAGAGAGACCAAACAGGGTTGTAGACTGAGCATGCATGCATAAAGTGCAGGGTGGTTTTTTTTAATAAAAAAAATCAATTTCCTTGTGTACTTGCATAAATATATCATAATTGCATAATATATTATTCATTGTTTTACAGTGAGAAAATCCTGAATTAAAGCTGCTAGCTTTTACCATATTTTAAATTAGGTTTCAGATTATAATTAGATCGAGCCTTTGGTTTTGTCAGTTAAGTGGACTTCAACAAGTGGAGATTTAGCAATAAACCCCCAAAAGTAGACTTGTTTATACTTGTAGATAAAATGTAAACTTCTCCAAAGTTTTTGTACTCAGTCTAATACTTTGTAGTTTGCATAAGAGTAGGATGGAGATCAGCATCTTCATGATGAACTTCCCAGCAGCCAGCAGTAATATTTAGAACAACTCTCTGTGTGAGGCAGGGCCGCCATATCCATATCCTTGCCACTGAATGCCAATGACCATGGGAAAACACCCACGTCCCACCGCCACCCGCGTCCCACTATTATTGAATAGGACATCCCTATTTTCCATCAGAGTAATGTTGCTAAAGGTCTCTTACAAAAGCATGATTATGAGACAAAGTACATCACAAAACATTCCAACATATTTAAATGTATAACACAACAGTGACAGTCTGTGCTCTAGCAGGGACTATGGAGCTTCTGGCTGACTGTAGCATTAGCTGGGAGAACAGATAAGTACAGACCTCCATGGAGATAAACCGCTCTCATCATGTTGCCCATCACTCCTCATTGACATTTGGCTTCTTCCATTGCAACATTTGTTGTGATTTCCTTGTTCCTCTCTGTTGCACGTTGAAACCTTAAACTATTGGAGTTAGCAAGTGAGTGGCACTGAGAGATGGATACAGAGTTCTCCATGGGTGTCGATAGCTATTGGTTCCGCTGCTACAATCTGCAAGATTCTTTTGGTTCATGGGCTCCTGTATGTTATTGTTGCAGCCAGCTTTGGTATGTGATTGAAGCAGTGGTGTTGTTTGCTTAGAAAGCAGAACTTGTGATAACTCTACCTTTCTTGCCCTCATGCTGCTTTCTGAATTGCTACTTCAAGCATTAACAGCAATGAAATCTTCTTATCTTTTAGCCCGAAATAGTCTGGAAAGGATCAGTGGGTGGGGGGACAGAAACAGAGGGCATAATTTATCTAAGAAAATAATAGCGAATGTCAGACACAATTTGCAGTGTCTTTGTCTTCAGCATTAAAATTGCAAAAAATATGATAGCAATTAAATAATTTGTGTTTTATAGCAGGCAATTCTGCCACGCAACTCGCTTAATCCCTCTCAGATCCTGTGGGGATTTCTCTTGCTTTGGGTAGGGAATCAAATTTTTCCATGCGACTCTTTTCCTTTTAACTGGAATGGCGTCCATTTGTATCAGAGTGGAGCGGGGCTTTTTAATGCTGTGGTATCCGAAATGAAACTGAGCAGAACTTGTTGATGACAAGGGATTTGACTGCTCCCTCTAACCCCAATTATTGGAAAGCTTTTAAGGAGTTGTTCTGCAAATTGGGATTCTCCCATAAAGAGAATCACAATGAAGGATTGCTCAGAGACAATGCGAATTACTCTTCAGAGAAATTCAGATTTATTAATCTTCTTAGCTTGCTTATAGGGAAATTTAAATGAGTTTAGTAGATGAAGAATGCCTTGTGGCTGTTCTCTCTTTAAACATCAGTAACTACCGAGCCAGAAGTCCTACATAGAGAACTCAAAGACACGCAACCAAATAGAAAATGACATTTAGATGAAATGTTTGGAATAATTTTTGTGTGTGGCGGAGAACATGTAGGCCAGACTGCAATGCTGTGTTTGCAGTTCTGCAAATACACAACTTAAGCAAAATAAGAGTGTCAGCAGCTGATTACTGATCAATATTTTCACATTACCGCTCAGTGCTGAATTAACTAAGTCCTCTGTTTCAGAGATAGCATATCTGAGGCAAAGAAGCATTTTTCTATGGGAGACTTCAATCCTGAAGAAAGCCAGAATCAGTAGAGAATGTGTCATCTCACAATCGCATCATCCCCTTTCTGGTGGTAAATAATGCTATAAATGAAACCTTAACACACACAAATCCTAGTGCTGGCATTTTTTTAGTAGATCTAGACAGAATATTATGCTAAGAGCTGAATTATAGTTTGGTAAATGGAAACAGGAAGTGTCCTCAATTAAAAGAATTGCTTGTTCATGAAAGATAGAAAATTAGTTGTGAGATTTTTCCTTTACATTGCAATACCTTTACTTTTATCTCTCTGTGTAGAGAGATTAAAAGATTGACTCATCCTTATATTATGGTACTATGGAAGTGTTAATGGTTCCTCACTCATGCCTTAAAGAAATGTGGTTAACACATTGGCAAGCTCATTGACAGAGCCAATGTTTTGCATGCTGAAGAGACCAACATGCCTAGGTAGTGTTGGAAAAGAGTCCCCTGTCTGAAACATTCAAGTGCCATTGCAAGTCAGCATAGAAATGGTTTCTGCTTTGTGCATTGACAGTATTTTAAGAGCTTGTGTGTTCCCAAATGCTCAGAATTGGACCTTTTATAAGAACATAATAAAGGTATCACCCTACTCAAGTCCTATGCAAGCTACATCATAGAATCATAAAACCATAGAGTTGGAATGGACCCCGAGGGTCATCTAGTCCTACCCCTAGCAATGGAATCCAGCCCACAGCCGAAGTGGGCTTGAACCACAAACCTTCTGGTGAACATCCGGAAACACCGACTCATTGCACCAGAGGAGAGATATAATGTCCACCTGGCCCACTCAGCAGGAAAAGATTGTGAAACAATGTAGGAGTAGGCAAGGCTTTTTCCTTTCTACGTAACTACAGTGGTACCTCAGGTTAAGTATTTAATTCGTTCCGGAGGTCTGTTCTTAACCTGAAACTGTTCTTAACCTGAAGCACCACTTTAAGCTAATGGGGCCTCCTGCTGCTGCCGCGCCGCCGGAGCACAATTTCTGTTCTCAACCTGAGGCAAAGTTCTTAACCCGAGGTAATATTTCTGGGTTAGTGGAGTCTATAACCTGAAGCGTATGTAACCTGAAGTGTACGTAACCCGAGGTACCACTGTATTAGTAACTATAGTAAGATTCCATTGGGGAAAGCAGTATCTAAGCTGTGCTTAAACCAAATCCTTCTCAAACAAGTAGCACTCAACCAATATTTTTTGCCATTTTCTTGAGGGGGACATTCAGGGGATGGAAAGCTAGCACACCTGAAGATGGGGGTGGCCGGATGAATTGCAGCTTGCCTAGCTAAAGTAAGGCTTGCCTAACTTAAAGAGAGGATTAAAAGATCCTTCCCCCCAAATAACTACAGGGGGTCTTCTTCCTTCTTCTTTGGTGATCACTTGTAGCCGAATAAGATTGTCTTCCATAAACACGTTTCAACAGTGGGTGACTGTGGAGGCCAATTCTGGACCCACACATCCTTCCACAGTGGGGACATTGGTTTCTGGGTGTGAGTTGATCACAGTGAGGGTTTGCCAAGTGTGCCTTCCTCTTAGCAAGTTTCTCCCTTTCGTCCTGAGTTTGAGCATCTTCAAAGCCCATGACACCTTTGGTAAAGGCTGTTCTCCAACTGGAGCACTCGCAGGCCAGTGTTTCCCAGTTGTTGGTGTTTATACTACATTTTTGATAAAGATTTTCCTTGAGAGAGTCTTTAAACCTCTTTTGTTGACCACCATCATTTCCATTTTTAAGTTCAGAATAAAGTAATTGCCTTGGAAGATGATAATCTGGCATCTGCACAACATGACCAGTCCAAAATAGACAATAAACTGACACTGAGTGGATTTATGGCCTGTTTCCTTGATATTCTAATGCTTAGCAACTCCTTTCATTGTTCCTACAAGGTTTGTTCTGACACTTAACCTGTGGTGACAGTATTTGTATTAAATCTGAAAGCATCCATCACACACACGTGGACACACACATATTGCAAAATGAGTGAAAAAATGATCAAAGAATAAAAGGAAGAGAGAGAAATAATCTGAGTTGCGATTAAAAAAACACCACGATGGGATGAAGGAAAAAAGTAGGAAATGCATGACTTTGTTCTGATCCCTTGGGGTTTATCTTCTTTAAAGAACGGGAAGGAGGGGGGGGGTGAAAAGGTCATTCTGTCAATAAATAAATTAGTTTGTTTCTGATCTTGTGTTAATTTATTTATATGGGAACTAGAAGGTTTCCCTGTTTTCTGTTAGCACTTTGTAAGAACAGATTATATATTTATGTCATCTGCCTAACATGCAATGTTCCAGCGTCAAGGAATTAACAATGTTATGAAGCTGTGATCAGGTTTTCAGATATATTTTTTTGTAGCCAGGGGGATGTAACACACTTAGGGTTCAACTGTGTGAGGCAGTATGTGATCAAAGAAGGCTACAGATTATCTACAAACCTGATTTTTTTAAGAATGCACTGTTATTTCTAGCATCGACATTTTGTCTTTCGGAAATAATTCATCCAAATGGCAAGTCCTTACTCCAAGAACATACAATCACCTGTTTATTTAGACATTTTTTATACCACTTAATTGCAACTATCTCTAAGCCGAAGAGGTACCACAATACAAATTCACACAAGGACACAGTAAAATCAGAATTCAATTGAAATGCCTGCTGGAATAATAAAATAGACTTCAGTAGGAGCTAGATGTTCAACTGGGAGAGGGCCCATCTGACCAAAACTGGAAGGGAGTTCCATAAAATTAGACTTGCAGCGCTGAACACACAGCTCTTTGGAGTTGCGAACCACCTTCTTCTTCTTCTTCTTCTTCTTCTTCTTCTTCTTCTTCTTCTTCTTCTTCTTCTTCTCCTTCTTCTTCTTCGATCACTCGTAGCCGAGTAAGATTGTATTCCATAAACACGGTTTTAACAAGGAGTCCATAAGTGACTGTGGAGGCCAATTCTGGATCCACACGTCCTTCCACACTGGGGACATTGGTTTCCGAGCAGGTGTTGATCACGGTGTGGATTTGCCAAGCGTGCCTTCCTCTTAGCACATTTCTCCCTTGTGTCCTGAGTTTGAGTGTCTTCAAAGCCCATGACACCTTTGGTAAAGGCTGTTCTCCAACTGGAGCGCTTGCAGGCCATGCATCCAAGCAGTGGGGGACCACATAGAGTGGTTTTCATAGCATAAGGGTTACAAATGACCCTTTAAAAGGAGAAACAAAGGCAATAAGCAAGAAATGTGAACTAAGTGCAGCCACTTACACTTAGATTTAATTTCAGCTGGGAAAGAGAATATGGTCACATACCCTACAACAGTTCAGGAGGGCAAATTGGGGCACACCCCCCATGTAACTGCTGCCACCCCCACTGTTGTTTGCACCCTGCCGCCTTACCCTCGCTGTCGCTCTCTCTCTCTCTCTCTCTCTCTCTCTCTCTCTCTCTCTCTCTCTCTCCACTGCCACTTGTGGCTTGTGGCTTGTGGCCGGTGGCCGCAGGTGATCAACATTGTACAGCCCTTGCTGCTCTGGGCTCCTTTGGGAGGAAGGGAAGCATATAAATTGTTCTTCTTCTTCTTCATCATCATCATCATCATCAAATCATATATCATTAATCAATAGACTTTGGTTTAATTCTGATTCTCCTGGGGGTATGCAGGGATTATGAAGCTTTATAATGAAACAAGAATAAGTCAGTCTGTGAGTGAGTCTTTTCTTAAATTGCACTGTTCAAATGATGCGAAGGTTAAGCCGCTAATAGAAAAGCAATTTTGCTTCAGTACACAACAAACTGCACCCTTTACTTCATTGTTTAGAAATCTCGATGCTTCAGTTGAATGGTGTGTAAAATTATCTGATTAGTGCTAACATCAGCTTCTTGCAAGAGCGGTTTGGTCATGGGGAGTAAGTGTACTAGCACAGTTCCTATTTGGTATATAGGTACGTTGCTCCATCCAAAATGGTGTGTGTGTGTGTGTGTGTGTGTGTGTGTGTGTGTGATGAAGCAATTCTAGCATTATGGTTGAATAGCTTGGAAGGAATCTCCTTAGTGTCAGCCAATTTTTTATATTAGGCTGGAACTACACATTACCGTGGAAATGTAGCGTTTTCCTCTTTCATTAAGCCAAAATGCATAATATGCCATCATATTGCATTATATCCCTCCACCCTCATTCCGTTTCATTTACATCTGCTTTCAATGCCAGCATATTCTCATTTCAATGATCCCATGTCACACACTGTGCCTTATGAAAATGGGTTCAGATCTGTGTCTGCTTCCCATTGCTTGGTAAGATCCCTTTATCAGCTTTTCCCAATATGGTGCACCTCAGACAAGGCAGAACTACAACTCCCATACTCCCCAACCAGCTTAGTCAATGGAACGTGGATGTAGTGAACTATCTGAAACATCTGGAAGCATCAGGTTAAGAAAGGCTGCTGTAGATCTGAAGACAATGCCTGTCCAATTTGTGGAACACTGAGATGAGCACACCCCAAAAACCATGTAATGTTGCCCTCCAGATGCATGAACTCTCTTCTGTCCCAGGCAGGCACCCAACTAGGAGGTTTCTCAAGCACCTGGTAAGCTGTTATTTGATACAATGTAAGTGGTGCAAGCCTGAATTGGGGTGCCTGAAGAGGTCCAATGATAAATAGACCCCGTATGGTTACCATGACATAGACAAGCCCATAGGATCTACCTGATAGATGGTAGTGATTGTCATGTTCACTATGTCACCACCTAAAGGGATTCAGCCAAGCACTGGTTCACCAACGTTGCACGTGCCATATTTATCCATTGATTTCTCTTCATTTAATTATGTAGTACTTGCTTATTGGCAGCTGAATGTGCCAAGTGATTTCACTGAAAATGTAAGCAGGTTGACACTGGGTGGCAAAGCTTTATCTGTGTTGCCACTGGTTGCAGTGATGAATGTCCATGTGTGAGCCAGTTGACAGCTGTGATTGCAACTGGTAAACAGTTTCTTTATTGCATTTATATACCACCTTTTTCTTCAACAACAACAACAACAACAACAACAACAATAAAAATTTATTATTTATACCCCGCCCATCTGGCTGAGTTACCCCAGCCACTCTGGGCGGCTCCCAATCAAGAGTTAAAAACAGTACAGCGTTAAATATCAAAAACTTCCCTGAACAGGGCTGCCTTCAGATGTCTTTTAAAGATAGGATAGCTGCTTATTTCCTTCACATCTGAAGGGAGGGCGTTCCACAGGGCGGGTGCCACTACCGAGAAGGCCCTCTGTCTGGTTCCCTGTAACCTCACTTCTCACAATGAGGGAACCGCCGGAAGGCCCTCGGCACTGGATCTCAGTGTCCAGGCTGAACGATGGGGGTGGAGACTCTCCTTCAGGTATACAGGACTGAGGCCATTTAGGGCTTCAAAGGTCAGCACAAACACTTTGAATTGTGCTCGGAAACATACTTGGAGCCAATGCAGATCTCTCAGAACCGGTGTTATGTGGTCCCGGCGGCCACTCCCAGTCACCAGTCTAGCTGCCGCATTCTGGATTAATTGCAGTTTCTGGGTCACCTTCAAAGGTAGCCCCACGTAGAGCGCGTTGTAGTAGTCCAAGCGGGAGATAACTAGAGCATGCAGCACTCTGTCGAGACAGTCCGTGGGCAGATAGGGTCTCAGCCTGCATACCAGGAACCTGTGCCTCCATGGACAGCTTTGAGTCCAAAATGACTCCCAGGCTGCGCACTTGGTCCTTCAGGGGCACAGTTACCCCATTCAGGACCAGAGAATCCCCCACACCCACCCTCCCCTTGTCCCCCAAAAACAGTACTTCTGTCTTGTCAGGATTCAACCTCAATCTGTTAGCCGCCATCCAACAGTTCATTCAAGAACTGTTTGTGGTTCTCTCCCTCTTTATCTCATCCCCACGACAATCCTATGAGGTAGGTGAGGCTGAGAGACAGCAACTGACCCAAGGTCACCCAGTGAGAGTTGGTAAAATAACTTTCCACATTCTTGATTTCAAAGGGAGGCTTATTTTTATAAAGCAGGCCCAATTTTTACAACATTGTTAAGTATCATTGATATTAAAATCCAGAAATCATGAAGTGGTTCCCTGAAATCTACTCAAGATGTTTTCAAGTGGCATTATGTAAGGTCATAAAGAAATAATAAGAATAACAAGAACAGCAGATTTTTCGATGATCAAATATGACTTTATTGGCTAACACAACAGGCCATATGATTATATAATATTGTTTGGCAGCTGAATTATTGCATTCGTTAAAACGTGGCAATGCGGCTTGAGAATTTGAAACTGAGATTGTAGTCCCTGTTATCTGTATGCAAATAACACTGTGGCTAAAAGATATTGATTATGCAAATATTTCTACCATTTTCTCTGTGTTTCCATAATTTTCCTCCTTTAAAAATATCATGGGTAAGACTGCTAGCCAATCTCATTTTCAGCATGGATCATTATGGGGGAATACTTTATCCCCCCTAGGTTTTACAAGATTTGGTCATTTGAAGGTAATTACAAAACTACTTGCTGGCATGTGAATTGTAGCCTAATTAAACTAGCCTTGAGGCAGCTGAACTGATGATGCTGGATAAGCAAGATTTTTTGAAAATCCCCAAATGGAACTACAGTATGTTCTTTTCTGTTTTGCTGATATTGTGCATTTTCTGCCAAGCAACTTCGTGGTTTACATATGAGTCAATTTGGTGGATAGTTTCCATGAAGTTCAGAAACAGTAAATATTCTCTCCTTTTTTCCCAGATCTCCTACTTCAGCAAATTAATCAAATAATCATGATTTGTTTAATGAAGATTAGTAACATTTTGTTTGTAGCTGTGGCATCAATTCTCCAGTTCATATACTTAACCATCTGGTCTGTTCATTTGTGTGGTTAACAGGCACATACTCCTGTTTTCTATCATATCCCTAAAAGTTATGTGAGGTGTGTCCTTCATTATGAGGCCATATGTGTAGAGCTGACAGCTTCTGGGGTACCTCCTCTAGTGGTTTCCTTAGCAGCTGTTTTATCTGCAGCAATTAGCACATTATCTTTTTTAATCTATACAGTGCTGGAAAGCCAGCAACTGTTAAGTATAGAAATTTAATTCACTGAAAAGGTAAGTGCTTGTGTGCATTAATGAGCACTCACACTTTACATTGTGGGTGCCCTTTGCAGGATCGCATGTGGTGCTACAGTTCCCGGGAAACTTACTGGCAAACAGGGAATGGCTTGCCTCTCAGTGTTAATTTTTGGAGGTTCACACCCAGCCTCAGTAATCAAGTTTCTTGCTGGGAGGTGGGGCCAGCCCCATTTATAATTAGGGGGTGGAGCTGACAATAGCCAGGCAGTCGGCTCTGGAGATTCACCCTCCCTCCCCTCCCTTTGTTTAATGTTTCTTGTTTGCAGGTTAACTTTTCCTTCCTGTTTAGCGGGCGCTGCTACGGTCTTTGACTGGTTGCTGTTGAAGGACCGGGGAGAAATTTCCGTGCATTAGCAGGTTTTGTCTTCCCTGTAGCAATTCGTTACAACTTTGGCGGTTATGGCCTTGGGTGGAATCCTTTAGTCTTTTCTTCCCTATATGGGGAGGGGTGGGGTGAAGTGGTGACTGCCCCCCCCAGCGGCGATTCCAGGGTCTCCTCTTAAAAGGGGTTGTATAATGAGTGTCACTGGTCATACACTGAAAGGTCGTCAGTGAACTACCCTGTGTGTGGGGATATGGGCTGTGCTGCCTGCCACACTTACGTCTTGCATAGTACCCCCATATCCCATTTACCCTGATGAGCCCCAGTTCCCCCCAGCTGGGGGGCTGGGAGGGATACACACCCAAAGCCTAAGCCAAGGTCTTACTACATTTGGAAGTTTAATAAAGTTGTGGCCTAATTTTAATTCTATATAACGTTGTCGGAGTCTTTATTCCTTTCTTATGATCCCTGGGGGGTGGGGCTGTCACTGCCTGGTCACTCAATATACATTTACATTTGATTGGTTGGTAATTGAATTTTAGAGAGTTCTTATGTGATTGGCTAACGTTGATCGCATGGGAGGTATCTATCTAGTGAAGGAGAGACTCCATTTTATGTGAAGCAAGATGTAAAGGTAAAGGTAAAGGTACCCCTGCCCGTACAGGCCAGTCTTGACAGACTCTAGGGTTGTGCGCCCATCTCACTCAAGAGGCCGGGGGCCAGCGCTGTCCGGAGACACTTCCGGGTCACGTGGCCAGCGTGACAAAGCTACTCTGGTGAGCCAGAGCCGCACACGGAACGCCGTTTACCTTCCCGCTAGTAAGCGGTCCCTATTTATCTACTTGCACCCCGGGGATGCTTTCGAACTGCTAGGTTGGCAGGCGCTGGGACCGAACAACAGGAGCGCACCCCGCCGCGGGGATTCGAACCGCCGACCTTTCGATCGGCAAACCCTAGGTGCTGAGGCTTTTACCCACAGCGCCACCTGCGTCTCTTCCGAAGCAAGATGACTGTGTTTTTAAAATCCACTGTGAACACTGCTAAGTTGAATAGAGTGTTGGGCTGCTTGTTCTCTGCTTGAAAGAAAACAGCAGGAGAAGGTAAAAAAGGTAAAAGTGGAAGTCTCTTGTGAAAGCTGCAAGGCATGGCCTTATTGAGGTACAGAAGGCTGAGTGTTGTAAATAAAAATTGCCCCTTTCCCTTATGGGGTATCCAAGAGCCCATATAGAGTCCTTACATAGGTTCCCTATTGGTAGGAGAGAATAACAGAGGCCAACCAGAGAATACTGAGAAGCAAAGCAGCTAGTAAGCTTGATCTTTATTGATCTGTTGCAACAGGGTGTTCCGCTCATCCGCAGGAGAGAGGAGGAACCCAGAAAAATGGTGTGCAAGGCCTTATAAAGACTTTTGAAATTGCCACCCTGTAGATCAAGACCACCCCTAGAAACATCATACTTACATCACAGAAGGGGTGTAACCTAAGACTACCCCTCAGATACATCATACCTACATCACAGAAAAGGCGGTCTTAAAACAGAAATTTGAATGTTGTTTTTCTCCTGTCATTGTTTATCTCCTGTCTGGCAGGTTACTTGATTGGATTGCCTGGGGAGCCTGGCCATTCTTTTGTAGTGATAAATACTTAGTTCCTGGGCCAGGTCACGGGCTCACACCCTATTCATATCTTAAATGTGCCCTTAAGACAGGATTTGTGAGGAAAGAGACAATGGGAAGGTTTCCCACTTTGACCTTGTAGAGAAAACATTTACTCAGTTTAGGAATCAAAATAGTTCCAGGTTGGTCTTCCTGTGCTGATCTATGTATGTGCTTGGTTGGTACACTTATGCACATTTAACAGATATCTAAGACCTCAAAATTCCTATCACATGAGTGCTGAGCTCTGGAAATAGAGGAAAATGCAATTTAAAGAAGGGACTGTAGGTCCATGCTTGGAGAAGCATGTGACTATAAATGTTATGTTTTAATTCATCTATAAGTTTCTGCTAGTAAAGTTTTTGAATGTTAAAGTCTGGACATTGGTTTAATTTCCAGAGAAGGGTGTCAGTCATATATATTATTTGAGCTTCTTAGGTGTGATTTTGCTACCCTTAATTCAAAAGTAAGACATCACCAAAAAATATGAAATGTACGACCAAACGGGGAAAAAGGACAGAAGGGATGTTGGCGAAGGGCTTGTACAGTCTTACTTGTACGAGCCTTGCCCAACACACAGTACAATACAGATATTTTTATACTCTTGTGAGGGCAACATGTTGACACTCTTGTATTTAATTGGATTTCCCCTCCAACGCCTACCTTTTACCTCGATGATCTTTAACTGAACTTTAACAACAAATATGAGTCCTTTTGTCACCCTTTAAATGCATGTGAAGTCTCTGGGCTACACCAGCTTAATCAATGATTGCTGTTATATCAGGCACTTGCTCATCTCAGAGAATTAACATACTTCCCCTCCAGTTCAGAGGACTGAGCAGCGAACATCAGTGTCAACCTCCTGCAATGCTTTGCAGAGTATTTAATATTAACCTTCAGTTTGATGCCATCTTATTAAATCCAGGACTTGTCCTACCAAGAACGATGAATAGTTATTTACATCATTGGAGCAGAACCACTGCACCACATATATTTTTACTGCCAGACGGCAGGGATTATTATTTTTAATTGAGTAATTGAAATTGCTTTCTGCTTATCCAGAGATAAGAATTTTTACTGCCGTGCCATAGTTCAAACACGAAAGTCAAGCCATGGACCCATCCAGAGGTATTTGTGTTGAATGCATGGTGCATTTGTCTTGTGGAATTCCTTCTGCACACACACACACACACACACACACACACACACACACACACACAAACAATGTTCTCTGTTACATTATTGTCATTGCAGTCCTTCAGGGACAAGTCTGCAAATATGGCCACTTAGGCTGTGTCTCTAAATTCTACATATATGCTCAGTGCTTTTGCAGAAAGTATTTATATGAATAAAACATTGTGCATATAATTATAGAAATACATATCTTGTGGGTGCAAAATTACATTTGGTGAATTATCCTCCTCACTTTCCCCCCACGGCTAAGGTCACTGTTAGCCTTCCTAGCTGAAATGAAATGAACACAAAATGAATATATGTATTTTTTTGAAAATACTTGTTTTAGTTTTGCTTATGATTATTTAAAAATGTATTCCGAGGTTTTTTTGGGGAGGGATCCATTTTCTCAAGAAATAAAATAGCATGTTTAGCTATTCCGCTGTATTTTTGTGGATATATTCACGGAAGAGATGCCTAGTTCAGCTAATGAGTCTGAAAAAGGAGGCAATATCAACTTAACTTTGGTATTTTCACATCTGTTTGACCCATTGCTATTAGGACTGCTTCAGTGCTTTGAATAAGATCTCAACAAGCCCAGATACAGGCACCATACTAAGGAATTTATGTCCCTTTAAGCTGTTACCAGCCGCCCAGAGTCGCCGGGGCAACCCAGTCAGATGGGCGGGGTATAAACAATAAAATTATTATTATTATTATTATTATTATTATTATTATTATTATTATTATTATTGAATTGTTGTTGTTGTTTAGTCGTTTAGTCGTGTCCGACTCTTCATGACCCTATGGACCAGAGCACACCAGGCACTCCTGTCTTCCACTGCCTCTCACAGTTTGGTCAAACTCATGCTGGTAGCTTTGAGAACACTGTCCAACCATCTCATCCTCTGTTGTTCCCTTCTCCTTGTGCCTTCAATCTTTCCCAATATCAGGGTCTTTTCCAGGAAGTCTTCTCTTCTCATGAGATGGCCAAAGTACTGGAGCCTCAGCTTCAGGATCTGTCCTTCCAGTGAGCACTCAGGGCTGATTTCCTTCAGAATGGACACGTTTGATCTTCTTGAAGTCCACAGGACTCCCAAGAGTCTCCTCTAGCACCATAATTCAAAAGTATTATGGAATAGGACATCCCTATTTTCGTTGGAGAAATGTTGGTGGGTATGTCCTCCCCCTGAATGCCGCTCTGGGGTATTTCTTGACACACACAACCCAATTTTGGGGGTATAGGGGTTGTATTGCGGGGGGGGGGGGAGAGAAGAAAGGGGGAAAGCCCCTTTTGGCAAGCCGAAATCCTTGCACAGGTCTTCTACTGATTAGATTGGTTAAGTGAATCTCCTTCTGTGAATAACAGGCAAGATTCTTTACAAAGTTATCCCCAGCTATTTGTGTGTCCCTAGGGACATGGGTGGTGCTGTGGGTTAAACCACAGAGCCTAGGACTTGCCGATCAGAAGGTTGGCAGTTCGAATCCCCGCAACAGGGTGAGCTCCCGTTGCTCGGTCCCAGCTCCTGCCCACCTAGCAGTTCGAAAGCACGTCAAAGTGCAAGTAGATAAATAGGCGGGAAGGTAAACGGCATTTCCGTGCGCTGCTCTGGTTCACCAGAAGTGGCTTAGTCATGCTGGCCACATGACCTGGAAGCTGTACGCCGGCTCCCTCGGCCAATAAAGCGAGATGAGCGCCGCAACCCCAGAGTTGGCCACGACTGGACCTAATGGTTAGGGTTCCCTTTACATTTTAGGCATCCAGGACTGGCCAAGAATGTAGTTTTGATTAAGTCCTAATCTTCTGTGCATGCATTGGTAGAAACGTTTTCATTTGCCATCCCCTCAGCCCCCTGCCGCCACCAAATGCAGAAAGAACTCTTTATGCTAGGCAATTCATGCTTGCTATACTTGTCTTCACTTATTACGCTGGAAATAGTCCAGTGAGTGGAAAACCAATTTAATAAATGAACTCTCACAAATTTCATTGAAACAATTATTCTAATTCCTTTGACTGTAAATGTTTCGTCTGCTTTTAATCATTAGTCTATTATCTATGAGAGCGGTCAGCAAATCCTCAGCATGCAAATGGTGTTGAAATATGCACAAGACAATAAGTGTGGGGTGATTGGTGAGGATTGCAGGGCTTCCCAGGAATATATGGATGGTTTTTCTTTTTTTGTTCTTGCTGCCAAGGCTTCACACATCCTAACAGTAATCTGGCTAGTGTTGACTGAGTCACATAGATATCTCGCACTCCTCTGTTAGGCCAGGTACTCATTTCCGTAGTTCAATTACTACTGAGTGACAGCAGCAAACGAACTTCTCCAGAATGGATTAGCTAGAATTTATTACAGTGGCAGCCATAATACCTGCCACAGCAAACCATCAGCATATGCTTTCAGAACCTGGATGCTTTCCAAGTATTCTTTGTTCTTCAAATGTGGGCTGAAGCCACGAAGAAAAAGAAAATGAAAAAAAACCCGACAGAGAAGTCTTATTTTTATACAAGTCACTGGTTTCCAGCACTGCATTATACAAGCCACTGAGGTTCTGAACTCAGTGCAACCAAAATGGTCAAAGGCCTGGAAACGATGCATTATGAGGAACGGCTAAGGGAGCTGGGCATGTTTAGCCTGGAGAAGAGGAGGTTAAGGGGTGATATGATAGCCATGTTCAAATATATAAAAGGATGTCATATAGAGGAGGGAGAAAGGTTGTTTTCTGCTGTTCCAGAGAAGTGGACACGGAGCAATGGATCCAAACTACAAGAAAGAAGATTCCACCTAAACATTAGGAAGAACTTCCTGACAGTAAGAGCTGTTCGACAGTGGAATTTGCTGCCAAGGAGTGTGGTGGAGTCTCCGTCTTTGGAGGTCTTTAAGCAGAGGCTTGACAACCACATGTCAGGAGTGCTCTGATGGTGTTTCCTGCTTGGCAGGGGGTTGGACTCGATGGCCCTTGTGGTCTCTTCCAACTCTATGATTCTATGATTCTATGAACTGGCTCAAAAGAGCCTTTTAGTCAGTTGCCAGACTGCCTTTGTCATGAGGCCTTATTGTGATCAAAGCTAGGTGTGGTTAAATAGAGGGCCAAAGCAAATGTAATGGTGACACACCAACACCAGGAACAGGAGGTTACAATCAAATACAACCAAATGAGTATTGAGCAGCCTCAATGGTAAAATAACAAAAATAATGCTGACTGGCTGTTAAGAGTGAGCAAAGGGAACAACTGGGGTGGGAGAATGTATTGAAGTATTGTAGAGAAGGGCATAGCTCACTGATACAATGGAGAGCACTCTGCATTGCAACATTTTGTTGCAGGTCCTGTTATGTATCATAATTTAATGTACTGAAATTGTAAATGCTTATATGCATGACTATGCATTTAAATTTGATTGGCTGGTAACTGAATTTTAGGGAGTTCTCATGTGATTGGCTAACATTGGTCACATGGGAGGTATCTAGTGAAGGAGAGACTCCATTTTATGTGAAGCAGGATGACAGTGTTTTTAGAATCCACTGTGAACACTGCTAAGTTGAATAGAGTGTTGGACTGCTTTTTCTCTGCTTGAAAGAAAGAGAGCAAAGCTGCAGGAAAAGGAAAAGTGGAAATCCCTCACAGGAGCTGCAAAGCATGGCCTAACTGAGATACAGAAGGCTGAGTGCTGAGCTCCGGAAAGAGAGGAAAATACAGTTTGAAGAAAAGACTGTAGGCCCATGCTTGGAGAAGCATGTGGCTGTAAATATTATGTTTTGATTCATCTATAAGTTTCTGCAAGTAAAGCTCTTGAATGTTAAAGTTTGGACATTGGTTTAATTTCCAAAGAAGGGTGTCAATCATATATATTACTTGAGCGTCTTAGCTGCAGTTTCACTACCCTTGCTTCAACATGTCCTCCACCAGTGTGGTGTAGTGGTTAAGAGCGGTAGTCTTGTAATCTGGGGAACCGGGTTCGCGTCTCCGCTCCTCCACATGCAGCTGCTGGGTGACCTTGCGCTAGTCACACTTCTTTGAAGTCTCTCAGCCCCACTCACCTCACAGAGTGTTTGTTGTGGGGGAGGAAGGGAAAGGAGAATGTTAGCCGCTTTGAGACTCCTTAAAGGGAGTGAAAGGCAGGATATCAAATCCAAACTCTTCTTCTTCATCATCATCAACCATAAGATGCCAAAATAGCTCCCTCCCTCCCTCCCTCCCTTACTCTTTCCAAGGTAAAAAGAAATTTGCACCTGTTCTTCAACTTCCATTTGCTTCTTTTGGTAGAAAAGTCACCAAGGACCTGTTTGCACAACCTGTAGACTTATCATGGTCAGGCTTTTATTTCCTGCTTGGTTCAACTTTTCCCACAAACTTTGCTACAGATGCACTTAATGATTAAGCCTGGCATGTGATCATTCTGACGCTGTTGCAAATCATGACTCAGTACATGTCAGTAGCCTCGAGACACAGGGCCCTATGCCCACATCACTGTAGCATATTTTGTTGGCCACCATCAAGCTCAAAATATAAACAGATTCAGAATGATGCATTCAGGGGAGAGGCCAGAACTGAGCGACTGTCTAACAGCATGCTTTTGTGTTTGAAACACATCAACAGTTTAGAAGTTTCCTATCTCTTACAGGCGATACAGCATTATTTTCTACCCCTGTAACTGCATATTTTCTGCAAGTACGTGCATAATTTGTTCTCTCCCCCCTGCATGTTTTAATGATTGAATTCTATTATCCAAATCACCATTTTTGTTGCTGATTGCAATACTTGAGGGTTTTCCCCATCATACTGTGTTTATTCAGCTGCATAACATTGACAGTTTAACTGCGTATCTTATGGAAACAGCTGTTTGCTTTGATTTAGTTCAACACTTTGCTAGTTGTTTGAATTTTTTTTAAGGATTCACTGCCTGACAGTCATGCTGCATAATTTGAATGGTGTCTACTTAAGCAAATAAATTTGTCAATGGTTAAAACCTTATTACACCAGCACAATATATGAACTGCAGTAAACTGCAGAGCATCTCTGAGTAATTTATATCCCATCAAGCTGAACCATCTAGATATTGTGACTTGAAAGTTCTAGTGATAACTCCACAGACAGGTGCCAAAACATTAGTTCATATATTGGTTGATTATTGGTTAGTTTTTAAAATTTCTATACGGCTTTATATATTGAAAATATCTCTAAGTAGTGTACAGAAAACTGAAGCAACAACAGACAACTTAAAGAAAATATTACAAAAATACACAGTTACAAATACAAAAATTAAAATGTTACATTAATACAAAATTATATATATTTGGAGGACTGCACTGCAGTGGAAGAGTCAATGGCAGAGAGAGGGAGTAATACTCCACCACTGAAACACTTACAAAAGTAAGAAAGACACACTCTGACATCAGTGTGTCTGTTGCAAACCCTAAGTGAAATAAAAGGTAATTATTAATTATATCTGTATCCCATTCGTCTTCTAAGAAGTTTGGGGAACATACACTTTTATTCATTTTTCTAAAGAAACTTTGGCTAGACATTTGATTAGTTATTAGTTGATTGGTATAATTTCCTTAAAATAGGGATCCATTCTGTTGCAGGAGTTGCGAATCAAAAGAGTATTTGGAACCTCTTTTTAACAAAAACTCATTTTCCATCTGCTTCAGGCACATTGATGTTCCCTGGATTATAAAGTAACTACTGGTATTTGGTTTGGGGCTATAGTATTAAACAGATCCACCTGCAGCAAATGTAGGGTTAAACTGGGGGCACACTTGTCCCCCTCCCATTTGTATCTGTTTTGCTCAAGTAACAGTAATATGTGCAGCACTATGCATAAATCATGGAAGTGCCGAAATGAAACTCTTCATTACTTATTCACATATGCAATTAAAAGGGCATGAAGGCACCCTGGAAAAGGAATTTAACAGACATGAATGCCAAACATGAATTTGTATTCCTTGACTACGGTTTTTAAAGACAGAGCTACACCTTGCAACTAATAGAATAAAAAGTATGGCAATCTCAAGTATAAGTTTATTTGCTCACAGAAAAGCATCCTCAACTTGATTCCTGTGCAACACACTGCCCATAAAGTCTAAAGGATTTATAGGCATGACTACACATGAGTCAGACTTGGATATACCAAGTAAGGAAAAATCTCTGTAAAAATGCAATGAAAAGCAATATCTCATATGATAGGTTTCAGAGCGTCTCCACTTGCCTAAAGCAGCCTTTCCCAACTTGATGGCTTCTACTGTATATGTTTTGGAATGCAGTTCTCATCTTCCCTCATCATTACTGGCCATGCTGAATGAGGATGATGAAATTTGTAGTCCAAAACTTCTGGAAGGCACTGAAGGAATGAGTTTCCTAAATCTAAAACCTGACTGTGCAGTCAGTCTGAAACGGGCCCCAAAATCCCCATGTTTCCTTCTCCATTAGCTAAAATCCATTAACTTGAGCACTTGAGCCAATGTATAACAAGAACCCAGCTGTATAAACAAAGCCCTCTCCTTTATCAGTACGTGACGCTTAATGGATGGCCTTGTCAGTTCCGAAGTGGAGACGGGACGGCAGAGCTGGGGCTTATCTTATCTTGTAGGTTGTAAATATCCTGACACACTGATGCACAGACTCTGCAAGACAGGGTCTGTCAGCCCCCACGGCCGGAGATGGAGATGGCGTCAAGGGAAACTCCTATAGCTGGGTGACCCTCTTAACCCCAAGATAAGAGTACAGGAACAGGAACATCTGTTTAGGGTCATGGATGTCAACTTACGTGTATGAACGTATGAGGCTGGATTACTGGGGAAGGGGGGGGGGAGGGTGCCTGGAGGATATATATACAGTGTGAAATTTCTCTTTCTTCAGGCTTGCTGTGAACTGGCCACGCAAGTGCCTTTCTGCTACTCCGGAGAGCAGAAATAAAGAACTCTTTCTCTGAACCAACCTCGGTGTCTTTTGACTCCTTCCTCCCTCTCTGGGAGCAATGCTTACCCAACCAATTGGTAAAGTCTAAGAAGGCTACAGCACCAGATTATAAACGTTTGCTGCAAAGTGTATTGAACTCTTAAGTTACTCTAATGCCAAAGGATTCCTTGCCAAAACACCAATATCCTCAACGAAGGTTAATAACATGCTATTGTATTTGCTCACATATGTTACTTGTTACATTTCTTTCATACCAATTCTTCTTTCCAAAAGGATGATTTATTTATCCAAGTTTCCAATTTAAGACCCCCCCAGGCAACGAACAACTTTCCCCCAATTAATAACGAAACTTCTATGTCCATATCATAGCCCCAATGCAAGTCATGTTTATTGTAACTCTGCATAGGCGATGGGGGCCTAACAAATTAGAAAAATCCTGGAATAAATAAAAAAAGAAATTAAACAAATGGAGACAGTGCAGTAGGTCTTTATCACTCTATAGTCAACCATGGGTTCAGTAGAGCATACCTGTGTTTGTGAGTTAGTAGAAACAGGCTTGAGTGTGTCTCATTTTTTATTTTTTTATTTTGTGTGTGTGTGTCTTCATGTGAGCTGTTCACATTAAATTTCACCCAATAATTCTGCACAGTTACTGTTACCTAACCTGAATTTTTGGAAACTAGAGGCAGGTGGGGGCATGCATGTTTATATCAATTCAACTCAATGGCGGCAGCATCCAATCTTAATAAGCAGAGATGAACTGTACAAGAGGAATAATGATTCTGAGCTCTGAAAACTGCTGGAAAGAATTTTAGTTATAATCATCCTGGGTCCTCATCTAATTGTATTGCCTTCATCTGCAGTCAGCTGAATTGCAGACATATGGTTATGACTTCCTAAAAAAAATCATTATAACTCACACTTTCCTGATGCATAGAGCAGTGATTAATATCATCAGCCTGTGTTTTGCTTCATTATATGTGAATTACTATTGAACCCATATTAGTCTTGCTCTAAAGATGGGTTTTGGACATAAAGTATCTTAATTCAATGAATAAGAATGTGCTGATTTATAGGATTTTATCTTGGAAAGACAAATTATTTCATTCTTTTGTGGGGGGGGGGGGTGTGGAGCTGAGAAAGCATTACCACCTGGAATGGGTAGTTTTTCAGTGGAGCATTAAGAAAAGAGTCTTTTGAAATGTATATCAGCAGTTTAGCCACTGGCAATTAATATAAACTTTTTTTAGTGGTGGTACTAGTTGTGATTCACATTTTGCTTAATATTTCATTATAGAGATGAGAACTTGACACAACCGGGTCCACACTACCTATAGTATATATATACCTTGTGCGTTGTATAAACAAGCTTTGCAGACTTTTTAATCTTGTTTTTCAGCTTTCACACAGGTCCTCTTAAATGACAATAATGAGCACTCACACTTTACACTTTGTGGGATCACGTGCGGTGCTTCAGACCCCAGGGAACTTACCGGTTGTATGGGCTGGCCTGCCTCTCAGTGTTATTTTTTGGAGGTTCACGTCCAGCCTCAGTTAGTCAATTTACAATGCTGGGAGGTGGGTCCAGTCACATAAATAGGGGTTGGAGCCGCCAGCAGCCAGGCAGTCGGCTCAGGAGCTTCACCCTCCCTCCGCTCTCTTTGTTTAATGTTTCTTGTTTGCAGGTTAACCTTTTTTCTTCCTGTTTAGCAGGTGCTGCTACAGTCTTTGACTGGTTGCTGTTGAAGGACTGGGGAGAAATTTCCCTGCATTGGCAGGTTTTGTCTTCCCCGTAGTAATTCATCACAACTTTGGCAGTTATGGCCCTGGGTGGAATCCTTTAGTCTTTTCTTCCCTAAAATGGGGGGGGGGGGTGAAGTGGTGACTCACCCCCCTTGAGGTGGCGATTCCAGGGTCCCCTAAGCCAAGGTCTTCCTACATTTAAAAGTTTAATGAAGTTGTGGCCAAATTTTAATTCCATAACACGCTGCCGTATCGAGGTCCCCCAAGCCACCCCTAAATAATTCACAATTCACACATAATTTTTGTTTAAGGTTTTTGGCATAATTTTGGCCACAACTTTATTAAAATACGTAAATGTGAGTGGTTGCTTAGGCATTGGTTCCGACTATCTGTCCCCCGCCCCAGGACAAAACTGACTTCTGGATTCCAGTGAAAGCCAGTAAGGGAAAACAATATTGGGGAAAGAATGGGGCAGGACACCATACCGTCACCCCTTCCTGTATGCTCCCATGGGCTTGCGCATCCCAAGCCCCTTGCCAGGGATTTGGACAAAAGCATGGCAAACCCCTGGATTCCTTTAATGGAAACCGCTTGCAACAGCAGCATTGGAGGGGTAGGCACCGCCAATCCTTACCCCTCCACCAACCAATTTTTTAACCAATGCCTAACTGCAATCTTACAAGTTGTGGCGATTTGCTACGCAGTAGGCAAAAACCAAATGGCACCAGCCAATCAGCCAATAGGACAAAATTCCTACCAGGCCTCTGCCCCAAAAGCAGACGACCCCATGACAGGCATAGTAAGGTCAACGCAATAGTCCTAGATTAGGGAGGGTGGGCGGGTAATCCGATGCATGCAGCAAAAGAGCCCAGTCAGTGCTGCGTGACTTGATTTTATAGCCTTTGGTCCAACCCCCTAAATGGCAACACCAAAATTTGCCCAGTAACCCAACCACCCAATTACTGCGGATGGTCATCCAAACTAACCCGCCCAGCAATAGAGGGGTGGCCTATTAGACCCCACTGCAACACGTGCTCTCTATGAAGGAGAACACGCTTTGTCAGAGTCATTATTCCTTTCTGGTGGTCCCTGGGGGCTTGGGTGGTCACCGCCTGCTCACACAAATTTCGGACCTTTCAAGAGAGCCATATCACAGTTGCATGGGACCTGAATGGAAATTGGAACCATTGTTGCTTCAGGAGTATCATGTTTTTCTTCAATAAACAACTGTGAGAGGGAATTTCCCCCAGGTAGGAATGGGTGAATCTTTCATTCTGATTCTCTCAGTGATTCAGTTTCCCAATCTTAATTTCAGTTATAAAGCCTCATGATCATTCACCAGCATAAACAATTCTGTATGGAGTATAGGCTGATGTACACATCTTTACCTAGGTGGCAACTCCCAGGGGCTGAGGTCCCTTCAGTCCCCACCAAAAATATTTAAAACCGCCAGCAAAAAATAATAATAATGGACATTACCATTCAAATGGTATGTGTGGTGTTTTGTGATCGATTATGCAGGGTGCGACTTACCTATCCCCAAACAAGTTTTTGCTAACACAATACATTTTCACCAATATATTCATTTTTATGTACAATTTCATATAATGTAATACATTTTTACAAACATAAATACATTGGGGCACTGCACCACAAAATTCAGAGGAGTGCGAATTTCACAAGATGACTGCACTTTGGGTTCTCAAATTGTTTCAGAAAGTGCAGATCAGGTAAATTTACCTTTAAATGTGAAATGCATCAGATTTCTCCCCCAACTCTAGGTGAGAGAGCCAGGCCAATATGGTATGCTAACTGGAACATAGATTTCTAAGCAGAAAAAAAAGGAAAGGCAACATTTAATAAAGAATGCAGCTCTTAAATGTGCTGCAACTCTGTTTTCCCTAGAAGAGACAATTTAGCTAATAAATATGCAATGTTTGTGCAGTTTCGTTAAATATTAAAGTGTGTCAAGAAAAGATGAATTAGTCAATAGAAGGGAGGAGGAAAACAGTAAGCTTAGTGAATGTAACACAGGCTCACTTTTTTTTAAAAAAAAAATCAGAGCTGTAAATATATTAGATTTCTGCCAATGAATGCAAAATGCTGAAATTTAAGACATATTTTACTTTGATGCATTTAGAATCCTGTATAAACTCAATGTTTAAAAAAGCTGCAGAAAAGTAAATAATTCTGAAACAATTATGTTCAGTTCAGTAACAGCATGCATTCAGAGTGACTGGTTCGGTTGCACCGGGTTCAAAGACTTGGGAGCACCACAACTATGATTTAGAATCAAATGCGACATGCAGGGGTGTGGCAAAATTTGACACTGAAATTTGAGAATCCATGGTCCACCACTGCTGCATTCTCCTTGACAATCACAACTGACAATGCAAGAATTTACAACAATCATGTGATTATGTTCAGTTAAAATATCATTTTATATTAATATAAGATTAACACAATAATGTCTTGGCAAAATGCGAAGGGCTTCAATTGATAGCCAGGAATTTTGTGGTGAGGGAGGAAGGGGGCAAAACAGAGCAGAGAATCAGTGGGAAATGGCCAGAATTCAAGTAGCTTACTATGTTTTAAGTTACTGAAATGTATTAAATATCAATGAAAAATAACAGTTTTATAATGTTATAAAATTTATTTTAAAATATGGAACAAGGAAATTTGAAGATTGGAGCAGGTTCTTACTGAGCAATTGCGTAGAAGACTGCCTACACGATTTACCTTATATCTTCACAATTAAGAAGAAGAAGAAAAGTTTGGATTTGATATCCCGCTTTATCACTATCCGAAGGAGTCTCAAAGCGGCTAACATTCTCCTTTCCCTTCCTCCCCCACAACAAACACTCTGTGAGGTGAGTGAGGCTGGGAGACTTCAGAGAAGTGTGACTAGCCCAAGGTCACCCAGCAGCTGCATGTGGAGGAGCGGGGAAGCGAACCCGGTTCACCAGATTACGAGTCCACAGCTCTTAACCACTACACCACGCTGGTGTGTGGGTGTGGGTGTCTGTTTGTCTATCTATCTATCTATCTATCATCTATCTATCTATCTATCTATCATCTATCTATCTATCTATCTATCTCTATCATCTATCTATCTATCTATCATCTATCTATCTATCTATCTATCTATCTATCTATCTATCTATCTATCTATCTATCTATCATCTATCTATCTATCTATCTATCTATCTATCTATCTATCATCTATCATCTATCATCTATCTATCTAACATCTAGATATAGACAATGAAATATGACAATTCAATGAGGGACCTGAAATATCCTAAGGAGAGACAGGCCCACAAAAGTCCCCAATGTGCACACATATTGTGCCTATTTCATCTTTAGCCGTGTAATATTCCCAGATGTTCTTATTGCCTTTACAGCTATGTGAGTTAAGAAAGTGTGAGCTATGAACCCCAAATGTTTTTCTACAAGGTTTCTGAAAACCCATACAAATATATCTTGGCAACATAAAAATATATCTGAAATCAATCTTTAGAAAGGTGGCAGACTGTAGAGGCTAAAATAACACTATAATATCGAAAGATTCATGTATTTTCTGCCCTTGCAGGGGAAATATTCACAGCATCCTGCCACAATGGTCCCTCCTGCTTGCCTTGTTGGAAGCTAGTCAGCGTACCTCCAACACTTTGAAGACCAAATCCAAGACACCACCTTCCCAGATGCCATCTCTCTCTTTTTCGATCTCGAGAACACAGCAGCCATTTTGTTTGCCATGATCTTGTGTGATTTTGCACCACAGTTCTGGCCAGAAAGCATTTTTTTCAGGCATGATGCACAAAAACACAGCCCCAGGAAAAGTGCTTTTTTTTTCAAGAGGAAATTGTGTCGTGAAATCACACAAGATTATGACAACCAAAATGGCCACCATTCTCTCTTGATAAAAAATGGGATTTCTCATTTTTCCTGGGATACTTGTGGAGTATGAGTCAGCAGCACAACAGTATTCATGAACAAGTATCAGTATCAGGTAACACAGATTAATTTTGATAACGGGAGTATAGCTAGAAGAACTATGTTGAATTCCCCAGTCTTTAGAAAACATAGCTTAAATAATTACACTGTGAAATTCAAATCTTAGGGACCTTCATGCTGAACTTTCAGAATTACACAGTAGATGACAAATAAACCAGTGTAGTCATTTATCAGAGTTAAATGCTGCAGCTTTTAGAGCTGGTACAGAGCTTGTACATTTCCTGTAGAGTCTGAGTAAACATACTAATGGTAAACTTTCCCGAGTTACATGATTATGAAGCCACATTCAATTAAGCATACTTTGAAGTGATTATATAGTTAAATAGTAGTTCAGCCGATTAATTAATAAGGTAATGTATGGACCCTGTGATTCAGTCAATGAACCATGCACAACTTCTTTGTCATAAAAGTGCTTTTAATAGAGCGGGTTTCTTAAATAGATTTGATCTGTGCCTCCTTTATCTTTGCAGAAAGAGTCACACAGAAATCTACTGGGGAACTGAAAATATGCATTCCAACACTCTGCCTGCTTATCCTAAAATAATTTCCACTAAGGTCCCATTCATTTGGGCCAACCACAATAATGAGAACATTCCTTTCATTCATGCAAGTGTACTGTGCTGAAGTAGTTTGGCTGAAGTTTTGGACACACCCACTCTTACACTATGGCCATGCACACTTCTTAGGTGTTTAGACCACTGCTCCCAGGGTGGTTCACCATGGCTCTATGTGGCCTTCAGCCTGGAAAAGTTTTGTTATCCCTGCTCTGTATGAATTCTCTCACAATTGGAGGGGTTATTGTTTTGTTTGTCATTAAGTTATGATTTTTGGAGGGTGTTTTTATACTATAATCCCTCTTGTGATCCTTGGATGAAAGGCAGTATATAAATGTAATAAGATAAAATAAACATAACACCGGTCTTGAAAGACCTACATTGGCTCCCAGTGCATTTCCGAGCACAGTTCAAAGTGTTGGTGCTGACCTTTGAAGCCCTAAACGGCCTCGGTCCAGTATACCTGAAGGAGCATCTTCACATCCATCGTTCTGCCTGGACACTGAGGTCCAGGGCTGAAGGCCTTCTGGCGGTTCCCTCGCTGCGAGAAGCCAAGTTACAGGGAACCAGGCAGAGGGCCTTCTTGGTAGTGGCACCCTCCCTGTGGAACGCCCTCCCACCAGATGTCATAGAGAACAACAACTACCAGACTTTTAGAAGACGTCTGAAGGCAGCCCTGTTTAGGGAAGCCTTTAATGTTTGATGCACTATTGTATTTTAATATTTTGTTGGAAGCCAGATGGGCGGGGTATAAATAATAAATCAATTATTGTTATAAAAAGTTCTGCAGTGTAAATGCCTTGAACTGTTTCAGCATGGATTCTTTGCCACCCCACTGATAAGCTGAATTATACCAGTGTGAAGAGGCTAAATACATGGTCCTGTTACCTGCATCTTTTGTATGGCCACTAACACCAACTGTCCTACGGAAATGTTCTTTGACAATCAAATTTCTATGGTCAAACCAAAGGCACTGTATTGTTTCTTAGCTCACCAGGAAGGAAAATGGGTTGATGTGACACAAATCGTGTCCTCCTTCCAGAGAGCATGCGTTGCGGTAAGATGATCAAGACTGACCTCACTGCTGTTGTGGGTGGGTGCAAGACTGGATAGCCACAACAACCCAATTGGTGGTCCCTTGGTTGCTGGGGTAATTCTGGCCAATGGGATCATTTCATGCATTAACCGAGGGGCCTATATGTACCGCCGCACATTGCGTTGAGCTTCCTCTTTCTGCCACGTGCATCGGAACACCCTCCCACCCTACCTATATTCAGGGTTCATTATGACCTTGCTATGCCATCGTGGGTGGTCTGCTTTTGGGACAGGGGCCAGGTAGGAATTTTCCCATTTGACTGATTGGCTGGTGCCACTTGGGTTTCGCCTGCCGCGTAGCAAATTGTCACAACTTTGTAAGGTTTGGCAGTTTGGCATTGGTTCAGTGTGGAGTGGAGGGGGGAGGTTGTCACACCTGCCCCTCCAATGCACAAAAGGGTATTCTGTTAAAGGAATCCAGGGGCTCGCCTTGCTTTTGTTCAATCCCCTTTCAGTGGTAAGGGCCATGCCAGAGCCCCTTGGAGCATTTGGAGTGAGCTTGAGTCTGAACCTGGTCCAATGCTCCCCCAGGATGTTTTCCCTTACTGACCTCTGCCAGAGTCTAGTTGCCAGTGCTGCCCTGCTAAGGTTAGGTGCAGCTAGTCGGGAACCAATGCCTAAGCAAACCACTCACGATCTGTAATCAATAAAGTTGTGGTCAAAATTATGCCCATAACCTTAAACTGAATTCTGTGTCAATTGTGTCTTTATTTATTGGGGGAGGTTTTGGGATCTTAACATGCAAATGCACCAGGAGAGCAAATCTGGTGCTTCTGCTGCTGGATTTACACCACACTGGCCTCCCCATGGCCTCCCCCTCCTGATCTCCCTCCCAGTAAGCAACAGCAAGCAACTTTCCAGAAAGCTAGCATCGTTGCTTCGCCCCATCTAGCAAGCTGCTTCTGAATTGGAAATTAGGGGTGGAGAGACTCATTAGTATAATATGCTTTCTTTTGGTAGCATAATTTTAAGGGAGGGGAAAAATATATGCAGTAATTCTCTTTATCTGTCAAGTAGCCTGATGAATCGATATAAAGTGTTTGGTCTAGCCATGTTTCAAGATACTGTTGAAAGAAGTGAGAAGATAAATCTTTTCTTATAATCACTTCAAACTAGATACACAACAGATGAAAGATGAGAAGCGGGGCATAATCAAACTGTGCATCACAAATGCAAGTATTCCCTTCCCTTCTGTTTGATGTTCAGCATCAAAAATCAGGCACAGGGGTAAGATGGGAAAAGTGCCCTCAGCTGTGAATAAGTCTGACTGATAAAATAAGAGTGGCAGCAGTAAAGAATTAGATGCTTCAACGCTAGTCCCTCAAGTTTGTAACAAATGCTAGCCTAAGCTTTCAGGCATTAGGATTAGAAATCCGTTTTGCTGTTCAGGGTTTAGTGCTTGGAATTTTGTCCTTGTTGTTAACAGCAGCACTATGAGGTCAGTTATGCTCAGGACCATGATGGGGGCAAGGATTTAATTACAACCCCCACAGTCCCAATTCAGCTGCCTCTCGCTCCCCATGTGTGCTGCCCATTTCTTTTTTTAAAAGCTAAGCACACCAGAACTAATGATGCCCCCCCCCCAGTATTCTAAAACAACATCCTACTCACCTGCCTTCACCTCCTAGATTGCTTTGCCAGTGTGTGTGTGTGTGTGTGTGTGTGTGTGTGTGTGTTCAATATATGATTTCAGTGGAAGAAGCAAAGATCACCAATGTCAAAGCAAGGATTCTTCAACATCAACTTTGTTGGACTGGTCATGTTGTGCGGATGCCTGATGATCGTCTTCCAAAACAACTACTCTATTCTGAACTTAAAAATGGAAAGCATAATGCTGGTGGTCAACAAAGGAGGTTTAAAGACTGTCTCAAGGCAAATCTAAAAAAATGTAGTATAAACACTGATAACTGGGAAACACTGGCCTGCAAGTGCTCCAGTTGGAGAAGAGCCTTTACCAAAGGTGTCATGGGCTTTGAAGACACTCAAACTCAGGACGCGAGGGAGAAACGTGCTAAGAGGAAGGCACACTTGGCAAATCCACACCGTGATCAACTCCTGCCTGGAACCAATGTCCCCACTGTGGAAGGACGTGTGGATCCAGAATTGGCCTCCCCAGTCACTTATGGACTCATAGTTAAAATCGTTTTTATGGAAGACAATCTTACTCAGCTACGAGTGATCGCCAAAGAAGAAGAAGAAGAAGAAGTGTGTGTGTGTTTTGGGGTGGAATTCTCTGACAATCTTTATGTCGAGTTTATCCACAGGATTATTATTTTTTTCTAATTCCTTCCCACTCCTCACTTTTGATGACAAGTTAGGGCTTCTTTAGTGGTTCCACTGAAAATATAAACAATTATGGCATATTATACGCATTATTATACGTATAATCTTATATACATATTATATTCATACACATTCTGTTGTTCCATTCACACAACGCACAGAGGATTGGCATGTAACTCTCTGATGCACTTTACCTGACACTTCAGGTTACAGACTCCATTAACCCAGAAACAGTACCTCAGGTTAAGAACTTAATTCATTCTGGAGGTCCGTTCTTAACCTGAAACTGTTCTTAACCTGAGGTACCACTTTAGCTAATGAGGCCTCCTGCTGCTGCTGTGCCACCACCGCACAATTTCTGTTCTCATACTGAAGCAAAGATCTTAACCTGAGGTACTGTTTCTGGGTTAGCGGATTCTGTAACCTGAAGTGGCTGTAACCTGAAGCGTCTGTAATCTGAACCATCTGTAACCCGAGGTACCACTGTATATGCATAACATACATTTTTGAGTGCACAGGTTTTCATATGATTAGTTGGTGGATCGGTTTGTTGATGAAAGAAGAGGTCCAAAGGAAGCAAAACTCAATCAAGTTGGAGTGATAAATTCCATGTATAGATCTGGTTTAAAGAGATTCTTCCTTCATCCCAATGTGGTGATTTGGCACTGAATTACTGAGGGATAGAAAAGATAGAATACCAGGGGCACCGAGTTGGGCCCCAGATTATGGGCGCCTAATAGCAACCGCTTTGTAACATGTTGTCATGATGTCATGCTACATTGGCGTGCTGCAGTGGCACTTCTGAGGCCTCACAGGACCTCAGAGATCATGTTGGAAGCCTCACAAGACTTCTGACACAACATCCGGTTTCTACCGGAAGTTGGGTCAGAGGCCTGGCAAGGCCTTGGACATTGCTTCTGAAGCCTTGTGGGGCCTTGGAGACCATGTCCAAGGCCTCACAAAACCTCCACATGACTTCTAGTTTCTACCAGAAGTTGCATCGGACGCTTTGCAGGGCCTCCGAAATCACCTCAGGTGTAGTGTTGGGCCTCCGACGCCACTTCCAGTAGAAACCAGGTGTTGTGTCGGAGCCCTGCGTTGTGGGTTCTGAGCACACACGCACACAAAATTGTGGGTGCCCAGGGCCCCGGGCTGCCTATAGTTGATTCCAGTGTAGCATATGATGTTTGCTAGAATCCTTAGAATCTTAGACGTTTCAGGGAACAATTAATGCAATTGCTTAAAAAGGGAAAAGACTCTCATGCTTCTCAGGTCTGGAAGAAAATGGCCAGCATAGAATTTGATAATAGAGTGTTGAGCAATATTACATTTATCTGCAGAGCTCTGGATATGGGGAATCTTTTATAGGCCATTCCAGGGACCATATGCCAGAGGTGGATGGGGCTAAAGACAATTGTGGATGGTTCAACGAATGTAAATTTTACCATTGTACAGTAGACTAGTTTCTGTTGGGGATGTCAGTGTATTCCGATGAAAACAAAAAAGGAAGGAGAAATGGCTGCAGTTTACATGTTCTACTGTGGTCAGGAATGGAAACCAGTTACACAAATATGATCACTATTTGTTATTGGTTTTTAAAGTCCAGAAATAATATGTAATTACAGTATTCTCTGAAATGTTTTGATGTTTCCATTATTTTCAAATCAATGTGAGTTACGCAAGCTGCATAAATATTGATGTATGCTACTTAAGTTATATAAAGGTAAAGGGACCCCTGACCGTTAGGTCCAGTTGTGGATGACTCTGGGGTTGCAGCACTCATCTTGCTTTATTGGCCAAGGGAGCCAGCGTTCAGCTTCTGGGTCATGTGGCCAGCATGACTAAGTCACTTCTGGCGAACCAGAGCAGTGCACGGGAAAGCTGTTTACCTTCCCACCAGAGTGGTACCTATTTATCTACTTGCACGTGCTTTCAAACTGCTAGGTTGGCAGGAGCAGGGACAGAGCAAAGGGAGCTCACCCCGTCACGGGGATTCAAACTGCTGACCTTCTGATCGGCAAGCCCTAGGCTCAGTGGTTTAGACCACAGCATTATATTAATTAGCAGACAGGGAGAGAAATAATGTAGCATTTGGCAGAGTGCAAGTAGCTAAATAGGTACCACTCCTGCGGGAAGGTAAACAGCGTTTCCGTGCGCTGCTCTGGTTCGCCAGAAGCGCCCTAATCATGCTGCCCACATGACCTGGAAGCTGTACGCCAGCTCCCTTGGCCAATAAAGCGAGATGAGTGGTGCAACCCCAGAGTCGGTCACAACTGGACCTAATGGTCAGGTGTCCCTTTACCTTTACCTAAACTGCAGTGGAATGTTAACAATGCTGATTGTGATGAATGCAGGACAGAATGGAAATTAATGCCATCATCTTACATCCTAAGTTGCTATGCACACTCACACATCCTTCTCTATCTTCCAGGCAGGCAAGTAGAAGTCAGCTTCAGAGTTTGAGAACCCATTTCAGACAGGCAAAACAACACTCAAGGAGGATGTGGCTAGGGAAGGTTTCTGGCCAGGGACAAGTGAAATGGTCTATATAAAGAGGCCTGAAGGGTTTGCCCATCCCTGCTTTAGATCATCTTTATAGCCATGCATTTCTAACCCACAGTTTGGTGGGCAAGTCTTTCCTCACACTGCAAATGTCTCTCCTGCAAACAAAACTTGGAATTTGCAATCAGCGGGCCACAGGTTTCTATATTTGCAAGATTAAAAATAAAAATGTGCTCTCTGCTAGAACTTGCAGAATATATTTGTAGCTCCCAGCGTTCTTCACACTTCTTTCTCATTTGGCATTTCATTAAAGTAACGGATGCAAGAGATTTCCCGAGGCAAGATGATTTTTCCCTGAATCAGTCAGCAGGTACTATCTGAGTATTAAATAAATCCTTTGTAACACTATACTTAAAAAAAGGCTTAAGTTATTATGACTTCATCATATTTTCCCCCAATACCATTTGTTCAGGCTTCCTGAGTAGCAACTCATTTTTTAAACTCAATAATTCTCCGTTGGTTAATGTTGCTCCATTAAATACCATTAAAATATGCCCTCTTCAGATTTCTACACCTACATTAGTTGTTCAGATCGGTCAATTGGTGGCTGAACATTTTCAAAATGAGTGTACAAGACCAGGAGAGAGAATTTTACTTTGGAGATTCATCTCTCCTGTCTTAACCACATAAAGAGTTTGATGAGGTATTTAAAATGCTTTCCATTCTTCTACCTTAGCCCTAAACTACATTTTATGTTGGCAGACCTCTGCCTTCACTTCTTGGCAGGATGGTGGGGAGGAGGACTATGAAGATGAAGAACAATGGGTGAAGGAAAAAGTTCAGTCATCCTCCTGATGCCGAACTGTTGCCTTAAAGTTCATCTCAATCTACAAGGGAGACCCGTATTTGAGGACACAGGGCTGCTGTCAAATGTAGTTTGAGCTTCAGTAAGATATTGTCCCTCTGCCTCAGTCACCCCAAAACTGTGATCTATGTCATACTTTCAGGTGGGTTACTAGGGAGTACAAAGAGAGTTGCCATAGTGAGGGGCACAAGGAAATAATAAAAGTAAAGGTAAAGGACCCCTGACAGTTACGTCCAGTTGCGAACGACTCTGGGGTTGTGGTGCTCATCCGCTTTACTGGCCGAGGGAGCCAATGTTTGTCCACAGACAGTTTTTCTGGGTCATGTGGCCAGCATGACTAAGCCACTTCTGGCAAAACCAGAGCAGCACATGGGAATGCCATTTACCTCCCCGCCAGAGTGGTACCTATTTATCTACTTGCACTTTGATGTGCTTTTGAACTGCTAGGTTGGCAGGAGCAGGGACCGGACAACGGGAGCTCACCCATTGCGGGGATTTGAACCACCAACCTTCCAATCGGCAAGCCCAAGGCTCAGTGGTTTACACAACAGAGCCACCCACATCCCATGGCAAGGAAATAATAATGAATGCCAAATAAAACTATCACTTCTTAGGGCTGGCCCTATCATTAGGCACAGTAAGGAGGTGATCTCAGGCGGCAGCTGCTTGGTGAAAGAGTGTGATGACAAGGAGTTGGAGGACAAAGTTGAGTGTCTTGTTCTGTGTGCTCTGTACACCCCATCCCACATCCTTCTGTCATCTGGCATCACAAAAGATGCTATTCCTTCATCAAAGCTGAAGGAAGATTCATTTCCCAGACCAGAAGTTTTCTGTATGTGGAATGCTGTGTATGTGTGTGCCATCTTTTCCTTCACCTCAAGTAACAAAATGTCTTGGGCCAGTCTGATGTGAGTCGGCAGAATAAAGGGAAATTGGAAGCTACCCATGCACTCAGTACTCCTCAGTACATAACAGTAAGCTATCTTACATTGAGTCAGGCTATTGAGCCATCAGACTCAGTATTGTCTACATTGACTTTCAGTGGCTCTCCTGAGCTTCGACAGGCATGAATATGGAACCTTCTGAGCTATGAGTCTTCTCAGGAGTGATTGAGTTTTACCTCAAAAGTCTTTCAAGGGGCTGTCTGTATGGGAACTGGAATACAAGAAAATATTGGGGCCTATAAAAGCCATGTATAATAGAGATACCGATGCTAAAGAAACAACTAGTTTCTTCTTAAAATATACTGATATACATCCAGTGGGAAAATCCATTATTAACTATTAGGGGGAAATAATTGGTACCTCTGGGTCTATATATTTTTGTTTTTATACAATTTACAGATACGGAACTGATGCATGTTCTCCATTGTAGAGGGTGAGGCCTCAGATCAGTATAGGGTTTTGGGTGTTTTTAAAAATAATTTTGTTTTAGTAATGGGCCATTTTAAAAGTCTAAGATAAAAAGGCAAGTAAAAGTGAGTTAATTGGATGTTAAGGGAGCACTTTTAGGGATATATTAATCTCCATTTGCATACCGTTGGCATATCTAAATCCCATATGTGATTAAAGAAAGTTATAAATATGCAACATCATTTAGTGGTTTATAAAATGAAGAAAAGTTCAAACTTTGATTCTGGTGATTAGAAATGGAAAGAATGGAATGGTCATTCCATGTCAATTACATTCCAAGTCAAAAGGATGGACTGATGAGTAAAGCCCCATTGTTTTCGATTCAGCTTACTCCCATGTAAGCATGTATAGGACTGTAGCTGATGAGTGCCAAAATGAGCTTTGCCTGTCCGATGAATGCACAATTCATTTTTGGTGGGGAGAACTAGGACTACATTTTATTAATCAAATTCATTATATTTAGCAAAGGGCAGTAATAGTTTAGAAAGCTACTCTGTTCTATAAAATCAGTTTTAATTGCTACAGAGGCTGGATTGCATTTCCTACCTACTACTTCATCCAGCCTGGGCAGGGCATTCTTCACCCTTGAAGTGGGGGGAAGTGAAGAGGGAGCAAGGGAGAGAGAGAGAGTTGTCAGTGAGGTGGCAAGAGTGGATTAATACACAAACCTATTTTTTATCAAGAGCAAACCAGCAGAAAATCACACCATGCAAGTTGCAGTTAACTCTTTATTCACAAAACCACGATCTGCACAGACTTGCCAGAGTGTCGGGTCTAATGAATATAGCAACTCATCCTGGGTAGGTCTGGATCCATTAAGCAGTTGCTGTGACTCAATTTCGCCACCTTCTCACAGCTGCCTAAGTCCCCTCCTCTTTGGGATTTTCCCAAACAATCTGCATCTGCTTGCAAACAAACTCTCCTCCACCCTCTTCTGGTTCTGGGAGACAGAAGGCGAGCTTGTTGCAGCAGGAGGGCGATACACCTGTGACTCTTTACCAGTCTCTTGGCTTCCCTGCTACCCTGCTTCAGCTTCTGTCTCTATTCTGGGCTTCTCTCTGCCACAGACTCTCCCAGCTCACTAAGGCCCATTACCCTTCATCTTCTGACTCCTTCTCTACCCATTCTCTCCCTTCTCCCTGTGACCACTCACTGTTGTCCTGAAGGAATGGGTTTCCCAAACCCAAAGCTGACTGTGCAGGCAGTTTGAAACTGCACCAAAATACCTATTTTTCCTTAGCTAAAATGCTTTAACTTGAGCTCTTGAGCCAAAAACCCAGCTGTATAAACAAGTGCTCAGAGCTCTCTCCTTTATCAGTTTGTGACAGCAAGGATGACCTTGACTGTACCAGTAGAACAGGGAAGACACGTCTGTGCCTTGTCTTATATCCTGACCACAAAGGCACACAGACCTAGTCTGGGAACAGCGCCAGAGGGTGTTCTTGGAGATGGTGACCTCTTGCTCCAAGATAAGAGTAGGAACAGGAAGATCCTTTTATGGTCAGAAGTACAGGAAGGAATATCCTTTTATGGTCAGAAGTATAGGAAGGAATGCCCTTTTATGGTTAAGAATACCAGAGCAGGAACATATGTGATGTCAACCTGCGTGTATAGGCTGATGTGGTTGGATTCCTGGGGAAGGAGGGAGAGGGTGCCTGGAGGATATATATACTGCATGAAATTTCTCATTTCTTTGGACTTGCTGTGGACACACCACGCAGGTGCCTTTCTGCTGTTCCGGAGAGCAGAAATAAAGAACTCTTTCTCTGAACCAACCCTCGGTGTCATTTGACTTCCTTCCTCCTGTCCGGGAGCAACACAGACCCAATCGGTGAACTCCAATAAGGCTACAGTCCCACCACCACAACTTAGGCTTCTTCCCTTGGTGGTTGCCCAGTTTATTCCTCCCACATTCCTCTACGTCAAGCCAGTCCATGACAGATTTCAGGGTTGCCCATTGAAGTTGACAGACACTAGAATCTAGGGACGGACTGATCAGGCTACATCTGGTCGATATCATTTTTATTTGTGGTTCTTCCTACACCCTGGGGTACAGGGTAGCTCCTGTGGGGAATTGGCTTTAGTGTTGCAGATTTGCTGCCTTGTAGGAGTGTTGACAGTTTGCCTCCACCTACGTATATTTAGAAGTAAAGCAACTTTTCATAGTGGGTCTCCAGTATTTCTTCAAACAAGTTAAATCATGGGCAGCTAGCATTGCTGCCCCTGGAAATTTTCTCCCCTTAGGGAAGTGGCAGCTGCACATTTATATAAGTGTTCAAGAGTGACAGGAAATTGCATTTAAATATTCAGCCTCTTACAGGCTTTGCAGGAAATTCAAATAAGACATCCATTCCTACATTTTAAAATGTGATTTAGGGGCATGCAGCATTGTTAAAGTGGTTTGCGCACTCTTGGTGGTTTAACATAGCCGCCTGGAAAAAAAGGAGAAAAGCTTCAAACCTTCTGATTTAACCATTTATAAATTGCATCTATAAAAATCCTTTAAACAACATTTTATTAGCAGCACCATAAACTCTGCCTTGTCATAAACACGTTGCCACAACAATGGGATCTGACAGATTTAAGTAATTAATTCCTGACAGTTTCATGTTAATAGCTGTCTATAAACATTCAGTGCTATTTTCATTTTTTACAGGCTGAATATAAAAGACGGTTGGGCGGAAAATAAGCAGGCAGGAGGTTAAGCAAAGCCAGGTTGGTCTCAAATCATATGCTGCTTGAGGTTCTTGGCGGAAACTGACCTACATGACAAGACAATATGGCTTAACTTTTGGTGGTTATCTTTTTTTGGGGGTGGGGGTACCTGTGGCCCACCCAAAACCTCTTGGCAGGCCATTTACAATGTACAGTGTGTGGGTGAACCACCCCTGGTTTAAATACAAAGTGAACTATCATATGCATCATCCCCCTTAGGACAGTCATTATTGTCCATTATTACTGTAGCATTTACAGTTCCTACAGCATCAGCACTGCCTTTCATCCCTGCACAAGCATACTAGACATAGCTCTTTATCTGTCTCAGGACCACCTAAAGCACAGAAGCCTCAGAGCTCCCTCCCAAGCCAGTCTGTTAACTATCACAATCCAGGGATCATGGGTCTAGGAAGGAAGACAAATTCAGTTGAGAAAGAACCATGTTGTGGACTCGCCAGTGTGGCTCTGCTATTCTGGTGCTTACTGCAACAGCATGGAGAAAAGCCATAAGGAACTGAGTTCTTAGCTGCGGGCTGCTAAGTTTAGTATAGACCTTAGACCATGGGTGGGAAACCTGTGGCCTTCCTCCCTTCCCTGACCATGTTGACTGGGGCTGATGGGAGTACAATAATATATATGGTTCCCTATAACTATCTCAGATTCAGCAGCTCCAGTCCCTGATTCGTCACACAACATAGACATGCATATCTTTCAGTAGCCATCTCTCAGCAACCCTGAGGAACTCCTGGTTGCATCTCAACAACACTGGACAGTGTGAACACACCTCAAAAGTGCTCATTCACACTGTGCCAGCAGTAGCTAGACTCATACTGATTCCCCAAACCTCCATACAGTTACTCTAAACACTTCTTTGCCAGAGCTAGAGTTGCTGACTACCTTTTCGACTACCTGCTGCTCATGAAATTGCAACTGGCCAGGTATGCTGTATCCAATGGCCAGGTGATAACCTTCACTTATTTTTGACTTGGTTGTGATGCCACAGCTGCAATATTGGAAATCTACACTTTCCCTATATTGCAGAGAAGTAGCAGCTGAGTTTAACAATGTTTCCTACCGTTTCAAAGTAACATCACAACCCAAGAGGGACAAAGTTCCACAGCCATTACTAAAATTAAAATTTCTTAAAGCAGACTTAATTCAATCCTGACTATGTCTGAGCCTTATATTATGGAGGAGTGTGAAAGAATTTGAGTGAAAAATCATTCAAATTAATACGTGAATTATTCAAAAATGTTCACCTAATTAATCTAAAAACGCAAAATAAAAAGGGAGAAAAGAAGAATGCATAAATTTGTGATTTGTAAAATATTTTACACATGTTAGACCATCCAGTTTTGGAGAGGGAACCAAGAATAGTTGTTTTGAATTAATGTAATAGTTGCTTTGTTTACTGTCAGATGGTGGGTTTCTTAGATGATAATTAAAATTTGGAGAATTTGAAATCATGTCTGTAGTCACAAAAATTGACATTGGGAATCCAATGGTTGGGCCAAAACTTCAAATTCAGAACTGGAGAAGGCAAAAGGTAAAAAAAAAAAAAGAGCAAAAAAAAGTTTTTTAATCTCAGTGGAAGCTTTCTCTGTGTCATTCACATTTCCGATTTGATATTTATGTTGTTTTCTCATTGACATTAATTTGAGATCTAATGACAGTAAACACTGATATGCCTAATCTGAACTGAGTTTAAAATGCATTACTTAATTAAATCAAAATCTGTCTAGCACAGATGCAAGAATGCTGTATTTCATGATCATATCTTAGGAATATAGTCATGGAAGTCCTGATTTATGCTTATAGCTGCATCTGTCTGTGGTTTTCTTTTATATGGGTGCTTGTCTTTTGCCATTTTTTATTGTGATGGAGATGTCTGAAAACCTGTTGTTTTCTTTCTGTTTTTAACTAAATGATGGGTAGAATTTATTGAAGTCCTTCTGTCCATAAGATAAAACTACCAAGAAAATAATGGAGCTGTCTGAAAGGTTTATTAACTTTATGCTTGTGTGATGTCTGTTCTGGATTAATCATAAAAACCTCATGCATCCTATTGCTGTTTGGGTGCTTGAGATGTTTCTAAAGTTTCTGAAGGAGTTCTTATTATGCAAACATCATTCTAAATCATAAATATGAAAATTGTAGATGCTCCTTTGACTCTGCATGGGATATTATTATGTTTAAAAAAGCCAAAGTAGATGTACCTCACAAAAATAAAAAAATAAAAAACTTAAAGCCCATGGATGTCTACTGAGAAGTAAGCCCCACTGAATTAATTGCTTCTGGCTAAGTGAGTATGGGACGCGGGTGGCGCTGTGGGTAAAACCTCAGCGCCTAGGACTTGCCGATCGCATGGTCGGTGGTTCGAATCCCTGCGGCGGGGTGCGCTCCCGTCGTTAGGTCCCAGCGCCTGCCAACCTAGCAGTTCAAAAGCACCCCCGGGTGCAAGTAGATAAATAGGGACCGCTTACCAGCGGGAAGGTAAATGGCGTTCCATGTGCTGCACTGGCTCGCCAGATGCAGCTTGTCACGTTGGCCACGTGACCCAGAAGTGTCTGCGGACAGCGCTGGCTCCCGGCCTCTAGAGTGAGATGAGCGCACAACCCTAGAGTCTGTCAAGACTGGCCCGTAGGGGCAGGGGTACCTTTACCTTTTAAGTGAGTATAGGACTGCAGCCTTAGACCATGGAATGTATGATTAGAAATTGGATGACTATCAGATACAATATACAAAAGTATTCTTGCTCTTATCTTTTTAAATAAAAAAATGTATATTACGATTTAAAAAGCCATGATCATAGTTACCACAATCCATGATCTTTTAACAAAGTTGCAGTTGCTGCAATATTTTAATGACCATTTCCTTAGAAACAAGTACTAAAATTATTTTACTGGATGTATCCAGTATGAGCAAACTATTAAAAATGGTGAGTTGGGGTCTTCCCCCACTTTGCAACTTGTAAGAAATTATATCTCTTTTTTCTCATTCTTTTGTCCCATTAAGAGTTTGATCCTTTCTTCCAGGGCTTCAAGTTCCTAAAAAAGAATATGAGTACTGGTATGTTTTTACTGATTCTGTGAGAAATGAGCATGGATGAGGCACCAGTTGTTCACCAGCCATTATATTTGGTTCTCCATTCATACTGATTTGACATGTGTTGAACCCTTGCACATATTCCACAGGATTTTTGTGTATATTGCAACATTTTCTGGGGCACAGAAGATAAGGTAAATAATACTGTGTGTGGTGCCAGCCTTTCCTGAAACTGAGGGAACATTGGTATTCTCAACACATTTGTGTCTCTACACTGCAGAAGACAACTAGATTGTCCTCCATTAACTTCTGTTCTCAGCGTTCCTCAGAACAGCTTTAAAACCACTGATCTAGGAACATGGAATTGGTGTGTGTATATGGTTGCGAAAGAAACCATGTATTTCTGCATTTCCCACCCTAAGCATGCAGTGAGAGAGATACATAGATTCAGCCCTGCGTTCTCTAATAGGCTAAAAGCTCTATTAATTTCATATCCTGTTCTATGTCTTTGTACATTTGTGTGGGTGCATGCTTGTATGTCTATTTGGAAATTATGGGCAGCAGCCAAATGTGATAAGGGCAAATAATGCTGCATTCTCTGACAGGCTGATTGTCTCCAAAAATGAACAACTATTAAATCTGTTATGATGAAATTTCATCTAGGACAAAGTGCTCTCCTAATGCAATAATTTTAAAGCAATAGTTCTTCCATCTGGTAAATGGAATTCATAGGCTTTGGATTCAAACTGTTTTAATGAAAGAGCAATTGTCTAGGAAAATGTAGTCATAAAAAGTTCCATTTTCTCTGAAGCTAGGCTAGTTGAAATTTTGCACTTGAACAGAATCCTCTTATCTGAAATTAGTTCATTGATTTGCATATATAGCGACCCCAGATGGAAAGGAGATTTTAAAGTGAAAACACCATCTGCATTCATCTTTAATGACAAGCTATAGAGTTTCCTGAGAATCTCATTTCCAATAACTACTTTGCAAAATGGTTTACAAGTCATCATAATCATTACTTTTGAACCTACAAAGCTAATGTTGGAAAAGTCAACTGCAATTCAGTCTGAACCAAAATGGAGGTGGGCTATCTCCTCTGTAATTAATGGCTCGATTAATAAATAAAATTTCTCTCCCACCTTCTTCAGAATCTAGACACTGGCAATCATCCCAACATAGGCACAACATATATGTAGATTCTGCATTCAAAGGATGGCTGAAGCAAAAAACTATTTGAAACTGCTGTCGTCTGCAGTGGAAGCCTGAATTATGTGTGATAAGAAAATACCAATGGACAAATATGGAGAAGGAATGTGTCTATCTATACTTCTCACTAAAGTCAATAGGAGGCGAGGTTAATCAAGTATTTTAAATAAGTACTGGAGTAGAAGTGGCCTAGCCCAATCGTCAGTTCTGTCAAGTAGGAGGAGGAAACCTTTGATAACTCTAGATGACCTTTGGGTTCCCTTCCAATTCTACAAGTTTGTGATTCTATCAGGCAGTGACATACATGATTTTTGCTGCAATTATGCTGTTTAGAGTATTTTTTTTTTAGTTGTTTTGTTAATAGCATTTTATAGACTGTAATTATTTTACTGATGATTTGTTATTCTATATGATTTATGTTGCATGTGTGATGTAAGGAAAACTGCTGCTACCAGCTCTCTCAGTGCTTATATAATGTAAAACCCAGTGGCAAGCAAGGCTTCCCACTATGAAGCAATCAGCAATCAGACAGATCAATGAAAGTTAATGGAGCACCATGCCTGAAAATGTACTGATAGCCATTGTAGGTGGCAAGATGTGTTCCCTGTTCCCAGCCCCAGTTGCGTGTTGAGTCCCACAAAGCCACCCCCCTAAAAAAGTCACACTTCACACATCATTTTTTGTTTAAGGTTTTTGGCATAATTTTGGCCACAACTTTATTCAAAATACAAAAAATGTGAGTGGTTGCTTAGGCATTGGTTATGACTATCTGTCCATGCCCAGGGACAGAGCTGACTTCCGGATTCCAGCGGAAGCCAGCGTGGGAAACAAGTATTGGGTGAGAAAAAAATGAAGCTGGGTATCAGTCCCTCACTTCTCACCCTCATGTTCCTGTGGGGCTTACCCGGCCCAAGTCCAACTCCGGGGACAAGGACGAAAGGATGGTAAGCCCCTGGATTCCTTTAACGGAATTCCCTTTCCACACCACCATTGGAGGGGTAGGCACTTACCCCTCCATCCACCAATTTTAACCAATGCCTAACCGCCAACCTTACAAGTTGTGACGATTTGCTACGCAGTAGGCGAAACCCAAATGGCACCAGCCAATCCGCCAGATGGTAAATTCCTACCAGGCCCCCACGCCAAGGCGGACGACCCCTAGACAGGCATAGCAAGGTCAAGCGAGCCAGCAGAAACCCCCCCCCTTCATTAAAGGGAGGGTGGGCGGGTGATCCGTTGCAGAAGCTGAGAGGACACTCTAGCGTTAGGCGTCCTGCATATATAGCCTCGGCTCCCTCCTCCAAGATTTGCAACATCCAAAACTCCCCAGTAACCCAATTAACCCCTTACGGGCTTGGTTTCCCAAATCTGCCCAGCAACGACAGGGTGGCTTATATTTTCCCCAACCGCAACACGTGCTCTCATTTTCAAGGAGAACACGATTTAACAACTAGGGGTTCTGTTTTGAACCAGCTGAAGTTTTCTGAGGAGCCAGTCCCAGGTGCAACATGCTGCAGTGTGTTGGACATCGAGACTAGAGGTGATACATAGCTTCAGTGAAGCTGTTTTGGTCTAGGGCTTGCCGATCAGAAGGTCGGTGGTTCGAATCCCCGCGACAGGGTGAGCTCCTGTTGCTCGGTCCCTGCTCCTGCCAACCTAGCAGTTCAAAAGCACGTCAAAGTGCAAGTAGATAAATAGGTACTACTCTGGCGGGAAGGTAAACAGTGTTTCCGTGTGCTGCTCTGGTTCGCCAGAAGCGGCTTAGTCATGCTGGCCACATGACCCGGAAGCTGTACGCCGGCTTCCTCGGCTAATAAAGCGAGATGAGCGCCGCAACCCCAGAGTCGGTCACGACTGGACCTAATGGTCAGGGGTCCCTTTACCTCTACAATGCTGGAACAGTCTTTAAGAATGCTGGGCCCAAGCATTTGTGGAACCAGTAGAATAATCATGGTGTTGGGTTCCAGGAAAACAACAGGCTATCTAAGGGACCAGTTGGTGGAGTAGCTTAGGACAGGTAAAAAGGTGAGTGTACCTTTTATGTACCCATCACTTCTCTATTTCAAAATGCCTGTCCTAAGCCAGCCCATTGCCTGCAGGATGTGTTTAGCTTTCAAATGTGTTTTCCAATGTGTTTAGCAATATATCTGTTTGAAACTCATCAGAGGGAAAAAGGATTTGGGGGAAAGCATCCCTGCCCCTTGTCTATTCTCTATTCTACACAACCTCCTTGAAGTTGCTTTTCCGTGGGAAATGCAGCCATTTTGATGTTGTTGTTGCATGCATCCACCCCAAGCTACATTTGAAACCTAAGTCCTGATATGACTCCCTAGCAACTGACTGGTGACAGTTAGCTCAAGTGTTTCAAAGACTATTTCAGTGCGTGTGAACAGAACCATTTCTTTCTTCCAACATAGTCCTTCGTGTTTAGATTTTTGTTTTACAGCAAGGTAACCTTTCTCAAAGAGAACCTGTTGGGATGAAATCTATAGAAGTGTCAAAAGAAAAAGCTGGATGATATTGCAGGGTTGGCTTCCTGAAAAGAGGCTACGCTTGCACTCAGAGTGTTGAGAGTCACCTTTTCAGTCGTCCTTTGTTTTTGATGATTGCCTTAAATAACTCCTTTCCTGTTTTACACAGAGATACATAGAGTACGGTGTATCCTACAGACCATAACTTAATTTTAGGGCAACTCCTTTCTGAGTTCAGTGACATGTCAGTTTAAGGACATCATTTTCTTGATACAAACTCAAAGGATGCATTCTAGAAGAATGTAGTGGGATGGCAATAATTTCCGAATCAAAAATTATACGACCATTTGAATAGTTTGTAGCCATCATGCCTGCTTTCTTCACATTCCTGGATTAGCCTAATAATAATAATAATAATAATAATAATAATAATAATAATAATTTGTTATTTATACCCCGTCCATCTGGCTGGGCTTCCCCAGCCACTCTGGGTGGCTTCCAACAAAATATTATAATACCGTAATACATCAAACATTAAAAGCTTCCCTAAATAGGGCTGCCTTCAGATGTCTTCTGAAAGCCTGGTAGTTGTTCTCTTTGACATCTGGTGGCAGGGCGTTCCACAGGGTGGGTGCCACTACCGAGAAGGCCCTCTGCCTTCCCTGTAACTTGGCTTCTCACAGTGAGGGAACTGCCAGAAGGCCCTCGGCCCTGGACCTCAGTGTCAGGGTAGAACGATGGGGTGGAGACGCTCCTTCAGATATACTGGACTGAGGCCGTTTAGGGCTTTAAATGTCAGCACCAACACTCTGAATTGTGCTTGGAAACATACTGGGAGCCAATGTAGGTCTTTCAGGACCGGTGTTATGTGGTCTCTGCAGCCACTCCCAGTCACCAGTCTAGCTGCCGCATTCTGGATTAGTTGTAGTTTCCAGGTCACCTTCAAAGGTAGCCCCACGTAGAGAGCATTGCAGTAGTCCAATCAGGAGAAAACCAGGGCAATCACCACTCTAGCGAGGCAGTCCATGGGCAGATAGGGTCTCAGCCTGCATACCAGATGGAGCTGGTAAACAGCTGCCCTGGACACTGGTTACCCCATTTCCTAACTGAGTTGTCATCATCGTGCTATGTAGCCAATCAGATTGCAGTTTGGTGACACCCCAGAGGGCAAGTGAGGACAGGTGACAGTGTGGGCAATTGAGTGCAACAGAATGGAACATTTTGCTGAAGAGAAACAAGAAATCATCCAGGCGCCAGCATCTGATAAACCTGAAGCAATATTTGACAGTAGCTGATAGGTAACATGCAGTGCCAATCTACATTTGACAGTATCTGACAACTAGGTTAAGCAGGAGTCTATGTGCAAAATTGACTTGGCTTCTGGTGGCCTGTCACATGAAGTGCAGGAGGGGACTGAATTTTCTCACAAATAGTCCCTCCGGTCTACTGATTCCACAGGAAAGCTTGTTAAAGGTAATGTTTCTCCCGTGGTGTATAGGTATTACAAGAACACTGTGAGGAAAATGTATTCATGTAATGTAATGTAATGAGGGACTCACATACTCAGTGTTGAAAAGCCACAAGTGCATATCTAATGACACTCCTAGGATGACATGTACATTGCCAGAGCAGTACATACCCTGGAGGGGAAACAGCTGGTGCATATGCAACCTTGAAGGGAGTCTATATTTGTGTAAGAGACAGACTATAGCTTCAGGACACAAACAAATCTCAGAGATTTTGCAACTGCTGCTTACTAGGTAGGGATTGACAGATCCGTCATTTTTGATTCCCCGTTTCCAATTTTTAAATTGAGTTCTTCATAGTTATGCAGTAGTTTGCATGGTTTTTTAAAGAAACAAATCCTCAGGATAATTCATCAATGTTTTAGTGCAAATTTCTCCTAACGAACACATTTTTGGGTATGCAGTTTTGCCTAATACACACATTTTTTCGAAAGCAATTTCCCCATATGTGAGACATGTTTTGCATGGTGTTTTCATCAATATATACATTTTTATGCACACTGTACAATATTATATGCACCTTAGTACCTATTACTTGACAGGAGAACTGCGAAGTGAAATTCCCTATACAGGGCTGCCTTCAGATGTCTTCTAAAGGTTATATAGTTACACAACTCCTTGGCATCTGATGGCAGGGCATTCCACAGGGCGGGAACCGCTACTGAGAAGGCCCTCGTATTGGTTTCCTGTAGCTTCACTTCTTGCAGTGAGGGAGCCAGCAGAAGACCCTCGGAGGAGGACCTCAGTGCAGTGGCGTAGCGTGGGTTGTCAGCACCCGGGGCAAGGCAAGTAATTTGCGCCCCCTAACCCGTGGATTTGCGCCCCCTAACCCTAACCCCCAGATGTTACGCCCGGTGCGGCCGGCCCCCCCTGCACCCCCACGCTAAGCCACTGCCTCAGTGTCTGGGCTGAGCAATGGGTGTGGAGATGCTCCTTCAGTTATACTGGGCCAAGGCCGTTTAGGTCTTTAAAGGTCAGCACCAACACTTTGAATTGTGATTGGAAACATACTGGGAGACAATGCAGATCAAATCCCTGCTCCCCCAACCCAAACTGCTTACAAAATACAGTGGTACCTCGGGTTAAGTACTTAATTCGTTCCAGAGATCCGTTCTTAACCTGAAACTGTTCTTAACCTGAAGCACCACTTTAGCTAATGGGGCCTCCTGCTGCCGCCGCACCGCCAGAGCATGATTTCTGTTCTCATCCTGAAGCAAAGTTATTAACCTGAAGCACTATTTCTGGGTTAGCGGAGTCTGTAACCTGAAGCGCATGTAACCTGAAGCGTATGCAAGCCGAGGTACCACTGTAGCACTTTGAGTTGATAAAAGACACTGGGATGAAGCATGTTAGTCTCTGATAAATTCTTAAACCTACAGCTTGACAGCAAACTATGTGACAAACAGAACTGGTGTCTTAGCATGTGTTGTGTGTGTCTGCACACACACACACAATTCACAGAGCTCAAAGGAACAACTCTTCCTAGGAGGGCTTTGAGCTAACAACTAGTGGAAGACTATGTTGTCATCCTAGATTAACAAGGAAAGTCAGTGGACTGTTACATCATTCACACAAAATAATCTGGGTTTCTTTGGAAGTCTGTGAGGCGTACGGTTGTCAACTGCTTCTATCCATCACATATGACAGCTTATGTGATATATAAAATGACAAAAATAATAATACCAGGATTGGACTACAATGCAAAGATTGGCAGGGGGTAGGTTACAGAGAATATTCAGATCTATTTGTAAGTAATAATAATAATAATAATAATAATAATAATAATAATAATAATTTATTATTTGTACCCCACCCATCTGGCTGGGTTTCCCCAGCCACTCTGGGCAGTTTCCACAGAGACCAAGAATACACTAAAATGTCACACATTAAAAACTTCCCTGAACAGGGCTGAAATAGGGACTGGTTCATCATATGCTTGCCAAAGAATGATACTAACGCAGAACATTCCTTGACACACACGCCCTACTACTCTCCAATGGAGAAGCTAGGATCCAGGCCTTAATGTATCACCTCCAGGACACCTAATGAGGATCCCATTGTAGGCTATAGAGTCTGCCCAGTTCCCTTCTCTGCCACAAGGTTCTGACAATTCTTAAGTAATAGCTACAAACCAGCATTGCTATGAGGAAGACAAAAACTTCAAAGAACTCGGCCAGTTGTGGTAGTAATATTCCTTCCCAGATCCACCTTTGTCAACAGCAGGAAGGACAACTGCATGCCTATGTACAGTGAGCCCCTGCGAACCAGGAAGAGGTGGCAATACCTAAAAATAAACAGACAAAACAATGTTCTGGAATAAAAAAATGGACACAACTTTACTGATTACAGAGGCAGGTGGCGCTGTGGGTTAACACACAGAGCCTAGGACTTGCCGATCAGAAGGTCGGCGGTTCGAATCCCCGCAACAGGGTGAGCTCCCGTTGCTCGGTCCCAGCTCCTGCCAACCTAGCAGTTCAAAAGCATGTCAAAGTGCAAGTAGATAAATAGGTAAAATTCTGGTTTGCCAGAAGCAGCTTAGTCATGCTGGCCACATGACCTGGAAGCTGTACGCCGGCTCCCTTGGCCAATAAAGCGAGATGAGCGCCGCAACCCAAGAGTTGGTCACGACTGGATCTAATGGTCAGGGGTCCCTTTACCTTTAATGTATCCTGAGTGAGCTGCCTGACTGTTGGCTGACATTGAAGAGGGTTGTGACTGGGTTAAGGACCACCTCAAGATGCAGGTCAACCAAGGTGACACCCCCCCCCCCCCAGCCACCATTTGAAAGTTCTTTAGTCCATCTGCCCCCTATCTGGACTTCTGGATAGACTCTTCCACATGACCTTTGAAGTATTTATAAGTAAACCAATTTTTAACTTACCACAAGTGTGATCTTTTTCTATGCTGGGGAAGAGAGGAACTTTGGAAGGAACTTAGAAGGACACTTTTTAAAGGTCTATCAGCCTATATTTCTACGCTTTACTTTGCTGCATATTTTGTGATTTTAAATCTCGGCTGGGGTTCTATCACCAGTCTTCACCCTAAACCTGGATCTTGGCATCCAGGGATTTCTCCCTTTTCTGCCTTTTTCTTTTTCATTGTCACCAGCAGAAACTTTATGCACTCTTCCTCACTCTGCCTGCTCATGGGTAGTTTTTGCACAAACCTACATAGGGCTCACACTTAATAGCGATCAAAATGGCCTAAAGATTCTGCACATTTTTAGGTGAAAACAAAACTCCACATTCTACAATAGAAGAAACCTAGGCTCCTCTACATGGACGATGTTGAGAGGGCAGAGAAGTTTTTTGTCACAGTAAGGACTGTCATGCTGTTGAACTGCCTACCAGGGAGACTAAATCAGCACACTTCCTTAGTTAAAATATTGCAGCAAAGGGCTAAATTGATGAAATTGCAGGAATTGTGTAAGTTGCAAACACTAGGAGAATGTTTTCTCCCATGAGCTTGAAATCAATTTTTCCCTCTCTGCACACAGAGTTAACAAAGAACCACTTATACTGAAACCTCCAGTGAAGGCACTAATTTGATTTTCAGTGCTGCCACATGGAACCAAAAAACGTTCTATATATTGCAATCAGGACAGCTTTACCATTTCGTTGCAGGCTTCATGAGCTCTGAATGGCCTTCAGGTTAGCAACAATTTCTTTTGTGTGGGTTTTCTAGGTATGATTCATACACAAAACACATCCCACTGTTTCCAAATTCCAGATCAGTTGCTAATTCAGGTGCAAATTCAGCCAAACAGCCTTTTCTACCAATTTCTTGCTAGTTGATTTTCCTTGCCCCTTGGCCCTGCTCCTGCGTCTTCATTGACAGCCTCCTGTGAATAAATTGAGCAGATGGAGCTTTTCTGGACAGGGAAAAGTAATAGAAATGCTTTCAGCTGCTACAGTTTGTGTGAGGCTGCCCTAAGGGGTAGAGAATCTGTGGCCTTCATGATATTTTGTGATTACAAGTCCCATTAGCCTGGATCACTGGCCATGTTGACTTGGGGCAATGGCCACAGATCCCCAAAAATAAAAAATTAAGGGCAGAGTGTGATCTTTGTGGATTAATATACTCAGATAAGACATACCTGAGTTACAGTCGTGACTAACTCATGGTTTCAACAGGGTTAAGGATCAATTTGCTCAGTCCCTTTATGTGGTCATCTCTCTGAATGGAACTGACCGGTAATTATTTTTTGGTAGGGTGGGGAAGGTCAGAATGAAATGTGAGTCCTTATGAGCAAAAGATCCTGAGAACAAAATGTAGGACCTAACGATCAAATGCAACAGCAGTTCACCTAAAGCGAAGGAACAACAAGATCACATTGCCTGCATTTCAGACAGCATTTCCCTATTCGTCAGGAGCACTTGTAGTTCCAGCCAAATAACTAGCTCTAAATTGACTATTATTAAAACACTTCACAATTCTTACTGAGAACCCTGTAAGCCTTTACCAACACACTGTGATTTCTTTGCTTCCTTTACTCAAAACTGACCTTTGAAGGAGGACTGTATTTCAGTGGTAGAACACAATGGGCAGAGGGTTCCCAGCTCAATCCCTGCCATTGCCTATTTAAATATACTAGCATAGATAGCAGGTGAAGGGAGAGACTTCTGTCTGAGACTCCAGAGAGCCACTGGTTTCCCCAAACCAGGTGTCAACTCCCATAATTAGCATGGGATGGTGGGAGTTGTATTCCCAAACATCTGGATGCTACCAGGTTAGAGAAGCTTATGAGTAGACAACTTGGGACTGGAGTCTGTTCTGGCACAGCTCCTTCACAGCTCAACTATGGTAGGGTAAGGCAGACTATGTGTTTGATCAGACTTCTGAAACTCACCAGAAATGGGCTCCAGATGCCAAGCCATCTATGTACAAAACTGACGCCAAAAGTAAGTAAGAAGGTACAGTGTGTACTCCTTCTGTAAAGCATTTATGTCCTCTCAGGAACTGCTATTTTCACAGAAGTAAGGCTTAAAAGGCCATCCAAGGCAAGAAACAGTCTCTTAAAAGCACACACAAAAAGGTTCAGTAGATGGAATGCAAAGTCAATATAATTCAAAAAAGAAAGAAAGTTGTGTGTATAGCTCAATAAACCTGGGGGTTGATATGCAGAAATCAGGTCATGGCAGACCACATAAACTGAAACTCTTAAATATATTATTGACTGGCTGAGCCTATCATAATCCGTGGCTTCATAAAGCTGCAGGGCATCTGGAGCTGCAGGTGTTCTGGGTTCCCCTAGGAATAGTACCTATCAATATAGTCTTTGATCCGCCACACTGCGTTGTCAAGGGGGCGTATGTTCCTCTGATTCCTCGTTCTGTGAAATGACTTGACTTTTAGAAAAACAAAGAGCCCTTTGTCATTAGCTTCTCTGCAAATAGTCTGTCAAATGGTTTATTCTGCAGCGGTGATGGGGAATTTCATCGCAACAATCCTCAGAGGCCCCATGGTTACCACTATATGAAAGACATTCAGACAACATTGTGTTGTCATGCTTTGTTTGGGGCTGTCCTCTCTGTTTTCTTTAATAAGGTAAAAAGCAACGAACAACAACCCTTCACAATGTCATGGCATGTATTTTGTAGCTACACAGAGACACAGAGACACGTATTCTAGCCCAGAGCTATTGCCCCAAACAACGTGAGTTTTGTCACTGTAGTAAATTTGAGATGTGATCACTGATGCACATTAATGTCTATTAGGCAGAAGATGTTTGGTCATGGAGATTCCAAATGTTGATCACAACTTGTTATGTTTTCAGCTGAATTCACCTGGTTGTGCTTTTAGGTATTGAACTGTATTTCCATCATGTTGCTTATTTCTTTGTATATATATGAACATTTCATTACACACACACACACACACACACACACAAATTCTTATTCCAATGATTTCTTACTCATTGGAATAAGAATACAGAGAGAGAGAGAGAGAGAGAAAGGAAAGAGAACACCAGCTTCCTGGTCAGGCAGGATCTTGAGATATCCATAAGAACACAACAGCTCACCATAAGTCACACCATATATTCTGGAAGCTCAAGAGAAACACATGAAAAGCATGGTCATGTACATATTTCTGCATGATGCTGTTAGCCTTCAGAACTTTGCAATGCACTGTAGCACCTATATTGAATAAGTTTAGTAGAAGTCATTTACATTGATTGGAAACTCCATTAAACTCATGTTTCTTATGACACCTCAATGGGTATCGGTTCATTCCCCCCCCCCCAAAAAAAAACACCTGCTAGCTTTTCTTCTACATAGCACATAATAGAGTTACTGAGAAGCTCTCTCTTTATCAAACACCCACCCAGTTTGGACAGCAGGCATCTGGTGCACACCTGGTTTGAATTGCGTCAAATTCACTGCATTGGTGAAACCACAGTTTTAAAACAGAATAAAACAACATCCCTCAGCCAGGAAGTTAACAAATTGCTCAGTCCAGCTCTGTAATTCTTTGGTTGGCTTTGTTTTCTGTTTGCTTGCTTGTTTGTTTGTTTTACAGCACAATTCTGCCCATGTTTACTCTGAACATGTCCTACTCCATTCACTGGGACTTAATCACAGGAAGGTATGCATAGGGCCATGATGTTTTAAATCCTTAATGTTTAAATCCTTTTATTGTAAGTGTCTGTATCAGGTTAGTACTCTCTGCACAGTTGTCCTTGGAGGAGCTGAATAAGAAAAGCAAAACCATTGTAAACTAAATATATTATTGATGACCAACATACTTTATATTGTATTGCGAGAGCAGCAGAAATGATTTGAGACACTCCAGGGCTTAACTAAGAACTATTTATTTGTTACAAACTGCCTGGAGATTTCGGGGCAAAACTTTAGAATGGTATTGCGTGTTGAGGTCCTCCAAGCCACCCCCAAATAATTCACACTTCACACATAATTTTTGTTTAAGGTTTTTGGCATAATTTTGGTCACAACATTATTAAAATACATAAATGTGAGTGGTTGCTTAGGCATTGGTTATGACTATCTGTCCCCACGCCCAGGGACAGAACTGACTTCCGGATTCCAGCGAAAGCCTGTAAGGGAAAACAATATTGGGGAGAGCATGGAGCCGGGCACCAAACCCTCATCCCCCCCCCGCATGCTCCCAGGGGCTTGCACGGCCCTAAGCCCCCTCCAGGGGTACGGACGAAAGAATGGCAAGCCCCTGGATTCCTTTAACGGAATTCCCTTTCCACAGCAGTATTGGAGGGGCAGGTACCACCAATCCTTACCCCTCCACCAACCAATTTTTTTAACCAATGCCTAACTGCAACCTTACAAGTTGTGACGATTTGCTATGCAGTAGGCAAAAACCAAATGGCACCAGCCAATCAGCCAATTCGACAAAATTTCTACCAGGCCCCTGCCCCAAAAGCAGGCGACCCCATGACAGGCATAGCAAGGTCAACCAAGATCCTTAAATCAAGGAGGGTGGGCGGGTGATCCGATGCACACAGCAAAAGAGCCCAGTCAGAGCTGTGTGACTTCATTTTATAACCTTTGGTCCAACCCCCTAAATGGCAACACCAAAATTTGCCCAGTAACCCAACCGCCCAATCACTGCGGATGGTCATCCAAACTAACCCGCCCAGCAACAGAGGGGTGGCCTGCCAGACCCCACCGCAACACGTGCTCTCTGTGAATGAGAACACGCCTTGTACAAAACAAAGACATACTTCCAGATGGTCTTTAGGGCTTCCCTCACTCCTGAGACAATCAGATAATGATGCAGAAATGAATACAGCCTGAAAGTTTGTATATATTGCTGAATCCACAAGGTGCAAAACTAAAGTGAAATTCAAATTCAGTCGTACTGGCATGAAAAATTATGCCATAAAACACAAATGCTGAGATATGCAGCAAGACACCAGGACCATATTGTAAACGACCCTATGATCTTCAGATGAAGGGTAGTATAGAAATTTGGTTAGAATAAAAAGGTGGAACCCAGACCCACCAGTGTCTTCTATGGCACCCATGAAATAAGCATCTCCTCAAAAATCCACGGCACACAAGAGAATGTTTGCTCAGGTTCTTTGCACTGGTTAAGCTTCTCCTACATTGAACATGTTCCCTTAAATACCTCCATGTCATTGGATTATAGCTCTGAAAGCCCACCGTCTCATCTGTGAACATACATTTACCACACAGCAATCTGCATGATACATTTCCCACAGTTAATATTTTTGCCACGATTTTGTATTATGAATCACTACTGTATTATGCAGTGCATTTTTCTTTAAAAATAAATGTTTAGGGGTCATTTTCTTACTCATATTGAAATACCAACCCTCAATGAAGCCAAACTTAGATTCAGAAAATGTTTAGGGTTATGCATACCCCTGAGTCCTCCCAGGAAAAAAAGCACTGGTATTACGTATTCCTCTGAACAGAGGAAAAGTGAAAAGAGCTTCTCTCTGTGAGTGAGCGCATTGATGGCTGATGTAGGTGCATTTCCCTCATTTATAGGGCATCCGAGAGACACATGTTCACATCATTTTGTGTTTCTGTCTCTTTTTACGTGACCAGGCGGCGACAGCCCCAGCCCTCAGGGATCATAAGAAAGACTCTGATGTCGTTATATGGAATTAAAATTAGGCCACAACTTTATTAAACTTCCAAATGAAGGAAGACCTTGGCTTAGGCCTTGGGCATGTATCCCTCCCAGCCCCGCAGCCGGGGAGAACTGGGGCTCCTCAGGGTAAATGGGATATTGGGGTGCTCTGCGAGACGTAAGTGTAGCAGGCAGCCCAGCCCATATCCCCTAACGCAGGGTAGTTCACTGATGACCTTTCAGTGTATGGCCAGTCACACCCATATATATAACCCCTTTAAGAGGGGACCCTGGAATCGCCACCGCAGGGGGGTGAGTCACCACTTCACGCCCATGCCCCCATATAGAGAAGAAAATACTAAAGGATTCTGCCTAAGGCCTTAAACTGCCAGAGTTGTGACGAATTGCTATGGGGAAGACAAAACCTGCCAATGCAGGGAAATTTCTCCCCAGTCCTTCAACAGCAACCAGTCAAAGACTGTAGCAGCGCCCGCTAAACAGGAAGAAAAAGTTCACCTGCAAACAAGAAAACATTAAACAAAGGGAGGGGAGGGAGGGTGAATCTCCAGAGCCAACTGCCTGGTTATTGTCGGCTCCACCCCCTATTTATAAATGGGGCTGGCCCCACCTCCCAGCAAGACACTTGATTACTGAGGCTGGGCGTGAACCTCCAAAAATTAACACTGAGAGGCAAGCCAGCCCCTCTTTGCCAGTAAGCTTCCTGGGAACTGTAGCACCATGCGCGATCCTGCAAAAGGCACCCATAATGTAAAGTGTGAGTGCTCATTCTGCTACTTTAGCTAGGCCCGCCATTTTCTTGTTAGGTCACATTCCCACAGCAGCCATTTTGTGACTGGTGCCTACGGCACTTCCTCAAAATTCCAAATGTGCCCACTGGCCCTAAAACGTCAACGATGTTTGGCTTACACCATAAGCAATCGAGAAAGGGAAATGTGTAGGCTTGCTATTACCCAGCAGATGAGGAAGAATCAAAGCCTGGGAAAAGTGCATAGTTAATTGGCTATTGAGAGGGCAGCAGTTGCAGTACAACAGCCTCAGTACTGAAAACTTTACTGCCCCTGTGGACCCAGGTGGCCTTTGCAAGGAGCCAGAGTTCATAAAACCAGCCCATTTGCCAATAACTTATTATAACAGGAGTGGGAAGAGCATTCTACTGATTTCCTCTCCGCATCAAGAATTTATGGAAGAGTCTCCATTCTGTTGCATAGAGCAAAAGTGGATTGAGTGACTCCTTCTTCTGGGCATTATTAACAAGTAGGATTCTAGAAGTTAATGATCTAATATGGATAATTGCTATGTTATGTAGCTGAAGGATTCAATTACTACTTGCACTGTTGAGGTCACAGTGACTCCCAAGAAGAAATTGGGGAAACAGCCAGAAATGATGCTCAAATATGGAAACATTGGGTGAGAGAAAGGAGGGGAGAAACCAGAGCTTTCCCCCCAGTCAGAACTAGGTTTTGACACCTCTCAGGTGGCTGCCATCACCATGCTAAGAGAATGAGGGCGGTGTTCACGGCACCTCTTTTTCTAGAAAAAATAGCACTAGGAGAAACTGTAAAATAGCAACAAATAATGTAAATATTTTGCAGACAGGGCTGAGTGCAAGAGGGTTTTTTTCCCTGATTTGGGTTAATCCATCATGATACATAAATGTCTGCTAGAGGTCTCCAAAAATGAAAAAAAATGTTGATTAAAGTTCTAGTTTGCTGGCAGGGAGGAAAAGAAACACTTAGCATACTGTTTGCCTTTCTTGGCAAACTCAATCCCAGACTTCCTTAAAGTTTTGAAGTGAAACTTTATGGAGATTTCAAGTTGAGCAGGAAACGAATTTGCCTGTTCTTGATTTAACCTATTCTTTGAAAATGTGCTCCAGTGGTGGAGGAAGTGAGCAGCGATCAAGGACTTGTAAGACAGTAGGGCAATGGGAAGCTGTGACTCTCCAACTGCTATATCTCCCATTTCCCCTGGTCATTACTGATGCTGACTGCAGTAGAGGATTGTCAGCCATGATCATGTTTAAGACTAAGACTGGGAATGTTTACTGACAGAAGTCAGTCAAAACCCAACTCAGCCGGTCGGGTTTTGATTGACTCTGTCTTGGTTGTCAGACAGATCAATGCAATGCAATAGTTCTCTGTCATTTTTCTATTTTTTAAAAAATAAAATCTGGATTTTTCTGCCTGGCTGATCATGCAGTGTCCTGGCAGGTTGGAGAACCATTCAGAGCAGATCTGGGTGGCATGGGGCAAGGAGAGAAATGGAAGTCCCATTGTACCAGCAGAAACCTCCTCGTGTATCATTGGATACAACCCTTGGGTACCTATAATCATAATGTGTATTTAATAATAAATACACTTACTTTTAGGGACGCGGGTGGCGCTGTGGGTTAAACCACAGAGCCTAGGACTTGCTGATCAGAAGGTCGGCGGTTCGAATCCCCGCGACGGGGTGAACTCCCATTGCTCGGCCCCTGCTCCTGCCAACCTAGCAGTTTGAAAGTATGCCAAAGTGCAAGTAGATAAATAGGTACCACTCCAGCGGGAAGGTAAACGGCGTTTCCGTGCACTGCTCTGGTTCACCAGAAGCGGTTTAGTCATGCTGGCCACATGACCCGGAAGCTGTACACCGGCTCCCTCGGCCAATAAAGCGAGATGAGTGCCACAACCCCAGATTCGGCCATGACTGAACCTAATGGTCAGGGGTCCCTTTACCTTTACCTTTACCTTTACACTTACTTTTACTTCAAATCAGTTTTACTACTTACAGGTTATAGGCATCCTGATCAGGAATCCGATGGCTATATTACAAACACTGAGGTTAATCTGTGACACACACACACAAAGTCACATTGGGGCATATGACTGTTGTCCTTCTTAACCTCCTTTTCATTATTTAACCCAAGTACCTCAGACTTTGAATTATTAGTTTCAGCACAATTCTATATACCGTATGTTTACTGGGAAGTGTTCCTTAACTGGCCTTACGTCCTAATAAGTAGGACTGCAGACTTAGGGAATTTGCATTGACGGTCATGCTGCATCTGGAGAATTTTATTCAAAAATGCTGTGTAATATTTTTGTAGTATATATTGTTTACTCAAATCAATGCTGGTCATTGAAATTTAGGTAATATGCTATGGGAAGGGTACTTCAATACACTGCATTCATATTTGTTTTATGTCTGTCTCAAAAACTGAAAGCAGAAGCTTAAAGATATTTGTGACATAGCACGAAAGGATTTTTTAAAAAGGGCTGAAACTCTCCTAAATAAGGTCTTCATAGTTGCATCATGCCCAAAGGGAACAACACACCAAAACTCTTTGGGTTTTTGTCATGTAGCAAAATAAATATGCACATTTAATGAACTTCCAGTTTAATTACCATCATATCACTTCCACAGGATCTGACAGATCCCTTCTGGAGGTAGATAAAAAATGCTCTTTGCAATGAATATCATAGGCAATGGAAATATTGGCTTACAGTATATACAATTTGGCAGCATGGTTTTGCATAATACTGTAGGATGAGGTCTTTATCCAACTAAAGCCACAAATTATAATATATAATATTTATAACACTTTAGGCACATTGTTTAGCATAGCTGCAGGGATATATGTTTATTGCTGTGTCTTTTTTGGAAGAAAAGAAAATATTTCCACAATAAGAGTCTGTCTGCTTTTTCTTCCCTTTGAACAAACAGTAACTCAACTCAAAGAACATTTGGTTTGAATAATTAATCCGAGAGTGTAACATAATTTCCCCCAAACCCACATGCGCCTCTGTTGTAGACATAAAACTAGGAAGTTTTCACTGGGGCCCCCTGTTTCACTTGCTTATAATTTCTCAACATAATTAGGCACCTAAACTAACTTGATGTATTTTCATGTATGTAATTATGAATTATTAAAAGACACTTTGTGCAGCTTTGTTCTCCATTTCTGCGATATAGATTCCTGAGGGAAATGTTTGCTGTTGCAATCCTTTTCAAATACTTTTTTTCTCTTTTTGCTATTGTTTCCTTTTATATTAAAGTTCTACAAAGATTAAAATGCCAGTTAGAAAGCGGGGTGGGGGGATTGGGAATCAAAAGCCTTAATAATTAGATGCAGCTAGATATAAACAAAGTAAAAAAATAAAAATATGAATACTCAAAATCCTGCAGTGTTGGGGTTTTTTTGTTTTTTGTTTTAAAAAACCAAAACCAAATTTTATCTGCTGAAAATTAGTCTCTGTCGCTAATTGGCCTCATAGATATATCTAATTTGGCAAGCCTGATCTGCTGCGTACCTAAATTTCCCAACCTTCTTGGGGATGTTCATCTGCTGAATAAATTTGACTCATCTCCTAGAATTATTTAGTACTCATCAAGGTAAAGGTTAAAGGGACGCTGGTGGCACTGTGGTCTAAACCACTGAGCCTCTTGGGTTTGCTGATCAGAAGGTTGGCGGTTCGAAACTGCATGACGGGGTGAGCTCCCGTTGCTGTGTCCCAGCTCCTGCCAACCTACCACTTTGAAAGCACACCAGTGCAAGTAGATAAATAGGTACCGCTCCAGCGGGAAGGTAACTGGTGTTTCCGTGTGCTCTGGTTTCCATCGTGGTGTTCTGCTGCGCCAGAAGCGGTTTAGTCTGGCTGGCCACATGACCTGGAAAGCTGTCTGCAGACAAACGCCAGCTCCCTCAGCCTGAAAAATGAGATGAGCACCGCACCCCAGAGTCGCCTTTCACTGGACTTCACCTTCCAGGATCCTTTACCTCCTAATACCCATCAGCAATATTATGGACACCTATCTGAGTAGATATGCTTATGGTTACTCTGATAATGTTTCTCAGAATTTCTGCAGATAATATTGCCTGAGCAGGGCTGTCTAATCTCATCTCAGATATGGAAAATACCTTTTAGCAAATTTCACATTCATTTTACTATATTCTCCACTGTCACCCAAGTATTATACTTTTTTGAGTTGTTCTTTTTCAGTGGCTGCCACTTCTTACTTCCTAGGGTCCCCACAGGGGTGGGTCTACTATGAACCTATTGAAGTTTAGGATTCAGGGCCCCTAATCCCAGAGGGGGCCTAGAAGTGGCTTTAGTCCACATTGCTTAATTTTTTTGGGTCTAGTAGACCTAATTTGAGTCGCATTGATTTGAGTCAAATTGATTCAAGGAGGACAGTACATTGGATAATTATGTTAACAGACAGAATGCAAGGTGGTCAACTGAAAAAAAGAAGAGGGAAATGGAGAGAGAACAAAGCAGAAAGCAGATTTGTATATAAAATTGCATTTACAAATATTATATTTAGTTTGCAAATTCAAAAATAATTACACTATAATTGAGGGGGGCTATTGGTTTGTTTTGGGTTTTTTAATGTATTTTATGTTCTCATTTTGTATTTTTATGTTGTGAACTGCCCTGTGATCTTCAGATGAAGGGCAGTATACAAAGTTAATATCTAATATAATAAAATAATAATATATTATAGAAAAACATCTCAGAAATACATTCTGTGTCCCTGCCAGTCTACTGTCTAGGTGATCTTGATGTTGATGGGTAATGCTAAGGCCCCTGTTTTCCTTTTTTATAGTTCTTTATCTTTAAATGGGACTTCCCCATTCAGGTTTCCTTCATATTAGAAGTGCAAAGACTTGCTAAGTTTACATATTATGTTACATATTGTTATGAGTTTGTGGTTGCTGGACACTCTAAATCCCTAGGTCTAATAGGTCTTAGAATTTAATCAATGCTTGAAGCTGGGAAATAGCTAGACCCTGTGTATTTGACTCATGTGTACAGTGGTGCCCCGCAAGACGAATGCCTCGCAAGACGAAAAACCCGCTAGACAAAAGGGTTTTCCGTTTTTGAGTTGCTTCGCAAGACGATTTTCCCTATGGGCTTGCTTCGCAAGACGAGAACGTCTTGTGAGTCTTGCGATTTTTTCTGCCCCCCTTTTTTCTAAGCCACTAAGCCGCTAATAGCCTTTTAGCTGCTAAGCCGCTAAACCGCTAATAGCGCTAATCCGCTAAGCCGCTAATAGGGTTGCTTCGCAAGACGAAAAAACCGCTAGACGAAGAGACTCACGGAACGGATTATTTTCGTCTTGCGAGGCACCACTGTATTAGGGCAGGCCCTTGTGTATTAAGCTGTGTGCTATACAATGCATATCCTCTGGAATCAGCTTGTGTTGAGAGCTAATTAAACCAGGCTGGCCTCTTGTGTTTAAGTGAGTTAGAAGCTTAAGGGAGGAGTTATGGGATGGAGAAGCAGAAAGGTGCGAGGCAGGGCATGATGGCAGTTTGTTTGGATCCTAGACTGTGCCTACGGAGAAAGCAATGACCTCTTGGTATGTAATGCTGGGAACCATTGTAGGCTCAGGTTGTATATATGTGTAAATAAACCATATATCATAAAGACACCACAGTCTCTGCTGTGCCTCATTTCCAATTAGACTCTAGGTATGCGTGCCTAGAAGCCCTGAAATCTCGCACTCCTCAAAGATTAGGGTTATGTGCAACAATATTAAGGGTTCTATATCAAGCAGCATGTATCACAGCTGGACTAACATAAGCAAATTCATGAACTAGCTGAGAGAACATTTATTAACCAACATTAAGAAATGTACAGCTTGGTAAACAAAGTACAGTAACCAAACCAACTCCCATGGAAACATCTCTCGCTTTTAATGGAAGGAATAGCACCATGGGAAGCCACCTTATGTCAGTGCATAACCTTGGAAACAAACAATAGCTCTTGCAAGAATAATCTCTTGAGCAAACAGTATCCATCTAAAATGACCTTTGGTTGGACAAAACCTGCTTACTTGAAGCAAACACCAACTTCCAGAGGCTTGCAGGTTTTTCCACCAGTACAGAGTTAGAGTGAAGTAATTCAAATTTCAGGCCACTGATAACGAATGTGACACGAGTACAGCAAAATGAATTCACAACAGCACAAAGCAGTATTTCTGACTTTGGGTTAAATGGGAATACTGAAAGTGATATCCATTTGCAATATTGGGTCGTATTTATGGATTTGGTAGGTTAAAGTGCTATACAAATGCTAACTATTATTAATAATAATTTTCAAGTGTTTCTTTGTGTATTTTTCGCCTAAAGGGTCTCATTCTCCACACTTCAGAGATGTTACCTACATAATTTATAAGTGTTTGCAATTTGCATATTGTTGTGCTCTGCCAGGTGACAGTTCATTTGCTTTAATTTCCGAGATGTATTTTATATGCTGGTCACTCTGTAGACTGTTCAAGAATTCAGCAGGAGAAGACCAACTTATTGCTGCATAGGGATTTCCCTCATTTTGGAGACTGATAGCAGCGGTACTGTTTTAGAGTTTAATGCCAATACAAATATGGCACTCAGGTTCAGAATGCCTTCTTTCGAGGAAGAAAAGAATTAAAAGTTCCAAATTAATTGCACACAGTGAGCATGTGTTACTAAGGCAACCCTCCTGAAATTCTCGGTTCAGCAGTCAGGAGAGAAGCAGATACCTGCTTCTCAGTGGTAGGAAAGAAACGTATGAGAGACAGTTTCGTTCCAATAGCAGCAACAAAATGCAATGGTATTGGTTCAGAAATCTCTTGTGAAAGCAGAAAAGCCCTTCTGCTTATGCAAGGTGGCCCTTTCAAACTCATCTAATTTCCCTATATTGCTGACACCCCGTGTCCCATTCCATATTGCACCAGAAGGATCAGTGACCATCAGAAACAACTGCAAGGATGCTGGGGGGGGGGAGAGGGGGGGACAGGAAAACCGTGTTATAGTGGCATAGTGTGGGTTGCTGGTGCCCGGGACAGGGCAAGTGTTACGTTCCCCTGTTGGACTGGGCAATTGGGATGGGAGTGTGCACCAAGGGGGCACACATAGAGCCAACAGAGAGGAGGAATGGAGCCTGCCTCCAATAGACTCATTGCCCACTGCTTCCATCCACCTGCCCACTAGACCAACCTGCTTGCCACCACGCCTCAGCTGCCAGGGCTTCGTGCCTGTCATCAGAGCAACTGAGTCCCCTCAAAAATGTTCACCTGAGGCTCTGTCCTGTTACACCCAGTGGTCTCCAAATTCAACCCAATGACTTAGCACTTTTTACCATGGACTACTTTGGCTTCTGTTCACTTGCTGCTGAGTGACAGAAGTTCATGCCTTCGGAGAAGATCTCAACAGCTTGCACCACAAAGCCCGATAATTCAAACTACAGCTTAGCAGGACCTCTCAGACGGGCTTGTACCCACTTCCTCGTTGGTCTTTTTGTTCAGCGCAACACAGCTGCTAAGCCAAGGTTCACGGTTAAGTTCTTTCCTCCTTAACCATGACCAGTAACCAAAAACAAACCTTGGCTGCAGGTTGTTAAGGAGCAGAGGTTTGGATGCCAAGCTAAATTATACTTTGGCTTAGCTGCCGTGCCATGCTGAACTGAAAGGATGGGAGGAGCAAATCAGGTGTAATATCTTCTCAGCCTATTTGTCTGTTAGTGCTAAGCCATGGTTTTGTTTGGCATTACAGTGGTACCTCGGGTTACAGACACTTCAGGTTACAGACGCTTCAGGTTACAGACTCCGCTAACCCAGAAATAGTACCTCGGGTGAAGAACTTTGCTTCAGGATTAGAACAGAAATCGTGCAGTGGCAGTGGGAGGCCCCATTAGCTAAAGTGGTGCTTCAGGTTAAGAACAGTTTCAGGTTAAGAACGGACCTCTGGAATGAATTAAGTTCTTAACCCGAGGTACCACTGTACATGAGAAGGTGGAGACTTTCTGCTATCATATTCTTTTTTAAAAGAAGAAGAAGAAGAAGAAAGGTGGTGAGCCCTGGACTCCTCATGATGAGGCAGGCTGTATGAATGAACTGGAAGAAACTCTTGCAGCAGAAGGTTGTTTAACTGGCTTGGGCCTGTATAATTACTTCAGAGGCCAGAAAACCCCTGGGCCTAGGTGGATAACTAATCGGACAATTCTCAGCTAAGTTGCACTTGTTTGCTTGTTTTCTTCTGCTCTGCTTTCCCCCCTGAGTTGCAAACAAAATGTAAAGGAGTTTTCTGATGTTTGCAGGTATTAGAGATGCAGAAGATATTCAGTTCGGATTTAAGGGTGAACCAACCAAATCAACACTTTCTGAAACAAGATGTGGACCAAACCACAGCTATCCTTCACTTTTCACATTTGTCTATTCAAAGTTTACAAAACACATATATATCAGGGGAAAGTGTAAGTAAAAATGAATTTTTTGCCTTCACTGTCTACATGACTAAGCATTCAAACACAGCCATTTTTGTGCATGCTCAGATGCTGGTTACTGTAACCCTTTATTTGTAGAGAAAAGGAGAAAGTTCTCTTTCCAATACATTCTTTCAAAATTTCCGAACACACGTTATGAGGTACTCTTGCCACTCAGACCTATTGGGCAAAAAAGATCCCTCTGGCTCTTAGAGAGGGAGGAAAGGAAGAGGGGAAGACAGTATGGTTAGGTGGTAGAAAGAAGAGCACCATACTCAGAGTCTGCAAGGAGACACCTTTTGTATTTCCTGGACCTTCTCCCTTCCCCTTCCCTTTTCAGACAAATCTCAGTGTGAACCATAGCTGTCAACTTACAGATTTGAAAATAAGGGACCAGCATCCTCGAAAATAAGGGATCAGCAGCCAAAATAAGGGATTTCCTTTTCCCTCACCACGTCCCCCCGCTCCAGACAGACCTTCTCCCCGACAAGGGTGAGTGGGCTGAATGTTCTCCCCAGAATGTTATTTTTGTTCCAAACCATTCCGGTATTAAAAGGTCTAAAGCAGTGTAAAGAGTGGCAAAGAGCCTTAGCGAGATACATCTGGCAAGGCAAAAGACCACGAATAAAAATGAAAATATTGGTGGACAAAAAAGAAAGAGGGGGATTCTCTCTACCGGATCTAAGTTTATATTATGAAGCGGCGTGTTTATTGTGGCTGAAGGATTGGATAAGATTGGAAAATAGGGACATCTTGGACTTGGAAGGTTTCGATAACAGGTACGGGTGGCACTCGTACCTGTGGTACGAAAAGGTGAAAGTTCATAGAGGCTTTCTAAATCATATCTTTAGGGGACCATTATTCCAAGTATGGGAAAGAAATAAAAATATATTGGAAAGGAAGACACCTTGGTGGATTTCACCAATAGAGGTGTTAACTATAAAAAAAATAAACATGGAAGGGAAGAATGCCACCTATGAAGAACTAACTTGGAAGACAGAGCAAGGGATTAAACTTAGACCATATGAAGAGATCAAAAATCTATTTACAGGGTGGTTGCAATACCACCAAGTAAATGACTTGCTAAAAGAAGACAAAAAGAAAGTAGGATTTGAAGATAAAAAATCTAAATTTAATGTAGAAGTTATAGAAGGTAAGAACAAAACACTGTCAAGGATGTATGATATTTTGCTGGAGTGGTATACAAAAGATGAGGAGGTGAAGGAGGCCATGATTAAGTGGGCGATAGACATTGGATATAACATCGACTTTGAGAGGTGGTTGGAACTATGGAACAAGAATATGAGATTTACGGCATGCACGGCACTAAAGGAAAACCTGTGGAAAATGATCTACAGGTGGTATCACACACCAGTGAAATTAGCGAAGATTTATAAGTTGAAGGAAAAAAGATGCTGGAAATGTAGAGAGGTAGAAGGTGACCTCTACCATATGTGGTGGTCGTGTTGCAAAGTGAGAGGCTTTTGCGAATTGGTTTATAATGAACTTAAAAAAATCTTGAAATATACATTTCCCAAAAAGCCAGAAGCTTTTTTGTTAGGAATGGTTGGTAAAGAAATTAAAAAAGAAGACAAGATCTTGTTTCTATATGCTACGACAGCTGCAAGGATTATGTTAGCACAAAATTGGAAATTAGAAGTAATACCCAACATAAGTGATTGGCAGGTTAAAATGATAAATTATGCTGAGCTTGATAGAATATCAGGAAGATTAAGGGACCAAGACGAACAGAAATTTCATGATAATTGGAAGAAATATTTAATGTATATGGAATCTAAATCTCAGGTGACACTGGCGGGGTTGAAATAACTCTAACAGCGGGAAAGGCCTATGTGAAAGAGTTAAAAAGTACACGACAATATAACTTATTCGATACTTACCAAAGGAGTGGAGGGAAGTCCAAGGTTCAGTTGAGACTAACTTAGTTATGTATCTTATTTATGATTTGTGAAGTGGATATAATTTGTATAAGGTATGTGGTGGATTTTTTGTTTATGTTTTCCTTGTAAATATGTGCAAATATGAATAAATTTATTTTAGCAGACAAGGGTGAGTGGGCTGTCGGTGACATATCCATCCGATTCGGAGCACAGGTATGTTCAACTTCTGAGCCCCTCCAAGCCAAAGGCAGAAAGCCCAGCCAGCAGCCAAATGAAGCCTCAAGTGGTGGTTCCCACAGCGCAGCAACCCGGCAAAGGGGATGCAGCAAGGAAAACCACCGTCACCTCTCTGCTGGGAAGTGCTAAGCAAAGGCGAGTCCCCAGGCAACGCGGCCGATTTGATCGGCAGAAGGCATGCAAGCTCCACCCCCCAGTCATTCTTAGACTCCTTATTGGGTGAGCAACGCAGCCAAGCAACACAGTTGGAGCCTCCCTCCTCCCTGGCCAGCAGGGAGGGAGGGAGAGGAGCTGCTTCCTTTGAAACCCGGAAAATTTAAGGGACATCATCAATAAGGGACAGCAGTGGGACATGACGCTGGGATAAGGGAGTTTCCCACCAAATAAGGGACGGTTGACAGCTATGCTGTGAACTGAAAGATAAAGGATGGGGGAGAGACTCCCAACTACTGCTTGCTGCTCACTGCTTCCCTCGGCTCCGCACCCTTTATGGTGGGACTGCCTGCACCACACTAAATCCGGCTCTCAGCTGCCTTACACTGAGTCAAGACATTTATTCCTTCTAGCTTAGTACAATCGTACCTCGGAAGTCGAATGGAATCTGTTCTGGAAGTCCATTCAACTTCCAAAACATTCAGAAACCAAGGTGCAGCTTCCAGTTGGCTGCAGGAAGCTCCTGCCACCAATCAGAACCTGTGGAACCCACACCAGACGTTTGGGTTCCAAAGAACGTTCGCAAACCGGAACACTCACTTCTGGGTTTGCGGCATTCGGGAGCCAAAACGTTTGAGTCGGAAGGCGTTTTACTTCCGAGGTATGATTTTATTGTCCACATTGACAGGTGGCAGCTCTCCAGGGTTTAATGCAGGGGAAAATGAATTAGGAACCTTTGGCATGCGAGACTGATCCTGTACCACTGACATATGGCTCTTACCCTAGTGTTTGTCACATTTCTACTGTCTCAAGGAAATTGGTTCTATGTGTGCTCTAGCAGGATACTGGGGGTGGAGGGGACAAGAGTCAATCAAGCATAGGGTCTGTGACATTGTGGTAGCATGCAGAAGATTCCTCTGGCAAGATGGTGGCAGGAACTGCTTGCCATGTGGAGATTGTGGCCATATGATTTATTTTATAAAGAGCAACCACATGGCAGCTCTTTGGTGAACCCAATAAAACTTCAGATAAGCAAATGAAGATTAAAAAAAATAATCATCACATCTCAAGACAGCAAATACTTTTGATCAGATTTAGTAGGCAGCTCTGAACATATTGAGGAGAAATGTACTACAGATGTTAAGGAACCGGCTCCCTCCTCAAGCTGTAAAGTGGAAACCAGCTGGTGTGAGAAAATAAGGGAGCCCCAGGGAAACCTTGAGAACTCTTAGTAAGAGGTTAGAGCAATTGATCTTAACTCCACATAGCAGATGGAATCAGCAGCTACTGTCGGAGGAACATAGAAAACGGAGGTTGCTGCCCTCTGTGCCTGTGTCGTCATAGGGACGATGTACTCTAAGGCGAAGTGTTTTTGTGTTCCAGTCTAATATAGCATTTCTGAGACAAGGTAAACAATACATAATAAAGTTCAGTGGAATTTTAGAAAGTTCTCTTCATATCTAGCTGTTTCTGAAGATATCCCAAAGGACACTAGGCAACTAGAAATTATTGCTGAGCTGGAGATGGGGGGCATACTTTATGTCTCACATCCAAGTTGATTCCTGCTCATTCAGTCCAGTTGAGAGAAAATGTGGTATCTAAATGTTGCCCACACTGTTAATTTCAGTGCATTCAGAAGTGCATACAAATGGAAATCTCACGTACTCCTTGCCCCAACTAATCATGTGCAACTAAGCACAAATAAAACTGAATTAGGTTGAAGGTCGTATCACAGCAAGCAATGAACCATCAGTGCAGTGTGGTCCCAAGAAAAAATATCATTGCTTGGACAATGGAGACATTTCCTTTCTTCTCTGAACCCATTGCAAACAGGAAAACTACCAAGAAAAATGTTGGTAACATCCAATTCTATTATTGTTTGTTGTCTCTGGGCTCCATTTTACACGATGATGAGGCCCAGAGATATTCTGGGGAAACAATGATGGTATTGGCTTCTGCAACCATGTTGCTTGACAATGCTAATAAAAGATTTGGGTAAATTAAAAATAATAAAATAAGGCATGATTGTGTACATCTCAGATTCCATTAGACAGCTGCCAAATGTAATCAGAAGAGCTAAGGACTCCTGTCGCCATCTGGCTCTTATCACATTTGAAAATGATATCATATAATCCTAGGTCCACAGTTCTACCTGGAATGATGTGCCTGGGGAAGCCATTGTGCTAAAAATTCTCAGGGGATGACTGAAATTTCCTAACAGTTCAAGATGGAGCAGGACTTTCCACAGAGCTGAGCCAATGGCTGCTCCCAGGAGAGAGGAGGCCTGGTGAAGCTCTACTCATGGAAGAAGGAAGGTCAAGAAATGCACCATTGGCTTTGCTGAGACAGGCCAGCTCCATCAGGTTTTATCTCCCTCAACTGTCACCTGGTGACAGCCCTTTCATCAGGCTGCCTCAGTGGGAGAGACAACATTCTAGACACTGGGGGCTGAGTTTGTGCGTTTCCTTTTCCTCTGCCCTCCTTGCCCTCTTTCCTTGAGTGTTGTATTTCTTTTGGTTGGTTGGTTGGTTGGTTGGTTGATTAGAATATAAGTCTGCAAGTAAAAGGTAAAGGTACCCCTGCCCGTACGGGCCAGTCTTGACAGACTCTAGGGTTGTGCGCCCATCTCACTCAAGAGGCCGAGGGCCAGCGCTGTCCGGAGACACTTCCAGGTCACGTGGCCAGCGTGACAAAGCTGCATCTGGCGAGCCAGCGCAGCACACGGAAACGCCGTTTACCTTCCCGCCGGTAAGCGGTCCCTATTTATCTACTTGCACCCGGGGGTGCTTTCGAACTGCTAGGTTGGCAGGAGCTGGGACCGAGCAACGGGAGCGCACCCCGCCGCGGGGATTCAAACCGCCGACCTTCTGATCAGCAAGCCCTAGGCGCTGAGGCTTTTACCCACAGCGCCACCCGCGTCCCAAGTCTGCAAGTAGGGAGTGTCTTTTTATTATTATTTCATGGCTGAGGAGTGGAGTAAAAATGCTCTAATTCATGGGTAGGCAAACTAAGGCCTGGGGGCCGGATCTGGCCCAATCGCCTTCTAAATCCAACCCGCAAATGGTCTGGGAATCAGAGTGTTTTTACATGAGTAGAATGTGTCCTTTTATTTAAAATGCATCTCTGGGTTATTTGTGGGGCCTGCCTGGTGTTTTTACATGAGTAGAATGCGTGCTTTTATTTAAAATGCATCTCTGGGTTATTTGTGGGGCATAGGAATTCGTTCATTTTCTCCCCTTCAACATATAGTCCAGCCCCCCACAAGGTCTGAGGGATAGTAGACCGGCCCCCTGATGAAAAAGTTTGCTGACCCTACATTTTTTTTAAAAAAAATATGTCATAAAATTATTTTCTGAAAAATTCCAGGTCAGTCTCTGGTCAGGCCTGCATTGCTGTGTCACAGCCTATTCTTTACTTTTTGAAAGGTCATAATTTTACCAAGACACCATCCACTTTGGTCAGTTCATAGAAATCCATCTAGAACTACATTTGACAAATGCTCTGGGCATAATCGCATACTGATTTACAGGCTGCTGTTAATACGATGATGATAGTGATAATCAAAAATAAATTAATAACATTATATTTCATTTTAAGCAGAAAATGTAGAAGTTCAGGTATGTTACTATGCTGGTTGAAATGAGTGGGTTTGACAGAGCTTTTAGAGACAAATGTATAAGAGAGCCATTTTTAAGCACACTTTGCAATCTAAAGCAAGTCGCACAGGAAGAAAATTAATATGATTTAGTACTGAATAAGTCAGAGTGACTCTCTTGTGTAAAATGCAGTCGGAATCAGATTATATATTTTTAAAATTGCTTGCAGTATAAGGTTTTATTATAATGTAGAGTTTAAGGTGCTCTGCTGTTGGATCATGATATGATCCAGTAAAAGTTGAGCACTTCTCAGCCCCATTAATATCAATGGAGAATTATTCCCCCCCCCCCACGGAAGTAAAATCATGCTTTTTTTGTGCAAATGTTTATAAAGCTTGTGACCTGAGGCTTTTGGAGGTTCAGGACTATCCTTGTCCTGCATTCGGAATAATTTAAAAACCAACAAAACTTGATCATCTCTGCTATCACCCTAACTTTTCTAGGGAGAGGTGCCTTAATTTCTTTTATTAAAAGCCCCAAATATCTGTTCAACGGGGGGGGGGGGAGTCCATTGGAACAAAAGAGCCAGGAGAAAAAGGGTGTGTATATTCCACAATCAAGTTCAGCAAGCTGGTCCTGCAAACATCATGCACTGCCCACACCCCTTGTCTGAATAGGAAAAAAGCTTTCAGGACAGGAAGAAGGTAAGATCAGTCCTCCTCTCTGAGATTCAGTTCAATGTTTATCTTACTTGCATTGGCTTCTGTAAAGCCATTTTGGGCTTGGTAAGGTATGGATGATTGAAGGTTTAAATGAGAGTAGGAGTAGTCAATGTGGTACCTTCTTATCACAACTTTGTGATAAGATCATTGGCCATGCAGGCTGAGGTCAATTGATGCTATGGTCCAACAACAGATGAAGTGGACCATGCTGGCTACCTTGGTCTTGAGCAGTGTTTCCCAAACTTGGCTCTCCAGCTATTTTTGGACTACAACTCCCATCAAGACCAGGGGTCAGGGATGATAGGAACTGTAGTCCAAAAATAGCTGGAGACCCAAGTTTGAGAAGCACTGGTCTACAGAAAGAGAACATTCCACTCAACAGCAGAATTAATATTTCAGGTGGGATGGTGGCAGTGGCAGTGTTTTCTAGCTAGAACAGTTTCCCAGTATCTAAGGGACAGACAATCACAGAACACACATTTTGTTGTTGTTTGATCGTTTAGTCATGTCCGACTCTTCGTGACCCCATAGACCAGAGCATGTCAGGCACTCCTGTCTTCCACTGCCTCCCACAGTTTGGTCAAATTCATGCTGGTAGCTTCGAGAACACTATCCAACCATCTCATCCTCTGTTGTCCTTGCACCGTCCATCTTTCCCAACATCAGGGTCTTTTCCAGGGAATCATCTCTTCTCATGAGGTAGCCAAAGTACTGGAGTCTCAGCTTCAGGATCTGCCCTTCCAGTGAGCACTCAGGGCTGATTTCCTTCAGAATGGATAGGTTTGATCTTCTTGCAGTCCATGGGACTCTCAAGAGTCTCCTCCAGCACCATAATTCACTATGCCATGCAGAACACACATACTTCCTGGCAAAGCCTGGCTGGGGAAGGTGGCTCCCTACTGTGTGTGACAATCAGGAGCACATCAAGGAAACACAACACACACACCAACACATAAAAAACCTAGTCCTTAGGCAGCTCTTAAAACAAAATTTGAGCCAAGTGCAGGGAGAGAAAGCTGCTGAGAACTTAGAAAGCAGGCCAAGGTGGGTCACAATAGTCATAGAGCCAATGATGAAAGATTGAAGATTCATTTTGAAATTAAGATGCATTATAATAATTAGAGCTGAGCTTGAGAGCATCTGCACACTGGTATGTTTCACCCAGGGTCATATTTCAAATCTCTTCACAGTGTTAAATGTTCCTAGCGGGCAAAATTGGTCCGCAAAGGCAAATTCATTATTAAAACCGCGATCCAAATAATAATGTGGGTCACAATCTTCAAACCGTTCTCAGCAGAATATTCTCACTGAAGCTAATGAGGCAAGTCCCAAAATACTTAGAAAATTTGATGTCATTTCTTAAATAGAAGATGCTGCTTTCAGTAGAGGTGTTGAACCCTTCCAGTTTTTGCTACCTCTGCAAAAGATGAAATGCTGTTTCTGTGAGGGTAGGCTTTGTTTGTTTTGCATATTAACAACACAATCCTAACCATATCCACACAGATATAAATCCTATTGATTTCAGTGGGACTCACTCCCAGGTAAGGTCCTGCCAACCTAGCAGTTTGAAAGCATACCAGCGTAAGTAGATAAATAAGTAATGCTGCAGAGGGAAGGTAAACAGTGTTTCTGTGCACTCTGGCTTCCATCACAGTGTCCCGTTGTGCCATATGTGGTTTAGTCATGCTGGCCACATGAACCAGAAAGCTACCTGTGGACAAACGCTGGCCCCCTTGAACCCCCTTTCAAAGTCAAAATTTGACCCCATAGTCAAATTCGACGGGATTTAACCATCCATGGGTCCTTTACATTTTACCTCCCCTAAGTGGGGCCAGGATCGCAACCTTACCAATCAGATTCCAGAATGGTTGTCCATTGTTCTGCACACAAAGGCTGGCTATGTGTAATGGGTTCAATTTGAAACTAGGAATGATGTACCAAACAATCTTCCTTCTGTATCCAGGGCAGCTGTCTACCAACTCCACCTGGTACGCAGGCTGAGACCCTACCTGCCCGCGGACTGTCTCGCCAGAGTGGTGCATGCTCTAGTTATCTCCCGCTTGGACTACTGCAATGCGCTCTACGTGGGGCTACCTTTGAAGGTGACTCGGAAACTACAGCTAATCCAGAATGCGGCAGCTAGACTGGTGACTGGGGGCGGCCGCCGAGACCACATAACACCGGTCTTGAAAGACCTACATTGGCTCCCAGTACGTTTCCGAGCACAATTCAAAGTGCTGGTGTTGACCTTTAAAGCCCTAAATGGCCTCGGCCCAGTATACCTGAAGGAACGTCTCCACCCCCATCGTTCTGCCCGGACGCTGAGGTCCAGCGCCGAGGGCCTTCTGGCGGTTCCCTCATTGCGAGAAGCAAAGCTACAGGGAACCAGGCAGAGGGCCTTTTCGGTAGTGGCGCCTGCCCTGTGGAATGCCCTCCCATCAGATGTCAAAACGATAAACAACTACCTGACATTCAGAAGACATCTTAAGGCAGCCCTGTTCAGGGAAGTTTTTAATGTATGATATTTTAGTGGGGTTTTTGGTTTCTATGGAAGCCGCCCAGAGTGGCTGGGGAAACCCAGCCAGATGGGCGGGGTACAAATAATAAATTATTATTATTATTATTATTATTATTCCTTATTTGCAGCAAATTCATAAGCAATGACTCCACCAGAAATTACGGTATAGAGTTTCCAGATGGACCATTTCCCCTCTGCATAGTGCCAGCTCTATTTCCTGCCCTCTTCAACAACATTTCGTTGTTGTAGCTACAGTTACATTAGGAATAAGATAGAACCCTGAGAGGCCTGTTCCCCTTTTCTCCCTTCTCCTGGCTATCTTGAATACAGGAATGACATAATCCTTTCGAGATGCAGTTTCCTACATCTAGAAAACCACATCTCCCAGAGCCTATGGCAGTGCCAGATTTAGCGTGTTGCAAGTGGTTCCCCTGAACAGCCTGCACAAAATAAAATAGTAATAACAACAATAATAGTAATAGCAACAATAATAATAACAATTGAAGTGTGGGTGGGTTCCCATGAGGCAAGACACAGTGATAACAGCAAGAACATTTATTGAACTCACAGAACTAGACAACAGGAGCAAAGCAACTGCTTCTATACATTTTTGAAGGCCTGGGCCACTCCCACTCCCAACATGATTGGCTATCTAAGCTTCCAATCTGCGAATCATAACTCAGAGTTTAAGGGCCAATGGCAAAGGCCCACATCTTGAATTGTTCTGTGATTGGATATCATGTATCGAATCAGAACACAGGAGCTCAGAATTCTTAGTCCAGACTCAAGCTCAGGCAAACACAGACCACTGAATACATAACAACAATCAGAGCAACTATAATAATACCCATGCATATATGGGTACCTACTGAGAAGATCCGTTAACCCCCCCCCCCAGCTGTACCAAAAGGAATTATTGTAAAAATAAGAAATATTTTGGGGGGAGGGGAGAATTTTGTCCTTGCTCAGGCCACCATATTACCCAAGTCCGCCCCTGTCCCAGGGAGGGCCTTTCAGACGTTTTAATCTGCCTCTCTGCTCCCAGCAAAATGGTTTCACCAACCACTGCTTCCAGGCCATGGAAGTGAAAAGGGGATAATGGAACAAATGAGTTCTTTTTAGTGGCTGGAATGGTGCTCAGTTCAGGATTCAACATAGCAGTTCAGGATTGAACCTTCCAACCTCATGACTACTGTGCATAGATAAATTTATATGTTCCAAGTTTCTGTTGCTTGTTTTCTTTGATATGTTGTTGTTGTTTAGTCGTTTAGTCGTGTCCGACTCTTCGTGACTCCATGGACCAGAGCAGCCAGGCACTTCTGTCTTCCACTGCCTCCCACAGTTTGATCAAACTCATGCTGGTAGCTTCGAAAACACTGTCTAACCATCTCGTCCTCTGTCGTCCCCTTCTCCTTGTGCCCCCCATCTTTCCCAACATCAGGGTCTTTTCCAGGGAGTCTTCTCTTCTCATGAGGTGGCCAAAATATTGGAGCCTCAGCTTCACGATCTGTCCTTCCAGTGAGCACTCAGGGCTGATTTCCTTAAGAATGGAAAGGTTTGTTCTTCTTGCAGTCCATGGGACTCTCAAGAGTCTCCTCCAGCACCATAATTCAAAAGCATCAATTCTTCGGCGATCAGCCTTCTTTATGGTCCAGCTCTCACTTCCGTACATCACTACTGGGAAAACCATAGCTTTTACTATACGGACTTTTGTTGGCAAGGTGATGTCTCTACTTTTTAAGATGCTGTCTAGGTTTCTTTGATATGCAAAGTCTTAATAAACTGTTCTTTAAAAAAAATAACACCTACCATGACCCCCTCCCCAAAAAAGAAGAGAACCAATTGACCATGGAAACCTACCAGGAGATTGATAATCATCCTGGTTTTGCTTCCTGCCTGTGACTGCAAAACAAATAAATAAGGATGATTCTCAAGCACATCGCCAAATGACTGTTTCAGCTTGGTGGGTCACAACTGTGCAGGTTGCGGAGATTAAGACGGAAGGGTGCATTTAATTGAAAAATGTTGTTTTAAGCCAACAGACTTTTGAAATGAATTGAATACAAAATAAAGTTTATTCAGCATAACAAGCATTTCAACCCCCAGAGCATTCAAGAAGTAGAAAAAGAAAATGTCTCGTTATGTAAGAAACAAGAGGAGAAAAATCTGTGGCGTGTTTTCTTTTGCTTTAACATGTTGCGGAAGTTCTTTTCGGGGTATATTCAATACTTGTGTCTTTCCTTAGCTATGAGGCTCTTCTTAGCAGGTCATTGCAATAAGTAGTGTTCTAGTTAAGTCCAAGCATAAGCTTATTTCACCTCTCTCTCAATGTCCCTTCCCAAGAGGGAGTCCAAAAGAAACAAAATGTATAATAAATACATGTAAAATGAATATGCAGTCAGGCCAGATGTTTTCAAAATATGTTCCAGCTGGTACTGGAATAAACAAAGGAACCACCTGTTTGAGCCTTCCTGTGTTGCACTGAAATGATTTTTTCCCCTAGAATGTCAGGTCCTGTTTTTGCCTTGTGCTACGTATGTGGGAAGGCAAATCAAAAGAAAAGGGAGAAATCAGCCTAAAGCACATCCTCTGCTTGTTGCAAAGATCCAGCACACTCAGGTAACATTTGCAATCTGAATTTCAAAAGAGCAGTTTGCAATTAGAAAGGCTTGGTTTCTGCTCATATTGCAGCCTATTTGCGTGTCGAGGTCCCCAAGACACCCCCCCCCCCCAATAAAACACAATTAACACTTGATTTTAGTTTAAGGTTTTTGGCATAATTTTGGCCACAATTTTATTAAAATTACAAGAAAATGTGAGTGGTTGCTTAGGCATTGCTTGCGACTATCTGACCCCGCACGGGGACAGACTGACATTCGCACGCACACAGAGTTGGTAAGGGAAAACATTTGGGGAGAGAGACGGAGCTGGGTACCATGCTCTCACCTCACCCCAAATGCTCCCAGGGGGTCGTGCGTGGCCCTAGCCCCTTGTCAGGTTTCGGACAAAAGCATGGTGAGCACCTGGATTCCTTTAACAGAATACCCTTGCAGCAGCAGCATTTGAAGGGGCAGGCACAGCCAATCCATACCCCTCCACCAACCAATTCATAAAACCAATACCTAACCGCAACCTTACAAGTTGTGACGATTTGCTACACAGTAGGCAAAAACCAAATGGCACCAGCCAATCAGCAAAATGGACAAAATTCCTACCAGGCCCCTGTCCCAAGAGCAGACGACCCCATGACAGGCATAGCAAGGTCAAGCGAACAACCTGAAAATAGGGAGGGAGGGCGGGTGATCTGATGCGCGCAGCGAAAAGAGGATGCTCAAGGCTGCGTGCAGGGTATTTAAAGGCTATGGCTGTCAATCACAAAATGGCAACATATAAATCTCCCCAGCAACAAGAAGAGCTCAATGTTAATGGTGGCCAACCTCTTTCCCACCCAGCAATAGTGGGGTGTCTTGTTAGCCCCCACCGCAACACATGCTCTCCATGAAGGAGAACACACTCTACAAAATGGTCACAAGCAACCATGGACATTTAAGTAATGGTTTGCCTCTCTGCAGAGATGTGCATCTTCATTCCTGCGGTGCATCATCACTGGCCGGCTACCCAGGATCCTGGAGATGTCATGTCTTGAACCTGAGACCTTCTGCACACAACACTACAGTGGTACCTTGGTTCTCAAACTTAATTCATTCCAGAAGTCCATTCCAAAACCAAAGCGTTCCAAAACCAAGGTGTGCTTTCCCATAGAAAGGAATGCAAAATGGATCAATCAATTCCAGACTTTTAAAAACAACCCCTAAAACAGCAATTTAACATGACTTTTACTATCTAACAAGACCATTGAGCCATAAAATGAAAGCAATAAACAATGTACTGCAGTCACACAATCCATCAATCAGTAGCTGAATTGGGTTCCACACAGTCTCAAGAAAAAAGCAGCAAAAAGAAAAACGCAATTTTTTTTTAGCAAAAACAGACCAACCCCAGCATAACACTCAAAATGGAAGTGTGGCACTCAAATCGGAAGCACAACACTCAAAACGGAGCACGTTCAGCTTCCGAAAAAAGTTCGCAAACTGAAACACTTACTTCTGGGTTTGCAGTGTTTGGGTTCCAAGTTGTTTGAGTACCAAGGCATTTAAGAAACAAGGTACCACTGTATTATGGTCCCTCTCAAATTCTGAATGAAAATAATGTGTGCTGTAAATGGTCCTATGTATATGCCCAGGACTTGTTGCTTTCCACTAAAGCTTTGTTTAGTCATTTAGTCATGTCCGACTCTTCGTGACCCCATGGACCAGAGCACGCCAGGCACTCCTGTGTTCCACTGCCTCCCACAGTTTGGTCAGACTCATTTTTGTAGCTTCGAGAACACTGTCCAACCATCTCGTCCTCTGTCGTCCCCTTCTTCTTGTGCCCTCCATCTTTCCCAACATCAGGGTCTTTTCCAAGGAGTCTTCTCTTCTCATGAGGTGGCCAAAGTATTGGAGCCTCAGCTTCAGGATCTGTCCTTCCAGTGAGCACTCAGGGCTGATTTCCTTAAGAATGGATAGGTTTGATCTTCTTGCAGTCCATGGGACTCTCAAGAGTCTCCTCCAGCACCATAATTCAAAAGAATCAATTCTTCGGCGATCAGCCTTCTTTATGGTCCAGCTCTCACTTCCATACATCACTACTGGGAAAACCATGGCTTTAACTATACGGACTTTTGTTGGCAAGGTGATGTCTCTGCTTTTTAAGACACTGTCTAGGTTTGCCATCACCTTTCTCCTAAGGAGCAGGCGTCTTTTAATTTCGTGGCTGCTGTCACCATCTGCAGTGATCATGGAGCCCAAGAAAGTAAAATCTCTCACTGCCTCCATTCCTTCCCCTTTTATTTGCCAGGAGGTGATGGGACCAGTGGCCATGATCTTCGTTTTTTTGATGTTGAGCTTCAGACCATATTTTGTGCTCTCCTCTTTCACCCTCATTAAATGGTTCTTTAATTCCTCCTCACTTTCTGCCACTAAAGCCACATGTGCATAAATGGATGCTGGATTGGAACCTCAATGGCTCTTACGATGTAGAGTAGATTCTTTTTCATGTTCTTGTGAAATAACCTCCCGGAGAAAATCTGACTATCTTAGCAATCAGCATGGGGCCACTTCAGCATGGGGCCACTTCGCATACTGAAACCCTGGAAGGCTTGTTGAGTTTCCCGCAGACTCACATGTTCTGAGCAGCCGTTGGTTGTCATTTGGATTCCATCACACCTCACTTGGCTATCATTTGAGCCCATTTGTGTTTTGCATCTCCTCCCCACTTAAACGCCTCACTAGGACACTTCTAAATATTGAGCAGATAATGTTTGCCTGTCATCTAAATTAACATAGAAAGTGAAGCATTTAATTAGCTCTGAGCTTGGGGATCTTTAGTTAAAGCTCATAGGGAGAAAATTGACTATTTAATGGGCGCAATGATAGAGGGCTCTTGTTTAAATCAAGGTGCCGCCTGTTGCTTCTGTTCCAGGACTCCAGAGAATTCTGCAAGCTCTTGATCTAAATGTGGCTAGAGAGATAAGCCATATCCATGTGATCATGTTCCAGAAGGGCAGTTCAGTAAATGTAACATTTTGCTTTAGGGATGCATGACAGTCTTCCAAGGAAGGCTGCAAGCTGATTAAATGAATTTTAATCTATGAATTGTGACTTTTAGTTGATTACTCAATTGCTCTTTTAATTAAATGTGCACACTGATAAAAACAAAGGGTTGTACACAAGCATGCTTGTTGTACACAAGCATGCTTGTGTACAAAGAATCATTTTCACTGCTTGTGTACAAAGAATCATTTTCACTGCTGCCATTTTTGCACCTTTTCTGGAGGTTGAGGGACCTCAGGAAAGCGTTTTCAGGTGTGATAAGGGGCTGCAGGAACGGAAATGAGGTGGGAGAATTCTTAATACATGAAGTGCTTATGATCACACTGCATTGGATACATTCAAATGTTTCTAAAGAGGGGGCCACTCTTGCTTTGTTTTTAGATGATGTGCAGTTATCATTGTAGCAGTTATCACCTTAGAAGAGGCATTCCTATACGTGAGGTAAAGGGAAATGCATATTTTAAAGTAGCGCTTGCCACCTGCAGTTTCTACAATAATTTAAATGAAATAAAATGTATTTTGAAATCTGTACTCCAATTAGTCGGGGGGGGGGAGGAGAGACCTTTTAAGACAATTAAAAGTGGTAAATCAATAAATTCAACAGCCCCCCCCTTTCAATTAAGCGTTGCATCCCTACACCTGAGTGAGGTTTCCCTGTTCTTATAGTAGGCTTTAAACGCAAGTTCTCTTTATTCGTTTGACAGCGAATAAAGGTAATTCATTTTTAAATATCCCCAAAAGCACTTGTTTGGTTAATTAGGGGGTGCTTTAAAATGGGAATGGGGAACCCATGGCCTTCAAGATATCGTTAAAACCTAATTTTCATCAGCTCCAGCTAGTATGACCAATGGATGTGCTCATCTTTCTTAGGAACAAAGGAGCCTCAGTACAACAGCATCTGAAGGCCCACAGGTCCCTCATCCCTCTTTCAAGATAATCATCTCATGAACCTTGAGGGAAGCCAAAGGAGTGCCAATAAGACTAGAACCATTTCTCATAGGGACTCCTTGGTTCCTTAAACTGACACTAGATTTTGCCTAAAGCAAAATTTCAAGCAAAGTTGGAAGTTCCTTCTCGGTTGAGGCATCTGAGGAATCTTGAAAGAAGCCCAAAAAGCTTTGATAATACTAGCGAAATTCCCCGGGAGATTTCAACCTATTCCTAGTGATAAACACATCGCACGATGGCAGTTCGATTAGGAATGATTTGTGAAGAGCGTTCCAGATGCCTGCAGAATATTGCCACTGAATTCCGCCTAAAGCAAACTTTGAGGTAAATTTGGAGCATTCTGCTTAGTCAAAACATCCAGGGAATTTTGAAGGAAGATAAAAGAGTTTCAACAACCCTAGTGAAATTACTTGGGGGAGGTGAAAGAGTTGCATGCCCATATGTTGGATAAGCCATTTGGATTTTTATAACTATCTGGCTCATAACAAAGCAAACTGCAGTTTTCTTGTAGAAAAGAAATTGATAAAATTAAACACCAAATCTGCATTCCAATCCTCTCCTGTTTTGTGTGTGTGTGCGTGCGTTTAACAGTTTTCAGTTATTACAACCATTCCTTAATCTTTCTTTAATGGGATTTGTCTATAATTAGATTTTGTTTTAATAATCTCACTTTCAAGGATAATAGCTAGTTAAATCAATTAACATCTCCAATACCTAAAACTGATGATGCAGAATGGAAAAGACTGAAGTGTGTGAGAGATGGTTTCATTTCAGAAAAGCTGAACAAATACAAATGTTAAGGTGTGATTAATTACATTTCTAGTGGGTTTCAATTAGCATTTATATAGCATTTTCTGAGACTTCTTCAAAGCACTTCGCATACATTGCTTTGGTAATCCTTATAACAACCCTAAAGGTTTGGTCAGTATTATCATTGCAGAGTAGCAGAAGGAGTGGGGTGGAGGTTGAACTAAAAAGTTCAGTAGTGTGCCTAAGGCTATGCAGCGATTTTGCAGCTGAGATCAGGTTTCAGCTGCAAACGTCTGCACTCACAATCATAGCCACTATTCTATACTATGATAAATTATTATTATTAGTAGTAGTATTAGAATTAGAATAGTATTAGAATAGTAGTAGTATTTTTTTGGGGGGATGCGGGTGGCGCTGTGGGTTAAACCGCAGAGCCTAGGACTTGCTGATCAGAAGGTTGGAGGTTTGAATCCCTGCAACGGGGTGAGCTCCCGTTGCTCGGTCCCTGCTCCTGCCAACCTAGCAGTTCGAAAAGCACATCAAAGTGCAAGTAGATAAATAGGTACCGTTCCGGTGGGAAGGTAAACGGCGTTTCCATGCGCTGCTCTGGTTCACCAGAAGCGGCTTAGTCATGCTGGCCACATGACCCGGAAGCTGTACGCCAGCTCCCTTGGCCAATAAAGTGAGATGAGCACCGCAACCCCAGAGTCGGCCACGACTGGACCTAATGGTCAGGGGTCCCTTTACCTTTACTAGTATTAGAATTTATATACCGCCCTATACCTGCAGGCAGTTTACAGGATAAAATCAGAGTATAAAACCACAAAGTACATATTCAAAATAAAAACAACGGCAACCCAATAACTATCACCCCCAACACATTTTAAAAGGGCATAGGAAGTCAATCAAATCAACCAAAGGCCAGTGTGGTGTAGTGGTTAAGAGCGGTAGTCTCGTAATCTGGGGAACCAGGTTCGCGTCCCCGCTCTTCCACATGCAGCTGCTGGGTGACCTTGGGCCAGTCACACTTCTCTGAAGTCTCTCAGCCCCACTCACCTCACAGAGTGTTTGTTGTGGGGGAGGAAGGGAAAGGAGAATGTTAGCCACTTTGAAACTCCTGAAGGGGAGTGAAAGGCAGGATATCAAATCCAAACTCCTCCTCCTCCTCCTCCTCCTCCTCTTCTTCTTCTTCTTCTTCTTCTTCTTCTTCTTCTTCTAAAGAGGAATATTTTTGCCTGGTGCCTAAAGGTGTATACTGAAGGCAGCAGGAGAACTTCCCTGGAAACAAGATTCCACAGATGCGGAAACACTGCAGAAAAGGCCCATTCTCATGTTGCCACCCTCTGGACCTCTTGTACAGGAGGCACACAAAGAAGGGCCTCAGAATATGATTTCAGGGTCTGGATAGGATCAAATGGAATGAGGCAGTCCTTGAGGTATTGCGGTCACATAAGATAGTGATCACTTATGTATAGATTCCGAAGATCCGTGGATGGCTACACTAAGTATCAAAGATCATATAAAGATGCTATATTCATTTCTCATCCCATCCTGAATGATCAAAATATTTACAAAGTGATGGTTTTTGGTATTGTTACACTGCCAGTTCACCCAACTGGGTGAACTAGATCCAAGTTTCAAAGGTAGTAATGTGATGATAGCAATGACTTTGACTAGATGAGTAAACAAAGAACAGTTGAGAATTTGATATGGGAAAAGCTTATAGCATAAATCAGTAGTTGGGAGATGGACTGAAAAGGCAGGTGCCTAAGTTTAGTTTCCCAAATTATCTGTTCTGGTGTGTGGCACCATAGGATTGACTGTGCTGGCCATATCTTTGTTGGTGTTCTCATGGATTCAGTTCTTCAGAGATTATTTTGTGTACAGCAGCCCAGCTCATTACAGAGCACTCCTTTACATATACAAACTGGACCGAAGTAAAAAGGTAAAGGTCCCCTGGATGGTTAAGTCCAGTCAAAGGTGACTATGGAGTGTGGCGCTCAACACTGCTTTCAGGCTGAGGGAGCCGACATTTGTCCACAGGCAGCTTTCTGGGTCATGTGGCCAGCATGACTAACCCACTCTGGAGCACAGAACACTGACGAATGCCAGAGCACATGCAATCACCATTTACCTTCCCGCCACAGCAATACCTATTTATCTACTTGCGCTGGTATGCTTTCAAACTGCTAGGTTGGCAGGACCTGGAACAAAGCAATAGGAACTCACCCTGTTGGGCAGATTTGAACTGCCGACCTTATGATTTGCAAGCTCAAGAGGCTCAGTGGTTTAGACCACAGTGCCACACGCATCTCTTTATCGAAGAAGTATTCCATGTGCTGTCCACCCTTGTTGGACTGGGTGATAGTCCTTTGAACATTAACAAAATGGAAGTCTGATTCACATACTTTATGCATAATCATCACTTGATGACAGAGGCACTGAATGGTTCATTGTATTGATGAGAATCATTACATATTAAAAGCAGCAAACAGGACTTTGGGGTCACCTTCTTCAGTATTGTTTTTCAGTGGACTCGGTAGTACACACACATCACTGGAAGTAATTGAGTTATGATTAATCAAGTGCATGTGTAAACTATTCCAAAACACCACCAGCTTATTTTTGTCATGGGTGTGTGTGTGTGTGTGCATTCCTTCCTGTTGTCATTGATGAAGATCCTGAAAAGGTTTTATTTCCCCCTGTCCAGTGAGTAAATGCGAGTTGAGTATATATTTTGTAAACTCTGCTGCTTGTGGTATGTCCTGAAGAGATATATTATTCTCCAGACAACAAACACTTTAGCACAAAGATCATTATTTCTGCTTTCAGACATAACGATGACATATGTTCTAAACTAGAAGCTGCCTTATAATACCAATGCGATAGAGAGAATTGATTGCTTCTGATGGCCTGGGTCTTGGACATTACAAAGCCAAACACACCAAAGGAGCAACAGGGCGATGGGAGTCTTATGATGTTTTGAAATAAAAAACTCAGCAAACATCTGCTTCATCATTAAACTGAACAAAGATAATTAAAATAAATAAGTATTTTAAGGAGGATAAACAGCAGGCTTGCTGAATTATGATATAATAATTCTCTCAGTCCCTTGGGACAACACTGTCACTCAGAGGTCAAAATGCACGTTTTATTTTTTAGAACAAGGCACAATAATCAGGTTCCCTGCTGCTCACATTAAAAATTTCTCTCTAAGACTTCCTGTTGGGAATGTTTCCCAATCATTTTTTAAAAAACAAAACAAAACATTTTGACTGTTCTTTATCCTATCTTGTTTCACAGTTCCTCTTTGAGGTTTTTCTCTGGCTTCTAGTGGGTGAGCCCCTTCCTTAATTCCTTAAAGTCTGGCTTTGGGGTTTGTGTTTGCTGTTTCACTTCTGCCCTGCTCAGAACCAGGCTCTGTATGGTTCTCATTTTGACCTTGAACCAATTCCCCATCTAGAGTATATAGACTTAAAGTGCATTAATAATCATTCCTTCTTGCCTGTGATAAGGAAGGGCTCTAGCAGTCAGCCCAGTGGGGCGGAGGGGGGGGGGGCTGGTTGAAGGTTCAGTACTTCAGAGGGGTCCATCACTGGCCCCAGCTCAACCATGTCAATAGCCCTTTGGAGGTGAGATATTCAGAGTGGCAGCCAAGATCCTATGCTTTGAAAGGCCCCACATTGATAGCAGCCTCAGATGGATTGGTGCCCCCACTGCTACCTAGGAGCAGGCAATCTCTGAGAACTACAGCACCCACCCTTATTTCCCCCTTCTCACCTTTGCTTACCAATGTTATTCCACGTCCACCCACTTCTATTTCAATAAAATACCTGCTTCTTTTTTTTCTTTTTTAAAAAACCAATAAGTTAAACGTCTTTAACCTCTGTGTTTGGGTTGAATGATGGGGTGGAGACCCTCCTTCAGGTATACTGGGCTGAACTGTACAAAGTATTTGCCATGTAGCTTCACCATAGATTTGTATAATGGCATTACAATGTTAGCAGTTTTATTTTCAATCTTTTTCTTAATTATACGTAGCATGGAATGTATTGTTTTTATTGTAGCTTTATGATTGGGGTAGCTAACCTTTGGTCCTCCAGATGTCCTACTCTTGTGTAGGACCTTAGTAGAGACAAATGCTGACTGGCATGTTCTTTCCCTCCTGGCCGATTGTTCGGGAGCTTCAAAAGCTTTCTTCAGCCCGAACATCACAGCGACTGATACCAAGAAGCATCAGCACACTTTGGGATCCACAGAGTATTCGCAGTTTGCATAACAGAACTCAGTAGCACAGTAGTTTGGCTAATCTAGGTTTATTTACATATAATACACTCGGAGCATTCTGTCTCATCAGACAGCAAAAAGAGAAAAGAACAAAGGACAATAGTCTCACTTCACGGAACACAGTGATACCAAACATCCTGTCTCTGTAACTTGCCACTCTGTGGAATGAAAACATACATTGTCATGTGATAGACAACAATCTCATGACTGCAAGCATGGAGCAGGAATCCTAACCATTGGCACCCATCAGACACAGCAGTCAGTTGAGCTACAGTCCAATGTTGCACAGCTATTGAGCAACACTTGAGTCCAGCCTTATGCTGTTTATGTTAGCAGTACATATTCTCAGAGTCCTTGGGGCATCTGACATCTGTTCATTAGCAGACATCACTAAATAACACCTGTAACATTTCTTTTTGCATAAAAGGTTTAAATAACATTTATTCGAGGAAAATGTGCCAAACTGAACCATTTACAACAAAGGTATTATTAAGTGATGTGCACATATTGAAGGCCAAGCAAATGCATTTGTCTATTTATTTGCTTTTAAGGCTTAGATCCATTAAAGCATCGAGGGAGCACGCACTTAAACTCACAAATTTAGTGGAAGTCACTAAAAGCAATTGAGAGATGGAACTGTTGAAACTATTTCAAATCCATGCACTACATAAGGCAAACGTAAAACAATGTGAAAATAAAAGCTTTCTCTTGCTGAAAGGGAAGATAGTGCAATTCTATGCAAATCTACTTAGAACTAAATCCGATTGAGGTCAACAGGAAAGTGTGAAAAGGATTCAGACGTTACTCAATTATGAAAAAGGATACCTAACCAATAGCACAGAAAAAATTCTCCTATATTGGTTTACTAAGACATAGAATAAACCCAATGATTCTACGTATAGCTTGAAAATGCTGAAAATGTTCTTTTTCTCCCCCTTTTTTAAAAAAGGAAAGTAGGATTAAAGATTTATCTTTATTAGAGTACACATACAGCTGAGGCAAGCAAAAACCTTAGCTTCCAAGAAGATAAAAAGAAATACAGTGCTATAAACAAGAAAGATATTGTGAGCTGTAATAGACATAGACCATAATCTGATTGAAGGTTATCCGTAAGAAATTTATAAATCAACGAATTACAGACAATTCCGTGTTAGCATGTGCATAATTCTTATTGGCCAAAGGGTAGTATAAATAAGCAGATATGCCCAGTGGAAAGATCTTCACTTGCAAAAGGAGAAGCAGGTGAATCAGAAATATGATCTCATATAGAACATATAAATTTACAGATGGAGATGTCTAGAACGTCCCCAGGATATTATGGAAAAGCAATTTGTGAGTGCAGTTTCTTTGGGAAGGATCTGACTCATTGAGCAGAGGGTTGTATTGGGGCACCCTGTCAGGTACTGGGTTCTGTAAGAGAAATCTGAGTTTACTTCTTGCAGGTCCTCAGGGGCAAGCATCCAAGATGGCACCCACAACGCAGGTAAATTCTTCTCCTGACTAAGCTCTCCCACTGCTCTATTGGTGGTACCATCTTTGAAACTTATCCATCTGTGTCTATATATTTCCATCCAGTGCGCCCCTTTTCAGTTGATGATTAAAACCATAAATGCCAATATTTGGTCTTGCTTTTACCATTCAAGTTGGAGCTTGCAGCGAGTTTCATGCAAAAGATTTAAGGAAAGCGCAAGACTCAACTCTTACTGTAGTAACTGAAGTAAATTGCAAGGCAGGGCAATGAGCCCAGTCTTACAGCCCTAATGCAGACAAACGCACTTGAAACATAAAATGCTTGCTCCCTTTGTTTATCGTGCCAAGTCTACAGAGTTTATAATTGTGGCATTATCCCTTTTTTTGGAAAGAATGTTGCAATAATTGCTACTGCAGTAATAAACTGTTTATGCAACTAACATCATGGTAGGAACTGCATGCGATGCTCAGCACCAAACTTCAGCTAAAAATGGTGGTCCCCACATTGAATTATTCTACCATTCCTTTTAACTTAATCAGACTCACCTATCTCTTCCCTTCCCAGCAATAGCCAACTATATTACATGAGCAGTGGTATATGAAGAGTAGCGCAAAAGGCAATGAGGCCAGCAGTAGGTAAAATCAGAACCAAGGTCACTAAAGCTAACTAATTTTAGTTTCATCTCCATCCTGCTCCCTGCTGAGGGACAACACTGAGATTAAGGGGGGGGGGCCTGACGGGCAGAACCACAGCCTGCATTGGGGGCTGGTTGAAGACAGTGAGGCTGGTGGGGCAGTGTCCAATTTTCCTAAATTGATCAGCTTTCATGGGCAAATCTGAATAAAGTTTATGGGGAAACGGAGAAGAAACTGAGCTTCTCTTTTCAGTGGGAGCTCCAGGTCAAGGACCACACATTGTGTCCTGTGCATCTGCCCGATATAGATAGATATAGATAGATAGATGATGATAGATAGATAGATGATAGATAGATAGATAGATAGATGATAGATAGATAGATAGATAGATAGATGATAGATAGATAGATAGATGATAGATATAGATAGATGATAGATAGATAGATAGATAGATAGATAGATAGATAGATGATAGATAGATAGATGATAGATAGATGATAGATAGATAGATGATAGATAGATAGATAGATAGATAGATAGATAGATAGATAGATGATAGATAGATAGATAGATAGATGATAGATAGATAGATAGATAGATGATAGATAGATAGATATAGATAGATAGATAGATGATAGATAGATGGAGATAGATAGGCTAATGGTTTGTCAAACGTTTGCTTCACACTCCAGAGTCTGGCCTGAATGTTTCAAATCCAGTACCTCTGAAGTCCACTCAAACGCAATGCCTCCCTGCATGGCATTGGAGGTGTGTATTCAATTCATAGTCATGAAAACCGGAAATGAATGGGATCCATTTATTTCTGCTCATTACTATTGAAGATAGGGATGCGGGTGGCACTGTGGGTTAAACCACAGAGCCTAGGACTTGCCAATCAGAAGGTCGGTGGTTCGAATCCCCATGACGGGGTGAGCCCCCTTTGCTCGGTCCCTGCTCCTGCCAACCTAGCAGTTCGAAAGCACGTCAAAGTGAAAGTAGATAAATAGGTACCGCTCCGGTGGGAAGGTAAACGGCATTTCCATGCACTGCTCTGGTTCACCAGAAGTGGCTTAGTCATGCTGGCCACATGACCTGGAAGCTGGACGCCGGCTCCCTCGGTCAATAAAGCGAGATGAGCGCCGCAACCCCAGAGTCAGTCACGACTGGACCTAAGGGTCAGGGGTCCCTTTACCTTTACCTATTGAAGATAGGAACATTTGAGTTTAGTTTTTCATTTGTTTTGGACCAAATGCACATTAATTTCTTGCTTGTTCGGAACTTACTCAGAATTCATTCAGAGCCATTTTAACTTTCGTTTCCCCACAGCAAGCAGAATAGGTCAGGTGGAGGTTACAGCGAGTTGGGGAGAAGAGAGGGCAGGAAAACAGAGATTAACACAGTAAGCTGTCCAATCAAGTTAAAAGTATTTTAACAAAAGTGTCCAGCATTCTGACAGGCCTTCTTTCCTCCACTCACAGTGACAAGGAAAGGGTCTTCTGGACATCTGTAGAAGGCAGAGAGGAAAGCTTGCTTTTAACCTGTGGGGGTTTTTCCCCCTCCTTGACAAGGGCATGCTGTTTCTTGGAATGTGTGTGCTTTTCCTATAGTTCCTAGTTCAATTTACAATTACTTTAGAAAATAGGTAGCTCTGTATCTGTGTGCTTTTTAGGATTTATTTATTGCATAACCAGTCTCATGTAACCAGCATGCTTGAGTCTGATTAATGCTGGAAGGGGTTGGAGCCATGTGGTAAGCTGTCCTGAAAGGCTTAGCCTATGTCACTTCCCCACAACTTGGGAGTAAATTGTAACCAAGCCCTTTGTTATCTCACACTACATATGGTTATCAGTATACAGTCGTACCTTGGAAGTCGAACAGAATCCATTCCGCAAGTCTGTTCAACTTCCAAAACTTTCGGAAACCAAAGCACGGCTTCTGATTGGCTGGAGGAAGCTCCTGCAGCCAATCAGAAGCTGAGGAAGCCCCGTCGGATGTTCAGCTTCCCAAAATAGTTCGCAAACTGGAACAATCACTTCCAGGTTTGCAGCGTTCAGGAGCCAAAACATTTGAGAACTAAGCTATTCGGAAACAAAGATAACCAATCTCTTTTGCTTCAGAGAAGAATGGAGTCTGAAGGTAGCCCCCCTTTTTTTAAGTTTAGGAACTTTAGCCATTTTCTAACTAAGCAATTTTTACTGCTAGTGCATCCTTTTCAGAATGCTGTATGGAAAAACACATGAATATGACCTTTGAAGAGTTTTGCAAATAATCCATATTATCACTTACCAGACGTGTGGTCTACTTCTGCTGGGGAAGTGGGAAAGCTTTGAAAAGAACTTCTAAAAGGGGTTCACTGAAAGGGTTTTCAACCTATATGTTGATGCTTTGCTGCATATTTTGCAATGTTAAATTTCTGCTGAAGTTATCTCATCAAATAGCACTTGCCCCAAACCTGGATCTTGGCTTCCAACCATTTCCTCTAGGAGTTTGAGGTTACATATTTGTTTCTACTGTGAGGCAGAGCAAAAGAGTGACTGATTCAAAGTCACCCAGTGAGCTTTATGGCTGGGTTGGGATTTGAACCCTGGTCTTCATATAAATGCATATAAATCAGGGATCCTTTTCTCCTATCTGAAGTTTGTCACGTCTTATCAAACAGAGAGGAAATTTCTATTTCCGTGGTCTTTGTTTCTCTCCACTCATAAAGTCAGTCTAGCCTGTTCTAGCTATGATAGGGAATAAACGTCTGAAAACAGAGTGTCGGATGAAAGAAAAACACAGAATTTCTAGGCAGCAGAAGGGAAGCTGGGTCTTTCACTGACATAATAAAAAGGAATAAAATCATATGAAAAAATGATGGATTTTAATGACCAAATAACTGAAGGAATAAAGTTTTAATAATGAAAATGAATGGAATAACTAAATGAGAAACAACATTTTTGCACGTGCCTGCTCCATTGTACAGTGGAACAGTTGCCATTAAACAGAACTGGTATTTTCAGATCTTACTCCTATAAAATACCTTCCAAGTACATTTTATGAAGTTCAAATGACTTTTTATGCTACAAAAAGGCAGGAATTAATTTCTAAAGAGATTTTATGCTTCAGATATTTCCCCTGAGTATTTCCCCCCCTGTATTTCTGGCTGCTCTGTATTTGTGTACTAAACAAATGATTAAAATTTGCTTGTTCCAATTTAGAAAGGCATTTGCTGTAATTTTGGAAAGGCAGTAATACCTTTCTTTGCATTTAAATTTTTCCTCCAATCTCTCTCTCCCTCTCTCTCTCTCTCTCTCTCTCTCTCTCTCTCTCTCTGACTCTGATCTTGTTTTTTCTTGTGTTACATTTGTAAGACACAAACTGTTGTTTTTGATTTGCAACACTGCATAAAGCAAGAGTACAAGCATTAGCTTCCACAACTGTGAATCATTTGGAAACAAAATGACAAAAGCTGGCCCACACAGCCTGTGACCCATTAAGGCAAAGATGTCCATGACAGACCACCAGGGGCTTGTCAGTACCTGCAAAACAGGTTGCTGTACACCTGAGAGGTCAGAAAACATGGCTGGGTGGGTGTGTCTATATTTGGCTTCGTTGCATGTTTTGCTGATCTTTCCTAAGCAAACTGATTTTAATGGCAGTTTCAGGCACTTGGGGACCAATCTTATACACATAAAGCTGGCATAAAGCAAGCTGGTGTAAGTTAAGCCACTGTGAAGTTACACCTGATCCATATCCTTTCCTGCAGCAGATATGTCTCAGCCTGGCGGAGGGGAAACAAGCCTTTAAAATAGTGCTCTGTGCAATCAACACTGTTGATTGTGTTCCATATGGTAAGGGAGCCTCTGGTTTCTGCATGGTCTGTATGGTCAAATTCAGATAAGTGCCAAAGTGCAAAGGATAACTGTGTTCCGTTCCATATCTTATTTCAGGAAGTATAGATCAGATCAGTTCACTTTAAAAAATGCAGGCCAAATTTCATCCACTAGCATCCATAACTCATTCAAGAGTTTAAGTTGAGGACATCTGTGGTCTGAAAGTGTGGTCTGAAAGCACATGGGGCCACCATCTTGCTGAACCTAAGCAGATGCATTCAGATCCTGAAAGGGCGACTACCTGAGAACTACAAGATAACCAGAACCAGCATTGCTATAGGCTGTAACTTTAAGAGCTGTAACTTAAGTACTCAAGCTTCCTTTCCTCTTGCTCCTCCCATTATTTTTTTCTCCTCTACAATTTCATCTTAGATTGCAAGCCTGAGGGCAGGCACAATCTCGGGAGTGATTTCTGACACTCTGAGAGCCTGTTTAGCAAATGGGTGGGTTATAAATGCTGTACACAAACCCTCCAAGTGACCCTATTTTCCAGGTACAGTCCTGGATTAACAGAAGCCATCCTGGTTTCTGATTTGATCCCAGAATGTCTCGCTTTCCCTTAGAACATCCCTATTTTCATCAGGGGGTATGGAGATAGATAGATGATAAATACAGTGGTACCTGGGGTTAAGTACTTAATTCGTTCCGGAGGTCCGTACTTAACCTGAAACTGTTCTTAACCTGAAGCACCACTTTAGCTAATGGGGCCTCCCGCTGCTGCTGCGCCACCGGAGCACGATTTGTGTTCTCATCCTGAAGCAAAGTTCTTAACCTGAAGCACTATTTCTGGGTTAGCGGAGTCTGTAACCTGAAGCGTATGTAACCTGAAGCGTACATAACCCGAGGTACCATCTAGATGATAGATAGATAGATAGATAGATAGATGATAGATAGATAGATAGATAGATGATAGATAGATGATAGATAGATAGATAGATGATAGATAGATAGATAGATAGATAGATAGATAGATAGATAGATAGATGATAGATAGATAGATAGATAGATAGATAGATAGATAGATAGATGATAGATAGATAGATAGATGATAGATAGATAGATAGATAGATAGATGATAGATAGATAGATAGATGATAGATAGATAGATCGATAGATAGATGATAGATGATAGATGATATAGATGATAGATGATAGATAGATGATAGATAGATAGATGATAGATAGATGATAGATAGATATAGAAGATAATGATAGATGATAGATGATAGATAGATAGATGATAGATCATAGATGATAGATAGATAGATGATAGATCATAGATGATAGATAGATATAGAAGATAATTATAGATGATAGATGATAGATAGATAGATGATAGATCATAGATGATAGATGATAGATAGATATAGAAGATAATTATAGATGATAGATGATAGATAGATAGATGATAGATAGATGATAGATGATAGATGATAGATGATAGATAGATAGATAGATAGATAGATAGATAGATAGATAGATAGATGATAGATAGATAGATGATAGATAGATGATAGACAATAGAGTTATGTGACCCCTGAGCCAAGGAGATACAACCTTTGGAAGACATCTGAAGACAGCCCTGAATAGAGAAGATTTTAATGTTTCATTATGTTTTTATATACTGCATCTTGGAAGCCACCTAAACTAGCAGGGGTATCTCAGTCAGATGGATGGGGTATAAAGAATAAAGTATTATTATTATTGAATAGGACACACTTATTTTCATTGGAGAAATGTTGGCAGGTATGCTGTACATAAGTTAGTAATCAAATAAATAAGTGTACCGTGCCATGGTGGAAGAATGGTGGGCTACAAATGTAGGAATGTAAATATATCTTTGGACCAAAACAGCAAAGCGAATAGGTTCTTGCCCAGATCTCTAGTTTGGGATTTGAAAGCAATTTTATTGTTAAGTAGTTTTGTAATGCGAGTGATGGGCAGTGAAGCTGAGGGCTCGTGACACTAGCTCAAATGAGATGATGGTCCCTGATTAGATAGCCCATCCTGTTTGTATAACACAATTAGATTTTGTTTCCAAATTGCTTTAAAGCTTCTGCTTCTTTTTAAACCAATTGTGTTGTGCTAAAATAAAGTATGTGATTCAACAAGATAAATTGGATGATTCCCTGCAAATTCAACACAGGCTCAGGTATATTTCTTTTCTGAATGAAGTCCCAAGTGCTTCATAAAGAAATACAGTCTCTCTTAGGCAGTCTCTGTAAATCCATGAAATTGAAGCATTCCATCTTCACCGCCTAAAGCATTATAGCTGCTGAGACATGAGGATGGGATGGGTATGCAAAAAAAAGGAAATGGTAATTGTTCACCCATACAAACCTTTAAAAGATCTCCCTGCTTACTCCCATTGTCCACTAATTATTGGGAGATGTTTTAATTTATACCAGCAGCTAGCTCTATAGCCATTGGGTTTAAACACTTTTGAAGGAGCTCCAGAGGACCATTTGTTACTAGTATCGCTCTGAAACAGGCTGCAGAATATTTTAACAGCTTTGTAATGAGCTCGACTCTGTTGCACACAGCCATATGGAGATCTGTAACACGATTATGTAAGGGGATTTCGCAAGCCAAAGGCATCATTGGTGCCCCAGTAAAACCTGATTTGGAGACAGACCACAGTTTCAGGCTTCTAGCTGCCCATGGGTCAAAGAGATGAAAAACAACAACGGTTGGTTCTTCAAGAGTCCACTAAACCAGGGATGTATACTGGTGTCTGCACCAGGATTTTGAGGTATCTGAACTTGTGGAGCGTCTTCCAGCATGGTTAATAATAATAATAATAATAATAATAATAATAATAATAATACTGCACCCATTTGACTGGGTTTCCCCAGCCACTCTGTGCAGCTCCCAACAGAATATTATTATTATTAATAATAAAGTGATAAAGCATCAAACATTGAAACCTTCCCTGAGCAGGGCTGCCTTCAGATGTCTTCTAAAAGTCAGATAGTTGTTTATTTCCTTGGCATCTGATGGTAGGGCTTTCCACAGGGCAGGCGCCACTACGGAGAAGGCCCTCTGCCTGGTTCCCTGTAACCTCACTTCTCGCAGTGAGGGAACCAGCAGAAGACCCTTGGATGAGGACCTCAGTGTCTGGGCTGAGCAATGGGAATGGAGATGCTTCTTCAGAATGAATTTATTTTTTGTATGGTTGCTATTCTATGGTAGTTTAATATTGTAGTTTGTTATATCTGCATCATTACTGTTAACCGTCCAGAGCACCATTTGGTGGAAAGGTGGAATAAAAATGCAACTAAAACTAATTAAATAAAGATGTCCCTGGTTTAATTCTGAAATGAATCTTCCCATCCTGTGTCTGAAAGCTGTCTTTCTTTAATTGAGTGTTTAGGGTGATTTCTTACATAATTAACTTGACGATGGACTGCTAATTCTACGAAACAATTAAAAGGTCTAATTGTAGATGAATGCATGTACTGAAGACAAGAGAGGCAGACTAGTTAAACATTTCTAAGTTGCCAGCAAAACATTGCCTGACACTTATAGACAAGGCTGAAGCTTCTGTCCTGAGGAAGCAGCTGCCACAAATCAGAACCCAAGAATCTGTGGGCTTTAAAGATTATGGTCTATGAATCATGCAGATAGGATTATGCTTTTAAGGCTTCTGAAGCTGGTAAACAGTTGATTGATGGCTGTGAATTAAACAGCAAGGAGACACTAGGCAACTGAACTGTAAACTTGTGGGCTAGCATTTCCATGGGAAGTGAAGGATAAGGAAAAGTTTCTAGCAGAACAGCCGTTATCTAGTTTAATGGTTTTTAATCATGCATATTCCCCTTGATATATAACAGTGATTCCCAGACTTCCCCCATGTACCAATGACCACTTGACAATAGCTGAGGGTCTTGGTGGATCACCTAATGATTTTTTCTGCCAGTTGTAGAAATTGTAATGTGCTGTGCTATATGCTGTACGATTCTAATATTACACTTTATTGCTTCTTTTCTTTATATTGTATTTCATTGTGTTACGATTTGAATGGTGATGTTCATTGTGTTATGTTATGTTATGTTGTTATGTTGTTGTTGTTATGTTATGTTATGTTATGTTATGTTATGTTGTTATGTTATGTGTTATGTTATGTTATGTTGTTATGTTATGTTATGTTGTTATGTTATGTTATGTTATGTTATGTTATGTTATGTTGTTATGTTATGTTGTTATGTTACCAAATCATCTTTCCACAAAGGGTTATATGAACCTGGAGAGTACTAAGGAACAATTTGTAAACTGTAGAACAATGCATAAAATTTAACAAATTAGTCCATTCTAATGGTTCAGTTTCCTGAAATTTTATAGCGGTCTGAAAAAAGAAGAATAGGCTATGGGATTAAAATGATGGGGGGATGGGGTGAAATAGAAGCTATAAAATAAAGATAACAATGCCATTTCTTGATATTGCTTCATTTCCACGCACACATATCCATTCAGTTAAGGTGGACTGGACAATTTAAAGCACTATTGCATTTGCCAAACATATAAAATAATCTTTCAAATTAGATTTTGAAACTCCAATGCATTAAGCCATTTAATCCTAATTCTGCAAATGCAAGCAGTTTCGTCAGAGAATACTTTGCAGAGCTCAGTCAATGCTGAAGCTAATATTCTAATCAAATAGTAGCATTATTGATTTTAAACACTTTATATCAAGTCTGGGTCCATTTCCCTATCCAAAAGGAAAGGAACAGATTTTCTTTCTTCCTTCCTTCCTTCCTTCCTTCCTTCCTTCCTTCCTTCCTTCCTTTCTTTCTTTCTTCTTTCAATGTGAGCACAAGTCTATTAACCAATTAAGTACTTAGTTGTTTTTTGACAGATACTTTCATTTTTTAATCTTAACCTGAAAGTTATGCTCCTGAAAGCTCAGTACTTGTAACAACATTTAAAAACGGAAGGGAGACAAGAAAGGTTTTTCAGTTATTATATAGTAGAGACAGGTAAAAAAACTCACACATATACAATTTCACTCCTTCATGGATCACTGCCTTGCCGTGGCGAAGGGGCTTGAATAACTCATAGAAGCTATGAGCTGTGCTGTGCAGGGCCACCCAAGATGGACAGGTCATAGTGGAGAGTTTTGACCAAACGTGATCCACCTGGAGCAGGAACCGGCAAGCCACTCCAGTATCCCTGCCAAGAAAACTCCATGGACAAAGGCAACACTAGACAGTATCTTAAAAAGCAGAGACATCACCTTGCCAACAAAGGTCCATATAGTTAAAGCCATGGTTTTCCCAGTAGTGATGTATGGAAGTGAGAGCTGGACCATAAAGAAGGCTGATCACTAAAGAATTGATGCTTTTGAATTATGGTGCTGGAGGAGACTCTTGAGAGTCCCATGGACTGCAAGAAGATCAAGCCTCTCCATTCTTAAGGAAATCAGCCCTGAGTGCTCACTGGAAGGACAGATCCTGAAGCTGAGGCTCCAGTACTTTGGCCACCTCATGAGAAGAGACGACTCCCTGGAAAAGACCCTGATGTTGGGAAAGATAGAGGGCACAAGGAGAAGGGGACGGCAGAGGACGAGATGGTTGGACGGTATTCTCAAAGCTACAAACATGAGTCTGACCAAACTGTGGGAGGCAGTGGAAGACAGAAGTGCCTGGCGTGCTCTGGTCCATGGGGTCACGAAGAGTCGGACACGACTAAACGACTAAACAACAACAATACAATTTCATGAGAAAAAGGCAGGAGGGAGGATATTTGTGTGTATATGTCGGGATTTCTGAGACTTTTCATAGTCTAACAAATACAAGTGGGCCATTTCTTTACCTGAAGATGAAGTGATGCTTCAGAAATTTGCAATTGTTCCACATTTTATTACCTGTTTTCATATAGAGCCTCACGATTTGTCACAGCTTCCAAAGTTTATCCAGTTCTTTCATAAACAGCATTATTGCAAGTGACATTTCTTGAGATCTTTCAGGAGGCTCCTCACAATTGGCTGTGGTAGAAAGAGCCTTTTAAGTGATAGCATCCCAGCTGTAGAATGCTTGTGAAAAGTATCAGTATAATAGCATCAAAAAGAGTTCAACAGCACATTATGCATGACTGGTGAAGTTTAGCTGGGCCAATGCAAGATTAAGAAACATCCCTAAACTGTACTTAAATTTAACATTGCATGTGGTATATATTTTATTGTTTCTCAGATTTTTCATTCTCCAAGTTTCATTTATATACAATATGCTGTTGCTTTCAGTTTGATACTACTATGCATATATATTTCATAGATGGGAAATGCAGTCACTGGTCTTCTGCTGGTGCATTTAAAATAAATATATCCAGACAGATTTTAACGTCCCCAGTCTTGTTTGGTCACCACCCTCTTGCCCATTGGGCCAAATTAGGAGCCTTCTTTTCAGTAAAAACACTGAAATTCAAAGCAAACTGTGCACACTCCAGTTCTCTGATTATTTCTCATATTCTTGTGAAACTGGAAGTGAGGAACGTTGAATGTGCAGCTGTCAAAACCAGAAGAACAATGTGCAATGGGGAAACATTCTGTCCCTGAAAACAGCAGACAATAATAGTCAAAGGCAGTTTCTTCTGCCTGGTGAGATTCTTTGACTTGCATGATACATCATGGGCCCTCTGTCCATGGAACTACTGGTGCAGAGGTGTAAAATAATAACAAAAAAACCCTCCACTGTGTCCTTTTGTACATCTTCCTCTATCCCCAAAAGTGTTCATGAGTTTTTGATCATGCAGCATTCTGTGGCAGAATGAAGTCCAAGTAAACCCAGAAGAAAAACCTTAATAAACTCCTTCAAAGGTGCAAAACATAATCTGAAAGACACAGGTGGAACAACAGTATTGTGTTTTCTGGATTTTGACCACATTGGATGAGATATATAGTATATGGCAAAATATATGGCAATTTACATAGATCTTTCAGTACAATTGTTTTCAAAGGCATTAATGCAAGTATGTAGGCCTTGTGTAAAACAACAACAACGCCCATCTTTATTTTGAATTACTAATCAGATTAGTCTCCTAAAATGCTGTTGAGATCAGTGAACATTTTGAATTACAGTGGTACCTCGGGTTACATATGCTTCAGGTTACATACATTTCAGGTTACAGACTCCGCTAACCCAGAAATAGTACCTCAGGTTAAGAACTTTGCTTCAGGATGAGAACAGAAATTGTGCTCCGGTGGCGCGGCGGCAGCAGGAGGCCCCATTGGCTAAAGTGGTGCTTCAGGTTAAGAATAGTTTCAGGTTAAGTACGGACCTCCGGAACGAATTAAGTACTTAACTGGAGGTACCACTGTACTGAATATGTATATCAAATATTAATAAGCACAGTGTTTTCTAGCTTTATAAACCAGAATAGGTTTAGTACAAGTTTTATTTTCTTGGGTGTAACTCCTGTACCCAAGGTGGGAACTGCTCTGCTTTCCTTTGGAGCACATCAGTGAGGCTGATACTGGGGTCTTGTCATCTGGGCAGCTCAGGACCTCCATACACACTGCCCAGGCTTGCACCCTGGACAGGTCACACCAGTGTTGCTAACACAGTGGTTTCACCCCCAGAGATGCACTCCATTCTCTCTCTCTCTCTCTCTCTCTCTCTCTCTCTCTCTCTCTCTCTTAATACTTTTTTATTGGTTTTTCATTTTCAAACACACAAGATACAGTAATATTAAAAATATTAAACAATCATCCACTCATTCTCTTACCCAACACTCTGCCAAGCACTGACTTCCCTCCCTCCCATCAACAGGCTTTCTTATTTCAGTCTCCTTTCCACAGTTTCTTATTATATCCAGTCCATGTCGTAAGAATTATTTCAGTCCTGCAAGTGTCTTTAAATTCCTACAGTTATATAATCCATAAATTTTCTCCAATCTCTTTGGAATTTTGTTTTCTCCTGATTTCAGATCCTGCGGGTCAGTTTTGTTAGTTCCGCATAATCCACTATCTTCATCTGCCACTCCTCCAGTGTTGGTAAATCCTGTACTTTCCATTTGGGGGCTAATAAAGTTCTAGCAGCAGTCGTAGCATACATAAATAGCCTTTGATCTGCTTTTTCTATTTCCTATCACATAAAGCCTAATAGAAAAGCTTCCGGCTTTTTTGCACTCCATTGTCTCTCGAGGCAGATGGATACCAACACCTTGCTTACTCAACCATCTCTGCTTAACTGGTGGTGTTGATGCAGCTCACGGTGGGATTTATCCCCAAGTGCTTCCACAGAGGAGAGCTCTTTGCTGCTGGGAGGCAGCAATAGAGTCATGCCAGTTGGCTGTGACAAGGCATTCAAGGTGACCGATGGCACTACAGCTGGCTTCCGCCTTGGCAGTCCACTCAAATTCTCCCCAGGCTCTGGTGACACCTGCCAACCTGCTGTACCTCTCCCCCAGATGCAGTCCCACCAAGCTGCCTGAGTTTTGAGATGAGTTGGAAGGGCCTTTTAGTCCCGCTAAGTCTCACTTAGTCCCTCTGAGATCTGATGTCCATTTAGCGAAGATGCAGGAAAGGGTCTTTTCAATGGCTCCAACTGGGTTTGGAAGTTCTTGTCTAAGGAAGCTCACTTAGTCCTTTCCTCATTGTTATTTCACTGCCAAGTAAATAATAATAATAATAATAATAATAATAATAATAATAATAATAATTTATTTATATCCCGCCCATCTGGCTGGGTTTCCCCAGCTACTCTGGGCGGCTTCCAGCAAAATATTAAAATACAATAATTCATCAAACATTAAAAGCTTCCCTAAACAGGGCTGCCTTCAGATATTTCCTGAAAGTGAGGTAGTTGTTTATTTCTTTGACATCCGGTGGGAGGGCATTCCACAGGGCGGGCGCCACTACCGAGAAGGCCCTCTAACTGGCTCCATGTAACTTCTCTTCTTACAGTGAGGGAACTGCCAGAGGGCCCTTGGCGCTGGACCTCAGTGTCAGGGCTGAACGATGGGGGTGGAGATGCTCCTTTGCGTATACTGGGCAGAGGCCATTTAGGGTTTTAAAGGTCAGCACCAACACTTTGAATTGTGCCCAGAAATGTACTGGAGCCAATGTAGGTCTTTCAGGACCGAGGTTCTGTGGTCTCGGCAGCCACTCCTAGTCACCAGTCTAGCTGCTGCATTCTGGATTAGTTGTAGTTTCCGGGTCACCTTCAAAGGTAGCCCCACGTAGAGCGCATTGCAGTAGTCCAAGCGGGAGATAACCAGAGCATGCACCATTCTGGCAAGACAGAATACCTGTTTAATATTAATGTCTAATATGTTTTAATTAGCCACTGTTCTATTCTTTTTAGTGTTCTGGTTTTTGATTGATTAGTCTTTATCTCTTATTTTGCTATGTACCTCTTATTGTGCTTTACAGTTATTGTTAGCAGCCTTTACTGTAATCTGTAAAAAGATGGCAGATGAAGAATAACTAACATTGATGAGTGAGAGTGTAAGAGCTATGAGCTCTGCTCTGCTTTACACAGTACTCTTACAACATGTAGAATTATGTGACATGCTGAGCATTGTCTGGGATTTTTTGCTCATGGTAGTGTATCACCTTCCTTTAGGCTATAAGGACATTTTCCAACTGGGTCTCATCCAAGAACTGTCCAGCCCAGCAAGCAAACATGCACACACATGCACACAAATCTCTAAGAGATTTCTTAGAGCAGACATTCTGACCCTAATGCATATATCTAAAATGTGTGTGGAAGACTTTCTCTTCTGAAAAGCAAGCCACCCTGAAAATGAGTCTTTTGAAGCAACTGATGGAACAAGAAGACCAATTCCTAAGCTTGCTGCTTTACTTCACAGCTCCCATGCCAAGCTTCTTCCACTCCCATGAGAACTGAGACAGCAGATATGTGTTTTACCTTGTAGATGGAATGTGGAACCTGGACTGGGAGCAAAACAAATGATGGTTGAAAGGTTAGTCACACCTCCATCACTCATCACTTCTACTTTTAGATTCTTCCTCCAGGGGCTGCTTTGCAGAAGAGAAGTAGCACCTGGGCTTTAGATACCCGTATTAGCAAATCAGGTTGGAACATGCACTTCTGCCCTTAGAGGCATCTGAATTCAGTGGAGTTTCACATCTATTTTCAAGAAATCTCATGGCACGGGCTAACAAGCAGACAATCACCTTTATCCTTTACCGTTCCCTTCCTCCATATGTTGGAATCACCATTCCCCTTATTTTCTGCCTTAGTTTTAAGCATCTTACCTGTCTGCTCTTCTCTGCTGAGCTACTTTTAGGTCCCAGGATCACAAAGCAATATTGTATCCCCCCCCCCCCCATCTCCCTGTGCTGACTTGGTTGCTATGACAACACTCATGTACCTCTCCAACAAAGTGTATCAATGCTACAGGCAAGTTGAGACAGAAAAGCTTTACTGCTTGGTTACAAACTTCCTACAGGTTGTTGTACAATATGCACATGTGTGTATGCCTATATATCTATATCTGTCTTTGTCTGCTTATGAGTTGGTCTGAGAGCTTCTTCTCACCCATCCATACTAGTGTTGGATTGAACCTTCTCACTGCCTTTATTCTGATCATTTGAGTGGGGGAGTGAAACAAAGTGAATAAAATGTATAAAAGCACCTAAAAGCCTTTTCTGTCATGTAAACAAAAGAGGCCAATCTCACGGGCCAGAGAAAGCCTGAGAAAAAGACATCTGGTTGATGCTTCATAGATAGACAATACAAGGGCGTTCCATAATGGAGGCACAACAACAGAAAATGTACCTCTTAGCCATGGCAGTACAATTTGTTGTTGTTTAGTCGTTTAGTTGTGTCTGACTCTTCGTGACCCCATGGACCAGAGCACGCCAGGCACTCCTGTCTTCTACTGCCTCCTGCAGTTTGGTCAAACTCATGTTAGTAGCTTCGAGAACAGTATCCAACCATCTCTGTCGTCCCCTTCTCCTTGTGCCCTCAATCTTTCCCAACATAAGGGTCTTTCCCAGGGAGTTTTCTCTTCTCATGAGGTGGCCGAAGTATTGGAGCCTCAGCTTCACAATCTGTCCTTCCAGTGAGCACTCAGGGCTGATTTCCTTAAGAATGGACAAGTTTGATCTTGCAGTCCATGGGACTCTCAAGATGAGTCTCCTCCAGCACCATAATTCAAAAGCATCAATTCTTTGGCGATCAGCCTTCTTTATGGTCCAGCTCTCACTTCCATACATCACTACTGGGAAAACCATAGCTTTAACTATATGGACCTTTGTTGGCAAGGCGATGTCTCTGCTTTTTAAGATGCTGTCTAGGTTTGTCATTGCTTTTCTCCCAAGAAGCAGGCATCTTTTAATTTCGTGACTGCTGTCACCATCTGCAGTGATCATGGAGCCCAAGAAAGTAAAATCTCTCACTGCCTCCATTTCAATACAATAAGCACATGCAAACAGCACCATTATTGTACCTGCAGCAAATTTACAAGCAGGAAGGGAATAATCATTGTTTGTCACTTTCAGGGTGGCTCAAGTGCCATTACCACCACCGCCTCCACTGAAAATATAGTCTTGAGCTGATTTTTCTTGGGACAGGATTTCAGACCTGAGAGGTCATTTCCAAGAAATCAACACTCCAACCACAGACAGATCTTGCAGCTGGATTACACTGCCCATGGAAGATGGAAACTTCTCCTTTACCATCATTTCAGGAAAATCACTGCGCCCTTGCTGTAGAACCTTGATAGCCACAGAATGCAAGGAGAATCTCCATATGCCTAAGACTTTTGATATGTTATAGTCTGGGCAGGAGAGTAGTACTTCATGCTGTGTCTGTAACATCTCATACCCTCCATCATTTCTCCACTGAAAATAGAGACGTCCTATTCCATACCCTCCAATGTTTCTCCAATGAAAATAGGGGTGGACTACCGTATCCTCCAACATTTCTCTGATGAACATAGGGATGTCCTAAGGAAATGTGGGGCACTCTGGGATCAAATCAGAAACCGGGACAGGTTCTGGAAATTGAGGACTGTCCCTGAAAAATAGGGACACTTGGAGGGCCAACTTGTGTAAGTGGAATATGGCTACCTCTCTTAAGGAAGTTGGTAATAAAGATATTTCTCAGCCACAGCAGGCTCTTGGGTCTGTTTATAACTGGGAAGTGGCAGTCTCAACCATACATACCCCCATATTCTCTTAAAGTAAATTTGGAAGACTTTTTTTATTGCATTCAAACAATTGAAACAGAAATGTTTAGCTGTGTGGTTCACACAGATAACACTGTTCCTCTACAAAGTTTGCCATAAATGTGGTTCCTTAGCCCAAGTAGTTTCATTGTACTATCCGCATCATTAAATTACAAAATGAGCATGCCCATTTGCATATTCCAAAGAAAAGCTGAGATAGTTTCCTTTAGAACTTGTTAAATTGGATTTTGGAAATGAATATTTATTAGCTATTGTGAAGTAATTTTGATGATGATCCTTAAATGTGAAGCTTATTTTATTTACATGTACAGCATTATATTTATGCAAATTGGGGTAATGTACAAAGTAAAACAATCAAAATGTAGTGATCCAAGTCCGTGCTGGAATTATCCAACACTGATATACAAAGTTTGCATCCATCGGAGAAAGAATTTCCAGAACTAAGCAGCTATATGTGTCATATTCATACAAAAAAGTCATTGTCTCTCATTTCTCCTTAGCTCTCCCACAGGCGCACCAAATCTAGGGTGTTGAGGTGTTTTTGGCCCCCTCAATATTTGTTGGAAAGGGGCTGGCGCCTGTCAATGTTCGACCTGCTCCAGATGATGCAATGTCTTATGCATGTGATGTCACACGCATGCAAAGCATGCTGGGCTCCCTCAGTCTTGGAGAAAACCTAGCACCTCTGCTCCCCCATTTCACATTTATGGTATTCTTTCAGAGGAGGGTATACATGAAGGAGCATCGCCACCCCCATCGTTCAGCCCAGACACTGAGGTCCACAGGGAACCAGGCAGAGGGCCTTCTCAGTCATGGTGCCCACCTTGTGGAACGCCCTCCCACCAGATGTCAAGGAAATAAACAACTACCAGACTTTTAGGAAACATCTGAAAGCAGCCCTGTTTAGGGAAGTTTTTAATGTTTGATGTTTTATCGTGTTTTTAATATTCTGTTGGGAGCTGCCCAGAGTGGCTGGGGAGGCCCAGCCAGATGAATACCTGATTGGAATGCATGACTACAGCTTACCTGAGCTATGTACTCTGTTGTTCACAAAGTGCTGTTCTACAAGGCAATTTTTTTTTTAAGGAAATCTGAAATGGGCCCAGTGATGATTGTGATTTGGTGAGAGGTATATGCCCACCTCATGAGAAGAGTTTGACCGAACTGCAGGAAGCAGTGGAAGACAGGAGTGCCTGGCGTGCTCTGGTCCATGGGGTCACGAAGAGTCAGACATGACTAAACAACTAAACAACAACAACAATATGGCTTAGGTAAAGTTCTGAGGGCCAGATAGATAGGCCTTGAAGGCCACATCTAAGGGTTCGTTAAGGACGGTGTTAGCCGTAAATAGCTTAACACCAGCAATCATCAAAACAGAGCGTTTGAGCAGACTTTTTGATATACTTATTTCCTTTCTAAATGCATTTAAGAAACAGAGATATGTGAGAAATCTGTATTTAGGGTCTCTAAATATTAAAGAGACATCTGCTAGGTTGAAAACATCTTCTTTTGAAAAGATTTTTGCACAACGATTTGGGCTGGGCTGGGCTGGCTGCAAGACTCTGTGGTAGGAAATAGTCTATTTGTTTCACTCGCTCTTCCTGAGTGAACCATTGGAACTAGGTGTGCATTGCCTCATAGAGGTCAAATCAATTGCCAACATACCAGTGCCCACATTAACAATGGGTATAATTGGGGCAATAGCACTTAAACCTATGACATTGCACTACTGAACGATACTTTGATCCCTAGAGTCCAGTCTTATGCAATCCCTGCAGTAAATCAAGTTTGAAGGGTCATGATACAATCATTCATTGTCTGCCTTTCTGATAGCATTTTTGTGAAATTAGACTGAAGAAGAACTTTTTGAACCAGGAAGAGTAGTTTTCATTCTGGTTGGAAAAAGCAATCTATGAGAAGGCTTTTCTTCCATAGAAACTATTTTTGCTGTCTGCAATTACTGTCAGCGTCTAATGGTACTCTGCCATTTAAAATATATCTGTAGGCCAACAAAATATTCAGGCTATTGTCTCTTTTAAAAAGAAGCTGACAAGGCGCTGGGAAGCCAGTATTGTAATGGAATGGTTTTCTCTTTCTCTTCTTGAATGTAAGAGTTCTTTAAATTTGTTCCAGCCTTTTTAATAGAGCCGTGCTCCTTCTTCCCAGGTTTGCATCTGTGCTTTTGTTCATTTCTTGTTTGTATGGATTCACATTTTCTGTGACATAATACTCGGCACATACAGAGGAGCCTGATTGGAATCAAAACTGATTGGAATGCATGAATACCTGATTGGAATGCATGACTACAGCTTACCTGAGCTATGTACTCTGTCGTTCACAAAGTGCTATTCTACAAGGCAATTTTTTTAAGGAAATCTATATCCTTACAACACATTTTAAAATTAATAAAAGCAATAGAAATTATCCCAGTAAGTGCTGGAAATGTGTATTCCAGTAAGTGCTAGAAACTATTTCAATAAGTGCTCAAAATGTGAAAACAGAAAAAGGAGATATTATTGCCATTCATATACATTCATATCCCTGAGCACTGTGGGTATAGGGTGGTTTAAAAATTCAATAAACACCACCACCAGCAGCAGCAACAACAACAACAACACCACAGGGTGGGTATACTATTTAGGTGTGTTGGTGGGAATCGATTCCTGCATTGCACAGGGTTAGACTAGATCACCTATGGGGTCCTCTCCAGCCCTAGTTTTATGATTCCATGATCTCAAAGTTTTAGAATATGGAATCTCACTAGGCTGAGCATGTCTCCTCCTGAAGTTTAGAAAGGATCACAAAGAAGGAACCACATGCATATTAACTTAGGAATTAACTTGGGAATTTGCATTAATGACAAAACTGATGCACTTTATAAGAACAACGAGTTTGTTCTACAACAACAGGTTGCCAGGGCATGTGGCTGAGCTTAATGGGCTTAGGATCTGCGGGTGGCGCTGTGGTCTAAGCTACTGAGCCTCTTGGGCTTGCTGATTGGAAGGTCAGCAGTTCGAATCCATGTAACGGGGTGAGCTCCTGTTGCTCTGTCCCAGCTCCTGCCAACCTGCGATGGGAAGGTAAACAGCATTTCCACATGCTCTGATTTCCATCACAGTGTCCCGTTGCACCAGAAGTGGTTTGGTCATGCTGGCCACATGACCTGGAAAGCTGTCTGTGGACAGATGCCAGCTCCCTCGGCCTGAAAGCGAGATGAGCGCCGCAACCCCATAATCGCCTTTGACTGGACTTAACCATCCAGTGGTCCTTTACCTTTTACACTAGGATCCAGCCTAGGTCCCCCAGCCCCAGCCCATTTCTAGTCCTGACATATACTGGGACCACTTCCTTTGAAGGACTTAAACTGGTCTTTACTCAGCCAGGATGAGCAATTTACACTGGTGGTGCTGTGCGTTAAACCACAGAGCCTAGGACTTGCTGATCAGAAGGTTGGCGGTTCGAATCCCTATGACGGGGTGAGCTCCCGTTGCTCGGTCCCTGCTCCTGCCAACCTAGCAGTTCAAAAGCATGTCAAAGTGCAAGTAGATAAATAGGTACCGCTCCAGCGGGAAGATAAACGGCATTTCCGTGCACTGCTCTGGTTCGCCAGAAGCGGCTTAGTCATGCTGGCCACATGACCCGGAAGCTGTACGCCGGCTCCCTCGGCCAGTAAAGCGAGATGAGCGCCGCAGCCCCAGAGTCGGTCACAACTGGACCTAATGGTCAGGGGTCCCTTTACCTTTCTGCAGCTGAGACAGAGACAGAGATAGAACGCATGTAATGGAAAATAGCCATTTTTTTACTTCAAATTTACTGGTTGTTGTCAATGTGTCAGCCTTAAAATGATTTCAGTGTGTAGGATGTGTGATCACAGTAGCCACAGGCAGATAAGCGGAAAGACTGAGGCAAAACATCATTAACCATATACAAAAGGGAATAGTTTAATACATATGTGTCATCTTTCATCTTGGGGGAAAAAAAATGACTCAGGGAGCAATCCTATGCACAAGAAGCTGGCGTAAAACAAGATGTTGTACCTTAAGCCCACATAAGGTTACACCAGGGCAAAACCCGTTTTCCTACTGCTTTGCCTCAGCCTAATAGAGGAAAAACAAGCCTTTTAAAAAATGTTCTATGCTGGGTTCCCAGGTCACAGCCCATGTAACCTGGAATTCCTGCACACAGGGGGGGGGGGGGGGGAACCAGTCGGTATCTGTGTCACCAAGCTTGGCTAGATCATACGGTTAATTGATGGAGTTCTATCAAGTTAACCTGTGGGTTAAGGCAACCATTTTCTATCTGGCCCTTGGGATTCTCCCCAGGCCACATGCTTCCCTCATGCCATACCGTAGCTGTTTCCTTTTGCCCTTTTGAAGTGTGATATAATGTTTCTTAATTGCCTCACAGGGCATTGGAGAAATGCATGTGTATAGACCTCTGGCTTAATTGCATAAAGCGTGTTCTCCTTCATGGAGAGCACGTGTTGCGGTGGGGTCTGCTGAGCCACCCCTCTGTTACCAGGCAGGGTCTCTAAAGATGGCCTGGGGCAGTGATTGGTTCACTGGGTTGCTGGGGTAAAAGTTATGTTGCAATTTTGGTGGGAGGGGTAAAATGTTTAAATACTCTGCACGCAGCCTGGAGCTTTCTCTTTGCTGTGTGCAACGGATCACCCGCCCACCCGCCCTTGAGTAAGGGGTTGTTGCATTGACCTTGCTATGCCTGTCATGGGGTCATCTGCCGTTGGGGCAGGGGCCTGGTAGGAATTTTGTCCATCTGGCAGATTGGCTGGGCCATTTGGTTTTTGCCTACTGCGTAGCAAATCGTCACAACTTGTAAGGTTGCAGTTAGGAATTGGTTATAAATTGGTGGAGGAGGGGTTAGGATAGGCTGGGCCTGCCCCTCCATGGTTGCTGCGGAAAGGGAATTCCGTTAAAGGAATCCTGGGGCTTGCCATCTTTTCGTCCAATCCCTGGAATGGGACTAGGGTCGGCAAGCCTTCGGGGAGCAGGCGGGTGAGAGGTGAGGGTCTGTGACTCAGCTCCATTTCTCCCCGACTTGCTTTCCCCCGCACTGTCTTTCGGTGGTGCCCGGAAGTCAGTTCTGTCCCCAGGCGGGGGGACAGATAGTCTTAACCAATGGCTAAACAACCACTCACGGTTTTGTATTTAAATAAAGTTGTGGCCAAAATTATGCCAAAAACCTTAAACAAAAATTAAGTGTGCGTTGTGAGTTATTTGGGGGGTGGCTTGGGGACCTTGACACGCAATAATAGTTCCTTGTCATCTGATGGGAGGGCGTTCCACAGGAAAACTAATCTGCATGGCTGGAATGTAACCTATCATGTTGCTCTGTCTACTTTAGTCTCTGCTCACACCCACCAATGATATATGACCTTTGGAAGGTTGTCCACAAAGGAATGTAGTTCAGCACATTATAGCTCAGCCGTTGGGGGTGGGGTGTTAATGACTAGCAGTCCTGATCACCAGTGATCTGTCTGGACCGATGGGTACTCAAGTCCATACTATGTGCATCACAATTCTTATTTCTTCTTTTCTTTCCCCCTTTAAGACACACATTCCTCCAGCAGGGACAGTGAGTGAGTGAGTCCTTTCTTCATCCTGAATTACATTCATTTTAGGAAATATTCAGACTAGCTCTTGCTTAAAGCCGTCACAATGAATTTGCTTGACTGATAGGTTGGAAAAAGATATCAATGGCTGTCCAGGATGTTTCAGATTTAGCATTAAATGTGCAAAGAATTATCATAGGTAAATGCTTCAGAGAGAAGAGTCCTATGAATTTCAAATGACATTGAGCGCTTTGAGTTTTCAGTGCTTTCAGTTTTCTATAGAGTTGCTCCAGTCCATTGGCATAAATGATGTGCCTAAAAATAACAGTTGACAAAGAAGGGGTGTTATTTTTCTTCCCCTAGTGAATAGGTCCACCACACTGTGCCCAGCAAGAATACTCAAGTTAAATGCAAGAAATATTAGACACAGGACTGTCATTCATTGATACTGTATAAATAAAGTAGATCACTAGAAATGACTTGATAGTTAAGGCATTGGGCATCATCTGTAAAATGATGTTGTTTATAAAAAGGAAGTGTTTATGAAAATTGGAATGATGAATCTTGCAGATGGGGAATACAAGCTTTTCACACTTCAGAGAAATGAATGACAAAATGGATGACTTAGAGCAGTTTAAAAACTGGCAACAGAAAAATTATTTTCTCTTCCCCCATTTCCACCAATTTTGGTGGTTATTACTGAATCTGAAAACATAGTTTAAACCTACATACAAACATTGGAAGTTTATGTTTTCTTAGGTGTGCTGCTGTGGTGGGCTTTTTCATTTAGTTTTCGAAAATCTATTATGTTCATATTTCCCAGTTCCCATGTCGATCAATGGAGAGAGATTAAGATGGAACATCTGTCATGTTCACTAGGAGCTGTCCACCTGGAGATGTGGTGGATATAAGCAACTCCCGGTAGCTAAGAAGGAGCACACTGGGGAAATGTTGATGAAGTGTGGGAGAACAAGACAAGTCAAAATTCAATCCAGTTCTAGAAATGACTAATGAAATTGATATGAACCCACCCAGTTTTTCCAGATAAACCTTGTTTAAGTGTTAAATTGAGAGCCAATGTGGTGTAGTGGTTAAGAGCAGTAGTCTTGTAATCTGGTGAACCGGGTTCGTGTCCCTGCTCTTCCACATGCAGCTACTGGGTGACCTTGGGCCAGTCACACTGAAGTCTCTCAGCCCCACTCACCTCACAGAGTGTTTGTTGTGGGAGAGAAAGGGAAAGGAGAATGTTAGCCGCTTTGAGACTCCTTAGGGTAGTGATAAAGCGGGATATCAAATCCAAACTCTTCTTCTTCTTCTTAAATTACTGTATCTACAAGAAGGGTGGGGAACCTGTGGCCCTCCAGACGCTGTTGACCGCCAACTCCTATCAACCCCAGCCAGCATGGTCAAAGGTCAGGGCTGATAGTTGTAGTTCAGAAGCATGGGGCGGGCCACAGGTTTCCCACCCACACTGTGGAGTTTTTCTTGTTTTTCTATTGTGAATGAAACAAGAGATGTCCAAAACGTTACAAGCTTTTCTTTAACCCTTTTGCGGGGGGGGGGGGGCACAAGCAAAAATCTCCTGAAAAGTCATGGGGAAGAGGGAGGGAACAGAGAGAAATACTCCATTTTTTTCCAGGAGTGGGGTGGGTGAGTTACCCCTTACTTTACTTAATATTACAAGGTCAAGGCTTTTCTTCTTTGCTCATTAAACACACACACACACACACACACACACACACACACACACACATTCCACACCACTCACAACAGAACAAGGCTTTCTTTGTTCTTTGCAGCTTCATTCTAGTCACACATTCTGGGATGTCTTGGGTTCTATGCCACGTCGTGCCCAAAGCATTCTGGCAATTTTGGGGGACTGCCCTGAGGCTCTCTCCACAGCTTCACAGTGGCCTCCTTCCTGGTGAGGCCAAATGAAATAAGCGGCAGCCAATACCTGAAGATTTTGTAGAATTTGCCTGCCTTCAAAGTAAAGATGTTGGGTATTTCCATCAGAAATGGAAGTGGAAGAAGAAGAAGAAGAGGAGGAGGAGTTTGGATTTGATATCCCGCTTTATCACTACCCAAAGGAGTCACAAAGCGGCTAACATTCTCCTTTCCCTTCCTCCCCCACAACAAACACTCTGTGAGGTGAGTGGGGCTGAGAGACTTCTGAGAAGTGTGACTAGCCCAAGGTCAACCAGCAGCTGCATGTGGAGGAGCGGGGAAGTAAACCCAGTTCATCAGATTACGAGTCTACCGCTCTTAAGCACTACACCACACTGGCTCTTTGTGTTCTTTTTGTATTCTTGTTCCAGCTACAAAAGGTCAATTAATCCAGTGAATGTCATCAGTCGGAATGCCAGACCTGGAAAACCAGGTTTCAAATCCCTACTCATTCCTGACTTTGGTCCAGTAACAGTCTCTCAACCTAACCTACCACACAGGGCTGTTTTGCAGATAAAGTGGGGAGAACTATGTATGCCACCTTGATCTCCTTGGAGGATAGGTGGGATGGAAATACAACAACGATAATAACATAATTGGAAATCACTCACACCCCCCCCCCTTTAAAAATCCTTCAATGGATATGTAAATAATGGCGTGTTTTTTTATTAATTGTTTCCATATTTCCTTTATATTGAGAAGACGGGGGTAGAAATAATTACAACATTAATTATGTTAAATTCGTATGTTAAGTAAATAAAATACATTAAATAGCATGCAGAAAAATGAGTAACGCGGTATTTAGCAGAAACAGAAGTATCAGATCCAAACCCCATCAGCAGTGGGGCTGTTGCTGTTGCTCTCCCTAAGCCTGGCAGAGGGGAAACAAGCCTTTAAAATACCTTTATATGCTGAGTTCCCAGGTCACATTGTTGAGCTAACTGGGCTTAGGATCCGGTCTGTGTCCCTCTCTCTGGTCCCGCCTCTGTGACATCCCCCAGAATACCTCTTTTGAGGGACTTTCACCAGCCTCAACTCAGCCAGATTCAACTCAGCTGCCTGAGCCTTGTCCGAGCCAGGACCAGCATGTTAGACTGGCATATTTTGGAGAGAGTAGGATGTGCTGATGTACCTCTGATTTAGTCATTCCGCCTCATCCTAAGCGAATCTTGCCATAGAAATAAATACCGCATTTTTCACTCTATAGGACACACTTTTTCCCCTCCAAAAATTAAGGGGAAATGTGTGTGCATCCTATGGAGTGAATGCAGGCTCCTTGGCTTCAGCGAAAGCAACGCGAAGCCTCCAAAGTGCAGAGGGAGCGCTCCCTCCGTGCTCCGGAGGCAACATGTCGCTTTCGCTGAAGCCTGGAAAGCGAGAGGGTTGGTGCGCACCGACCCCTCTCCCTCTCCAGGCTTCAGGGATAGCCACCTGAAGCCTGGAGAGCGCAGCAGGACCTTGCGCTGCGCTCCAAAGGCTTCGGGTTCCTTTTGCTGAAGCTGGGAGAGCAAGACTCTCCCGGCTTCAGCAGAGAGGGAGAGCTGCGCAGCGCCCCTTCAGCGAAGTGGGAGGAGAAATGGAAGGGGCTCCGTTTCTCCTGCCGCTTCGCTGAAGGGGCGCTGAGCAGAGAGGGGGAGATTTTTTTTTTCTTGTTCTCCCCCTCTAAAACAAGGTGCGTCCTATGGTCGGGTGCGTCCTATAGAGCGAAAAATACGGTAGCTTAATAAACACTTTCATAGAGACACCTTTTTCACAAATACACAGTTGCTTTCACCTTGCTCTCTATAACCTACAAGAGCTAATTTTCACCATAATCATTCTGTTGGGTAAACACAGAACAACGCTTTCACACATGGAGGTAATAATAAGATGTTTATGCCATTTCACTGTCATCAAGAAACTGGGAAATGCAAATCACTTTCACGTTGGCATTTAAAGAAGTTCAAAACAGTAATTTTGAAAAGTCCCTTAGCTCAATTTGGGCCATTATGGAGGGGTTTTTTCTTCTTCTTCTCTTCCTGTGTACCATTAAAGAGCCAAGAGGCCAGACACAGTCAGCTGCATATTGATTAGATATATTCACAGCGTTAAAAACATTGCTCTGTCTTGATTAAAACCAAAACCAAAATAATTTTGCAAGCTAAACCATTTTGAAGGAAACCACAGTCAGCAAATCTGTCCCATTGCATCATATCACTTGAGATTAATTTATCCATATTTACATGCTGAACTCATTAGAAATGATTGGCTTTCTAACTTTTGACAAAGTTGAATGCATGGTCCCCCTGGCACTGTAAAATGAGTTTTCCTTTAAGGATGCATTCCGCCCCACACTTGCCTGGGAAAGAACCATGTTGAATCTAGTGTCTCCTACATCAGAGTATGCATGCACTGAATGGTACTGCAAAAATTGCTGCCCTCTACCCATCACTGTTCATGTGCTGCTAATCACGAACAGCTAGTGCCTCTAAATGGAGATACCCATCCAGAGAATTTAGGGGTGCCCAGATAGGCACTGTAATGCAAATACTCAATCCTGTTCTGATTGCAAATGCAGAAATGTGCTTCTACATATAGCTCGCCCACCATATGTCCAAGGCTTATTTATTTTATTTCTCAGGCCACTCTCCTGCCTTTCCACATTCACAGCCAATTTAAGCTTGCAGGAAGCATAGCAAACATACAATCAAAACAATATTTCAACAGTGCTATGCAATATAAAATGAAGGTACAAATGAAGTCATTCCAGTAACATGGAACAATAAAAGCAGGTTAGCAGCCACTAGAGGGGGGGAAACACATTTGCCTAACAGTTCTCACTTGAGAAACTTTTTGGATCATTTATTTATATCTAATGCTGAGAAGAAGGAACTAAAAATGCTCTTAAATAAAAGAAAAGTATAGCTGAACTTATCAATAATATTTATTATTATTAATAATATTTTTAATAGAATTTTCAATTTTACAAACAAAAGAAAGATTTTACATATCATTAAATATCCAGTGACTTCCCTCCCTCTCCTTCCTTGGTTCATTTTATTTATCTTCTTTTCCTGCATATTTTACTAAAACAATTTTTGTCAGTTCTTCATTTTTACATCCCTCAAACAATAATTACACTGTTGATTTTATCTTAACACAGCCAGCATTTTCAGCTGTGTACACTTATTTTCCTTCTAGTCACTAAATATTTTCCACTCTTCTTGAAAAATATGTTCTTCTTGCTCTCTTATTCTATACGTTAAACGTTCAAGTTCTGAATATTCTAACATCTTAAGTGGCCAGTCCTCTTTACCTCTTTACCTCTCTCACTTTCCAGTTTAGAGCTAACAAAACTCAAACTGCCGTTGTGGCATAAATGAATATTTTTTTCTGACACCTGTGAATTTCTGTCTGGATTATTCCTAACAAAAAGGACTCGGGGTGGGGGGTGGGGTGGGGGGAGAAGTTATTTTAAACATTTTTTTTCAGAATCAGAATGATTATAAATCAGAATCCAATATTATTTTACCTTTTTACATGTCCACCACATATTTCAAAAGTACCTTCCATTTCTTTACATTTCCAACACATATCTTCTGATTTATACATCTTAGCTAACCTACCCTGAGTTAAATTGCCCAGTGTGTCATTGAAGCTTTAACTAGCTCGTCTTTTGTTTCCTGTTCTAATACTTATCAATAATATTTCAGCAGTCCTTGGGAAGGAAGGAAGATCACTGGCCTATCAGACACTTGCTGTTAGTCGTGATATTTGCTTGTCATCAGTGATATCATCACATATTCAAATCTGATAATTTCCAGCCATATTCAAAGCTGTTTGGCAGTGGAACAGACTCCCACAAGAGGTGTTGGACTCTCCTTCCTTGGTGGTTTTTAAGAAGAAGTTGGATGGCCATCTGTCATGGATGCTTTAGCTGAGATTCCTGCATTGTGGGGTAGTTGGACTAGATTATCCTTGGGCCCTATCCAACTCTAAGAATCTATGATTCTTTGATTCCATGATCTGCACTGTGCAGTCATACTATTTGCAACATGGTCCTTGTGACCAGTCAGGAAGCATTAGGCTCACTTTCCCTCTGAATTTTACTGATTTGACCTCATTGACATCACCACCTAGCTGAATCTGAATGGCTAATGCCATAGCAGCCACTCGCCATGTGATTCCTGGTTGGTTGAAATCATCTTTGTGACTAAAATAGGAATCAAAATGAGATCTCACATGCTACTGTATATTAATGTTCATTCCTCTGATAGCAATTTGGAGGGTGGCTATGCAAGTGGACAATTATTTTTAGCCTTTAAGACTGCAATCCGGCCCCCTTACCCCAGGCTATGGGGAGCTGGACTGAATAGCCACCTGCTTCCGACAGCTCAGTCACTCTCTCACCAGCCACAGGCCTCCCCTTCCACCCATTGAATGTCAGGAGCCCAGACCGCCATCTTGATAACACAGCACGCAAGTTGTAATTAGCTTGAAGATCTATTGCAATACAAGCAATTAGCCTCAGACACCTAACCACACACCCGATGCTTATGAATCAGTTGACTCTTCTGAGGAGTGTTTCCGGGTCCAGCAGAATACCCTGAACCTATGACCCTTATGTTTCCGGCTGTGTTTTCTATCTAAGACCTTTCCCATATGTCTGCTTCTTTTGCTAATTAACTGCCCTTCCAGTGAGGAACTTCCTTTTCTTCAGCCTTTGGAAACTGCCTGTGTGTCTTGAGAGAGTTGGTTTCTCTGCAGCACACTCTCTGCATTCCTGTCATTCTCAAAGCGAGGGGTAGTTGACATACAACTGTTTGCAGTTGCCTGGGAAGAATGTGAGTCTCTCGCTTGTTGACTGCTTCTTAGCTCATATTGTGCTCTTATACCTTGGGCAGAAATATTCATGATATTAAACATGCAGGAGGGTGGAAAGCCAAGCAACAATGCTCCTAGCAGCAGATGACCACAAAACAAGTTGTTCAGGGGGCAGATGCTGAGCCAGCCCAGGATCCACTGGATTCTGAGCTCATCTCACAGGGATCAGGTCCAATATGCCTGCCATTGTTGCCATGAGTGGCTAGACACTGAATGAACAGGTTAGCTCTTAGGAGATTTCACCCCTCCCATTCCAAGAATCTGCTGATGTTCTCTGCTGATTCTCCAGAGAGGAGGGGGGCGGTTTCTGCTCACTACTTATTCCGCTCCAGCCTCACATCAAAGAGAGAGACTGAGTGTTAGAGAGAGAGTGTGTTGTCTCTATATAGATAAGGTTGCTGCTAAGAGCAGCTGCAGACACTCAGTGCAGTTCAGCTTCTCCATTTAGCTCTGTATATAGTTTGTATGATAGTTGTAGATAGAATAAAAGTAGTAATTCTACAGAGCTGTTCTCCGAGTGGTTTATGCTCTGCTGTACTCTGCTGTGCAACAACTGTCTTCAGGAGTGAATCTGGTGCTCGCAACTCTGAGTTGTGAGTCCACAGCACTTTGACTTGTTCCTGTGCAGAAGGTGGTCTCTGGAAGTGCTACCTCAGCTCGCCTGGCCCAGTCGGGCTGAAGTGGATGAGTCCAGTCGGTGGCACTGGCTCAAGGGCGATGCTGACAAGCTCCAGTGCTCTGCAGGGGTGGCAACAGCAAGGCCAGGTTTGGGTTACTCTGTGAATTGTGTATTTATTGAATTTATGTAAACATGGTTCATGAAAATTCAGGATGCCACAAGTGGAAGAAGTTAAGGCTTCTTTACCGCCTGCACTTTGCACAATTCGATTATACTGCTAATGAAACAAATTTAGGCAATGTTTTGCTTCTGCCCATAATTTCCAGCCTTTGCTTACCACAAAAGCACAGACTGAAAAGAGAACGATGATTCTCTTTAGAAAATAACTATATATATATATATATATATATATATATATATATATATATATGCTTTCGTAGATTTTCACGGGTACAAGAATGCAGGTTTTGGTGTCCTCGGGTGTCTTCCCGTGTAAAGGTTGGGGTGTCTAGGCGACGTTTCGACGAGGTCTCACTCGTCATCTTCAGGCTGGTGCTTTCGGCTTCTTGTTACTGGAACAGAGCAGGATCTCAGTGTTTGAGTTCCTATATAGGAACTCAAACACTGAGATCCTGCTCTGTTCCAGTAACAAGAAGCCGAAAGCACCAGCCTGAAGATGACGAGTGAGACCTCGTCGAAACGTCGCCTAGACACCCCAACTTTTACACGGGAAGACACCCGAGGACACCAAAACCTGCATATATATATATATATATATATATATATATATATATATATATATCCTTTGCTGCATTTAGTTCCTTTGTGTAGCAAAAGTGAAATAATTATAAGAGACGGGGAGAAATGAATTAAACATGAGCAACCTTCTAAACAATAATTATTCTTTTTCTCCTCAACACCCAGAAAGAAAGCCATTAATTCTTTATAAGGCACACATTTAAGGAAGCATTTACCACTGCAGACATTATTGCCACCAAATTTAAGAAGACTGGCCAAGGTAAAGAGATTGACTTTGCATTGTTTCCATAAAAAGCAACCAG